>NC_133429.1:49118002-50435502 GCF_011762505.2 Arvicanthis niloticus | reverse complement strand
AAAGAGAGAGAGAAAGAAAGAAAGAAAGAAAGAAAGAAAGAAAGAAAACACATATTTTAGAGATCCATCTGTTCCTGGCAATAACTGTAGCCTGACAGATAAGGACAGCAGGAGCCTGGTAAGCACCATGTTAAGAAGTAAGCAGAATCAATAAAGACATCTTTAGTAGTGTTCTGTTGCTGCGGTAACAGTCCTCCAAAAGTGACCTGAACAACATGAAGTTAGTGCCTACTGCTCTGGAGCACAGAAGTCCAAAACAGAAACCAACCTAGGTTTCACTAAAATTAAGGGTTCAGCAGAGTCTGGGGAGAACTCCTTGCCAGTTTCTAGAGGCTGCTTACATTCCTTGGCTGAGAGGCCCTGTCCAACCAGTAACGTTATCTCTCCATTCTGTTACCATTGTCTCATCTCCTTGGAACTCTTCCCCACTCCCACTCCCACCTCCACCCCAGGTTTTTAAAAAAAGTCATGTGTTTGTGTGTATGTTTTTATATGTGCACATATGTCTGTGGGCATGCGTGCATGTGCCACAATGGTCATACGGAAGTCAGAGGAAGACTTTCAGGGGTCAGTTCTCTACACCAAGTGAATCCTGAGGATTAGACTCAGGCCATCAGGCTTGGCAGCAAGCATCTCTATCTGCTGAGCCAGCTCACTGGCTCATTGTTTGGGTTTTTGAGATAGGATCTCACTATGTAGCCCAGGATGGCCTGGAACTCACAGTGGTGTGCAGACAGGCCCTAAACCTGAGGCATTCAATCCCCTTGTCTTGAACTGAGTGCTAGGATCACTGGCTCGTCTTACCTACCACACTTGGTTCTTGCCTGCTTTCACTTGCAATGATGATTGTGATTATTTTAGGAGCATCTGGATAACCCAAGATAATTGCCCATTCATGGTCTCTAATTTAATCTAGCCTGCAAAGTGTTGTCCAGTTTGGTCTCAAGTTCAGGAGTAGAGCCATTTTCCTGTCTCAGTCTGGGAAGGAACTGGGACTCCACAGGAAGACCACCACAACTGGCTCCTCTGTGTGAATGTTAATATTCAAGTGTGAATCTCTGATAGGCTGTAGGCATTGGTTCTCTCCTAATCTGTGGGTCTCAGGGATCAAACTCAGGTTCTCAGGCTTGGCAGCATATATCTTTACCCACTGAGCCTTCTCACTGTAACCCTCTGTTTTTTAGTGTGTGTGTATGTGTATGCCCATACATATTTTTATCTTAGTTTGTACGTGTATGCATATAGAATGTATATGTGTGTATAGGATAAACGTGGGTGCATCTGTGTGTGTAAATGAAAGCATGTGTATTTGCCACCGTGTATATGTAGTTCAGAGGACAACCTCCAAGGTTGACCCTCACCTTCCACTACCTTTGGGATTTAGGGTGTCTTGCCTGTTTTCCTGATGTGTGTGCCACATTAGCTTGCTCATAAGCTTTCAGGCATTCTATATCCAATTCCCACCTTCCTGAAGAAGTCCTGAGAATACATATGCCCATGCTACTGAGTCTAGCTTTTCTCGGTTCTGTGCATTCAAACTGGGGTCCCCAGGGCTGTAGACAGGTACTTTACCCACTGACCTACTTTATCCAGCCCACAGGTGACATTTAAACAAACACACAGGTCATACCAGACAGACTGTCCTAGGACTTTCTCCATTAAGTTATGTGTCTACGATCTTTCCATAGTATTATATTTTACTGTTTCCAATACCTACATAGTATTTTGTGGCATAGGTGTTTATACTAAGGGATATTTAGGTTTTCTTTCATTTATTTCCAAGCATATTTTGATACACATCTATTTGTGTGTGTGTGTGTGTGTGTGTGTGTGTGTGTGTGTGTATTAGCTTCTATAGGAGAAATTCCTAAAAGTGAAATTGTTGTGTCAAAAAAAAAAAAAGTTTTAATGGGCTGGAGAGATGGCTCAGTGGTTAAGAACACTGGCTATTCTTACAGAAGACCCAAGTTCAATTCTCAGCACCCACATGGTAACTGACAATCATATGTAGCTCCAGTTCCAGGTAATCCAATGCTGTCTTCTGGCTTCTGCAAGCACTAGGCACACATGTGCTCTACAGACATTCGTGCAGGCAAATCACCTATCCACATAAAAGAAAGATTAATGAAAATTAAAAAAAAAAAGAAAGAAATAGCTAAAAGAAATAGCTAAATAAATTTAGTGCTCCCAGTTTCTCTTTTATCTTTTGTTAGTATAGAACCAGGAAGGATTAGCTAATTGTATTTACTGTGACTAGTTCACCTGTTAGCTTTGTTTTCTGTGGTTTTTAGTACCACACCAGTCTGGTTTTGCTGGTCTGTTTTGGGTTTTGTTTTTGTCTTTGACTTGTTTGAGACAGTCTTAGTATTTACTCCCCTAGATCTCAACACATAGACCATGCTGGCCTCTAACTCTTAGGGATCCAATGGCCTCCACCTCCTAAATACTTAGATTAAATCGCCACCACACCCAGCTTCTGGTGGTTTTTAGCTATTCCCTGATACAAAATTTCGGGAGTGCTGGATACTGTTTGAAAATTTAAGCTGCCTCTTTGAAAATCTGCCTCCTGCCCAGTTCTTTCACTCCTTGCCTGCCACAACAATATTTTGTTAAAAATTACCTTCTAAAAATGAGTAACCCACTTATGTCAACAGCAAATGAGAGTACAACTTTATTAATAAACTTGTTAATGGTTCAAGGCTGGCCTTGAACTCCCATGTAGCCCAGGGATAGGCAACACAAAGTAGCTGTGATTATCACTTCTTCTGATTATAGTGATACTGAACATCTTTGATAGGTATATTAATTGGTATTTCTTCTGTGACACTTTTGTGTTATAGGCTTTAATGCGCCGATCTGTAGGTTTGTGATGGCTTTGACTCTGTTTTGTTTTTGCATCAAATCTAGGGCCCCCCCATTGCATTAGGCAAGCACTGCAACTGAGCTATACCCCAAGCCTTTTAAGCAACTTTGTTGTTGTTGTTGGTGGTGGTGGTGGTGGTGGTTTTTCGAGACAGGGTTTCTCTATGTAGCCCTGGCTGTCCTGGAACTCTCTGTAGACCAGGCTGGCCTGGAACTCAGAAATCCACCTGCCTCTGCCTCCCAAGTGCTGGGATTAAAGGTGTGCATCACCACTGCCCAGCTAAGCAACTTTTTCTTTTTAAATGCTGGGAAATGTAATCTTTTACAGGTTATTTTTTCCAGTTTACGAATTGTTGCTTTTTGTAATTCTTTATTTTACAATGCTAGAGATGGAATATAGGTTCTTGTACATGGCAGATACATGGTGCTTTACCATCTGGGGATATCTTCTGTCCTTTGTCAATCTTTTTTTAGCCTCTTGTTTATTTAACCAAACAAAATTTAAATTTATTGTCGGGAGGTGGTGGCATATGATTTAATTCTAGCATTCAGGAGGCAGAGGCAGGTGGATCTCTAAGTTTGATGTCAGACTAGTCTACAGAGTGAATTCCAGGACAATAGGTCTACATAGAGAAACCCTGTCTTGAAAACCCAAAAATAAATAAATAATAAAAATAAACTTACTTGTTGGCATGTTTTTGTGAGTATGTTTGGTTGGTTTGGTGGTTGTTTTTTTTTTTTTTAAACATAGTTTTTCTGTGCTCTGTAGACCAGATTGGCCTTGAACTCAGAGATCTCTGCCTCCCAAGTGAGACATGAGACCCACAACATGGCTATGTTTTTGTGTTTCAAGGCAAGGTATCATTGTGCAGTGCAGGCTGGTCTTGAACTCCCGTGTAGCCCAGGATGGCCTTAAGCTTTCAATAATCCTCCTCCTTTAGCCTCCCATGTTCTGAGATTGTAGGCATGGGATGCCACAACTGACTGTCAACTTCTGGTTTGTCTTTCACTATTCGAGGTGTATTGGAATAGTTTCTATATATGTACACACATTGGAAATGGTTATTTTCTGTAACAGGGTGGAAGAGTCAGCGAGAGGCTGACTTTATCATTGATTCATGGAGCCTGGGCATCTTGCCCTTTGCCTAGCAAAGGGCTGGGGGCTCCTACAGAAGAGGCAGAGGGTGGGGAGTCTGCAGGTGTGCTCAAAGTGGACCCTCTGAGGCTCAGGGATTGCTGTAAGCCTGTCTTCTGCACTTCTAGGTTATGAAGGTGAGAATCTGAGAAAGACTCTCAAGGATATAGAGATGAGTAAGGTGGTATATCTCGATCGGTGGCTCCTGGAAGTGATACCCCAAAATAACGGAGAAAAGAGCGATCCAGTTCCTTCTCAAATCATCAATAACTACTTCTCCATTGGCGTGGTCAGTGGAGTAGGGTTGGTGGAGGAGAAGTGTGGGTTAAGCAGGCAGAAATTGGAGATCAAAAAGGAAGAGACATTGGGAATTAGGTACATAGTGGTATAGGCTGCAAAAATGAACTTGGGGCGTGCTGTACTCTAGAAGGTGGGTGGGGAGAGAAGAGGGGGAAGGCTGGGAGGAGAGGGAAAGAAAAGAGAACTTAGCAGAGAAAGAGCTCTGAATACAAGTAAGTCTGGTCTCTAAAATATGCTTGTAACTCTCCAGGATGCTTCAATCGCTCACCGATTCCATCTCATGAGAGAGAAATATCCTGAGAAGTTCAATAGCAGGTGAGGAAAAAGAGGGGGGGGGGTGTGGAGAAGGGTGACTCAGTGGTTATCTACACCTAAGTCTGATGACCTGAGTTTGATCCTCAGAGCCCACATGGTAGAAAGAGGGAAGTATCTCTTGTAGGTTGTCGGCTGACCTCTGTATATATGCATGAGTGCACACAAAAAAAAACTATTAAAGAAAGACAGGGGGCTGGAGAGATGGTTCAGCAGTTAAGAGCACTGATTGCTCTCTACCAGAGGTCCTAAGTTCAATTCCCAGCAACCACATGGTAGCCCACAACCATCTGTAATGGGATTTGATGCCCTCTTCTGATGTGTCTGAAGACAGCTACAGTGTACTCACATATATAAAATAAATAAATCTGAAAGAAAGGAAGAAAAAAGACAGGGAGCAAACACTCAGCATCAAGGCTAGATTTGTGCCAGGCATGGTGGCACACACCTTTAATGCCAGTACTGACTCAGGAGGGAGAGGCAGGCAGATCCCTGAGTTTGAGGCCATCCTAGTCTATATGAGTTCAAGGATAGTCAGAACTACACAAAGAAATCCTGTCTCAAAAAAAAAAAAAGAAAAAAGAAAAAAAGAAACCAACAAAGACAAAACAACAACAACAAAAAAAAAACAAAACAAAAACAAATAAGACTGGATTTTGTAAGCAAGCTTGACACAGAATGGTTGGATATGAGCATAAACACTTCCAGGAAACCCCTAACTGAAGCTGCTACTGTTGTCCTTGGAGCTGGGAAGTTAGCACCCTTCCTGGTCACTGTCAGCACTGTGTAACTTGTCTCTTTCCTGCTGGGCCTTTTGTTGGCTGACACAGAATGAAGAACAAGCTTTGGTACTTGGAGTTTGCTACATCTGAGTCCATCTTCTCAACGTGCAAAAAGCTGGAAGAGTCTGTGACCGTTGAGGTGCGTGTGGTAATACCAACTGGACCTGCATCTTTTTAATTGTTTTTTGTAGACAGGGTCTCACATTGTAGCCCAGGCTGACCTAGAACTTGTGGCAGTCGTCTTGCTTCAAAGTTTTAAATGCAAGCTTTTTTTTTTGTTTGTTTTGTTTTCTTGTATTCAAGTTTCTTCCTACATAGGAGCCCTTGGGAATATCACATATCACCACCCAGCTCTCCAATCCTGACTTACCAAATCCTTCAGACACACTAGTCCCTTGAGCTGGTGAGATGGCTCATTGGGTAAACAGCTTGCTGTCAAGCCTGATAGCCTGAGTTCAATCCCCATGACTCACAGGAAGTAAGGAGAGAACTCTTACAAATTGTCCTCTTGACTGCCACGAAAGTATATATACATATACCCCATCCCCTCACATACAGAAAAAAAAAACATTTTAATGACTTTTTCTTTTGGAGAAAGGGTCTCTATTGTGTAGATCTGGCTATCCTGGAGCTTAATATATAAACCAGGATGGCCTCAGACTCACAGTAATCTATCTGCCTCTGCCTCCTGACAGTTGGGATTAAAGGTGTGTGCCTGCCACCATGCTAGGCTAATAAACACATTTCTTAGGTGGTACAAGCCTTTAATCCCAACACTCCAGAGGCAGGGTCAGGCAGATCTCTGAGTTCAAGGCTAGCCTGGTCTACAGAGCAAGTTCCAGGACAGCCAGGACTACACAGAGAAATCTTGTCTTGAAAAACCAATTATATATCTATTAGGTCAGTTTTGCTTTGCTCTCCTGAATACCTCTTAATTCTGGCAAGAGCAGCCAGCCACATTTCATGACGATATTGTAAGGTGAGATTCTACGTGCTCTCTAGCTACTGTGTTCTCTCCCCTCAGATGTGTGGGAAGCTGCTGGATCTGAGCAACCTATCCCTAGAAGGCATTGCGGTATTGAATATCCCAAGCATGCATGGTGGCTCCAACCTCTGGGGTGACACCAAGAGACCTCACGGGGATACATGTGGGATCAACCAGGCATTGGGGAGTATGGCCAAAATAATCACAGACCCGGATATCTTGAAAACCTGTGTGCCAGGTGAAACAAGCACCCCTGAGCGCTAATGTGGGCAGATCTGAGGAGAAGGTGTGAATCTTATGGGAGAACCCACTTCTTTCTGCTTCTAACCCCCAGACATGAGTGACAAGCGGCTGGAAGTAGTAGGAATAGAAGGTGCAATTGAGATGGGCCAGATCTATACCAGGCTCAAGAGTGCTGGGCACCGGCTGGCCAAGTGCTCCGAGATCACTTTCCAGTAAGGAGAACTCCAGCCAGGGCTTCTGAGGGGAGGGAGGTGATGGTTCATGGGGATGGGGTGGGAGTCATGTTATTGAGTCTTTCTCCGTGATAGAAGGTCTCAAAGCTAACCTGAGAAAGCAGAGTTTTGATGTTTGGTTGGTAAGAATATCTCAACCAGTCTTTCTCAACCTCCCACAGGACCACAAAAACCCTCCCTATGCAAATTGATGGGGAGCCCTGGATGCAGGCGCCCTGTACAGTGAGTATTGTATGCCTGTGGAAGCTGGGCCCTTAGGCTCTATGGAGGAACCTAAGTCTCCATTTTACAGCCTCTTTACTTCTCCCTGGTGCCCCAGGTACCCCTGTGCACCATTATTCCCAAACCCCAGCAACTTACTCCAGAACCCTAATACCCTAAGGCACCTGGACAGGCTTCCAAATGCATTCCATTCCCTTTCAGATCAAGATTACCCATAAGAACCAGATGCCTATGCTCATGGGTCCAGCTCCCAGCTCCAATAATTTCTTTGGCTTTTGGAGCTGAGGATGTTCTCTGCCTTGAGTCCACCTCCCTGTGCCTGGAGATTTCCCACTATCTAGATGCTGACACACCTTCCTGCCAGCCCAGAAGAATGTTCCATCGCCTTCACAATATTTATTATCCTTTGCCACCTCACCGCTCCCATACAGACATCCTCACACCACCAGCAACGTGTAACATTGAAAATGCCTCATCTATTAAAGTGACTTTTTCCATCACTGGGATATCTGTTCAATGAGCAACACATCTCTTTTTACACCTTCACCCCTCTACAGACAGATTTAAAAGCAGACAGAACAAGTAAACGAACCCAAAACAAACAAACAAACCCTACCAGAAGGTTCTGAGAATTTATTTCAGATATTGGTAGTCTCGAAGGGAAAATACAGGCACTGCTGTCAACCCCAGGAAGTCCACAGCTCAGACCTGAGGAATGCTCAGACCTGCTGCCCGCTGAGGAGCGGACTGTTTTCACCAAGGCGGCGAGCACGGAAGACTGGAGGCAGGCGCAGCCAGTGAGTGCTGCCATGCGGCATTTGGGAAACTGAGCCCTGCTTCTTAAGTCTATACCTAGTATGGAGAGAAGAGGGGAAGTGGTCAGCAAGGGCAGCCTGTGCTAACCCTGTATCCCAGGTTTACTTGGCTTTGACTGTACCTCTCTCCCCTCTTCCTTACTCTGCCTAGTGCTCATCTTGTATCTCTAGCCACTGGCATACCTTCCCCCCAACTCCCATAAGTTTCTCCACCTCCACACCCCTCTCAATACAGGGTCTCACTATGTAGCTCTGGTTGTCCTGGAAACTCCCTATGTAGACCAGGCTAGTCTCAAACTCACTGTGATTCACTTACCTCTGCCTCCTGAATGCTGGGACTAAAGGTGTGTGCTGTCATGCCCTGCAGAGTTTACCTTTTTCATAGGTGAATAATGTGCTTTACCCCAACTGCCCTGTTTTGTTTTGAATTTTACACTTTTTTTTTCTTATGAGTGTGGGAGTACATGATCTACATGTGGAGGTCAGAGGGAAATTTTGGATAATTTGGTCTCACCGGGGATTGAATTCAGGTGGTCAGCCTTGGTGGCCTTTCCCCACGGAGCCAAATCACCAGCCTCTGACCCACTCTGTTTTTTAAAATTTATTTATTTGTTGTATGTATGTGAATATACTGTCACTGTCTTCAGACACCAGAAGAAGACATCAAACCCCATTACAGATGGTTGTGAGCCACCATGTGGTTGCTAGGAATTGAATTCAGTACCTCTGGAAGAACAGTCAGTGCTCTTTTAACCACTGAGCCATCTCTCCAGCCCCTGGCCTACTCTGAATATTAACAACAGCTGCACATCATCATTTTCTTGTTTCTACCCCAGGAGGCCCACCCATCTAGCTTCTAATGCCAATAATCTTCACAAGTTTAAAACTACTTCCCAAAGGTACCACAGAAAGATTTCAGCCCAGGCCTATCTGACTTCCACCCCAGGGCTCTCTCCTCGATACCATGCTTTCTCAAGGGAGTAGTAGTTTTGCACCCCTGAAGGAAGAGTGGTTGGTGGTAAAAATGGATGAGGATGTGGATACTGGATAGCAGTGTTCTTACCTATATATCAGAGAGGCAAGGACTACAGCCACCAGCACCAGTAAGACACCTGCAAGCAAGGGAGCCTGCCCAAGGCCACCTTCTTGACCTGCAAGCAAGAATTCCAGATACTGCTTAAGTGTCTGTTCCCTCCCAGCTAGCCTCTGTCCATTCCATTTCTTCTAGTTCTTGTTTAAATACCTACCAGGAACAACAAGTTGGGTGCTGGCCACTGCCAGGCTGTTGGCATCAGCCAAAGACACATTGAGGCAGTAAGTCCCTGAGCCACCTTTCAGTATTTGGTGTAGAACCAGCTGGCAGTCTGGGCTTGGTGGCACAGACTGGCACAGCCTCTGGGCAGGGGGCTGGCACCCTGGTGATGAAATGTCCATACAGGCTTCCTTGGGTAACCTGAAAGAGCATGAGTTTGCATCAAAGGATCTGGGAAGGGACAAAACTCGAGAGTGACAGCCATCCTCAAGGGTTAAAAGGACAACCAGAAGGACACTTACCCGCCTTGGCAGGACACAGTCAGCTCAAATGCATCCCCCTCACTGGATGGCACAGCCTGCAGGATCTCAGCATTTTCAATACCCTCTGCAAGGTTGCAACTTTTTAAGTTAGGATTCCTCTACCAAGACCATATACAGGAAAGCCCAGGGGTTGTTCTCCCAAAACTGTCTCGGCCATCTGAGTATTCTCAAATAATCTCTCCCAAGATACGCTACTACTGGCCAGCCCTGGCAGCTTATGCTCCCTTCCCTCAGTCCCCAACATAGGCAAGACTCACGGACAATGTCCAGGGTGAGGGAAAAAGAACCATATCGATATAGAACACAATCCAGAGGAACTTGTCGCTTCACAAGCATTATGGTGTCTGTGTCATCCAGTAGAGGGCTAATGGACCCTGTCAGGAGAAGATTTGAGGGGACAGAGTCAAGAACTCTCTTAGAGACAGAGATCAAGCAGACATTGTCCCAAGTACAGCCAACAGATACAGGATCCTATAGTGACTTGCTTTGAATCAGCAAAGATCTGGTAGATCTCATATATAAGGAAGCCATGTTAGGAAAAAAATTTTTCCCCACATAGGGAAAGAGAACACACACCACACTCCAAGACTGGAGAAATGGCTCACTGGCTTAACATACTGGTTGCTCTTATAGAAAATCTTGGTCCAATTCCCAGCACCTACATGGTGGCTTACAACCATCTGTAATTCTAGATCCAGGGCAGGGGATCCAATGCCCTTTTCTGGTCTCCATGAGCATCAGGCACACAAGTGGTACACAAACATGCAGGTAAAACACCATACATTCATTTTTTTAATTAAGAAAAAAAACAAAATCTACAAATATTTATCATGTCCCATATTGAGCTAGGTCCTGGACTAGACGATTGGCCTGTGTCAATCCATTCAGCATTAGAAATGGCAGAATCAGGGTGTCAAAATCTGAACTATCGGGCTGGAGAGATGGCTCAGTGGTTAAGAGCACTGGCTGCTCTGTCAGAGGTCCTGAGTTCAATTCCCAGTAACCACATGGTGCCTCACAACCATCTGTAATATGAATCGATGTCCTCTTCTGTGCATGTAAAGACAGCTGCAGTGTACTTAAATAAATAAATAAATCTTTAGGCGGGCAGTGGTGGCACACACCTTTAATCCCAGCACTTGGGAGGCAGAGGCAGGCAGATCTCTGAGTTCAAAGCCAGCCTGGTCTACAAAGAGAGTTCCAGGACAGCCAGGGCTACACAGAGAAACCCTGTCTCGAAAAAACAAAACAAAAGTCTGAAATATCTGTGCATTTACGCTTGAAGAGAAAATGTAATACAACTTTGTTAATAATCATAGGCTGTTCCCTTGGCTTCCTAGCCATTACCCTTGGAGGTAAATAAAACCAACCCATTCTTCCCCGGTAGCTTAGGGAAAACTCATTTCCTGAACTCCACATTTCTTGCATCTAGTTAAGACAGTCTGTAGGCCTTAGAGCTAGTGAGAATTCTGAGGAGGCCACGATGCTAGAGAAAGTACTGGGTAACATCTTAGTATGGGTAAGACTTCAGAGTGGAGAACTGACAGCCCACCTCCAAGAACATCCTCATTCATGTGTTCTTACCCGTAGAACTTTGTGTGGGTAGCAATGTGCTGGCATATGGACCGTCTGTGGTTGTTGCTTGTGCAACTGTGGTTCCAGAGAGCCTTGAGGGTGTGGTACCTGTACCCTCTATAGTTGACATCTCTGCCAGTGTGGTATCTATGACCACTGAAGTCAGCATCTGCTCAGAGGTAGTAGCTGTGACCTCTGTGGTTGGCATTTGTACAACTGTGGTTCCAGAGGGCTGTGTAGTTGGCATCTGGCCAGGTGTGGTACCCACAACTTTTGTAGTGGTCCCTTGCCTAGATGTGGTTCCAGGTGCTTCTTCAGTTGGCATGTAGCCGTCTGTGGTACCTGGGACTGGGGAAGAACCACAGGAAACAAGAGGAATGGCAGCCTGCAGTACCACCTGGGCAGTGACTGAGCCCGACTCCAGATAAGTGTGAGTGACATCAAGTGCCCGAGAGATCAGGGTCCCTGTACTGTCTCCAAAGTCCCACGTGTAGGAGAGGTCGGCCTCAGCCAGATAGCCACTGGGATCGTGGAGCTGAAGGGCAAACATGAGAGGATGATTTCTCAAGAAGTGCTTGTTCTCTCCATCCAAGGCCTGTAGCTGGGACACACTCACGGAGAAGGGTACCTGGTCTGCAGTTGGAGCCAGAAAAATCAGAACAGGGACCAAGTCACAACTCTTTCACAGTCACAGTCTCCAGGCACGAGCAGACTGGCTAGGTCTTTGTCTCTAAGCCCCACATTTCTCTGCCCACGTCTTTCTGCCCCTCCCCCTCTGAAGGTTGGCTACTTCTTCCTCTTTATAGTCCAGGCTAGCCTCCCGACCTCCTGCCCTAAGCCTGACTGGCCTTGTTCCTCTGTAAGCCCTTACCAGTAATGGTGAAGGTTGAACTGGAGTGAGCAAGGGGCACATAGCTCTGGGACCCCCGTCGGTGGTAGACAGTCACTTCCATGGTGTGTGTGCCCAGCCTTGCATGGCCCGTTGCAATGCTCAGCCTGGACACTGGGCCCCCCAGAACTTGCCAGTATTGTCCTGAGAGAAAAAGCAAGGAATGGAAGGCAATTGGTCAAAGAGAACGGAGAGGTAGTACGAAAAGGCTACAGAGAAGGGAAGTTGAGGATGTCTTCCAGAAGATGTCTGGAAGGGCGGGTTCCTCCGGTAGAATTACAGTTGGGAAGGGGCTGCTACAGGACCTCACCCCAGGTCTTCCAAACATAAACAAAGCTTCTTCTTGGAGGCTTAGGACCAGATGGGCAGGGTCCACCATCAGGGAAGACGCAGGCATCATCAGGTTCCTGTGGATATACTGGCTGTCCTCCCCACACCTGGCTCCCTAGAAAGGAGGCACAGTCAGTCTCAAGCTCTGTCATTCTTCTGTGTACACTCAAACTCCTTAAGTAGCGCCTGGTAGGTGGGGCTGTGGGAGTGGGAGTGCGCCTTAGCTGGAACTACTACAGTCTCCATACTATAGCCCACGTAGGATGGTATGGCGAGTGGGGGATTTATGGAAACTACAACTTGAGATTCGTATCACAGAGAATACCGGATGTCCATAGAATAAAATGTTTACAGGGCTCTCTAGTGAGATTGAGAGCAGCAGCAGTGAATGGTAAGTATTCACTATAGACAGTAAGTACAGTAAATACAAGTCTGCTGAGTACTTCATATAGACTGTTTTCAGCTTCCTAACATCCTGTCAAGGTACCACACCCGCTTTATAGACAAGAAAACAGGTCAAGCAACTTAACCCATCCAGGGTCAGAGCTGCTGATGGATTTACATCTAAGCCTGTGAGACTTCATCTGTTGTCCTCCAATTCCTAAACTATAATTTTGTATATTTACAGTATATATTGACTATAATGAGTATAAACATCATTTAGGGTTTTTTTCGTTTTGTTTTTGTTTGTTTGTTTGTTTGTTTTTTTAAAGATTCTATGTGAGATAAAGGTCGATGGAATAGCACTCGACAAGCAGGTGTGAGGCCCTAGGTTCGAACCCCTAGGATCTGTAATGGGATCCGATGCCCTCTTCTGGTGTGTCTGAAGACAGTGTACTCATAAATAACAAATAAATCTTAAAAAAAAAAATAGAAGAGGAAGGGGTTTTTCCCTGGGCTTACTGGGGATACCTGGGAATCTGAGCCCCAGGAAAAGGGCTCAGGAGGTACTGAGAAAGGTACTTACCATTGATGATGGAGTTGTTGGCCCAGATAACCTGACCATCTGGCAGTACCTTTTGACTTCCAGGGAAGTGCAGGGCAATGGAAAAGGAGGCATTAGCACCAACCAGTGTAGGTCCATCATTGCTGACCTTCAGAGACACCTGACCACCTGGGAAGGACCACCGCATTGGCTGGGACTCTGGTTTCCCCTCTCCAAACCTCTCTTCCCACCTGCCTGAATTTAATCCTGTTCTTAGTCTCCTCGTATCCCATTTCCCCAGAATTTCCAAATCCTACCTCTCCAGCAGTTAGATCCCTGCACCTCTGTCCACTCAGGGTACAGCTGTCTGTTCCAGGCTTTAGTTACAAGCTGCCTTGAGACACCAAGCCAGTCCTGATTCCTGGATCCTAGAAGAAATGTACCATAAGAGCCTGGGATCCTTAGACCCTTCTCAGAGGACAGTGCTATGTTCCATGTCATCTCACTGTTAAATTCAAAGTGAAGTTTATTAATTTTGGAGGGATGGAGGGCTGCACTGAGACCCAACACCTGTACACACTGAGCTGTATTCGCAACTCTCTTTTTACTTTTCTTTAAATGCTTTTATTAATTTTTTAGAGCTGGGTGTACTGGTGCATACACTTAGTAGTCCCAACACTTGGGAGGGAAAGGCAGGTGGATCTCTGTGAGCTCAAGGCCAGCCAGGTTTACAAACAGAGCATCTCTGTGAGCTCAAGGCCAGCCAGGTTTACAAACAGAGCTCCAGGATGGCCAGGGCTACATAGAGAGAACCAGTCTTAAAAAATCCTAGAAACAATTTTTTTTTTTTTTTTTTTTGAGATAGGATCCTATGATGCAGACCTGCCTGGACTGGAATTCATTCTGGAGACCAGGCTGACTCAAACTCACAGACATCTGCCTGCCTCCAGAGCTCAAGGGTTAAAGGCATGCATCATCACACCCGAAATTTTTTAAAATTTAAATTATTTATTATTTACACACACACACACACAGGGGCCCATACACACACTCACACACAGACACTCACATGCTCACACAAGACGATGGCATATGTGCGGATGTTAGATTTAAAATTTTAAGAAGGGGATGGAGAGATGGCTCAGTGGTTAAGAGCACTGACTGCTCTTCCAGAGGTCCTGAGTTCAATTCCCAGCAACCACATGGTGGCTCACAACCATCTGTAAGGGGATCCAATGCCACCTTCTGGTGTGTCTGAAGACAGCTACAGTATACTCATATACATGAAATAAATAAATAAATAAATAAATAAGTCTTTAAAAAAAATTTTTTTTAATTAAAAATCTAAAAAGCTCCCCGTTGTTGGGCGGTGGTGGTGCACGCCTTTAATCCCAGCACTTGGGAGGCAGAGGCAGGCGGATTTCTGAGTTTGAGGCCAGCCTGGTCTACAGAGTGAGTTCCAGGACAGCCAGGGCTACACAGAGAAACCCTGTCTCAAAAAAACAAAAAACAAAAAACAAAACAAAAAAAAAAGCTCCCTGTGGTACTAAAGATTGAACCAGGGTTATAAGCACACTAGGGAAGCACTTAATTTTTGCTTTTTCTCTTTTAGATTTTTATCATATAACCCAGGTTGGCCTCAAACTCATTGTGAAACCAGGAATGGCCTTGATCCTTTTGCTGGCATTTCCAAGCTCTAACACTACAAGCCTGCACCACCATGTTTAGGTTATGCTTAGGTTCTGGGAAAGAGACTAGTGCCTCTTACACGCTTCACAAGCCGAGCTACACTTCCAGCCCCTGGGACAAGCACTCTCCCACGGAGAACTTTCCCAGCCACCGCACATACGTATTTCCAGGCAGGATTTTAAACTGATGAAGTCCAGGCAGGCCTTCAACTCATGGATGTCCTCTGTCCGAGCCTCCCAAATGCTGGAATTATAGGAGAGCCACTATGAACATATAAGTGTGTGTGTGTGTGTATGTGTATGTATCTGTCTGTAGTGTGTGTGTATGTGTGTGTGTAGTATGTATGTATGTATGTGTGTTTGTGTGGGTGTGTGTAGTGTGTGTGTATGTATGTGTGTTTGTGTGTGTATTTGTGTGTAGTGTGGGTGTATGTATGTGTATGTATGTGTGTGTATGTGTGTATGTATGTATGTATGTGTGTGTGTATGTATGTGTGTGTAGTGTGTGTATGTGTGGTAAGTGCCACAGTCTGTGTATGGTGGAGCAAACAGAGTCCATGGGACTCAGTTCTCTCCTCCAACCATGTGAGTTGAACTAGCAACCCATCAGGCTTAGAAGCACTGCCTTTACCTCCTGAGCCATCTCAGCAGACCCATCTACTTCTGAGAGAGCTCTCGCTCTGCAGCTCAGGCTATCTTTAAACTTGTAATCCTCCTACATCCATAGCCCAAGAACTGTGATTACAAATGGATAGCACCATGCCTGGCGTTCAGAGTGCATTTTATTTATTTGTTTGTTATTATTTAATCATCAGACCCGACCGCCCAAGTTGGGAGTTACAGGCAGTTTTGAGCTATGTGATGTGGTTGTTAGAAACTGAACTTGGGGGACTGGAGAGATGACTCAGTGATTAAGAGCAATGACTGCTCTTCCAGAGGTCCTGAGTTCAATTCCCAACAACTACACATGGTGGCTCACAACCATCTGTGATGGGGATCGAGTACCCTTTTCTGGTGTGTCTGAAGACATCAACAATGTACTCACATAAATAAAATGAATAAATAAATCTAAGGAAGAAAGGAAGAGAGAGAGAGAGAGAGAGAGAGAGAGAGCGACAGAGAGAGAGAGAGAAACTGAACTTGGGTTCTCTGGAAGAGGAGCAAGTGCTCTTTACCACTGAGCCATCTCTTCAGCCCCTCAAAAATGCATTTTAACTTACTGGATACTCATTCTATATTGTGCATTATTCTAGGTACAAAGGTCTTAAGAAGTGAATAAGAGCCGGGCAGTGGTGGCACATGCCTTTAATCCCAGCACTTGGGAGGCAGAGGCAGGAGGATTTCTGAGGCCAGCCTGTTCTACAGAGTGAGTTCCAGGACAGCCAGGGCTACTCAGAGAAACCTTGTCTCGAAAAAAAACCAAAAAAAAAAAAAAAAAAAGTGAATAAGATACAGCTCTGGAGAGATTTAAAGTTAAACATAAGAAATGAACATGTATACAAGTTGTCACCACACCAGTGCTAACATCTGCCATAAGAGACTACAGCACAGTGTCACAAAATGGCAGATGAACAGCTTAATTCCACCCTAGCAGAGTGGGGAAGGCTTCAGTGAGAAACTGAGCGAGGGTTAACACCAGCTAACACATGGAGGCAGACAGTTAACATGACAAGTTAGAGATCGATCGCTAGCCTTATGATTGACATGCACTGTGAGAAATGAGGCTGAGAAGACCTAGGGCAGTGGTTCTCGACCATCCTAAGGCTGCCATCCCCACAGTTCCTCATGCTGTTATGAATTGTAATGCAAATATCTGTTTTCTGAGGAGTCTTAGGCAACCCCTGTGAAAGGGTCATTTGACCCCAGTGGGGTTGAGAAACTCTGAGTTAGGGGCTTTGATGACAGGCTGAGGTATATGACCTTTCACAGGTTAGGTTTTGGTTAGTGGCAGTGGTTTTGTTTGAGATAGGCCTTCTATGTAGCTTAGGCTGGCCTGGACCTTAAGCAGTGTAGCTTGGGCCAGCCTGGAACCTGCCATTCTCTTGCCTCTACCTCCTAAGTACAATCACAGATGCCACACACCTGATGTTTTTCTTTTCTTTCCTTCTTCCTTCCTCTGTTAAGGATTTACTTTTGTTATTATTATTTGGGGGTGAGGGTGGTTCAAGACAGGGTTTCTCTGTGTAACATCACTGGCTATTCTGGAATCCAGTCTGTAGACCAGGCTGGCCTCAAACTCACAGAGATCCCCCCTGCCTCTGCCTCCAGGGTGCTGGGATTAATAGCGTGTGCCACCAAGCTCAACTTATTCTTATTAATTTTAATTATGTGAGTATGAGTGCCCATAGAGGCCACAGCCACTGGATTCCCTGGTGCTGGAATTATAGACTCTTGTGAGGCACACTGACTGGAGGGGGTACTGGCAAGGAACTCAGGTCCTCTGCAAAGGCAGAACCACTGAGACTTCTGTCAACCTGATATAACCCTGAGTCATTGGACAAGAGGGAGTAAGCCTCAACTGAGAAAAATGAACGCTTCCATAGGATTGGTGGCATAATGTAGGGAGCCTGTCAGACATTTTCTTAACTAGTGACTGAGGTAGGAGGGCCCAGACCATTGTGGGCGGTGTGGGCTGGTGGTCCTGGGTTCTATCAGAAAGCCGGCTGAGCAAGCCATGGGGAGCAAGCCAGTATCACTGAACTATATACCAACCTGCTGTTTGAGATGAAGTCTTTATATGCTGTTGTGTAGACTAGTTCTTAAATTTCTGGTGATTTTCTTGCCTCCATCTGGGATTCTAGGCCCGTGATACTGTACCTGACTGCTGGGTGTGGGTAGGATTTTTTGTTTGTTTTGTTTTGGAGACAGGATTTCTCTGTGTAGCCCTGGCTGTCCTGGGTACTCACTCTGTAGACCAGGCTGGCCTCAAACTCAGAAATCCGCCTGCCTCTGCCTCCCAAGTGCTGGGATTAAAGGCATGCGCCACCACTGCCCAGCTGCGGGGAGGGCGTTTGTTTGTTTGTTTTTAGTTTCTCTGGCTGGCCTATAATTCTCTACGAAGACCAAGTCAGCCTCAAATTCACAGAGAAGATCCATCTTCCTCTGCCTCCCAAAAACTGGGATTAAAGGTGTGTGCCACCATGCAGCTGGGAAAGCGTGGCTGTGGCTTTGTTTTTAAACTGGCCCATAATCACCGTAAAATCTGCCCCCTCAGCTCCCACTCCTTCTCTATCTCTTTGCATCACAGGCTAGCTTCAGACTTTCTGTGTAGTAGACAATAACCCTTAAGTCCTGATCTTCCTGTTTTTACTCTCTAAATGCTAGGCGTAGGTATGTGCTAGAACGGCTAGAACCTCACTAGGGCTAGAACCCAGGATTTGTGTGTGTTTGACCAACTCTCTACCATCTAAGCTATATCCCCAGCCCATACTTCAGCTTCATCTAATTTTTTGTTCTATACTTATTTTTTCGACAGGGTTTCTCTCTGTAGCCCTCACTGTTCTGGAACTCACTTTGTAGACCATGCTGGCTTTGAACTTAGAGATTTGCCTGCTTCTACTTCCCCAGTGCTGGGATTAAAGGTATATACCACCACGGCTTAGATTTTTTTTTAAAGAATATTCATTTTTGCTGGATGTTGGTAGTGAGTGCATGCCTTTATTCTTTACACTGAGAAACCCTGTCTCAACAGACACACAAAAAGAAAAGAATTTTTTTTTTTTTTTGGTTTTTCGAGACAGGGTTTCTCTGTGTAGTCCTGGCTGTCCTGGAACTCACTCTGTAGACCAGGCTGGCCTCGAACTCAGAAATCCACCTGCCTCTGCCTCCCAAGTGCTGGGATTAAAGGCGTGCGACACCACCGCCCGGCAGAATATTAATTTTTTTTATTGGGTTTTTGTGTGTGAGAGAGAGAGTCTTTTGTCTGCTTGTATGTCTGTGCACCAACGTGTATGCTTAGTGACGCCTGAGGTCAGAAGAGAACATCTGATCTCCTGGGTCTGGAGTTACAAATGTTATTTGTGAGCTGCCATGTGGGTGTGCTGGGGATTGAACCTGGGTCTTCCACAAGAACAGCCACAGAGCTAACTCTCCAGTCCTTCAGAGATTTTTTTTTAACATGGTGGAAAGGCCACTGTAGCCACTGTAGCATCAGGGCATGTACTCAGGAGTCAGCAGCATAGGATCACCATAAGGTTGACAGTATGGACTACATAGTGGGTTCCAGAGCAGCCTTGTCTACAGAGCCCTGTCTTAGAAGAGGGAAGAGGGGGGAAGGAGAAGTAGAAGAAGAAGGTACAGTGGGAGGAGGAGGAGGGAAAGAAGAAGAGGAGGGAAAAGAGAGAAAAGAGAGACAAAGAAAGAGAAAGAAAGAAAGAGAGAGAGAGAGAGAGAGAGAGAGAGAGAGAGAGAAAGAAAAGAAAAGAAAAGAAAAGAAAAGAAAAGAAAAGAAAAGAAAGAGGGAAGGAGGGAGGGAGGGAAATAGAGAAGACCAGGGAGAGAAGGAGGGAGGAATAAGAGGCGGGGACGCCAGGGTGGTGGTGGCGCACGCCTTTAATCCCAGCACTTGGGAGGCAGAGGCAGGCAGATTTCTGAGTTCGAGGCCAGCCTGGTCTACAGAGTGAGTTCCAGGACAGCCAGGACTACACAGAGAAACCCTGTCTCAAAAAACCAAAAAAAAAAAAAAAAAGAGGTGGGGACAAAGCAGACATAATTATTATAATTTAATTGGGTATAGTGTGTCACACCTGTAATCCCAGCACTCTGAAGAAGAAGCAGGAAAACCCCTGCAAGTTGGAGGCAAGCTGGGGTTATATTGGGAGACCAGAGCTAAAATGTATGTCTGGAAAGAAAGAAATAAAATGGATGTCCGCATCCCTTCACCCAAATCCAAACCCCACCAGCACTTTGATGCATTTGTTTTATCCTTATTGGTTGCTGTTTTTGTCTAAAATATGAATTCAAAAGAAAAATTTGGGCAAGTAAGATGACCTATAGGATAAAGATGCTCTGCCGGGGGCTGGAGAGGTGGCGCAGCGGTTAAGAGCACTGACTCCTCTTCTAAAGGTCCTGAATTCAATTCCCAGCAACCACATGGTAGCTCATAACCATCTGTAATGGGATCTGATGCCTTTTTCTGGTGTGTCTGAAGAAAGCAATGGTGTACTCATATACATAAATAAACTTAAAAAAAAAATGCCCTGCCGGACAACCTGAGTTTGTTCCTCAAACTCACAAGGTGGGGGAACACAAAAACAAAAACTAAAGTCAGTGTTTGAAACGTAAGCACAATCTCTTAACAGCCTCAGATGTATGGGTATGAACAGAACATTTGCAAACCACATTAAGGAACTCCATCTCAGAAAAGGAATGAAAAGAAAAAACAAAAACAAAAACAAAAACAAAAAGCCTGGAAATTGCAGTACAAGTGAAGAAGCCATTAAGGAACTTTGCTGAAGTTTGTAAAACCAAGGATCCAATTAGAGAAAAGAAGGCTGTGATTATGTGTGTGTGTGTATACACACACACATATATTATATATATGTTAAATATATAGTATTTAAAATAAATATATTTATATATATGTATAATATATACATATATATTATATATGTATGTATGTATGTATAATCTCGCAGCACAGAGAACTGTCCTTAACCCAGTTATAACGTCCATGGGAAGCTCAGGGTTCTGCTGGGGGTTGGGCTATGCCCATCTCAGGGAGAGCTCGACCACTAAAGCAAGAAGTCATAAGATACACCATTCTTTATGACTGCCCACTCTCCCTCCTCAGCAGCACGGGACATTCCAGACCCTCTCACCACCCTTAACTCCCTCCCCTTGCTCCAGTCACGAGGCCTCAATCCCCCAGAGTCCTTTCATGTGATGCTCAGCTGAGACCCTTCTGAGACCTCTCCCAGCCCTAGAACATAAGGCCTGGGCTATATTCGTCAGCCCCAACCCCAGATGCAGAGGTGGTCTATCAGTTTGGTCCTACTGAATACCCTCTTCTTTTTCTCTCTACTTTGCCTCTCATATCTCTAGCACTTGAGATATTACCCAATGGATCTCCCCGTCCTGTCACCTCCCTGGAGCCCCTGTTTGAGCTGACTGCTCTAGGAAGCCTCAGAATTAGTGCCTTCTGCCCCTTGCTTCAGATAGAAATACTTCTGTGCTCCATCCTAAATTTCATGTCTAAAGCTGGGCACAATGGTTTAAGTCTGTAATCCCAGTACTCAGGATGTAGAAACTTGAGGACTAGGAGTTTGAGTCTGTCCTTGGTTACATGGTAAATCTGAGGCTAGCCTGGGCTACACTAGACCTTGTCTTGAACAAATAAAAGACAAACAAAACCATATCCTCACTAAATCAATTAGGACAAGCCTGAAGTATTTTGACTTGTCTGATTAGAAGGGGGAAATCCAGAGCAGGTGTTCAATTGCTAATAGCACTTGCTCCTGACCACCTCCTATACACACACACACACACACACACACACACACACACACACACACACACACACACACTCACCTTCTATGGCCTCCACAGCCAGCAGAACACTCAGTACAAGCACATGGAGGAAGCTCCTTCTCTGGACACCCATACTGGTCCTCCTTTCAGCAGCCAAAGGTACCAGCGGGTGGGAGTCAGCCCCTATATAGAAGGGGATGCTCATTTGCATAGACCTTCCTCCTCTCCCTCCAGAGGAGGGGAAACCTGGGAAGGAGAGGGCCGGAGCTGATTTCATCCTATTGCTCCAATGACAGTTTCTGGTTTCAGGGGTCACATTCACTGACACACACACACACACTTAACATTCTGGAAAGAGTTCACTGATGGGCAGCCGCAATTCACATACTTCATAGTCATAATTCAGCAAGACAGAGTGAAGAGAATTGAGTCAAACCAAGAGTTCCTTAAGACAGAAACAGCACCTTTATCCAAAAGCAGCCAGAAGGGGCTGGAAGTGTAGATTGCCAGCAACAAACACAAGCAGCCAATGAACCCCGAAACAGTGAGACAGTATTAAGCACGGCTGAGAAACCACTCTGTTATCTAGCCAAAGAATCCTTTACAATAAGAGTCCCGATTTTCCAGCCTGGCCTACAGAGTGAGTTCCAGGACAGCCAAGATTACACAGAGAAAGCTTGTCTCAGAAAAAGAAAAAGGAGGGAGGCAGGGAGGGAGGGAGGGAGGGAGGGAGGAAGAGAGAGAGAGAGAGAGAGAGAGAGAGAGAGAGAGAGAATGAGCCCTGATTTCGTGCCCCATGTGGCAGCACACAGGAGACTGAGCCAGATGGATCTCTGTGAGTTTGAAGACAACCTGGACTTTTGAACGAATTCCAGCCAACAAGAGCTGCATTATGAGATGTTTCAAAAAAGCAGGTGGGAGGGCTGGAGAAACAGCACCGCTGTTGAGAGTACATGCTGCTCTTGCAGAAGAACAGAGTTTAGCTCCAGCACACAAGTCAGCTTTACGACCTCCTAGAACCTCAGCTCCAGGGGATCTGCTGCTTCTGTGAACACCTATGTCCAGACACGCAAACACACACGTAATTTAAAATAAAATACATATTATTTTTCTTTTAAAGATTCCCAGGTTTTGCTTTTCAAAAGAAACTTTCTTGGCTAGGTGGACTTTAAGCTCACCCACGGGGTGGTGAAAATTGTGAGGGAAAGGTAAGAAAATGCGTAGACCAGAGACAACACCAGTTCCGGCCTGAGGATCCTAAACCAGGAACTGGGGAAAGTTATGCTGCGGCCCCTCTGCTCATCCGCCCAAGGCGGGGCCTCTGAGGCGGGAGCACGGGGCCCGGTCCGCCCTCGTGACGTGAACCAATCGGAAGGACGGGAGGCGGGGCCATGGAAACGCGGGAAGGAGGGGCGGGGCCTCGGATGGCCGTCTGGAGCAGTGGGGGAGGCGGCAACATTGTTTCAAGTTGGACAAATTGTCAAGGGCTGAGCTCTGCTTGCGTTCCATCCCGAGCTGGGACTGCGGTGCTCACCGGGGCCCCCAGGTCCTCCGCTCCGAGTGTCGGGCCCGCTTTCGTCAGGGTTCCCGGGCCCCGCTCCCGGGGGCCTGAGCCGCCTCACTAGTGCTCCATGGAGAACTTCCAAAAGGTGGAGAAGATTGGAGAGGGCACGTACGGAGTGGTGTACAAAGCCAAAAACAAGTTGACCGGAGAAGTTGTGGCGCTTAAGAAAATCCGGCTCGACACGTGAGTGGCCTCCGGAGCCGGAACTCCTTTGCCGGGACCTCTTGGCTGCCCCCCTCCCAACCCCCTACCCCAACAGGCGGGTAGCCTCCCGGGGCCGGAAGGTAGCGGGGAGGAACTCCTGAAGCCAGCGGTGGGTTGGTGGACGGTGGACGCTCTCCCGGAGGAGACTTTCCGGTGCTAGAATTCAGGGGAAAGTTTCTTGTCGTGCTCCACCCGGCGTGCTCCCAAATCTGCAAGCCGAGAGGCTTGGGAAGAGAAAGTGAGGGGTGGGAGCCGGGGTAGGGTCCAGGGCTGTTTATGGAGTTGGGTTATGTGTTAACCAGAGAAAAGTTCCTTTCTGAATGGAGAGCTGTCCTCGCTGCTCCAGCACCATACTTAGAACCCTCACCCTCTTTCAAAAGAATGGCAGTTGAGAGTCACTGGCCCTCTGGGGAGGCTGGGAGCTACTCTCACCCCCCTCCCCTATTACCTTTCCTCTGCTTTTCATTCACCTGGAGGCTCCTCTTAGCTTCCACTGGAAAAAGAGGAAATAATGACCTTAAATATGTCTAAATGCCACACCCTAACTACCCAGGATTAACTCCTGACAGCACCTTTCCTTTATGCCTTCCTAAGGGGTTTGGGGGTTGTGTATCCCTGAGAGAATAATGTTTGTAACCGTATTCATGTCTCTGTTTTCCCAACCTCTCCAAGTGAGACTGAAGGTGTACCCAGTACTGCCATCCGAGAGATCTCTCTCCTTAAGGAACTTAATCACCCTAATATCGTCAAGTAAGTCTAGTCTAAGAGATGATCACCAAGATGAATTCTGCTTGCTTACCCTCAGAATTTCTCTCCCTCAACTCTGTTTTCTGGACCTTCGCCTGCAGGCTGCTGGATGTTATCCACACAGAAAATAAGCTGTATCTGGTTTTTGAATTTCTGCACCAGGACCTCAAGAAATTTATGGATGCCTCTGCTCTCACCGGGATACCTCTTCCCCTCATTAAGGTAGTCCTGTCCAATGCCATCCACATATTTTAGGGAAAAACAAGAGGCAGGTAATTCAGTCTGGTAATGATTTATTTTGGCTTTTTCTCAGACTTCAGACTTTAACACTCTCCATTTTCCTGCTCATTAGTCATTAACCCTAGGATGGACAGAAGAATCAAAATAGAACTCCCATGAGCCAACCTAGGCAGCTCGGGCAGGAAGGAGATCAGATAAAGGAGGTGGAGGGCAGTTGGTGGGTTCCTTGAAAAGATTCTTCTACTTGTGATGTGGGAAAAATAACCAGTGAGTTTCTGTTGTCTGTTTTTGAGCTGGGCTCACTCCTGGAACTACTTTGAATATATCAGCAAGTACATATTCAACACATAGTTACTTAACATCTTCAATGTGCTAGGCACAGGGTATTGAAGGGGATGAAAATGTTGAGTAGTATCTGGTCTGTATCCTTGGCAGGCTGAAAATCCAGTGAAAGGCATGGTTATTAAATGTGTGGTTATGTTGTACTTAATGTGTGTTGGCTCATGCTTGTAATCCTAACACTTGGGAGGCTGAGGCAGAAGGATATCTTGTAAGTACAAGGGCAGCTGAGCTACAAAAGTTCCAGGCCAGGAAGACAATATCTTTAAAAACAAATGGGGATGACAAGATAGCTCAGCAGGTAAAAGAGCCTGCCTCCAAGCCTGATGATCTGATGGCCAGAGCTCCATCCCCAGGTTCCACACAAGAAGAAAACGAATTCCTGCAAGTTGTCCTCTGACTTCCACACATGCACTGTGGCATGCCCCTGCCCCCTCAAATAAATAAATACAAATAAATAAATAAATAAATAGTAAAAGGTAACTAAAGAATTAAACAACCTCTCTCCCCAAACTGTATAGTGTAAATAGTATAATATAATAAATAGTAAATAGTATAGTGTGAATAAATAAATAAGTAAAATGTAACTAAAGAATTAAACGCCGGGCGGTGGTGGCGCACGCCTTTAATCCCAGCACTTGGGAGGCAGAGGCAGGCGGATTTCTGAGTTCGAGGCCAGCCTGGTCTACAGAGTGAGTTCCAGGACAGCCAGGGCTACACAGAGAAACCCTGTCTCGAAAAACCAAAAAAAAAAAAAAAGAATTAAACAGCCCCCCAAAAAATGTATAGTGTACTTCTCATCTAACATAGTTAATGTTTTATTGAGTTTTGAGGGCAAAGAATAAGTTGTGTCTGCTCATTGTGATGGAGAAACAAACCTCCCCCTCTCCTTTGTCAGAGCTATCTGTTCCAGCTGCTCCAGGGCCTGGCATTCTGCCATTCTCATCGTGTCCTGCACCGAGACCTTAAGCCCCAGAACCTGCTTATCAATGCAGAGGGATCCATCAAACTGGCCGACTTTGGACTAGCAAGAGCCTTTGGAGTCCCTGTCCGAACTTACACTCATGAGGTAAGTCCCTTTACGGTTTTCTTTAAGAATCTTGGGAGATGTTCATGACAGCATTCAGAAATTACCAAAATCCTGGGGCAAGAGTTCCCTGGCAAATTGAGTCTCTGACAACCCAAGGGTCTTTAATTATTTATGTAAAGTATATGAGTGTTTTTGTTTGCATGTATATCTGTACTACATGCCTGCCTGGTGCTCACAGAAGTCAAAAGAAAGTGTCTGATACCCTGGAACAGTAGTTACAGATTGTAATGAGCTGCCGTATGGGTGCTGGGAATTGAACCTGGATCCTCTGCAAGAACAATAAGTGCTTTTAATTGTTGAGCTGTCACTCTAACTTTTACCCAATGAGTTTACTGAATTCATATAACAAGGTTGCCTGGACTCAGATACTAGGCCAGGAAAACTGGTTGCCATATCATTTAAATATTTGATTTTCCAGGAAGGTCCCAAATCTGGGGATTTAGAATTACATGACTGGACAGACAGGAGCGTATAATCTTGCAGATGACCTGAGTTCAGTTCCCAGAGCCCATGTCAGGCATTTTGCAATCACCCTTAACTCCAGCTCCAGGGCTTCAAACACTTTCTTCTGGCTTCTGAGGGCAGTGCACAGTTGTGGAAACCTACATAGACATGCACATATGCACATTATTGAAATAAAAAAATAATGAGCCAGGCAGTGGTGGTGCACTCCTTTAATCCCAGCACTTGGGAGGCAGAGGCAGGCGGATTTCTGAGTTCGAGGCCAGCCTGGTCTACAGAGTGAGTTCCAGGACAGCCAGGACTACACAGAGAAACCCTGTCTCGAAAAACCAAAAAAAAAAAAAAAAAAAAAAAGAAGAAGCTGGAAGGTAACGAACAGGGTTTTGTTGAACTGAGAGGTATGTGACCCTCCCTGCCTTGTAAACCCTGTTGTTCCCCAGGTGGTGACCCTGTGGTACCGAGCGCCTGAAATTCTTCTGGGCTGCAAGTACTACTCCACAGCTGTGGACATCTGGAGCCTGGGCTGCATCTTTGCTGAAATGGTATGAGGTTTGCCAGGTTCCATGCAGCCTACCCATGCCCACATCCAAGAACAAACCCCTTTTCTTGGCCTGGAACCATGGACCTTTTATCACAAGTCTCTCAAGTACCACCACTACAGAGGTGGTTGCCCCAATACCAACTACAATTTTGGAATATCCATAAATAGATCTGGTATATATATCTCTTATCCCCCAACTGAGCTAAACCCACTCTGTGCCCATTCAGCCGTTCTGTTTTATTTGGTTTTGTTGTTCTGTTCTGAGATAGTCTCACTATGTAGCCCAGACTGGCTTTGTATTCCTGATCTGCTTCGACCCCACTGTCCACCACCTCACCCGTGGGATTGACTTGACAGGCATGAGCCACCCTGCTGGCTCCACTCATTCAGCTGTTTCGGCTTTAATCCTCAAATATTTGGAAGAATGAATTCCGTTTAGTACAACAGGTGGTCTGAAGGCCACATGCTTCCAACGATAGTTGTGAATGTGGCCTTGACACAAAATCATAAACTTATTTAAAACAGAGTGAGTTTTTGTTTTGTTAGTGGTAGGGTTTTTTGTTTGTTTGTTTTGTTGCTTTGGTTGGTTTGGGTTTGTTTGTTGTTGTTTTGTTGTTTTTTGGGGGGTGTGTTTTGTTTGCTTGTTGCTTGTTTTTTGTCTTTTTGGTTTTGGTTTTACAAAACAGGGTTTCTCTGTGTGACCCTGGTTGTCCTGGAACTTATTCCACAGACCAGGCTGGCCTCAAACTGAAAGATCTACCTGCCTCTGCCTCCCGAGTGCTGAGTTAAAGGTGTGCACCCAGCTTTGTGTGTGTGTGTGTATGTGTGTGTGTGTGTGTGTGTGTGTGTTTTGTTTACATTTGATTTAATGGTACTTGAGCTTGAACTTTGTGGATGACGATGTCATGTCACAGTGTCAAGGGTTGGACAGGTCTGTTTTGTCTCCATTTGTCCTATAGGCCTCTTTTTAGAAACAAGGAATTTATTAAAGGCAAATGGGTCCAATTGACCCACGTCTGTCGTTTTTCTGTAGACTTGGTCATGCCCTGCCCCCTCAACCTCTGGCTTTTCAGATTGAAGGATCCTTTAAGCCTAGCTTTATATGGGAGCTCCCATCCCGTTTAATGCAACAATGGGTAGACATATTAGTAATATTTTTATGGTCCTTTGGGTTGAAACTGGGGGCTTGGAGACCATTTAGCCTAGCTATAGATATACATACAGAATGTGAATTTATCCACCAGTACCTTACAATTGCCCATATTCCTCTCTCAATTCATCAAAAAATATTTGTTAAGCACCTAGTGTGTACCCAGCACCATGCTAAGTGCTGTGGGGAGCACAGAAGAAATGGAAGACACAGTCTCTGCCCGCTGTGCTCCTATCTAGAAGTGGCTGCATCACAAGGAGGGGGGATGACCGCAGTGTCTACCCCACACCCCGTGAGTGGCTTGGGATCCCTTTGCTGGGCGTCAGTGGCACCCCAGACATTCACCCCCTCCCAGTCCCACCCAACCTTGGGGATCTGTGAAGCCACGGCTGGGGGAAGGAAGGAGGGGCAAGGAGACAGATAAGGGACTTCATTGTCTCAAGCTCTGTATGACCGACCCCATGATAAGCCCTGGGGAGGGGAGTCATGGGCCCTACTGACCTTTCACTGCCTATGGGAACCTCCTTTGTACGAGGGGCAATGTGGACTGACGTCAGTGTGGGTCTTGGCTTTCCTCTTTCCCCATTTTCAGGTGACCCGCCGGGCCCTATTCCCTGGAGATTCTGAGATCGACCAACTCTTCCGGATCTTTCGGACTCTGGGGACCCCCGATGAGGTGGTTTGGCCGGGAGTTACTTCTATGCCTGATTATAAACCGAGTTTCCCCAAGTGGGCTCGGCAGGATTTCAGCAAGGTCGTGCCTCCCCTGGATGAAGACGGGCGGGGCTTACTATCGGTGAGTGCCTGGAACAGAGGCCTGTAGGTCCTCTCCCACCCCCACCCCCCAGAGAAGAGCTGTTCCTGGATGAAGAGAAGCTAAGGCCCTGAACTCTGTTAGAAGTACCTCAGTCCTTGCTTCCTCTCTTCATCAGTAGGCGGGAGGGAGATGAGAACTGGGTAGGATGAATACTGGTTCCCAAGTTTCTGAGTACACCTGCTGTCCATTTGGACCCCTGCCAAACCACTGAAGTCAGACTGTATTTCTCTCTCCAGCAAATGCTGCACTATGACCCCAACAAGCGGATTTCAGCCAAAGCAGCCCTGGCTCACCCTTTCTTCCAGGATGTGACTAAGCCAGTACCCCACCTTCGACTCTGATGTCCTTCCCAAAGCCCTCTTCACCTGTGGTCTGACCTGACCCTGGGCCTTTTGGACACAGGTCAGCCCTCTGCTGTTTTCTGGCTGTCTTAGCACTCGCTAAGTGCTAAGACACTTAGCCTTTTCTCTTGGCCAGCCAGTTCTGGGGATTCAGAGGTGCAGGGAAGGATCAGGTGAAAAGGGGGAAAGTTTTGGCATTAGATGCACTTAACCCGGCTTCCACCAGCTTCTCTCCCTCTTCCCAGTCATTACTGAGAAGGATTGGCATTCAAAGCAAAACCGACAGTTCTCCCCTGTGTCAGGTTTTGCCATGCCAACCTTAAGACTATCTTATAATTACCATGTTGAGGGGAGCACCCCCAGACTCCTGCTGCCAGTGTTTTGTGAACTAATAAGCAGAAGCCTAAGTTGGGACAGTTCAGAACCAAGCAAGAGGGGTCCATTTTAATGAATTAGATTAAAAATAGACCTCAGCCATTTGTACCTTAGTTTTATCGTCTGGCCTCACCTGGCCATCAAGGAGGCCCAGCTGGAGAAGCAGAAGAAACGATTTCCTCCAGTGCCCTGTCTACCTTCCCCAGGCATGAAGAGCCAGGAGGGCACAGGGCTTGCATTTCACTCTGGTCTGTCTGTTCAGCGTGGTCCACAGGGCAAGGCGAAAAACACTTGAATTTCTCTTTTTAGCAACTTTACTGTTTTCTGGTGCTGACGGCTGAACCCAGGACCTTGCTTGCCCTCACTAAACAAATGCACCACCAGTGAGCCAGATTCCTAGCCCTCCTTTTGGAAGTTCAGTTCTTCAGTTGTCAGAGGGCTGTATTACCATCCTTCTCTGAGAGTCACCCTCACTCCTGAGGAGTGGAAGCAAGACAGTTGGTGTCATTTTGAGAATACTGGTCCTTTTTAAAGACTTTGACATGGTTAGGTCATTGGGGGGAAATTTTCTATAAAAGAGTGAACAATTATATTTATATTTCAAGTTAGAGTAGTTTGGATATTTTAGTGGTTTTGTTGTTCTTTTTTCTTTTTCTTTTCTTTTTTTCTTTTGTCGGTGTGGATGGATTTGTTACCATGTGCACTTTGGGATTTTGTAATTGTTTAAAGAAAATATTTCTTTTATGACTTTCTCCTCCCACCCCTTGTCCTCCAGTGTTCTGTTAATATCATTTGTAATTTAGTTTGTAATTCATTAAAAGAAAATATTCTCAGCTGTATAGTGAATCTCTCTCATATTTATCATTTATTTACTTGAAAGAATGGTGTGGGTGAAATTCTGAGTGTGAATAGGCAGCATGTGATCTCGCATCCATGCACCTAATCTCTATATGTCCTCCCATGCTCAGTAGTGGGGTTTCTAAGGGTGGGAAAAACTGAAGCTTCCTTCCTACGTTCCTCTGCTCACACAGGCACACCAATACAGAACGCTGTTTCTGTTTTCCTCTTAGCAGCAACTTGATTTGAGTGGGCTTCATCTCAACACCGTTTCCTAGTAAGCGTTTCGTTTGTTTGGTTTGGTTTTAAGATTATGTGTACCTGCCGGGCAGTGGTGGCGCACGCCTTTAATCCCAGCGCTTGGGAGGCAGAAGCAGGCAGATTTCTGAGTTCGAGGCCAGCCTGGTCTACCGAGTGAGTTCCAGGACAGCCAGGGCTACACAGAGAAACCCTGTCTCGAAAAACCAAAAAAAAAAAAAAAAAAAAAAAAAAAAAGATTATGTGTACCTGTGAGTCTCAAGTGCCCGCAGAGGCCAGGAGAGGGCGCTGCATCTCTCCTAGAGCTACAGGTACAGGTAGCTGTGTGCAGCACGGTATGGTACTGGGAACAAGCCTTGGGTCTTCTGCAGGGATTGTATACCTCTCTAGCCTGTCTCTAGGCCCTAGGTTCAATCCTCAGTACTGAAAAAAAAAAAAAAATCTTCAGCAAAGTTGTCTAAATCTTTTTTCACATTTACAATTGAGAAAATATCAATAATGTGAAAATCAATAATGTGAAATTTTAGGAGGCTAAAATGTCTTCAGACTACCATTTTCTATTGTCATGGTTTTACACCATCAAAAAATTAGGCAATCCACCCCAAAACTCCTGTTCTCTAATGCTCTGCAAAAAAGAATTTACAAGATAAAGTTCCTTAAATTCCCTGATTTCAGGTCTTTCTTAATTCGACACAGAAAGTGGAGTAATCCAGGCAGAGGGGAGACAAGAAGGTTAATTAATGCTGGTATTTTCTCTTCCTTCCTTCCTTTCTTTCTTTCTTTCTTTCTTTCTTTCTTCCTCCTCTTCCTCCTCTTCCTCCTCCTCCTCCTTTTTCTTCTTTTTTTTTTTCTCACTATGTAGCTTGGAACTCGCTTTGTAGACCAGGGCTGGCATGGAACTCATGGAGATCCTCCTGATTGCTAGGATTAAATATGTGGGCCACCAAGCCCAGCTTTTTTTTTTTTTTTCCTTTACCCTCTCCCTGCGGCCCCCCCCCCCCCCTCTTATATTGAGATCTTGTTAAGCTGAGGAGCCCGGGCTAGCCTCAAACTGACTAGTAGATGAGGATGACCTAGAACTGCCTCCACCTCAATCCACAGTACTGGGATTAGGATTGCCACACCACACCCGACCAAAAGCGTTTCTAGGGCTTTTTTCGCGCTAGCCTTGCCTGCCTGTCAAATTTGGAAATTTCCCAGTACTGGTTAAAATTTCCTTTTGACCCGCCTTCTTCACTCACCTGATTAGATGTTTACGAGTCAAAAGGCGGGGGAGGGGTGTCACGGGTGTCGAGGTTCTATTGGCTGGCGCACATGCTTGTCAGTGATGCACTGCCCCCTTTCTCAGGAGCTCTCTCTTTAATGGCTACTTATCCCGTCAATCTTCAAGGCTTCTCGTTTAGGCATTGGCTTGCGGCCTCGCCAGTCCGGGCTCTCACTTGTACTAGTTGGTGACAGTCCCTCAGAAGCCCGCCTTTCTCCAGAGGATTGGCGGGTGAACGCCCACATAGCCCACCCACCACGGTAGGCGGGTGATCTTGCGATTGGCTGGCGCCCCCGCCCCGGCGAAGAGGAGGAGGCGAAGGGGGCTGGAGTTTGGTTGAGCCGCAGCTGTTTGTCTGTTCCACACAGGCTTGGGCCCGACGGGGGAGACGGAGCCCCAGGTACCGAGCTGATGGAGCCCACAAGGGCAGAGGCGGAGGCCCCGAGAGGAGCGCAGCCTGGCCTGCGGCAGAGGCGGGTCGGGCCGACGCCAGGGCTCCAGAGCCTCCTGGAGAGGGCAGAAGGGGCTGTCCCGCAGGCCTAGTGGGCGCCGAGGAGGTGATCGGCAGGGCTGGGAGCCGAGCCTCTACTTGGGAGGCGGCTGGGTTCTGGCTGTGGCCGCTTGGGGGCCGGGCGCGGGGACCCGGAGCCGGTGAGGACCAGGGCCGGCCTCGGGACTCTGAGCACGGCGGTGAGGGAGGGAGGAGCTGGGGTCGGAGACCAGGCAGAGAGGGAAGGGAAGGCAGCCCATTTGGCAGGAGGTGTGGAGGGGACAGTGCTACGCCCAGCCCCGAGGGTAGCCGAGGGTGGGTCTCTAGAGACGTCCTCTGTCGGGGCTCTTAGCCGAGTGACAGGCATTCTTTTCAGGGAAAGTGACTGTTGAAAGGGGAACTAGGGGTACACTGGTGTTGCCGAGAGGGATTTGGTCTCAGTGAAGTCAATGAAGAATGCATTACTGATCTAGAAGACCAAAGTAGAAGGAAGTAGAAACAGGGCCTGGTATCAGTTATGGGAACTTCTGGAATGATGGTGAGGGGAGGCTCTGTGTCTTGGAAGTTCCTTACTCTTTTGTTCCTTTGGTGCTTGGGTGTGGTGACTTGAAGTTTTGGGGTACTTCAGGAGTAGGGAATGAAGACAAAGGTAAGATTATGTTTTCCATGGTTCCTGGTAGCTCCAAGTTTGTCACACACACACACTCACTCACTCACTTTACCCTGACCTCATAGCTGGTCTTGACTGCGCTCCTGTTTCCTTGAGGTTTGTTATTATATTCGTTGTTTTTTCCTGTTTCATGTACTGTGATACAACTAAGAAAATTTGGGAGTGCTTTGCTCAGTCTTTCCCACTTCATAATGTGGTCGGTGGTGACTACTCTTAACTTTCTACCTAGAATTGAGGAACTCTGTCAACTGCATGAAAAGGGGCAAAGCAGTCTCCAACCATTTAAAAAAAAAAAAAAAAAAAAAAAAAAAAAAGGACCATGTTTATTGAAACTTCTGTGAGACTTGCACTTGGGCATTTCCTAGACAGTTAATGGAGGTCTCCACGCCAGGAACTGTGAGGTGATATCCCTGAAGGGATTTGGGGAAGAGTTGAGAAGTTGGCTACCAGAAGGTTGGCATCATCCTTTCTTCTTTGTCCACTTATTCAGGAGTTTCTTTCTTTCTTTTTCTTTCTTTCTTTCTTTTGTGAGATTAGCTATTTAGGTCAAACCCTGAGGTATTTAGAAAGAAGGATTATAGAGAATGAAGATGTCTTTAAATTTTAGTGTGTGCGCACGTGACGCTAGTGTGCACCTGTATACCTGTGTGAGCCACAGTGCATGTGTGGATGTCAGAGGACAACTTGTAGGTGTTGAGTACTCAGGCTTGGCAGCTTAGAGGATGGATTTATTAATGCCAGACAGATGGGAGTCCTCTTCTCTCACATGTATGTATGTATATGTATATTATGTGTCTGTTTATACACACACATAATATATATACACACACACACACACATACATATACACATAGAGGGAGGGGTTTGCTGACCTGTCAAATTTTCTATAGATTGGACCCTATTGGTTTCTCCCTTGGGTCCTACCTTCTCTTTCCTTCTTTTTTTTTTTTTTTTTTTTTTTTTTTTTTGTTTTGTTTTGTTTTGTTTTGTTTTTTGAGACAGGGTTTCTCTGTATAGCCCTGGCTGTCCTGGAACTCACTCTGTAGACCAGGCTGGCCTCAAACTCAGAAATCCGCCTGCCTCTTCCATTCTATACTAATGCTATTTATCATTGCATTTATTTATTTTTTCTTACCTGATAGTGTATGCATGTGTGCCATATGCATGCAGGACCCCTCAGAGGTCAGAAAAGGTATTAGGTCCCTTGGAACTGGAGTTAAGGACAATTATGAGCTGCCATGTGTATGCTGGAAACTGAACACATCTCTTGCAAGAGCACTAAGTGCTCTTAACTTGCCGCCAAGCCGTCTCAATAACTTGTGTCACTATATTTCTTAATTACCAAATACATACATACACACATACACACACACATAAAGTGTTTAAGCTGTACAGAAATATATAACATCTGAGTCCTTCTACACTTAGCTTATTTCATTTAGGACAGTTAGAGATATTAAATAAGACTAAACAAGAGGAGAATACTGTGGAAAGAATGAGACCATAATTTAGTGAACACATGAGAAAAACCCAAGCAAAGGCAGGTTTTCTCATGTGCTGCTATATGCTGTTCTCATTCTCTTCATGGTATTCTCTTGGATGATACTCTGTTATTTATTATGTTCCTTTTGCAGTTCATCTTGTCTTCAGTCACATTTAGACAAACATAGAGCTGTCCTTTGAGTTATCATTTGCCTTCTTCAGTATATACTCACACAGTCATGCACTGGGTAGCCTCAAAACTGCCCAAATGCATGAACAAAACTTTTTTATGGGCAAGAAAAAAAAATTAAGGGAAAAATTTTTGTTTAGGATAGTTGTTAGCATCTCTACTAGAGTGAAGAATCAGAAACTCCATCTTTGTTCAGATTCTCACAGCACTTGGATGCCTCTTCCTTATCTCAGGGAGGTGGTGTCCTTTCCAGAAGGGAGTCTTGTACCTGGCTTGGTATAGTGACCCAAGAAATTCCCATATTTCTCTGAATTTGAACTTGACTTTTTTGACTCTTTGAAGCCCTCTGACATGCTCATTGCACAGTGTCCAGCAAAAACCTTAGTTGACCCCCCCCCTCCAGCTTTTCTCACCCACATAGCCAGTCCTGGAGAAAACTACTGGGATGTGTGTATGTGTGTTCACCCTCTGTAATCTTTGCTGTCTTTAAATTTGATCATATCCTGTCCTATCCTGTATCCCTTTGTGAGTTTTCTTTTTGTTTTGTTTTTTTTGTTTGTTTGTTTGTTTGTTTTTGTTTTGCTTTTCCTATCTTCTTCTTAAAACCTTCTTTCAAGAAAGGGTCTGGAATCTGGAGCATGGTGGTACTTGCCTTTGATTCCTGCATTCAGGAGGCTGAAGCAGCAGAGTTCAAGGCCAGGCTAAGCTACATAGCAGACACTATCCCAAACACTATTACTACTGCCCAAAAGATTTTTTTTTTTTTTTTTAAATCTAGGGTCTAGGATTGTAGTCTAGTGGTAGAATATATGATTAGCGTTTGCCAAATCCTAAACACACAGAGAGTGAAAATAGACGTTGTATTTGGAATTGCTGAAATTTAAGATGTAAATTATTCATAGTGACTTAAAATATTATTTCCCAAATTTACCAAAGGCTTTTGCATATTTAGAGAGCTAAAGAGAGTTAGAAATAGTCAACTTCAAACATAGGCCTGGAGTTACAATAGTGTACTGGGAGAAGAGGGAAAATCACGCCCTGGGCCTGGCGTGGTGGCGCACGCCTTTAATCCCAGCACTTGGGAGGCAGAGGCAGGCGGATTTCTGAGTTCGAGGTCAGCCTGGTCTACAGAGTGAGTTCCAGGACAGCCAGGCTTACACAGAGAAACAAAAAACAACAAACAAAAAAATCATACCCTGTATCTTCTCTTACTTTGCTTTAGTTAAGAATTATTCCTTTGTGGTTTGCTTGTCTGTGTGTGTTGATATATTTGGGAACCACAGATAGAGGAGCAGAAGCAACAGATACCTACTTCCTAACCCTGAGACATTTCAAGTGGGAAGGAGGTCAGTGGCACAGCTTGCCTAGCATGTGTGAAGCCAAATGTAATTGAAGTGTGAAACAGTGAACTTCAAGTAAGGAAATGTAATGGCCTCTGAAAGGAAGGATGCCACAAAACCATGCACAGTATACTCTTACTTCCCAAGAAAGTTTCAGGAAAGACTTAGTCATTTACTGAACAGTAACTGAATTGATAAAGGAGTCACCCAGGTGAGGAAAGTACAGGTTTCTGGGCTAGAGTGTAACTTTGTTTTAGGGATTGTGGATACCTAGCTGTCTGGTGGTGTGACCTTTATTTCTAAACTTGTTTCTCAAGGCCAGAGATAATGACCTAAAGCTTTTTTAAAAACTGCTTGCCAGGTGTGGTGGTGCACGCCTTCCAGCACTCAGGAGGCAGTCCAGTCTCTGAATTTGAGACCAGCCTGATATACAAAGAGAATTCCAGGACAGCCAGGGCTATTACACAGAGAAGCCCTGTCTCAGAAAACAAACAAACAAAAACCTGCTTAACATTACCTAAAACCTCAAAGAGGTTTGTTTTTAAGCACTAGGAGTTGCCTCAGTGTTACAGAGACACTGTGATTAGGCCTTGTGAGACATACTAACGGGTGACAGGAAGAGCAGTTGGCTCATGTGAATTACAACAGTACCGTGTGGGTGGGGTCAAGAGCTCCCTAAACTGAACTGAGGTCTGTCCAGGGGGAGTAGGTTGGGAACGATTTCAGGAACACTTAATGAACAACTACTACTTCTCTGAAGGGTTTTTTTTTTGTGTGTGTGTGGTTTTTTTGTTTTTGTTTTTGTTTTTTTTTTCCCCTCGAGACAGGGTTTTTCTGTGTAGCCCTGGCTGTCCCGGAACTCATTCTGTAGACCAGGCTAGCCTCAAACTCAGAAATCCGCCTGCCTCTGCCTCCCACGTGCTGGGATTAAAGGTGTGCGCCACCACTGTCTGGCATTCTCTGAAGGTTTATAATTACATAAGTTTTTAAAAATCCCACTTCTTGAGAAGGTTTAGCAGAGTAAATGGATATAACTCAGTGTGGTAAATACATGGTAGAAATACCATGTTGCTGGGCTGGAGAGAGAGCTCTACAGGTAAAGAAAGGTATTTGAAAGCTTGAAGAGTGAGTCCCAGAACCCACACTGTGGAAGGAGAAAGCCAACCCCCGAGGCTCCTCTGACCTTCACACATGTGCACATACACAGAAAACAAATGGTTTTAGGTTTTTTTTTTTTTTTTTTATGTTTTGTTTTGCTTTGTTGACACAGGATTTGTCTGTATCCCTGGCTGTCCCGGAACTCACCCATCTCTCTGGCCCTTCAATCTTGGTCTTAATTAGCATTTTGGAGGAGTCAAGAGCAATGGTGAATTTAACAATAGCAAGATAATTATGTAGTTTCACAGGTGACATTTATACTCAACCCTGTAAGTTTGGGATTTTCTAGGCAGACAAATTAAGGAAGGTGTTCTAATCTTTCCCAAGTCAATAATAGGGAGTTAGCACTGCCATGCTGATAAGCGATAAGCATGCTTTTTACCTTTTGGAGAAGCAAGGGGGAAGTGGGGAGGGAGGAGGTGCAACTCTTAAGCCAGTGACTCACTGGGTAATATTGAATCAACAGTTAAAGAGCTGAGCTAAGTAGTGCAGCTCTCAGTTCAAGATCTCAGTGATTTGGGTCTAAACCAAGTTGGAAAGGAAATGAAGGTATCTGTTGGCCTCTGCCCCATCTTCCTTTAGTAAATCTCACATTAGCTCCAAAACTCACCAAGTCCTACAGATTGCCACAGTTTCTCTTTTACCAACTGTCTAGTCAGGGCGTATTTAACACCTGCTACTGAGGAGTAATGGTCCTGTCAGGACAGTGTGAGAATAAATCCTAGGAATAAATCCTGCTTTCCTAAGGTTTTCAGTTAGGAAAGTTTCCAGTCCCAAAGCAAGTACGGAAGCCGAATCAAGACGGAGGCTCTGTCTGCTGTGCATCCCTCACTAAAGTTAAGCACTCCTGATTCTTTGAGAAGTAGGGTGGAAGGGCTGGGGGATATCTCAGTGGGAAACATGCTTTTGAAGACCTGATTTTGATCCCTAAACCCATGTGTGTGGGGGTGGGGCCTGGCACATACTGTAATCCCAGGTCTGGAGAGGTGTAGGGATAAACAGGTTACTGAGGCTCACTAGCCATCCTTCCAACCTGCCATAATTGGTAAGCCAGAGAGACCCTGTTTTAGAAATCAAATGGACAGTGCTGGAGAAACATCTCAGGATCCTCTGGTCATCATAAGCAGGTTTACACACAAGTACAGTAAGATCTGGTGTGTTGGTGCCTTTAATCCCAGCATTCAGGAGGCAGAGGTGGGCGGACCTGAGTTGAAAACAGCCTGGTCTACAATAAGATTTCCAGGCCAGCCAAGGCTGCATAGAGAAACCTTGTCTTCAGCGACAACAAAGTACAGTAGAGCTGGGTGTGGTGGCTTACATCTGTAATCCCAGCATCTGAGCAAGAGGATCACCACAAGTATAAGACTGTCTTGTCCCCAAAAATGTTTAAAACAAACTACAGTGGAGAGAGGCCAAGTGAGGTGATGCATGTCTGTAATCCCAGCACATAGAAGGCAGAAGCAAATGGAATTTGAGTTGAAGTCCAACCTACAGCTACACAGCCAAAAAAAAAAAAAAAAAAAAAAGGAAGAGAAGCAAGCATGGTGGTTTGATATAGAAGGGGCAGAAATACTGCTGGCTATGTTTAATGCCTGACAAGTTGACTAATTTTATGAGCCTAGTTTTCTCACCTGTAAGGTAGAAGTGGAGTATTTATGGATTGGCTCTTAGCTGACTGACTGATCTTACAGGGCTGATACTTCAGACTGGGCAGAGTGTGGTGGCCACATACTGGGAACTCTGTTTACTGACAGATGATAGACCTCTAAAAGTTTTACATAGACTTAGCAAGTTATGGGGGCCTGAGGAATGCAGTCTTCCTCCAGTTGGGACTGACAGGCTAACAAACCTTTCCTGGTATTCTGACTTTGCAGTTGTGTTTGGAGAACATCCTCCTGTCTGTGAGGCTGCCCTTTCATTTTGGTCTTGCAGTGTAACCTTGGCTGGGCAAGAACTCAGTAGACCAGGTTGACTGTCAATTTTTATGTTTTCAGACAAGGTCTCACTCTGTAGCCTTTGCTGGCCCTGGCCTCTCAGATATCCTCACCAGTGGTAGAATTAAAGGTGGATGCCTTCACTCCCTGCCCTTTTAAATGTGTGATGACACTCTTGCTCTGCCCCCTGAGTGTGGAGATTAGAGATAGGCATCACCAGACTCAGCTTTGTTTGTTTGTTTAGATAGGTTCTCTCACTCACCAAGCTGGCCTTGAACTCTCAGCATTCCTCTGCCGAGGGTCCTAAGTGCTATGATTATCTGCTTGGCCCAGTGGGCACTGCTCAGCTGCTCTTTAGGAAGTGCAATCTTTGGCCTTAGGTTTGAAGGTGGTGATGATGACACCTGCTGCTGTGCTTTGGTTTGCTTCCTTGCCTCTGAGACCTTGAGAGCCTGTATGGAGGTTCTAGCAGGCAGCATATACCCTTGACTGAAGAAGGGTCCTCTCTCCAGGAAGGCTGTTCTTTAGAAGGGACAAACCTTTAACTGTGTAGAAGGAAGGTGACACCCAGCTAGCCAGCTACAACCAAATCAGCCCAGCCCTCAAGGTTACAGCCAGATCACTGTTACTTTTTTTTTTTTTTTTTTTTTTTTTTTTTTAAAGTGGATCATTTGCCCATTTGTCAACTCTCAGTTCAAAAAAAAAAAAAAAAAAAAAAAAATCAGCTGGGAATGTTAGTGAAGGCCTATGTCAGCACTTAGGAGCCTGAGGTAGGGGAGCTTGGGCTACAGCTACATCGCTCTATAGTTTTAGTAGCACTAAGCATCTAAAAGTGCTTCAGTAGCACTGATCGCTACAGGCTGGCCAGAGATAGCTTCATTCCACCCCTCTGACTTCAAGATCATTATTGCTATACAGCCCACAGTTGGAGAAAGACTGCAGTTGGTTAAGAAGCAAATTAATTCTGATTTGCAGTTTTAATTTTCAGATTTCTTGGACAATTGTGTATGGTGTATGTCCATATGTATAGATGTACACACATACACATGTAGGACTTTGGTTTGGTTTGGAACTTGCTGTGTAGACCAGCCTGGTCTAAACTCAAAAAGTCACCTGTGTCTGCCTCCTAAATGTTCAAGGTCACACCCAGCCAGAGTGTGAGTCTTTAGAGCGGTAGTGGGAAGGCAGTGAGATGGCTTAACAGGTAAGATACTTTTGTCAGGACCGGGCAACCCGGGTTCAATCCCTTGAACCCATGTAGTGGGAAGAGAGAACAAACTCATGCAAATTGACTTCTGACCTACACACACACACACACACACACACACACACACACACACACACACGTAAACTTCATGACACTGTAAATCAGGACTCTTGGTGTAGAGTGCACAGGGCACAGTCATCTGTGGGTCCCATGATTATCTCTGCTTCAGTCCTTTGGTAATCCTCTTTACCCTCCCCTTCATTTCTATGTTTCTTTTTTTATATCTTGGATGCTCTGCAAGATTCTAGTAATAATATATGTAAATGTTAAATATAAATATGGGATAGCATCACACGGGGGGGGGGGGGAGGCGGGGGATGAAGGTACGGTGCTCCACACCTGAAATTCTATCAGATGGAGGCCAGCCTAGGCTACACACTAAGCATCAAGCCAACTATGTAGTGAGATCCTAAGAAAACTGAGGGCTGAGGATGTAGTTCAGTAGTAAAGTACTTGCCTGCCTAGCTTGTGAAAGTCTTCAGGACCATTCAGTCAGTCAATCACTCAGTCAGTCAATCACTCAGTCAGTCAATCACTCAGTCAGTCAATCAGTCAGTAAGAGGAGGAGAAAAAAACACCAGTTGCATACTAATGTACCTGTGGTTGGACAGGCCAGCTAAAGTTTGCTGTGATTCAGGGGAAACTTTGAAGACCTGGTGGAGATTAAAGACTCCTTTTCTGTCTCCATTCTTTATTGCAGATGCAGTTCTTTGTGTGTATAGGTGATTGGGGGGAGTAGACAGGGTGGGCTTTAAGCTAATGATGGATCCTCCTGCCTCAGCCTCCTGAATGCTAGGATTGCAGATACACATCACTACACTTGCCCAGAAGCAGTTCTTATTTTGCTGTCTACCACCCTTACTGAAGGTCAGCTGTGTAGGACCTTATCAGAAGAAGTGTGAGTAACCTTTCAATGTTGTATAGTTAATTACCAGAGCCAAGTTTTAGAAACAAGGAAATGAGATTCTGTTACTGTTCTAAAAAGTGGTTGTGCACACCTGTAACCACAGCACCCAGAGGAAGAGGTAGGGAGATCACAGTAATTTCCAGGCTAGGCTGGTCTACATGGTGAGTTCCAGGCTAGCCACTACTATGCTATGAGATGCTGTCTCGCCGGGCAGTGGTGGCGCACGCCTTTAATCCCAGCACTTGGGAGGCAGAGGCAGGCGGATTTCTGAGTTCGAGGCCAGCCTGGTCTACAGAGTAAGTTCCAGGAGAGCCAGGGCAATACAGAGAAACCCTGTCTAAAAGAGAGAGAGAGAGAGAGAGAGAGAGAGAGAGAGAGAGAGAGAGAGAGAGAGAGAGAGAGAGACAGAGACTGAGACTGTCTCAGAAGACCAGAATAAACTTGTCATAAGTTACATGTGGGCCTGCAGTTCTAGCACTTCAGTGAGAGTGGGTGAAGGCAGAAGGATCAGGAGTTCAAGTCACTCTGAGCTATCTAGACTCTTAAAGAAACCTTATTGAGTTTGGTGGTTCTTGCCTCTAATCTTAGCACTTGGGAGGCTGAGGCAGGAAAATTGTCACAGGTTTAAAATCAACTTGGACTATATACCAAAGTTTTTAGACCACCTCATAAAACAAAACAAACAATGTGTTTTTTAAAATGCACTTTCAATGGAACTGTGTCTAATATCTGTCTTTTTCCTTACAGGACTGTTGAGGCCTGGAAGTCCCTCCCCTTCCCCTCCCCCCTCTGCCGCTTTGTGGCATCCCCTCCCTGTACCTTCTCCTACTTTGATAACCTGGCTATGACTAGCAGAAGTACAGCCAGGCCCAATGGGCAGCCCCAGGCCAGCAAAATATGCCAGTTCAAATTGGTCCTGCTGGGAGAATCTGCGGTGGGGAAGTCTAGCCTGGTGTTACGCTTTGTCAAAGGACAGTTCCATGAATACCAGGAAAGTACCATTGGAGGTGAGTGCTTAGTAGAAAGGTTCAGCAGTTAGCAGGGCTTGAGAAGAACATCTGGGACTTGATTTTAGAACTGGCTCTCAGGACGGGTTTTTAATCCAGAAATGGAAAATGCAGGAAGATTGGCATTCGAGGCCATTCTTGAGAATATAGAGCTTGAGGCCAGCATAGCCTGTGTGAGGCCCTGTCACAATTAAAAAGCAAAGTCAGCCGAGCATAGTGATGCATACCTTTAATCCCAACACTCTGGAAGCAGGGGGAGGCAGATCTCTGTAGGTTTGAGACCAGTCGGGTCTACAGAACAAATTCTAGGACAACCAGGGCAACAGAGAAACCCTGTTTTGAAAAACCAGGAAAAAAAAAAAGAAAAAGAAAAAGAAATTAGAGCAGGGTAAGTGTGGTTCTTTCCTGAATATGGGAACACTCAAGAAGCTAAGGCAGGGGACTGCTTCAAGTTCTAGGTCAGCCCAAGGCTGACACTCAGGGACTAGAGAGATGACCGAGAAGTTAAAAACAGGTACTGGTCTTATAGGGACACACACACCAGTTTGGTTCTGAGCAAACCCCAGGTGGCTCCCAACTACCTGTAGCTCCAGCTCAGGGGATCTGACACCTTTAGCCTTACTTGTACTACCCACACAATACTTGTAATTTAAAGAAAAATAATATAAATATTTTTAAAACAAATATATACATAATTAAAAAAAATTGTAAACAAAATGTTCAGGCCCATTGACACAGACCTGTAACCTTAGATACTTGGCAGTTGAAGGCATCAGGATCCATGTTCATGGTTTATATGTGCTACAGAGTGAGTTCCAGATCAGTCTCCATCACAAACCAGATTAAGCAAAAAAGAGCTAGGAGTATAGCTCAGTGGGTAGAGTGCTTGTTTGGTATGTAAAAGGCCTTACGTTCGATTCACAGTACTATCCCACCAAAATTTTGTTGCTTTGGAGCAGTGATTCATAATCAAATATATAATCGGATGAATCTCTTGATAATCCCACACCCACCCTTAGTATGCAGCTGCCCTTAAGTAAGTACCACTCACTTAATAACCTTGCTTAAGTCTGTATTAGAACCCTTCTAAAAAATATTCCACTTTTTCCCCCTGAGATAAGTTTTCTCTGTGTAGCCTTGGCTATCCTAGAATTCACTGTGTAGGCCAAGCTGGCCTTGAAATCACAGAGCTCAGCCTGCATCTGCCTCCTGGAGTGTTGGGTTAAAGGTGTATGCCACCACTGCTACCCAGCATGCACCACCACTTTTACTTAATAACTTAAGTCTGTATTAGAACTCTTTTAAATTTTTCCTGGGGATGCTGGAGAGATGGCTCAGTGGTTAAGGGGAGCTTGCTGTTGTTTTAGAGAACCTGAAATTCCTAGTGTCCATATAAGGTGGGCAGCTCACAACTACCTATAATCCCAGAAGACAAACCAGAGGATCTCACCCCTCCCTCTTCTGACTCTGTAGGTATCTGTCTGCATTCACATGCATATACCCATACATAGGTACACAAATACATGGTAAATTTTTTTTTCTTCACAGAATATGGGTCAACAAGATGGCTTAGAAGTAAAAGTGCTTACAGTGCTAACCTGAAGACATGAGTTTGGTCCCTAGACTCCAATTCCAATTCCACAGAGTTGTTCTCTGACCTCCACATGTGTACCTTGGAAGTGTGTTATTTTAGTACCTGACATCAGGCTTTAAAATCCTGTGGGGTTGCTTTGTTTGAGATGGAGCCCAGACTGGTATAGCAAAAGGGGCCTTGTCTTCCTAATCCTCTTCCCACTATCTCCCAAGTGCTAGAAGTACAGGTGTGTTGGGCCCTGAAAATCTCATTTTTAAAAAGTTACTGGTTTTATTACTTATTTAACTTTTTATATATAATTTATATTTTTATGTGTTTTGACTGTGAGAGGGTATTGGATCCCCTGGAACTGGAGTTACAGGCAGTTGTAAGCTGCCATGGGAATATTGGGAATTGAGCCCAGGTCTTATGGCAGAGCAGCCAGTGCTCTTAACTTCTGTGCCATCTCTCCAGCCCCCATTCAACTTTTTAAAAAGATTGATTTCTTGTGTGTGTGTGTGTGTGTGTGTGTGTGTGTGTATTTTGCCTGCACATGTGTATATGTACCATATGTGTGCCTGGTGCTTACAGAGGGCATCAGATCCCCTGATTTGGATTGATGGATGGTTGTGAACGGCTGTGTAGGTGCTGGCAACTGAAACTTGGTCCTTTGTAAGAATCAGTGCTCTTAAACACTGAGCCATCTCCAGAGATCTACCTGCCTTTACCTCTCTAGTGTTGGGATTAAAGACACACACCACCGTGCCTGGCTCCTTGTAATTCTTTTTGTTTGTCTATTTGAATGTTTTTTATGGTTATAGATTTATTATTTTGTGTATATGAATATTTTGCATGTTTGTATATTTGTGTGCTGTGTGTCTGGTGCTTACTAGGTTAGAAGAGGATATTGGATCCCCTGTAAGATGAATTACATGTTGTGAGACACTGTATAAGTGCTTGGAATCAAACTCTGTCAAAGCAACAAGTACTCTTGTCTGCTGAGCCAACTCTCCACCCTCCTCCTCTTAACTTCTTGACATGACTTATGTTTGATACTTTCTGCCTCATTCTTTCTTTTTTGCTTTGTATTTTTAAGACAGGGTTTCTTTATGGATCCCTGGCTATCCTGGAACTCACTATGTAGACCCTTAAACTTAAGAGATCCATCTACCTCTGCCCTGAAAGTGCTGGGATTAAAGTAATGTGCCATCACTACCCAGCTCTGAGACTCCTTTTTTATTTTTTTATTTATTTTTTTTGGTTTTTTGAGACAGGGTTTCTCTGTATAGCCCTGGCTGTCCTGGAACTCACTCTGTAGACCAGGCTGGCCTCGAACTCAGAAATCCACCTGCCTCTGCCTCCCAAGTGCTGGGATTAAAGGCGTGCGCCACCACCGCCTGGCCAGCTCTGAGGCTCTTAAGTGAATAAATGAAAAAAATAAATCCAAGGTCATTTGACCCAGGCAGGCTTCAAACTTGCTAAATAGCCAAGCATGACCTTGAACTCTTGAGCCTCCTGCCTGTACTCAAAAATATTCAGAGGCCACCTTGATTCTGTTTCAATATTTACATGAATGGAAAACACTAAACCTGTAGCAGATGGGCCTTGGTGGCAAGTGGCCCTAGGATGTGCAGAGGTAATGTGGAGGGGAGGGGGATCTTCCCATCCACTGTCCCACTTACAGCGTGTTCATTTTCTCCTTCATAGCGGCCTTCCTCACCCAATCGGTGTGTCTAGATGACACAACAGTCAAGTTTGAGATCTGGGACACTGCTGGGCAGGAGCGATACCACAGTTTAGCCCCCATGTACTACAGAGGTGCCCAGGCTGCCATCGTGGTCTATGATATTACTAATCAGGTAGGTGGGCTAAGAAAATTGTTCATTGAGCTTCATAGAAATTAGGTGGGGAGAGGAAACAGGTTCTTAAATAGCAAGGTAAAAGTATGCTTCCAAGCACTAAGCCTGAGGACGAAGATTGTCAGAGACCTGTGATTTCAGAGGGCAGGGCACCTGTAAGAGGAGTGCTGTGAGCCTGAGAAGGTGGTGATTGTGATTAGCACTCATTCCAGCCTGTTCTCTCTTTTATGTTTTCCCAGGAAACGTTTGCCCGGGCAAAGACATGGGTAAAGGAGCTACAGCGGCAAGCCAGCCCGAGCATCGTTATTGCCTTGGCAGGGAACAAAGCCGACCTTGCCAACAAGCGTATGGTGGAGTATGAAGTAAGATGGCCTACAGAATCCCTCCCTAGCATGCGTGGTCTGTATGTGGGACCTCTTTTTTCCAAACAATCTCCTGAAGCTTTCACGTGTGGCTTTCATTGTCTAATTCCCTGGTTGTATACCAGATTATATACAGCAACAGTGTGACCAAACAGCAACCAAAAGATTTTAGAGGAATCAGAAGAAAGTTCCAGATCAGAGGGGTAGGGAAATACCAGGGTGGAAACAGAAAGCAGGAAATAGATAAATTTGAGGTAAGGAACTATTGAAATGCCATAACCCAAAGGCTCCGCTCAGTTCACCCTGCTCCACAGTTAAGATCCCGTATCCTGGGAAAGTGGTTCTAGTTGTAAAGCACCTGTGTGGCAAGTGTGAAGACCTGGGATTCCCGCACTTAAATTAACAAGGCATAAGCCTGGGGCCTGAGTTCAGTCCTTGGAATCCACATAAAGATCGAAGGAGAGAACCAGCCTCATCATTGACTCTGACCTCCATCATATACCATGGCTTTCAGGCCTGTATGTACAAGCATACATATACATATATGTGTACATATATACAAACAATTGTCTGTGCCCTGGACCACCCACCATCTGACCCTACCTGCCCTTGGGTGTTAGAAGTGAGGTGGTGTGGAATTAATGACACAGACAGAGACTTTGGGAGCAAGCTTATCTGAGCTGCTGCAGGCTCCTTTAATACCATCCACCTGCGCCCCATTGGTCCCCCAAACAGCAGTTCCTGATTGGCTGACATTGTCTGCATCAGTAATCCTTGGTCTCTCAGACAGTCCTCAATTAGGTCCTCCTGCCGGAGATGCCTTTGTGGCTGCATGGCCCTCAGTGTTTAAACAGAGGCAGCTGCGCCATTCCTCCTACAAACAATAAATTGAAAAAAAAATGAGATGAACCACAATTAAGGAAGATACCCAGAGTCAGCCTCTGACCTATACATACATACATACATGTGTGCACATCTGAATATATGTACACACAGAGATTCCTGGCATTTCTGTTGTATTTAGACAAGACATGGGTTTATCTTGAGGGGAATCATTACTATATTATGGGTCCAGGGTCCTTACATAAAAGGTCATTACGAGGAGAGAACATAAAGTATTCCTTCACTCTAGAGTACTACATGTGAATATAAAAACAGTGCTACTTTCCTCCCTTTTAGGAGGCTCAGGCATATGCCGATGACAACAGCTTATTATTTATGGAGACTTCAGCTAAGACTGCTATGAACGTGAATGATCTCTTCCTGGCAATAGGTAAGGTCAGAGTAGTCTGAAGTCTTCTGTCTCTACTTGTCAGTAAAGCTGTCATTAAACCAAAACCAAAGATAGGTGGTTTTATAAATTACTGTAGGTGTGGGGCTAGAGATGGAATATAGTTGTAGAATACTTGCATAGGAGATGGAAGGCCCAGCACTGCCAAGAAGCAAAACAAGAAAATCTTAAGCCTGAAGTGAAACATGGTACTACATGCTTCTCATCCAGCACTTTGGAGGCCAACACAGGAGGGGGTTCACAAGTCTAAAACTAATGGCACTATATACTAAGTACAAGGCCAGTGTTTCTCAACCTTCCTGACACTGCAACCCTTTAATGCATTTTCTCATGTTGTGATGGCCCAAACCTTAAAGTTACGTTGTTGCAACTTGGGTGGCAGAGGCCAATGGATCTCTTGTGAGTTCGAGGCCAGCTGGGTCAATGTAATGAATTCCTGGACAGATAGACCCTGTCTTAGGAAGAGAGAAAGGACAAAAAATACAGCCAGGGCTAGCTATGTATTGAAACCTGTCTCAAAACAAAACAAGACAAAATAAAAAACCCTTCACTCTGGCACAGTAATGCATACTCAAAATCTCACCTGTCAGGGCAGTCGGCTAACGCAGAAAGATTGCTGCTTAAGCTATTTGGCGAGATTGAGTGAAGCACACCTATAATCACAACACTTGGGAAATGGAGATAGAGGATCAAGGTCATCTATGGCTATTTAGCAAGTTTGAGGCCAACCTGGGCTACATAAGACCTGGCTTCAAAACAAAAGTGAGCTGGAGAGATGGCTCAGTGATTAAGAGTACATACTGCTCTTGCAGAGGACCCACTTTTGTTTTCAAATACCACATCAGGTAGCTCACAACTACCTGCAACTCCAGCTCCAAGGGATATGACACCTCTGACCTCTGAGGGCACCTGCATCCGTGTGCACCTACCCACTCATACACACATACATACAGTTAAAAACAGAATAAAAAAGAAACCAAAAATTAAAGTGGCATAGTGGTGTACACCTGCAATCCTGCCATTTGGGAGGCTGAGACCAGAGGATCAAGAGTTTGAAGCTAATCCGGACTACAGAGTGAAACCAAAGTCAGGGGTTTAACAGTGTTCAGTCCCTAGCACCATAAGACAAGAAAATCTTGAATGTAGAAACAGCTTCACTTGCTTTGTAACTTCCATTCTTTGGTGGCAGCTTTAGCTCCCTATGTTCAGTGAGGTTTTCAAAAACTTGTGCCCTCTTCAAATCCTTGCTTTAATCTCTCTTATCCCTCTCAGTAGTCTTCTTGTTTGGTGTGGGAAATGTATATGAGTAAAATCTACCATGCTTTGTTCTGTTTTATTTTTAGCAAAGAAGTTGCCAAAGAGTGAACCCCAGAATCTGGGGGGTGCAACAGGCCGAAGTCGGGGCGTGGATCTTCATGAGCAGTCTCAGCAGAACAAGAGCCAGTGTTGTAGCAACTGAGGGTGTGGCTAGCAGCAAATATGTATGGAGTTAGCACGAGAGCTAAGAAATAACCTCCATCCCCACCCCTCAGCACACAGCCCCTACGGTAACAGCACACTGAGCCCTGGCTCCCAAGGGCTGCCTCCTGACAGCTCTGTCATGGCACTTTTTAATGCTTCAGCAACCAACACCAGGCAGCTGTTGCCACTACTATGCCCTACTCTGGGTTTGGGGTCAAATCTCCCTGGGACCTTCCTTCCAAAACATACTTTCTTCACTTCGTGTTCTAGGTGCAAGACAGTGACCTCCTCATTGTCCCCCACGCCCCTCCCCCCTGTTTTCCCAGTATTTCAGAGAAGACTTTTGTCTCCTGCCTCCCTCTCCCACCTCTCATCATTACTCCCCCTTCTTGATCCTGTTTCCTCCTCTTTACAAGATGATGAAGGGTGGTGATCCCAGGGACTGAGAAGGGAGGAATAGACTTTTAGTTACATTGAAGACCTTGCAGGGAGAGTAAGGCTCAGAGCAGGAGGGAATAAGGAAACATTTCTTTTTCATTTTATTTATCTGGTAAGAGTTTCTTGTCTATGAAACACTGTGGCACCAATGAGTTGGACTTGTGGAGGGTGTTCCTAGGTAGGAGTGAGAACAGGGAGTCAAGCTTGCAGGCACTGAATGAGAGTTTATTAATAGGACAAAAGTTGAGGTGCAGTGTCATCTGTGGCTCTGAAACCTGTCCCAAGGCTGTTTTCCCTTTTGTCCCCATCCACGAACCCCACTTGAGTGTGGGGAGAGTGCTCCAAAGAATCTTCACTGGTTGCCTGCACCTTTAGCTCTGCTGTGATCTCATTGGAGGAGGTACCAGTTTCTGATACTGTCCTCTGAGGCCTGTGTATTCATAGGCCTTTTCCCTACCCTGGCCTTGAGATGGCCTTAACCCTAGACACCGTGCCCCTGCAGTTTGCACTTTAATTGATGGTAGTTCAGTCAAGATACTTAGGGTTTATTTGGGGGGGGGGGGGTGTTGATTGATTTACCTATTCTTCAACCTTTTTAATTAAATGGAATCTACAGTGAATGAGGTTTGGGGAGAGGCCCTATAGAAGACAGTAACAGTGGCGGCTACTCACACCCAGTCTCCACTGCTAGCTTCCTCTGACTGATTCATACCTCTGTGCTTGGGTATAGGTTTGTCTGAGCAACGGGAGTGGCCTCAGAATAGCATGGGCCATGGTAGTGGAGTAAAGAAAGGTCAGGCAAAAGGAGTATTCTATGTTCCCAGGGTTCACATTCAATTTGCTATGTCTTACCATGTCTTTTCTACTTCCCTGTAAATACGTGTAAGTCTTTATTCTCTGTACAGCCTGTTCTGCCTCCTGGCTCCCATTAGCCCTCTTTTCATCTCCTTTTGTTAATATCTTGGGTTTAGTTGCTTCTTCATCCCCCCACTTACTCTTACTTAATCCATGTACCACTAGGGGCTCCTACCACAGAGTCCGCTTGTCCAGTGACAGGGCAGCTAGAACTGAAGGTGCCTCACAACTGCCTTGTATCATCAGAGGACTTTGGTCCTTCCTAAGTCTCTGGCCTCTCTATGTCCTACATTAGGTGTTTGAGGGTGTCTATGGGAAGCCATCAAAGCAAGAGGAAACTTAATATTTTAGACAGAGTTTGGGGGAAATTTGTAGAGGGAAGGAAAGACCACGGTAACCTAGAGTTGAACCTTTCTGCCCCTTTGGCTTAGAGATTGACTTGTATTCCAGAGCAGCTGAGGAATCCATGAAGCCGAGATTCTCAAGGACCCAACTTAGGTTCTTCCACTTAGGACTCACTTCTCTTCCTTTTCCAGGGGCAGCCTTAGTTCTCATGGCCCTGAAGCATTTTTACTTTCCTTGAACCTATTCATCTGCAAAACACCAGGCACATACTTTTTACAAGTGGAGACTCTAGGGAAGCTCTCTAAGTCTCTTAGAAACTTAATTCCTTCTCTACAAAAGTGAAGATGTTTTATTGCCTTGGGGCTGGGAAACCATTTCCCTGGGCTTTCCCTTCCCTCCATCTTCCCTCCCTCCCTCCATCCCTCCCTCTCTTAGGAACAGTATTGGCCTTATAGTTCCTGGGCCTATCTGCTGCCTTCCCTCTCCTCCTGCCAGCTCTTCTGCCTTCGTTTGAGCTCTGTTGGGCTTGAGGGGTTTTGTTCTCTCCCCACCCTCCCCTGTTACCTTTTTCTTTTGATCAGTTTTTAGGGGGAGGGCCCGTCTTTTTTGCCTTTATATTTTTTTTTTCCTGAGAAAGCGTTTGCCTTTCTTTCACTCTCCTAACATAACAATCGTGGTAACAGAATGCAGCTGCTGATTTATCGATGTATTTAATGTAAGTAAAAAAGGAAAAAAGAAAGTGCATTGGACTGTTTTGTTTTTACTGTTTGTCTGCCTGAAACTAAAGATTGGGAAGAAAAGGCCCAGAGAGATCATGACACCTCCAGCTTCCTTCCCTCCATCCTGGCACCTCTAACCAGTTGAGGAACCAATGTGGAAAATAACTTTAATTTGACTTTGTGTGTGTGTGTGTGTGTGTGTGTGTGTGTGTGTGTGTACTTATGTTGAGAGACATAAATGATTTATCAAATGTGACTTATTTTTTTCTGTGTGTTGGTACAGTCCAGATCTCTTGAACCACGTTGAGATTAGACAGAGGAATGGCATATCTGAACTATTGGAACCAATATGCACTGTTTTTGCATTTTTCTAGGACTGGGTTGTATATTAGTTTCTGAATTGGATCTATAACCTTAAGATTAAAAAGGAAAAAAGATAACTGGGGAGATGGCTCAGCAGCTCAGTCATCCGTAACTCTCGGTCCACGATCAATCCTAAAGAAGACAAAACAGCTGGATATGGCAACACTTGCCAGCTACTTAGGAAGACTGAAGCTGTAAGACAGTTGTTTGAAGGCATCCTCAATGGTAGTTTACCAAGACCATATTTCCAAAAAAGAAAAATTACTGAATTAACTGATCAAGTAGCTTCTACCCTAACAAAAAAAAAACATTTCTGCATTTCTCTTTGAAGTCCTCCCATCTGTCATAGTCTAAAGGGCTGAAACACAGAAAATGAAAACAGACTGGGTGTAGGTACGAAAGTTCTAAGTAAGAAAGGAAATTCAGAGGGCTGGTGTCAGGCAGCCCTTAATTCCAAGGCCAGTCTTATCACCAGCTGTGCAGTGAAGAGACTGTGAAGGTTGAGCCGGGTGTGTGGCACACACATTCCCAGCACCTGGAAGTCGAGGTCCATCTGAGCTACAGGAGATACCAGCTACATAAAATAAAAGCGGTGCATTAGTAGATGGAGGGAGAACCCCTACCAAGTACATCTTTGACAGGGCCTTTGTATACAGTCATGGCCGGCCTCAGCTACCTACGTGCTGGAATCATCCTCCAGAACTGTAACACCAGCTGAACTTTGTTTTCAACAACAGAGCCTAGAGATGGCCTTTAAATTAATCCCAGCATTCTGGAGGCAGAGGCAGGCAGATCTCTGTGAGTTTGAAGCCAGCCTGGTTTGTACAGCAAGTTCCAGGATAGTCAGGGTTACACAGAAACCCTACCTCAAAAAAATAAAAACAAAGCCAGAACCAACCGTTAGGATGATATATGCAAAGGCTGGAAACCTTTCCGAAAATTTTAAAGCCAATATCACCTTTTCATTATCACATCACCTCTTCTGAGTACACTTCCCTGCTCAGGATTCTTAGCCCAATTCCTCAAAACAAACAAACAAACAAACCCCAAAAACAAACAAAACCTAAACGGGAAAAGATAATCTTCAGATGTAAAAAGTTTGCTTTAAGTTGATGCGACTGTAGCTCAATCCTATGGTCTCTAGAGGGCAGTCTATGAATGTTTGTTCCCCAGAGCACGGGCTGTCAACTTTCAATCTCCAGTAAATGGTTAAGAGTAATAGCAAATTATTCTATTAGTGGCCTTTATTTTTTATATACAAGACTATACTGTTTATACTTTTGTTAAACTGCCGTCTTTATTGTTAAAGTAGACGCTTTTTAAGAAATCCATTACGCAAAAAATTTTTAAATGTTTTTTAAAGACTGCGTGTGGTGGTGCATGCTTTTAAGCGCGGTACTCGAGGCAGAGGCAAGCAGATCTATGAGTTCCCGACCAGCCTGGTCTACAAAGCTAGATTCAGACCAGCCAAAGCTACATAGTGAGACCTTGTCTCAAATAAAACATGGTTTTTCGGTGTTGCTGGTTTCACACTTCAGGAATTCACTCCGGGAATCTTTGAGCCACTATTTTGGGCATCATTTCTGCCGTTATTCCTGGCCTTGCTTTCCCTACAGCACAAGCGGGGCTCTCGACATTGCAACACTGAACTGCCGAGCCGCCGGGACAGACCCTGAGGCTTTCCCCAGGAATTTGACAGACTCTGAGGCTTCCCCAGGAATTCGCGGCCACCTTGGGAGCCCTTGTCACCTTCCGCTGTCTAGGTGCAGAGCATCGGTGGGGTCTCAGGATTCCCTACGGAGCTGCTGTCGGCTCTGGTCACCAGTGTGTGCCTCTGTCCCTGGGAGGCAGAGCCCTGCACCATCCAGGGCCCGGCGACGCCCCGCCCGAAGCTTCCCATCGGGCGACCCGGCGACCCGGCGACCCGGCGGCCCGGCGACAGCTGCCAGCCCCGTCAGGAGCAGCTGCGAAGCTAGGGGCCAATGGCTGAGGAGCGGGCGAGGGGCGTGAGGACGCCTGCACAAACTGTACACGTCACGGCCGAGCCCCGCCCCGCCCCGCCCCTCCGCACCGGCCGCTCTAGCCCCGCACGGGCCGGTGAAATTGTTCCACTGACGACATCCAGCCGGGTAAGGGGACTGCGACCGGGAGGGAAAGGAGGGAGGGCAACGGTGGTACCAAGGCGGCCAGTGCCGCCAAATCTTGGAGTAAACTTGGAGCAAACTCCAATTCTCAGGAGTAGCAAAAGAATCAGTATCTCCATGTATCTCCATGTCTGTGTGCTCCTGGGGTCGCAGGCTGCTATTCTGTCCGAATTCTGGACAGACACACCTCCTACCTAAAGTGTCCCGGCGAGTAAGGAGCTTGCACCACGGAGTAGCATTTCAGTATTTAGCAGGCCACCCTTCCCAAACCTGGATCGGGGCTGGTAAAAGCGGGTTGCTGAAATTAAGGATAGATGGCAGGAAGAGTATGGATCCCCGTGGCCCAGGTGTAAAGAGGAGAAAAATTCGCTTTTTCCATCTTCCTTCCTTCGCCATCTGTAACAGTCCCACCCCTAGCATCTCAGCAACCCGTACCTTCTTACTCCTCTCCACTTTGACCCTCTTGAGTCAGAGAGGCAGTAGGTTGTGAAGAAGACTCTGCAGCAGGACAGAGAGCAAGAAAATTAACTTCCTTCTCTAGCCCATCCCCTGACACCCTGGCCATTGACTCTGCTCAATGTGCTGAGATCACTAGACTGCCATAGAGCGAGGTCAGGGTGGAGACTCTGAATTGGGGTTCAGTTCTCAGATGGGGTATTTATTTTAGAAGGGTGGAGGGAGAAAAGAGGAAAGGCCTGAGTGGATGTTATTACTTGTTTACTCTTCCTATCAGTTCCTCTGGGTAGAGATGAGGATACAGTTCAGAGAGGCCTGCTTTGTTGCCATGGGAGCTGGTTAATGGCAAGGCCTGGTTTTGCAAACCCAAGGCAGTTTGCTTCCAGGATTCTGGCTCCTTCACCCCATTAGGCTGCCGCCTCCTCTTGTCTGTTTTCATCAGTCTGGATTTAGAAATAATTATAAAGTAAGGGCTGGGGATATGGCTCAGTGGTAGAGTTATAACATTCTCAAGACCTTAAGTTCATTTTTTAAAAAAATTGGCAAACCTCTAATCTGTCCTTTAGTCCCTCGGCCTGGGGCATTGTTCTTTCTAGAAGCCTCCGTACCTTTCCAATCCCACTCCACCCCCAGTCCTTTTTGCACAGTGTGTCTCTGAAGTGCTCCAAGTGAACTCTTAAGAACACATTTGGACCATGCATTCTCAGGTCTCCCTAACATGGGTTTCTCTTGATTTGAAACCTAGAATCTTCTTGTTCTAGGTCTGTCACAATGCTGCTGCGGTTATACAGATCCATGGCTGTGCGGCTTCCACCAGCCATCAGGTAGGCTATCCCAAGCCAGTACTTATCCCCTAGCCTATCTCATAGTTATCTTATCTGGTAGATATTTATCTTATCTGGCATGTAATATTGTACATTGATAGAGGAAAGAGAAAGCCCTATTTCACTGGTCCTACCCATCCGGAAGAAACCAAATTCCAACTGAAAACCAGTGACTAATAAGGGAGAGGTGACCAACCACACGACTTCACTGGTGCTTTCATGGGACGTTCTGTGCTACTAATATCTCTGTCTTCCAGAGTCAAGTCAATCCCCTTGAGGCTCTGCGTTCAAGCATGCTCCACAAATGAGTCACTTAAGCCCCAGCATCCCAGCCTCATCTTTTCTGATGATAACTCAAGGACTCGGGGATGGAAAGTCATGGGGACCCTGCTAGGCCTTGGTGCTGTGCTAGCCTATCATGAGCATCGGTGTAGGGTAAGCAGGAAAAGAGAGCTTCCACGTCAGAACAAAGGGATCTTGTATGCTCTTGCCTATGATGGCTCTGTCTTCATGTACTGCAGAAATACGACCTGCTCTCTCTTAATTCCCCAGGCTGACTGTGGATGGGGTCAGAATGACTTAAAGTGATTTAATATTCTGTGCCTTTCACTTTCTCCCTCCCCAACCCGCAGGCTTCTCAGGAGTCACCACGGATGTACTCTAAAGAGGATGTGCGTTCTCACAACAGCCCTAAAACTGGAGTCTGGGTAACTCTAGGCTCTGAGGTCTTCGATGTCACAAAATTTGTAGACCTACATCCAGGAGGACCATCAAAACTGATGCTAGCAGCTGGAGGTCCCCTAGAACCCTTCTGGGCCCTCTATGCTGTGCACAACCAGCCCCATGTACGTGAGTTACTGGCTGAGTATAAGATTGGGGAACTGAACCCCGAAGATAGCATGTCCCCCTCCTTGGAGGCCTCTGACCCCTATGCTGATGACCCTGTGCGCCATCCAGCCCTGAGGATTAATAGCCAGCGCCCCTTTAATGCAGAGCCTCCTCCTGAACTGCTAACAGAAAGCTACATCACACCAAACCCTATCTTCTTCACCCGGAACCATCTGCCCGTACCTAACTTGGACCCAGACACCTATCGCTTGCATGTAGTAGGGGCTCCTGGAGGTCAGTCACTGTCTCTGTCCTTAGATGATTTGCATAAGTTTCCCAAACATGAGGTCACTGTCACTCTGCAGTGTGCTGGTAACCGGCGCTCTGAAATGAGTAAGGTCAAGGAAGTGAAAGGTCTGGAGTGGAGAACAGGGGCCATCAGCACAGCACGCTGGGCTGGGGCACGGCTCTGTGATGTGTTAGCCCAGGCTGGTCACCGACTCTGTGAAACTGAGGCCCATGTCTGTTTTGAAGGACTGGATTCAGACCCCACTGGAACTGCCTATGGGGCATCTATCCCTCTGGCTCGGGCCATGGATCCTGAAGCCGAGGTCCTCCTGGCTTATGAAATGAATGGTCAGCCTCTGCCTCGTGACCATGGCTTCCCTGTACGGGTGGTGGTTCCTGGTGTGGTTGGTGCCCGCCATGTCAAATGGCTGGGCAGAGTGAGTGTGGAGTCAGAGGAAAGTTATAGTCACTGGCAGAGGCGGGATTACAAAGGCTTTTCTCCATCTGTGGACTGGGACACAGTAGACTTTGATCTAGCTCCATCAATTCAGGAACTACCTGTCCAGTCAGCTATCACACAACCTCAAGATGGGGCCGTTGTAGAGTCAGGAGAGGTAACTATCAAGGGGTATGCATGGAGCGGCGGCGGCCGGGCTGTGATCCGAGTGGATGTGTCTGTAGATGGTGGATTAACCTGGCAGGAAGCTGAGCTGCAGGGAGAGGAACAGTGTCCCAGGAAGGCCTGGGCTTGGCGAATATGGCAGTTGAGAGCTCACGTGCCGGCTGAGCAAAAGGAATTGAACATCATTTGCAAAGCCGTAGATGACAGTTACAATGTGCAGCCAGACACCGTAGCCCCAATCTGGAACCTTCGAGGCGTACTCAGCAATGCCTGGCACCGTGTCCATGTTCAGGTGGTCCCATGAAAGCGTGGGACGGCACCATTTGTACCCAAAGAACCACCTAGACCTCTTTACCAACCCAGCCTAAATCTTCATTGCCATAAACACTTCCTTCTTCTGCTTGATTCATAACCTTGTACTTACTGTGTCTTTTTAAGTTGTACCTAGGCACACACACATCTCTTCTAGCCTCTGACCCTGTGCTTGGAGAGAGGCTGAGGGTGAGAGAGCAGCTCTGAAGACATTGCTATTGCATTTCTTACCCTACCATCACCTCTACTTCAGATGCCTCCCGTGCAGGCCTTATTTTGCATTGCTTAGATTCTTCAGATATGTGTGTGGTGTGTGGAATGTATAAAAACTGTACATTACTCTTTTTTCCCCTTTTTCTTCATTATCATCTTGTTTTGTGTTGTTTTTCCTTCGAGACAGGTTTTCTCTATGTAGCCCTGGCTGTCCTGTCCCGGAACTCACTCTGAAGACCAGGCTGGTCTCAAAGAGATCTGCCTGCCTCTGCCTCCAGAATTCTGGGATTACAGGCGTGCACCACCACTGCCTGGCTACATAACTATTTTCAATAACTATGTTCAATTGCCTCTGGGATGCAAAGGGATTTCCCTCTTAGAGTGTTACTTCCAATAAAGAGTCTGAAAAAAATCTAGAAAAAAATCAAGGAGTGTGTCTCCCTTCTCAGGTCGGTTGTCATCTGCAGCACCACCTAAATGACTGAACCTGGAGATACCTATGAAGAGAGAAGTGATTTAAAAAAAAAAAAGTTCGTTGCCCTCAAACCGTTTCCCCACTTTCTACTCTCTAGGCAGGATTGACAAGGAATGCAAAGAGGTTGGAATCAATATTATCTTGGGGGCAGAGGGGGGGCACAGAGGCAAAACCTTGGCACCAGGGACAGACATGCTGGGGCGGGTGGGGCAACCAGCGTGCACCTAGTTTGCAAATTAGATGCAGATGAAGGATAGATTTGACTTAACCTCTGCTCGACAAGGCCTTTTGGACTTAAATCTTTCGGCGCTCGGCTATTCTCCCCTAGCTCCTCTCCCTTTTTTTTTTTTTTTTTTCCCTCAGCAGTCTCCCCGGCTTGGGGGCGCTCGGTGTTTGGCCCAGTCGCCTGTCGCCTGGTAGTGGGACCGGAAGTTACTCGGGAGGGGGGGATGGCCGTAATGGGGGGGGCTCCGTGGGGGGGCCGGGCCCTCCTCAGGTGAAGCCCCTGATGGAGATGGAGCCGCCACCGCTGAGCACCCGGATCCCGGCTTCGGCCTGGCTGCCGCCGCCTCAGTGACCCCATCCCCCCGCGCTGGGCCACCTGGGCCAGAGTGGGGGACTCCCCACCCCACTTTTCCCACCCGACACAGTCCTTCTCCCTCAAGCCCCAACAGCCTGCGCGCGCGCGGAGACGCCTCAGGTGAGTGAGGGGCGGAGCCCACGCGAGGCAGGGGCGGGGCTTGGCCTTCGGGGCGGGGCTTTGGTTTGGACTAGAAGTGGGGAGTCACAGCCTGGGGGGGAGAGCTAGGTCTGAGGGACAGGAGCTTGTCTGCAGCACCTTGGCCAGAGACCTCAGCATTGGAGATTGATAGGAAGATAGTTCCAGAGAGGGCTGAAGACAGACAGGAACTGACATGTAGGAGGCTCCGGTGTGGGGAATAGCCAAGACAGAACAGAGGGACAGAACAACAAAAACAAAGCGACTGAGCACCAGAAAAAGCAAGGGGCCTAGAAGCTTCATTGGGAGTATTGGAGAAAAAAAATCCCAGGCCTACCTACAACTATCTTCAGGAGGCTGTGAAAGAGTGGGAGAAACAGCAGGATGGAGCGTTGTCTAGTCTACTGTTTGGGTGAGAAGCCTTGAACTTGAGAAGCAGGGCTGAGAAGGAAAAGATCCACTATTCTCAAGAGCCCTAGAGAGAAATCAAAGAAGTCCTATGGTAAATCTCTGGATTGGAGCCACATAAACTTGGGAAGGAAAATGCCTCTATCCAAATATTAAAACCATCCTCAGTGTACCTCCTCATACAGACCCATAGTTCTTATCCTTTATCTGCTAGAGTTGTATTGTTTGGTTTCCTGGCTTGTTAGGTTGGTTGGTGAATGCACACATTTGTGTGGGCGTGCATGTGTGTGTTTGTGTGTGTGTGTGTGTGTGTGTGTGTGAGAGAGAGAGAGAGAGAGAGAGAGAGAGAGAGAGAGAGAGCGAGCTGTATGCTGCATGCCAGGGTCACAACAACTTTGGAGTCAGTTCTTTCTATCTTTACATGGATTTCAGGGTTTGAGCTGATGTTATCAGGTTTCAAGGCAAGCAAACCATGGTTGGGGTTTTGAAACAGAGTCTCAGGTAACCCAGGCTGGCCCTGAACCATGTAGCTCATAATGACCTGTAACTCCTGAACTTGTGATTCTCCTGCTTTGATCTTCTGAGTGCTGGGATTGCATTTGTGTCTAGCTGAGTTTTCCTTCAATTTCTTCGTGAAGTTTTGTTTATATTTGAGACAGGTCTTATTGTATAGCCACCATTGGCCTGAAACTCATAGAGATCCATTCACCTGCCTCTACCTCCTGAGTGCAGGGATTAAAGGCATGTTCTACCAGGCTCAGCTATTTGTTTTTGAGCCAGAATCTCAATTTTCCTAGTCTAGCTTCAAATTTGCTATAGCTGAGGATGACTTTGAACTTCCCAAGCCTTCTGCCTCCATCTCCCAAGTGTTGGGATTACAGGCTGTCACCATGTAAGACTACATACATCTCATTTAAATTTGACTAACCCTTTCTTTTTATTTATTTATTTATTTATTTTTATTAGATCTTTCATTTACACTTCAGATACCATCCCGTTTCCCCATTCCCCCCCCTTAGAAAACCCCTCTCCCATGCCCCCTTTTCCTTTGACTAACCCTTTCTTGGGATAAGTAGAATGTTCAATGGAATGTGGACTTTCAGATATGAGATATTTCATAAATAAGGTACCCATGCGTTTATCCAAGGTCAAGAATTTATCACCAACAGGTATGTGTAAAGAGTTGCCCAGCTTCCAGAACATTCCCTTCTCTCATAAATGAAACTGCCAACTGTTATGATTCTTACTTAGTGGCAGACTGAGACACGGCTTTACATTGTTGCCTAGATCATCCTCAGTAGTTCCTTTAGTCTTTGGGGAGATTAAGCTTAGGTAAAACCATTTTTGGTTTCAAGACAGAATTTCCATGAGGCGGTATAAAGAGAATTGGTAGTTGGCAAGATGACTTGGTGGTTGAAATTACCTGTCAACAAACTTTAATGGCCTGACTTGAGTTCCATCCCCAGGACTCACAGGATGGAAGGTATGCACACACACAGTGTTTGCCTTGCAAGCATGAGGTCTTGAGTGTGAATCTCTGTCATCTATGTAAAAGCCAAGAGGCACAAAACACATCTGTAATCTCAGTGCTTTGGGAACAGAGAGACGGGAGGATTCCTGGGTTCATTAGCCAGCCAGCCTAGGAGGTTAATAACCTTCAGGTTCACTGAGAGACCTTGTCTCAAAAAATAAGATAGGAGCTGGAGAGATGGCTCAGAGGTGAAGAGCACTTGCTCTTCTAGAAACCTAGGTTCAATTCTCAGCACCCACATGGTGGCATGTAACAGGATCTGAAACTCCAGTTCCAGGGGATATGACACTCTCTTCCAGCCTGTGCAGGTGGTAGTCATGCACTTGGTACACAGACACACATGGAGGCAAAACTCCCTGTCAGTCACTGTTGTATTGCTGTGAGAAAGCACCATGGCAAACACAGCTGTTATAAGAGGAAACATTTAAATGGGGGCTTGTTTATCATTTTATATATTTAGTCCATTATCATCATGGTGAGGTGCATGGTGGCGGTGGCATGCAGGCAGACACTGGAGCAGTAGCTGAGAATTATAGTCAGATCCATAGGGAGAGAGACAGAGAGACAGAGAGAGAGACAGAGAGACAGAGAGAGAGAGAGAGAGAGAGAGAGGGAGAGACAGAGAGACAGAGAGAGAGACAGAGAGACAGAGAGAGAGACAGAGAGACAGAGAGAGAGACAGAGAGAGAGACAGAGAGAGAGACAGAGAGACAGAGATATTCTGGGCTTGGTATGGGCTTTTGAAATCTCAGAGTCCATCCCTGTAGTGACAGTTTTGGTATTTTTTTATTTCTTTTAAAAAAAAAAACACATACACAGCAAAATATTAGAAGAATATGGTTTCATTTTAATCCCAGGTGTGGGATATAGGACTGCATCAGATGGTCCACAAGAGCTGACTATGATTTGCCCCATGCTCTAGCAAGGGTATGATTTTGCCAGCTGCAAATAGTTTCTGTGATTGTGTGATGTTTGGAATTCCAGGGACATATAAATGCCAGAGCCCTGAGAGGTCATGGTGGGTTGCTGGTTATTGGTTGTTTGCTGTTAACTATGGTTTATTAAGTAGTCATGGGTAATGAAGAAATAAAAGGAAGAAATTAGATATCTTTTTTTGTTTGTTTGTTTGTTTTTCGTTTTTTGTTTTGTTTGTTTTCAAGACAGGGTTTCTCCGTGTAGTCCTGGCTGTCCTGGAACTCACTTTGTAGACCAGGCTGGCCTCAAACTCAGAAATCCGCCTGCCTCTGCCTCCCAAGTGCTGGGATTAAAGGCGTGCGCCACCACCGCCCGGCTAGATATCCTTTTTGTTTTGTTTGTTTGTTTGTTTTTTGAGAGAGGGTTTCTCTGTGTAGCCCTGGCTGTCCTTGAACTCACTCTGTAGACCAGGCTGGCCTCAGACTCAGAAATCTGCCTGCCTCTGCCTCCCAAGTGCTGGAATTGAAGTCATGTGCCACCACTGCCTGGCGAAATTAGATATCCTGATGGTGAATATCAAACCTGCCCCAAGGAACTGAACGACCCTAATCAGCAGGAAGTAGTCTAATGATAATGTTAGACTTTCCCCTCTATCATTTTTTCCCTCTTCTATCTAGTATTAGGGGATTGAAAGGGTGGAAGATGAGGGATGGAGGAGGGTGGACAGAAAAATAACCCACAGAATAGCCAAAAGAATGTCTACACACCCTCAGTGACATACTTCCTCTAACAAGACCACACCTCCTAATCCTTTCAAATAGTGCCATTCCCTGGTGACTACATATACATACAGATATACGAGTCTTTTGGGCCATTCTTAGTCAAACCATCATACACCCATACACATAAAAATAATATTAAAAATTAAAAATAAAACCCATGAAGTTTGCCATAGTGTTGTGTGTCTTTAATTCCTAGTACCCCGGGAGACAGAATCAGGAAGGTCTCTGTAACTTCAAATCCAACTTTGATTAATGATTAACAAGCCAGACAAGCACCAGGCAGTGGTGGCACATGCCTTTAATCCCAGCACTTGGGAGACAGAGACAGGTGGATTTCTGAGTTTGAGGCCAGCCTGGTCTACAGAGTGAGTTCTAGGACGGCCAGGACTACATAGAGAAACCCTGTCTCGAAAAACAAAAAACAAAACAAAACAAGCCAGACAAGGCTATATAGTGAGACCCTTTTTCAAAAATAAAATGGCTGGAGAGATATTTTGCCTACATGTATGTGAACTATATTCATGCTTAGTACTCTCAGGGGTCAGAAAAGGTCATAAGATTTCCTTGAACTGAAGTTATGGATAGTTACGAGCCACTAAGTAACTGTTGGTGATCAAACCTGGATCCTCTTCAAGATCAGTAAGTGTTCTCACCCGATGAGCCATATCTCCAGTACCCCCCAACACACACACACTCACATACACACACATACTCACACTCACACACACTCATACTCACTCACACACACACTCACATACACACACACATACACACACACACTCACTCACACACACACACACTTTTGGTAAGTGAGCAGCTAGATAATAGTGTTTCAAAATAAAATAATAAAATAAAGAAGACCATTTGGTGGTGGAGGCAGAAGCAGGTGAATCTCTGAGTTTGAAGCCAACCTGGTCTACAGTTAGTTCCAGGACAGCCAGGGCTACATAGGGGAATCCTAGAGAGAGAGAGAGAGAGAGAGAGAGAGAGAGAGAGAGAGAGAGAGAGAGAGAGGAAGAAGGAGGAGGAGGAGGAGGAGGAGGAGGAGGAGGAGGAGGAGGAGGAGGAAAGAAAGAGAGAGAAAGAAAGAAAGAAAGAAAGAAAGGAAAGGAAAGGAAAGGAAAGGAAAGGAAAGGAAAGGAAAGGAAAGGAAAGGAAAGGAAAGGAGAGTTGGCTCAGTGGGTGGTCCCTCAGATAAAAATAGTCTTAGAAGAAACTGACTTTATCATTGGAAAGCAGAGCTGCCTCTGTGTGGGCATCTTTAGAGCTTTATCTTGCCCTGGTCAGCAGATGCTGGTGTCAGAAGCACATTGATGCCCATCCAACACAGTTAGTTCCAGGGCAGCTTCTGAGAAGCCCCTTCAGCTCGGTAGGTTAAGGCTAACTCGTATTCCCAGACATGACCTTTTGCCAAACTAGTCAGTTTTGAGGTCAAAGATGATCTCTTTCAGGTGTTTGAAATTGTGTAGAAGTTTTGATTAGGATAGGGTGGCATACAGAAAATACTGTCTTTAGTAACAGTGCTGATACATGGTTATCCAAAGTGATCACTATTGTTTTTATAACTGGATTTTTTTTTTCTTATTCCCTCTTAGTTTGAAATCTGCAGTTTATGCTTTCTTTCCAGCATGGGAGAAACTTATCCCCTCCCCCCATCTCCCTCTCACCATCCACAAAAGAACTCTTTTCTCTCAAATTGACACATCCTTTATCACCCCCCCCCCAACTCTCTCTCTCACTCCCTCTTTTTCTTTTTTTTTTTTGGGGGGGGGGGGTGTTTCAAGACAGGGTTTCTCTATGTAGCCCTGGCTGTCCTGGAACTCACTCTGTAGACCAGGCTGGCCTCGAACTCAGAAACCTGCCTGCCTCTGCCTCCCAAGTGCTGGGATTAAAGGCATGCACCACCACTGCCTGGCCACTCTCTCTTTATATACCATGTGTGGTGCACACATACACATCTCACCTCCCTCACTTTACATATAATGTGTGGTGCACACACACACACACACACACACTAGCTAAGGATGTTTAAGAGAGATAAGTTATTGTTGGTCAGGTGCCTCTAGCCTCATTTTACTCGTTAAACTTGTAGGGAAAACAAGGACTCTGGGGCCCTGTGGATGTGTGACAGAGTGAAGAATGCTGTGACAGAGGCAGGAGACTCCCTTTCTTTATTGGTGTCTTAGGGTTTTATTGCTGTGAAGAGACATCATGACCAAGGCAACTCTCATAAAGGACAACATTTAACTGTGACTGGCTTACAGTTTCAGAGGATTTATCATCAATGTGGGAAGCATGGCAGCATGCAGGCAGACATGGTGCTGGAGAAGGAGCTGAGAGTTCTACATCTGGATCTGCAGGGCAGCAGAAGGAGACTGTGTGTCACAGTGGGTATAGCCTGAGCATAGGAGACCTCACAGCCCATCCCCACAGTGACACACTTCCTTTCACAGTGCCACACCTACTCTACCAAGGCCACATCTCCTAGTAGTGCCATTTCCTATGGGCCAAGCTATAGGGCCAGACCTTTCAAAACACCACAAATGGTCTCATGATTCTGTTTGCTGGAGAAGGCTTTGAGTTCCAGGCTGTTGATTTGCATTTTCTCAGAAGCATCCATTGTCCTGGAAACAGAGAGATAAGGTCAAAGTTTGCCAGACAAAAACATCTAAGAACTTGTAAGGTTGATAAGAAGCTGGTCTCTTGGTGAGATTCTCAGCTTTGTAGGCACTAGCCAGCACACAATCTTATGCTCCAGTGGTCCCTGAGCTGACTAGAGCTGTTATTATCATAAAAAGATCAGGGAATACCAGTTTGGTATTGTTTTTCAAGCCCATAATTTCTGGAAAGACATGAGACTAAGAGGATTATTCTCTATAAATCTTGTGTCTCCAGTTCAGTGATTTAAGTCCCCGTTCACAGTACCTAAAAACTTTCCATGGAACAAGCTGGGTAGCTACATTAGTTAATTAGAAAGTTCTGGGTTCGACTGAGAGATCCTGGCTCAGTAGATAGATAGATAGATAGATAGATAGATAGATAGATACTGAGCCAGGGTCTCTCAGTCAAACCTAGAACTTTCTAATTAACTAATATATATATATATATATATATATATATATATATATATATATATATACACACACACAGACATATAATAAAAACAGAAAGTCACCATCAATCTCTGGGCTCCATGTGTACAAACATGCACATGAACTCACACACAGGTGCACCCATAAGAATATGAACATGAATACATTCACGCATACCCAAAAATTGTTTATCTTATAACCTGAGAAAAAGCAAACAGGGTTCCCCAGGCTTGCTAGCTGGGGCAAAATTAAATCCCATGGCAGAAGCTTCTGCTCATTTCCCAGGTTCTATTTCTGCTACTTCTGTTGTTAACCAGATAAGTGGCTTTTGGCTTGGTTTCTTTTCCAAAAGATTAGAGATCGACTCTCAGCTCCATTCCAGCTCTAAGCTCTCGAAGCCTCTGTCCCAGTCCTAGTTTAGGAAGTGGGGAAGCTTACCAAAGCAGCTTATCGCCAGCAAGAATCTCTGTTACTCAAGGAGCCTGGAAATGTCTTTCTGGCCCAAGCAGCAGTGAGCTCTTTGGACCAGCTCTTTGGACTTCTGTCCAGTATCACCACCAAAGACAGTTTTCCACCTCTCCAAAGTTTTGTCTTCTGCTGCAATCAAGACTTCTGTGTAATTTCAGGCACCTGTTTGGGGGAATCTTTGACTTCAAAACTGACTGTTTTGAAGCTCAAATTAATAGCAGCATGATGACACACAACTATAACTCAAGCATGCAGAAGGCAGGAGAAATGTGATTTTCAGACTGATGTGGGCTATGTAGTACAAGCTAGGTTGCACTCCGTATTGAGATTCTGCTGGGCAGGTGAAATGGCTCAGGAAGTAAAGGCACATGCTGCCAAGCTACATGACCTGAGTTTTAGCCCGGAACCCACATGGTGGGATGAGAGAACCAACTCCACCAGCTATATCCTGACCTCCTAACACACTCATACACAACCATAAAAATGTAATTTAGGGGCTAAAGGGATGGTTCAGTGGTTAAGAGCACAGGCTGCTTCTCCAGAGGATCTGGGTTCAATTCCCAGCTCTGACATGGTGGCCCCTCATCTTCTGTAACTCCGTTCCAGGGGATCTGACATGTTCTTCTGGCCTCCTCAGGCACCGGGCACACATGTGGTGCACAGACACACATGCAAGCAAAACACCCATAAACATAAAATAATAATTTAAAAATCTTAACATAAATTTTTTAAAATAGGGATTCTGTTAGGGGACAACAATCTGCAAGGTAGCTCAACAGTTAGACGTAACCCTGATACCCTGAGTTCGATCCCTGGAGCCTTACATGTTAGACAGAGAAAACTGACTCTCTTGAGTTGTCTTACGGCTTCCCCACTTGTGCTGTAGCAAAAATGCCGCCCTCACTCCCACAAGTACACAAAAGTGATGTTTTAAAATAAAATAAAGATGAAAAAATTTAAAGATTGTCTTGGGGCTGGAGAGATGGCTCAGCTGTCCAGAGCTCTTTCGGCTCTTCTGGAGGACCTGAGTCCAGGTCTCAGAACCCATCATAGTCAAGGAGCTACGAGTTACCTGTCACTCCATGTGCAGGGGGATAGAATACTTCTGGTATTGGGCACCAGAACTCACATACACATATGTGGACACAGACACATACACAATTTTGGGGGGTGTGCACACATATACAATTTGGGGGTGGCAGGTGGTATGTGCACATGAGAACAAGTATCTGTGGGGGACAGAAGAGAATGTCAGATGTCCTGGAGCCAGAGCTACAGGTGGCTGTGATCTCATATGAGCTCTGGTATCTATACTTGGATCTCTGCTGAACCATCTCTCCAGCCTCTCATACATAGAATTCACAATAATAAAATACTTTTAAGAGACTACTTACTTGGGGCTGGAGTGAGAGGTCAGTTGGTAAGATGCTGGCCTTACAAGTGAGGGCCTAAACTCAAACCCCTAGACTCCATGTAAAGTAAAGTAAATAGATAAATAAATAAATAAATAAATAGCCAGGCATGGTGACTCCCCAGCACTGGGGAGACAGGGACAAGAGGATCCCCAAGGCTCATTGGCTAGCTAGCTAGCTAGCTAGCTACTTGGCCAGTTCCTAACTAATGAGAGGCCCTGTCTCAAGTCAGGATAAACCTTGTGTTAGGATCAAGAGGTGAAGGAGCTTGCTGTCAAGCCAACCTCATTCTGCATAGTAGAGGGAGAGGGTCCACTCCCTCAAGTTGTCATCCAACCTCCACATGTTTGTATGTGTTGTAGCACACACGTGTGCCTATACACACACATAAACGCATACACAAACAAATAGGAATGAAAGCCAAAGCTGTCCTCTGGCCTCTGTATACACACATGCATGTGCACATGTATACAAATGTGCACATATGTACATGCAAGACACGCTCAAGTAAACATTTAAAAGGACCCCGTCTTTAAAACAAAAATTTGTCTTTAAAATATACATTTGTCAGGCTGCAGAGATGGCTCAGCAGTTAAGAGAACTGACTGCTCTTCCAGAGGTCCTGAGTTCAATTCCCAGCAACCACATGGTGGCTCACAACCATCTGTCATAGGATCCAATCACCTCCTCTAGTGTGTCTGAAGACAGCACAGTGTACTCGTATAAATAAATCTTTAAATAAATAAATAAATAAATAAATAAATGTCAGTTTATTTATTACATGGAGGAGATTGTGCTTTCTCATATGTTTTTCCTAAACAGAGCCATTCTAGTATTTTGGGAGACATGGGAGTGGTGGTAGTGTGCTGAGCAGGCATTTGGAAGTCAGACCCTGGGCTGACTTCATTGCCACCTGTTAGGGAATCAGTAGGGAATTCTCTCTAGAAAGGATGCCACTTTCAGCCATTCCTGCTCAAAGGGAATAGCTGGTGGAGAAAGCCATTGCCATGGAGGACTTTGGCTACGCTGGCAAGTGATTCAACACATGGGGAGAAGACTGGTGAGATGCCTCATGGGTAAAGGTGCTTACTACCGAGGCTTTGATCCCTGAGACCCACATGGTAGAAAGAGAACCAGCTCCTACAAGTTATCTCCTGACCTCCATAGGCTTGCTGTGCCAGGTGTCTGTCTCTGTCTCTGTCTCTGTCTCTGTCTCTGTCTCTGTCTCTGTCTCTCTCTCTCTCTCTCTCTCTCTCTCTCTCTCTCTCTCTCACACACACACACACCACACCACATACCACACACACACACAAACACATCACACAGACTCACACCAAACACAAGCACACCTCACACACACACACAAAACATACACAAACACAGCCAACACACACATACACACACACACACACACACACACACACACACACACACGAACAATTTTAAATTAAATGAATACTAAAGATGAGGGGATACTATGGAGACTTGCTTAGCATGTGTGAAGACACAGCTTCGGTCTTGGGGGGGGCTTTCACCCCAGAGATCACCATGACTGATTTTTGATCCCTTACAGAGTCCTTCCTTCTTAGTGGGGAGGAAGGAGAGAGACTGGCCATTTCTCATTGCTCTGCATTCAGTTCATTGAGCAGAATTTACAAGTGCACATGCCTCTCCCTCTGTTATTGAATGGCATTACAATTTTGCTTCTGTTTTGAGTCAGGATCTTATTACATATCTCAGACTGACCCCAGATTCATGTCAATCCTCTTGTCACAGACTTTTAAGAGCTAGAATCACTGTGTGTGTATGTGTGTATGTCACATGTGTTGAGACTAGGTCTTGGTCCTAGCATTCACTATGTAGCCCAGTCTAGATTCAGAATCATGGTGATATTCTTGCCTCAGCCTCTCCCAAGTGATGGGATTACAGGTGTGTACCACCAGACCCCACATATTTGTGTGGTTTTAAGTGTTTTCCTTCCCATCTGAGATCTTTGGGTCAAACTTATCTTGGATTGCTATGTTTTTATCTCCTTGTACCACCTTTTCCAGAGTGTCTCTAGCAGGTTGTGCCTTAGTTAACCCAGTTTCTCTAAGGAGAACTTAGAGCTGCTTGCCTGCTCAGGTAGGGGAGGAGGTGCTTCAGGGAGTGAAAGCCAGAAAGTTGAGAGTCATGTGCTGTGGGAAGATTTGGGCAAAGAGTAAAGTCCATCTACTGATTTGCTCCTGGCTTTCAAAAAACCAAGTCTGAGAAGAGCAGACTGCAGACTGCTGTTACTCTCAGAGTTACCATCTTAGGATCAGTTGGAGAAAACTGAGCCCTGTATTTGCTCAAAATATGGCACAGAGCAAGTGCCAAGAATCATTAGTTACAAGGAGAGCTCAGTTTACACTAGGATGAGAGTCGAACTCAGAAAACACTCCTGGGCTCAGTAGATACTTACTCACCTTGCAAACATGAGGACCAGAACCCACATTAAAGGGGGCAGGGAGGGGCTGGGGACACAGCTTGGTCAAAGAGTGCTTATTTAGCAAGCAGAAGGCCCTGAGTTCAGTTCTCAGTGCTGCATAAAACTGGGTATGGTGGCACAGGCCCATAATCCGAGGATTTGGGGTAAGTGCAGGAGGATGATCTTCAACTACGAAGCAAGTTGGGGGACAGCCTGAGGAGAGAAAAAGAGAAGGAGGGGACCAGGTATGATGACTGTACTTATACATGTATAATATCGGTGTTGGGAAGGTGAAAACAGGTGGATCCCTCAGGCTTGCTGACGACCTGGCCTGATGTGCTTAGCCAGTTCCAGACCAGTGAGAGACCCTGTCTCAACAACCACTGGTGGATGGCATTTGAGGAATGACACCTCATTCCAGAGATTGTCCTCTCTGGCCTGCATAGGCAGCAGCAGAACATTTGCTCTCTCTCTCTCTCTCTCTCTCTCTCTCTCTCTCTCTCTCTCTCTCTCTCACACACACACACACACACACACACACACACACACACACAGAAACACGGAAACACTCTTCAGATCTTTCTGGAAATTGTAGGCCATTTCAGCAAGGATCCAAGAATGAGCCACTCTTCCCGAGACTGTTTTAACTGAAGAACCAGCTGAACTTGTTCTGCCTTTTAAAGAACAGACCCCTCTCCTCCTACAAGGGTCACTCGAAAGAAAAAAAAATTTTTTTGTTTTGCTATGCTTCATTTTGTATTGTTTGAGACAAGATCTCCTGGGGCCCACGGTGGCCTTAAACTCAACTTTATATCTGAGAACCACCTTAAACTTCTGCCCTTTCTGACTCAATCTCCCGAATGCTAGAATGACAGGTGAGCAACTATGCCAGGAATCCGATCCAAGGCTTTGTGTATTCTAGACAAGCTCTCTATCAACTGAACTACAGCCCCGGCCCTAGCCTTGTTTCTGAAAGGCAGCAATACAATATAAGGAAGAGAGTGCTCTGTCCAGACGGGAGACATGGCTCAGTGACTAGCAGTACGCCCCTTCAGAGGACCCCATACCTGCGTCGGATGGTTCATACCTGATTGTAACTCTAACTCCAGGGGTATCTTAGCCTTTCTACTGCTGCAATGACGCACCATGACCAAAAAGCAAGTTGGGGATGAAAGGATTTATTCTGCTTACACTTCCAGATCATAGTCCATCTCTGAAGAAAGTCAGGACAAAGCCAGGCAGGCACACACCTTTAATCCCAGCACTTGGGAGGCAGAGTCGGGCAGATCTCTGAGTTTGAGGCCAACCTGGTCTACAGAGCTAATTCCAGGGCTATACAGAGAAACCCTGTTTCAAAAAAAAAAACAAAACAACAACAGCAACAAAAACCAAAGTCAGGACAGGGTAGGAATCTGGAGGCAGGAGCTGATGCCGAGGCTATGGTGGGGTGCTGCCTACTGGCTTGCTCTCTGTGGCTGGCTCAGTTCGGTTTTTTGTTTTGTTTTGCTTGTTTCTTTTTTGTTTGTTTGTTTGGTTGGTTGGTTGGTTTTTCGAGACAGGGTTTCTCTGTGTAGTCCTGGCTGTCCTGGAACTCACTCTGTAGACCAGGCTGGCCTCGAACTCAGAAATCCGCCTGCCTCTGCCTCTCAAGTGCTGGGATTAAAGGCATACACCACCACTGCCCGGCTTGTTTGTTTGTTTGTTTTTTAAAAAAAAAAAAACAGATCTTGCCTCGAGTTTATTTGTAAAAACAGCATAGTGCACTGGCCATCTGCAAATAGTGTGTGGGTAGGTGTGTCCCAGCAGTCCATCTGTCTTCACACTGGCAGGAGCCTTTTCCATGGGGCCTTCACAGGGGCCCAGGCACCTTTGGGAGCCTGGGCTGGAGCTGAAGCCTGGGCCTTAACTGGAGCTGCGGCCTCTGCCTTGGTTTGAATCTTGGGCTTTGGTTGGCAGAGCCTACGGCCCTTGGCCGTGTAGCTTTGAATCTGCTTCCCAAGCCTGGGGTGAGCGATGAAAGCCAGGTAGCTGAGCTTGCGGCTGGGGCCCTTTGGCATCTTGGCCTTGATGGCCTCTGCGCCTGCACTCACTGCCTTTGCATTGTTGGGCTGCATCTTCTTCAGGCCTTTCTTGTGGTGGTTCTTGGCAAAGTGCATGTTCCTCAGGAACTTGGGTCAACCCCCTTAAGAGATTCGTATCTTTGTGACCGGGGTTTCTTGATGCCATTTCTGTGCCATTTGCGGGACTGGTTGTGTGTGGTGTGATTCTTGGACTTGGCCATGTCTGCACGGTAACCCGCAGCTCCCGCAGCGCCTGGGACCGGAAGAGCTCAGTCTGCTTACTTGTAGAACCCAGGGATGGCACCACCCACAAAGGGCTGCCCCATCCCCATCATTAATTGAGAAAATGCCCTACAGCTGAATCTCATGGAGGTGTTTCCTTAACTGGTGCTCCTTTCTCTGTGATGACTCTAGCTTGTGTCCAATTGACACACACAACCAGCCAAGACAAGGGGAATCCAATGCTTCTGGCCTCCAAGGGCACCTGTACTTGCATGAGCACACACACACACACACACACACACACACACACACACACAAACATTTAAAATGATAAAAAAAAAATAGATCTTAAAAGAAAGAGTGTCCAGAGAAGCAGGAGAGTCGTGTTCTAATTCTCAACTCAGTCTCACATGAGCCTTGATACAGTGGCTTAACTGCTTTAACCCTCAGTTTTTCCAAACAGAAAATGGGAAAATCCTTCTGCATGTTGGGGAGGGGAACATTTGAGGGAAGTCATGCATAACACTTTGAGCTTTGTAGTTGTTTTTGAAAAAACATCCCAAAGGCCATTTGTGGAGCTGCTGATTTCTAAGTACAGACTGGCCCCCGCCCTCCCTGTCCTGGGATCTCTGACCACTTCTCGATTTGTGGCTAGTTCCAAAGGGTGTTCTGAGCATGTGTTCTCGGGCTCCTCTAACCATTACCCCTAGGGGAAACTTCAAGCAATCACTTATAATTGTGGCTTGTTGGAACTGGAAATGTACTCACCACCCGCCCGTAGAGCTGTGGCTTGTTCTAGCCCTGGTTCCAAAGCTCAGTCCATCCCAGGAGGTAGAGACAAGAATTGTCCCACACACACCCAGGACTCCTAGGGTTAATGAAAGGGAGAATTGCTTTGTACAGGGACACAAGCCTGTGCTTCAGACTTTCTCCTGAGCCTTGCTCCACATAAGACTTGGGCAGGGAGATGTTTCTCCCCTGCGAGCCCATCCACGTATACTCCCTGAAGACAGCTTCACCAACAAGCCAAACTTTCCTCTATCTGCCTTTCTGAGAGTCTTCAAAGAGCCCGGGGCTCCTGGAGGCCTCTCAGGTTGTTTTCCTGCTGCAATCTGGTTTCTGCAGATCTGCCCCTCGGGCATTCATACCTATTAGGAGAATGGCAAAAACAATTTAGGATGTATATAAATTTCCACCATATAGACTTTTTAAAAAGATGCATTCGTTTCATTTTCTGTGTATGAGTACTTACCTGCGAGTAAGCACGACGTTGTGTGCAGTATCTTTGAAGTCCCAAGGACGACATCCAGTTTTTCTTTTGACATTTTCATTTTATGTGTAAGAAGAGTATTTGCTTGAATGTATATGTGTGCATCATGTGTGTGCAGTGTCTACAGAGGTTGGAAGAAGACATTGGATGCAGGGAATTAAACCCAGCTGCTCTGGAGGAGAGCACCCACTGTTCTTCAGCACAGAAATATTTCTCCATCCCCAAGATCTTTCTGTTTTGTTTTTAAACACAGGGTCTTACTACTATGTAGCCTTGCTTGGCCTAAAACTAGGTTTCATAAATCAGGCTGTCCTTGAACTCAAAAGAGATCCATTTGCTTCAGCTTCCCAAGTGCTGGGCTCACAGACTTAAATCACCATGCCCAGCTCTAAATAAAATGTTTTCTTGTCCTACTCCCAAGGACGCCTAAAGAGATAATTTATTGCAATAAATGATCAGTTTAATTGTTTAATACTCTTCAGATAAATAGATTAACATGCATTTTAAAATTCTCTCTTGCCAGGCAGTGCTGCCGAATGCTTTTAATTCCAGCATTCAAGAGGAAGAGGCAGGCAGATCTCTGTGTGTTCGAGGTCAGCCTGGTCTACAGAGCATGTTCTAGGACAGCCAGAGCAACACAGAGAAACCCTGTCTTAAAACAAACAAACAAACAAACAAACAAACAAACAAAAATCCCTCAGTGCTTTTAATTAATTGTTAGGTTTTTGAGGCAGGATTTCATGTATCCCAGGCTGACCTCAAACTTACTATATAGGTGAGCCTGGTCTTGAACTCTGGTCCTCCTGTTTCCAGTTCCTAACTGCTGACAAGTGTGTGCACTTCTTCCCCTTGTCTTTATAATAAACATAATGAGACTGGAGAGATAGTTCAGAGTTAAGTGCAATTACTGTGTTTGTGTACAGTTCCCAACACCCACATGGCTCACAAACATCTGTCACTCCAACTTCAGGTAATTTAGTGCCCTTTTCCGGCCTTCTTAGACATTGAACTCATGTGGTACACATAAATACACAAAGGTGTAATACTCATACACCTAAAATAAAATTTAAATATCTATATGCCTATGCCTCTTGAGTGCTGGGATTAAAGGCATGCACCACCACTACCCTACTAATTTAAACATACTTTTAAAATTAAAAACAAAATAAAATAAATAAAATAAACAGAGGGATGGGAAAATCCATTTGAAAGTCTAGACATGGGAGCTAGGCATGTTGATACAGGAATTTATTCCCAATACTCAGGAGGCAGAGACAGGCACATCTCTTGAGTTTGAGGCTAGCGGGAAGCCTGGTCTACATAGAAAGTACTAGGGCAGTCGGAGCTAAAGCAAGAAAAGGCAAGTTTAGGCAGGGTGATGTAGTAGAGATATAGCTTTTGCCTAGTGTATTCAGTATACACATAAAAATTACTATATTATTATATGATCAATAGAGACGTCATCACTGAACCCTGACAGGGGCTTCTTTCCTATTCCATATTCCACTCTCCTGTCACCCCCAACTTCTGCTACACACCTCAAAAGAAGAGGATACCTGTAATAACAGAATATGGCTCCCCCCCCTTCCAAATTCTCACTTCATAGCCTAGGCTAACCTGTGACCTCCAGCCTTCACCTCTGAGTTCTGGAATCCACGAGACATACAGCAGCATCCATGGACAACTGAAGTCTGCACCTCGATGAGGCTGTTTCCTTGCCCTTTGTGGGGAAGGGGTATAACCCATGTGCTACATCATTCTCCTGAAGAGCAAGGACACTCCCTCAAAATGCAGAGCTTCTCTGCAGTGAAGTAGCATGTCTACCTCAGTAGCTTGAGCATCCTAAAGAATAGGATTGACAACACTTGTGAGAGAGAGACAGGCGCTGATACATTGAGGTCCAGGCCAGCCACAGTTGTGTCTCCATAGATAGATAGATAGATAGATAGATAGATAGATAGATAGATAGATGAAAGGTAGGTTGAAGGAAATCTTTGCATTTATAAGTCTATGAACACTGTCTATTTCCCAGGACAAATAAAAATATTTTTTGTTCTGATCCTTTAGATTTCTTGTTCACTCCAGAATGTGAAAGAAAAGCTCATCCCTCACCATCTGTGGCTCCTAACAGCAAGCTTCTCTCTTTCAACAGGATCTTCCTAAGATGGAGATAGAAGACTGTGATGGCCGTTCCTATATGCCTGGTATGCCTTCTGTATGTTCCATTCAGATGGACATGGGAGCAGACACTTGGGTGAAGGCAGACAGCCTCTGGTCCTGGCACACACTCCTTCTTAACTAAACGTCAGTCTTAGCTGCCACGAAGTGTGGTAGTATTTGCACTAGTACACAATCCCCTTGTGGTTTTCTTGGGCTGGTTTGTTTTGTTTATTTTGTTTTGTTTTGTTTTGTTTTGTGACAGGGTTTCTCTGTGTAGCCTATACTAGAACCCATTCTGTAGACCAGGTTGGCCTCACAGAGATCCACCTGCCTCTGCCTCCTGAGTGCTGGGATTAATGGTGTGGGCCACCGCCTGCTCCCTCATGGTTTTCTATCTCCAACAGTGGTTCTTTTCTATGCTGCAGAGAGGGAAGGGGATGACAGTGGATGAAATGGGTGATCTGAAGCAAGTAGATGATAGGAAAATACGCTTCTCTTTCATATGTTCTGAGGCCACCAGCTAAACACAGACAGAGTTCTGTCCCATCCAAGCAGAATGCACCATCTTTGCAAGCTTTTAAGTGGCAGAAATAATAAATAGAATAGCAGGGATTGTCACAGACTGGAGAACACCTCCCCCCACCGCTACTCAGTGTCCACCTTATTATATGGTCCATCCTGATCTAGAACTCACTATGTGACCATAGCCTGGCCCCAGACCTGTGGTATATTCTTCCTGCCCCAGCTTCCTAAATGCTGAGTTACAGAGAGGAGCTACCATGTCTAGCAGAAATAAAAAATTATTCTCTTTATTTAGAGACAGGGGTTTCATCATGTAGCCCCAGGGGGCCTGGAACTCTCTGTATAGACCAGGCTAGCCTTGAACTCATGGATATCCATCTGCCTCTGCCTCCTGAGTGCAGAGACTAGAGATATATGTACCACTCAAGCCAGATGTGATCATGCAACCCCATTACTTTGAAAGCTGAGGCAGGAGGATTAACATGAATTTGAAGCCAGCCAAGACCACAGAATCAGACCCTGATTCAAGGAAATAAAACCAATCTGGGTTTGATAGCTCACATTTTTAATACCAGCATTTAGGAAGCAGAGGCATGCAGATTTCTAGGAGTTTGAAGCAAACTTGGTCTACACCGTGAGTTCCAGGCCAGCCACATACATACATACATACATACATACATACATAACTATTACAACTATCTGTAATTCTAGTTCCAGGGGATCCAACACCCTCACACAGATGTGTATGCAGACAAAAAAAAATGTGTGTAAAATAAAAATACATAAATTTAAAAAAAATAAAAAGAGTGGCTGGAGAGACTCATGGTTAAGAGCACTGACTGCTCTTCCAGAGGTCCTGAGTTCAATTCCCAGCAACCACATGGTGGCTCACAACCATCTGCAGTGGGATCCGACACCCTCTTCTGATGTGTCTGAAGATGGCAACAGTGTGTTCACATACATAAAATAAATAAATCTTAAAAACAAAACAAAAAAATAAAAAGAAATAAAAAATATCAAAAGTAAGTAAAAGAATCACTCAATATTTTTAAAAGTGTTCCATGTGGCAAGTCAGGTCCGTGTGTGATCATCACTTGGGGGGCCAAGGGAGGTGGATCTCTGTAGGTTCAAGGCCTGCCTGGTCTATATAGTAAGTTTCAAGACAGCTTGGGTTACAGAGAGAGACCCTGTCTCAAACAAAATAATAACAATAGGTATGGTCTGAATTCAGCCAGGAGGCCACTGTTTGCATCCTTTAAAGACAGGGACAGAGAACCCAGTTCTCATCCTCCCCAGACCTATTCCACAAGATATCATGTTACAGGCTGCTCACACCTGCCAAATATCTTTATGGAGGGAGAAGAAGAGATTATTACCTATTGTAAGAATGCACTGTAGAAGTATCAGAACAATCAAGTTTAATAAGTTAAAAAGAAATAAGAGGAGGGAAAGACTGGGGTACAGCTTGGTAAACTGCTTGCCTGACATGCATCAGGCCCTGTTTGACCTCAGCACTCCATAAACCAAGCACCCTTATGCATACCAGCTATCTCAGGGTGTTAAGTGTGAAGTCAGGAGCTTCATCCAGCCAATTTCTGAGTAGAGAAAAGGCCTAAGACAGAGTTAGTAAAATTTGTTTGTTTGTCTTTTGAGATTAGAGACTTTTATAGCCTAGTCTGCCCTGTACTTGCTATGTAGCCAAGGCTGGAGTGAACTCTTGGTGCCCCTCCCTCCACTCCCAAAATGCTGAGATTTTAAGTGTGTGCTGTTCAGTCTGGCTTGAAAGTTAGTCTTTAAATTTTTTTTTAAAAAAAACTATCAGATGTCAGGGCCAAAGAAACAGGTATGATATCATAAATCTATAATACTAGTCCGTGGGAGGCTAAGGCATGATCCTGAGTGCTAAATCATCCTGAATTATATAATATGACCCTAACTCAAGTTAAAAGTAAAAATGTTGAGTTTTGCAAGGAGATGCAGAAGCAAGCAGATCTCTATGCGACGTTCAAGGCCAGCCTGGTCTACATAGGCAGTTCTAGGCCAGCCAAGGATCCATCACAAGACCTTTTGTCTCAAAACAACAACAAAATACAGTAAAGACAATGATGGCTGTAATCTCAACAGCAAGGAGGTAGAAGCAGGGAGATTATGAATTCAAGGCTAGCTTACACTGTATGTGATGAGCCTGTCTCAGTAGAACAAGCCAGAGTGTCATTGTGGAAATGAGCTATGAGGTATTTTGTTTACTCTAAAATGGAACCAACAAAGGAATTATTGACATGTACTGACGGAGAGAGTAAAATCAGTCAGACACACATGAGAATCACTGTCATCCTCTGTGTAACGCACAGAAAGATACCGACTCCAAAGGAGTTGGCTCAGGTACAGATGTGCAGTGTTTGCCACAGAGTGACACAGTTCACACTGGACAGAGTGACACAGTTCAGGTGGGCTGTTTTAACAGGAAGAGGCCCTTCTGAGGAACCAGTCAATTCTCCCACCTCCGGTTCAGTCAGGGTTATTCACTGCTGAGCAACAAGAACACCAAGGACCCGGTTAGTACTGGGTGGTTACTGTCAGATGGAGAGAATCCAATCCCTGCCCTAAGGAAGGCAAATGAGAAGCTGTGAAGGAGGCTGGAGAAATGTCCCGTGGGCTCTTCTCACCTCTGGAGAATGTTGGTCCCTAGCTGGAAATTTCTGAGGCTATTTGCTTCACTGTGCTGTGAAACCAAGCTTTACTTGCTTTACGTGGGTTGGCATGACCTAGACAAGAAGTAGACCCAGCACAGAAGGTCTCTGAATAAGAAGAGAAACCCAAACCACTCTGTGTGTTTTGAGAACTCTAGGTGTCAGCAGCTACCTTCAAAAAGACAAAGTCAGGGCAGGGTTGACATTAGGTCTAAAGAATTGCCCCCCTTCAGGGCCAGACATGGCCAAAAGGGTGGGTAATAGGGCATCTAAGAACCGATTATGGACCTCCATCCCTCTCCTGGGCTAATCCAGAAGCAGAGAGTTTGGATCCCCAGTGCCTGGCTTTTTACTAGCCTTTTCTTCGGTCACCATAGATCTCTGCCTTCCCCACTGGACACCTGATAAAAGGAGGTGGTCTCCCATTCCACTAAGGGATGTTACCATCTCATAGAACTTGATTCTGAAAGCACCCCCCACACCCACCCACACACATACAGACACACACTTCCTTTCTAAAAGTACAGATAATTCCCATGGGAAGAAATGGGGGAAACAAGAGTCCACTAATTTACAGCACAGATTCCCACCCTCCCCCCCACATACACCAAAAACAGAAACTGAGTTGCTCAAACCAGATTGAGCAGTGCTTGTCCCAAGTATCCCGGTGACTTGAAACATTTAAGAGAATCTGAGGAGAGAGGGGTGCAAGGATTGGCAGACCAAAGTTTCACGGCCCCTCCCATCCTCAAATTCTTGGAATCAGAAAACGCAGTCTTCCAAAGTAGGTCAGCTTAGCCGTGAAGCAGTTCCTCTGGAAGGGACGGGAGCAAGGGCCTTATCCTGATAGAGGACGGATTCATCCAGGACTCCAGCGGCTGGAGCCCCAGAGGCACAGGAGAGAGGGAAGACAGGAAGACAGGAAGACCCAACCAGAGATTAGAAAAAGCTCAGGGTTACAGATCTCCACAGTCAGTGATGGGAAGGGGGATTGTCAGAAGGAGGGGCAGATGGACAAGGAGCCTGAGTTTGCTGGGGGAGGAGCTTTCTGCCACTTCTAGATCCTGGAGGCTGCCCCTGTGTCCCGGGCCCCATGACCTCTGGGGCCTTGGCTTCCCTAGCTGGCAGAGGATTGGGCCTTCCCTGGGACACCCCCCCTCCTCCTCCCCACGAGCCTGTTCTCCCCCCCCACACACACACACAGTTGCTTCCCTCTTAAGCGTTTGTTGTGCAGTTCCTCTTTGTCTGCTGGGCAGGAGGGCAAACACATCTGCCTTCCCTCCCTGTGCACCCCCACTCCCACCCCTCCACTGTCTTGGAAAAGGGATGCTGTAGCCTAGCATCCCCACACACGTTTTCTCCTGCCCCCTCCCCAAGCACATCCACGCCTCCCTCCCTCTCTCTCTCTCTCCTCTCTCTCTCCTCTCTCTCTCTCCCTCTCTCCTCTCTCTCTCTCTCTCTCTCTCTCTCTCTCTCTCTCTCTCTCTCTCTCTCTCTCTCTCTCTCTCACACACACACACACACACACACACACACACACACACGAGGCTCTCAGCACATACACCCTGGGCTGAGCGGTTCTGCCTGCTGCAGCCGTGGGCCCCTGCTCACCGTGCGGCTGCCACTGCCTGCGAAATGACGGCGGTTCCCCTCACTTCCAGGAATCCACGCTTCCTGGAAGGTGAGTGGCTGGGCTCACCCCTGCCTGCCACCGAGACGCAGACATGCACACACCACCCGCACTCCCTCGCCGTTTCCAAGGCGGCGGCCGCGTTCGCACCCCAGGGTCTCACCGGCAAGGGAAGGATAATGTAAGTTCAGGCAGAAGGCGGCTAGCGGAGGGGGGAAGGGGGGTGATGGGGCTAGGGAGCCAATTCAGTAACAACTCCCAAGCCTGAGGAGAGGGAGAGGATGGGGGCTGTGTGTGTAGCGGGGGAGGGGGCGTTCCTCCTTACACTTGGGGAGGATGGGAAAGGGTGCTTGGTGTTGCTAAGCGAAGACGGTGACTTGGACAGTGGGAGCTTGTGGTGACATCTTGATTAGGCCTTGGGGACAGAGGTAGAGCAGCCAGGGGTGGAATGCCGAAACAGGCCTGGGTGGGAATGGATAGTAGAAAGACGTGAGATACGAAGAAGAGCTCTGACAGCAGAGGCTTCAGCCTGGAACCGACGGGTGAGGGGCCTCAGCCTCCTGCCCACAATAGAGCCGGGCATGGCAGTCTTTCTTTGCTCATGCAGACTAGCATCTTGCCACCTGGAGCCCATGGTCAAGAAGAGAAGGCTGGAGAAAGAGATCCCTTGCAGAGAAGTGCAGAGGCTTGCAGAGCTCCAGGCTATTCCCCAGAGGCAACCACTCAAGGGATCCAGGAGAGGGTTGGTCTCCTTCAGTGTGTGAGACCGCTCAGCTTAGCGTGACTGCTCCCCATCCCTTCCCCGCCTTTCTGCCCTTTCTCCACCTCCTAGTTGCTTTGCTGTGGACCTCACGATTCAGCCTTGCTCCCTGGAGGTTCAGCCAATCTACGATGGCTTTGACCAAGAAAATGTCTCTGATACCTGAGAGCAGCCTTAATTCTTGGCTTTGACAGTCTGAGATTTCTTGGAAGTCCCAGGCATTTGAAATTCCCTCACTGGGGTTTCCGAGGCTGAGAGGGGAACTGATGAGTTTCCCAAATCTGACTTTTGTCCCTGTCAGCCTCAAGCTAGAAGTCTAAGTCCCTGGAGCCCCACAAAGACCCTCTGGCCTTTGACACAGATTCCTTCTTAGATTTTAGTGCCATGAAAGTAGACTTGAGTGTGTTTTCCCTCTTGCCTTTATCCTAGGGATGACAGCAGCATCAAAGAGCCTCTGGATTTACTGGTGCGCCTCGAGGCTCCTGCTTTCTCTCCTGTTTCCAGCCCTTCATTGGGAGATCCACAAAGAATGCTTTCCCCTCGATGTCCCTAAGCTTCCCTTTAAGAATATTGTCTCCAAGAAAGCTAGTTCCTAGTCTTAGAGGCAGCCTCAGCTCCAGGAGTCTGGGACCTGATTTCCAAGAAGCTCACTCATTTTAGGATCAGCAAGTCCCTTCTTACTAACACTGGGTGATTTGGAGTAGGTCAACACTAACCTTCGAAAGAAATAAGAAGCTGGGTGTGGTGCATGCACACAATCCTAGTACTTCAAAGGCTGAGGCAGGAGGACTGCGAGTTTACCTAGCTTTTTTCAGCCTATCTAGTCTTTGAACCTCAGTAAACTCAGTTGAAAGGGCACCTGAATCTACAAGTCTTAATGGTCCTGCGCCACTCACATCATGATTTGTGTCTGGTGCTGACTTAAGGCAACTTCTTAAGAAAACCGTTGCTCACCTAAGGAGCCTCAGCATACAGGAAATCAGATTCAAGCCATAAGGCTTTCTCTATAGATGGAGAACAGGGTTCCTCGGGCTTCTGAGGGATAGAACGGGGAACAGGACTTTAGGACAGGCTGTGATGGGAAATGGTCCCAAAGTCCTGAGTGGTTGTTTTCTTCCCACTAATCAAAGCTGGAGAGGGAGCTCTCAGGAGGGTGTGCTCCGGATTTCTTGCCTCAGGCCCAGGACTCCAACCATTTTATAATGGAATCTTTATTTTGTGAAAGTAAGTATGTGCATAGCTGGGAAACTGGGTAAAATACTAACCTAGGTGAACTTTAGGGATGAATTTTAGGGTCTCTTTCTCTCTCCTCTCTCTCTCTCTTCCATGTTTAGGCCTTTTTGCATAAACCCATGCATGTTCATGTTAGCAGATAGATAATGTAGACAACTGTGATGTTTATTCCATTAGGTAGGTTCTCTTTATGTGTATCTACATGTGTGATCCATGTCTGTGCGTTTATCTACATGTGTTTTGATTTCATTCCTATATATGTGCAGAAGGCTATGGGGAGGGGGAATTTCTGAAGACACTCGTGTTTTCAGGTATGTTATTGGATTTTTTTTTTTAATGGAATTTTAAAAAGCATTTTTACAAAGTATTTGGCCAACAAGTTGAAATCAACACGTTTAGAGTAACTGATATTTAGCTGTCAAGGAAACATCAAATGTAAACATGATTGGACTCAGATCAGCTAGAAAGCTTCCACAGTCTTCAAAGTCTGACTGAATTTAGAAAGTTTAATGAGCCTACCTTACCCCCACTGAAGTAGTGATTCCTGACTGGCCAAGCAGTGGCAAGGGACTTGGCACTTATCTTGTTCATGATCCTGCCCCCAACTCAGCCACTACCAGTTTAGACAAGTAATATAACATCTTTTGTGTATCCTAATCAAATAATGATAATGATAATAATATTGCAGCACCTATTTTATAAGGTGATTGTGAAGCTTAAAGGAGATATTCCAACACACAGACTCACGCCTGATACAAGCATCCAGTAATCAGTAATCAGTAAATTAGCTGCTATCATTGCTACTACTATTATCAATAGATCCCGGACAGTTCCAGATTCCTCTCCTACAGATTCCAAAGCTGCTATTGGGAGCTCCAGAGAGAGCAGTAGGTAAAAATATCCCTTACCACCTTCTCAGATCCCTGTTTTCTGTTCTACCCTGGCCCGCCCAGCCCTGGGCCTGTTTCCTGCAGAGTTAGGCAGTGGGTGATGCTCTTCTCCTCAAGCATAGATAAAGGTAGGGTAGGCTGCTGAGCTCACGGAAGTCAGAGTCAGGAAGGGACACCCGGCTGCTGGGGCACAAGGTAGGGTGCTCAACATTTAGCCTGCCTTGCACGGGGCTATAGAACAAATGTTTATGATATTTAACTGAAGTTTTTCTTAAACATTAGGTAGTGGACTATAGCTGGCTTCAGCCCAAGCTTTACCTGCCATCCATTCTCTCCTCCAAGGTAGCGGGGACTCATCTCTGGAGAAGGAGTTCCTTGGGGCCCCAGTGGGGCCCTCGGTGAGCACCCCAAACAGCCAACACTCTTCGCCCAGCCGCTCACTCAGTGGTAAGTGCGACCCTCTACCCACTCCTGGCGCTAGTCAGCCCCGTTTCTTTTATTTGGCTTTCAGTTTGCCTTCCCCTGGCCACCATTTCCGCACCATCTCCTTTTGGTTCCTGCTCAGAGACTCTCAGGGCGGGAAGGAGTCCAGAACCTAGAGCTCTTGTAGCGTGCAGTTAGAATGAATGGCTAACACCAGCCTGAGGAAAAATTAAAAGGTGTATGGGTGACATTAAGATAAAGGTTCCAGCCAGGCATGTTGACACATGCCTTTAGTCCCAGCACTCGGGAGGTAGATGTCAGTAAAATCAAACCCAGCCCGATCTACAGAGCGAGTTCCAGAACAGCCAGGGCTACACAGAGAAACCCCTGTCTTGAGGCGGGCAGGCAGGGGGAATAAAGGTTCCAGAAGACAGAAACGGTCATTGGGGTAGAGAGAGAGGCAGAAAAGGCACAGTAGCAGTATCAGGACTTTACCACCTCCACCGCACTTCACTTCTTGTACCAGACAGGGTCCCCCGAATGCCCCTCCCCAGCTGGCTCTAGATCTGTGACATTCTCTAAATGGTTGAAATAGCCAGGAATGTAGGTCAGAGCTAGTGCCAAAGCTCCTCCCCCACGTCCCCTCAGGTTGCTGGGCAGAGGCGTGGGGGTTCCTCTCACAGGGAGGATAAGGATACCTGTCTCCCAGTGTTAGGCTGCTTTTAGCCTTCTTGCCCCTTCAGTCTCCCCAGGTCTATTTTTCTAGTCTCTGTTACTTACTGGATTCCTGCCCAGGACAAACCCAGGCATCTTCCTTCCTTCCTTCCTTCCTTCCTTCCTTCCTTCCTTCCTTCTTCCTTCCTTCCTTCCTTCTTTCTTTTTTCTTTTCTTTCTTTCTTTTTTTTTTTTAAAGACAGGATCTTTCTGTGTAGACCTAGCTGACCTGGAATTCACTATGTAGACCAGGCTGACCATAAACTTACAGATATACAACTGGCTCTGCCTCCCAAGTGCTGGGATTAGAGACGCGTGACGCCACACCCAACCAAACATCGTTCTTAGTGACAAAAGAGTGCAGGCAAAGGCTCCTCTGCAGCCACCTTCTTCTTCCCAGTGACTGAAGACAGCGCATGCGCACCCCATTGCTTTCAGTTCAGATGAGACTCTGAGATCCTCACCTGAGATAATAAATAGGCTGTTGTCCCTCCTGACGCTCCTAAGCCTCTCTGTTGGACCATAACAGTGTCATTTGTCCCTGGGAATGGTTGCCCCTTTGTCTGTATTCTAAACATCCATCCCCCCCGTCCCCCAGCCAACTCCATCAAGGTGGAGATGTACAGCGATGAGGAGTCGAGCAGACTGCTGGGGCCAGATGAACGGCTCTTGGATAAGGATGACAGTGTGATTGTGGAGGACTCATTGTCAGAGCCCTTGGGCTACTGCGATGGGAGCGGGCCAGAGCCTCACTCCCCTGGTGGCATCCGGCTACCCAACGGCAAGCTCAAGTGCGATGTCTGTGGCATGGTCTGTATCGGACCCAACGTGCTCATGGTCCACAAGCGCAGCCACACTGGTGAGTAAGCCCAAGGGCCTCATGGGAGAGCTCTGGGTGGGGGTCGATCGGGGTGGGGCTGGGAGGCAGAGCCGTACTAGGACTCCGGTAGGGACGAGGCTGAAGAGACCCACTAGAGAGTGAGGGGGTGGAAGGTAGGGGGAGGGGGGAGGGGGGAGGGGGAGGGGGGAGGGGGGAGGGGGGAGGGAAAAGTGCTCAGAAATGGAAGGGTCAATCGGAGCATGTTTCCTAGATGACAAAAGAGAGAAAGGGATAGAAGCCCTTCGGAATGTCTGTAACTACCTGGCCCTTTTTCTCAGCCATTGTGACAAAGAAAAGCTACTGCTACTTTTCTCAGGATGTAGAGAGAGTGGGACTGGGCCCTCTAGAAGGATTCTTGACGCTTCAGTGTAAATCCGTGGTGGGGTGTGTACATATGTAAGGCCTCATGGTGTCCAGGGTGAAAGGGCCCTCAGGTGACCTCTATAACATAGGCCTGGTATGTGTGGCATCCGCTGCCCCTCCAGACTGTGCTCAGGAAGCTTTCCCTCCGCTCTTCCACATCCCTCATGCCGGATCTTCTGGGACCTATTCTTTCACCTGTAGGGGAGAGGCCCTTCCACTGCAATCAGTGCGGTGCCTCCTTCACACAGAAGGGGAATCTGCTGCGCCACATCAAACTGCACTCGGGAGAGAAGCCCTTCAAATGCCCCTTCTGCAACTATGCCTGCCGCCGGCGTGATGCACTCACTGGCCACCTCCGAACACACTCAGGTCAGTGACTGACCAGCAGGAACAAAGAGGTACCCAGCATGTGCAGAAAATGGTGCTTCAACACTTTTCTCTGGAGAGGGATAATATGTCTGTCACTGAGGAGCAGAGAGCACTGACAGAGCAGACAGGGCCCTGCCGTGCTGATTTGGGCAGCAGGCTCTATGAGGAACTTGTGGGAATCTTCACTGGGGTTTTTTACTGCCACATTCTGTCCCATGAAGCAAAAAGAGCATGGTTTAATGTTCTCTCAGACCTTCATCTTTAAACACTAGAATGGCCCATCACCTCTAATTCTGAGCCCCATGGGAGGCTCTCTCCCCATTCTCCTTTGCATCAGGACCTACCCCTGCCACCATATTTACCCGACTGCTACTCCCGAAATACTAGACAGAGGTCTTGGACAATCACTGCATGTCCTCCCCTCTACTTCTAATGGTTCCTATAAACTTACAGGCTTCCAGAGCTGGAAGGACAGGAACTAGGACCAAACAGGAAAACACCATCTCATTTCTGCTCTGCATCCCCAGGAGTGGTAATTTTTTCATAGGCAAGAGCAAGTCCACAGAGAACTCAGGGGTCAGTGTCTGGAACACTGCTGGAGAACTGTAGCCGCAAGGCAGTAGTCCACTCAAGACGCTCTGAAGCTGGGTGTGGCTGTCTCCCAGTACCAGAGAGATGGGGGCAAGAAAGTCATGTATTCAGTCATCCTGGGCTATATGAGACCCTGCCTCAAAATAACAAAAATAAGTGAAAGATTTTGAGGTAGTATCTGTGAAGGAACTGGTGAAATGGTGCTTTCTAAATATTTTACCAAGTTTTTGAACTCTTGGCCAGATTGGAGAAGAGGCCAGATCCAGAGACTCGAGTTGACAAGGAAGAGGGGATCTGAGGGTTGAGGAGAGTGAGGAGAGGGGAGAATTAGTGCTGTCTGTCCTCAGAATCTTTCCTGGGCTTTTTTCTTTTCCTTAACCCCACTAGGTAGGACTTAGGGGCACAATGAGGCACTGTAGTGTATCCTTCTCCCTCCTCATCCAGCCTTGTTCCAAACTGGGGACCTCTTTGTCTCTCTGATTATCACTGACTTACGCTTTATAATCTATAGAGAATTTATCTTGTGAAACCTTCTGTGATCATGAGAATTTCAGATGCAGGCAAGAGAGTTGAGGGGGGAAAAAAATCTAGATGGAAATGCCCCTTTCCCAGCAGACACATCACTTTTTGAGACAGGGGGGTCTCATGTATCACAAGCTGATCTCAAATTCCCTGTGTAGCCAAGGATGACCTTCACGTTCTGATCCTGGTCCTCCTTCTCTATCTCATGAACACTGGGTTGGAAGGGATACATATGAGCAGCTGGGGGTCAAACCTAAGGCGTCACACACATACACCCACACATACATACACATTCACACACATATGCACACATACAGACAGACATATACATATACTTGCATATATACATATAGACATATAGACACACACACACACACACACACACACACACAGAGCAAGTACGCTACTAAATAAGCTACAGCCCCAGCCCAAAGGCCCCCATTTGTTTAACAAGGAAACTGATGCTTTGGACTATAGCCTAGTTGGCCTTCATCAAGATCCCATGGCCAAATACATGCTCCTTTTTCTGAGGGAAAGGTGCCTCCCCAGAACAAGGATAGCTTGACCCCCAGAATGCCAGATTTTTCTTCTTGAGAAAGGGTCTCACTATTTAGCTCTGGATAGCAAGCACAAAACTTGCCATGTAGACCAGGTTGGCTTCAGACTCACGGAGATGTAACTGGGTCTGCCTCCCAAGTGCTGGGATTAAAGATATTCACTACAAGGCCCTGCAACCACACAAACCCTTAACAAGGTCAACTGGAATAGATTTCGAATACTGTTCCATAGGAGATTAAGGGGGAAAGCAGACTTAAGTGTGGGTCCCACCTCTGTGAGATGCTTCCTGCTGTAATTCACATTGTAAAAAATAAAGGGCTAGAGAATCCTCTCCCAACATGTCAAACCCCAAGGGTCCTGGGTGGAGAGGGACCTGGGGCTCATTTTATCTCTTAAACATGTCATTTACGGATGAAGAGCGGCGTGGCAAAGGTCAATTTAGATGTACCCAACAGAGACATGTGGGGCTGAATAATAATTACCAATCTCCTAGCAATGCCTATGCTGCCACACTGCTCAACGGTAGCAATAAACACAAATAAACACAAATATACCTTGTTCCTCTGAGCTTCCTCCTCTCCTCCCTCACACACACACACAAAATCTCCTCCCAAGGGTTGTGTTTAAACAAGTTACCAATCTGTTTTCCCATTTTTTTCTTTAGAGCTTTATAGCACAACAAAAATAAACACAAACTCCTTTTTCTTTTCCTTCATCTTCTCTATTCTTTTGCTCTGTCTCTTTTTCTCCTCAGTGTGGGGCTGGGGGGGGGGGCGCAGTACCTCAGTATAGTGACAGAGAAAGAAAAAGATCAGTAAAACCAGACAAGGGATGGAGGTAAAAACATATATATTTATATATAAATAGGGGCTAACCAGCTCTGCTCCTCCTGCATAGGCAGGGCTCGGGGCTGCCCTTTTGGTTGCTTCAGCCCACCAGTTTCCCTCCAACCAAAGCAGAGTGCTTGCAAGCAAAAAGTCCCCTTGTCTGATAAACAGCCATTACACTTGCCTGCCACCCAGAAAGGTTAAACCACAATCTGAGCCCCAGACTCTGAGATCCTGGGGTGGGGCCTGTGCACTTAGCAAGGAAGCTCCCCTGCTAAGTCCTCATGTCTTCACTTCCTTTGAGAAGCAGCCAGACAGAGCCTTTAGGATCCCACACCAGCCTAAAGCAGTCACGACCAGCCTAAAGCAGTGTGCCACGGGGTCTCTTCCCTTAACTGTACGTTGTCCAATGCTTCCTCAGATTTAGTTCACCTTTTCTTTGTTGTAAGTCGAGTTGGGGAAGGGAAGACAATTAAAAAAAAAAATCAAGTGCACGCCACTATGCAGTTGCTCCTGCACAGCTCTTCAGCACCAGGTACAGGGAGGGAGAAGTTACTCTCATGCTGCCTCTGCTCTCTCCTCCACAGTCTCCTCTCCCACTGTGGGCAAACCTTACAAGTGCAACTACTGTGGCCGGAGCTACAAACAGCAAAGTACCCTGGAGGAGCACAAGGAGAGGTGCCACAACTACCTACAGAGTCTCAGCACTGATGCCCAAGCTTTGGCTGGCCAGCCAGGTGGGGCTGTGGGTCGTACCTGTAGGGAGGCTGAGGGTAGGGCCAGGAGTTCAGGCAAGGGTGATTCGAGCACCTCTTCCCACAGGGAACCTTCCAAGCATCCATTCCTATGCACCCCATGAGTGGCCAGCACAGCTCTGGGATGGGTCAATACATAGAGGAAGTTTGGGTCTATATACTCTCAGACTAGCAGAAGAGAAGGCATAAAGAATAGAGGGCAAAGGGGTTAGACGTATATGGTTGTCAGCAAATGGTCTAAAGTGTTTCTGGAATGAGCTTAAGGTAAAGACCCAATGATGATACAGTCCTTTAATCCCAACACTTAGAAAGCAGAGACAGGTGAATCTCTGTGAGTTCAAGGCCAGCTAGTCTATCTACACAGTGAGTTCAAAGCCAGCCAGGGCTGCACAGTGGGATCCTGTCTCGAAAATATAAAACAGATAAAGAAAAAGAAAAAAAAAGTCAGAACGAACAAGAGGGAGCTAGAAGAGGAAGAGAGAGAGAGAGAGAGCAAGAGCAAGCCCAGTTTTGCAGGTGTAACCTTCCTTGAGTGCTAACTGGCTTGGTTTTCTCCAGACAAAGGCTGCTGGGCCAATGCCACCCTTACTCAGCAGCTCCACCTGCCCCTCCCCTCCAGGTGATGAAATCCGTGACCTGGAGATGGTACCTGACTCAATGCTGCACCCATCGACGGAGCGGCCAACTTTCATTGATCGTTTGGCCAACAGCCTCACCAAACGCAAGCGCTCCACCCCACAGAAGTTTGTAGGTAAGAGTTCCTGTTGGAAAGGAGGTAGCTCTAATACATCACGGTTTTGATTGCCATTAGACTAGAGAGACTTGGGTCTGGAGATTTGATTTAGGGGGTAAAAAACAAGCCAAGTGGTCCCTGTGGTGCTCAGAATGTGCACTCAGATGGGAGTGGATGGAGAGGGAATTCATGCTTCAGGAAAGTTGGGAGAATAGCACAGTCTGTAAAAGGAAAGTATGAGAACCAGAGTCTTCATCACCCAGAACCTACCTAAGAACGCCAGGTTTGGTGGCTTGTGTTTGTAATCCTAGTGCTGGGGAGGCGGAGAAAGAAGAGTGTGCCCTGGGGTCCACTGAGCAGACGGCCTAGCCTACCTGGTGAACTCCAGGCCCATGATAGATCCTGATGGTGGCTGGTGGTCCTCTGCCCTCCGCTAATATGTACATGTACAAGCACAGTGATGAATGTGCACACATGCGCACACATACATATACTCAAAACACACATAAAAGAGAGAGTTGAGAGTTGTGTATTGAGGTCTCAACGGGGGCTCTGGCTTTTCCACCCTTTGAAGATGACAAGGACTTCAGTCTACATGGGCTGGTCTTAGAGTCAGTGAGAGGAAGCCAACTTGTGGTTCCTTGTCCCGCAAATGACATCTCTCTGAGGATCTGAAACATTTGATTGTGATGACTTCATAGTGAGGCCTTACTCTAGGACTACAGCCTGCCCAGGGCCTGACACTCAGGGAAAGTAGATGAAGTCACCTGGGGCTTTAGCCATAGTTCAGTGGGAGAATGTATGCTTAGCACATGTGAAGCCCTGGGGTGGGTCCCCCAAACTAATTAATAGCGATGATAAGGATACTGTCATATTTAGGTTCTTGGGTTAGAAATCAAAGAATTAGGGTTCTTCAAACCCAACGCCAAAGATCTGATCCTCCTCAGGTGAAAAGCAGATGCGTTTCAGCCTCTCAGACCTTCCCTATGATGTGAACCCCAGCGGTGGCTATGAAAAGGACGTGGAGTTGGTGGCACACCATGGCCTAGAGCCTGGTTTTGGAGGGTCTCTAGCCTTTGTGGGCACAGAGCATCTGCGTCCCCTCCGCTTGCCACCTACCAACTGCATCTCAGAACTCACACCTGTCATCAGCTCTGTGTACACCCAAATGCAGCCCATCCCCAGCCGACTGGAGCTTCCAGGGTCCCGAGAAGCAGGTGAGGGACCCGAGGACCTGGGAGACGGAGGTCCCCTCCTTTATCGGGCCCGAGGTTCTCTGACTGATCCTGGGGCATCCCCCAGCAATGGCTGCCAGGATTCCACAGATACAGAGAGCAACCATGAAGACCGGATTGGTGGGGTGGTATCCCTCCCTCAGGGTCCCCCACCTCAACCTCCTCCCACAATAGTGGTGGGCCGGCACAGTCCCGCCTATGCCAAAGAGGACCCCAAACCACAGGAGGGGTTACTGCGGGGCACCCCAGGCCCCTCCAAGGAAGTGCTTCGGGTGGTGGGTGAGAGTGGTGAGCCCGTGAAGGCCTTTAAGTGTGAACACTGCCGCATCCTCTTTCTGGACCACGTCATGTTCACCATCCACATGGGCTGCCATGGCTTCAGAGACCCTTTTGAGTGTAACATCTGTGGTTATCACAGCCAGGATCGGTATGAGTTCTCTTCCCACATCGTCCGGGGGGAACATAAGGTGGGCTAGCCTGCTCTCAGCCCCACCTCCACCCCACTGCCCCACCCACAGGTGTCTAGCCCAATTCCTGTTATACCCTAAGGAGTTTTGCGTTGTAGCTCCATCCACTGGCCGCCTCACTTCACACTGGACTCTGACCATCTTTGCCTGTTCCCTTCCACCCTGACCAATTTGAGCATTGCGATGAGACAAGTCTCTTGCTTATATTTCTCCTTCTAACCTCTCTCCCCGGCACATTTGCTTTTTAGTTAATGTTTCCTTGGCCTTTGAAAATTTACTGCAATCTCTGGCCACTCCTTCACTCTTCTGCCCATGACTTCCTTCTGCTCTAAGCCTAGATTTTTTTTTAATTTATTTTATTTTTTTAAATTTTTTGTGGATCCCATAATCTCCGACAGCTCCAGGGGTTGGAAGCTCCTCTCTGTGCTAAGAGATGCTGAGCTTCTTGCTTTAATCTTCATCCTTATTTATCTGACCCTTCACTTTTGATGCTGATACCTCCCAATGGCCCCACCTTAGCTCTGTGGCATTATTATCTCCTCTCTGGGACCCGTCAACCTGGCACTCCATACCTCTCGTGCCCACTCACTTTAGGCAGCTTGCACTATTCTTAAATGAATGAAGAATTTCCTCATTTGCAGGTAGGAGGGGCTGTAGAAACTCTCCCCAGGCACTGTGGACTGAGGGTCCTCTTGACCTCACCTGGGAATCTGAGCTCCCTAAAGACACATTCAGGACCTCCCTCTAGGATGTGATACCACCCTTCCCTCTCCCTGGCTCACCCCTCAACACCACTCTGGTCTCAACTTGCCACTCCTGTCAGTGGTGGCTTTTCTCTCCTGGAATGCCCCCATTTTATCTTCTCAGGGGCTAAGGCTAGGCCTGCAACCCTCTCCCTGACACACCCAGAGCTGCAGGTACCTAGCTGAGAACCAGGGCATGGGAAAGGGGATGGGTAGAACTCTCTCCTCCACCTCTCAGACTCTTTCACTCCAGTGACCTTCCTAGGCTCTCAGGGACTCCTTCTGTCCCCATCTTATGAGAAACCAGTGGGTTGCTGCTCAATGACCAGGGGTCTCTCAACCCCATCAGTCACACTGCCTTTCCTCTCCCTTCCAGCAGGACTCACCGTCTCCTTCACAGGCTCCTGGGCCCTGTTATAATCAATGGTAGGGAGAAAGGGATGTCTCTCTTCTCTCTGCCAGTTTTCAGTATAACCAAAAATTGTCCCAGGATGAATGACACGTACGTGCCCGTCAACCATCCCACCCTTGTCCCAGCAAGAATGGGACGGACACAACTGGGAGTCACCTCCACTGCCCTTCCATACTTAGCTCCAGACACAGGGCAGGAGAGGCAGTCTTCTCTGGCAGCCACAGACACTCTGGCTATTCAGATAATCGAGGATTTGTGAGACCATGCAGGAGGAGGCCTAGCTCCATTGCACGTGGAAGTCTCTCTCTATAATAGAGTTCCCTGCCAGGGCCACAACCATCCCACTCTCTGCTTCTTTGAGATTCAAACCAAAGGCTGTTTTTATAAATTTAAACAAAAATAACAAAATAAAAAAAAAAAAAAAAAAAAAAAAGAAAGAAAAGAACACAAACACAACACCTCATAAGTTATAGTCTTGGTCTTACCCCTCCCTTTCTCTTCCCTTCCGTCCATCTTCCTTTCCACATGCCCTTTCTTTATCTCTTGCCTCTCCCTACTTTCCTCACTCCCTGTTAGGGACGTTGAGAGGCATGATAAAGTGTGGGCTAGATCAGATCCTGGGACTGGGGCTCTTAAGCACTCTGAAGAGAGTCTACTTTCCCCTATCACAAGAAGGGTGGTGGGGGTGAAAGCCACTTTCTTCTCTTCTTCCTTCTGCATGGCATGGCTTCCAGAAAGGACCAGACTGGGGGAGAGAAGCTTTGCGGGGCTGTTCACCTTCCCTGACAATGTAGCAATAAGCAGGTGCTGCCAAAGGCAGAGAACCAACGGGGTTTGAGCTCTGAAAGAAGTGGTCCTGAGAAAAGGGAAGGGTCTTCACAACAGAACCTTGGCACAAATTCCTTCGTGGGCTGGCAGCACAGCTGAGGTTACTGTCTGGGCTTCTCCAGAACTATGCTGGTTGTTGAGTCTCTTTCCATTAGACCTGCTCCCACCTCTTCTGTGAGGATACCTCAGAAGGACTAGTTCCTCGGAGGCATTAAAGCCTTAGAGTGGCCCACCCCTCCCTTTGTTTAGTCAGCCTTAGCACCTGTGACCTCCCAGGAACACGGAGGACTAGGTTCCTCGAGGCTATGCTAATGCCCATGAGAGCAGAGGTGGAAGGGACAAGACCAGGTGCTAGGGAGGAGGGGGCATTGCGTCTCTCTCCTGCCCACCACTGCACTTTAACCAGGGTCTTAGGTACAAAATGCTACTTTTTAGAGCCTTCCAGCTCTGGAACCTCAAACATCCTCATGCTCTCTCCCAAATCCTTTTGCATAAAAAACAAACAAACAAAAAAAAAAAAAAAACAAAAAAAGTAAAAGAAGAAAACAACAGCAAACAAAATGCCAAAACCCACACAGAGAAAAGAGGTGTTCTCTTTTTTTATTACTCTTCAAAAACAACACCACAAAAAAGTGGGGGGAAGGGAGAGAATTTCTAAATAGACACTTTTCACTTTTCCAGACCTGTGTGTGTGTGTGTGTGTGTGTGTGTGTGTGTGTGTGTGTGTGAGTGTCAGTGTCCAAGCTGCAGGTAGAATTTTATAATACTTCTGGCAGCTTCTTTCCTTGTGTACATAATATATATATATTTTTAATCAGAAATTATGAAAATCAAAAATAGAATAAACACAGAAGCAAGTGCAATACCACCTGTCCTTCTCCCCAGGGTTCCTCTGTAGCCTGTTCAGTGTCCCCTTTGACCTTTGCCCCTTGATCTCGTCTCTCTTCCTCTGGTTCCTGACCTATCCTCCCCTTCCCTCTTTTTAAAGAGTTTTTCTCCTTTCTCAAAGGGAGTTAAACCAACTTTTGAGACTTACTGCAAAGCATTTTGTATATGTAATATATGTAAGTAAATATTTGTGTAATGGAGAAATACTACTGTAAGTTTTGTACTGTACTGGCTGAAGGTCTGTTATAAATAAACATGAGTAATTTAACACCCTGTTTGTTCTTGGAGACTCCCTTTCCCTTGTTTTCCTTCTGGGAGGGAAGCAGACTTCATATCAACTGTTTCTCTGTTCAAGGCTTAGACAAGTCCAAGACTGAGAGGAAACCAGATAAGACTACTAAGTTGTTGGTCTAGCAGAACAGATTTTTTTTCTTCAAGGCAGGGTGTCTCTCTTTGTAGCCTGGCTAGCCTGGAACTCACAAAAATCTACCTGCTTCTGCATCCTAAATTCTGGAATTAAAAGTGTGGGCCACTGTGACTAGCCTCTATTATTCTTTTAATTTTTTTAGATTATACTTTGATTATAACATTTCTCCCTTTCTTTCCTCCATATACCTTAGCCCCAGTTCTTTCAAATTCAAGGTCTTTTTTTTTCTCATTCTTATTATAATAATATAATGATATTGTATTATTATTGTTGTACATATGTATATATGTATATAACATACATACATATTCCTAGATATAGCCTGTTCAGTCTGTATAATGCTGCCAGTATGTATGCTTCAGTGTTTACCATGTGCCATGGGATAACCAGTTGATGTGCTCTTCCCCTGGGAGAACCACTTCTCTTGCTTTGCCCCCAGCTTTCACCAGTTGCCTATAGTTCTTTGTGTAGGACTGAGGCCCCATGGGCTTTTCCCCATCCAATTTGATGTGTTCTTTGGTATCATCCTTGTTCAGCCCACATTTGGACAGTCATATTGGTAAGGTTATGTGGGTGTAGTTTCTGACGTTGCAAGGAGACACACTCTCACAGTAAACTCCCTGATGCTCTGGCTCTTACAGACTTTTGCCCCCCTTCTGCAATGCTCTCTGAGCCTCAGGTACAGAAGTGTATCCGTTGGGACTGTGCTCCACAATTCTGCATTTTGATTGGTTGTGGTTGTCTGTAGTGGTACTCCATCTGTTGCAAAGAGAAGTTTCCTTGATGAGGGGTGAGATCTACACTTATCTGTAGGTATAAAGACAGCTGTTTACAGATTGCTGCTAGGGATTATGCTGGCATGGTAAATTAGAAGTTGTAGCTTCCCCTCCAGTAGCCATGACTTCACTAGCACTGGGTAGGTAGGTAGCCTTCCATGGTCTCCCTCTTACTGACTGGTTTTTAAGTCCAACTAGAGAGTTGTTGGTTACTGTCAAAATATGAGTGCCACTACTGCACCTTAGGGTTATTATGCCATGCTGGTCATTGATGTAGCTCACAGGCATCATAGCTGAGTCAACTGTAGGTTGACTCCCTCCTTTGGAAGCTGGCATGGTGCCCTCTGGTATCACAAAAGCTAGACCTTAAGGAAGAAGCATTCAGGTCAGTTCCAACTCAGGGGTCTCTGGGTCTTTCTTCTTCTTCTTCTTCTTCTTCTTCTTTTTTTTTTTTTTTTTTTTTTTTTTTTTGGTTTTTCAAGACAGGGTTTCTCTGTATAGCCCTGGCTGTCCTGGAACTCACTCTGTAGACCAGACTAGCCTCGAACTCAGAAATCCGCCTGCCTCTGCCTCCCAAGTGCTGGGAGATATATAGATATAGATATAGATATAGATATAGATATAGATAGAGATAGAGATAGAGATAGAGATAGAGATAGAGATAGATGTGTGTGTGTGTGTGTGTGTGTGTGTGTGTGTGTGTTTACAGCTGAACAGCATCCCATAGTATATATGAACCACATTTTCACTACCCATTCGTCAGTTGTAGGACATTTTAGGCTGTTCCATTTCCTGGCTGTTGTGAATAGAGCAGCAATGAGCATGTCTGAGCACGTATCTGCAGAGTAGGATGTTGAGTCTCTCTGGCACATGCCAAGGAGAGGTATGGCTGGTATCTATGTGATAGATTTCTCTCTTGGAAGTTCTCCACACTGATTTCCATAGTGGCTGTACCAGATTGCTAACCCCACCAACAGTGAGTGCGTCTCCCCATTCTCTCCGCTCTGTCATTTCATGTCAGTTGCTCCATTGATCTTTGCCATTCTGACAGGAGTAAGATAAAATTGCAAAGGTGTTCTGATTTTTCTTTGATTTTCATTTCCCTAATAGCTAGAGGTGAACCTTTTTCTTTTAAGATATTTCTCAGCCCACTAGGGAGGCAGAGGCGGGCAGATCTCTGAGTTTGAGAGCCGCTTAGTCTACAGAATAGGATCCAGGACATTTAGGACTACACAGAGAAACTCTGTCTTGAAAAACCTAAAAAGTGCCGGGCACTTGGGAGGTAGAGGCAGGCGGACCTCTGAGTTCGAGGCCAGCCTGGTCTACCGAGTGAGTTTCAGAGAAACTCTGCTAAAAAAACCAAAAAAAAAAAAAAAAAAAAAAAAAAAAACCACAAAACTCTGGCTTTTTTTCTTCTTTTATTCAGGTTCCAGACCCATTTTTTCCTATGGGTCATTGTTTATTTGGACTCCTTGTTTTGTGAGTCATTTGTATATTCTGGATATTAAACCTCTGTCAGGTGTGTGAGTGGAAAAGATTCTCTCTCCCATCCTGTAGGTTTCCTATTTACCTGGTTGTTTGTTGCTTTAGCTATTCAGAAGCTTCTCAGATTCAAGTCTCACTCAAAAATATTCCTGGGACTGGAGAGATGGCTGAGAGGTCTGAACCCTTGTTAGTCTTGCAGAGGACCTGGGTACCATTCCCAGCACCCACAGAGTGGTTCACAACCTCTGTAACTCTAGTCCCAGGAGACTGGATGAGTGCTTCTGACCTTTCTGATCACCAGGCATCATGCATGTGGTGTACATATACAACATTTGGGAATATATATATATATATATATATGGAAAATAAAAACAAAACAAATTGTATGCATGCCACAGCAAGTGTGTGGAGGTCAGATAACAACTTTCAAACTCCAGTTCCAGTCATCACCTAAGTGAGATACCATCTTTTTTTTGTTTCTACCTCAGATAAGCTGTCCTGTGAGCTTCCCATCTCAGCCTTCCACCTCCACACAGCAGTCCTCAGATTACAGATGTGTGTCACTCAGCCAACAAAGTTTTACATGAGTTCTGGAGATAGAAATCCAGTCCTCTAGGTTGTAGGATTAGCGTCTTTACCCCAAGCATGACTTTGGGTTGCCTGGAATTCCAGCACTTGGAAGGTAGACTCAAGAAGAAATTCAAGGTCACACTTGGCTACCAAATGAGTTCCAGGTCAACCTGGACTACATGACTATGTTTTAAAATAAAGTGAGAATAACTATCTGATAGACTTGCTCAGTTAAATTGGGTTGGTACATATAACACGTATTAACTACAGTGCTTCACCTTTGTTAACAGGGTCTAGAAATAAAATGGTGGTTCAAGCCCAGCGTGATGGCCTAATGCCAACACTCGCGAGCCAGTGGCAGGTAGATCTCTAAGTCCAAGGCCAACCTGGTCTAAAGAGCAAGTTCCATGAGAGAAACACTTTTTTGGGGAAAAAAAAATTTAAAGGTGGTTCAAACAAACCCCCAAATAGTTCCATCAACAAAACATTTGTCTCATTTGAAGCTTCCATTTGGAAAGACGAATTTACAAAATGGTTTGTTTCTCCCAGGTTTTCTATTTCTAATTCCTACATCTAGAGAATACACATTTCAAAGAAACGAATCATGGCGTCTTACGGTGGTGTAGCGCCGCCTTTAGTCCGTCTACTTCGTGCTAGCGAGACCTCTCCAAGTCATACTACAACTCCCACAATGCTTCTCTTTTGGCCTCCTACAATAGGGAGTGTGCGTCCGAATCTGGCTAACTTCCGCTCTGGAGCTAACGTAAACCGGATGTTATAGAGCCTTAGAATCACTTCCTGGTTCGTAGAGTATAACATTTTAGTCTTCCGCCGGTTGATTAAATAGTCCCACTGGTACTTTTCGTTATAGACAATTTCCAGGGACTCATCACAACCCTACATTTCATAGGCAACTTTAAATAATTAGGTAAATTCGAGTACAATAGTTGCTAGAGAGTAAATAGAACTACAGATCTCTGAGGTTCCCCGCCCCCGTGAGCGTAGGGATCTCGTACTATATAAGAGTGTCCGGAGAGGCGCCGGATCCTCTTTCGAGTCTTGGCTCCAAGATGGTGAGTATCGCCGCGTGGTGGGTGCGCGGGCCTGAGGACTGGGTGAGAAGTAGATTCTCGGATCCTAGGGACTTGAGAGTCAGAGCCTTGGAGGAGGAAGTGACAAATAGTCCGTCCAGCCCGGACTTGACCTGCCTGGGAGCTTATATGGGTCTCTGTCGGGGCTGCGGGCTGCGGCCCACCAGAAAGGGCTGAAGTCTTACCCCCTTTCCAATAGCGTCTTTTTTCATTCTCAGACCAAAAAAAGAAGAAACAACGGTCGTGCCAAAAAGGGCCGCGGCCATGTGCAGCCAATTCGCTGCACAAACTGCGCCCGGTGCGTGCCCAAGGATAAGGCCATTAAGAAGTTTGTCATTCGGAACATTGTAGAAGCCGCTGCTGTCAGGGACATATCTGAAGCAAGCGTATTCGACGGTAAGTGAGCCACAGCCCTAAATAGTATAGGGACGAAGAGTGAGAAGGTGTATTTGACTTGTTTTAAGTTTGGGGAGAGGGTACCTTTTGTAGCTTAGTAAACAGGCTTTGGTTTTTCTTTTGGGATAAAGATTGAGGCTCATGCATGGTAGCAAACCCTGCCTGCATCCCATCCCTGTGACTGACTGACTGTTAAGGAGAATACTAAAAAAAATGGGGAGAGAGACCTGAAAAAGCATAGTAATTCTTGAGTTAAAACGGGCGAAGACTGAACTGTATATAAGTCAGGGTGTGGGCAGTTTATGACTTGTTTTTGGCTGTCCTGGGACTCACTGTATTGCCTCCCTAGTGCTGGGATTAAAGGCATTCACCCCAGCACCTGGCTGGGGTTTTTTTTTTTGTTGTTGTTTTTGTTTTTTGTTTTTTGCTTTGTTTTTCTTAATAAGAATGGCAAGTAACCATGGAACCTGCCGGCAAAGTTAGACTCCCAACTTGATTTATTCTCCTGTTGTGTGGCCCACTCTGGTTTTGAGTGTCAATCTGTACCCCAAGAGTTGAATTCTTAATGTATGTTGGGTGTGGTCTTGGTTTCCCTGTTTGGTTTGCATTGGGTATTTTTTATCAGTAAAACTGTACATGCTTAAAGGTTAGGGTAATTCTGACCAATAGAATAAGAGATACACACACAAAGACATATATCTAAATTGCTTCTCTGATTCTCAGCTTACGTGCTTCCCAAGCTCTATGTCAAGTTGCATTACTGCGTGAGCTGTGCCATTCACAGCAAAGTCGTCAGGAATCGATCTCGTGAAGCCCGGAAGGACCGAACTCCTCCACCACGATTCAGACCTGCTGTAAGTAAATTATTTTAACTTGAGACACAGTCTTTCTTACCCAAGAAGTGATCTATGTGGGTTTGGTGTGTTTTTTTAATGAAGTCTCACTGGTCTTAGCTGACCCAGGACTTAGCTTCTGCCTCTGGAGTGCTGGAATTACATAGACCAACACAGCAGACTTTAATACCTTATTTCTAATTCAGCTCATCTCTTTGTTTTTCAGGGTGCTGCACCACGACCTCCACCAAAGCCCATGTAAAGAGGTGGTTTCTTTCATAAAGGCAAAAGGAAGGATGCTTTGGGAAAAATAAAACGGAAGTTCTACTTTATGTAGCATTTGAGTGTGTCTGTGTCAAGTCTCTGTGCACTTCAGAGGCCATAGTGCAGAACTTGGTGTTTCAGGCTCTGTACACCTTTTTTTTGTTTTGTTTTGTTTAAAGATATTCTCTGCATGCAGTGACCTCCATGGATCTTGTTTCTGCCACCTCACCCCCACTCCCTCAGCAAGCCGGGGGGCAGGGGTTGTGGATCAACTGGATCCTTGTAAGATTGTAATCCAAGATTTCCATATTCTGGGAATATCCATACCAGGGTTTCTGTTTATTCTAGTTCAGGGCACTCACTGGTCCCCAGCCATACAGACTATAATTTGATCATAGGATGTTAAAGTTCTAAGCCTTTTTTTTTTTTTTTTTTTTGCTTTGAGACCTGGTCTCATGCTTTCATGTCTTGCTGGCTTTGAACTCAGTGCCCAGAGTATGTGTGTTGACCATCTCTGGCTAAGTTGGCCACTGAACCTTTATCTGAAAGCTGAACCAGTTGGTAACTTGGGCTAAAAGATTTGTAAATGTGTATCCAGGGAATACAGGAGCAAGAGAGGACAGTATTTCAAGGTCCTGGTGCGATCCTCTTTGTAAAACCTTTAATCCAAGTTGAAGGCAAAGCTGTTGACTGATAGAAAATCTAAGTTGAAAGAATTCTAGGTCTGAGTCTACATGAATGACAAGGTTGCCTGCGTTTTAATTGAGCCCCCTCTATTTTTAGGTTTAAAGTAAGGTCTAGCCTGGGCTGGTCTTGGCAGTTTTGTTGCTAGAGTTGCATGAACCCCTACATCTTCCAAGATCTTTGCCTCTTGGAAATCAGTTTTTTTCTTGTTGATAAGGGGCAGCTCTTGGAGTACCTGAGGTGGTGTTGGAGGACAAGTTGCAGGGGTCGGCTCACCCACTATGGGTCTGAGATCAAACTACAAACATCAGGCTTGGTACCAAGTACCTTTATCTTCCATCCAGTGTGAGTGCCCACGAGGTGGCTTTACATGCATTCCTAACCTTGCTTCAAGGGTTCCAGTGTTTTGGTCTCTAGGCACACCTGTGGTGCATTTATAGATGGTTAATGGGAGACTCCAGAGATGATTAAAAAGCACTGGCTGCTTAAAAGACCTGGTTTTGGTTCCTTGCACCTTACAACTATTAACTCCCAATTCTGGGGGATCAAGATTCTAAAATGGTTTAGCAATTGTTTTTACTTTGATAATCCAAAGCTGTTGTACCTGCTAACTTGAGTATTTGGGGAGTTCAAACAACTTCAGGCTCTAAAGTTATTTAACCCATCTCATTACTTGTTAGGAATATCAAGTTTCCACCTCTAGGAAGGGCGCCTAGGTTTCAGGCATCCATCACCTAACTTAAGGGGAAGTTACAAGCTATCAGAATGAGACTACAGGCCAATGCTGCATTGAAGTTCTGTGTTTTAAAATGTGTGGACCAGGTGCTGGTGCCTGTGGAGGCCAGGGATGTTGGATCATGGAGCTGATAGTTGTATGATAGCTGGGATTTGAAGTAGGGTCCTTGGTAAGCAGTATGTGCCCTGAGCAATCTCCAGCTTGCTTCAGATGAACGTCAAAGCCAACAGCCCACTCTGCTTAACCTACTACAAGTGTTTCCACTAGGTTTTGTTTGTTGCTTTTTAATGGACATTGTTGAGGAAGATCTTGCTCTAGCCACGAGTCCTATCTAATTTGCTTCTGAGGTGTCCACACTAAGTGTTCAAGGCAATTGGGGCCTTTGGCTCTAATTGTAGACTGATGTTCAGCTGAGGTGTAGACTGCTGGGGTCCTGGACTGCCTTTGCATACACCCTAATGCTAGATTTTCCCTCTTGTGTACCCCAGAACTAGTGTGTATGAGAAAGTATTCATTGCCTATCACTATAATGTCATCCTTTAGTTTGCACAGTTAGCTTGTTTTCAAATTGTTTTATTATACCCCATGTGTATGCAGTGCTCATAGAGGCCAGAAGAGGGTGTTGGGATACCCTGGAACAGGACTCTGGAGAGCTGTAACAAACCTGGGGCCTCTGAAGGAGCTCTTAACTGCTCTTTGAATTGTTGAGCCATGTCTCCAGTCCTAGCTTTTCTTTTTTTTAATGTGAACATTTTTACGTAGTGCTGGGGATTGAATTTGGGGCCTCTTGTATGCTGTGTTAATTTTCTCTAACCTGCCTGAGCAAAGTACCCAGCAGAAACAATTTAAGGGAAAATCCCCCTGACCAGGAAGGTATGATGGAAGTCAAGATGCCAGAGATACATATAACAGTCTTATATTTATTGCAGTGGACAAGATGAAGCAGGAGCTGGGTGTGACTGCACATATCTGTAATCCTAGCACTTTGAAGCTAGAAAATCAGTAGTTCATAGCCAGTTACACCAAAATCTGTTGCTTTTTTAAATTAGCTGGAGGGTGGGGCTATCCTTCAGTTGGTGTTTGCCTGCTGTCTCAGGGTTCCTTTTGCTATGACAACACTATGCCCGATGGGAATCTGGGTAGAAAACAGTTTATTTCATCTTCTAGTTTCCAGTCCATTACTGAGGAAAGTCGCTAGGAAGCAGAGACTGGAGCTGTGCTTCCTGGCTTGCTCCCCAAGGCTTGCTTGTTCAGCCCTACTTGCTTTCAGCTTCCAGGACCTCCAGCCCAGGGGCCTTCCTGAATCAATCATCAGTTTCAAAAAAAATGCACTGCAGGCCAATCTGATGGGGGCGTTTTCTCTGCTGAAATTCCCTCTTCTCAAATGACACCTTGTGTCAGGTTGACATAAAACCAACTAGCACACTTAGTGTTCATGTAGCATAATCCAGGTCTAGTACACACCTGTAATTCCAACACTTGAGAGGTGAAGGTTGGCATTTCAAGGTTATCCTCAGCTCCATAGTTCAAGACCAGCCAGCCTGAAGTACTTGAGACCCTCTCCCAATTACTAAGTAAATAAACTTGTTAACTAGTTGGAACCAATAGTGCTTGCATTCCTCACTAATGACCTACTTCTAGTCAAGCTGCCTCCTAAGGTTCCCAGTTCCCAAAGGCCTCCAAAAGAGTGCCACAGATGTGACCAAGCCTATGGCCAACCAGGCCTAGGAGGCATGGTTCAGGTTGGAATGAGCATGAATCTACCACAGCTGGCCCTCCTAAACGTTTTTCAATTTTCTGTGTATGAGTATTTTGCCTGCATATATGTTTGTGTGCCATGTGTGTACAGAGGTCAGAAGAGAGGCATCTCCTGGAACTGGAGTTCTGGATAGTTGTGAACCATCATATGGATGCTGGGAACAAGTCTTAGTCATCTTTTCTGCCCCTCCCCTTTAAATTTTCTATTACATTTTTCTACTGTGTATGTTCATCAGGCCTGATCTAACCCTCACCTATTGAGCCATCTTGCTGCCTCCCGAAGTTTATTCTTGCTATCAGGGATGAGGGTATTTCCATTTAATGTGTTACAGAGTTTGTGACCCCTGGAAGAGACTCAATTATAATCCAAAGATTTATTGATTAGCTTCTAGCAGGGTGACAGTTTTGTTTTTGTTTTGTTTTGTTTTTCGTTTTTCAAGACAGGGTTTCTCTGTGTAGTCCTGGGTGTCCTGGAACTCACTCTGTAGGGTGACAGCTTTAAAGTTCAGTCTCAGGCATACCATGAAGGAGGGGTGTTGGGAAAGGTTTTTGAAAGGGGAAAATGAGCCAGGGCGGTTTAATCCCAGCACTTTAATCCCAGCACTTCGGAGGCAGAGGCAGGTGGATTTCTGAGTTCCAGGCCAGCCTGGTCTACAGAGTGAGTTCCAGGACAGCCAGGGCTATACAGAGAAACCCTGTCTCCAAAAAAAAAAAAAAGGGGGGGGGGGCAGAGAGGGCCAATAAGAAGACCTTTAATGTCTATGGAAGCAAGTAAAAACTGGTCTTTTAATCTTAAAATGGGGGTAGCTGGAGAGATGCCTCAGAATTTAAGAGCACTGACTGCTCTTCCAGAGGTCCTGAGTTCAATTCCCAGCAACCACATGGTGGCTCACAACCATCTGTAATGGGATCTAATACCCTCTTCTGGTGTGTCTGAAGACAGATACAGTGTACTCATACATTAAATAAATAAATCTTTAAAAAACAAACAAACCAAAGCTGGTCTGTTCTCCCAAGTTAAGTGGTTAGGTTAACTCAAAACAACCTTTAGCCAGGCAGTGGTGGCACATGACACTTATCCCAGGCATTTAGGAGGCAGAAGCAAGTGGATTTCTGAGTTTGAGGCCAGCCTGGTCTACACGGCCACACCCCGTCTCAAAAAATCTTTTGAGTATCTGTGTAAGCAAGTTACAGAAGCCAAAAAAGCAATTAGTCATAACAGGTGGGCGATGTGGCCGCAGGCTTCTCCACCCAAGTCCCAGTTCTCAGAAGCTTATTATTTATTAATAAATGCCTACACCTTAAGCTAAGCTTGTTCCTTGACTAGCTTGCAAAGTATTTAACCTGTTTACACTATTCTATGTCTGCCGCATGGCTGGTGCGGGGCTCCAGGGGACATGAAGACACCAATGGAGCAGAAGCAGCCAGGGCAAGACTAAGAGGGCAGCCACGTGGCTGGGAAGCAGGCCAGGCCAGCATACTTGGGTTAGAATGCCTCAGTATCTACCCAGCTGTAGTGCTGAAGGTGATTATAAATGTAAGGTCTCCATGTCCTTATTTAGGAACTAGAATGGAAATAGAAAAGCCAAAATAACTTTGACAAGGTGGTCATGCTGAACAGTTTTGGGTGGGGGATTATTGAATCAGACTTCCAGGGACTGGAGTCAGAGATGGAACAGTGAGTTAGTGGCTGGGAGGATGCCCCAGTATAAAATGGAGTTTCTTGCTAAGCAATGGTGGCACACACCTTTAGTCCCAGCACTCAGAAGACAGAGGTAGGCGAGTCTCTATGAGTTCAAGGCCAGCCTGGTCTACAGAGTGAGTTCCAGGATAGCCAGGCTACAAAAACAAACAACAACAAAACAACAACATCAAAAACCCCAACAACAACAACAACAACAACAAAAAAAAAAACACCTGTTTTGGGAGGGAAAAGTTTCTTTTTGTTTTGTTTTGTTTTGTTTTATTTTGTTTTGTTTTGTTTTGTTTTGTTTTGTTTTGTTTTTCGAGACAAGGTTTCTCTGTGTAGCCCTGGCTGTCCTGGAACTCACTCTGTAGACTAGGCTGGCCTCAAACTCAGAAATCTACCTGCCTCTGCCTCCCAAGTGCTGGGATCAAAGGCGTGCGCCACCACTACCCAGCGGGAAAAGTTTCTTTAACCATCATAAATTAGTTTACTGAGTCTTATTAAAGTAGACTGGGCCAGTAGATGAGAAGAACAGGGGCTAAAATATATGTATTTGTTCAGTAACTTTAAATTTTACTTTATTTTATGTGGCATGGATGTTTTGTCTGCTCATATATGTTTGTGCATCACATGGATACAGTGTCCATGGAACCCAGAAGAGGGCACCAGGTCTCCTGGAACTGGAGTTACAGATGGTTTTGAGACCCAGTGTGGTTACCAGACATAGAACCTGGGTCCTCTGGAAGAACAGCCAGTACTTTTAACTGCTGAGCCAGCTCTCCAGCTATATTCAATAAATATTCATTCCCTATCTGCTTGGGACTTTCATCAGACTCCAAGTCCTTGTTACACAAAGCCAACTGGCTAAAAAGAGTCAGGTGTGGTGGCAAGTGCCTTTAATCCCAGTACTTAGGAGGCAAAGGCAAGTGGATCTCTGTGAATTTGAGGCCAGTCTGGTCTACATAGTTTCAAGACAGTCGGGCCTACATAGAGAACATTCCCCCTCCCCCCACAAAAAGTATATGAGCTAATTCTTCAGTGTAAATCCCATCTGATTCCTTGATAAATTTCATAATACCTCTCTCTGTCTCCCTGTCTCAGTCTCTCCCCCCACCCATATCTCTGGTTGTCCTTGAACTTGCTCTGTATACCAAGCTGGCCTCAAACTCAGATCTGCCTGCCTCTGCCTCCCAAGTGCTGGGATTAAAGACGTGCACCACCACTGCCAAGTAAAATAAAACTTTTAAAAAAGAAAAAAATGTTGGGTGCTGGTGGCACACATTTTTAATCCCAGCACTTGGGAATGTAAAAGTAACTTTTATTCACCTAATATAATTGTCCTATTGGAGGCTTAGTGCTGAATATATATCCAAGCTCACTAGTTCTTTCTGAACTCTGGTTGGCTGGTTCAATTCAGCTGTTCTGGCTCAAACTCCTCTCCAGGCTGACTGATTCAGTCTGGCTTCTCACTGAATTGCTTGCTTGGCCTCTAACTCTGGCAGCTTGTTCTAATCTTCTGGCTGTTTCTTATTTTCTGGCTTCAACTGCCTCTGCTGACCTGCACTGAACTGTATGAATTCGACAGAACTCAACTGCATTCAACTGAACTACACCAAACTGCACTGAATTGATCTCCACTGCAGTCCACTGCATTGTCTAAACTCAACCCAACTGTATTCACTGAACTTCCCTCTGTCAATTAGACATCACTTTCAAACACTGCTGTTTCCCCAAACTAACTTTGCCTTCATCGTTTTGGGATTAGAGGTGTGTGCTAAGGGCATGTCTGTATTCCACCCAGAAAGACTAAAGATGTGTCATTCCAGATGCATCACACATACCTAGGTGTCTTTGAATGTGATCCCTTGCCAGAGCAGCCATGTGGCTGGATTAAAACTCTTCTACTGGGAGGCAGAGGCAGGCAGATCTCTGAGTTTAAGGCCAGCCTAGTGTATATAGTGAGTTCCAGGACAGCCAGGACTACGCAGAGATACCCTATCTTGAAAAACAACACAAAACAAAAGGGGAAAAAAGTTTTTGTTTTTTTTGTGTTTTTTTTTTTTTTTTTTTTTTTTTTGGTTTTTCGAGACAGGGTTTCTCTGTGTATCCCTGGCTGTCCTGGAACTCACTCTGTAGACCAGGCTGGCCTCGAACTCAGAAATCCACCTGCCTCTGCCTCCCAAGTGCTGGGATTAAAGGCGTGCGCCACCACCGCCCATCGATCCCAGTGTTTTGGACAAAAAGACATGATGATTGCTATAAGCTGGAAACCAGCCTAGTCTACACAGTTTCAGGCTAAGACCACACAGTGAGACCCTGTTCATCCCTGTAGGCCTGCAGCTCTGAGAAGCTAAGATTGGTAGTCTAGGTCAGCATTGGCTAATGAGTTTCTGAGTTCTAGGAGCCTAGGCTAATGAGTAAGATAAGAGCCCCTTTCAAAGAAAGGAGAAGGGGAAAGGGGGAGGGGGAGGGGGGAGGGGGGAGGGGGAAGGGGGAGGGGGAAGGGGGAGGGGGAGGGAGAGGGGGAGGGGGAAGGAGAGGGAAACAGGAGAACATTAGAACAGGGAGGAAAGGAAGACAGGCCAGACTTTACTTTCACAGCAAGCTCCTGCCAGGTTTTGTTGCCAGGAGATTCCAAAATAAGTTTCAGAGCTTCTTTGATTGTTTTTGTTTGTCTGTTTTTGTTTTGTTCTGTTTTTTTGCTTCCAGCCCCTTGTACCATCACTGTCAGCTCATGATCTAGCTTCCTACTTCACCGAGACACAAAAGTGGCCAATGACTGACCTGTGTTTAGACTGCAGATGACTTCTATTACACATTACTGTCCATGCTTCTGCCCAGCCCAATTTCTATCTGCACACTTGGGAACCTGCCCCACTGCCCCACTTCTTGGCTATGTAAGGACATGCTTTCTGTGTCTCCTAAAGCAGTTTTTCTCTCTCCGTGTTTATTTTCCCATCTTCATGTACTGGTATTTCCATTGTCTTATAAAATCCCTCTCCTTCCTCCGGCTTCTTCCTCCAGCATTCTCCTGACCTTTTTAACATTTTATTATTATTATTTTAATTATGTGTATGTGTATGTCTGTGCACATGAGTGTAGTGCCTGGGGAGGACCTTGGATCCCCTGACGCGGACATTAGGTTAGAGCTTCCCAACAGAGCAGCGCCAGCTTTTAACTGTTTGTTTGTTTGTTTGTTTGTTTGTTTTGTGGGGTTTTTTCTAGACAGGGTTTCACTGTGTAGTCCTGGCTGTCCTGGCACTCACTCTGTAGACCAGGCTAGCCTTGAACTCAGAAATTCGTCTGCCTCTGCCTCCTAAGTACTGGGATTCAAGTGTTGTGATTAAAGGCATGCGCCACCACTGCTCGCCAAGCTTTTAACTCTTGAGAGTCATTGTCATCTTTCCAGCTACTTTTTTTCCTTTTTCAGAAAAAAGATTGAAAACAGTGTTGCAGCTGTTCTCCCTGTGTCTGCGTCCACCATACCTCCCTCTCTTTCTCACACCGCGCCCACCATACCTCCCTCTCTTTCTCACAGTCCTACATGATAATATCTTAGAGATATATAGCAAGACATTCATCATGTTCTTTGTTTCTTTTTTTTTAAGATCATTTACTTTTTATTTATTTATTTATTTACTTTATATATGTGAGTACACTGTATCTGTCTTCAGACACACCAGAAAAGGGCATTATATCCCATTACAGATGGTTGTGAGCCATCATGTGGTTGCTGGGAATTGAACTCAAGATGTCCGGAAGAGCAGTCAGTGCTCTTAACTTCTGAGCCATCTCTCCAATCCTCCCTCAGTCTTTCTTTTTTTAGGCAGGATCTTACTGTGTAGTCCAGGATAGCCTCCAATGTTGAGGTTGTTATCTTCTTGCCTCTGCCTCCCAAGTGCTAGGATTACAGGTGTGTGCCACTGTGACCTAACGTGGTTTATTATTTTGATTGTACCACAGCTCCTTCTGAAATGCTAGATGACTGCTTCCCAAACGTTCTTTGTATGCCACCATTTGCATTACTCTACCACTCAGAACTCCCCAAATCCTAAGCATGGCGGTACACCCCATAATCACAGTATTTTTGAGATGAGGGCAGGATGATTGACAACTAGAGGCCACCCCAGGCTACATAGCATGAAGTGGGGATTTCTGGTTTCGTTGGAGACTCGGTTGTGTCATGTGATGTTTTTCCAGAAACTGTCTTATGAGAAGATGTTTTGCTGAAGCAGATATACGAGCATTGGCTCGGCTTGCTTTCTTTGCTGATCTCCGTTCGTCGTGACTTTGTAGAGAGAAACACACCAGAGGAAAGTGGTGTTCCAGCTGCTTCTTGCCGCTTCAGCAGACTTGTGCTGATTTGTAGTAATAAACATTAAAAATCCTGGCGTGAGGTTTCTTCCCTGCCTCAGCCCATTTATGTTCCCACATGAAAGACACACACAGGCTTTATATTTTAAAATATGCTATAGGCAGCACAATAGCTAGGCAACGGTGCAGCACCCTCCATGCTATTAGAATCTACCTTCCTATCGATAACTCCTAGTTACCACTTACTATTTTTACTGTGTTCCACCTGGGCTGCCCTCAACTCCAACCAGGTAGCCCTCTGGGCCACATTCTCTTCCCCCCCAGACCACGGCAGCTCTCCTCCTCTCTACATTCTTCTTCTATCCCATGGTGGCTCCTTCCTCTCGGCACTCTCTCCTGCAAGCCTGCAAAATCTCAACCCCATCTATGTCTCCTTTGCCCAGCTATTGGCTGTCAGCATCTTTATTCACCGGTCAAAATTAACTTGGGGACAGGGTCCCAGGGGACAGGGTCCCAGGGACTACATACAGACTCCAGGTCTTGGAGCCTGCACTTAACATTACAATAGACAATAAAAGACAAAACCTCAACACAATTTGGTGGAGTCTCAAGTTTCTTCTGGATGCGCTGCTGCTGCTGCTGCTGCTTCCTGTTTGATGTTTTCCTAGTGGACTGGACTGCTGCCGATGAAAATTGAAATCACTCCAAAGAACTACTTCTAAAGAGGTCCACACCCCCCTTGTCCTGTTAGCCATCTTCTTCCCCTACCTTTGGTCAGTGGACTATAAAGGAGGCTGCAGCACTTAACGGCCCTTAGTAAAGTAGGTTTTGAAAAATGCAAGCCTACAATAGCATGCTCACAGCCAGTAAGAATGGACTGTAAAACCATGTTTACATGAGCTGGGGGTGTATTAGTGATGGGGCACTTGGCTACTATGAACAAGGCTTTGTCCAAAGCACTATATAAAAAACCAGCTAAATAACCCCTTCAGTGAATTACCACGGCTTTTTATTATTGCTGCTTTAAGATAAGGTCTCTTGTGGCTCAGAATGGCTTCAGCCTATGTAGCAGGGCTGACCCCAACTCCCAGTTCTCCTCCTTCTGCTTATCAGGTGCTGGGCTTACCGGTACATGTCTCCACACCTGGCTTCACTCTCTGTGTCTTGAGGATCTCCTATATAGCCCTGGCTACCCTGGGACTTCATATGTAGACTGGGCTGGACTTAAATTCAGAGATCCTCCTGCCGCTGCCTCCTGAGGGCCGAGATTAAAGGCATGTGCCATGGTACCTGGCTTCTATTTCTTCTCTTCCTACCCTAGGTCAGAGTAGATGGAAAGGAAAGATCAGATGGAGGGACAAGGCCCAGTGAGAGGTGATCTGACCAAGAGTAAGGTGTGGTGGTTCACACCTGTGAGGCTGAGGCAGGAGGAGCATCAAGACTTTGAGGCCAGATTGGGCTACATACCGAATACCATTGACCAGCCAAGGCTACATAGCAAGGCACCATTTCAATAAACAAACAAAAGACACTCAAGAACCAGGGGTGGTGGCACTAAACTGTAATTTTAATACACCAGAGTCAGAGGCAAAAGGATTGCTCCATGTCTGAAGCAAGTCTAAGTCTCAGGCTGGCTTGGGACTTACTATGAGTTAACATGCTGGCCGAAAGCTCATGAACTCTTCCTGCCTCTGCTTCCCTGAATGCTGGGAGATCACGTGGGTATCACCAGGAGTGGCTAAACCTGAGCTGCTCGTGGTGACTATCCAAAGATGAGACCCGGTGAGAGTAACCCTGGTGGACGTTCACCAGTCACAAAACATTCCTTTTCTCCAGCCTAAAGCACATCATACTGACATGAACCCAGCTGCTCCAGCTTCAGACTAGAGCTCCTCTGGCTATGGTTAAAAATGATGCGACATGGTTGTCAGTGCATTAGGCAGACCGTAGGGGGCGACATGGTGCAACAGTTAAGAGCCTGTTTAGGAGACTAACCTGAGTTTCAATTTTTCCCATATTATTCTGTTCATTTGCAGTTTTGTGCAATTTATTCTTTCCAAACCTTAATAACTTATTTAAACGGTAATACTTGAGCTAGGGAGAGAGGTCATCAGGCAAACAATGCTATGCTTGCCCCCAAGCCTGACAACTTGAGTCTCCATGGTCCTACAGGGTGGAAAAGGAGAGAAATAACTGTGAACGCCACAAGCCCCGATGCCAAGAGGCAGGGGCTCACAGGAGCCCACACATACACTAAATAAATAAACATAATAAAATAGTCATGTTTTTGAGATCAACATGGTAATTCATGCTTACATTTTGTTTTAAGATTAACTATTTTAGAATATTTATTTTTATTATTTATATGTATTTGTGGAGGTGGGGATAGGTAGATGCCTGCTGAGACCACTGGACCTGGAGTCACTGGTGGTTGCAAGCTGCCTAATATGGGTGCTGAGAACCAATTTGGGTCCTCTGGAAGAGCTGTATGCTGTATGAGTTTTTTTTTTTTTTTTGTTTTTTTTTTTTTTTGTTTGTTTGTTTGTTTTGTTTTGGTTTTTTTGGTTTTTCAAGACAGGGTTTCTCTGTGTAGTCCTGGCTGTCCTGGAACTCACTCTGTAGACCAGGCTGGCCTCGAACTCAGAAATCCGCCTGCCTCTGCCTCCCAAGTGCTGGGATTAAAGTTGTGCGCCACCACTGCCTGGCTGTATGAGCCCTTAATTGGTGAAATATCTTTCCAGCTCCGAAAATAAAAATTTTATTTATTTTTATGTATTTTTGCCATTTTTTGAAAATCTATTTTTTTCATGTAATATATTTGATTATCCTGTCCCATTCCCAGCTCATCCCAGTTCCCACCCACCAACCCACAGCCTTTCTTTCCTCTCATTAAAAACAAAAACAAAACAAACAAACAAAACAGGCATCAAACATAATAAAGATGCCGGGCAGTGGTGGCTCACGCCTTTAATCCCAGCACTTGGGAGGCAGAGGCAGGTGGATTTCTGAGTTCGAGGCCAGCCTGGTCTACAGAGTGAGTTCCAGCCTGGGCTACACAGAGAAACCCTGTCTCGGGGAAAAAATAGAGATGATGATAATGATAATAAAATAAAGTAAAATAAACAGAAAAAAGGAGCAAAAGGAAAAAACACACAAAAAAAACACATACAGGTGCACACACGCACACACATTGACACACATACAGGCGCACACACGCACACACATTGACACACATACAGGCGCACACACGCACACACATTGACACACATACAGGCGCACACACGCACACACATTGACACACATACAGGTGCACACACGCACACACATTGACACACATACAGGCGCACACACGCACACACATTGACACACATACAGGCGCACACACGCACACACATTGACACACATACAGGCGCACACACGCACACACATTGACACACATACAGGCGCACACACGCACACACATTGACACACATACAGGCGCACACACGCACACACATTGACACACATACAGGCGCACACACGCACACACATTGACACACATACAGTCGCACACACGCACACACATTGACACACATACAGGCGCACACACGCACACACATTGACACACATACAGGCGCACACACGCACACACATTGACACACATACAGGCGCACACACGCACACACATTGACACACATACAGGTGCACACACGCACACACATTGACACACACAGAAATCCCATAAAAATACAAAAACAGAAGTCATCATACATAAGCAAAAAACCTGTACAAGATTTTTTTTTAATTTATTTATTATGTGAGTACACTGTAGCTGTCTTCAGACACACACCAGAAGAGGGCATCAGATCCCATTACAGATGGTTGTGAGTCACCATGTGGTTGCTGGGATCGAACTCAGGACCTCTGGAAGAGCAGTCAGAGCTCTTAACCACTGAACCATCTCTCCAGCCCAATTATTTATTTATTTATTTATTTATTTAATGCTTTGACAAAACACTATGAGGCAGAAACAACAAACAAACAAACAAAACAAACAAAAAAACCTTCAAAAACATCATTGAGTTTGTTCTGTGTTGACCATCTGCTGCTGGGCCCGAAGCTTGCATTAAGTGTGTGGTTTGTTATACCCAATGAGACTCTGTTGGAGAAAACTAATTTTTCCTTTGTGAGCAGTTATCAATTGGAGATAACTTCTGGGTTAGATACGGAGCCTTCTGCCTACTTCCCCTCTCGGCACTGGGACCCATCTGGCTTAGATTTGTGCAGGCCATGTGCATGCTGCTTCAGTCTCTGAAGGATTTGATGGAGACATCCCATTTGGAGTGAGTGTTCCAGAGTCTCTCACTCTCTGCACATTGTCTGGCTGTGGGTCTCTGTGTTCCCATCTACCGCAGGAGGGAGCATCTCTGATGACGTCTGAGGAATGCACAGATCCATGAGTAGAGTAGAATGTCGTTAGGAATCACGCCATCGCTACATTCTTCAGTAGAACAGCATTGTTTGTTTCCTCCTAGGTCTACGGCTTATCTAGTCTCAGGTTCTTGGCTTCCAGAGCAGTGTCAGGCATATGGGTCCCATCTCATGGAATGGGCTTCATATCCAATCAGGTGGTGGTTGGTTACCCCCACAACTCTTGTGTCATCATTGTACCAATGTGTCTTGTAGGGAGGTCAACACCGTGGACTGACGGATTTATGTGGCCAAGCTGACGATCACCTTTGATACCTCTGATAGTGGACAGAACACCTTCCAGTACGTGAACTCTAGTCAGTAGAGGTGAAGCTCAAGGTGGGCACCAGGTTGACTTCTTTGTGTTCAGTGAATTATGTAGGTGTTCCTTCAGCAATAGGGACTTATCATAAGGCTGTGGAGAGCAACTGATATCTTTGGCAATGGCCTGTGTTTTTTTTTAGGGATTTCCATGGGGCCCTTTGGACCAATAACTGAACTAGATGTCACTCATTCCCGGCAATGGGGGTTGCATTTGGTGGCAAGAAATTCCTCGTTAGAGCTTTCTCTCCACCTTTACTAAAGAAGGTTCTACTGTGTTAGGTTTCCACGTAACCCCTGAAATGGCTTTTGCTTTTGGCTGTCTCTCCCATATTTGCTCTCTTAACCCCTTCCCTCCCTCTCCCTGTTTGATTTTCCTGTCCTAGCCTCCAACCCTCATCCATCCATAATTATCTATTCTATTCCTTCTTTCTAGGGAGATCCTTCCCCCACCCCCTTGTTTGAGATGGTGTCTTGCTATGTTGTTCTCTGGCTGTCCTATAACTTGCTTTGTATACCAGACTGGCCCCGTACTCCGAGATCTGTCTGCCTCTGCCTCTGAGTGCTGGGATTAAAGTTGTGAGCCACTACTGCCTGGCGTCCTGGTGATTCTATACAAAGTCATTCGATTATTTTTAGAAATATATTTCTTTAAGTAATATTAATATATCACTTTTTATATTGTTTTAAATATTTAATTTAAAAAATTGTGTGTATGAGTGTTTTGCTTATATGTATGTGGACAGCATATGTGCAGTACCTGTGGCGAACAGAAGAGGGTGTCAGGTCCCTTGAAACTGGAATCGGAATCAGAGCCGGTGTACTCAATTTGAATCCTCAGAAAGAGCAGCAGATGCTCTTAACTGTTGAGCCATCCCTCCAGTCTTGAATGTGTTATATTTAGTTCTCAGAATAGCCTTGCACTGGCAAGATGGTTCAGAGGTTAGACTTGCCATGTAGGCCTGGTGACCTGAGTCTAGTGCCCAGGATGCATGTAAACACAAAAGGAGACTTTCAAAGCTATTACACTGTTTTTGAGCCTCCTACTTGTATACTGGCGTGCCCCCTGTCTGTCTCTATCTCTGTCTCTCTCTGTCTCTGTCTCTCTCTGTCTCTGTCTCTCTCTCTCTCTCTCTCTCTCACACACACACACACCACACACACAGCAACAACAATAATAACAAAAGTTCTGAAAGGGTCTGGAGAGATGGTTCAGTGAAAGTGCTTGCAACAATCCCCAGGATCCCTGTAAATACCAGGGTGTGCACAGTGGCTCACCTGTATTCCCAGCATTCTTGAAGGCAGAGATAAGGGACACCCAAAGCAAGAAGTCTAGACAGACTAGCCAAACTGGTGAGCTTTGGGTTCAGCAAGAAATGTCTCAAAATATAAGGCAGAGATAGGAGAAGATACTCAATATCAATGTTGGCTACACACATGTGTGCCCACGGTGGATGGTGGGCTCCATACATGTGCATATAGTAATACACATATGCGTGTACATGACATACCCACAACCTATACAAAGTCAAGCAATCTTTGAATTATTGTAAATATTTCCATTTAACAAGTTTTATGGACAGGTGGGGTGAGCACTTAGGGATCAAAGGCAGGGGATCTCTGTGAATTAGAGGCCAGCACAGTGAGTTCCAGGAGAGCCAAGGCTAAACAGAGAGACACTGTCTCAAAACAAACAAACAAACAAACAAACAAACAAACAAAAACCACTTCTTTTCATACAATATATTTTGATCATGTTTCTTCTCCTCTGAAGCAGAAACTTCTAGTTTCTTTGGAAAGTCAGTTATGTCAAGTGATGTTTTGCTGGGGCACACAGGTGAAAGGATGTCTTACTAAAGCAGACACAGGTGAAAGGATGTTTTGCTATAGCAGACACGTGGAAGGATGCGTGATGAAGAAGTATAAATGTGACCCCACAGAGCGTGGGAGACGAGCACAGAGAATTGATGTTCGGTTTGCCCTGCCTTGCTATTCCTCACTAATGACACACACGTATTGGTTCGCCTTACATAGTGAGCTGTGGTAACTAACGCCAACCTTGAGAGGAACTCGACAAGGAACTGCTTTCGAGGTCTCACCGTAGGCCAGTTGGCGAGCCTGGCTGTTTCTTCAGGATTGAGCTACAGCTGCTAGTTCATGTGTGCTGACTACTTGCCTAGAGGACTGGTCTGCAGCTGCTGACTGAACTGCTGCCAAAGAAGATGGAGCCCCCTCAAAGAACTATTGCTGAACAGGTCCACTTCCCCCACATCTTAATAACTTTTCTCTTTTACTACCTCTGCTCGGTGGTGGGCTAGAGGAGAGGTTGAGCCTTTATTAAAAGTTTTTTCCCCATATGTTTTCCTCTTCTTTTTGATAAAGTCTCACTGCATATCTCTGGCTGGCCTGGGATTCAGAGGTCTTCCTGCCTTTCTTTCCTCTGCCCCCCAAGAGCTGAGATTAAGATTGTGCGCCACCACACCCGGTTCTTTTCTTTTTCTTTTTAGACAGGATTTCTCTGTGTAGCCCCAGTAGTCCTGGAACTCACTCTGTAGGCCAGACAAGGCTGGCCTTGATCTCAGAGATCTGCCTGCCTCTGCCTCCTGAATGCTGGGATTACAGATGTGCACCACCACTGGGCTCGCTTTTTTCTTTCTTTCTTTTTCTTTTTTGTTGAGATAGCATCACAAATAGCCCAGGCTGGCCTCAAACTCTCCTTGTAATTGAGAATGACCATGAACTCCTGGTCCTCCTACCTTCACCCCCCAAGAATGGAATTCTAGGTATGTAACACTAAGTGCAACTCTAAAGTTGATTTTTAAAAGTGTGCAGCCCGATTTGGTAGCACTGGCACCCAGCCCTCAGGGTGGTGGGTGGGGAGGAGGCACCGAAATCAGGATGGATGCATGGTAAATTCAAGGCCAGCTTGTGCTGCCTGAGACCTTGATTCACAACAAACAAAACCAACACTTAAGGTTGGAACATAGCTCAACGAGATCACCTACTTAGGCAGGAGGCCAGTCTCCAGTGCCCTTATAGACAAAGACAAAACAAAGTAAAACCTAACCATTTAGGGGTTTGAAATTAGCTCAGTGGTAAAGCACATGCTTAGCCTATGTGAGGTCCTGGGTTTAGCCCCTAACAGTCTCCGCCTCTCAGAAGATCAATGTTTTCACAGCTTTACTATAACATAGAGTGCAGTGATGGGCGCTAAACACCTGTAATGCCATGGAGGGAGGGGGGGGAATATTTGCAGTGTACAGGAGAGGGGAGCTGAGATGGCTCCATAAAGTCACCTGTTGTCAAGTCTGACAACCTGAGCCATCTCCAGAGCCCACATAGCAGAAGGTGAAAACCAACTCCCATGTACATGTGTGTAAAAAAAATATTCTCAGTTTTTTAAAACTTTATTTTTACGTGTATGAATGTTCTGCCTTCTTATGTGTATGTGTGCATGTTTGCACAACCAGCTTCTGTAGGTAGGTAGGTAGATAGACAGACAGACAGCAAAATCTCTTATGAAGGAAGCTCCTTTAAGGCAACAATTGGAGTTCCCCACCAGACTTCTGGGCAGAGCAGAGTGTCCCCTCTGGTGAAGCTTTCAAGCAAAACAACAGTCACTGTACTGACTGGTTTTGTGTGTCAACTTGACACAAGCTGGTGTTATCACAGAGAAAGGAGCCTCAGTTGAGGAAATGACTCCATGAGATCCAGCTGTAAGGCATTTTCTCAACTAGTGATCAAGGTGGGGAGGGCCGTTTGTGGGTGGTGCCATCCCTGGGCTGATGGTCCTGAGTTCTATAAGCAAGCTGAGCAAGCCATGGGAAGCAAGCCAGTAAGCAGCATCCCTCCATGGCCTCTGCATCAGCTCCTGCATCCAGGTTCTTGCCCTGTGTGAGTTCCTGTCCTGACTTCCTTTGGTGATGAACAGCAATGTGAAGTGTAAGCTGAATAAACCCTTTCCTCCCCAACTTGCTTCTTGGGGATGCATGTTTTGTGCAGGAATACAAACTCTGACTAAGACAGTCACAGACAGAGAAACATCAAATTCAGCCCTTAACACCCAGAAGCTGGCTGCAGGAAGACAACCTCACTTGAGCAGGACAGCCTCAACAGGACAGCCTCTGGGGAGTTCCAGGCTGAGTTCTTACTGCAGGTGTTTTTTTTTTTTGTTTGTTTGTTTGTTTTGTTGTTGTTGTTTGTTTTATTTATTTATTTTTTATTTTATTTTTTGGTTTTTCGAGACAGGGTTTCTCTGTGTAGTCCTGGCTGTCCTGGAACTCACTCTGTAGACCAGGCTGGCCTCAAACTCAGAAATCCACCTGCCTCTGCCTCCCAAGTGCTGGGATTAAAGGTGTGCGCCACCACCGCCCGGCCTGCAGGTGTTTTTAAACCATGGGATAAACAATGGTGACCTCTGAGAAACATTCCCCTTCTGGCTGTTCTCAAGGACAGTGTTTTACCAGGCCGGTTTTGCTGTTCTCTTTCCTCCCAGTCACAGAGTTTAGAGGGGACCCCATCCCCAGACAAGGGACCTTAGAGGACACTTGAAGACAAACATGTTCAGGTCTGAAAACGGGAGGCAGGGCAACCCCACTGCCAGGCTCTGGGGTTTTTTTTTTTTTTTATTTTTAAAAAAGATTTATTTATTTTATGTATTCACCATTGCCCTCTTCAGCCACACCAGAAGAAGGCATCAGACACCATTGCAGATGGTTGTGAGCCACCAAGTGGTTGCTGGAAATTGAACTCAGGACCTCTAGAAGAGCAGTCAGTGCTCTTAACCGCTGAGCCATCTCTCCAGCCCCCCTGTTTTTATTTTTTGAAATGGAATTTGTTATGTGGTTGGGAGGTGTACCCTTAAACTCCCTATGTGACCCAGGTTGGCCTCAAACTTGCAAGCATCCTGCCTCCTAAATGCTAGGATTACAAACACACAAAAATTTTCAGACCATATGATGCTGAAGACCAAATCAGGTCTTTGTGTGTGCTAAATACTCTGTGGACTGAACGACACCCCAGCCCCTTTGCTTTCAGTTAGAATCACTCTCTCAAGGAAGCTCCCTTACCCAGGTTCACTACATTTTTTATTTTGGTGGTGGGGAGATTGTAGGTGGTGTTCAGATGGAGTCTCCTGGAACTGAAAGAAGATGAGACAGAGAACAGGCATGGTGTGCTCTCCAGTACTCCAAGGACATCAATTCAAACTTAAAGGCAGTCTGGTCTATTTAGCAAGTTCCAGACCAAGGCTTTATAGTGAGACCAGATCTTATCGAAACAAACAGAAGGTGAGGAGGATGGGGCTGAGGAGGAAGAGGAAGAGGAGGAGGAGGAAAAAGAAGCTAAGGGTTTATAGCTTAGCCATAAAGTGCTTGCCTGACTCATGATTTCATTTGGTTTCATTTTCTTTTCTTCCTGCTCCCACCACTTTCTCTCTTTGGACAGTTTCACACAAGCCAGGCTGACCTTGAACACCTTTCCCCCCTGCCTCCACTTCCCAAATGCTGGGTTACAGTCACGCAGCACCTCACTGACCTATAGCTTCCTAGGCTGTGAGTGGAGACCCCCTATGGACACCTAAGCGGTTGTGTGAGACATTTGTCAGCAGCAGAAGTTTTCTGGACATGCAGAGTCCAAAACCGAATTCAAAGTCAAACATGAAATGAATCTGACGTGTTTCTGACGGCATGTGTCCATGTTATACCACGTGCCTCAGTGCAGTCCTGCTTCTGAACACAAAGCATGCTAGCATTCCACCATGCATGCCTTCTGGCCACAGTAGTGTATCTTTAGAGTGTATTATGTTAGAATGTTGTCATCCTGCCTGTCCCATAATTTGCTATGTAGACCAGGCTAGCCTCAAACTCAGAGATACACCTGCCTCTTCTTCTTAGGTGCTGAGATTAAAGGTGTTCACCACCATGCCCACAGAATGTTTGCACTTTTTTTTTTTTTTTTTTTTTTTGAGACAGGGTTTCTCTGTGTAGCCCTGGCTGTCCTGGAACTCACTCTGTAGACCAGGCTGGCCTCGAATTCAGAAATCCACTTGCCTCTGCCTCCCAAGTACTGGGATTAGAGGTGTGCGCCACCACTGCCCCGCGAATGTTTGCCTTTTTAAAATGCTATTTGTGTTGTTGACTTAAGTACTATTTAAAAAAAAAAAAAAAGAAAATCACTGAATGATACATCAGATATGAAAGCATCTATCTTTAATCCCAACACTCAGGAGCAAAGGCAGTCAGTTTTCTGTGAATTCAAGACCAGTCTGGTCTATATAGAAAATATTCCAGGCCAGTCAAAAATAAATGACCACCGACTACATTTTAGTTTAAGATTAGAATACAATTTCTAACAATTTCTGAACTGATCTTAAACAGTGTGTCATTTTGTACTATGTATTATACAAAATGTCATCTCAGCATTGGCAATTATAAAATAAAAATATCAGTTGGTTGTGGAAAACAGGAAGCTACTGTGTCCCTGAAATATGAAATATTCAGCCAAAGGTATACGGCTCAGTTGGTATTCTCCTAGCAGGCTGGAAGCCATCCCCAATACCATAAACACCGGGTGTGGCAACATATGCCTGTAATCAGAACCAGCGATGCAGAGACAAGATCAGGATTCCCCAGTCATCCTCAGCTCCCTAACTAGTTCAAGGCCAGCCTCAGCTAAGGCCAGCCTGAGCTACATTAAGTAGGATAATAAAAACAGAAAGGAGTCAAATGTTCCTTTTATATATGTCTCCCTGTTGTTTGAGATGGATCTTCCTGTGGAGTCCAGGCCAGCCTCACACTCAGATCTTCCTGTCTCTGCCTCTCCGTGTGTGCCATCAGGTCCTGCCTCTCTTGTTTAATTTTTGGGAATTGCCTTAAGTTGCTTTCTGTTGCTGTGGGAAAACAGGGGGAGGGGGCAACCTGAAGGGTTTAATTTCACTTGAGTTTCAGAGGACTAGAGTCCATGATGGTGGAGTGAAGGGTGACTGAAAGTTCACATCTGGAATGAGGAGGGAGAGAACAGTAGGAAGGGTGGGAGGCTTTTGAAACCTCATGACCCACCCCCAGTGACACACCTCCTCCAACAGGGCTACATCTCCTAAGCCTTCCCAGTTTCACCAGCTGGGGACCAACTGTTCAAACAGGAGAATGCTTGGCTGGAGCCTGAAATGCCACCTGAAGGCCCTCTTGCATAGGAACGGCTGCTGATCGGGCTTTAGGAAGGACTGGAACTTAAGGGCTCTGACTTCATCCATAGATTAATCAACAGATAGTTGTAGCTTTAATTTTTTTAACCTTATTTTTAATGATGATTCATAAATGCTTTAACCTCTCTTTTATCCCACCAGGGGTGGTGGAAAAGAAAGAATATGGTGTGGGGGTGGGGGAGTGGACCTGTTTAGAAAGCTTCCCTGGAGCAACTCCAGTCTGTGTTGTCTGGAAACTGGCAGTTAAGTTCACAGGTCAGCAGCGGCAGCTCAATCTACTCGAAAACATTTCACAGATAGACCAGCAGTCTAGTTCGATAGAGTCCGGATAGTAAACACAAATCAGTATCAGTTGCACTACCTAGCAGAGACAGCTATGCCTCAGCCTTGGCACAAGTCAGCAGGAGGGACCAGCAGGAACACCAGGGGAAGTTCTTCGCTGTGACTGGCTCAGGGAAGAGAAGATCAGTGAAGACTTGAGACCCAAGCATTGTACAGCTAGCTGTACCAGCAAGCCAAGCTCTCTCTCCAGCACGCTGTCAAGTCCTATTTATACCCTCCAAACATCACGTGTCCTCTATGTGCCTTGCCTCAGCACGTGTGTTTAATCAGCCCAAGTCCTCAGAGTCCTGATGAATGGAGCTCAACTATACAATGTAAGGCGTACCAATACATGCCTGTTGTTAGCAAAGAATCCTTCATCACATGTCCTTTCATGTGTTTCCTTTGGCAGAACGCCCTCTCTCCTGTGTCTGCTTCAGTGAAACATTCCTTCATGAGTCTCCCTTAGTCTTTCACCTGTGTCCACCTCAGGAAAACACCATCCAACACAACTGACTTTCCAAAGAACCCTTAAGTTTTCACTTCAGATAGTTTCAAGTTGAGGCTTCCTCTCGGGAAAGTAGACATACATGGACCCCATCCAAGAAGGTAGAGCTCCTAAGGACTTTATCCCGGGATGGTAGGTCGTGCCCTAGCTGCTTCTGCTGGGTTGTGGTTTTCTCTCCATCATGAAGTGAGGTGTATTCCTCCATCACATTCTCTCATCATGACATTCTGCCTCAAGATGGATGCATACACCCAGGAACAACAGTACCAATAGAGCCAAACCTCTGCCACCATTCTGGAACTAGCCTGGAATTCACTCTGTAGACCAGGCTAGCCTCAGATCTGCCTGCCTCTACCTCCTGAGTTTTGATCATAGACTCTATAATCACGAACATTAGTTCCTAACTCAATTTGAGTCCTCGGGTATTATGTCACAGGGGAAGGACTGTCTCCCTAGGAAAGACGTTCGTTAGCCTACCTCCTGGAGCTACCCTACACATAGGCCTGGATTTCTTTGCTAGGGTGATGGAGAGGAAGGAGGACAGGGTAAGGGCAGGAGGTTTTCTTTTGGTTTACTAGGCAGGGTTTCTCTGTGTAGCTCTGGCTGTCTTCAAACTCACTCTAGACCAGGCTGACCTCCAACTCACAGATCTGCCTGCCTCTCCCTCCCAAGTGCTCTGATTAAAGGTGTGTACCACACTACCCTGCTAGGACAGGAGTTTTTGTATCTTTATATATAGAAGAGGCTTTTAGATTCTATCCATATTCTACATGTTCCTTGTAAAGTACCTGTGTTGTGCACAAAGTTCTGTCTTTGTTTTGCAATACCCAAGCTTTAGATTTCTTGAGGTGATAAAAAGTGGAGACAGAGGGTTAAGATGCAGCTCAGGTAATAGACTCCTTGCTTAGCATGTACGAAGCCCTGGGCTCGCTCCTGGCACAGAGTAAAACCAAGCATGGGGGCACAGGCTCGCAATCCTAGCACTCACACAGTGGAATCAGGAAGACCAGAAGTTCAAAACCAAAGCTCGAAAGTATGAAGTATGTGTGTGCATGTAAGTGTGCGTGCGTGTAACTATGTGTGTGCTATAATGTGTCAAGTATATGGAGGTCAGAAGACAACTTTGGGGAGTATGTTCCCTCCTTCTATAGTGAGTTTAGGGACTTGAAGTCAAACCATCAGGCATATGTGGAGAGCACTTTTATTGCTAAGCCATCTCACAGGCCCTGAGTTTGTATTAAGTTCTCTTCCTTCACAAAACTTTATTAGATGTTATTAGAGACAAATATCTGATATTAATATTAGAAATATAATTAGATTATATTTCAATGAAAAGGAGTTTTATTGCCTGGCACGGTGGTGCATGGCTATCTATAATCCCAGCAGGTGGCAAGTAGAAGCTAAAAGAATCAGGCATTGGCGGCTACCCTCTGCTACATTAGGGAGTTCTGAGCTTGCCTAGGCTACATGGGACCCTGAAAAACAAAAACAAAAAAACAACAAAACAATCGAAGGTTTTTGTTGATTATGCTTGTGTACAAAAATAGGTTCGCATACAGAATTTACTCTTTTATACCTCTAGTATAAGACTACATTAAATATTTTCCTGGACAGGGTTGTTACCATTACTGTTCATGTGGAATTGGAAGGCAACTTCTCACCCCTCTACCACCAACACTACCAACCCTGCACCTCATTAATATACTGCACTGATCAAAACAACCTAACCATAGATGTTTTTTTAAAAAATAATTATTCAATTTATTTATTTATTGGTGTTTCATCCACATGTATATCTGTGAACTATATACTGTCTGGTTCCCTGGGAGGCCAGAATAGACACTGGATCCTCTAGGACTAGAGTTACAGATAGTTGAGACACCATATGGGTGCAGGGACTTGAAGGTCCTCTGGAAGAGCAGCCAGTGCCCTTAACTGCTGAGCCATCTCTCCAGCTCCTACAGTTTTTTGTTTTGTTTTGTTTTAATTTTTAGTAAATATGTGTGTCTCTGTTCGGGTACGTGCACAGGAGTAGAAGTGCCTAAAGGGCTTAGATGAGGAAGTCAGAGCCCCTGGAGCTAGAGTTACAGGTGGTGTCTGGGAACTGAACTCAGGCCCTCTAGAACAACAGGTGCTCTTAACCACTGTGCATCTCTCCAGCCCCCTAAGCATATAACTTATTGAATTATTAAAAATTTGCATTTCGAAATGTACGCCTCAGAGGCAGACAGATTTCTGAGTTCGAGGCCAGCCTGGTCTACAGAGTGAGTTCCAGGACAGCCAGGGCTATACAGAGAAACCCTGTCTCGAAAAACCAAAAAAAAGAAATGTACGCCTTTATATAAAGTATTTGTCCTGTGTTATCAGAAGCTCTTGATTTTTTTTTTAATAAAGCATTTAAATTGGGGGCTTGCTTACAGTTTCGGAGGTCAGTTCATTACTGCTCAGTGTTGCAGACGTGAAACATATTCCTTTGTTCATAATGAGCCCCATTTCAGCTACACTTGAATTTGTATTAAGAAGATGAATTCTGGGGGCTGGAGAGATGGCTCAGCGGTTAAGAGCATTGACTGCTCTTCCAGAGGTCCTGAGTTCAATTCCCAGCAACCACATGATGGCTCACAACCATCTGTAATGGGATCTGATGCCCTCCTCTGGTGTGTTTGAACAGAGTGACCATGAAATAAATACATGAAATAAATAAATAAATAAATCTTAAAAAAAAAAAAAAAAAAGAAAGAAAGAAAGAAAAAAGAAAAGAAAAAGATGACTTCTGTAGCAAAGTCCCTAGATAACCACGGAACACTGGCCTGTTTCCAGGGTAAACAACCAGGTAATTAAAGGTTGGAACTTTCAGTCCCAGCCTGGACCTCCAGGAAGGAGAGAGGCACTGCAGGTAAGTTGCTCATCAGTGGCCACAGATGAAACCAACGAACTGTATGAACCTGTTGCTTTGATGAAGCACTATGACATCAGCAGTTTAGAGAAGCAAGACTTTATTTGGATTTATGGTTCTAGAGAGTTAACAGTCCATTACTCTCACAGAGGGAAGACATAGTAACAGTCAGGCGTGGCGACCTAAAACAGGAGCTAAGAGGTCACATCCTCAACCACAAGCAAGAAGCAGAGACAACACTACTGGAAGTAGGTGAGGTTTTCACATCCCCAAATCCACTCCCAATAACCTATTTTCTCTAGTATGGCTATACCAACTAAACCTCTCCAAATAGTGCAACCAACTAGAGACCAAGCAGTCAAATGTCTAAGACTATAGACAACATTTCTCATTTAAACCACCAACCATACTTGTGTGCCAAAGCTGCCCGGCAAAGCCAACAGGCTGGAGCAGGAGAGCATCCAGGTTGTTGAGCTCACTCTAAGTCCACAGGACCTGAAGCTCTGGAGTTAACATTCTTCGAGACTCATCATCTGGATCCTTCAAAATATCCGTTGTAGCGGTTCCGTTGTAGTGGTGGTGGCGCTCGCCTTTAATCCCAGCACTTGGGAGGCAGAGGCAGGCGGATTTCTGAGTTCGAGGCCAGCCTGGTCTACAGAGTGAGTTCCAGGACAGTCAGGGCCACACAGAGAAACCCTGTCTTGAAAAAACAAAAAAAAAAAAAAAAAAAATTAAAAGTATTACGTTTATGTGGTTATTTGTGTGTGTGTGTGTGTGTGTGTGTGTGTGTGTGTGTGCGTGCGTGCGCGCGCGCATGCGCAAGTGCACATGTGTCCATACACTCACAACATGGCTTGTGTGTGGAGGTCAGAGGACTACCTTCAGGATTGATTCTCTCCTCCACCTTGTGGGTCCAGGGACTAAAATTCATCTCACTGGTCCACAAAAGCCAGCTTCTTATCAGGTAGAGTGTCAGGTATCTGTGATCTGATACACTCTGCAGAAACTATAAATTCCAGAGTAGCCTGGGCAAGATAATAGTTACCACCCCCACCCCTACCCTCACCCCCACCCCTATCCCCACATGGACAAGCATGACTTCTTTGGAAATACTGGAGATTAAATGTAGGGGCTCACACGAATGCTAGGTAAGAGTTCTAATATTGAGCTGCTTCCCCTCACCCTTCACTCTACCCCACCACCAACAGATAGATTCTCACTAAATTGACTGGACAGGCCTTGAACTTGTGATCCTCTTGACTTAGCCTCTCAAATAGCTAGGATTACAGGCCAGGCTTTTTAAAAATCTTTAATATCAGAACAAACAGCTTTGTCCATTTTTGGAATTATACAGTTATTTTGTATTTCGTTAGTTTCTTCCTCTTCCTCCTGACAAAATGTCTTGCTGTGTGGCCTGGAGCTCACTATAAAGGCCAGACTGGCCTTGAACTTGCAACAATCCTCCTGCCTCTTTCTTTTAAAGACTGGGTCACAGATGTGGGCTTTGCAACTCCAGCTATGTTTTTACTACTTGCAACAATCCTCCTGCCTCTTTCTTTTAAAGACTGGGTCACAGATGTGGGCTTTGCAACTCCAGCTATGTTTTTACTAGTTCCTGCTCTTTGTCAGTTGCTTTCTTCTATTTTCTTCAACTATAATTTACTCCTTAATGTAGCCCAGGCTATCTTGGAACTCACCATGTCACCCAGGATGACCTAGAACCTATAGTCCCCCTGCCTCTGTCTCCTAAATAACGTGTTTACAGTTATGAGCCACTACCTTTGACTCTCCAGACATATCTGACATCGATCTGATTCTCAGCCCAGCCAATTAACACAGAAGGCCAAGCTCTTCCCTATTTAGCAGAAAGCAACATGCCACATTCACCTGCACGAGACAACAACAGACCTCTGTAATCTTGCCCCGGGCTCTGTGAGCTTTCCTGTCCCCTACCATAAAATAACCAGAAGGCAACTGACCAGATGGTCATCTCCCAGAACCTAATTGATATCGATAACATCACACCAAGGACAGACTGAACCAGGACTGTCAGACTCCTCAGATAACGCTGCAGTGGAAGAACACCCTGCGGTCAAGTGGCCTCTGTTCTGTTTTCTTTCCTCCTTTACTAAAACAGTTGATTCCAAAAGTTCTTGTTCATGAATGTCCTGCACCTTGACTTTCCCCTGGGGCTGGCTTCTAGGAAACTCCTGCCATGACCAACAGAGCGTACCAAGTAGGCAGAAAGAATCCAAAAGAAAGTTGGGACTTTAACAAGTGACAAAATTAGGTTTAAAAAAAGAAAAAAGAAAATGGAACGTGAGAAAGAAATGCCTCAGTGGTTTAGAGTTTACCAGCAAATCTGAAGACCTGAGTTTGATCCCTGAGACCCAACTCCTGGAAGTTGTTCTCTGGCCTCCACATGCACACTGTCACACACACACACAGATGTTCTGGAACACATACACGTGCATGCACATACTCGAATATACACATTACACACATGTGCACGAGCACATATACCATACACAATACACACACATATACACACATAAACACACACATGCACATACTCGCATACACACACCACACACACATATACATACATCACACACATATACACAGATGCTTTTGAACACACAGATGCACAGCACACACACACATGCTCTCAAACACACACAAATCGCACACACTCATGTGGGCACGCAAGTGTGCACGCACACCTAACACGCACATTAGTCATATTTTTTGGTAGTTTTTTTTAAATGTATTTTTCAAGACAGGGCTCCTCTGTGTAGCCCCAGCTGTCCTGGAACTCACTCTGACCAGGCTGGCCTCGAACTCAGAGATCAAGCTGGGTGTGGTGAAGATTCAGAAAAACATAGAGAATAGTTTATCAGTCTGGGACTCCGCTTGGCTTGGGCTGTCCCTCTTCTTACAATGACTCTGGCAACCTAGGACTCCTGCTGGCATCAAGCTGCACATGCACCTCATTTTCACCCTTGAGGTGTTTCTCCTCCCCTAACAACCGTCAAGAACTCCCTCCCACTTGGGGCAAGTAAAACTGAAAAGGAGTTCAGACCTCAGGACCCACAGGGCAGGAGGTGAAAACTGACTCTTGAAAATCATCAACAGTCTTCCATGAGCACGCAATGGATAAACACACACACACACACACACACACACACACACACACAGATTAAACAAGTAAATAAGTGTAAAATACTTTAATAAAATAACTGTAGGGACTGAAAAGATGGATCAGAAGTTAAGATCCCTGGCTGGCTGCTTTTCCAGAGAACCTGAGTTGAGTTTCCATCTCTCCCAAAGTGGCTTACAACCTTCCATAACCCCAGTCCCTTCTCTGGCCTCTCTGGGCACCAGGCATGCATGTGGTACACATAGTATATACAGGCAAAGCCTCTGTACACATAATGTAAAATAAAAATGTTTAATTCCTTTTTCAAAGATAATTTTCTTCTTTCTCCTCTTCCTCCTCTTCCTCCTCCTTCCTCTTCCTCTCTTTCTTCTTCTCTTCCTCCTCTTTTCCTCCTCCTCCCTCTTCCTCTTCCTCTCTTTCTTTTCCTCCTTCTCCTCCTTCTCCTTCTCCTCCTTCTCCTTCTCCTCCTTCTCCTCCTTCTCCTCCTTCTCCTCCTCCTCCTCCTCCTCCTCCTCCTCCTCCTCCTCCTCCTCCTCCTCCTCCTCCTCCTCCTCCTCCTCCTCCTCCTCCTCTTCTTCTTCTTCTTCTTCTTCTTCTTCTTCTTCTTCTTCATCTTTTTGGGTGTTTTGTTTTGGGACAGGGTTTCTCTGTGTAGCCCTAGCTATCTTTAATCTCAATTTGTAAGCCAGGCTGGCCTCAAACTCACAGAGATACACTTGCCTCTGACTCTCCAATTCTGGGATTAAAGTCCTGCACCACACAGCTTGGTCATGAACAGTCAAACATAGTCTAGAACATATCTGCATACAGAAAATAGACAGCTGACCTGATACACACACACCTAGTTTTGTGTATAGGCCCAGTAAATCAAGCTAGGTCTGCTCTCTGAGTGAACTATAGGAGAATTTTTTGATTTACCATTTTATGCCTACAAATAATTGGGTGTGCACATGACTCAACTCAGACACATCATGGGACATGTGCAGTAGAGTAAAGCTTGTGTAAATTGTCAATTAAAAGAGAAAACCTGGGAGGCAGAGGCAGGCGGATTTCTGAGTTCGAGGCTGGTCTACAGAGTGAGTTCCAGGACAGCCAGAGCTACACAGAGAAACCCTGTCTCGAAAAACGAAAAAAAAAAAAAAATTACACCTGTTACCATTGAGCCTGTCTTCTCTTTAGACCCATAAAAGAAGCCTTCAGGTAATCGCCAGGAGCCCTGCATACTTTCACCCAAAAAGCTCACTAGCTGTCTTTAGCAGCATTTCCAACATGAGCCATCACCTTGCCTTTGACTAAGGAGTCCTCTTTATTATAAAATTATAATGATATCATTTCTCTCTTCCATTTCCCCTCCAAAACCTCCCATGTACAGCTCCTTGCTCTCTTTCAAATTCATGGGCTCTTTTTTCGTTAGTTATTGGTTATTGCATACATCTATGTATACATATATGTACGTGTGTATCCCTTAATATAACCTGCTCAACCTGCTCGGTCTGTATAATGTTATTTGGACATACGTTTTCAGGGCTGGCCGTTTGGGATAACCTGTTCTCTAAGGCTGTTTCTCCCTGTGGTTCGTAGTGTAGGACTGAGGCTCCCTGAGTTTGCCCTACCTACTTCAGCATGTCTGTTGTTCCTTGTTCAACTAGGATTTGGGCCATCGTGTTGAGACTGCAGCTCCAGACATTACTAGGAGACAGAATTTCATGGTAAATTACCCGATCCTCTGGCTCTTACGGTCTTTTTTTTTTTTTTTTTTTTTAAGATGTATTTATTTATTTTATGTATGTGAGTTACACTGTAGCTGTCTTCAGACACACCAGAAGACGGCATCCGATTCCATTACGGATGGCTGTGAGCCACCATGTGGTTGATGGGATTTGAACTCAGGACCTTTGGAAGAGCAGTCAGTGCTCTTAACCGCTGAGCCATCTCTCCAGCCCCCTCTTACAGTCTTTACACTCCTCTTTCACCATAGCCCCATGCCATTTTGTACATGAATCCATTTCCAAAAACAAAAAGGGGGAGGGGGGCTAATGAGATGGCTGTCTCACACATAAATAAATAAATGTAATTTTAAAATCAATAAAACAAAAAATAAGTGCTTGGGCTAGTGAGACAGCTCAGTGGGTAAAAAACCTGCTGATAAACCTGACAACTTGAGTTTGATCCCAAGATTCATATGTAGACAGAGGTAACTGATTTCCCCAACCCAGGTTGTCCTCTGATCTTGAGGAATGCATGTGAGCACGCCCGCGTGCACACACACAGACACACACAGACACACACACACACACTAACTAAAAAACAACCATAAATGTCAGGGGGCTTGCTGGTCAGTGGTGGCACGCGCCTTTAATCCCAGCACTCCGGAGGCAGAAGCAGGTGGATCTCTGAGTTCGAGGCCAGCCTGGTCTACAGAGTGAGTCCAGGACAGCCAGGGCTACACAGAGAAACCCTGTCTCTAAAAGCCAAAAGGAAAAACAAATCCGTCAGGGGCAAGAGTGGGGAAAGTTAATGAGATGCAGGGAAAACAGAAAGCATTCACCAAGGCTCCCTTCTTTCAATTAATTTATTCATGGCAACAATTAATTTATTCAAGGAAGTCCTTAACAAAGCCAGTCAGCAATATGGCCGTTTTGTGCACTGTTTATATCCGGGATAGTTAGAATGCTGTTTCACTTAGAGCCAGAGAATGAACTGAAGGGCCCAGAGAGCATATATCTTGGATCTAGCTGGCAGGGGTGGGGTTGAAGATAACACAGCTAGCATTCACTAAGATGTTGAGAACAGCACAGTTACCGAAGACTCCTGGCTTGCCTCTTCCTTTTTTTTTTTTTTTTTTTTTTTTTTTTTTTTGGAGACATGATTTCCCTTTATGTAGTCTTGAGCAGCTTGGCACTAGCTGACTAGCTGTGTAACCTGGGCTGGCCTGTCAATCTTTCTGTCATTGCTTGGACAGTGCTGGGATTACAGGTGTGAGCCGTTATAGCCAGGCCTGCCTCTTCCTCCTAGTCCAAACAACAACTGTAGAAGATGGCACAGTTCTTCTCTCTCTTGGTGGGCAGTGAACTCAGGGGCTTGTGCATGCTAGGCAACCCCTCTCCCTCAGCTTTACAACTGCTTTTAAACAAGGGAAAACCTCTTTGTGAGAACAGGGCCTTGAATTCTAACTGTCTTGGTTAAGGTTTCTATTGCTGTGATAAAACACCATGACCAAAAGCAAATTGGGGAGGAAAGAGTTTATTGGGCTTACACTTCTAAATCCTAGCTTATCACTGAAGGAAGTCAGGACAGGAACTCAGACAGGGCAGAAACCTGGAGGCAGGAGCTGATGCAAAGGCCATGGGTGAGGGGTGTTACTCACTGGCTTGTTCCCCATGGCTTGCTCACCCTTTCTTATAGAACCCTAGGACTGCCAATCCAAGGGTGGACCTACCCACAGTGGGCTGGGCCCTCCCACATCAATAACTAATTAAGAAAATGCCCTACAGCTGGATATTTCTGAGGCATTTTCTCTATTGGGGTTCTGTACTCTCCCCCCATGAGCAAGCCTGAAGAGACCTTGGTTACCACAACAAGGTCAAGTGACGGGATCTAGGTGGAGTTACCCACCTTGGTTTCCCGGAACACAGCAGAACTGCCCCTGGGCTTGCCTTGAGGCATCTCCGGCCGTGACCTGGAATGGACTATGGATTATCCCACCCATCTGAAACCAGGAGGGGTTGTGGGTTGGGTCTTCCCCTTTAAATTGAGAGCCGAACATTAAAGCTTTGGGCCTTGATCAGAGAACTTTGTCTTGGCCTCATCTCTTCTCGCCCTCCAGCCCCTTTCATTCCCAGCCCCCCTTTCAGGTGAACCCAGTTGACTTGTGGCCGCGGGCGGCTACAGGGTTCCCTCGTTAGCTTGTGTCAAACTGACATAAAACTATCCAGCACACTAGACTGAGGTGAATGTGTTGAGAGGCTCTTTGATCAGGGGTACGTATGTGGAAAGATCCATAAGTTGTCAACGTTGGTACCTGATGGGAGGCACTCCTCCACTATTGTGCTGGCTATCAACCCTGAATCTGTGCCTATAGTTAAGCAGCGTTTGAATATTGAGTTACATCCTAGCATTGAAAGGAGTTAGAATCTGACCAGATGAAGCTCCAGTCTTTGTATACTATCTTAAGAAATCCTGGGTAGCCAGGAGGTGGTGGCAAATGCCTATAATCCCAGCACTTGGGAGGTGGAGGTAAGCGGATTTCTGAGTTTGAGGCCAGCCTGGTCTACAGAGTGAGTTCCGGGACAGCCAGGGCTACACAGAGAAACCCTATCTCAAAAAACAAAAACAAAACAAAACAAACAAACAAACAAAAAAGAAATCATGGGTCACATTCTGAGTCCTTCCCCTTCAGTCACCAGGTAGAGAGACTTAGAAAATTCACATTTCCATTTCTGAAAAGATAAGATAAGGTGTCATCCTTAGCCTACATGCTTTCGTGGGTTTGCATCTGGCTACAGGAGACAGAAGCTGCAGCCTCAGGAATAGTAGACAAACACCATCCACGCTTCCAGGCTTCTATTTTGAAATAGTGTTTCCCTAAGTTGTTCAGGATGGTCTCAAACGTGCTGGCCTCCTGCCTCAGCTGACCCCCATGAATGGTTTTGCTCTTGCTTTTACTAGTGTAACTGTTACATAGGTTTATAAAGGGCAAGAGTGGATAAGCACATCCGTACAATAGCAAGTTTAATGAATCGTTGCAAGAAGGTGAGGGATGGGGGCACCTGAAGAGATGGCTCAGTGTTTGAGAGCACTCGGTCTTCCAAAGAACCAGGGTTAGATACCCAGACCCACATGGTAGCTCACAACAATTTGTAGCTCCAGTTACCAGGGATTCAATGACTTCTTCTAACCTCCACAGATACCTAAATGCGTTTGCAGAGGAAGCCTAGTGACTTCGGGTTCCATCTCCTAACTCATGTAAAAGTGGAAAGAGACCATCGATTTCCCCAAAGTCGTCTTCCGGCTTCCATACAGGTATCGTAACACGAATGAGCACGAACAGTTATTCACACAGGAATAATAACACATTTTTAAAAAATGTAGCAGGAGAGCCGGACATGGTGGCGTACTTGGGAGGTGCAAGTAGACCATTCTGAGTTCAACACCAGTCTCTGCCACATAATATACTCGAAGCCAGCCTGAGCTATACGAGCTGTATGAGACCAAAAAATAAGCAAAAGAAAAGAAAGGGTTGTAGCCGATAGCCTTCGCCGAGGGGGAGGGGACCATAAATTCTCAGAGTAAAATCTTGGAATGCCAATGTAAGGGGTGCGAAATGCAAGGAGTTGGGCACCAGGGGGCGCCCGTCGGACCTGTCCGGAACGTGGCAACCCAGGGTCCCGGAGGTCATGTGCGGTGACTTCCCCGCGCCCCTCTTCTCTGTCGACTCCCCGTGTGAGCGTTGCTGTGCCCTTTTGGGTCCGCAGAGGAGAGGCGGGAACCGCGGCCGTCCGGACGGCGCGGTCGGTCCCTCGGAGACAGCTGTTCTCTCGGGCGGCCGTGGGGGGCAGCAGAGGGGACGGCGACAGGTGCGGGAGCCCCTCCCCGGGGCAGAAGTGGGAAGGCGGACTCCGGGGTCTGTTCCCAGGCTGGAAACCGCCCCCGCCCCCCAGGCAAATCCCCCCGAGAGGCCGAGCCGGCGCCGGGTCTGCAGGAGGAAGCGGCCGGAGACAGTGCGATTTCACGCGGCCTCCGGGGCTCGGGTTCCCGAGCCGGGTACATGAGTTACTTGGCTTTGCGTCCCAGGGAAACTGAGGTGGCAAGAACACTAGGCTAAAAAACAACCTCCCACTCGAAAAAATAGAAATACTCACACTGCGAAAGGAAAAAAAAAAAATCCCACAAGTGATCCAACCGGCTAGGGGAGTTGAGTGATTTGGTTAAATGGGCGAGGCCAGCTTTCTGGGGGCTGGGCTTCGCAGCGCTCTCCCTACTCGCATTCACTACCTTTCCCCGGCCTGGGGACTTTCGGAATCTTGATCTGCTCTTAACCATCTCCGGGGGAAATTGCTGGAGTGAGACTCCTCCTTTACCCTCCTGTCCAAGCTGCGGGCTGGCGGAGCACGCTTGGGCGGGTGTCCCGGGCTACAACCATTAGGACTCCAGCCTCCTCTCACGGGAGGGGGCGCGGCCGTGACTCACCCCCTTCCCCCTTCACTCCCTCCCTCCTTCCCTCCCAGACAGACACCCTCCCCTGTCGTCCCGCTCGGGACTCCGACTACGGCTCCGGTTGCACTTTGCAACCTCCGCTGCCGCCTCGGCCACCTATTCGCTGTCTGTTCAGGTGGCTGTCGCTTCGATGTCCTCCTAATCTTGGAGCCCCCCCGGGCCAGACTCGGCTGGGCTCCCTTCACCCTCCGCTGGAATCATGAGGGCGATTGGGACTCTGCAGGTGCTGGGCTTCCTTCTCAGCCTGGCCCGGGGTTCCGAGATAGGCAACTCTCAGGCAGGTAAGCCGCGCGGGAGCCCCAGCAGACTGGAAGCTGGGGGCGCAAACCTGAGCGCTCGCTAACACTGGGCGAGGAGTGTGGGTTCTGACGCTTTGAACTGGGGGATGCGACACCCGGTCTGCTCGGACCACCAAAGAGGGGACCGTGTGGCTCGGTTCTTGGAGTGGGCTGGGCGGGGACTGCATTCCTGGATGCCTCCCCTTCTTCCCAGGGCATCGGTGACCCTCTAATTGGTTTTATTCTGATCTAGTTGGTGCCGAACAGTAGTTCACACTTGAGAGCCTTGAGAGGAGGGCAGGCAGGGACCCTTCTGTAAACGTAAAAAGCCTCGGCTTGAAGGGTCTCAGTTTGCTTTCAGGTTCCCTGGTCCCCCCACCCCAACCCAGGTTTCAACACTCCCCCCCCCCCCCCAAGTTTCGTTGTTTTGCCGACAGGGCGGGGTAATGCAAGGGTTGGAAGTTGTTGTTTTCTAATGTTGGAAAAACAAGAATGGCACCTCCTCTTCCGTGAGTGGGGCTGTCCTGAGAAGGCTGAGATTAACCTGAGGGCCAAGTCCAGGTGACATCAGTGAGAGGTCTCACAGAGGCTAGCTGCCTGCTTTCTCATAAGATAAGCCGGTCCCCAACTTAACCAACTTCTCTTTATCAAGACCCAGGTCAACTCAATTAATTCTTTGGGCATCTATTACATACTATACTATTTCCAGGGTATATACCCTAAACTGGAGTTGTGGGGGAAAAGACAATCAGACCTCTTTCTCTCTCCAATCTGAGGTCACCTCTCCCACCTTCTGAACATTTCTATTCTGTGAACTGGCTCCTAGACCCAACTTCTGCCCTTCCCCCATTCAGTGCCATCTGAGCCCATTGCTACGGGTGTCTCTAGGACTATGGACACCTGAAAGAGCCCTAGAGTTGGTATAATTAGAGTCCTGTTGATCTTGCCCCCCCACCCGACCCCCAGATCTCAGCTTGGGGGTTGGCACAGTCAGTGCCCCTTCCCCATAGTGGGAGTGGGGGAAACCACCTGTGCTTCCCCCACAGTTGCTGGGCCTAAATTTAGCCCCTGGGATCTTGAGATGTGAACACTCCCAGCTGGTGGAGGGGGTGGTCTGGAGACTGGAGTGGGAGGGGTCAGGGGAGTGACTGGATCACTGTCCCATCTGACTGTGCCCCCACCAACCAGGAACCCAAGAATCCGGGATTCCCATCACCCTCCTCAAGAGGCAGGGAGCAGGCATGCTTGGTTCTCTACCCTTTATCTCCATCCTGAGCCTCTGGGCATCCGGCCCTGTCTCAAGCCTTGTATAGCCCCTTTGTCCCCTTGTGTGTGTGGCTTCGGCTATAGAGGGGAGGCTTCTGAAGGGCTGGAGGTTCTTGGTCTAAGCAGTCAATGCTCTCCACAGAGAAAGGCTCTGACTTTGAGCCTCTGCTCCTCTGTGAGCATGGCCCACCCCACCCCCACCTGGCAGCTCTCAATGTTTCCTTGCTGTGCTCCCCAAGTTGCCTGGTTCCTCCTGGGTAGTTGTTTATACTCCCGTCCTGCCCAGGCCCTTTGCCCCTGTTTGTGAAATATGGACTTTACCCTCAGGGTGGCAGGTAAGTGAGACCTGTAGGGCCTTGCAAAGCACAAGACACAAGGTGTGCAAGGCATTGTGGGCAGGTGGGATGGACTGGCTACTTGTAATACTTCCCAATCCGGGGCCCCAGGAGCAAACAATATATATTTCTGCACCAGGGTAACTGCGTACATGTTTGTGTGCCAGACGTACCTGTGTGACAGTACACACACACACAGGTACACGTCACTTCCCTATGCAGATAGATATCCTAGCTCCTCCTCTATCGGAGAAGGGTTGGCACCTTAACTTGAAAGAGGGGTGTCCTGCCAGGAAGGGGACCAGGGTGGGGCTATTCCAGAAATGACTAACCTTCCCGGTCTTTTATTCCAGCCCAAGGACCCTGGAGCCCCCAGGTTCCTCTGGGAGCTTCTAGCTTGTTTATGCCTCCTTGCTGGAACTGGCCCACTCCTTCCATCATGGAGAGAGGGTAGGGGAAAGGATATAGAAGAAGGAGTCAGACCAGACGTGTGTCTAACAGGAGAAGCTGGGGCCTCTGACTCTCTCTCCCTCTGTTGCCTCCTGCCCCGCCTCAGGGAAGGGCGGTTAGAACAGGTGGTTGGTGTTGTACCCCTTACCCCCACCCTCCCCATGTGCTCTTACTTCGCCAGAGGAAAGATACTTAGAGCTCCAGGGAGGAAAGTGAAAGCCCAGGAACTGAAAGGTTCTGGCCTCTCTTCTGGGCTCTCCCCTGGAGTGCCTACTGGGGAACACTGTCCTGTTAGCAGTCTCTTTAAAGAATCCTTCTGACAATGAAATTGGGAAGAAGGCTTGGGAGTGGAGGTTCTGTTCTGTTTCTCTCCAATCTTCTCTGTTTGGTGCAAAGCACTTCAGGGGTGGGGGGTGGGTGGGGGGAGCTGGAGTATGTTGGCTTAGGAGAAGGGAGTGAGAAGGGAAACCAGAGTTTAGGAAGGGGGAGGCCGCCGCCAGCTCCTTATCGTCCAGCTTTAAAGACAAAGCGCCCATTGACCCCCCCCCCCACACACACACACACCACTACCAGGGTTTCTGCCTCCAGTGAGGTCACTTTTCTGAGCCCAAAGCTCCAGGGTAAGAGGGGGGTGCTGCTAAGGATGGGGTGTCTGAGGCAGGGTGGGGCAGCCCCCTCCTCCTGGATAGAATTGCTTCATTGTGGGCTGAACTGTGGCCCCAGGCACTGCCCCCACCCTCTGCCCCCATCCCACCCTCTGTAGACACAATAGGGGCTGTGTGCTAGCCCCAAAGAGATGTTTATTTCAGGGCCTAGAGAGAGGCAGGATGGGGGCAGAGAAGTAAGTGCCTTAGTTGAGGAGGAGAGGGTAAATGCCCCCTGCCTAAAGTGTCCTTTCCAGAGAGAGGAAAAGTCCATCATGTCTTCCTTCTGTATTAACCCCTCACTGCCCAAATTAGTGCCCAAAGGAGGCACTGAGGGAACTCTGGTGAGGAAAAGTACACATTTCACCTTTCCACATTGTGAGAAGCAATGAGGCCCATGGAGGCCTTGTGGGCAGAGTAACTGGAACAGGGCAACCGTGAGGCTCTCACAGAGGGGACATGTAGTTTACCCATCTGTCTCACCTCCACTTTTACAGTGTGTCCCGGGACTCTGAATGGGCTGAGCGTGACAGGCGATGCCGACAATCAGTACCAGACTCTGTACAAACTGTATGAGAAATGTGAGGTAGTCATGGGAAACCTGGAGATTGTGCTCACAGGACACAATGCTGACCTTTCCTTCCTGCAAGTGAGTATCCCCACTCAGTCCCTCCTAGGCTTTCCCTTTTTGAGGACCATCTTTTGCTGCAGTTGGCATTCCTAAGGCTTAGGGTTTTTTTTTTTTTTTGTTTTTTTTTTTAAGATTTATGTATTTATTTTATACATATGAGTACACTATTGCTTTCTTCAGACACACCAGAAGAGGGCATCAGATCCCATTATAGATGGTTGTAAGCCACCATGTGGTTGCTGGGAATTGAACTCAGGACCTCTGGAAGAGCAGTCAGTGCTCTTAACTGCTGAGCCAACTCTCTAGCCTGACTTAGTAGTTCTTAAGGCTCAAACCTAGGGAGACAGCAACTGTAGGGGTGGTGGGAGTCATGGGGTGGGGTATCCTGGTCCTATAACCAGGGGTATGTAAAAGCTGGACACCAGAAAGGAACAGGGCAGATGGTGTTCTGTCAATCAGTAAGCTGAGGACCCAGAGTCACCTGGAGAGGTAAGGAAGGCAGATCTCTGTGAGTCTGTGGCTAGCCTGGTTTACAAACATCGAGAAACCCGGTCTCAAAAAACGAAAATGTTGCTCTTTTCAATGTTGCTCTATCCACAGTGGATCCGAGAAGTGACAGGCTATGTTCTCGTGGCCATGAATGAATTCTCTGTACTGCCCTTGCCCAACCTCCGAGTGGTCCGGGGAACCCAGGTCTACGATGGGAAGTTTGCCATCTTTGTCATGTTGAACTACAACACCAACTCCAGCCATGCTCTGCGCCAGCTTCGGTTCACTCAGCTTACTGGTTAGTTTCTGATAATCCCTTCTGGTCTTGCCCCCGAGCCTTCCTGCCAACAGGAACCTCCTTGGTGATGACCCAGGACTGCTCACTTCAGTTCATCTTCCTGGATGCCCACTACCTTGGTGGTCTAAAAGTCCACTGCTCTTTACTACGCAGTAGAGGGCTCCGGGAGGCAGCTGGGGGCACCTGCTCCAGGAAGGAGGGACCTTATGTGACGGCGGGGGTTGGACTGGGAATTAGATCTATTGATAACCCTCCTTCCCTGGAATCTTACCTTTCCCCCAACTAGGAGAATGTAGGGGTAAAACACATTTTACCCCTGGGCGATCTCTGCTCTCCCTGTCCCAGTGGCTTAGAAAACACTCAGGTAGGCCCAGGAGATTGAATCAGGACGTCCTGCCCCTCCCCCACTGGCAAAACCGGATCTACACAGGTGTCTGAAGAGGCGGGAGTTTCTTTGGCTTGACTCCTCCTCTTTGAGGGCCAGCTTTTCTTGAAGCTTGAATCTGATTGGACCATCTGTGGCTTGAGTGTTTTCTTGGATTGGTAAAGAGGCGTGGAAGGGGAGTCGCACTGTGGTGTCTTCAGCCTGTCGCTTCTCTTCCCACCACAGAGATTCTGTCAGGGGGCGTTTACATTGAGAAGAATGACAAACTTTGCCACGTGGATACAATTGACTGGAGGGACATCGTGAGGGTTCGAGGCGCTGAGATAGTGGTGAAGAACAACGGGGGGAATTGTAAGTGGATATGATCAAGGCAGCTCACTTTGCCCCGGCTAACCGGAGCGACTTCTTTCCCATGCCTACTGCATTCTCTCATCTGGACCCACCTTCCCCAAACAGTCACCTCAGACCGTTGACCCAAGAGCCTGCCTGCCAGGAGGGACTGGGTTAGCCTCCAAACCAGTGTATCAGGAAAAGAGGCAAAAGTTGTCTTGGGTGCTAAGCAGGGAACCCAGATCTTTGGAGTAGCTTCCTGATGCTCTTGCCAATGTAACATCTCTCAGCTGCCCTGAGCTAGTCTACTGCCTCTGTCCACTCAGGCACAGAATCTGCTTGTCTGGAAGGAACCAAGTTCCTGGGGATGGCACTGGGCTGAGATTGGCATCTGCCCCAGTCCCTCCCCTTCAGCTGCCCAGTGGGTAGTGTGGAGGAGTAGCCCCACCCCTTGTTGACAGGTTCACTTGAGCCCAGCCCTGCTCTCCAAGGGCAGGGAGGGACACAGCCCAGGGCTCTCACTTCCTGGGATTGAGGTTCCTGTGTGCTGACATCATCCCCTGTTGATTCAAGCAAGCCTTTCTCAACCCTGATGGTTCTGTGTGTCCTCTCGCTTCCCAACCAGGTCCACCCTGTCATGAGGTCTGCAAGGGGAGATGTTGGGGGCCTGGACCAGAAGACTGCCAAATATGTGGGTTTGAATTTTCTTCTAAAAAGTTAAAGCTCACACCCTCATACCCATTACCTATGCAATTCTGCCTGTGTCAGCCAGAACACTCAGAATGAGCGACAGCCTCTGAATTTATCCCTGAATGTCATGTGTTCTCTCTTTCCATAGTGACCAAGACCATCTGTGCCCCTCAGTGTAATGGTCGCTGCTTTGGGCCCAATCCTAACCAGTGCTGTCACGATGAATGTGCAGGGGGCTGCTCTGGACCGCAGGACACAGATTGCTTTGTATGTAATGGTACCATCAGCCTGTGCTCTGACGTGGGGTTACGGGCTTTGGGGAGGAGAAGGGGTCTATAGAAAATATAAATTCTAGGAGTCTTTTACATTCCCAGGCCTGCCGACGCTTCAATGACAGTGGGGCTTGTGTGCCCCGGTGTCCGGAGCCTCTTGTGTACAACAAGCTAACCTTCCAGCTTGAGCCCAACCCCCATACCAAGTATCAGTATGGAGGAGTCTGTGTTGCCAGTTGTCCCCGTAAGTGTCTGAGGGGGAAAGGACAACCATGGATTCAACACGAAAAGTTTGGGATGCTAAAGGGATGAAGTTAGGTGTTAGTTGGGGGAACCTAGATGTGATCATGTGACCTCACCTAACGAGTGACATCTCTGTCAGTCTCCCCCCTCCCTCCCCCCCTCCCCCACTTCTGGCAGGGGCCACTTGGGACAACAAAGAGCTAAGAGGCCCGGGGCTGCACCTTGACTGATAGTGCTTGCCTAGTAGTGTACATGAAGCCCTGGGCTTGATAAATCCAATACCACATACACTGGGTGAAATAGCATGCTGGAATCCCAGCATTCTGAGGTAGAGACAGGAGGATCAGACACCCAAGGTCATCCTCAGCTACATGAAGAGTTTGATACCAGGGCTAGAAACATGGCTCAGCAGTTGAGAGCAATTGCTGCCCTTCCAAAGGACTCAGTTCTTAGCATCCATATCAGACAGCCTATAATAGGCTATAATGCTAGTTCTAGGGGATCTTACACCTATTCTGGACTCTTGGACTATCAGGTGCAAATGTGATATATATCTTTGTGAGATTGTTAGATCTTGTGATAGGTGTGAGTTGCCATTTGGGTGCTGGGATTTGAACCTGGGTCCTCTGGAAGAGCAGTCAGTGCTCTTAACTGCTGAGCCATCTCTCCAGCCCCTTAAATCTTCTTCTTCTTCTTCTTTTTTTTTTTTTTAAAGGGGGCTTGAGGCCATCTTAAGAACAAAGAGACTGTCTAATCTATAGGGCAGACCTGAGGAACCCTAGGTTATAGGTCGAGCAAATCCCAGGGCAGAGTGGAAGAGGCAGGGGCCAGAGGAGGGGTCAGGGGTGCAGAGGAGGGGTCTCAGTGATTGGCTATTACTCATTTCTAACTGCATTCTCCTCTTTCCTAGATAACTTTGTGGTGGATCAGACATTTTGTGTCAGGGCTTGTCCTCCTGACAAGATGGAAGTCGATAAGAATGGACTCAAGATGTGTGAACCTTGCAGAGGGCTGTGCCCAAAAGGTGAGGAAGTGGGAGGTGAAGAGGCAGGAAGAGGGGAGATCGTACACCCAGCTTCTTCTATGAGGTGACTCAGAACCCAGCACTGAGACTGTTCTGTGTTTGCAGCCTGTGAGGGGACGGGCTCTGGAAGCCGCTACCAGACTGTGGACTCCAGCAACATCGATGGGTTCGTGAACTGTACCAAGATCCTAGGCAACCTGGACTTTCTCATCACCGGCCTCAATGGGTTAGAACTTCTGCTTTCCACCCTAGATCCTTAGCCCTATCTGCCACACGGTTCATTTCAATGGCTTAAGTCTCTACATGCAGCTGACTAGAAATGTAAATCACAGCCAGGTGCGTGCCTTTAGTCCCAGTACTCAGGAGGCAGAGGCAGGGGGATCTCTGTGAGCTTGAAGCCAGGCTGATCTACAGTGGGAGTTCCAGGATGGCCAAGGCTACACAGAAAATAAACCAATATAGAAATGTAAGTCAGGAAGTCTTAGGAGCTATAAAGGGCCTGAGAGAATGCTTAACTCCACCTGGAGCTTGCATCCCCCAAGGATACCCCTAAGCAGCTCAGTCTTACCTCAAGAAGTGACAAGGTTCAGGGACAGTGTTTGTTACCTAAAGTTTTTTGTTTTTTGTTTTTTTTTTTTTAAGTTTTCCCTTAAATTTAAATAAAAGGAGGCTGGAGAGACAGGTCAGTGGTTAAGACCATGTACGGCTCTTCCACAAGCTCACAGCTATCTGGAACTCCAGCCCAGGGGGATCTGATGTCTCCAGCCTCAGTGGGCACTTGCACATACCCCCAACTGAAAATAATAAAAACCATTGTCTATTTTTCAGATTTTTTTTTTACGGTTTTTATTTTATGTACCTGAGTATTTTGCCTACATGCACGTGTCTCTGCACCACACGTTTACCTGGTACCCACAGAAATCTGAAGAGGCTGTTGAATCCCCTGGAACTAAAGTTACAAATAGCTGAGTCAAACCCTAGCCTTCTGCAAGAGCAGGCAGTGTTCTTAGCTGATGAGACATCTTTCCAGACCCTCTTTTAATTTTTGCTAGTTTTGTTTGTGTGTATAGACATGTGTATGTATGTATGTACATATGTATACAGACCTCTGTGTGTGTGTGTGTGCGCGTGTGCATGCATACATGTATAGATATGCATGTACCACAGCGAGTATGGGACTCAGAAGTCAGTTTTTGGAAATCTGTTTTCTTCTTCTACCCTGTGGAACCTGGGATTAACCCAGATCTGGTTCTGCTGGATCAATTCTGTCTGCTGGCCACCTCTTTTAAATTTTTTTATGTAGATATAACTTTGGAGTAGCACTTAAATTATAAAAATGACATATTTCCACACATACTTTACCCAGATTCCCCTAATATTAGCATAATATACATGTTTTATTTTATTTTATTTTTCATAACAGGGTTTCTCTGTAACCCTGGCTGTCTTGAAGCTTGCTCTGTAGACCAGCCTCAAACTCAGAGATCCACCTGCCTCTGCCTTCCAAGTGCTGGCATTACAGCCAAGTGCCACTATGCCCAGATACATGTTTGTTTATTTGTTTTCATCATTTCTCTCTTTTTCTTTTTATACATACACCCCTTATCTCAGTTTTTGTTTTTTTCAATTAAATGTCTATACCTGTAGCCCAGGCTGGTCTTGATCATGCCACCCTTGTTTGGCCTCTCAAATATTAGTGTTGGGATTATAGTCGTGTGTTATCGCCAATACCCTAGTTTGTTTTATGTGCATGGATGGTTTGCCTGTGTCTATGTCTGTGTGCCATGTGCCTGAGACCAGAAAAGGGCGTCCGAGTCTTTGAAGTTGGAGTTGCAGACAGTTGTGAGCCACCATGGGTGGTGGGGGAGGGTGTCAGGCTTGCATGGTAAGTAACCTTACTGGCTGTGTCAGCCCTTGAGTATTCCTTTTCTTCTTGGCATAAGATCATCCAGGCTTCTATATATTTATGTTTCCCCTGCCATCAGCATCTCTCCAAGGAGTTCAGTTTCCTTTAGATGAAGACTGACTTAGGAACCAGGAGGCTATGTTAGATAGTGAAGCAGCTGGCTTAACGTTCAAAAGGCCCTGGGTTTGAGCCCTAGCACTGGGGAAAACATTGACATCTAGGAACTGTGCTTTGAGGTTCAGTGTGTTATTACCACTGAGTCGTATCTCTCCTTTGTTGATAAGTTTTACTGCTCCTTTAGTGACCCCTGGCACAAGATCCCTGCACTGGATCCAGAGAAGCTCAATGTTTTCAGGACAGTCCGGGAGATCACAGGTAAGGAAGATGGCAGGCTTCCCCTGCTGGAAGGAGCAGGTGACATACACAGGCACACTTTACAGTTAAGTGACTTAAGGAAAGTCGCACTTGGGGCTTGAAAGATAGGTCAGCGGTTAAGAGCACTGTCTGCTCTTCCAGAGATCAATTCCCAGCAACCACATGGTGGGTCACAACCATGTATAATGGGATCTGATGTCCTCTTCTGGCCTGCAGGCATATGTGCAAGTAGAGCACTCATATGTATACAATAAAATCTTTAATAATAATTTAAAAAAGACTTATTTATTTATTTTATGTATATGAGTACACTGTCACTGTCTTCAGACACACCAGAAGAGGGCATCGGATCCCATTACAGATGGTTGTGAGCCACCATGTGGTTGCTGGGAATTGAACTCAGGACCTCTGGAAGAGCAGTCAGTGCTCTTAATTGCTGAGCCCAAAATAAATAAAATCATTAAAAAAAAAAAAATTTTTTTTTAAAAGGAAAGAATAAAGAAAAATCTTATTCTAGAGCCCAGTGAAGCAGGTTACTGAGAACCTGATGTGCAGAGGCTGGGGGGGTGGGGGTGGGGTTGAGGGAGGGACACGGACGGGGACAGACTACAGACTCTCTGCTTATACGCCTCTCTCCGACCCTCAGGCTACCTAAACATCCAGTCTTGGCCCCCTCACATGCACAACTTCAGTGTTTTTTCCAATCTGACGACCATCGGGGGCAGAAGCCTCTACAAGTGAGTAACCGGCGTGGAGGTGGTAGCATCCCTAGACAGTTATGATATACAGGGTATTTCTCAACCAACAGGCCCTAACAGTCTGCTAACATGGGGGCGGGGGGGGGGGGGAGGCAAAAAGTCAGGGTAATCCCAGATCTGGTTAATTCTAACAGGAGGATCACAGCTAGTTCAGAGGCCAGTTTGGGCCAGATAGTGAGTTCCAGACCTGCCTCAGCAATACCCGGACACCTGTTTCAAAAAACAAACCTGCCAGAAGAGCTATTCCCTCTCCACGGGTCTAACTTAACCTGGAGCAAATTTGTTGAGTGAAAGTAACTCCCCTGTATGTTTAATTTTCCCTTTGTGGTTTGTCTTCTAATTCTGACTCCTTATTCCAGCCGGGGCTTCTCCTTGTTGATCATGAAGAACTTAAACGTCACATCTCTGGGCTTCCGGTCCCTGAAGGAAATTAGTGCTGGGCGTGTCTACATAAGTGCCAATCAGCAACTTTGCTACCACCACACTCTAAACTGGACCAGACTGCTCCGGGGGCCTTCGGAAGAGAGACTTGATATCAAGTACAACCGGCCCCTGAGAGAATGCGGTGAGAGGAAGGGCTTCCTGGGAGTGAGAATATGTTTGAGGAATGGAACCAATGAGAAGGGGGTGTGAGGATGGAGGCAATAAGGAGAAAACATTCAGAAGGCTTCCTGGGTGTCCTCAGAGTCTTCCTAATGTGTCTGTTCTTTTCCAGTGGCGGAGGGTAAAGTGTGTGATCCACTGTGCTCCTCTGGGGGATGCTGGGGCCCAGGCCCTGGTCAGTGCTTGTCTTGTCGAAACTACAGCCGGGAAGGTGTTTGTGTGACTCACTGCAACTTTCTGCAAGGGTACAGTGGGGAGAAGACCAAGAGGGTGGGAATTAAGGCCCAGGGATGGATGGAGTAGTTCAGGTTGTTTATTTAAAGCACATGAGTACACTTGTAGCTGTCTTCAGACACACCAGAGGAGAGCGTCAGATCCTATTACAGATGGTTTTGAGCCACCATGTGGTTGCTGGGAATTGAACTCACCACCTTTGGAAGAGCAGTCAGTGCTCTTAACCACTGAGCCATCTCTCTAGCCCTATAGGCTGAGTTTCTTTCTCCCTTTTCCTCCCCCTCTTCATCTCCCTCCTACCCCTCCCTCCACCCTATTCACTCTGTAATCCTTAACCTTTTAAATGATGGGATTACAGCTATGAGCCACCATGTCTGGCTTACTTTTGTGTTTTGTGTGTGCATGTGCATTTGAGAGAAAGACAGACAGACAGACAGACAGACAGACAGACAGTATCTCATGGTCCTGACCTAGAACTTGCTATGTATACGAGACAGGGCTCAAAGAGCTCTTCCTGCTTCTGCCTCCTGAGTGCTAAAATTAAAGGTGTGTGCCAAGCACACCTGGCCCTCTCTTGCTTTCTTGTCTGCTGGCTTTTGTTTTTAGACAGCACCTCACTCTGTAACCCAGGCAGGTCTTGAATTCAAGGAAATCTTTTTTCCTTAGCCTCTAAAGTGCTGGGATTACAGCTGTAAGGCGCTGCACCTGGCTTTGTAGACAGCTTTCTGATCGAGTCTTGGTGGGCATGAAGTAGAAGATCTTTATTACAGGTTAAGGGGATGAAGGGCAGAAGTGATCCCTCCCTGTGTCCCCCACTACAGGGAACCCCGTGAGTTTGTTCATGAGGCTCAATGCTTCTCCTGCCATCCAGAATGCCTACCCATGGAGGGTACCAGCACGTGCAATGGCTCGGTATAGTAGCAGCCCTGGGATCTGTAAGGGAGGTGGGAAAATGACCAGATATCCAGGTCAGCCCAGAGAACTCAGATAGCCCTGGAGTTTGTATATGGAGAATGCTAAGGGGATGGGCTGACCCTTACTGGGAAGACTGGAATTAACCCTGACATCTCATTCTTAAAGATCCTCCTTCTTCTACTCAGGGCTCCGACGATTGTGCTCAATGTGCCCATTTTCGTGATGGGCCCCACTGTGTGAACAGCTGCCCCCATGGAATCCTAGGTGCCAAAGGTCCAATTTACAAATATCCAGACGCTCAGAATGAGTGCCGGCCCTGCCACGAGAACTGCACCCAGGGGTCAGTGATGGGATGAAAAAGAGGAGGGGCTAAGGAGAGGGTAGGAACCCAGAATTAGGGTGTAGAGCAGCAAGAAGACAGGTTGACTACTTAAGACTCACTTCCAGCTATAAAGGACAGGAGGAAGGGAAACTCAGCAGAGAGTACGCCATACTTAGGGGAAGATGGAATAGCATTAGCTCAGGAGTTTTGTTCAGGACAGGCTCACTAGTGAGCCAGACATGGAGGATGAGACAGGAAGGATAGGGGTGGGGTCCTCCCTGTTTTGGGGCTAGGTTTGGGGCTTCAGGATGAGATGCCACAGTAGATTTGTTCTAGAACAAGCTTTTATATATGGAGGCTCTTAGACTTGAGTCTCTACTGTCTTTACAACTTTTTTCTTCTAATTACATTTCTTTATTGTGAATGAGGGAACTGTGCGTTCGTGTGTGCTACGGTATGTGTGTGGAGATCAAATGCCAACTTGAGGAAGTTCATTCTCTCCTTACCTTACATGGTTCTCAGGGATCAAACTCGAGCCCTCAGGCTTGGCAGCAAGTGTATTCACCTGCTGAGCCATCTTGCTGGCCCCATTCTCTGTTGTCTACTTACTGTCTAAGAAGGTGATTTTCTTTTCTAGGTGTAAGGGACCAGAACTACAAGACTGTTTAGGCCAAACAGAGGTATTAATGAGGTAAGATTGGCTTGGAGATTGTGGAATTCAGGAATATTTGGGAGAAAGGTCAGGGGAAGAGCAACACTGTTCATTCTGCCTCTTAAATTTTTGTATGTATATGCATTTATGTCTCTGCACCACTTGCTTGCCTGGTCCCTCTGGAGGCCAGAAGAGGGCGTGAGATATCTTGGAACTGGAGTTACAAATCGATGAGCCTTCATGGAGGTGTTGGGAATTGAACACAAGTCCTCCACAAGAACAGCCAGTGCTCTTAAAAACTGAGCCTCTCTCCAGTGGCTAGCTCTGCCCTTTTACGTATTTTATTTTTTTAGCCTGGTGGTGGTGGTGCACACTCGGGAGGCAGAGGCAGGAAGATCATTGAGTTCGAGGAACAGCCAGGGCTACACAGAGAAACCCGTCTCAAAAAAAAAAAAAAAAAAAAAAAAAAAAAAACCAACAACAACAACAACAACAACAAAACCCACAAAAACTATTTTTTATATTTTTGTTTATTTTGTTTTTGTAACAGGGTGTCACTATATAGCCCTGCCTGGTATGAAACTTGCCATGTACACCAGAGTGTCTGATAACTCACAGACATCATTTCTGCCTTTGTCTCCCAAATACTGGGATTAAAGGCTTGTAGCAGTATACTTACATTTAAAAAGTTATTTATTTTACTTTGTATGTATGAATAATGCCTGGATGGATGTTTGTATGTGCACTGTGTATGCCTGGTGCTCAGGGGGACCAGCAGAGGGCACTGTATTCCCTTGGATCTGGAGTTAGGATGGTTCTGAGCCACCATGTGGGTTCAGGGAACCAAACCTGTCCTCTTTAGGAACTCCAAACTGCTGAGCGATATCTCTAAAACCTCCCCCTCCTTAAATTATATTTGTTATTTATTCTTTGGAAATGTAATACAGTTATGTGATGTCTTCTGATCATAGAGCAATCCACCATTATCTCCTTCCAGCTTACCCTTGTGCCCTCACCCTGCCTCATCCTGATTTCCCGTCCTCCTTTTCATTGTTATTAATAACACCCTGGGTCCATTTAGTGCCACTGGTATGCACTTGGGTATGGGACTGTCCACTAGGGTCATTCTTCCCTTTTATATATACAGTCCACCAGCACAGGACTCAAGTCCTGGCTTCTCGAGTTCTCGTCCTAAATTAACTTACACTGCCTAAAAGGGGAAGCCCCATATCTAGGTTGACTCCCTCAGTGCTCGTGGACATTGGTAGGGATGAGTACTGACTCAGATTAAACCATATAAGTGACATTTGCGAAGCTACTGTAAACTCAGGATGCTGGCCTTTTGTGTATCCCACAGCAAACCCCATCTGGTAATAGCGGTGACGGTGGGACTGACCGTGATCTTCCTGATTCTGGGAGGCTCTTTTCTCTATTGGCGTGGACGCAGGATTCAGAATAAAAGGGCCATGAGACGCTACTTGGAGCGGGGTGAGGTGAGTATTTATTTAGCTCAACTTTGGGAGGCGTCTTTTACAGTCTGCTCTCAGGGAAAAGCAGTTTCTCTGGAAATATGGTCCCTCTCTTTGAGAGGATGGTGTAGAGCTAAGGATACAGCTCAGAATGCTTACCTAACCTGTATAAGGATCCAGGCTCAGTTCTAGAAACGCACATGTACACATGCACATACATGTACACACCAGTCCAAGAAGCAGGAAGATGTTCTCATCTTGCTCTTGCCGTTTGCCACAACGCTGAAGAAAAGAAACTGCTTTCCTTCTCTGTGGCTCAGTTTATGTATCTTAGATACAGAATAGCATTCATCCTTCCAAGGTGATGGATATGGTATGTGCAAGTGCTTTGAAAGCTCGGGCGTTTTGGTCCATGGCAGTAATTCCCACACTCAGCCAAGGCAGGAAAGATTGCCCTGAGTTCAAGACAAGTCTGATCTACACAGCAAACCCTCACCTTAGAGGAGAGAGTGATAGAAAACAAGAACCAATGGTGTGTGAAAGGTCTTCGTTCGAGGTGGAGTACCACCATTTCTCCTCTGCTCCCTCCTCCTACTCAAAGGGAAACCGACCTTCTTGATCCTTCTCATCGGCACAGGTTTTTCAGTCCCACTGTTACTGGAGGTCCTGTTGTTGCTCAGTAGAACTATGAAGCTTTCCAAGACTCAGGACTTCTCTCTTACCCTGGGCCCTGGGCTCCGCTGTCCTTGGCATCCACCCAGAGGCAGTAGGCAGGCAGGCGGGACGTGGCTTGTGGGCGTGGGCTTTTCTGAACACCTCCTCCCCGTCCACTCCTCAGAGCATCGAGCCTCTGGACCCAAGCGAGAAGGCAAACAAAGTTTTGGCTAGAATCTTCAAAGAGACAGAGCTGAGGAAACTCAAAGTGCTTGGATCTGGTGTCTTTGGAACTGTACACAAGGTGAGTGACTCTGGGGAAGTCTGGAGAATTGGGGACAAGATGGAGGGAAAATGGGAGAAAGATTGTCTCAAAAGACTGTCGGAAAAGAGTGATTTTTTAAAAAACAAAAAAAACCTCTTTCCACTCCGAACTTTCCAGGGGATTTGGATTCCTGAGGGCGAATCCATCAAGATTCCAGTCTGCATTAAAGTCATCGAGGACAAGAGTGGACGGCAAAGTTTTCAGGCTGTGACTGATGTAAGTTAAAGAAGAGAATTCTTTATGTTGCTAGAAGAGAGGCAGCGTTGGTTCTGGACAAGTAGGCATATGATCTTGTGTTGGCAAATAGTGTGTTAGCTCCGTCGTAGGCAAGCTGATATGTTAGGGGACCTCTGGATTGGGTTTTTTTCGGAGTGTATGCGAACCTGTTACTTCCTGGCTAACACCTCTTATATTTTGCAGCACATGCTGGCCATTGGCAGCCTGGACCATGCTCACATCGTACGGCTGCTGGGACTGTGCCCAGGGTCATCTCTGCAGCTTGTCACTCAGTACTTGCCTCTGGGCTCCCTCCTTGATCATGTGAAACAGCATCGTGAGACATTGGGACCACAGCTGCTACTCAACTGGGGCGTACAAATCGCCAAGGTGAGGGGCATCAGGGGAGGTCTATGATGGCGACAGCTTGGCTGGGGAGGGTCAGGGTCGAGGGAAGAAGATCAAAGGTTTGAGGTTCTGAGAGCTGTCCTCACGATGTGGGCATCTGCTGTTGCTCAGTGGCTGACTTCCCCAACCCTGAGACCACCTCCTCCTCTAGGGTATGTATTACCTCGAGGAGCATAGCATGGTGCACAGGGACCTCGCTCTCCGGAATGTGATGCTCAAATCACCGAGTCAGGTCCAAGTGGCAGACTTTGGTGTGGCTGACCTGCTGCCACCAGATGACAAGCAGTTACTCCACAGTGAGGCCAAGGTGAGATGACAAGGGTGGGAGTGGTCGGGTGGTGTGAGCTTGGAATACAGAGTAGTCAAGGGGCTCTTTCTGAGATAGGTAAATGAGTCGTGGCAGATTCAAGGGGAGGGAGCTGAGAATGACAGAAAATACAAGTTCAGGAGGAAAAAAGAGCGACTGAGAATTTGGAGGGTGGGTTTTTTTTTTTTTGGTTGGTTGGTTGGTTGGTTGGTTTTTTGTTGAGACAGGGTTTCTCTATATAGCTCTGGCTGTCCTGGAACTCTGTAGACCAGGCTGACCTCGAACTCAGAAATCCGCCTGCCTCTGCCTCCCAAGTGCTGGGATTAAAGGTGTGCGCCACCACCGCCCGGCTTAGAGTTTTAAAATAAGAAAATTTGTGAAAAATAACTGGTAGCACCTTTATCTTTAATCTTCAGACTCCAATTAAGTGGATGGCCCTTGAGAGTATCCACTTTGGGAAATACACTCACCAGAGTGATGTCTGGAGTTACGGTAAGCACCCCTATGTCATCACCAGCTCAAGTCCCCCTCTTGTGTCTCCTCTCAGGAACTATATGTCCTTGCAATTCTTGTATTAAAGCAAGGCCAGCCCCCCCCCTTCCCTTCATACCTATATCTATCTTTCGTAATTACTACTCAGTTTCTTCTTGTATCAGGTGTAACAGTTTGGGAGCTGATGACCTTTGGGGCAGAGCCCTATGCAGGACTTCGACTGGCTGAAATACCAGACCTGCTAGAGAAGGGAGAACGGTTAGCACAGCCCCAGATCTGCACCATTGATGTCTACATGGTCATGGTCAAGTGTGAGTTGTCTGCTGACCCTCACTCACCTTTTCTAACTGATTTCCCTCCTTTGTTTGCCATGGCTCTGTTCTCTCCTCTTCCATGGCTCTGTTTGCTCTTCTGGCTCAACCTCCTCCATCTCTCCCCAGGTTGGATGATTGATGAGAATATTCGCCCAACCTTTAAAGAACTAGCCAATGAGTTTACCAGGATGGCCCGTGACCCACCAAGGTATCTGGTCATCAAGGTGAGTCGGGGCTATAGAATGTCTAAGTCTTTTAGGAGAAAGACTGAGGGAGAACTGGAATCCACCTTAATGGATCTCTATTCCTGTAGCGAGCGAGTGGGCCTGGAATACCTCCCGCGGCAGAGCCCTCTGCTCTGAGCACCAAAGAGTTACAGGAAGCAGAGCTCGAGCCAGAACTGGACCTAGACCTAGACTTGGAGGCGGAGGAGGACGGCCTGACGACCACACTGGGTTCTGCCCTCAGCCTGCCTACGGGAACGCTTACCCGTCCACGTGGGGTAAGATATCTTCTAACTGCACAGGATTCTGCTGCGTGCACCCCCATGACGCTGCTCAGGATCACCACTCATCAGCTTCCACACTGAGAGTAGATTTCTTTCTTCATTTTAACCCTTTCCTCTCTCATCCCAGAGCCAGAGTCTTTTAAGTCCCTCATCTGGATACATGCCCATGAACCAGAGCAATCTCGGGGAGGCTTGTCTGGTAAGATGTGGTGGCAAAGGGTCTTATGGACTTGGGAGGGTTTATAGAAACAGGGAGCTGTTTCAGATCTTGAAGGTTTAATCGGCGTCCTGAAATGGAGAAAGCCCTCCCTGAACAACTGTACCTCCCTCTGAGTCTGTATATTTATATACTCTGTATGACCCTTGAATTGCTTCCTGTGACTTTTTCTCTGTAGGATTCTGCGGTTTTGGGAGGCCGTGAACAGTTCTCCCGCCCGATCTCTCTGCACCCGATTCCACGGGGACGGCTAGCATCAGAGTCATCAGAGGGCCATGTGACGGGCTCTGAGGCTGAACTCCAAGAGAGAATGTCAGTGTGTAGGAGCCGAAGCCGGAGTCGGAGCCCACGGCCTCGTGGGGACAGTGCCTACCATTCGCAGCGACACAGCCTGCTTACTCCCGTCACCCCGCTCTCCCCGACAGGGTTAGAGGAAGAGGATGGCAACGGTTACGTCATGCCAGATACGCACCTCAGAGGTACCTGGCTCTTCCAGCATTTCCCTCAAATCTCATCATTTTTTTCTCCAAGCTCCCCTTAGTTCTTTTATCTTCTCTAATAACTCGCTCACTCCCATTCCTTCTGGTTATTTCCATGAAGTTAGTTCTATCTGTACTTAAGAGTTTTTTTCCTCCATAGGTACATCCTCTTCCCGGGAAGGCACCCTTTCGTCAGTAGGTCTTAGTTCTGTGCTGGGTACTGAAGAGGAAGATGAGGATGACGAGTATGAATACATGAACCGGAAGAGAAGGGGTAGTCCTGCTCGGCGCCCCAGGCCTGGTTCCCTTGAAGAGCTGGGTTATGAGTACATGGATGTGGGTTCAGACCTCAGCGCTTCTCTGGGCAGTACACAGAGTTGCCCACTCCATCCCATGGCCATCGTGCCCTCTGCTGGCACAACTCCAGATGAGGACTATGAATACATGAACCGAAAGCGCGGTGCGGGTGGTGCCGGAGGGGATTATGCCGCTATGGGGGCCTGCCCTGCAGCTGAACAAGGGTATGAGGAGATGCGAGCTTTCCAGGGACCTGGACATCAAACCCCACATGTACGTTATGCCCGCCTCAAAACTCTGCGTAGTTTAGAAGCCACTGACTCTGCCTTTGACAACCCTGATTACTGGCATAGCAGACTTTTCCCGAAGGCTAATGCCCAGAGAACTTAACCTCTGCTCTTTCAGACTCTTGCAAAGCATTTGACGGCAGCTAGTGCCTCTTTGAGGGTACCCCTTCCTTACCCCTGGCTCTGAGGTCCCACCTCCATTTCTCCAGTCCTGTACAATGCCATCCAGTTCTTGGAGACTTGTCAACTTATCCTCACAAATTTTTTTTTTTTTTTTTTTTTTTTTTTTTTTTTTGTGGTACGTAGCCAGCTGAGTGCTCTCTTCTCTTCCCAACCCTAGGAAAGAGAAGGTTCCCTGTTGTATCTCCTTTCCCAATCCTGGTTCCTCAGCTTCCTCAGGGAGACTCCCTGGAGATATGAAGGATTACTCTCTAGACCCTTTCGCTCAGGATCATTGGGATTAGACTCTTAAACTTTGCCTTTCTTCCCTGTCAGACTCCAAAGAAGGGGAGATGAAATAGAAGAGGAAAGTAAAACTTTTGTTTATGAGACTTTTAATCCCAGGGGAAGATTGGGAAGCTTAAAGCTCTGAGGAGTAAAGTTAGGAGTAGATACCAGTAACTATGAACTGAACATGTACTGTGAGCCAGGCATCTTCATGCTGAACTCTGCCTATATTGTCTCAATTATAATCTTTCCAGTTTTGTGAAGTAGAGCTGACTCCGTTCCACCAATACAGAGTCTTTCTGAGTGTTCCAAGATAGCCAACAGGTCCGGAATCTGTGACTAGTACTGAATCCAGTAGTTTTGTTTTGTTTATTTTAAAAAATATTTTAGTTGTACAAAACCGAATTCTGTGTTCAGTGACTTTTCCATCTTAACTAAGAACTTAAAGTTCTTTTTAGTTTGAGGTGCCACAGCAGAAGTTGTACTGATTTCTCTATTTTTCTAATTCAATGGATTTGTTATTATAAACATTACCATATAATATGACCTTCTACCCCCCATGTGAAGTCAAGAACTTCTACCTTTTCTCTCTCTCTCTCTCTCTCTCTTTTTTTTTTTTTTTTTTTTTTTTTTTGGTTTTTTTGAGACAGGGTTTCTCTGTAGTTCTGGCTGTCCTGGAACTCACTCTGTAGACCAGGCTAGCCTCGAACTCAGAAATCTTCCTGCCTCTGCCTCCCAAGTGCTGGGATTAAGCCCGGCGACCTTTTCTCAAACAAACAAACAACCCCACTCCTCTTTGACACGTCTGAATTGACAGCATGACTACTCTTGCACTTTGAGCCCATTTTTAGGTAAAATGAGAATCTTTGAACACTATGGTATGATATCTGTCAGTCGGTCTAATAACCAGGCAGGTAATTAAGTGACTGAAGAGCAAATGGGTTATTCCTTGTGGGTGACTAGACAGAGAGATGATTCATCTACCAAGTGGAACGGGAAAGGCGGCTGTGATTTCATCATGCTACTCAGAATGGGTACTATGTAAACTGTAGGGATAATTTATTTCAGGAACTTGTCATTCAAGCATTTTCAGATTGCAGTTGATCACAGGTTACTAAAACTGTGGACAGCAAAAACCTCAAAAAAAAAAAAAAAAAAAAAAAAAAAAAAAAAAACAACAACAGGGAATTGAGCCTTGAAGAAATAAAGCAACAGGTCCAGGATTCAAAATCCTCCCAATTCCCATGCCTGTGCTTTTACTGTAAAGTGTTGTGTGTAAAACTGGGTCTCCCTCTGTTGACTGGCCTGGAACTATATAGCCCAGGATGGCCTTGAACTCCACACAACAATCCCGTCCTCACCTCTCAAGGCTGTGGCTACAAGGGAGAGAGAGAGCTACCAGACTCTGTTTGTTTATGCACTGAATCAAGCAAATGCCACCGGCCACATTTTCTTCCAGTGCCCAGGCCTCTCATCTCAGGAAGAGTGGAGACAACACAGAAGGACAAGTAACTAGACATTTTCATGTAAGCTGCAGCCCATTTATGTTGCAGATATATACTCCTTATAAGCCAATTCACAAAGGTTCCAAGACTCATTTTCGGAGCTGTTCTCAACCAGTAATGAGAAACTTCTGGTGGGATAGAAAGAGGATCCATCTTCAGACCTCAGTCTTCCTGGATGAGAACTGGGGGGAAATGTCTTCTTGCATCATTAAAGTTTTTTTTTTGTTTTGTTTTTATACGTGTCTAAATAAAAATGTCAAAGTTTTTTTGTGTGTGTGTGGTTTGTTTTTGTGGATTCCTGTCAAGTGAAAAGTGCATGAGACCATCCCTTTTCTTTGCTTCTTAACAATGGGTGGCTTTCTCTGTTTCTGACATTCTGTCAGAAGTAATGGAACCAAGCTTTATTTGTTGTGTTTTTAAATTTTTAATTACGTGTATGTGAGTGGGAGTTTGGGAATGTTATGTGCACGTGAGCGCAACGCCCACAGAGATCAACAGGGTGCTAGAGTTACAGGTGATTGTAATGTGTTTAGCATTGGTGCCTTGAACTCCCTCCCCTCTGCAAAAATACCAGGTTATAACAGTTAAACCATTTCTCCAGACCCTGTTTGCATTCTAGTCCTTTTTACTAAAGGGTTTTACTGGTGATCGGTACAAAGGAGGAAAAGTGTAAACAATTAGAAACAAAATCCCCAAACCCCGGTTTGGAGAAAATGAAAAAACTTGCCAGGCAGTGGTGGCGCACAACTTTAATCCCAGCACTTGGGAGGCAGAGGCAGGCGGATTTCTGAGTTCGAGGCCAACCTGGTCTACAGAGAGTTCCAGGACAGCCAGGGCTACACAGAGAAACCCTGTCTCGAAAAACAAAAACAAACAAACAAACAAAAAGCAAAAGCTCAAGCCTTGGGTTTTTATTCTTTTCCCACAGGTGGAATACTGAAAACTTGAAATGATTCAGAACTCATTCTCTTAAGAGTGACTAAATCCCTCCTAAACATTTCCCTTAGATGCCCCCATCAAAACCCACTGTTGGAACAATACTGCCATTTTATTCTAGTCTAGTAGGAAGTCTGGCCTTTATATTAGCAGGCCATGGTACATGTATAATCACTCAGGCTGTCCAGTTAGTGATCACTCCCGGCACCCTAGGACTTCCACCTCCGCTCAGCCCCTCCCCATTCTCCCAGCACAGGATTTGACCAGCCAGTCCGGTCGCGCCTGCCGACCGGGGAATCCGAGGCTACCCGCACGGGACAACCGCCCAAGATGTACGTACACATTGACCCTGATCCTATGGCTCCACCCTGCTCCGCCCTGCTCCACCCGGCCCACCAGCCTCTCAACCCTTTTCTCCGTGTAGCTCCGCCCTGCCTCGCTTGGCCCGCCCCTCGCTGTTATGAGCTCTGGGTCGGCGTGAATGAGAGATTTTTCCCGGAGAGACCACGCTTTCCCTCAAGCTCCCCAACGGCTCCGCCTTCCCGCCGGAGCCAGGCTCTTCCCAGCGTGCCCGGCGACTCCGGCGTGCGCAGATTTGGGAGGGCGAGGAACCCAGGGCCAGGCGGAGGGGCGCGAGGAGCAGGTTGGGAATTGTAGTTCTGGAGCCTCCGAGGGCGGCTGGAGACTAGACGCCGGCAGGACTCATTGTCCCAGTGTGCTCTGCGCCTCAGCCCGCGCGCTCGCAGCTTCTCGCTCTCTCTGCCCGCCCTCCGGCTCCCTTGCTTGCTCGCGCTTTCCTCGCGGATCGAAGAGACTCTAGCTACAGCTTGTGGCTGGGAAGGGAGACGGAGGCCGCAGCTCAGGGAAAGTGAAGCTGCAGTAGTGGCAGTAGGAAGATGTCGGGCGAAGACGAGCAGCAAGAGCAAACTATCGCCGAGGACCTGGTCGTGACCAAGTATAAGATGGGGGGCGACATCGCCAACCGTGAGTGCGGCCTCGGGGGTCTTGGAATCGAGGCTGAGAGGGAGAGGTTTGGGGCTGTCTCCGGAGGGCTGTAGCGGCTGGGTCTTGCGGAGTGAGCCACCGAGGGGCGCGTGCCGACGGCCAGGGGCGACGAGGTGGGGAGATCTGGTGTCGCCCTGGGGACCGAGCAGCCATGCCTGGGCTGGAGAGTGGAGGTGCGGGCCGGCGACCGCGAGGAGCGCAGAGAAGGGAAGGGGCCCAGGCATGCTACGACCCTAGGCGGTTGGTAAGGAGGCAAGGCGCGTAGTCTTCTGCCCATCACCTTTCGGTTTGTCGGATCTTTGCTCCTGACTGGCAGCAGTGAGGCCACCTCGAAAAGGAAGCGGCCAGCTGTTGGCGACGGAAGCGCCCCTCTGCCAGTCGCGGCTCTTGACCCGCGGGAGCCGAGCCGGCACGTGTTGCCAGGTCCCTGTGGGGATCGGTGACTCCCCACTTCCTCTCCTACCGTGCTTCCCCACCACGTGCTTTGCTAAAGTCTTTACTTTGGTCTTCTTAGTGGGGGGCCCCCTTCTCCCTTTGACCTAGCTCGAGGGACCGTTGGAAGACATGTCTGGAGCTTCTAACACAACTCTTAAAGATACCTGGCTTTCCTGTATGACTGACTACTGCCCCTGCCTGTGAAGGCGGCCTTTAATTTTTGTTCTTAGAGCCTTTACAGTGTTTAGAGGTTCTGCTTAGACAGCTGGGCAACCTGTCAATAATACTGAAAAGGGGTGGAGAGGGACACGGATTTTAGGATTATAAGCATTTTTTATGTGGTCTTTACTCTCAACAGTTGTCTGCCACTTGAGCAGATAAACTTTCCTGTTTTCTTTACAATTCTTCACCTCCACCCCCACCCCTTTATTTTCCGGGGCTTTCTGTGTAGCCCTGGCTGTTCTGGTACTCCTTTCTTAGACCAGGCTGGCCTGAGAGATCCGCCCACCTCAGCTTTCCAGAGTGCTGGGATTAAAGGAGTGTGTAACCACGCCCGGCTCTTTTCCATTTTTAAGTCACTTGAGATGAAAACTGTTTTAGGCCTTTAGAATGGTCTTGACAAAATACTTGAAGGTATTTAGGATGTCTTAGGTCAAATCTGAGTTCTTCTGGATTCCAAAGAATAACCAAAACACATAAGAAATCATCAAACCTAGAATTCCCATGTATCATAAAGACATATACAAAAATAATAACCTTATTTGGGGTGATGTTTTAGTATTTGATATTGGTTTGAATCAGACAAAATTTCCATCCCCACAGGCAGTTGTGACTCTAGATAAGTTTTGAATCTGGTTGCATGTTTTCTTGATATACTGGAAGTAAACTTTTAGCCCTCTGAATCTTTTGAGACCTTAGGTTAATTCCCCTGGGCTTATATACTTAGATGTGGGGAAATACAGCCACATAAATTATGATTACTACTTACTTAGTGTCTGGGGAGGGAAGAAGGTAACATTTAACAATGCTTCAACTTTGACTCAGCAATTCTCTACCTTCCCATTGTCCCCGACGCCTATAAATCTCTTCTGGTCTGCTTGCCTATAAATTTCTTCTGGTCTGCTTGTGAGTGTGGGGTATCTTGGGACCAGGACAGTCAGAGTTCCCTGACTGTGATTCTGCATTGCCATAGCATCCTTGGTGTGTATAAGGCCTAAAGCATATACCCAAGTGTCAAATAATTTACAGGAGAGGAGTGCTGACCTTTTTTTTTATTTTTGGAAGGGAAGGTAGAAAGTAGAGCTGAATGTAATGGTTCTCACCTTTAGTGCCAGCACTTGTGGGGAGACAAAGGCAGGCAGGTGTACACGGAATTGTACGACAGCCAGGGGTATGTCTCAAGAAAAGACATTAAAGATGGGTAGATTATTCCAGGACATAAACCTTTCCTTAATGTCTCTCTACCTTAGGACAATGAATGGCTATAGGGAGTTTTCGAAACTAAATTCAGTTCCTAGGCTGATGAGATGATGGATGAATGCAGGGCTGATGGGATTCTTCTGTCCCCAGGGGTGCTCCGATCATTGGTGGAAGCTTCCAGCTCAGGTGTGTCTGTACTGAGCTTGTGTGAGAAAGGTGATGCCATGATTATGGAAGAGACAGGGAAGATCTTCAAAAAGGAAAAAGAGATGAAGAAAGGTAAGAAGGGGAAAACTCTTAATGTCTCCTATTTGAACCCAGCCACCTAGTGGCCCTTCCCCTGCAAACCACCCCCCATCTCTCTTTAAGCTATTTGGAAATCTGAGAGCAAGTGGGGTGGGTACAGTTTCCTTCCCAGACTAAACTGAGTACTCTAAAGCAAGTCCCCTTGAGCTTTTCTAAAGGGCAGGGGATATTCCCAATCGAGAGCAAGGCAATAAGGTTGATGGTTCTTTTTACAGGTATTGCCTTTCCTACCAGCATTTCCGTAAATAACTGTGTGTGTCACTTCTCCCCTTTGAAGAGTGACCAGGACTATATACTCAAGGAAGGTGACTTGGTAAAAATGTAAGGTTAAGCCATTGTGAAGAATTTGTTATTTTCCTGCTTGTTCACACTGCCGGTTCCTAATGCAGTGCTGTCTTGTTTTCCAGTGACCTTGGGGTTCATGTGGATGGCTTCATTGCCAATGTGGCTCACACTTTTGTAATTGGTGTAGCTCAGGTAGGTAGCATGCTTTTGAACTTTGCTAAGTCTTGATAAGGGGATATACTGCCATTTGTTTTTAATCTCCGTTGTAGTGCCATGAAATTTGGTCACACATTAGTGGACTTTCCAGAATAATACAGGCTATATTTCTTTATTTACAGGGGACCCAGGTAACAGGGCGGAAAGCAGATGTCATTAAGGCCGCTCACCTATGTGCCGAAGCTGCTTTACGACTGGTCAAACCTGGAAACCAGGTAAGGTACTACTTCCTTGTAATTCTAAAGCTTAACAGAAGGAAAGATGAATTAGGCATCTAAAAACAGCAGTTAACTGAGTGCCTACTATCCATGCAAGGTATAGGGGATGTAATTTCTTCCTGTGGAACCTATAAAAGCCACTCTTAGATTTTTGTTTGTGTGTTTTGGCCCCAAAATAATTTGAGCTACATAACTGAAACAGTTTTTTACAGTTGTATGTGAGTGCCGGGTGTGTTGGTGTGTGCCTTTGTTTTTGCTTTTCCTTTCTGTGTGCTGAGTACACACACTGTACTCAGTTTGTATTCATTCTCCTGATTAAATTCTTTGTGTCCTTCTGATAACAACTTCAGAGTTTTCTAGCACTTTGAAGGTACCTAGCTTATGGTAAGTTAGGCTAGTTGTTCCTATTATTTTTTATATTTGATTTTTTTTATTGGCTATTTGCATAATGGTTAGTCTGTAGCTGTTGAATCAGATGCAGTCTGTGAACTCAATTTTTGAAGTCATCTTTTCCTCCCTGGTGTCCCTGATTCCCCTGGGATCACCATGTGTGGAATTTTCTCATCTGTAGACTAGGAAAAGTGTCAGGGACTAGTAGCTTGGATGAGAGGGCTGTTAGGGTCAGCAGGAAGCTGTAGTGCGCGAGGACCCTCTGCACTCAGCCTGTTGGCCTGTTTGATCCCTAGGACTTACTTGATAAAAAAAATAGGAACTGTCTCCTAGAACTTACATTTATGATTTAGTAATAATAAATGTATGTACACAAACACATTAAATAAACATGTTTTCTTTTGCTTGTCTTGAAACAGCTCGTATATTGTGTATGTTGGGCAGGTTCTCCTGCCTCTGCCTCCCAAATTCTGGGAGTAAAGGCATGCACTGCTTTGCCTGGCACAGATTTTGTTTGTTTGTTTGTTTGTTTTTGGAGACAGGGTTTCTCTCTGTAGCCCTGGCTGTCCTGGAACTCACTCTGTAGACCAGGCTGGCCTCGAACTCAGAAATCCACCTGCCTCTGCCTCCCAAGTGCTGGGATTAAAGGCATGCGCCACCCCCGCCCAACTTTTTTTTTTTTAATTAAGAATAAACTTTTGTTTTTACTTGTTCTCTAAATGCCAAGGCCAATGATTCTCACACAACCCCATCATTTCTACAAACAAACTTAGATCTAGGGGAGGGTGCCATATACCTTTATTCCCAGCACTGGAGAGGCTTCCAACTGGGCATCTAAGAATGACCTTTATAGGTTCCACGGGAAGAAATTAATTATATCCCTTGTCTTGTTGGGAAATATGCGTTTATGACAAGGTTTCTTCACTAAATACTTGCTTAGCTTTGGACAAGTCAGTTAACGTTTTTGAGTCTGTTAACCTGTCCTCGGATTGGGGTGTACATCTGCTCTGTTCTTAAGTGTTGTCTACTTGGATCATGTTTATGAGAGCAGTTTTTTGGGCGATGAGACAAGGTTTCTTCTGTGTGTAGCCCTGCCTGTCCTGGACTCACTCTATCCACCAAGCTGGCCTTGAACTCAGATCTTCCTATCTCTGCCTCCCAAGTGCTGGGAATAAAGGTGTGCACCACCCTCCCCTGGATCTAAGTTTGTTTGTAGAAATGATGGGGTGGTATGAATCCTTGCCATTTGATAAGAGGGTATTAGAAAGTCTGTTATGAGAAAAGGCTAGAAAGCAGATAGTCTCACCTTTGATTTGCTCTTGTACTTCTAGAACACACAAGTGACAGAAGCCTGGAACAAAGTTGCTCACTCATTTAATTGCACGCCAATAGAAGGTGAGACCTCAGATAACAGGGTCAAAGGTCTGACCATAAATAGTGTAGAATTAAGGCTTTATCCTGGCTCTAACTTTGTCTAAGGCAGAAACCTCTCTGTGCCTTCTTTCCGTAGTCAGGTGTAATTGCACCATCAAACTACTTATGTAAGTGGGTTTGGAAGCCATTGGGGGCAGTACAGCCCTATAGCTGGTACCATAGTTTTTTATCCTATCTGCAGGTATGTTGTCACACCAGTTGAAGCAGCATGTGATTGATGGAGAGAAAACCATTATCCAGAATCCTACAGACCAGCAGAAGTGAGTCCCAACCCATTTGCCTTTACCATACTGTTGGGTTTTGTCTGTCTGTGACCCTACTTTGATCAGGGTTCCCTTCTTCAAACCACTACAGGGTACTCTGGGGTGTTTTGTTTTTGTTTTTGGATCTCAATTATTATGTCTGTGTGTCTTTAACTCCTGGAGCTGGAGTTAAAGGCAGTAGCAAACCCACCTACCTGGTTTGGGTGCTGAGAACTGAACTTGGGTCCTGTAAAGAGGAGTGTGTGTGTTTGTATTTGGGGGGAACTGATGTCACTGTGTGATATGACTGGCCTAGAAATTGTAGCAAGGCTTCTGCCTCCTGATGCTGAAGTTACAGGCTTGCTCCCCTGTATTTGGCTTTTATACTCTTAGGGTTCCCTCTCTGTTCCTTTTAGGAAGGACCATGAAAAGGCGGAATTTGAGGTGCATGAGGTTTATGCTGTGGATGTCCTGGTCAGCTCAGGAGAAGGCAAGGTAATGCCAGAGTTATCAAAAAGGATGACTTTTTGAAGATGTGTTCACCAGACCAATTTGACCTGACTGACTTCTCTCTCTTAGGCCAAAGATGCAGGACAGAGAACCACCATTTATAAACGAGACCCCTCTAAACAATATGGCCTGAAAATGAAAACTTCACGTGCCTTTTTCAGTGAGGTGGAAAGGCGTTTTGATGCCATGCCGTTTACTTTAAGGTACTACAATGGCAAGAATAGTACTGCGAAACCAGTCTGACTCAGTTTGTACACCCAGGAATGGTTTCCCCATCCCTTGGCCCTCCCTCCCTCCCTCTCCTGCCCAGACCTGTAGCTCCTGCCTGAACACACGTCCTCTGTTCCACCCATCTCCTTGTTGAATATAACACAGAACAGCCCCAGTTTCTGCACAAGGATAGCAGTGATTTTAGAACATGTGTGACTGAGTGTGGTGGCAAATGCTTGTGATGCCAGCACTCCATAGGCTGAGGCAGGAATATCAAGGCAGCCTGGGCTACATTGAGCAAAACCCTGTCTTAAACAGCAGGGTCACTTGATGTGTGCTATAGGTTGTCCCCTGGCCTCCACACCCATTCCCTGCCCCCAGCATACATGCAGTCCTACAAGGTGTTAAGGAAACCTGAATCCTGTTTTTCTCTCCCCAGAGCATTTGAAGATGAGAAGAAGGCTCGAATGGGTGTGGTAGAGTGTGCCAAACATGAGTTACTACAGCCATTTAACGTTCTCTATGAGAAGGAGGGTGAGTCCTAAGGGTCTTCTTTCAAGAGTTCCCTCCTTGCAACTTCAGAAAAAGCTAAGTAACTTTTTTTTCCTATAGGTGAGTTTGTTGCCCAGTTTAAATTTACAGTTCTACTCATGCCCAATGGACCCATGCGGATAACCAGTGGTCCCTTTGAGCCTGACCTGTACAAGTCTGAGATGGAGGTCCAGGATGCAGAGCTGAAGGTTAGTGTTGAATGGAAATGCGGTCGTGGGACACTTGCCATCCTGGAAAGATTTCCAAAGGGCTGCACTTTGTTATCCCACATTGCTCAGAGTTTGCCTTCTGTTTTCCAGGCTCTTCTCCAGAGTTCTGCAAGTCGAAAAAACCCAGAAAAAGAAGAAAAAGAAGGTGTGTGAAGTTAAAATGGGTAGGGTTTGAGCTCACCCCTGCTCTGACTGAGAGACATCAGCATACAAATCAATCACTTGTCTCTCTCCTGTCTCCAGGCCTCTAAGACTGCCGAGAACGCCACCAGTGGAGATGCATTAGAAGAGAATGGAGCTGGGGACTGAGGTGGGTCCCCTCCCCAGCTTGTCATTCCTGCCTCACCCCCTCCCACCGCACCCCAGGCTCTGTCAAGTGCAGTTCGTCTTCTCCACCCAAGACTACCAGCAGAGCGGGGGTCTTCTGCCCTCATCCCGGTCCCCCACCCACCCACCCACTCCTTTCAACAAAAAACCAGCTCCGACTGACTCTGGTGTTGGGAGGCCAGGCTTCCCAGCCACCGAAGACTACTTTTAGTAGAAAAAGAAATTGAATAATAAAATCAGGAGTCAAAATCCACCGTCGTCAAGCCCCTCTTTCTAGCCTTTTCTACTCTGCTTGGTCAAGGTTTGTGGCCCTACTACAGGACAGAAAGGCGAAGTTAGCCACCAACATTGAAACCTCAGCTGAGATTCTTATGTCACTGGTAGCATTTCTCACTCTTGGGGTTTTTTCTGTTCCCCCTGTCTGTCATCAAGTATTTAATCTGCCCTCAAAGAGGGCTGGCTGTGGCAGATTCTTCGTGACCTGCTTAGTTAGGCAGGGTATCTGCTTAGGCTCTTTCTATTTCTAGAAGCTGAATTCTCCATTAAGAAGAGATTTTTATCTATTGAATGGATCCTCGTTTGTAAAACTTCGAGTCATTTTTGTTCTGTGGAGTCCTTCAACCCTTCCACCTATTTTCACAAAATTGTAATTCATGCCAACCATGTTTCCTGCCTCTGAATCCAGTGCATTTTCCCTCACTTGATTTTAGGCCCTATATTGAAAATCCCAGTGGGTTTTTGTTCCCTGTTTAAATTGTTTTGTGTGTATGGTGGAGTGGAGTTGGTTTGAAACAGGGTCTCACTAGCTCCAGCTGGCTTCAGACTATGTCAACCAGGCTAGCCCTCAGAGATCCACCTGCCTCTGCCTCCTGAGTGCTAGAATTAAAGGTGTGCACCACCACACCCAGCTACGTATTTCTTGTTCCCTCCCTTGAAAGAAAAACCAGGAACCAGAGGAGTAGAGAAGAGAACTGACTTTCTGAATCTGTGGACTTGGATGACTTGCTGGGGGTTTTAGAGAAAGGTTTCGATTTGTATCTCTGGCATGCTGTCCCAGGGAACCAAGGCCGAGGTTTTTGAAATGACATGGCATTAAAATAAATTTGAATTTGTTCACTGTTATGTGTTCTCTTTGTGGTGGGAATGGAACAATTTAAGGCAGGATTTCTCTGTGTAGCCCTAGTTCTAAACCAGCCTGTCTTGGACTCAGGCACAGACACACACACACCTGCTTCCTGAGTGCTGGAATTAAATCCAAGCATCATCACTGGTCGGTCCCTTTCTCCCCCACCCCCCACCCCCAAGCTATGTTTAAAGCTTTTCCTGCTCTTTGATAGAGGTTGGAAGCATGTCACTCAAGGAAGTGATGATCAACTGAAGGGCTATCTGGGCTTATGAAACAGTTTTTTCTCTAGCCCTGGCTGTCCTGAGTCCTTGTATAGACCAAGCTGACCCAGAACTCTCAGATCTGTCTCTGCCAGTCTCCCAAGTGCTAGAATTAAAGGCAGATGCCATATCAACTGGTTTTAGAATCTCAATGAGCACCTACCTGTTAAGCTGGAATACAAGCATGGTTAGGACTGGGGCACTTAACTATGCACTATAAAAGCAATATGGCAAGTTCGCCATGAGATCCTGAGTCGTAGGACGGCAGTCAATGCACTGCTGGGGATCTCTGTACATGCTAGGCAGGCACTCTAACAGCTGTTACACAAGTTTTCAGTGTCAAGCTATGGTGGTTGGAGTAACTGGTTAAAATGATTTAGTTTTACTACATACAAAGCAACTCCTGAGCCATGAATACTTAAGTGAGCAAAGCTGAAGGATAAATATTCATGTCCTCTAAAACAGTGGTTTGGTTTTCCTGGACTCTTGAAACAGCTACTTTATGAATTATGTTCTTAAAATCATGGTAATAATATTCTTGCCTCAGCCTCTGGTCGGGGTGTTCTTGGTGTCTACCACCATACCTGATTGGCTGTTGGCTGTCAGTGGGCATTCTGATTTAACACGATATGGACACGGTAATGTGGAAAAGTCTTCCTCAGTTTTTCTGCAAACCCCAAACCACCATAAGCAAACTAAATATGAGCCAGATTCCTTCAGAGTTCATATAAACTGGTAATAAGGATGGGTTTGTAATTTTTTTTTCTCTTAGTTTGAGACACTAGCTCAGGCTGTAAAATCATTCTGTTGGGATTTTTATCTGGATTTTTAAAATGTGAGCTCCAGGTGGAACTTTGGCCCAGTTAACAGTGATTATCTGGCATACATGAAGCCCTAAGGTTGGGTTTGCAGTTCTACATAGTGTGTGCCCACAATCCCAGCATTCAGAAGGGGAGGCAAGAGAGTTGGAAGTTCAGAGGCATCCTTAGCTATTTATCAAGTTTGAGACCAGCTCAGGATACATGAGACCTTGACTCAACAGAAAACAGGAGGCTGAGGCAAAAGAGTCATGAACTCAAGTCAGCCTGAGCAATTAATTTAGGTAAATCCCTTCTCAAAATTTGAAGGTCTATCCTTTAGGCAAGAGGCAGAAGCAGAGGGATTGCAGTGAGTTAAGAGGCCAGCTTGTCTGGAGAGATGGCTCAGGGGTTAAGAGCACTGATCGCTCTTGGGTTGAATTCCTAGCAACCACATGGTGGCTCACAACCATCTGTAATGAGATCTGATGCCTTCTGGTGTGTCTGAAGACAGTGACAGTGTATTCATATACAATAAATAAATCTTTAGAAAAAAAAGAATAAGAAATTCAAAGGACTAAACTGGGTATGGAAGTGCCCACTATTCATCCCAGTATTCTGGAGGCAAAAGCAGACAGATCTTGAGTTCCAGGAGAGACAAGGACTATCTTTTAGACCTTGTGAAGAAGGAAATTTGAAGGGCTACATTCAGTAGTAGTTCAATCTCAGCAGTTTGTCCTCAGACTTCGTTTTGGGGTTTTTTTTTTTTTTTAATGCATTTGATCAAATTTACAATATCAAGTGTGATTTTTTTTTTAAATTTTATTCTATGTATATGAGTACACTGTTGCTGTCTTCAGATACACCAGAAGAGGGCATCGAATCCCATTACAGATGGTTGTGAGCCACCATGTGGTTGCTGGGAATTGAACTCAGGACCTCTGGAAGAGCAGTCAGTGCTCTTAACCTCTGAGTCATCTCTCCAGCCCCGGTTTTTTGTTTGTTTGTTTGTTTGTTTGTTTGTTTGTTTTGGGGGGGTTGTTTTTTGTTTTTGTTTGTTTGGTTGGTTGGTTGGTTTTTCGAGACAGGGTTTCTCTGTGTCGTTTTGTTTTTAAGACAGGGTCATTTTACGAAGTTCTCGTTTTCCTGGAGCTATGTAGACCAAGCTAGCTTCAAATTCAGAGATCCACTGAGTGCTAGGTTCATACACCACCATACTTGGCTACAATGAGGAAAAAATGTTAAACCACTGAAAAGGAAGGATTACAACCAACACAAAAATCTCTTAAATTTAGAGCTAAGTGTGGTTGTGCACAGTTTTAATCCTAGTGCTTAATCTGGTTAGATTTAACTGGCTAATCTCTTGAGGTTATGTCATCTATGGATCATGGCTGGTGAAAGCTACATAGTGAGATGAGATCCCATCTCAAAATAAAAGTCTCTTAAATATTTTAACAAGATGAAGTCTACTTAAGTTTCTGGGGTTTTTGTTTGTTTGTTTGTTTTTAAAAGCAGATTGGCCTTGAACTTGCTATGTGTCACAAGCTAACAGAATTTATGATCTTCCTGCCTCAGTCTTTGTGCTATAATGCCTGCTCTCCCTTTCTTTGAGATTAAAGACATACACCACCAGAAATGGCCTTTTCTCCCTTTTTGTTTTTGTTTGTTCGTTTGTTTGTCTGGGGGGGGGGGGGCTCATGACAGGTTTCTTTGTTGGTTTTTTTGTTTTTTTTGGGTTGTTTTTTTTTTTTTTTTTTTTTTGGTTTTTTCGAGACAGGGTTTCTTTCTCTGTGTGGCCCTGGCTGTCCTGGAACTCACTCTGTACACCAGGCTGGCCTAAAACTCAGAAATCTGCCTGTCTCTGCCTCCCAAGTGCTGGGATTAAAGGCCTGTGCCACCACTGCCCCGTGTCATGACAGGGTTTCTTTGTGTAGCTGTAGCTGTTCTAAAAATAGGTCTGCAGATCAGGTTGGCCTCCTTACAGAGATCTGCCTGTTTCTGCCTCCTGAGTGCTGGGATTAAAGGTGTGCACCACCACCACTGGCCCTCTCTTTCTTTTTAAATTCTTAACTCTTCCATAATTTTGGGAGTTTTTTGTTTGTCTCATTGTTTTTGTTGTTCTTGGTTTTGTTTTTGAAAGGCAATTTCTCTATCTAACAGCACCGACTGTCTGGGAACTTTGTAGACCAGGCTTGCCTTGAACTCACAGAGATCTGCCTGTCTCTGCCTCCTGAGTACTGGGATTAAAGGCATGCGCCACCACTACTCCACTAGCCTTTAGTTAGTCAGCAGATGAGCTTTGTGGTCAGAAATCTCTAGTGACGTTGGCCTCAAAATAATCAATGAGGACCAAAGTTGCTTACTGATTCTCTTCCTAAAGAACTAATCTACCCAGTGGTGGCACGTGCTTTTAATTCCAGCACTTGGGAATTGGTAGGCAGAGACAGGTAAATCTCCGTGAGTTCAAGGCCAGTCTGACCTACAGAGCTAATTCCAGGACAGTTAGGACTATACAGAGAAACCCTGTTTCAAAACAAAACAAAATAAAACAAAACAGAATTGATCTACCACCTGTAATGGCTATTCTTGGTTGTCAATTTAACTACATCTGGAACTAAAACCTAAAATTGGAAGGCATATCTGTTTTGGGGTTTTGTTTGTTTGCTTATGGGTTTTTTGTTTGTTTGGTTTTTTTGTGGTTTTTCAAGACAGGGTTTCTCTGTGTAGCCCTGGCTGTCCTGAAACTCACTCTGTAGACCAGGCTGTCCTCGAACTCAGAAATCCGCCTGCCTCTGCCTCCCAAGTGCTGGGATTAAAGGCATGCACCACCACCGCTCGGGAGATCCACTTATAATCTTGGTCTTTGAGGTAGGAAGGTAGATCATTTGAACTGGGAAAACACACTCTTCTAATCCGGATCTTCTGTTGAGAAGACACACCTGAAATCCGGATCATTAATTCAGATCTAATCTGGGCCAGGACTATTAGAATCGTATATAAGGACATGGAGCAAAGAAGCTTTTGCTCTTTGCCAGTTTGCCCTCACCTGTTAGCAAGTCTGTTCCTTCTTTGGGATTCCAGCTTCTAACAAAGAGGAGATAAGACACCCAGCCTTGGGGGCTGAACAGCTACTGGATTTTTGGACTTTCTGCTCACAGCCAGCCAACTTGTAAGTCATTCATTTTAATAATACTCTCTCTCTCTCTCTCTCTCTCTCTCTCTCTCTCTCTCTCTCTCTCTTAGATGTATAAATTCTATAAATCTATAAATTCTGTTGCTGTTGAGAACCATGACTAAAACACTACTATAAAGGGGACTTAAAGGCTTCTTAAGAGTTCTAAACCCTTAAGACCCTCTCAAAACAAAGGAGGAGTAAGTAACAGGTGTAGTCCAGAGGACCTGAGTTTATTCCCATTCCCAGCACCCAGGTGGGCAGCTCAAAACAGCTTGTGAAATAGACTCAAGGGATCCAATGTCCTCTTTCAGGCCTCAGCTGGTACCTGCAAGCCCTTATATCCATACCAACATAAAGACACAAATTAAAAAAAAAAAAATGCTAGGTATAATGGTTGAAAACCAAATACCATGATTATGTCCTTTTGTAGTATGAAAGCTTTCTCCGCTTGCCATTTTCCATCCTCCGGTTTCTAAATTTTTGTTTCGAAACAGGGTTTCTCTGTATAGCCCTGGCTGTCCTGGAACTCACTAACTCACTCTATCAGGGTGGCCTTGAACTCAGATCCTCCTGCCTCTTCCGCGGGAAAAGCGTGTAGCACCACCTCCTGGCTCTAAAATCTTAAACCTTTTAGAAATTGACTGACACACCGTTTACCTGGTGGATGGTGGAAAGGTCAAACAGAAGTGATAATTAGGAACTATTTGTTTATGTATTTATTTATTTTAGGCAGCGTCTCATTATGTAGACCGGATTCACAGAAATCCATCCATCTGCCTCCCAGGACTTGTTAATAAAGGTGTGCACCTCCAAGCCAGGGCAAAACTAGTAATTTTTACTACAAGCCACGTCTATTAATAGTAAATGGAGGCATTTACCAAGAAACTACAACTCCCATAAAGCAACGAGGGAGAAGACGGAGGTTATTTTTTTCCGCCTACTTTTTCTCAGTTCCATACTGGAAACTGGTGCTCGTGCTGAAATAATACAATATCCTTAAAATAGAAGGAAAGGTGGGGCTTGATAACGCGCACTAAAAATGTTTTGTACCCTCTAGTAAGGCAGCCGGAAGTCACTGTCTGGAGCAGCCCCGCCCTAAGGGAAACAGAAGAGGCGGCTCGGAAGTGACGACACCGAGCACGCCATTAAATAGCAGTAGGCCGTACTCCCCGCTCTCTCCGTCTTAGCGCCATCTTCCTTGGTGAGTCGCCTTGTTAGCCTGTGTTCGGGCTTCGAGTTCAATCCATTAACATCCGATCTCCGCATTTACTATCATCACAGCGGACTAACGGCAATTTCCCCCCCTTTCTTTCTAGAGACTCCTGCGCCATGAGAGCGAAGGTGAGCGGTTTTTAAGTGGCGAGCTTGGGCGGTAGGAAGGAATTGTGAGGCGGAGAAAGTCGGGCCGTGAATCTCCGCCATGGTCCCTCTGCGGGTTTCTAAACGGTTTGCTGCGGGTTTTCACGGAGCCGAGTCGAGGCTTGAGCCCCTGCTGGAGAAAGGGTGGGGTGGGAAAAGAAGGGATTCGGGTCTGAGATGGAGCCGGTGTCGCACCAGCTCTGGTCCTTTGTCAAGCCCTGTTTTCCGAGTGGTTTAACGTCCTTACCGGACCCTGTCGCTAACGTTCTTTTTTGTCTTCTCACACGATCGTGTCTTTAGTGGCGGAAGAAGAGAATGCGCAGGTAGGTTCGTTTTAAGACTACGTTGGGGTGGTGGGGTAAGGCTCGGGGTGGGACGTTTTGTACTTGGAGGAACCAGGAGTTTCGGCGCGGTACAGCAGAGCTAGTGCTTGCTAACTGCATCGTCTTTTGTCTCAAGTGCAGATTGATAGACGTAAAGAGAAGGATAATTCAGTGTTGTGTGCTTTCCGTCCCAGGCTGAAGCGCAAGAGAAGAAAGATGAGGCAGAGGTCCAAGTAGAACCAGCTCGTGCACCCACGACGCCTGCGGGAGCAGAAGCGAGGGATGCTGCAGGCCGGGACACCGGGGACAAGCTGTTGGACTGTAGCTGCTGTCGGTACTGAGTCTCGGCAGACCCGGAACGTCGTCACCTCGCCGAGATCACCTGGGGAAATGACTGCCTTTCTTACAACCAAACCCAGTCCCGCTGGCCCTCCGCCCCGGACCTCTGGCATTCCGGACTAGTTCTGTTCTCTGTTGTGGCCAAGTGTAACTCGTGTACAATAAACCCTCTTGCTGTCAGCTGAAGAATCAAATCGCTGTTACGTGTTCTTTGCGGCTCCTTTGGGTGGGGAGTTGTGTAGTTGTGTGTAGGCAGCAGCCTGGGTGTCTGATCCGGCTGGAGCCGGTTGATCTTTAGTGTGCGCCCGAGGCGAGGCTTAAGTTACAGACTTGGTGCGTTCACAGCGCCCCTCCTACGTTTTGAGGGTACCATTGCTTAGAGATGGACACTGCGAGTTCCGGGTCCGGCGGAGTCGTGTTACCATGGTGATGCGCAAGGCTTGCTGGGAGCTTCCTGCGGCTAGAAGCACGCAACTTGGACCATAGAGTGTGTTTCCGGGTCTGGTGGCTAGAGCGTCCCTTTCTTCCGCAGGAAGCGGAAGAACCGTAGGGTGGGCGGCTCTTTGTCGAAGCTAGAGGACCGGCAGGCGGCAGCAGCAACTACGGCGGCGGCGGCAGGTGAGGGAGGCGGGAGACTTAGGTGGAGGCCGCGCCCGGAGGGGAGGAGTCGGGGATGGCCCAGCCGCTGGGCTCCGTCGGGCCACACGAGCCTCCCCGAACCCCCCCGGAACCGACCTGGCTCTTCCTCGTTACCCAGCACAGAGCCCTTTTTCTGACTGACCTCGCTTCCCGAGCAAACGCCAGCTCCGTGACGTCACAGCCCTGCCCATCCCCTCAGCTTGATGTCACCCTGAGCCCCCTCCCCTTCCACTTTTCGCTTCCTTAGTGTCCTAGTCACCCGGTCCACGGCTGAGTGCTGGCACCGCATCACGGAGCCGGCCAAGCCAGACGACTTCCAGGAAAACTCGTAGGACTTTTCGTGAACTCTAGGGTGTTGGGGGGCCGTCGTAGTCACCGCCCCCAAGTCTAATCTCGCCTTCCCACTGACAGTACTCAGTTGTTGCCCTTGTGCAGCCTTCAGGTCTGGCGTTCCGAGCTACAACCCTAGATCGGACTTTGAACCCCCTCCCTATCCTTCTCATCTTGAGGTAATCAGAAACTGTTTTTGTTTTTCAGTTCAGCTTCCCAATCTTTATTGGTCGGTTCTCGCTCTTATCCTTCTTAATAGGGGCTTCTCCCTATGATAGAGCTCACTTTGACTCTTAAGAGAGCCTAAAAGCCGCAAAGCTCTTACCTTTTTGTCAGAATTCACTCCAGTGTATGAAAACCACCTCATAGCCCTCTCACGTGTTTTTCCTTGTTCTACTTAAATCTCCGTTTTTTTTGTTTTGTTTTTGTTTTGTTTTGTTTGTTTCTTGTTCAGAACCCAGCAGTGATGTGGAGGTGGAGACTCACGGGAGCCCCGGACTTCACCTGAGCTACCTCAGGTATTAATTCTGGGATGATGGGGTGAGGAAGACTATCATATCCAGTCATCTGCTTCTGGTGGGACTTGAAACAGGTCAGGCTTTGAAGGCGTTTAGTCTTCACCTGGTCGTCATTTATATATAGTAAGGGCTAGTTTCTAACCACTTGTTTCTTTTATTCTGGGGCTACTCTTCCCATTTTGCATATTCTTGTGTATCTCTGACTTCTAATCTGGTTAGTCATTTTAGGGAAATCTAAACGCAAAGTCAAGGAAATGGGGTGTGAATGGGATAGGTCAAAGAAATCAAGAAAGGTATCTTTATTCCCAACGGAAACTAGGAACTTCTACTATTTGACCAGTAGGGGGAGCCTGAGTCTTAGTTAGGGAACATTTAGAAGATGAGACACGTGGTAGCAGGAACTCCCAGTCTTACTTAGGGGTAGGGAGAAGGGAGGGCTAGAATTAGGGCAGTGGACTGACATTCCAGAGCTCTCTTGAGAAACAGGAGACTTAAAAAGCTTTTATAGAGTCTATAAATAAAGAGGATTTTTATGGGGTAAGGAGTGCTATGGATTGATACCAGTGGGATCTTCATGGAGCAGGGTGGAGAATGGGAAAAGAAAGGTCACCGTTCCTGTGAAATTAACTCCTTCCCACCTTGACCTTTCCACAGTTTGTCCTGGGGATCTAGAAGTAGACTGTTCAGCCCAGAACGCCCTTCCTTGAAATGAGGGTGTTTGTGTGTGGAACAGGCTGGGAGATGAACAGGTTTAAGGGTTACCCTGTAGCTAGTGACACCAGTCTTTTTAACCAAGGATTTCTAAAATGTGTGGAGACTTGAGCTGAGTTCACATAGAAGAGGGATTAAGGGAAGTTCTGTCTCTGGTGTCACTTCATCCACGAGTTCTCAAAGCTAAACAGCCCATGGTAGAGCAGTATTACCAGTCTCAAGTCTGTTCACACACCAACACCTGTTTTAGTTTCTCTCCCACGACTTAAATAAGAGAAGGTAAAATCTTAACACTGTCCCCTCCCCGCCCCCTCCTTGGCTGATCCTCAGAGTAAGATGAAGTGGCTTCACCCCAGCTCTCCCTCCTGTGTTAGCCAGGCAAGTGTGAATCACTCCAAACAAGACCAGGTGCACAAGGGCCTGGGCGGGACTTCTGGCATGTCCTTAGATTCTCCATCTCCAAAGCCATTGCCCCAGAGGCCTGCCCACTGTATAGTCAGGAGAGTGGGAGCTTTCCAGAGGACCCCTGTTTGACACGGTTCTCTTTTATTAACAGTCGCCAAGAGTGGCAAGAAAAGGAAGAAGACCCTGAGTTGGGGGGGACCAGGATGCCTGACCGGGACAGCTATGCCAACGGCACTGGGAGCAGCGGTGGAGGCCCTGGAGGTGGTGGCAGTGAGGAGGCCAGTGGGGCAGGGACAGGCAGTGGGGGGGCCACCTCAGATGCCATCTGTAGAGACTTCCTGAGGAATGTCTGCAAGCGAGGCAAGCGTTGTCGTTACCGCCACCCGGACATGAGTGAGGTATCCAACCTGGGGGTAAGCAAAAATGAATTTATCTTCTGCCATGACTTTCAAAACAAGGAGTGTAGCCGCCCCAACTGCCGTTTCATCCATGGCTCCAAGGAGGATGAGGATGGCTATAAGAAGACAGGAGAGCTGCCTCCTCGGCTGAGGCAGAAAGTAGCCGCTGGGCTGGGTCTCTCACCTGCTGACCTACCCAATGGTAAGGAGGAGGTCCCTATCTGCCGCGACTTCCTCAAAGGCGACTGTCAGAGAGGAACCAAGTGCAAGTTTCGGCACCTGCAAAGGGATTTTGAGTTTGATGCTCGAGGTGGAGGAGGCACTGGCTGTGGAGGCCCAGCAGGCTCTGCTCCCCCAGGACGACGGCACGATCTCTACGACATCTACGACCTTCCGGAGAGGGGCTTTGAGGACCACGAACCAGCCCCTAAGCGCCGGAGAGGTGGCTGCTGCCCCCCTGATGGCCCCCATTTTGAGTCCTATGAATGTAACTTGGCCCCGCTGCGTGGAGTTGAGTGCAGACTGCTGGAGGAGGAGAATGCCCTGCTCAGGAAACGTGTGGAGGAGCTGAAGAAGCAGGTCAGCAACCTGCTGGCCACCAACGAGGTACTTCTGGAGCAGAATGCCCAATTCCGAAATCAGGCCAAGGTTATGACCCTGAGCTCCACTGCACCAGCGACTGAGCAGACCCTGGCCCCCACTGTGGGCACTGTGGCCACTTTTAACCATGGCATTGCCCAGACTCACACTACTCTGAGCAGCCAGGCCCTACAGCCTCGTCCTGTGTCCCAGCAAGAACTTGTTGCTCCTGCTGGAGCACCGGCTGCTCCCCCAACTAATGCTGCACCTCCTGCTGCTCCGCCACCCCCACCTCCACACCTGAACCCAGAGATCACACCGCTGTCAGCCGCTTTGGCTCAAACCATTGCCCAGGGGATGGCACCCCCACCCGTTTCCATGGCCCCTGTAGCTGTGTCTGTGGCCCCCGTGGCTCCTGTGGCTGTGTCCATGGCCCAACCCTTAGCAGGGATCACAATGAGCCACACTACTACTCCTATGGTGACTTACCCCATCGCTTCCCAGAGCATGCGCATCACAGCCATGCCACACTGACAGGACCTACGGACACTCTACTCCCTGTCACAGCATCTGAGGGTTGGGGTCAAGGGGCTCTTCTCCACTTGCATAGCCCTCCCAGGCTCTGTCCGAAGGGCCACTCAGAAACTAGGACAAGAGACTACAAGGAGTATACTTGGTAGGAGCATCTCCTGAGGCAGGGTTGTGCTGGTGTGTTCTCTCCACTCTGGAGAGGGTCCTCTCCTTCAGGCCTCAACTCAAACAGGCTTGCATAGGAGTTGAGACTGAAGCCAGCAGAAAGAAAGGACTAAGGGACTGTGTTTTCTCATAGGAAGTTGGTGGTGTCCCTGGTCTTGTTTTCATTGTGAACAGCACAGATTCCAGCACTGGTGTGGGAGAGAAAAATTCCCCACCCAGAGAGAGAGCCAGGAAAGATCAAGAAAGCGAAAGTCAGTGGTCAGGAGCGAAGACCTTATATGAGCCTTCAGATGGTTTGGGGCCCAAAAATACTCCTGGGCCCCTGGATAGGCTGGGACCATAGTACTCCAACCCAGACTAGGGGAACATTCACTTACCTCGCTTGGCCTGGAAATCTGTAGGGCAGTGCCCACTACTTTCCAAAGAAGTAAAAGAACGTTATTTTTTAACTAAAGAAGTGAAATTGCTTTGATGGCTGTTGGGGAAGATTGGAGCAGAAAGTAGATGTCATGCCAGAAAAAAAAAAAGGTTAAAAGACCCACCCCCAGGTAGCCTGGGTAAGATGTCAAACGGCCAAATGGGGCTTTGGTTTGGGGAAGGCACTTTCTGGGATAAAAGAAGTGGAGCCACCTAGTCTAGTTTAAAAATAACCCTGTCTGTTTCTAGTCTCTGTCTTCATGTGCTATTCCCAGGTTGCCTTGGTAACCAGGGCTCTTAGGGTCATTCAGGGGGGCAGGTACTAAGGAGGGTGTATGTGCTGAGATGGGGCTCTGGGGTGTTGTGTAGTTAACAGATGCCCTTATTCAAACAGCAGGACAGGTGGTGTTGCCTCTCCAAGCTGTTGATGGCGGTTTATGTCTTCCTGCTCCAACTGCTGCAGGGCCAGTGCTTTCGGCTTTCCAGGCTTCAGAAGTGCTAGGCAAAGAGAGGCATGGTGGCATAGCTCTAATCCTAGCACTTGGAAGGGGATGGGACCTGGGGATCAAGAGTTAGAGGTCAGCCTCAGCCACATAGTCAACTCCAGGTCAACCTGAGGCCTTATTTTAAAAGTAGTAATAATAAAAAGGTCACTAAGGCCAATGGCTCCATCTGTGGCTAACAGAACGGGGGAGCAGACTTGGTATAGGAAGTGATACTGGGTTGTGCATACTTCCTCCATTACGTCTCTAATTACCTATTGGCTCTCCCGTCCGGTTGATCACTCAGGATGGTCACACCTGGGATTGGAGATGGGTGCTAGATCATGCTCAGTCACTGAGAAAGAATGTTTTAAAATTAGGGAATTCCATAGGCACATGCCTGTAATCCCAGCTACTCAAAGGCTGAAGAGAGGAAATGAAAACACAGACAGAAGGTGGGATGGAGAGAGGCCCAGGGAGTAAAGGAGGACACGTGCTGCCAGTCCTGCCTGCTCCCTGCTCCACATAGGAGAGCCAGAGGACCCAGGCTCAGTTCCCAGCACCATATGGTAGTCCACAACTGTCTCTAACTCCCAATTCCAGGGCTTCTGATACCCTCACACAGATAAATATGCAGGCAAAACACCAGTGAACATAAAAATGACTTATGTATTAAAAAAAAAAAAAAAAGAACCAAATCTTGTAAGTAGCCTCTGGACTTCACACATACTATAGCCTGGCACATGCTCACACATTTTTTAAAAATTTATGTATTAATGGTTTTTGAGATAGGGTTTTCTGTGTAGTCCTGGCTGTCCCCGAATTTCATCTGTAGAGTAAGCTGGCCTCCAATTCAGAGATTCACCTGACTCTGCTTCCCAAGTGCTGGGATTAAAGGTATATGTCACCATGCCTGGCAGATACAATTTTTTTAAAGTGGGTAAACATTGTTTTATGTATTTTAGAAACATCTTGTTAAACTTAATGTTTGTTTTTGACACAATTTTGGATTATTAAAAGAGACGGCTTATGAATGGTTAGGAATATTATTACCTATACACCACCATGAACTCTCAAGTCTTACCATTGGGGTAAATATTTGGGGATTTCTACCCCACCTTAGATCATTTAGTTCCCCAATGAAAGACATAAAACCTTCATATTCATAATAAGCCTTAAGGCACTAGAGCTGGACAGATATCAACTCTCTATGCTATTTTGTCTACTTCTTGTTACTAACCCCGAGATAATACTTAGCATGTTCCATCTGGGCCGCTTCTACTCCCAACTGGCCGGCATTCCTGACCATGTGCTCACATCCACCTACCCCATGTAACCTTTTTCCTTTCTGCTCTGCTTTCATGGTCTCTGCCTCCACCCAAAGCCCAGGAACCAAAGCCTGGTCTATTACCTCTCTTCTGCCCAGCTGCAGGCTGTAGACATCTTTATTAACCAATCACAGATAACCTAGGGTGGGTGGCAAGGTTTATGTAACAAAAGGTGGTATTATGCAAGGCTCTCCTCGTTTTTTTTTTTTGTTTTTTGTTTTTTTTTTTTTTTTTTTTTTTTGAGAGGAGACAGAATTTAGCATTACAACACAGCAATTGGACCAAACAACATCCTGCCTCTTGTCCTTTATGCCTTAAGAAGAAGTAAATTTGGCAACTTAGATACCAGATGCCTTGTATGAATACACTCCAGCAATACACAAGTAGTTGATCAAGTTAGGTTTAACATTCATCGCAGTGGAAGGGAAAGCATACCATTGAGCATCAGAATGTGCTCCAGCATGAAGGGGACAGAACATAGAAGGGCTGGGACATGATAGCACAAACTTGTAATCCCAACACTTGGAAGGAAAGGGCAGAAGGTGTTCTCACAAAGGATCCAAGTTTAGTTCCCTGTAGCCACATTGGGCCCCTCACAACCACCTGTAACCCATCTCTGGAGGGTCTGACACCTGCACTCAGGGCACCTGCACTCCATGTGTACGTACGTACGTACATACATACATAATTTTTTTTTAAGAGGGGAGGGATGATTTGGCATTTGGGGGTTCAAGGAAGTGAGTGTTCTGGATCAGGTGTCAGAGGAGGCAGGATCATTCTATAAGCAGGCATCTTTAAAAGAGCAGGCTACAGGAATGTTCAACAGTGATGGAGCGGCTGTCATTAGCAGCAGATATTTGCGTCTCTGTGGCTTGCACACTAACTTTGTTCTATGCTTAAGATTGTGGATTAGTTTTATATTTTGTCTTCATCAAAGTCATTAAGACAGTCTTGTTCTGATATATATATTTTTTAATTTGGCTCAACAGCAAAACCTTGACTGAGCCCATGAGCTCAGTGATGAAACCTGGCTTTGTCCAGCCAGTCCAGTCCCTACTTGTCAGGAGGGAGGGTGTGGGTGTGGGTATGGATGTAGGGGATTGGGAGCTGCTTTCTTCTCAGTACTTTAACTCTTGCAGATAAAGGGCGCTTGCTTGTGTGCATGGGTATTGAGCCTTGGAGAAGTGGCTCAGGGACAAAAAGCACTTGCTGCTCTTGCAGAGAACTTGAGTTCAGTTCCAAGCACCCACAGAGAATCTCACAACTGGGTAACTCCAATTCCAGTGAATTCTAATGCCCTCTCCTACCCCTGAGAGCACCAGGCAAAGGGTGGACATACATGCAAACATGCAGGCATACACTGATACAAATAAAAATCAATAAATCTTTAAGGAGAAAAAAAAACTAGCCGGGCGGCGGTGGCGCACGCCTTTAATCCCGGCACTTGGGAGGCAGAGGCAGGTGGATTTCTGAGTTCGAGGCCAGCCTGGTCTACAGAGTGAGTTCCAGGACAGCCAGGGCTACACAGAGAAACCCTGTCTCGAAAAAAAACAAAACAACCCCCCCCCCAAAAAAAAAAAAACACTTGTGGGAGCTGGAGAGATGGCTCAGCAGTTAAGAGCACTGCCTGCTCTTCCAGAGGTCTGGAGTCCAGTTCCCAGCAATCACATGGTGCCTCACAACCGTCATTATGGGATCTGATGCCCTCTTCTGGCACACCAGTTGTATAGGCAGGAAGATAGAGCATTCATATACAATACATCTTCAAAAAAGAAAAAAGAAAAAAAAAAACCCTGTGAAGCAGGTAAGTAAGATTTGAAGAATCGAAAAGAACACAATGTTGTTGTATGTAGGAGCTTGCCAGTTTCCAGTGATGAACCCAAGAGCTGTTTGTTTAAAAAGGAAACACATAACAGATGGCTCTGGACAGATGGCTCAGAGGTTAAGTGTATAATGCTTTTGTAGAGACCAAAGTTCAGTTCCCAGCAGCCATGTCAGGCAGCTCACAAACACCTGTAACTCTAGGACCAAGGGGAATGGACATCTCTGGCCTTCATGGGTACCTGCATTCATGTGCACATACCCATGCACATATACACATATTTTTTAATACGTGTATATTAAAAAGAGAAAGGATGCCCTGGGCTGTGGCTAAGTAGGTAGAGTGTGTGCTTGGCAGGCATGAAACCCTGGGTTTCACCTCATACACTTAAGTGTGATGTCCTGAGCTTGTAATCACAACACTCAAGAGGGGGAGGCAGAGAATCATAAGTCCAAGGTCATTCTTAGCTACCTAAGAAGAGGCTAATGTAGGCTACAGAAGACCCTGTCTCAAAAACAAAACAAAAATCTATAAGTAAGATAAAGCCAGGCACACCTTTAATCCCCAGCTCTCAGAAATGGAGGCAGCTAGATTGGTCTATAGAGCAAATTCCAGGCCAGCCAGGGCTACATAGAGAAACTGCCTTTAAAAAGAAAGAAGAAAAGAAATATAAAAAAAATAATAAAAAACTAATCTAGATTATAAAAACCCATCTGGACAGTGGTGGTATCCCAGCACTCGGGAGTCAGAAGCAGGTGGATCTCTAAGCTTAAGGCCAGCCTGTTGTACAGAGAGTTTCCGGCAGCCAGGGCTACACAGAGAAACCCTATTTAGGGATTAATTTTATATATATATATATATATATATATATATATATATATATATATATATATATATATATATGTGTGTGTGTGTGTGTGTGTGTGTGTGTGTGTGTGTGTGTGTGTGTGTGTATGTATATATATATATATAATTAATATATATAAAATTAATATATATATACACACACACACACTGAAGAGCTGGAGTGAAGATCAATAGCTGTTTGACTAGCATATGTGAGGCTCTGAGCTCAAGCTCCAGCACTGAAAAAGAAGAAAAGGAATTTTGCCAACATTAATACCAGGATTGCCTAGAGCAGTGGACCTGCCAGGTGTCAGGTGCACACACCTGTAAACTCAGCACTTGAGAGGTGGAGGTGGAACTCAAGGCCATGGGTTTGGAGAAATGGCTCTGTGGTTAGGACTACTTGCTGCTAAGGACTTGAGTTCGGTTCATAATCCCACGTCAGGCAGCTCACAACCACTTTCAGCTCCAGGAGAAAGAACACCTCTGACCTCTGAGGGCCCTTCTGTGTAGACACACAGAAACATACACAGAATTATAAACTAGGACTAGAGAGATGGCTCAGTGGTAAAGAGCACTTGTTCTTGCAGAGAACCTAGGTTCAGTTCCCAGCACCCACATAGTAGCTCCTAACCATCCATAATTGCACTTCAAGGGGATCTGACACTCTTTTCTAATCTCCTGGGACACCAGGTACAAATGTGATACACATATACACAGGCGAAACACACACATCGATCTAAAAATTGATTAGATCTTGTTTTTGTTTTTGAGTCTTACTATGTAGTCCTGGCTGTCCTGGAATTCACTATGTAGACCAGGGTAGCCTCGAACTCAAAGAGATCCACCTGCCCCTGCATCGCAAGTGCTGGGATTAAAGGTATGTGCTACTTTTCCTAGCAAAGGAAATCTTATTTTAGAAAGAGTTCAAAACTGGGAGTGGTGACATATTAGGGAGGCAGAGGCAGGCAGCCCGATCTACATAGTTTCAGGACAGCCAGGGTGATATAGACCCTGCGTCAAATTAATAAATGAAAATAATAAATGAATAACAGTTGAAGTCTAGCTTTGGCAACTGAGCAAGTTTGAGGCCAGCCGGGCTCTATATAAGTCCCTGTCTCAAAACAAAACAAAACAAAGATCAGGCAAGGGGCTGGAGAGATGAGTTCAATTCTCAGCAACCACATGGTGGCTCACAACCATCTGTAACGGGATCTCTGACACCCCTTTCTGGTGTGCACGAAGACACAGGGTTAGAACTGCAGTCGGTGAACTGTTTGTCTACCACACAGGAAATCCCTCCCATGAAGTTGGGGGAGTGCTACACACCTGAAGCCCCTGCCCTCAGAGGTGAAGGCTGGAGGATCAGAAGCATGAAAGCCATCCTTGATTGCATAGTGAGTTTGAGGCTAGCGTGAGCTGAGATAATTTAAATAAAAAGGGCCAGCAACATGGCTCAGTGGGTAAAAGTGCTTGCTACCAAGCTGCACAACCTGAGTTCAATCCCCAGGACCCACACAGTGAAGGAGAGAACTGTCTCCTGCAAGCTGTCCTCTGACCTCCACACACAAAATAAAATGTAATTTAAAGGATTAATAACTACATAGACTTCTGACTTCGAAGAAGCCTGATCTACAGTGCAAGTTTCAGGACAGCCACGGTGACACAGAGAAACCCTGTCTTGAAAAACCAAAGAAGACCAACTCTTCTGGTGTGTCTTAGGACAGTGACAGTGAACTCACATACATAAAAATAAATTTTTTTTTTGGTTTTTCAAGACAGGGTTTCTCTGTGTAGCCTTGGCTATCCTGGAACTCACTCTGTAGACCAGGCTGGCCATGAACTCAGAAGTCTGCCTGCCTTTGCCCCCCAAGTGCTGGGATTAAAGGCATGCGCCACCACTGCCTGGCTCTAAATAAATATTAAAAAAAAAAGAAGAAGAAGAAGAAGACGAAGAAGAAGAAGAAGAAGAAGAAGAAGAAGAAGAAGAAGAAGAAGAAGAAGAAGAAGAAGAAGAAGAAGAAGAAGAAGAAGAAGAAGAAGAAAGAAGAAGAAGAAGAAGAAGAAGAAGAAGAAGAAGAGGAAGAAGAAGAAGAAGAAGAAGAAGAAGAAGAAGAAGAAGAAGAAGAAGAAGAAGAAGAAAAGAGTTCCATGTCAAGGGCTGGAGAGATGCCACAGCTGTTAAGAACACTAGCTGCACTTGCAGAGAGGATCTGGGTTCAGCTTCAAGCACCCACATAGTGGCTCACAATCATCCATAGCTCTAGTTCCAGGGGACCTGATGCCCTCTTGTGACCTAGACAGGCACAAGGCATGCATGTGATGCACCATATACATTCACGAAAAACATTCATACACATAAAATCGTTTTTAAAAAGGTCAAACTGAGGGCTGGGGAGATGTCTCAGTGGTTAAGAGCACTGACTGCTCTTCCAGAGGTCCTGAGTTCAATTCCCAGCAACCACATGGTGGCTCACAACCATCTGTAATGGGATCTGATGCATTCTTCTGGTGTGTGTCTGAAGACAGCTACGGTGTATTCATTTTGTTTTGTTTTGTTTTTGTTTTTTTGAGACAGGGTTTCTCTGTGTAGCCCTGGCTGTCCTGGAACTCACTCTGGCTACGGTGTATTCATATACATAGTAATAGTTTCTTTTTTAAAAAGGTCAAGCTGAAAAGTGGTGGCACACATCTTTAATTCCAGCACTCGGGAGGCAGAGGCAGGAGGATCACTGTAGATTTGAGGTCTACAGCCTGGTCTACAGCGCTAATTCCAGGACAACCAGGGCTATACAGAGAGACCCTGTCCCAAGAAAAGGAGAAGAAGGAGGAGAAGGAAGAGGAAGAAGATGAGGAAGAGGAAGAGGAGGAGGAAGAAAAGAACTGGAAAAATGGCTCAGTGGTTATGTGCACTGGTTAGGTTACTCTTCCAGAGGATAAGTTTTGATTTCGAACACCCACACAGCTGCTCACAGCAGTCTGTAACCCCAGTTCCAGGGGTTACAGCCTCTTCTGACTTTAGTTGGTTCTGTAGACAAGTGATGCACAGACACGTATGTACTCAAGAACACACACATAGCCATAAAATAAGTTAATAACAAGACTACAAGGCCAACCTTGGCTACTTAAGTTCAAACCCAGTCAGGGCTACATGAGACCCTGTCTCAAAGCCACAAGAAACCACACTTCTGTGAACTCTTCTTGAGAAAAGGTGGGCAACCCCTATTCACCTGAGCTGGGGTATGAACAACAAACCATAGTGATGAAGCATTTGAAACTAACCTGATAAACCAATGGGTTCTTTAGGTTTTACTTCAGGGAGCATGAGTGGTACCCAAACAGCCTATGAGCCAAAGTGTCACTTCAACATGTTTGATGATTTCCCCAAAGCTGCGTAGATGGGTTTTTCCAGACCCATGCCTTATATACTCGAGCATCTCCTGAGATCCTATGAAACTGGGCAGGCTGGCACAGGAGAGAGTGAATTGCTGGAGTCTCGTGTGGAGGGGTCTAATGACCCTACACCGTCTATGTGGCAACTTAAAGCTGAAGAGCTTGGGGAGGAGTTTTTGTAGGGTACTGATCTAATCTACCCTTTTGTGGGGTACCTGTTCTGATTGAGACAGGGGAGAGCTAAGAGAAGAGCCTCAGATCAAGTTGTCAAGAGGGCAAGCGACCAGCATAGCCAAAATGGCTGTGTTATATAGGAATTGGAAAAGCTGGGGGAAGAGCAAGCCAGCCTCTGGGCTGAAGAGTTTGAGGTAGGTGGCAGGGTATACCAGCCTGGATGACCCTGTCACAGAAGTCCTGAGGGAGACCGATGGTCTGAGTCCCCTTTGCTATATTAACAGGCACCTCAGCCTGTTTGTCCTGAGTTTGAGACCTGACAATGGGTGCCTACTGCTTTTCTTGTACAGGAACCAAACTACCACCAACTTCAAGGCCTGAAGTTCTTCAGGGCCTGCTCACAGAAGCTCACCACAGCTGGGCCTGTCGACCATTTCCATCCCTCCTAGAAGGCAGGAAGGTCACAAGACCCTCACCTGAGGATCCAGCCAGTCCTGCCAACCAACTGCATGCAATTCTGCCCTAATTGCCTCAGGCTCATGGTTCTTGGGGGAGGGGCTAGAGGATCTAAGTGGGAAAAGCTGAGGGGAGAAGCCATCATCCCTCCTGTTTGCAGACCTTCCAGTGTGGCTGCTTTAAGGTCACCTGTGCTCCTGCTTGTAGCTCTCACTCACTGCTCTGTAAGTAAGCCTAATAATTCACTGGTTCCTGGGTGAACTTTGGTGGACTTGTAGCTTAGTTTGTCTTTGGAACTTTAGACACCATGTATATCTGTCTCCCCCAGGGAAGGAATCTTCCCAACACTTGGCACAGTGTGAGCCAAACAGCTGAAGTGTCACTGTCTGAAGGTAGACCCATTGCATAGGGAATTTTGACATGGTGGCCTGATTCTATAGCGTTGTGGAGGATACTGACACATGTAACTGTGGTTACTTGTGGACACTTGAAGGTAGGGCATCTGGAGGGGAATCCCTGCTGACTTCTGTGTGGTACAAGCAGCATGATTACTTGGGGAGTGGAGTCCACCACCTGAATATGGAGATGCCCTGAGAAAGCAGCACACCAGAGACTACGGCACTGGAAGTGGCTGCAGAGGTTCCTGGGACGCTGCTGAGGGTGATAGGAAATAAATCCTGGGCCATGCATGGTGACACAGACTTTTAATCCCAGCACTCAGGAAGTAGAGGTAGGTGGATCTCTATGAGGTTGAAGCCAGCTGGGGCTAAAAAGTGAAACCTTCAAACAGCCATAACAACCACAAAGAGAAAAGAAAACGACTAACTTGTAGAGCCAAGTTCAAAGTGAGACGGTCCGGTCATTTAAGGAAGGAATTGCACACACACAAGGCTTCTGCCATGCCAGCCCTTGAGTTGGCAGGGAAAGTGGATGAAAGAGAGGATGAGATGGAGATGTTGGCTTGTCAGTTCTCATAGCTGGGAGGTCAAGGGTTAAAAAAACACAGATGAAATCTGTTTCAACAAACCCTCTCCCTGGAACCTCCAAACCTGGAGGCCATTGGAGAAATTAGGTAATGAGAAAGTGCAACACAGAAACCCCCGACTCCCCTCCGGTCCAACCTTTGTTACAGAGCAAGGTAAAATCCACGATACAGAATGCACACAGGGTCTCGGCAGCACTCTGGTGCAGGAGACCATGGTAATCAACACTCAACACTGGGTTCTGCAATTGGGAAAAAGCCTTAAGCAAGTAAGGTAAAAATCCCTCATGGCTCATGGGACAAACGGGATCAGTCTGGTGCTGTGGGAGCAGAGAAACTGAGCAGCACGTCTCTGTCCTTGAGACAAGCTATCCAGCTATTGCCTGCCTCTTAGGAGCCATCGGAGACACTGATCATCAGCCGTGAAGACCTCCAGGCATCTCAAGGGCTGGAGAACAATAGAGACAGGACAGTCACTTCTGAGGGAGGGAAGTCAGTGTCAAGGAGGCAAAGCAGCCTGTGGCACTGAGAGGATGGGTGGGGTGTGCTGCTTTTATGGACTGAACCTCTGAAGCTGTAAGCCAGTCACAATTAAATGTTGTCCTTGGTCATGGACAACCCTAAGACAGACCTCATCCCCACCCTTGGTAAGCAGTGTGAGCTAGCCCCACTAAGTTCATCAGGGGTGAGGAAATTCAGGGAGGCATGAGCACAGAATGGCTCAGAGGACCACTAAAGGTTGTGGAGAACTCTGTTATGCAATTGTCCCCAACACAGACCTGTGAGAAAACAACTCATACAGGGTTTCTCTGTATAGTCCTGGCTGTCCTGGAACTTGCTTTGCAGTCCAGGCTAGCCTCGAACTCATAGATCTGCCTCCCGATAACTCCCTAGTGCTGGGAACAAAGGTGTGCACACCAACACACCTTGCAATGGACTTCGCTTGTGTCCGACTTCAGTGTCTCCTTAGTTGTGAACGTCTTCCAACATCTGACCCTTCCTCAGAACAGACAGTAATGAATTTCCTCAGTGCTTCACCAGGTTATCTCCACAGTTCCTCTAGTCATTATGGGATGGTGGTTTGGAACTATGCATCCCTGTGCCTCAGATCCTTCTGAAGTGGTGGTTCTCAACCTTCTCGATGTTTCCACCCTTTAATACAGTCCCCAAGTTTTGGTGACCCCCCAACCATAAAAATCATCTTCTTGCTACTACTGTTATGAATCCTAATGTAAATATCTGTGTTTTCCGACAGTCACAGGTGAACCCTGTGAAAAGGTCTTTTAACCCCTCCAAGGGGTTGAGACCCACCGGTTGAGAACCGCTGATCTATACAAAAGTTCTGTTTTATACAGACGGCATAATGGTAACCTTTGAGTGTTTCACAGATTTAGAGGCTCCTTTAAGAGACATAGAGTGCCTTTTCATCAAGCATGGGGGAGTAATTCACAAAGCATTCAGAAGCCAGTTACTGCTGTGATGTTCTCGGGAGCTTTATGTTTGACTAAGACCTAAGGTGATTAGGAAACTCTGCCACAACCAGGGCCTGTGCAGGCAAAAGAGTGAACAAGGGTATCTTGTGGGAGTAGAATTAGATTCTCTCAGAAGCTTGCTAGTTGGGAGCCCTGGTACCATCGGGTCATCTCCAAGAGTTGTTGGCCGAAGAAGGCCTAACAGCCTCTGAAACAAAGATCACTCACAGGTTATTGGTGGCAGAGGTAACCTGCTGCTGATGTCACACGCTTCAGTGACAGGACTTGGAGAAATAAAGCTAGGGGTGGACAGGGACTATCTGTCCCTTTCCTGCCAACTAGCTCCTGTAAGTGCCAGTAGGTGCTAGCGGGGAAGTTGTAGAGAATTAAGTCCAAAATTCCTGTGTATCTGTGGAAACTGCACACTTCAGCAAGTGCAATAGTTGCACAAGTGGTTCCAGATACAACCTGCTTTTTGATTGGATGTAATCGTATCTTAAGTGGTTATAGATAGAACCTGCTTTCTGATTGGATGTAAGGCTGTTTCTTGGAGGAAAGACTCTTCTAGAACTGGGAACTTAGACAAAAACCTGTGTTTGGAGAAGTCACAGGCTCCAGTGGAGAAGCAACTGCCATCTCTTGGTTCCAGGGCACACTGGATCAGATGCTTCCCCACATGTGTGCTTCCAGCCACAGGCTGTTATCACAGGCCACAGGCTGTTACCACAGGCCGTGGTATTATTTAGACTATTTTTTTCTATTTTTCAAACTTTCCTCCATTTCTGTTCATTTGTGTTTGAGGTAGCATACCCCTGAGACTTTCTATCAGACACGTTCTGGAGCTAAGAGGAATGAAGAAAAGGCACAAGGGTTTGGTACCTCACTGGAGTTAAGGAATGGTCGGAAATCTGTGCCACGGCTCCCAGGCTCAGGGAGCCTTGTGGAAGAGGGGTTGTAAAGAACGTAAGAGCCAGAAGAAGAGGTTTTGTGCAGGACTGTGCGCCAAGCTAAACTGCCACCCAGGAGTTCTTCAGGGCCTGCTCACAGAAGCTCACCACAGCTGGGCCTGTTGGCCATTTCCATCCCTCCTAGAAGGCAGGTCACCTGAGGATCCAGCCAGTCCTGCCAACCAACTGCATGCAATTCTGCCCTAATTGCTCATGGTTCTTGGGGTAGGGGTTAGAGGATCTAAGTGGGAAAGGCTGAGGGGAGGGGCCTTCTCTATGCATCTGGAGAAGCCATCATCCCTCCTGTTTGCAGACCTTCCAGTGTGGCTGCTTTAAGGTCACCTGTGCTCCTGCTTGTAGCTCTCACTCACTGCTCTGTAAGTAAGCCTAATAGTTCACTGGTTCCTGGGTGAACTTTGGTGGACTTGTTGCTTAGTTTGTCTTTGGAACTGTAGAATGTATGTCTCCCCAAGAGCAGTTTTAGCACACTGTTCATGCAGAGGACCTGATTTTGGTTCCCAGCACCCAAGTCAGCAGCTCACAATCACCTGTTATTCTAGATATGCACACTCATGCACGAGCACACACAGGCACGTTTACTTTTAAAAAATGTGGTTGATGGTGGTGGTTTTCACACCTGTAATTCCTGCACTTGAAAGGCTGATGCCAGAGGATCGGGAATTCAAGGACAGCCTCAGCTACATAGCAAGTTCCAAGGCGCCTTGGGGTACAAGAAATTCTAAATCACATAAAGAAGACTGAGTCTGGAGCAAATGCTCACAACAACCTTAAGCAACTTCAGTTCCAGGGGAATGAAGCCTTCTCCTGGCCTCCTCAGGTACCAGACACACATGTGCTACTCAGACAACACACACACATATGTATATATACATGTGTACATATATATATGTGTGTGTGTGTGTACACACACACATATGTACATGTATATGTATAATTAAGACATCTATAGGCAGGCAGTGGTGGCGCACGCCTTTAATCCCAGCACTTGGGAGGCAGAGGCAGGTGAATTTCTGAGTTCGAGGCCAGCCTGGTCTACAGAGTGAGTTCCAGGACAGCCAGGACTACACAGAGAAACCCTGTCTTGAAAAAACAAACAAACAAAAAAAGACATTTATAACAAAACATACAATTATATTTTGCTAGGTTTCTGTCATTAATAAGGAATGAGGCTGGCATTCAATTAGGCAGTTTGACTCCTGACTACAATAAAGGCATAAATCCATCCGAGGACAAGAGCACTACCCGACTGATAGTAGCTTTTGAAAATGAGTGCAAATGAAAGCTTCATCAAATCCTGTTTCTCCTTCCGTCTTCCAGAGTGTGCTGAGATCAAATACCAAATCCGACCCTGTGCTTCCCGCCAGAATTTATATACACAAACCAGGAAGTGTAGGTACTCTGTTCAAGCCTTGTCCGTGAGACGTGGACTCGTAGTATATCACCACCAGGTGGCGCTTGAGGCACAAAATTGACAACAGATGGAGCCCCACCCTGTTTGTGTGCTTAAGGCATGGCACCCCGTGGCTCCTGGGTTTGATCTGCGACAAACACGTCCTGAGGATGTTCTGTGCACCGTATAATAATGTCTATGTGAGGGTCTCAGGATGTGGTGGGTAGAGGAAGAAAAAGTTAGAAATGCATACACCTTCAGAGCTCAGCCTGTCCGTTCAGAGGAGCCTTTTCCTTTACTGAGATGTTAAGCAAGTTCTGGTGTGTAGAGAGTGCTTCACCTAAGGAAGTTCCTCACGTTGCAGGGATGGTAGTCCCAGCAAGCAGATCACCCATCTCCCCTCCAACCTCTTCTGTTTCTACCTGCTCACATCTGGGAATGTGTGGAGCCTGGGTTAAAAAAAAAAAAAAAACAAACAAACAACAAAAAACCAGAATTGTGTTCAGGAAGTCTGGGGCAGTAGAGAAAGGGAAGTAAAACTTATCATTACTTTTTGATGCAGAATATATTTCAAGTCTTGTGTTTTTCTGCTTAGCAGGGGAAGTTGGGTTTGTTAGAAGAGAGAGAGTAGGTCCAGTGTCCTACTGCTATGAAGAGACAACATGACCAAGGTAGCCCTTATAAAAGAAAGCATTTAACGGGAGGCTTGCTTACAATTTTAGAAGTTTAGTTCGTTATATCATGGAGGAGAGCTTGGCAGCCCACGATGCTGGCACTGGAGAAGTAGCTAAGAGCTACACCCTCATGGGTAGGCTTGGCATGGACTTTTGAACCCTCCAAGTGCACCCTCAGTGACACACTTCCAACAAGGCCACACCCCTTAATCCTTTTCAACTAGTGCCACTTCTGGTGACAAAGCATTCAAATCCATGGGGCCCATTCTCATTCAAACCAGCACGAGTTGGTGATTTTTATCCAGGTGTGCTTGGAGCTGTGTTTCACCAAAGTTGCTTTAAACCTTCCCAGGCCACAGTCTACTAGGTCTTATCGGTCCAGAAGATGATGGATAACTCTGGAAAGGTCAAGCAGCTCAGAAGCACGTGTCATCTTTTTCTGAGATAGTCTCAGGTAACCCAAGCTGACCTTGATTTTCTAATACTCTCACCCCCACCTCTTGAGAACTGAGATTACAGGTGTATGTCACCACCATACCTAGTTTTACGTGATGCTGGGGATGGGAGGGACCCACGGCTTTGTGCATGCTAGGTGTCTTAGTTTGGGTTTCTATTAATGTGACAAAGCACCATACTTCTACACTGAAGTCCATCACTGAAGGAAATCAGGACAGAAACTCAAACATGACCAGAACCTGGAGGCTGGAGCTGATGCAGAGGCCATGGAGGGGTGCTGCTTACTGGCTTGCTCCTCATGGCTTGCTCAGCCTGCTTTCTTTCAAATTCAGGTCCCAGAAATGACTCCACTTACAATGGGCTGTGCCTCCCCCGTTGATCACTAATTGAGAAAATGTCCTACAGGTGGGTCTTATAGAGGCATTTTCTCAATTGAGGCTCATTCCTCCGATGACTCTAATTTGTGACAAGTTTGACTTAAAACAAGTCAGTACACCAGGCAAGTACTCAAACAACTGAGCAATATCCTCAACCAACCCTTACTTGTCAGTTTGATCAGAGAAGTCATGGACCCATCAGTTTGGACTCCAACCAGCATATGTTCTGCGGAGGGGAAGGTCACCACAGAGAGAATGTCCTACTGTCTTCAAAGGAAGCCACGTGGTCAGTGAAAGGAATTAGAGACACCTCAAGACCAAGTTCTCAGCACAAAGATTTATTTACCCTAGAGGGACAAGGGACAAAGAACTGCCTCTGGACGGAGAGGAGACAGACGTGGCCCATAGGCAAATGGCAATTTATAAAGGAAAAGATGGAACCACGGTTAATTTTTTTTTTTTTTTTTTTTTTTTTTTGGTTTTTTGGTTTTTTTGAGACAGGGTTTCTCTGTGTAGCCCTGGCTGTCCTGGAACTCACTCTGTAGACCAGGCTGGCCTCAAACTCAGAAATCCACCTGCCTCTGCCTCCCAAGTCCTGTGATTAAAGGCATGCACCACCACTGCCCGGCAAGTTGGTTAATTTTGATCAGGAGTGTTGATTAGGGTAACAAAGGGGGTTTCTCTTTTTTTTTTTTTTTGTTTTGTTTTTGTTTTTGTTTTTTTTTTTTTTTGAGACAGGGTTTCTCTGTGTAGCCCTGGCTGTCCTGGAACTCACTCTGTAGATCAGGCTGGCCTCGAACTCAGAAATCCGCCTGCCTCTGACAAAGGGGGTTTCTCATTGCTGGACATTGCTTTGGTAGCTGGACCTTGGTGATTTGTCTTAGGAATGAGTCAGTGACCATATAAGGGAATGTACCTCAGGGGCTAGCTTTAGTAATGTTATCTTAACAGTTTAGCAAGGCAAAGGGAAGGGAAGAAAGGCAAGGCCTGCCAGAGCCGTGTTTGTCATGCTCCGGCCTCCTAGAACCCTTCAATCAGCAAGACCCTGACTTATTCAGCAGATCCCACAACTGGTAGGGAAAACTAAAGGAGACAGCCGCTCTTCCCAAGTCCCTATAAGTAGCACCTGAGGACCCCAACTGGCCACAATAAGAACAAAATGTGTTCATTTTCTGGCCACTTATATGGTCTCACCCAAGGAAAATGTAACCAAAACGATGTTACAAAATTACCCATCCCCAACTAGGATTCTTACTCTGACCTGGTTTAGTTCGGGGGTCATCAATGCTTTTTATTTCTTCCAAGATTTATTACATGAATACATTGTAGCTGTCTTCAGACACACCAGAAGAGGGCATCAGATCCCATTACAGGTGGTTGTGAGCCACCATGTGGTTGCTGGGCATTGAACTCAGGACCTTTGGAAGAGCCTCTTAACCTCTGAGCCATCTCTCCAGCCCATCAATGCTCTTAAAGACCTACAAAGACAGTAATTCAATTAACTAGCTATAGTCCAGGTAAAAACTTTAATTGTCCTTTGTAGACAGAATATCTTGTGTATGGAAGCATCACCTGTCAATAAAAAGCCTATGGCCAATGAACTGAGGCAGGATTATAAGGTGGGACATCTGGCTCAGAGAGAGGGGGGGGGAGGGGAGGGGAGAGGAGAGGAGAGGATTGGAGAGGATTGGAGAGGATTGGATTGGATTCTGGGAAATTGCTAGGCATGGGAGATTCAACCTGAACTCTGGAGAGATGGTTGCAAGAATCTGAGGAGAGGTACCCAACCCCAACTAGGTGGCAGGACTTAGAAAAGAGTAAATGGATAGTTATGAGCTAGTCAGGGGAACAAGCCAAAGCTTAGGGCCTAAGCATTTCTTTCTTTCTTTCTTTCTCTTTTTTTTTTTTTGGTTTTTCGAGACAGGGTTTCTCTGTGTAGCCCTGGCTGTCCTGGAACTCACTCTGTAGACCAGGCTGGCCTCGAACTCAGAAATCCGCCTGCCTCTGCCTCCCAAGTGCTGGGATTAAAGGCATGCGCCACCACTGCCCGGCAGCATTTCTTTGTGAAATATTGTCAGAGTCATTTCTGGGAACACAGAGGCTGGGTAGAAAAGCTTATGATTACAGTCCTTGAAACTCTCAACCTTGGAGGGCCTTCCATACTGCATCTCAGGTAACAAGATTAATAGCTAGGAGCCTCCTCTTTTACAATCCCATAGTCAAACTTAAACCTTGCTGCCTACTGCCAGGGTCTAAAGCTAGCTCACAGATGGGAAGATGGTATTAGCCCAGAGAGAGCAACCATTGCCATCAACCCCAGTCTTCCAACACTGAGGAGTTCTCAAAGTCCAAGCAAAGGATGTCCAAGCTTGGCCATGGTCAACACTCTCTCCCATCTTAAAGATTAGATCACCAGTGCTAACCAGTCCCAACCAACACCTCTCAGCCTTGAATCAGTTCCCCAGTGGTTCCTCCTGGCTGACAGTCATAGGGAAATTCGGAAACAAAAAGCCCAAACCTAAAGCCAAAATAAAGAGGCAAGAGCCAGTGAGGTGGTTAGACTCTGTCATCTGCCCCAAGATTGACAGCACACATGCTGGAGAGAAGCAAGCCTGCTGAGTTGTCCACTGACCTTTACCCCCTAACGCCAACAATGGTGGCACAGGCCTTTAACCTTAGCACTCAGAAGGCAGAGGCAGGTGGATCTCTTGAGTTCAAGGCCTGCCTGGTCTATAGTGTGAGTTCCAAGAAAGCCAGGGCTACACAGAGAAACCCTATATTTTGAAAAAAAAAAAAAATAAAATATGCACAAACGGAACAAAACAAACCTTCTGCTCTCTAACGAGCAGACCTGACGATGACTTGTGGTGCCTTGATGTCAACAGATGTCTGAGCGAACGCCTAACTTCTAACGAGCCTCATCTCAGGCTCTAGTGAGGAACAAATGGAGTTAGAACATTTACTCTGTAACCAGATAGCCCAATGCCCACATTACTCAATTCTCATCTACTCAGATATTATTACTGCACACAAATGACTCATGTGACAAGGTTAGGTAAGTCTCAACTGCTATAGAGGGACACCATTCCCTCTCAGGGCTGTGGTTCTGTGAATCAATTCACTGTGTTTGTTTTTCTGCCCATGATATGTGTGTGTGTGTGAGAGAGAGAGAAAGGTGGTTCAAGACAGGTTTCTCTGGGTTGCCCTGGCTGTCCTGGAACTCACTCTGTAAACTGGGTTGGCCTCGAACTCAGAAGATCCACCTGTCTCTGCTTCCTAAGTGGTGGGATTAAGGTGTCTGCGTCTGCCACCATGCTCAGTATATTCTTTACAATTTTTATTTTATCTGTAAGGGTTTTACCCCATCTTGGAGTCATCTTAGAACACCCCCCCACACACACACACAGCAAGTTATCATCACAAAGATTTATTATCCAAGAGGGACAAGAGGGGGTGCAGAGGAGGGGGGGTATCAGAATCAGACAGCAAGATATATATATATATATATATATATATATATATATATATATATATATACACACACACACACACACATTACAGGAGTAGTTTTTTAAGGGAAAAAAGAAACCTTTGCTAGAGTGAGTTGGTAAATTCTGATTGAACATGTTAGCCAAATAATGAAGAATTTTGATTGTTAGACCTTGGTAATTGCCTCAGGAAAGAGTCCATGGCCAAATAAAGGAGCAGACCTAAGGGGCCAGATCTCAGAATGTAATCTAATGGTTTAGCAAGGGAGACAGATGTGGGGTGGGAAGACCCTTGCTAGAGAGCACTCCTTTTTGTTTTATTGGGTTGTTGGGAGTTGGTAAATTCGCATTGTTCTCTCTGGTGATTTCTTCTACATTGGAGTGTCATTGTTAGGGACCCAAGGCAGCTGGAATGTGTGTCAAGTCTGGGAAGAGCAGGCTGTTTCGATGTCCAGGCTCTGCAGGACCATCTGGGGCTAAAGAAGTGTAGGCAGTGTTAGAGCATTTCTTGAGGCTGGATCACCTGGGACTAACTCCTGTGGAGCAGTCTAGGATGCAGATGATGAGAGAGCACCTGGAGCTGCTGGAATAGTCTGTAGTCGATTGGAGATTTGCTAGGACAGATAGCCTAGGGACAGAAGGTAAAGTTCAGGAGTTTAGGGGAAATTTTTATTTTTTCTGAGACAGTTTCTTTGGAACTTTGGCTTTCCTGGAACTTACTCTGTAGACTAAGGCTACCCTCCAATTCAGAGATCTAACTGCCTCTGCCTTCCAAGTGCTAGGATTAAAGGCATGTGTACCACTGCTTGAGGAACACTTTTTTTTTTTTATCTTGGGTGAACATTGTAAACTTTTTTTTTTTTTTGGTTTTTGGTTTTTGGAGACAGGGTTTCTCTGTGTAGCCCTGGCTGTCCTGGAACTCACTCCGTAGACCAGGCTGGCCTCAAACTCAGAAATCCACCTGCCTCTGCCTCCCAAACATTGTAAACTTTTAAGCCCATGGTCTTGGTAGTTGGGAGAGTGTAGTCCCAAAACGAAGAAAGAGTGAAATATCCCACCCTCATTAATAGACAGCTGAGGGAACTTATTAGTCTGGTGGCTGACAGTAATACTTATCTGTAGTCTTTGACCTGTGACAGGTGGATCTGAGGCTTATAAGACTTTTTTTTTTAATTTTTAAAGATTTAGTATGTGTATGAATATACTGTTGCTGTCTTCAGACATAACAAAAGACAGCATCAGATCCCATTACAGATGGATGTAGTTGCTGGGAATTAAACTTAGGACCTCTAGAAGGGCAGTAAGTGATCTTAACTGCTGAGCCATCTCTCCAGTCCAAGACTTTTTTTTTTTAAAGTTTATAAAAGAGATAAAAGTTTTAGATATGTAGTATCTAAACTACCAACTGTTTGTAATCTATACTGAAACCCATACTATAAAAAGAGCAGTAGATTTATGTCTCTGAGTCACAGTAAAAGTTTTGGAATCCAAACAATAGCATACAGAAAAGGAAATCCGAAACAACTTTTCCTACCTTAAATCACTTCCTCAGACCTGTAAATTTCTTTCTCAAAACCTCACAACTTACTTAAGCCTCCATATCCTATGATCTTAGACCTCTATAACCTGTATTTACAGACTTTCATAACTAAGATTTTATATCCCCTGACCCTCATAAATTATATAATTTCTGTGTTTGGAGAAAGGATAGAAGGGATTTAGCACTATAATGAAATATTTCATGAAGTAGGGGGTAATGTCCTGTGTGGGAGGTGGGTTAGCTATGTTGTTCTTAGGTTATGTAGTAGGGTAGGCTGGAGAGAAGTACACTAAGTTATTAGGGAGGAAGCTTGACTGGCTCCATTAATGTCTTTACTGACAACGGAGGGGTCATTCTGATGTGCCTTGCTATGAACCAAGCTAATCTGAGAAGGTAAAAGAGAGGCCTAGAGAAAGTCGTGACATATATGTGTTTTGGAAACCTGTTCCTTCCAGATGGCCAAGTGTGTTAGCAAGATAGGGAGAGCATACCTGCAGTCTGGATGCACCACTAATGATGTATTATTATTGTTGGGGATTGGAAGGCTCTGGGGAGGGCTATTAATTCTGCCTGTTGACTGGTAGTGTGTGAGGATAAGGAGGCCGCAATGACAATGACATCATCTGAGACCACTGTGTAGTCTGCAACTCGGTGGCTGTCTGACAGGAGGGAGCTGGCCTCTATATAAAAATGTAGACAGAAGTGGCTAGAGGGTCCTTGAGCCCTCACGGATGTGCAATTGAAGGCAGAGGTCTTTCAGAGTCGAGGGACAGGAGTGAAGAGGGTCTGGGGAACGCTGGGTTAAAGGATAAATGAGGGATTGACAGACCACAGGCAAGACTTGTTAGTGATGAGTTTTCCATAGCAGAAGTTTAGAGGGATAGAATCTGAGAATGGTGCAAGGGGCCGGGATGCACTGTAAATCAAGAGTTGAGAAAGTGGTGGGATCTGGCGTTAACTGGTTAGATTCAGAGATAAGTAGAGAGGCCCCTGCTAGAGCAGGTAGACAAAGAGGTCCTCTGTGGATGATGGTGTCTAGAATTTTGGAGAGGTAAGCCACAGGGGCAAAGAATAATCCTAGAAAGTGTCCCAAGACCCCAATGGCATAAGCTTGCTTTTTGGAAGTGTAAATATGGAAAGGTCTGCCTAGATGAGGGCCAGGGCTGAAAGGAGAGTGGTTCTTTTAACAACTGTTTATAAGTGGGAGGAGGAGGCTCATGGGGAGATCCAGAAGTAGCCTAGTATGCAGGGTGTTCTAGAAATCGGTACCCAGCGATCCACGAGCAAGGAAAATTGGCCACCTCCAAAAAGGAAAGCAGTTCAGATTCTCTTGAGGGTAGAGATAAGGAGCAGAGCTGGTTAAGGCCATCCAAAGTGAGGTGTTCATGGGTTGGGGTGAGAGAGAATCCAAGACAGGTAACCTGGGGGGAGGAGAGCTGAGCTTTAGAAGTGAGATCAGTAAATCCTGGAGCTGAGGAAACAGAGGAAGAGAGGGACATCAACACACTGAAGCAGGTAGGAGGGGAAAAGAAGAAGGCAGGTGGAAAAGGTGGAGGCTAGCCCGTCTTTGAATCCCTAGGGCAGGACAATCCAGGTCAGTAGTTGGGATGGTTGAGTACCGGGGAATGGCCGAGTGAAGGCAAGAAGACCTGGAGAATGAACGTCTAGGGGTGTTGAGAAAAGCCATCCTTGAGGCTGAGGACTGAGAAGTGACTCGAGTTATCAGGGATTGTGGGTAGGATGTGTAATGGCCGGGGTTACGGAGTGAAGACGGACAACGGACAATGTAATGGAGCAAAGGTCTCAGAGGAGGTAGAAGTTTCTGTTTTTGCTTCGTTTTGTTGCTTTTTGGGGGACAGGGTTTCTCTGTGAACCCCTGGCTGTCCTGGAACTCACTCTGTAGACCAGGCTGGCTTGGAACTCAGAAATCTGCCTGCCTCTGCCTCCCAAGTGTTGGGATTAAAGGTGTGCGCCACCACCGCCCGGTAATTACTAAACATTTTAAATGCTATATTTATCAGATCTCTGGAGAGTTTGTCATCTAGTATGCTTAGGTTTAACCTTGAAAATGGTCACAAATCTGGTGTGGATGGAAGGGTGGACAAATAAAACTCAGCTGAAGGGAATTGATACAGACTTAGAGAGAGAGAGAGAGAGAGAGAGAGAGACAAAGAGACAAAGAGAGAGAAAGAGAGAAAGAGAGAGAAAGAGAGAAAGAGAGAGAGAGAGAGAGAGAGAGAGAGAGAGAGAGAGAGAGAGAAAACACGTAGTGGGCCAGATGGATTTGTACATAGAGAAGCTGAAGGCGGAAAGCTCTTAGGGAAAAGACAACACAGCAAACAGTTCCTTGAGGGGAGAGAGAACTTTCAGAGGGAGCCGAGAGCCATAGGCTGGGCAGACCTGCAGGTGAGAGCTGAGAGAACAAGAGAACCAGGTCTCACAGAGTCATAGGCAGCTCCTAAGTGGAGGAGAGTAAAGGGTTCAGCATCTGGGAAGTGGTGTGTTTTACTTGCATGTATGTGTGTGCATGCCTGGTGCTTGCAGATGCCAGGAGAGAGTGCAGGATCCTCTGCAAATGGAGTTCCAGACTGGGTTATGGGCGGTTGTATGCTGTCCTGTGGGCACAAAGGTCAGCATTCTACTGCTGTGAAGACAACACCACCACCATAGCAACAATTTATTTAGCCAGGCAGTGGTGGTGCATGCCTTTAATCCCAGCACTCGGGAGGCAGAGGCAGGCGGATTTCTGAGTTAGAGGCCAGCCTGGTCTAGGACAGCCAGGCTTACACAGAGAAACCCTGTTTCAAAAAAAAAAATTATTTAGCGTATATGAGTCCAATGTAGCTGTCTTCAGACACACCAGAAGAGGGCATCAGATCCCATTGCATATGGTTATGAGCCACCATATGGTTGCTGGGAATTGAACTCAGGACCTCTGGGAGAGAGCAGCTAATGCTCTTTACCACTGAGCCATCTCTCCAGCACACCCCCCATTCCCCAACAAGTCTTATAAAGCATTTAAGGGAGACTTGCTTACAGTTAAAGGTTTATTCCATTATCCTCCACAAGGCAAGGAGCATGGTTAATGGTAGCTGAGAGTTCCACATCTGGATACTCAGGCAGCAGGAAGGGAGACGCTTGGCTTGAGCTTTGAAACCCCAAAGTCCACCCCAAGGCCACACCTCCTAATCCCCCTCAAGTATGGCCACTCCCTAATGACCATGCATGCAAGCATATAAGCCTATCGAGGCCTTCCTATCAAAACAACCACAGCTAGGACCTGAGCCTGGGCCCTCTGCAAGAACAGCCAGTGTTCTTAACCACTGACCTGTCTCTCCAGTCCTACAGTGTTTATATTCTTTATTAGAATTTCTGTATGAGGAATCAGACATGGTATCACATGGCTGTAATAACAACACTTAAAGTGCTGAGGCAGGAGGAAGTTCAAGGTCAGCCTTAGCTCATTTGAGTTTGAGACCAGTGTGGGATATGAAGGCCTCTAGAGTCCGCTCAGTGATTGAAAGCATATACTACTCTTCCAGAAGCCAAGAATTTAGTTCTCGATGCCAAATATTATTGTAGGGCACAACTCCAGCTCCAGGGGCATCTGACATCTCTGGCCTTCTTAGACACCTGCACATGCATGCACATATCCACACACAGACACACATATACATGAGTAAAGATAATAAAAATAAACCTTTAGCAAAATAATGAAAGAAAAATCCCACAACTCTTCTATAGGGTTGCCAGAGAATCCGCAGGTAAAAGAACTTTCTGTGCAGGGCCTGAGGATGTGAGTTCAGGTCTATTGAAAGCACAAGGTGGCGGGATTAAGTCCTGAAGGTTGTTCTCTGAGCTCTACACACCTGTGCACACACACACACACACACACACACACACTCCATGTAAAGAAAACCAACTCCAGAAAGTTATTCTCTGACCTACACTCATACCTCACATAAAATATTAACTTAAAAATTAAAAAAAGGCCAAGTTTGGTGGTATATGCATTTAATCTAAGCACTTTGGAAGCAGAGGCAGTTGGATTTCCCTAAGTCCAAAGCCAGACTGGTCTACAGAGTGAAACCATCTTTTAAAGTTGTGTGTATCACAGGGTACATGGGGAGATCACAGGACAACTTGACAACTCTCGGGAGTTGGCTTTCCACTTCCACCAGGTGTGTCTGGGGCATTGAACTTAGGTCATCAGGCTTGGTGGCAAGTCCCTTCACCCAGTGAGCCATTTCTATGGCCCTCCACTTTATCTTTAGAGAGAGTCTTGCTGAAGGTGGAACTTGCTAATTAGGCTAGACTGGTGGCAGGACAGCAAGCCCTAGAAATCCTCCTGTCAGCCTTCCCAGAGCTGGGATTCAGATACATGCTGCCACACTCGTGGGGGGTGGTGGTGGCGGGACACACATGGGGTCAGAGTTCAACCTTGAGATGTCAGTACTCACCTTTCTGCCTCTGAGGCAGGATCTCTCTGCTGCTTCATAAACCAGGTTAGTTGTCCCAGGAGCTTTTGGAGAGTCTCCTGTTTCCACCTCCTGCTTCCTGACGGTTCTTAGGGAGCTACCATGTCTGGCTTTTACAGACAGGATGGCAGAGATCTGAACTTGGGTCACTTGGCCTCCCAAATGCTGGGCTTACAGCTGTGAGCCATCCTGCCTGTCAGAATTCTTCATTTTAGTGTCTTAGAAGTTCCCAAATGTGCTGGCTAGTTTTATATCAACTTGATATAGGTCATCTGAGAGAAAGGAATCTTGATTGAGACGATGCCTCCATAAGAACTGTAGGCAAACCTATAGAGCATTTTTTAATTGATTGATGGAGAAGGGCCCAGCCCATTTCTATAAGAAAGCAGGTTTAACACGCCAGTAAGCAGCACCCCTCCACGGCCTCTGCACCAGCTCTTAACTTCAGGAAATCCAGGTTTCAGTTCCTGCGTGGATCTCCTTTGATGACGGGCTATGGTGTGGAAGTATAAGTCAAATAGACCCTTTCCTCCCCGGCCTGATTTTGGTCAGCATCGGGGGGGAAAATTGGAAAATTTAATAATTGCTGCTGCAGTTGAAACTCCCTTCCCACCCCACCCCCCCACACTTTAATTTTAATCAGCCTCTATGATAGAGATGACTAACTGGGAGATTCTACAAAGAAACAAAATCTCACTTATCGACTGCTCTTCTCCCCTCCCCCACTTCTTCAAGATTGGAGTATTAGAACTCTAATGTTCATGCTCCAGCTGTCACTGACTTGTAGGGGGACTGAGGACAGGACGGACAAGGGCCGCTAGACAGGGTCGGTCATCCTAGGCTTTCTTTCATTCTAAATCGGGAAATTTCCCTAACGTTTTTGCAAGGGCAGCTAGTAAAAATTCAAAGAATATTCTTAGAGGCAAACCCGAACGTTCTCCGAGTATCAAAAATGTTGGGAAAGTTGACAAAGAATATGTAAGATTCAGACCAAACTGCCAAACCATCTGAACGAGCAGAGAGATAAACCCTCAACACTAGCTCACTCTGAACTCAGTAATTAGAGTAGCGGCTCTGCATGACGTAACTCCACAGGCGCTCCAATCCCACGTGGGAGGAGCAGCTGCTCCCGCCTCTTAAGTGGGACACCACGCCCTGTTCTCGCCCTAGCCAGTCAAATACTGCCTTTTGGTTTCTTTCCCCCTTTTTCCCCCCCACCCAGCCCTCCCATCTTGACCCTTTGGTCCAATCACGGAGGCCCTGCCATCCCAACTCCTCTCAAGCTTCCCAAGTCTACAAGGCGCAGCCCCAACAGGCAGGGGTGGGGCTTGAGGTCCCGGGGGGAGCACCATATATTACTGGGGGGAGCTGGACCAGACATTGAGCTGCCTGCAGCCACTCGGGCTGGCACTCCCAGAAGCCGCCCCATGGAGCACTCTCCAGAAGAGGGCGCCGGCCCCGAGCCTTCAGGGCAGCCCCCTGCTACGGACTCCACGCGGGACGGGGAATCCGGGGTCCCACCTGCCGGCCCAGGTGCGGCGAGCGAGGCCCTGGCTGTGCTGACTTCCTTTGGGCGCCGCTTGTTGGTGCTGGTGCCGGTGTACCTGGCAGGGGCAGCGGGTCTTAGCGTGGGTTTTGTGCTTTTCGGCCTCGCCCTCTACCTGGGCTGGCGCCGGGTCCGTGATGGGAAAGAACGCAGCCTGAGGGCAGCGAGGCAGCTGCTGGATGATGAGGAGCGGATCACGGCAGAAACGCTTTATATGAGCCACCGGGAACTACCTGCCTGGGTGAGTTACCACGTCAGCCCCTTGCTGCAGTATAGCTCTTCCCAGCCCCTCAACTCGGGCTCTCCCTTCCTACGAAGTCAGCTCCCCGACTTAGGAGCTAAGGCTGCCCCCACCCCCAGACTTTGCATCGTCCCGTTAGCGCTTGTGTGCTGACCGGGACGCACCACTCCCGGACGGCCACCCACTCTCCCCGCCCACCCTTGCCGCAGAGCGGATCCTTCCACGGAATCGGGACTTCTTCCTCGGACTACAGCAGTGCATCTGAGCTGCCGCTCCCAGCCAAGCGTGTAGAATGTTCGCTCCTCCTGACTTCTGGTGCCACTCGCGCGCCTTTGCCGCGCTGTCTCTGGGGATCCCTCCACCCCACCCCCACCCCCACCCCACCCTGTGATGGCACAGAGGTTCCCTCCTCTTTGCTAGCGCTTTCAAAGCTTTTTATCTACTTAAAGGCATAAGGGTTTTCCGTTTCCTGCCTTGTCCCTAGGTAACCGCTGAGACCCAGCCCTGCAAGCATTGTTCCGCTGAGTCCCAGCACCTGGAAATGACCTGCCACGGTCGCCTTCCAGCCTCAAGCCAGCCGGGCTGCTGGGCTAAGGGAGGAGGTTCTGGGAAGAGGGTAGCGCGGCAGCAGTTCCCGCTGCTCCTTTCCACTCGCACCCTGGGCGGCCCCACCCTTTTCCGGACTGTGGGTAGCCTTCGCTAGCTTGCTCAGTTTGCTCAGCTGACCCAGGCCCTTATTACTACACCCTGTCTCCTGGGCTGAAGCAGATGCCTCTCTGACCTTGTTAAGCTGAGCGGGTTACCAGCCCCTTTGGGGGTACCCTCCTTACTCTTCTCACTTAGAGGTGACAGTTAGGTAGAGAGAGGCAGACACCAGTCACACTTGCCATGCCCTGGAGAGAAAAAAGGAAGAAGTGGTTTTATGCACCCTAAGTAGCAACTATTACTGCTACTTTTTATCATTGGAATTAATCCAACACTTCCACACCTCCGTGTACAGCGCAGGTGTCCTTTCCCACTCAGGAAGAGAGAGAAAGGAGGTAGGGAGGAAAGGAATGAGGAGAGAGAGAGGCAGTGCGGAGGTTTGCGCAGGCACTAGCGCACCAGCGCACCAGGCCTAAGTCTCTTCCTGCCAGTCTCTAGATTATCAGGGTTTGGTTTCTTCTTCACCTTCTTATACTGGAGCCCACGCCCAGTCCCAGGGGAGCAGGGAAGGCTGCTGGACAAAGGAACTAGGACTTCTTCGTCCCAGGATCCCCGGGAGCTCTGATTTGACAGGATCTCCTGAAAGAATGTGCCCTTCTCTTCAAGACTCCTCCCCCTCCCCCTCCTCTGCCCCAGAAGCTGCCATTTCGCATCTCAGAGCTATCTGAAGCATCTCTGTGTGGCCCCACATCCTACCTGCTCCTCTTATTAAAAAAGCCTCAGTGTCCCCAAATTCTAAGAAGAGAATTCTCCTACCTCCAGGATTGTGTGCTTAAATCTGTATTAAAACCTTTTTCTTACTGGGCGTGGTGGCATGCCTTTAATCCTAGCACTTGGGAGGCAGAGGCAGGTGGACTTTTGTTAACAAACAGCCTGGTCTATATAGTGAGTTCCCTGTCAGCCAGGGCTACATAATAAAACACTACAAACAAACAGAGAAAAACAACTTTTTCTCCCTTTGTTTAACCCATAGTCTCATATAGCCCAGGATGGCTTTGAACTCCCGGCCCTCCTGCCTTTACCTTCCAAGTGCTGGCAATATAGGTTTGTGTCCCATGGCCAGCTAAAACCTTCTCTTAATAAAATCAAACTTTGCCTTAAAAGGGGGGCGGGGGAGGTGGCTCAGCGGTTAAGAGCACTGACTATTCCAGAGGTCCTGGGTTCAATTCCCAGCACCCACATGGCAGCTCACACTGCCTGTAACTCCAGATGCAAGGGATCTGACATCTTCACACAGACATACATGTAGGTAGAACACCAATGCATATAAAATAAGTCACCAGAACACAAAAGGTGGTGGAGGAGAGGGAGGGAAGAAACCTCAGCACCAAGTCCTGGGTGTAAGGAGTCACTGTGGGATAGACACGAGCCTCTCAGGAAGCATGGATGTCACATGTGCTCATCACTGTCTCTGCCTTCTCCACGTCAGGTCAGCTTCCCAGATGTAGAAAAGGCGGAATGGCTGAACAAGGTGAGGATTGCCTTGTTTTGATTTTTCCTGGGTGGGGTTTATTCCTCTTTCAATGTTTTTTCCACACCTCCATTTCAGCTAGAGCACAGTCCCCAGAGCTGCCCATGGGGTGAGTCTGACTCCATGCCCAGCTCTGGACACTGAGCCCAAGGCCGCCTCCTCCCACTTGTGGCATCAGGCCTCAGAAAACAGCTGTATGCTGTCACGCCCAGATAGAACTGGCCTTTAGACGGGTGGCTCTCAACTTCCTGATGCTGTGACCCTTTAATACAGCTCATGTTGTGGTGATCCCAACCATAAAATTACTTTTGTTGCTGTTTCATAGCTGTAATTTGCTACTGTTATGGATTGTAACGAGAATATCTGTGTTTTCTGGTTCTTAGACTGATCCCTGTGGAAGGGTCATACGACCCCATGAGGGTCACAAACCACTGCTTTAGAAGGAAAGTGGCCTCTTCTCTGACAATGTTCCTTCTTTTCTTTTCCTCCCAGATTGTTGCTCAAGTGTGGCCCTTCCTAGGCCAGTATATGGAGAAGCTTCTGGCTGAAACGGTGGCCCCAGCTGTCCGGGGAGCTAACCCCCATCTGCAGACATTCACGTTTACACGCGTGGAGCTGGGTGAAAAGGTGCTGTGTGGGAAGCAGTGGATAGGGGGTGGTGGGGCACCCTAAGGGCTGAGGCTCACCTTTTTCACTCCTGCCTCTCCTGAGATCACCTCTCTCTTTAGCCAGTACGAATCATTGGCGTCAAGGTTCACCCTAGTCAGAGAAAAGATCAGATTCTACTGGACTTGAATGTCAGGTAACTTCCCGCCTCCTGCTCCCCTGCCAGTGGGTCCCAGTCACCCCTGACTACTCAGCTCCCCTGGACACCTAGTACTCACTTCTTTATTCTCTTTCTCATTGCCCCCCAGCTACGTAGGTGATGTACAGATTGATGTGGAGGTGAAGAAATACTTCTGCAAAGCCGGAGTCAAGGGCATGCAGGTGGGGCTTTGCCCTAAGTGTCATGGACTCTGGGGAGGGGAGGCTCAGAACAACTGAGGCTTGGGAAGTGTGGGAGGACCCAGGGCGTTGATCTTCTCTTCTCCCTCCAGCTCCACGGCGTCTTGCGGGTGATCCTTGAGCCACTCACAGGAGACCTTCCTATTGTGGGGGCTGTGTCCATGTTCTTTATCAAACGCCCGGTAAGAGAGAGAGAACATTGTTGGGAGGTGGGAGACATGGGACTGTGGGGTTTGGGAAGAGAGGCGGTACAGACAGGTAGCTATGGACATTGAGAAGTCAGATCAGAGGCTGAGTGTGCCCGTGCTCCCTAGGATCTGTCCTGATTCTTCTGCCCTTCTGTTCCAGACACTTGACATCAACTGGACAGGGATGACCAACCTGCTGGATATCCCAGGACTCAGGTATTGGGCACCCTCCCAAGTACCCCTGGGCAGAGGGTTCAGAGATACAAAGCAGGACACTTCACTCTGCGCCTGAGTCCTTGCACTTGGGGAGATCGGACGTAAACTCCAGGAAAGTTTCAGACTGGGGTTTTTTTCTTCCATGGGAGGAACATGCACTTGGGTAGAAATGGAGACTCCTCGGTGGGTGGAAGTACCTGCTGCAAGCCCAATGGGTACGGCATGGTTGTCCTCTGACCTCCACACATACCCTATGGCAGGCATGCATGCATGTGCACACACAGATAAAAACAAATGTAAAATAAAGAAAAAAAGAGACTGTATTTCCTAAACTTAGGTGTGGTGGCTCACATCTGTAGTCCTGGGACCTGGGAGGTTGGAGTTCAGTGCCATCATGGGTTACGTAACAAATTCCAGCTCAGCCAGAGATATGCAGTGAGATTTAAAGGTTTAAGTCTTTCTCTGTAGGAAAAACCACAATTGGGGTAGGGGGAAAAAACCTAGACGTTGAACCATTCCCTCCCTGCCTCCTCATTTAGTTCACTCTCTGACACCATGATCATGGACTCCATTGCTGCCTTCCTTGTGCTCCCTAACCGACTGTTGGTGCCCCTTGTGCCTGACCTTCAAGATGTGGCCCAGCTGCGGTCCCCACTACCCAGGGTATGGCATCTCTCAGAAGACCGAGCTTTTTCTCAAAGGCTTGCTGAGTTCTTAGTTTCTCACCAGTGGATTCCTGACCCCAGGGCATTATCCGGATTCACCTGCTGGCAGCCCGAGGTCTGAGTTCCAAGGACAAGTATGTGAAAGGCCTGATTGAGGGTAAATCAGATCCCTATGCCCTTGTTCGAGTGGGCACCCAGACGTTCTGCAGCCGTGTCATAGATGAAGATCTCAACCCTCACTGGGGGGAGACGTATGAGGTAGGAGCCAAGGGGTGCATATGTGTGTGTGTGTGTGTGTGTGTGTGTGTGTGTGTGCGCGTGCGTGACATGAGGCCCTGAGAGTCAATGGGGTGGGGGGAGAAGCTGCTGGCTGGAGCCCTCACAGATACAGCTCATAAGACTGCAGTCCTCTGTGCTCTCCAGGTGATAGTCCATGAGGTTCCAGGACAGGAGATCGAGGTGGAGGTATTTGACAAGGATCCAGACAAAGATGATTTTCTGGGAAGGTGAGACAGCCCATTTTAGATTCTAAAGTCCCAGCACTACCAAGATTCTGGAGGTAGCAGAGCCCACACAACACACACCCTCCCTCTGTCCCTCATCAGACCCTCTCTCCCTCCATCCTTCCCCTCCATGTAAACATTAAGCATGTAGTGCTCTTGCAGAGACCTGGGTTCGATCCCTAGTGTCCAGGGAGGCTTACAATCCCCTGTGTCTACAGCTTCCGTTCCTTTGGCCTTCTTAGGTACCGGCACTCACATGCACATACCCAGACACAGAATTTTTAAAAAGTAATAAAAAGGATTCTCCAATTACTCCTGGATAGTGAGTGGAGGGAAACCTGCTGACTTGCTACTAATTATGTCACTTTTCTCTCCACCCCACCCCCTCTTCCAGAATGAAGCTGGATGTAGGAAAAGTATTACAGGCTGGAGTCCTGGATAGTGTAAGTTGGGACAAGAGGAAGGTGGGAGTGAGTTCACCCTCTGGGAAGTGACAGGTGCTGCCTTTTGGGTGGCCTCTGACCTCTGCTTGTCTTTGACTCCCTTCAGTGGTACCCTCTACAAGGTGGGCAAGGCCAAGTTCACTTGAGGCTAGAATGGCTATCACTTCTGCCAGATGCAGAGAAGCTGGATCAGGTAAGCTGCATAGGACACAGGAGGTTGGGAACATCGGGGGTGGGAGGGTGGGGCTGACCACTGTTCCCTCCTCCCAGGTTCTCCAGTGGAATCGGGGCATCACTTCTCGGCCAGAGCCCCCATCAGCTGCCATCCTTGTTGTCTACTTGGATCGAGCCCAGGATCTTCCTGTGAGTTTGGCTCCTAGCATAGGTGGATCAGAGCCTTGGGGGAAAGGACGGCCACTCCTCCTTTGCTGAGGATACAGATACCCCTGCCTGTAACAGTTCTGAGGAGGGGTCAGGTCCACCTTGAGGGAGAGTCTGCTGGCCCTACCTTACATCATCAGACCCCAGACACCCAACACTTGAAGGATGATGTCTAAATTCTATCCCCCAACACAGCTGAAGAAAGGCAACAAGGAGCCCAACCCCATGGTGCAACTGTCAGTTCAGGATGTGACCCAGGAGAGCAAGGTAGGGGTGAGCACAGCGCTGGTTCAGGATCAGGGGGAGCAGGCCTCGCCTTAAAATGCTTGCTAGTTCAGGGTTTCAACCCACATGGGAGTGGTGCTGGGTACATGTGCTATGTCGTCACCCTCAGGCTACCTACAACACCAACAGCCCAGTGTGGGAAGAAGCTTTCCGATTTTTCCTGCAAGACCCTCGAAGCCAGGAGCTTGATGTGCAGGTGAGAGCTGCCTTATCCCGTCTTCCCAGGCTTCGTTGGTACGTGTTTTCCCCTTTCCCTGCTTTCTGAGATCTGTTTTTACCTGTGTGTGTGTGTGTGTGAGAGAGAGAGAGAGAGAGAGAGAGAGAGAGAGAGAGAGAGGAATTATTTCATTTATTCCTCCCAAGTACTGGGATTAAAGGTGTGAGCCAACACCTCTAGCTTTGTCAGTGTAGCTTTTTAAGAAAGATTTATTTTATGTATCTGAGTACATTGTCAGTGTCTTCAGACACACATCAGAAGAGGACATCAGATCCCATTACAGATGGTTGTGAGCCACCATGTGGTTGCTGGGAACTGAACTCAGAACCCCTGGAAGAGCAGTTGGTGCCCTTAACCACTGAGCCATCTCACCAGCCCCAGTGTAACTGGTTTATTATTATTATTTTACTTATTCACTTTACATGCTGTTCACTGTCCCCTCCTAATCACCCCCTCCCACAATTCTTCCCTGAGTTTGTTTGTTTGTTGTTTTTTTTTTTTTGATAAGGTCTCACAGTGTAGACCTGGCTGGCCTCAAGCTCACAGAAATCCACCTGCCTCTGCCTTAGTGCATAAAGGTGTGCCACCACACCTGGCTTAAAATTCATTTTTATAATTGGTAACTCTGTACTTGAGTAATTTTTATAGTGGGCAGATTGTATCCCAATAAAATTAACATTTAGCATTTAAAGGTCTTAGAACAATCATGAAACATTGTATCATAGCTTCCTTGCTAACTGGTCAGGTTCATAGAGGAAACATGTAGGTGCTGATTGTACAGCCTCTGAAGGGGCTGGAGCAAGTAGGGTTTGGAGACTGGGCCAGCAAAGCACTGGCCCCGCTCGTTGATATACAGCCTGGTGACCGGAGTTTGATCCTCAGAAGATACATAAAGGTGGGGAGAACCAACTCCACAGAATTGTCCTCTGACCTCCACACATGGGCTTGGGACACATTCCATGTATGTCACACACTCACACACAATGAACATTTTTTTTTTTCAAACATTCCGAACAAAGATCTCAACTGAGCCTGAAGGATAGTAAGTAGGATTGAAATAGGCAAGGGAGAGAATGAAAGCGTTCTCGGGAACGGAATGAGCAAAGGTAGAAGAGGAGATGGTGGAGTTGACAAAAGATGGTAAGAAGCCGGGAGGGAGAACCGAGCTGGAGTCGTGTTATAGTTTCAATATGCCTCCTTCTCTGACATTCACCTCCATTCTGTGCCGTACCACCAGGTGAAGGACGACTCCAGGGCCCTGACTTTAGGGGCCCTGACTCTCCCTCTTGCTCGCCTGTTGACTGCCTCTGAACTCACCCTGGACCAGTGGTTCCAGCTCAGCGGCTCAGGCCCAAACTCCAGGCTCTACATGAAACTGGTCATGCGGGTATGGCAATGGGGGAAGTGCTGGGGGCTGGGAGACCTGTGGATCTATTGGTATTCAGAGCGTAGAAGAGGAGCTACCTTATGCAAGCATATCAAAAAGTGTTTGTTGGGCTGACTCGGGGAAGGAATGAGATGAGCGCTGTCCTCAGCCTGCGCCTGCGCAAGAGCTCATCTGCGGACTGCCCGTGCTGTGCAATCACGATGTCTGTCTTATACTGCAGATCTTATACTTAGATTACTCGGAAATCCACTTCCCCACGGTGCCTGGTACCCAGGATTGGGACAGTGAGAGCCCAGACACAGGCAGCAGTGTGGATGCCCCACCTCGGCCCTATCACACAACTCCTAACAGCCACTTTGGGACTGAGGTAAATTGATACCTGGAAACTAGAAGGCTCCATCTGCCCACACTGTGTACCAAGCCTGTTTTAGGGGTGTTTCTGAGAGTTCTTGCTCCCTTCGGTCAGCATCTGTTCCTTCTGTAGAATGTTCTTCGGATCCATGTATTAGAAGCTCAGGACCTAATTGCCAAAGACCGTTTCTTGGGGGGACTGGTGAAGGGCAAATCAGACCCCTACGTCAAACTGAAGGTGGCAGGAAGAAGCTTCCGGACCCATGTTGTTCGGGAAGATCTCAATCCCCGCTGGAATGAGGTTTTTGAGGTCAGAAGTGAGTGGCTGGGACTCCTCTATCTGCCCCAACAGTGACTGCCATTCTGTGGTCAGCTGATGGGGGTGTGGTGGGGCGGATGGGGGTGTGGTCAGCTGATGGTGGAGAGGGGTAGTCATTTGGAGAAGAAAAGGAGAGACTTCCCTTTTCTCCCACTAGGTGATTGTCACATCAATCCCTGGCCAAGAGCTTGAGATTGAGGTCTTTGATAAGGACTTGGACAAAGATGACTTTTTGGGCAGGTAAGAGGATAGGATAGCAGTTCAGGCGGACAGATAGGCTGGGCACCATAGGCCACGGTATCAACCAGTCAGCCTCGTCTTTATTCTCCACCGCAGGTATAAAGTGAGTCTCACTACAGTGCTCAACAGTGGCTTTCTTGATGAGGTGAGCATGTGCTGAGAGCCAGTGACCCCCGATCTTGACGGACGCCTCATTTTCATTCTCACCTTTTCCTGCCTGTATCCACAGTGGCTGACCCTGGAGGATGTCCCATCTGGGCGCCTGCACTTGCGCCTGGAGCGTCTGACCCCTAGACCAACTGCTGCCGAGTTAGAGGAGGTGAGAGAGAGGAGCAGCTGGAGGAGGACGGGCAGGGTGCACCCTGTGTTAGCGTCCAAAGTGCGTCTCAGGTCCCAGGGTGTCAGTCCCGTCCACAGCCCACTATGTGTCCCAGGTGCTGCAAGTGAACAGCCTGATCCAGACTCAGAAGAGCTCAGAGCTGGCAGCAGCCCTGCTGTCCGTCTACCTGGAGCGGGCAGAGGATCTGCCGGTAAGAGGAAGCCCTGTGGGTTACTGGCTGGGATGGTGCTGGGGTGAGATTATCCGAAGCTATGAGGGTGGGGGCTGTCATGTGAAAATGGAGATGTGGCTCTGTGCTCTGTGGCTTTAATGTGTAAGGGCGGGGGGGGGCAGCTCTAAATTAACAGCAATTGGTATTCTCTTTCCAGCTCCGAAAAGGCACCAAGCATCCCAGCCCTTATGCCACTCTCACCGTGGGAGAGATTTCCCATAAAACCAAGGTAGAAGGAGAGGCTCTGTAAGGGGATCCTTCACTGCTAAGGACAGGAGGGAGGAGACTGCAAGAGTCTGGCCACTCATCATGGTAACACCCCCACCTGCTCTGTTTCCAACAGACTGTCTCCCAGACTTCAGCCCCTGTCTGGGAGGAGAGCGCCTCCTTTCTCATCAGGAAGCCACATACTGAGAGCCTGGAATTGCAGGTACTGTGAACTCAGTCCAGGAATGGGTGAACAGAAAGGAAAGAAATACCTGTGATCATAGCTCGTGGGAATCTGAGGCAAAGCGATTGCCCTGAGTTCAAGGCCAGTCTGGGCTAGTGAGACCGTTTCAAAAACACCACCACCACCACAAACAAAAGGGAAGTGTATTAGGGTTTTACTGCTGAGAACAGACACCATGACCAAGGCAACTCTTATAAAGGACAACATTTAATTGGGGCTGGCTTACAGGTTCAGAGGTTCAAGTCCATTGTCATCGAGGCAGGAACATGGCGGCATCCAGGCAGGCATGGTGCAGGAGTTGTTCTGAGTTCTACATCTTCATCTGAAGGCTGCTAGCAGAATACTGACTTCCAGGCAGCTAGGATGAGGGTCTTAAAGCCCACACCCACAGTGACACACCTACTCCAACAAGGCCACACCTTCTAATAGTGCCACTCCCTGGGCTGAACATATACAAACCATCACAGGAAGGAAAGCTTGAGTCCTCAGATTTAGTCACAGTGTCACTGGAGGACACTTCTAGAAGAATGATGAGGTTAAAGGCAGAAGGTGAGGAGAGGAGGGGTCCTATCAGACCATGGAGGTGGGGCAGTGAAAGAAGCATCTTGGAAGGCTTCCAAACGTAAGGGCAGATAGGCCCTAAGCAACAAGACTAGAAAGGTCAGCAGTGGATCTCAGTGGGCAGCTTACACCTGCACTACAGCTCCGTAGGCTCAGATGCCTCATACACAAATAACATAAAACCAGAATTTTAAAATTTCATTCATTCATTCATTCATTCATTCATTTTTTGAGACAGGGTTTCTCTCTGTGTATCAAGCCCTGGCTGTCCTGGACTTGCTTTGTAGACCAGGCTGGCCTGGAACTCACAGAGATCCTTCTGAGTGCTGGGATTAAAGCACCAGGTGTGAAACCCACAGTTTTAAAATACAGCAGGAATGCCTTTCAGGGTGAGGGGGGAAAAAAAGATAAATTTCATAATAAGGTCTTCTCAGTATCATGCTGAGATTTTTGGGTTTGGGATAAGATGTAGCTCTGGGTAGAACGTTTGCTTAGCATGCTTGAGACCCTAAGTTCAATCCCCCCTCCAAGAAAAGGAATTTTGGCCAGCTATAGCTGGTGTACGCCTGTGCTTCTGGCACTGGAGAGGTGGTAGCTGGAGGTCAGGAGTTCTGGGTTCACTACGTAATTCATTACTTCAAGGTCACTTAGCTCCATGAGACACTGTCTCAAAAGAAAAAAGAAAGGACTTTGTATTTTATGCTAAAGTGTGAGTGATTGTTTCAGATCCAAAGTTAGGAGGATCATGGCCCACCACGAGGGACTGCTGGTCTGGGTGTGGTGGCACAGGCTTGTAGTCCTGTCATAATCGTAAAATGGGGCTCACCCAGAGCCACATAATGAGACGCTGTCTCAAGCAAGTGAGGAGGGGAGGCCTCAGAGTAATTAAAGTAAGACATTGTTACAGAGGCCTGCTAGGATTCCTCTGGGGCTTTTGTTAGGGTGTGTGCATGTCAGGGAATGCATGTGGAGTCAGAACACCTTGGATGTCATTATTTGACTGCTGCCTTCATTTAGAAGAGGTCTCTCTGTTGTTTTTCTCTCGGTCGACTGAAGCTGGCTGGTCAAGCTTCCAGGGTTCATCTCCTCCCTACAGTACAGGCACTTGTGTTGGTTTGTGGGGCATGAGCTCAGGTCCTCATGCTCATGTCACCTGGCTGGCCTAGAGCTCACAGAGAGCCATCTTCCTGCCTGTGTCCCAGGTGCTGGAGTCAAAGGTGTGTGCTACCAAGCCTGGCTCTCTTTTTTGTTTTGTTGTTTTTCCCTGTTAGATATTAGTACATCTAAACAACAAAAAAACTTCTGGGCATTTTTGTTGTTGATGACTTTTTGAGACAACATCTTGCACTGTACCCTAGACTGGCCTCCAGAATGCTGGAATTACAGGCATGCTTCACCCACCTGCTGTTCTTGTTTGGGAGAGGAAGGACAAAGAAGAGTCTTTGAATTTGAAGTCTTTGGTGTTAACTGCTTTCCCCCTTGTGGAAGCAGTGGGCAAAAGCTCACACCTAACAACACAGACATAATGGAGGTATCCTTCAGGGGACCTGCAGTGTAGCCCGAACACTGTGAGGGAGCAGGTTGCAGGAAACAAGATAAGTTTCAAAAGTGGAAGCAGCTGAATGTTACCAAGAGGGAAAATAAGACTATTACAAATTACTGAGCTGGGTGTGTGCACACCATCAATCCCAGTACTCGGGAGGCAGAGGCAGGTGGATCTCTGAGAAGTCCAGGACAGGCAGGGTTAAACAGAGAAACCCTGCCTCACAAAACAAAAGCAAAACCTGTCTCAAAAAACCAAGTTTAAAAAGTTAGGAAATACAAAACATATGGGTGTTTTGTCTACATGTATGTCTATGTACCAAGTGCATACCTGGTGCCCAGGGAAGCCAGAAGCGGGCAACAGTTGTGGTAGGCTGCCGTGGGAGTGCTGGTAATCAAATTCAGGTCCTCTCAAAGAGCAGCCAGTACTCTGTGGCTGGGCTCTCTCTCCACCACTCACATCTGCAACAGGAAGGTTTTAAACGTTACGTGTGGGATGTAGAAATGAGAGCGTGACAGGCAGGGAACTTTCTGAGCCAGGGAGTCATGGAGCTCAAGGTGACCTCAAACTCAGTATGCAGCTGAGGGCCACCCTCCTGCCTCCACAGTTCCAGGATGACAGACTTGCACCAGCACACCTGCTCCGATGTGGAGCTGGGGCCTCCACCCAGAGCTGCAGGCAAGTTAGGCAAGCATGCTACCAAGTGAGCTGCACCCCCAGCCCTATGCTGTTATTTTTTTCTTTTTGAGACTGTGTAGCCATGGCTGGCCTGGAATCCAGAGATCTGCCTCTGCCTTCCACTCCCTCCCAGTTGCTGGTGCGTGTGCCACGAGTGCGCGGCTGTGCCTGCTGGTGCGTGTGCCACCAGTGCTGGCTGTAGTTTTCTGCCATTCTTTTTTCCATTCTGCTGGTTCTACTGGTAAGTCAGAGCTTACAAAATAGAGACTATTTTAATTGAGAGAGAAGGCAGGCAGGGGGCTTGACTGACGGCACACGTCTGTAATCCTCGCGCTGGAGAGGCTGAAGTTGGAACTTTCACCAAAACCACCTGAGCCTTTGGATCCCAAATGTCAAGTAAACGTCGGTACTTTATCATTGTGTTTGCCCCACAGGTCCGGGGTGAAGGGACCGGCACCCTGGGCTCCGTATCCCTGCCTCTCTCTGAGCTCCTCCAGGCGGAACAACTCTGCCTGGACCACTGGTTTGCACTCAGCGGTCAGGGCCAGGTGCTAATGAGAGCGCAGCTAGGGGTGAGTACCAGGGCCAGGAAGGCTGGGGCCTCGGACTGAGAATGGCCCAGCTCACACCTCTCCTGCCCCCAGATCCTGGTATCCCAGCACTCGGGAGTGGAAGCCCATAGCCACAGCTATAGCCACAGCTCCTCCTCGCTCAACGAAGAACCCGAGGCCCTAGGGGGAGCCACTCACACCGCCTCCCCAGTCCCAGAGGTTAGGCATCGCCTAACCCATGGTGACAGGTAAGAGGCTGGGAAGGGAGGTGGTACGCAGGCAGGCGGGAGTATGAAGTTGAATCACCAGGTGCCTAGATGCTATTGTCTGTTTTCCCACAGTCCCTCTGAGGCTCCTGTGGGGCCCCTGGGCCAGGTGAAGCTGACAGTGTGGTACCACAGTGACGAACAAAAGCTTATCAGCATCGTCCATAGCTGCCGGTGAGACCCCGCCCACCTCCCTCCTTGGTTTCCTCCGTCCTTCTTGAGTGCTCCAATGCCCACATCCTTCTGCGGCAGGGCCCTTCGACAAAATGGACGTGATCTCCCAGACCCCTATGTGTCGATGCTGCTGCTCCCAGACAAGAACCGAAGCACCAAGAGGAAGACCCCACAGAAGAAGAGGACCCTCAATCCTGAGTTCAATGAACGGTCAGTAAACAGGCATGGGGTGGCAGGTGGGGCGTGGAGGGGCTTCGCGTGGGCCCCTGGCTCTAAGATCTAGTGCTTTCCCCAGGTTTGAGTGGGATCTGCCCCTGGATGGGACTCTCAGGCGGAAGCTCGATGTCTCTGTGAAGTCAAACTCCTCCTTCATGTCCAGAGAGCGTGAGCTTCTGGGGAAGGTGAGCAGACAAGGACTAACGCTGCTGGTGCCACCTGGTGTGTGACCGTATCGTCACGCGGTGGTTCAGAATGATAATGTTGATAAGACAGGTTCTTTGAAAATGCCAAAATGTCATTTTGTCCCCTGTCACCCTCCAACCCAGGTGCAGCTGGATCTAGCAGAGATAGACCTTTCCCAGGGTGCAGCCCAGTGGTGAGTGTCTGCATAGGCATGTGAAACTGGCTATGCACACTGGAGAAATCCCAATCACAGGATGTAATCAAAGTGAGGACCGCGGGTTCCCTTAAGCATGGAACCCTTTGGCATGTCTTTCATGTAGGAGAGAACATAGCTGGCAGGCATGGTGGCTTATGGCTGTAGTTAGAGCCTGCGGGAAGCTGGAGAATTGAGAGTTCAAGATCGGCTTGGGCTATGTAGCCAGCTCTAAGCCAGCCTGGGAAGCAGACAGAATCTCAGAAAACAAAAACCAACGTTAGAGTCCTCATTCTGCCTGAACTCTGTGTCCTTGCTTCCCTAGGTACGATCTGATGGATGACAGAGAAAAGGGCGGTTCCTAGGAGCTGAGGGATGACAACCTGGCACTGCTTGGTCTTCTTGCCTCTTGCCCCAGTGTGAAGAGCCTCCACAGCGCGGCTCTAGGGCTGAGCCTAAGCCCTTTTGCCTTCTGGGCCCGAATAAGGGTCTTTGCCTGACCAAAGAGGATCACCTTACCCCTCACTGCACGGCCTTTATCCTGCAGGCTCCCAGGGCAGGGACTTGAGCTGGCTATTTCCTGTTCTGCCTGCACCTCCTCCTCCTTCCCACTCCTCAGGGCCTCACGCACCTGTGCCTGGCCGCTGGCAGCACTAGCAGTGGCATTCTGCTCATGCCAAATGCAGCTTTTGGAAAGCTTTTTTTTTTTTTTTTTTTTTTTTTTTAACATAATAAAAAATATACAGAAAACAGTGCTTCATGAACTTGCATGCATTCTTGTACCACATTAGCTGCCGGGGCAGTGCTAATCTCTACTCTGCTCTAAGTTAGTCTGTATGTTGCTGAATGGCATAAGGTCTTCTGTGATTGCGTGGTCACCTACCAACCATCAGGGAGAACAAACATAGGGGTGCGAAGGAAGATGACAGCCTAGCTCCTCACACTGAGGCTCTTGGACTGTGGGTACAAGATGAGCAGCAACCGGGCCCCATGTCCAGCTACACACACACACACACCTTCTTCAATCCACTCTTGAAAATATATGTGCTATGGTGGCTGCCTCAGTCCAGTGCACTGTGTGAATTGGGAACATGTGGATTCTATAGAAGCTTCCAAGTTGTTAGCAATTGGTCTTGGGGCTGGAGAGATGGCTCAGTGGGCTCGGTGGTCAAGAGCACCAGCTGCTCTTTTGGGGGGTTCTGAGTTCCAAGTCCCAGCAACCACATGGTGGCTCACAACCATCTGTAATGGGATCCAATGCCCTCTTCTGATGTCTAAAGACAGCTACAGTGTACTCATACATAAAGTAAATCTTAAAGAAGAAAAGAAATTGGTCTTGACACCCCAAGAATGGTAATATGCAGATGGATAGAAAGGACTCTAGACAGCAGGGCTGGTTTTCTGACCAACTGCCTAGATTGTAAACTCACTGTCTAGAACTAATCTGACCACCGCCCATGTCAGGCCACCGTGTCAGACCACTGCTCTATTAAACATTACGTTCAAACCAGCTGTGGCCCTTTCCCTGGAAGGCTGGACTCCAACCTGTCCATCAGTGTTTTCTCCAACTGTCAAAGCCTTCATTCAATTTGAGAAGATCGGTTTACTCAATGATGGGAACCTGTGAGACTGTAGTCACCACTGAGCATGGGAAAGGCTCTTCTGTGCGATAGCTGATGTCGGGAGACTGCTCTCCAGACACAGTGATGACGCCTCATTCATACAGCTTGTCTACTGACCACTCCCATCTGCCATTCATAAACCCCCAGCCCAGCACAAGCTCATACTGTCAAGGACAGCAGCTGCATCCAAAATGGCGTCAGGGCCATCTGAGAGCTGACAAATATTTCATGTCCATCTGGATCTACTCACCTTGCAGGACAATCTTCTCACTCATGAGACAGGGATTTGTGTAGCACAGGCTGGCCTTTAGTAACTCCATAGGTAATGCAGGCTGGCTGCCTTTAACTGCACATGTAGTAGCTAAGGATGACCTTGAACTTCATGTCTTCCTTCCAAGTGCTGGGATCACAGGTTTGTGGTACTACAACTGGCCTGTTTTGGTTTTGTCTTTTTTTTTTTTTTAAAGAATGCTATTTTTATTTGTATTTTTTTCTTTTCTTTTCTTATTATTTTTTTTTTTTAAGATTTATCTATTTTTATGAAGACACTGTAGCTGTCTTCAGACACACCAGAAGAGGGCATCAGATCCCATTACAGATGGTTGTGAGCCACCATGTGGTTGCTGGGAATCGAACTCAGGACCTCTGGAAGAACAGTCAGTGCTCTTAACCACTGATCCATCTCTCCAGCCCTGGTTTTGTCTTTAAATTAAGACAGAGTCACACACTGTAGCCCAGGCTAGCCTCAAGTTCAAGGCAATCCTACTGCAGCCTCCTTTTGGAGAGCTGGAATTACAAGCAAGAGCCACTGTGCCCAACTTTAAAAAAAAAAAAAAAAAAAAAAAAAAAAAGACAGAAAGAAAGAAAAAGAAAGTCCAAACAGTAAACATAGCTGATATGTTTCCAGCCACCGTGTACACTCTGCTACACCCACTAATAGGTCCCGACACCTCACACCCGGATTCTTTACACATTTTTTAGACAGGCTCTTGCTGAGCAGTTAGTCCATGGCCTGGAACGTACGGCAATCTCCCTTAGTGCTACGATCACAGTCTGTACCACCACCTTCGATCACTCCAACGTCTGTGAGGGGGAGTCAAGAAACTTGAAACTTTAACGTCCCTTCTATAATTATGAGATGCAGGGCGTGTACGGCCTGAGGCCTGCCATTTTAGCAGGCTTGAGAAGATATAAATGGGGGTTTTGTTTTTGTTATGTATGATTTCAAAAGACAATCTTGGCCTACTTGACCACTTTAAGCAATTACTTTCCCAGAAAACCAGGAGACTTGGCATGGCTTCTGCTCTGGGAAGGCTCTTACTCTGTCCCAAGCTGTCCAAGTCCGGCTACAAAAGGGAGGAATAGCGGCTTACCAGCTACTAGAGGCTGCGGCACTCAGTCGTCCTCAAACAGATATGGGGATGAATTTTTTAGAGTGAGGGGCTGGAGAGTTGGCTCAGTGGTTAAAAGCACTTGTTGCTTTAGCAGAAGACTCGAGTTGAGACCCAGCATCCACACAGGATAGCCCACAACTGTCTGTGGCCTCAGTTCCAGGAGACTCAGCAGGGATGCATGTTTGTGTACACACACATACAGCAAACCATTCATGCACATAAAACAATTCTTAAAAAAAATCACTGTCTTTGTTTTTAAAAGAATATAAAGGAATCATCTGTCATGGAATTAAATATACTTGTTATTTAGTAAAACTTTGGGGGCTTGGGGGGTGGTTTATTTTTTCTGTACCCAGGGCCTCACAAATGCTAGCTAGCCAAGTGTTCTTTCACTGAGTTATATCCCTAGTTCTATTAATTTTGAGAAGGGGATCTCACCAAGTTTCCTAGGCTGGATTTGAACTCACTCTGTAGCCCAGACTGGCCTTGTACTTGTGATCCTACCTCAGCCTCCCAAGTAGCTGGGACTACAGGACCTGACTTGTGGATTAATGTTTTAACTTTTGTGTCTATGGTATATGTATGCATTCATGTGTAAGCATGTGAGGGTGCAGGTGTGCCTCGCATGCGTGTGTGTAGAGGCCAGAGGTCAACCTCAAGTGTTGCTTCTCAGGAACTGTCCACCTTTGCTTTTCATTACAATTAGTGTGTGTGTGTGTGTGTGTGTGTGTGTGTGTGTGTGTGTGTGCACATGCATGCACGCATGCTTGCATGCTGCTGTGTCTATGTGAAGGTCAGAGGACAGCTTGGAGGACTTGGTTTTCCTGGTCTGTCATGTGGGTGCAGAGATCAAGGTGATCAGCCTTTACACACTGAGCCATTCTGCTGACCTCAGCCTTGCTTTTGGAGACAGGATCTTACTATGAATCCTGGCACTTGCTGTATAGACCAGGCTGGCCTTGAACTCATTGAGATCTGTCTGCCTCTGCCTCCTAAATGCTGGCCCAAACTCAGGTTCCTATGCTTGGATAGTAAGCCATCTCCCCAGCCTGTTTTGAGACATCTTGCCTTAAACGTCTGACAGTCCTCCTGCCTCTGCCCGCACAGTTCTGGGTTTACAAGCTTGTGTCACCATGCCCTGTAGCTCTTTCTCTGTATGTGTAGTGGTAGGGGACAGACAAAGTCTCTACCACTGAGCAGCTGCCCTAGCTAAGCCTCCAAGCAGTTTGCTCTCGACAGTGACTGATACCGGCTACTCCCTTCTTGGAATATAGCTTTATTGGACCAAACTATGTGCAGTCCTGAAGAGGGTGTGGCAACTCGGTCATCTGCCCAGCCTTTTCCCTACATAGAGAACCCTCTGGCAGGCATTCCTGGTGGAGGTGCACTACCTCTGAGGGGTTATCATGCTTTCCCAGCCACCTTCCCAACCTGGGGTGACTCTGACCCAATTATAGTTAACAAGATATAAAAGAAAGTCAGTTAGGAACTGGGACATCCGAAGAAAGCAGTTGAAGTTGGGTGGGCATGAGAGTGGTGCACTTTAAATCCCGGCACTCTGGAAGATCTGTGAGAGTTCCAGAACGACCAAGGCCAGGCCTCGAGACCCTGTTTTAAAACAAAGGACTTACCGCTCTTGCATAGAGGACCCAGGTTCAGTTTCCAGCACCTACCTGGTGGCACAACGGTCTAACTCCAGTTCCTGGGGGGAGCCAATGCTCTGCCCTGGCCTCTGTGGACGCTGAGCACCTGTACACGGTACATATACATATATGCAGGCAAAACGACCGTACACATAAAATAAGCCTAAAAAATAAACAACAGCTATTGTCTAAAAGTACACACGGGCTGGGTTCCCAGCACATGTGGCAGCTCCGCTCAGAACCATCCTAGGGGACCCTAGGGCATCTGACGCCCTCTTTTGGACCCTGTGGGTACCAGGCACACAGGTAGTGTATCCACTGACAGGTAGACAGTCAGTGGACAAAGCACGTGCCACAGTCTTGGTGACTGGAGTCTGAGCCCTAGACCCATGTAAAGACAAAGACATTGTGACTGTGACACATGTGCCTTGTCACACATGCCCACATACACTACGCCCATGCCCACACATATACATCAAGCCCACGCATATATCATGCCCACATACAAACAATAAAATTGCAGGGGGGCGGAGGGTTGTTTTTAAAACAGGGCCTCACCTGGCTGCCCTGGCTGGCCTCGAACTCACAGAAACTTGCCTCAGGAAGAGCTCCCAGGCCAGACAAGGCTATATAGTGAGACTATGTTTCAAAAAACCTAATTTTAACCAAGTGTTTATCATCTGGCTGGAGCCCAGCAACCCTTCTCCCGTTTTCTGCAGCATCTATTTTAAACCTTTACTACTTCCTAGAGTTCTCTCCTACCTCCTCCTTATCAAGTCAAATCACCTCAACAATTTCAGGGAGAAAATGTAAAAACAGTAGTGCATGGCCATGCTCCCATCCCTCAGGCCCCCAGGGTCCCTCCCTGATAACACCAGCTGTGGTGTCACATCTGTCCATTCATTCTACAAATATTTCAGGACCTCGTATGGACCAGGTGACCTGGAGATCCTTGGTGCTGGACAGTGAGTCGTGTAGGGGTGTGTGTGTGTAGGTGTGTGTGTGTGTGGGGGGGGGGTGTTTGTAGGTGTGTGTAGGTGTGTGTGTGTGTATCTTGGAAGAGAATATAAAAGTCAAGGGGAAGAAGCTCAGCAACAGAGACAGGATATCTTTGAAGATCTGCAAGCTACCGGGTGTGGCTGGACAGAAATGTGACCAGGACAGGAAGTAAGTGTTTGAAGTTGAAGCCGTGGCCCCTCTGTGGGCTACTGGAAGCCAGTGTGTGCCAGGATGCTAGGCAAGAGCTCAGCCTCTGAGCTCTACCCACCACCTAACCCTGATCAGAGCACACAGAAGCGCACTGGAAAGCTGGGCCTGTGGCTGGTGTTCTGGCTCTGGTCTGTGATCCCGACACTCAGGAGGCTAAGGCAGAAGGATCATCACAGTTTGAGGCCAGAGTGGGCTGCATAGTGAGTTCCAGGACAGCCTGGCGTGCTGGTAAATGCTGTGATCTCAGCATATGGGAAGACCAGAAGTTCAAGGTCATCCTCGGGTACATAACTAGTTCCAGGCCTGCCTTGTCTGAGAACAAACAAAAATAAAGTACTTGCAGGCCAAATCCCAAATATGGATGAATTTAAAATAGGGAGATGACGTTCAGGAGAATGAGAGGTGGGTGGGCAAAATGGCCCATCTGTTAGAGCTACTTGCCACTGACCCTGACAACCTGTGGTTGACACTCAGAGCCCACCCGGCAGAAAAAAGAACCAATTCTCACAAGCTGTCCCTTGGCCTCAGCTCCTATCCACCTCAAAAAAAAAAAAAAAAAAAAAAAGTATGTTTTGAAATGATTATTAAAAAGCTTAGATTACATTACCTATGTGAAACAAGATTTCCAGAGGAGCAATCTACAAGTCTGTTGTTATAAGACGTTCCTAGGAGATTTTATAACAACAGCTGAGTCTGTTGACCTCTGCCTTAGTAAACTGCAATAGGAAACCAGCTTTACCTGTTAAAACCAACTTTTCTATTTATACCCCACTCTCACACTGGTCTATAAAAATGACCTAAGAAAGGCTTTGTAAAATGTGCATGAGGCCTCTTCATTACCCTCCTTCTTACTGTGGGTCACTTACTGTCTTGGGATTTTTATTGCTGTGACAAAACACCATGCCCAACATCAAGGTGGGAAGGAAAAGGTTTATTTTGCTTATACTTCCAGGTAACAGGCCATCATTGAGGGAAGCCTGGACAGGGACTCGAGCAGGGCAGGAACCAGGATGCAGGAGCTGATGCAGAGGCTGTGGACGGGCACTGCTCACTGGTTTGCTCCTCATGGCTTGCTCAGCCTGCTTTCTCATAGAATCCAGGATCATCAGCCGAGAGGAGCCCATACCTTCAACCACTAGTGAAGGAAATGCCCTACAGCGTGATGTCATTTCTCTCACTTGAGGTTCCCGTCCCTCAGATGACTACAGCCTATGTATCAAGGTGACATCAGTCTACCAAGAATAACTAACCCCTTGTCAGCTTGACACACAAACACATCACTTCAGTATTAAGCCGTAACCTTTCCTTTCTGTTCATTCCCAAAATCACACATTAATATTGACATCACAAAATTTAAAAGCCCCATAGACTTTAAATTTTCAAACACTAGGACTAGAGAGAAGGCTCAGTGGTTAAGAGCACTGGATGATCTTTGAGAGGACCTGTGTTCAGTTCCCAGCACCTACACAGCAACTCACAACTATCTGCAACTCAGTTCAAGGGGTTCTGGCCCATCACACAGACATACGTGCAGGAAAAACACTAGTACATATAAAAATAAATAAATCTTTTTTTTTTTTTTAGCTCAGGACCGAACCCAGGGCCTTGTGCTTGCTAAGCAAGCACTCTACCATTGAGCTAAATCCCCAACTCCTAAATAAATCTTTAAAAAATTCAGAAGTAAAAGTCCGAAGTCTCTTTAAACTATTCAAAACTGTAAAATAAAAAAAAATAAGTTACTTTCTTACCTCAAAAGAGAAGAAGCAGTCCTAGTCTGAACAAAGCAAAACCAAGTCCCAACAGTGTAAACAACTCAGCATCCAATGTCTGGGATTCTCTCATGATCTGAGCTCCACCCAAGGGCCTGGGTCACTTCTCTGGCTCTGTCCTCTGCAGCACACACAGCTCGTCTTCTAGGCTCAGACTGGCTCCACTCCACACCTGTTGTTCTTGGTGGTTGTCCCCTGGTACTGGCATTTCCAAAATGCTGGACTCTTCTACAGCAGCTGGGCTGCACTTTCACCTTTAACCTCTCCTGGGCTCTTTTCAGGGACTTCAAGCCTGGCACATAGGGTCAAGCCTCAGCTGCTGCCCATGACTCCTTTGTACCTTTAAAGCAGTTATTAGCTGGGTCACTCTTACACCACCAAGTCCAGCTGCCAGAATGAGGTTCAACCCTGGCCGCCTCTGGACCACAGCTTCTGAGGAAACACTTCCCAGGAGATTTTACTTCAGTGAGTAACAGCTGATTCTTCAGCCCCAGCTGATCAGCATCCTTTTCCTGGAAAAAGCAAAGGTTTTACACTAGTGGTCTGGCCTCTTGTTAGTCTCAGCTGATTCTTCAGCTCCAGCTGACCAGACACCAGATTCCTGAACAAAAGGCCAGGTAGAGAGTCTTTGCTTCCCTCTGAAACTCCACAGGCCATGCCTCTGTGTTCTGCACTGCTCTGGACATTTGTATCTTCCAAACTCCCACAGAGCAGCTCACTGTGCACTCAGCACTCAGTGCTTTTCCAGCCCAGAGCTCAAATGCCACCACAACCCTCTACAAACGACAAACAGTAAAAACGTATGGCCAGGCATCTCTGTCATAGCCACAGCCCACCGTCCTGGTAACGATTTGTGTCTTAGGTTTTTTGTTGTTGTTGTTGTTGTTTTTTTCTGCTGTATGAAACACCAAAAGGAAAAGCAACTTGGAGAGGAAAGGTTTTATTTTGCTTACATTTTCAGATGTCAGTCCATCAAAGAAGTCAGGGCAGAAACCTGGAAGCAGGAGTTGATTCGGAGGTCATGGAGGGGTGTGGTTACTGGCTTGCTCAGCCTGCTTTCTTATAGAATCCTGGACCACCAGCTGGAATGGCGCCACCCACAATGGGCTGGGCCCTTCACCATCAATCACTAATTAAGAAAATATCCAGGAGACTTGGGGGAGGGGTGGATATTGGGATGTCAAGTGAATAAATTAATGAAAAAAAGCAAAGAAAATACCCCATAGGCTCGCCCACTTATCGTATGAAGGCACTTTCCCAATTGAGGTTCCCTCCTCTCAGATGGCTCTGGCCTTTAATCCCAGCACTCAGGAGGCAGAGGCAGGAGGGTCTCTGAGTTTGAGGTAAGCCTGTTCTCAGAGGGAGTTTGAGGTAAGCCTGGTCTACAGAGGGAGCCCAGGACAGGTGGGTATACTGAGAGTTTTGGTTTCTTTAAAAACCCATCATGTTATGTACATTTGTTTTAAGCCCAGGTGTGGGATATGGGCTACTTCAGTTTGTCCACAGCTGCTAACTTTGATTGTCTTGTGCTCCAAGAGGGGCATGGTTTTGCCACCTGCAGAGTTTAATTCTGGAGACTCTGGAGGGTGTAAATACAAGAGCCCCAAGAAGAGAAGGCCTGCAGCAGCTGCTGCTCCCCTTGCTATATTGCTGACTTGCCCCTGAGAACACCACAACCCTAACCTGCAGGAAGTAGCCTATAGAGGTCTCTGCCTAGAACACCACAACCCTAACCTGCAGGAAGTAGCCTATAGAGGTCTCCATTCTCTTTTCCCTCTACCCTTTCTCTCCTACCTAGTGTTGGGGGTTACAAGGGAGATAGAAGTATAAGAACTCAATAAAATAGCTAAAAGGGGGGGGGGGAGCCAACAGCAAAGTCTATACAGAGAAACCCTGTCTCAAAATAAAAATAAAACAAAGACAACAGCTAGTTGTATGGGGTGAACCCACAATTATTCAAGTTTCTGAAATGATACACTGATATGTGATGATCAATATTTTTTTCCTTTCAGGGGTCTTCGGGTAGAGGGCTTGCCTGGCATGCAGAAAGCTCTAGGTTCAACCCCAAGAATCTTAGGACATCGAGTAATTGGGAGGCAGAGCATCAGAGCAGCAGAGTGAGACCACTGAGGGGGGGAGTCACACTGGATCACACATTAAGATCACTACATAACTACATAACATCTTGCCTCAAAAAAACAGAAAAAAATTTCCTTTTTGATGGTGATGGAGACTGAACCCAGAGCCTGATGGTTGTGGACAACTGCCCTGCCAGCAAGCCCTAACTTCAATCCTTATTCACTGCTGTTTTTGAGACCAGGCTTGTTGGTTCATCCAGAACCACATTTATCTATCACCACGTCTGCTTTGTTGTTCTTGCTTCCAAGCCAGGCAGTGGTGGCCTAGGCCTTTAATCCCAGCACTTGGGAGGCAGAGGCAGGCGGATTTCTGAGTTTGAGGCCAGCCTGGTCTACAGAGTGAGTTCCAGGACAGCCAGGACTACACAGAGAAACCCTGTCTCGGAAAAAAAAAACAACAACAACAACAACAACAAAAAACAAACAAAAAAAAACCAAAAAACAAAAAAACCCACAAACCAACCAACCAAACAAACAAACAAAAAAAACACACAAAAACAAAAATCCACAAACAAACAAACAAACAAACAAACAAAAACTCCAATGTCTTTTATGTCGCAGGATGGACTAAAAACTTCATAGCTGAGACTAACTTAGAACTTCTAATTCTCCTGGCTCCACCTCTTTCTCCCTTCCCTCCCTTGCCCCCACTCCCACCCCTACCCCCGGCCCCTTCTCCCTCCTCTGTGTAGTCCTGGCTGTCCTGGAACTTCACTCACATAAAAATAAAACCCTGGGCTAGGCATGGTGGTGCATGCCTTTATCCTTACAGCAAGTAGGCAGAGGCAGGTGGATCTATTGTTCGTTCCAGGACAGTCAGGGCTATGTAGACAGACCCTGTCTCAATAAAACCAACAAATGTGAGACCTTAAAAAAATGTTATGTCTAATCATGAGAGTTACTTTACAGGGGAGCCAAATGACAGTACAGGCTCTTCTGAGCCTGAACTCCTTATCGACTCCACTGAGAGTACCTCCAGAGAGGTCACTCCCTTTATTAGTACAATCAGGTTATTCCTTTCTTTTCTGCTCTGAGTCTGGCTCTCACATAGCCCAGGCTGGCCTCAACTCCCTACCAATGACCAATGACTCTGATTCTTCCTGTCTCCACCTCCTGAGTGCTCGGACACCTCTAGAGCTTTGTGCAAGCCCTCTACCAACTGCACAACAACCCTTGCGCCGGTACAGACCTTTTTACTCTTCGGAGCTTTCTCCTGCCAGGGAAGGTCTGTTTCTGGCTACAAAACTGGCTTATGTCTCATTCTTCCTACGGCGCCGCTGGGAGTTTTCTACCCTGAGCTATTTCTGGTCCACTTTCTTGCACAAGCTCTAGTATGAGGCGCGCCGCCAAAGTTATTTATTCATCTGGTTCGGGACTATGGGCCGGTTCCCTCTCTGCACCCAAACCTTTGGTAAACGCCACGGAGAAAGCGCAAATACTCAGGCTGGGGAATGGAGTCGGAAAGGGAAGGAAGGGCTGCAGAGGCCAGAGCTGCATTTGTTGTGTTATCTCCCGGGGCAGACCGCTCAGCAGACGCCTCCACACGGAGGAGATGAGATTCGGGAGCAGATGACCAGGCTAAACTGTAAATCTTAGCATCTACTTCAGCCATCAGCTTCTAGGTCCTTCGGCTAAGATCAAATGTGTAAAAAAAAATAAAATAAAATAAAATAAAAATGCAAAACTCTCCAAGTTACACGATCCCGCAGCTAACTACCGACGGCAACGAAAGCAGCCCTAGCCGCCGCCCCGCCCATCCACCGGCCACGCCCGCCGCCCGGTCCCGCCCCTAGCCTTGCGGGTATTCCGTGGGTCTGCAGCCTCAGGGTCATGGGTGGGGATTGCTCAAGCCCTTTCAATTCCGGAACCGGCGCACGCCTCAGAGCCTGAGTCACCAACTGCCACCACGGGCCGGAAGTCACCGCCAACTCTCACCGCTGCGAAAGGTTTCCTGTGAGCCTGCGGCTGCGCGCGGACTACAACTCCCAGCATGCTCTGCGGCCGGCACAGTTAACCCTTCAGGGACGGGAGCTGCCCTGAGTCCCGCCCCCCACCTGCCCCTTCCTCGGACCCGGCAAGGTGAGTTTTGCGGGGTTGGGAGGACTTTTTTCCTCTCTAAGGCTTAGGAGTGAGTGTAAGTGTGGGAAACAGGTGTGTGTTTGCGGAAGGATTCCTTATTTTCCAAAAATGGGACAATTTGCAGTAAAAAGAGTCTGACGCCCTTTTACAAATGGGAGACACACTGCTACTCTGTGAACTCCGGGGCCTAAGTGGAATGACCAGTTTCTCAGAATGCCACCTAAATCTTCTTTATATCCAAGAACAGAGTAGCCAGAACCTCATTTTAGCTCCCAAACATCATTCTTTCCCGTTGCCAGTGCTTCCAGCAAGGTTTGTGACTCAGAGCTAAGAGCTAAGGTTTTTGTTGTGCTCCTAACTGGTGGTGTGCCAGTGAGTACCTATGAACTCCTTAGGAGATCCTGTAACCTTTTGGGTTATTAGAGGGCTCGCTGTCTGCCAGAGCCCCCTCCCTCTGTGTGTGTGTGTCTGTGTTCCTTCCATGTTCATTAGGCATCATAGCCTTTTGTCTGGTTTGAATAACATTGTGTCTTGTTGGAAAATGTTCCTTCTTTAGAATTATGTGTGACAGATGTTAAACCTTACCTACACTGGAACCCCTAAATCAGCATTAGGTATAGGAGACAGTGGGTAATGCCATGCTTCGGTTTCTGTGCATAGTTCCAGGTAGGTGGGGGCCCAGGACTGTAAGTTCTCAGGATACAGGAATGGACAGAAGGGAGTGAAAAGACCTCCTCCTCTCACCTTTTACTGTTCCCAGAACATATTTTAAAACTTACCACTATCTGATGCCAGCCCCCCTCCCCTACCCCCACTCCACCCGGAGCCCTTGCCTTGCTTGGGCTTTTCCACGGTCTAAAACTAATGCAAGTTTTTGTTTGTTTCTGAGTTTAGTTTTTTTTTTTTTTTTCCCTCTTCCCTTAGCTCCTATCTCAGAATCACTGGCAAACATCCTATCTTCACCCTGGAGGTTAACAGTGCCTATTCTTGTTTCTTCCCTGTACCCTTAAAGAAAACATTCTGTTCAGCTTTAGGGGAGTGGTGTCAGAGAGAAGAATACTTTGGGGGCAGAAGTCCTGAACCACAGGAGGCCAGGGGAGTGAGGGCAGACAGGCATAAGTCTCTTCTCCCTCACCCTTGCCAACTGGCTCCCTGTCCCTGCCGCTGCCCCCGCCCCTTGACATCCCAGACTCCCTGCCTATTTAAACAGAGATGGGTGCCCCCATCGGCACATTGTTCTTTGGCCACCTGACATCATGCCTCCCAAGAAGGATGCTCCCGTGAAGAAACCAGCAGGGCCCTCCATCTCTAAGCCTGCTGCCAAGTCTACAGCAGGGACCCCTCTAGCCAAGACCAAGGCTGAGCCAGCTGCCCCCCAGGCCCCTGCAAAAACCCAGGAGCCTCCTGTTGATCTCTCCAAAGTGGTGGTGAGTTCTGGGGAGTCCTGGGGAAGTGTGAATCTGGAAGGCGTAGTTCACAGATGCGGTGCAGCCTTGGGGATCAGGGAATATATGGAAAGGGTAGGGAATGAATGAACACTGGAATGAGGCTGGGGCTCCCAGGTCAGGCCAGTTTCAAGGTGAAGGGAGAGAGGTGCTGTCTGCCCCCCCTCCCCAATTCGGCTGTTCAACTCAGAAGGCCACATCTCTGAACCCCAGGAGGGGAGACTGAAGAGGACAGACTTGTTAGACAATCACAGCTGGGGGCAGGGGTAAATTTAGCCTTTGTTCAGCCCCCAGTTATGTGAGGGATGCAGGACTGGGGTAGCAGGAGGGAAGGGAACAGGTGGCATGGGATTAACCCTGTTCCCAAGAAACCCTCCCCCTATAATTCCTCTTGGGATTCTCCCAAGGCCTAGAGCTGGGAATGGGACTAAAGTGGCTGGGCTCCCAGCCTCATCCCTTTGGGCCCCTCCCCAGAAGTGGCTGCCAGTTGGTTGTGGTAGAGAGGGACTGAATAAGCCCTGTCATCTCCTCACCTGCCCTTTTTGTCCCCTACAGATCGAGTTTAACAAGGACCAGCTGGAGGGTGAGGAGAAGCCCATTTCCTAAGCCCTATTGTCCAACCCCAGACTCCCGGTCAGATCCTCTGTTCTCTTCACGACAGTCCTGACCTTGAAACCTCCCACACCTCCCACACTCGTCCTGTTCTCCTCCCTCCTGTGCCCAGCTCGAGCACATAATTTCTGAAGCAAACCTCCCTTGTGTCTGGAGGTGATGGGAACCCCTGGTCACATTGCCTTCTCCTTACATCTCAGAGTTCAGAGAGGCCTTTGAGCTGTTTGACCGAGTAGGTGACGGCAAGATCCTGTACAGCCAGTGTGGGGATCTGATGCGGGCCCTGGGCCAGAACCCTACCAACGCTGAGGTGCTCAAGGTCCTGGGGAACCCCAAGAGCGATGGTGAGAGGAACCTTGAGATCTGCAGGGTTTCAGTTTTCTTCTTCTTGGTGTTGGGGGTTGAATAGAGGGTTCTGCCTGGGCCACCAAGCCCGTTTCTAGCCAGCAAACCTTCTCTTCATCCTTTTTTTTTTTTTCTTTTGTGAGACAGGATTTCAGTATCCTAGCTAAGGGTGACCTTAAACTCTGACCCTCCTACCTCCACCTCCTGTCTACTGCCCACTGGAGTGGTAGAATTACTCCACTTTATGTGGTGCTGGGTTGAATCCAGGGCCTCAGGCAAGCCAGGCAAGGCCTTTATTATGGAGGTACTTTTTTTACTTTTTGAGACAAGTCCTCACTAAATTACTCAGGTTGGCCTGGAACCTACAGTTAGCAGCCCTAAGCCCCAGTTTTCTTTCTCTTTTTAATTTTTTAATTATTATTCTTTAGATAGTTATTGTTATTATTAATGGTAATATTATACAGGGTCTCTCTACATATACCCTTGCTTAGCCTGGAACTCACTATATAGACCAGGCTGGCCTCAAACTCAGAGATCTGCCTTCCTCTGCCTCTGAGTGCTGGGACTGAAGGTGTGGCCACCACACATGGATTAGCAGTTCTCTCTGTTTTGAGTGTATCCTGCTTCATCCGCCCTTCCTCTTTTTTTTTTTTTTTTTTTTTTTTTTTTTCCGGTTGAGATAGTCTTAAGTTGTTCTGGCTGGCTTTGAACTTGCCCGGTAGCTGTGATTACAAAACTGCACCACCAGGCCTGGTAACAATATCGACTTTCAATGACAGAATATTGGTAAAGTGACAGAGGATACTGGGATGGATCTCAGGACTCAAAAACTGTCAAACACAAGGAAGGAACACACCCTGAATGCTGAAGGGGATGACAGTCACTATAGTAGGGTTGGATGACACTGGATCCCACACCTCAGTGATGTCCTCCCCCCACCTCTCACCTCTGTCTAATTGCCAGAGCTGAAGTCCCGACGTGTAGACTTTGAGACGTTCCTGCCCATGCTGCAGGCAGTGGCCAAGAACCGGGACCAAGGCACATATGAGGACTACCTAGAGGGGCTTCGTGTGTTTGACAAAGAGGGCAACGGCAAAGTCATGGGAGCAGAGCTCAGACATGTCCTTACCACTCTCGGTAAGGCAGGGCCCCGAAATGTGGAGTGGAGAAGTGGGTGGACCTGGAAGAGCTAGGTAGAGCTTGGAATGGGCTTATGGCCCTACAGAGGGCCAGCATTGTGGAGGCAGAACCTGAGGGACTCAATCATCTAGAGGCTAAAGTATCCAGCAGTGAGTCCCGAGGTCAGGGGATGCAGTGGGAGCCTCGTGTCCCTCTTTGCAAGCCACACTCGTGCCGAGTCCATGCAAGTCTCAACCCCTGAAGCTTGTTCAAAGCTTTGACCAGCTCCAAGGCACTGTTGATACATGTGGATGGAAAAAGGGCAGGGTGGGAGGACGAGCCACCCTGAGAGTGGCTTGGGTTTAGTGAGGCATGGAAGTCGGGGTCTCTGTTTTTGGGTTCAGGAGAGAAGATGACTGAGGAAGAGGTAGAGACTGTTCTGGCAGGCCACGAGGACAGCAACGGCTGCATCAACTATGAGGGTGAGGTGTCAGGATGACCGGGGGTGAAGAGTCTTGAGGGGTGTGGGAGGACCCTCAGTTACCGGAAGGTCAGTTTCTGAAGTCCTCTCGTCTCCTCTTGTGCAGCCTTCCTGAAGCACATCCTAAGCCTCTGAGCTCCGCAATGGTCCTCCAGCCCCTAGTGTCCTCTTGAGAGGCAAGGGTCCTCGATCAACCAGTCAGAAGCGCAGGCAGTGCGTTTCTCCTTCCGACTGTAGCACAGCCGCCAGGGCTGGACAATTTTCTTCCCCACCCCACCCCACCCCACCCCACCCCACCCCACGTAGTACCTGCGGTGTCGGAAATTTGCCCCACCTCCTGTGTGGCCAGAAGCGCGTTCCTGCCACTAGGGGGCACTGACAGTTTTGAAATAAAAACATGGTTCCCGCTTTGGTTTCCGATTGTTTTCTTTTGAGAAAGGGGAAGGAGGGGAGCGGGTAGTCCTCTCTTCTGCAAAAGCCCAAATCCCCTGCTCTTGGTAGAGCTCGGAAGAAAGGCTTCCAAGAGTCCCACCCCAGGCCCCTGCTAGGTTCCTGAGCCGAGGTAGGACGCCCCCCTCACCTCATTACTAATGTAGTGATGTCATCTGCATGAGCCCAGACTAGCATGCCTATTGGATGAAACTGCGGAGGGTGACGTCATGCGCCGTGGGACGTACTAAGTCTGGGGTTGGGTCCGGAGTCGGAGCCATTACTGCCGGAAAAGGTCCCGCAGAGCTCAGCAGCCAAGATGGTGGGCGCCGGGAATCGGGAGATTAGGAGGATTTGGGGCAAGGAGAGGACCATGGGTGGGGGTAGAGAAAGCAGTGGACGTGGGCACGCCCAGGTTTTGGAAGGTTGGATGTGGGGTTGCAAGGTCTAAGGCTCTGCCCTGGGAAGCGACTCCTCAGCTTCAAACAGGAGTTTGTAAAGCCGGGATGGAAGCTTGCGGGGTTGGACCTCGGGTACTGACCAATCCTTTCTTCTCCGAGCAGTGTGACTTCACTGAGGACCAGACCGCAGGTAGGCAGTCTCTGACCCGCAGCTGAGGTCATCCTTACCGAGAGGGACCCCTTCCTCTAGCATCTATCCTCTGATCCCAACCTGTCATCTCCAGCACCCCCAGGATCTCCTCCTCTTCTCTGCTCTAGATCCTCCATTTTCTTTTCTCATTCTTTCTTCCTTCCCCTTCCACTCTAGATCTGAGCCCCAAGCACAGGGTGAGTTTTAGGTGGTGTGGGTATGTGAAACAATTTGATTGATGCCTGTTGTATGTCGGGTCTATTATGCTTGTGTTCTGCTTTTTGCCTCTCCTCTGATAACTGCCCCCTCCTTAAGCTTGGATTGTGAGTACTGTAAAGAGCGATGACCTGATATTTTGTTAACATGAGGACTGGAGAGTTTGCTAAGGAAGTGGCTGAGCCTCACCTCCTGGAAGGTCTCTGGAGGGGAAGGGTGGGAATGGGAGGCTAGAGTCCAGGCCACTGCTCCTACTTCCTTATATGGGCAGGATCTAGCCTGGGCGGTGGCAAATTCCTGAAGTAGTATAGTAGTGGTGGAGAGCCTAGCCTGCTGCAGCTCAGGGGGTGTGTAAACAGATGGCTACCACCGTGAGGTAAGGGAAAGAAGGCTGGGTGTCTTTATATGGGGCATTTGAGTTGATAGAAATAGATCCCTAGGAGCTGTCTTCAGTGCACAGGAGACAAGAGATCTGGTTTCTAAGCAGCATGGCTGAAGTTGCATTGGCAGCAGAACTGTGAGGCAAGCACTGGGCTGATCCCTGGTGCTGCTGTTCATCTGAATCCTCAGAATTCAAGGAGGCTTTCCAGCTGTTTGACCGAACAGGCGATGGCAAGATCCTGTACAGCCAGTGTGGGGACGTGATGCGGGCCCTGGGCCAGAACCCTACCAACGCTGAGGTGCTCAAGGTCCTGGGGAACCCCAAGAGCGATGGTGAGCGTTTCCAGAACTTAGTGGGTTCATGGTTGTTCAGCCAAAATCATCTCTTATCTTCATAAGTGCCAAACTTGAGCAAGTTTTGTCTCGGCCAGTTCTGGCCAGGCGCTTGTGTTCACCACCACCGTGTCCTGAGAACATGTGTGTGTGACTTCTCTTGTCTGACACTTCTACCTCCCACACGACAGAGATGAATGTGAAGGTGCTGGACTTTGAGCACTTCCTGCCTATGCTGCAGACCGTGGCCAAGAACAAGGACCAGGGGACCTATGAGGATTATGTTGAAGGCCTTCGTGTGTTTGACAAGGAAGGGAATGGCACCGTCATGGGTGCTGAAATCCGTCATGTCCTAGTCACACTGGGTAAGGGCCTGTGCGCTAGAGATGAGTTGCCACCTTGATATATATTTCACCTGTCACCCAGTTCTAAGAATGCTCCTTCCTCTGCAGGTGAGAAGATGACAGAGGAGGAGGTAGAGATGCTAGTGGCAGGGCATGAGGACAGCAACGGCTGCATCAACTATGAAGGTGAGGGGCAAACTATAAACTGGGGCCTCTGAGGAAATGGTCGTTCAGGGCATGTTAAGGAGACTTGGTTCCAGAAGGGGGCAAGGCTTAGTCCGGCCTGGGAGGGGACTGTTGTGGACGGAACAGTGAAGGGAGGAGTGATGAGTGCCAAGGGTGGGCTAGGAATGGGGAGTGAACAAGATGTCTGTCCCCACTGCCTGACCCCTTCACCCTATGTCTGTGTCTTGTCTTCACCATTAATGTCTCTTCCTTCCTGCAGCATTTGTGAGGCATATCCTGTCGGGGTGACGGGCCCATGGGGCGGGTACGGCTCCTCCCAGCCTCTCCTCTAGTTAGCTCCCTAGTGTTTCTTCTTCCCAACCTGTGCTCTCTCGCCCCTGCCCATACCTTACTACCATCTGACTTCCTCCTGGCATGATTCTGCATGGAGCTGGCTTGGGAGGGAAGGAATTCCTCAATGAGGAAAGCAGTTTGGGGGTGTGGTACCTCCTTCTCTCCTAGAATGGTCTCTGAGGTTTGACTTACAGGGGTCTTGGTGCTGGTGTCTGGGAACTCTCACCAGCTTGTAGACAGGGCTTGTCTTATGGTGATTCTTCGGTGCATGGAGAGTTGGGGGGGGGGCTACTGGCCCCATTCTGCTACTAAAACAACAGTCCTTTTTCCATCCCTACTGGACAGCTTGGAGGTACCCTAACCCAACCTGACCTCTCCTCCCGCCAGTGGCTGACATAACTATAGGTGTAGCTGAGAACTTTTTCCCTCTGCTATGTTCTTGCTATTTTAGAGTGGGGTGGGGGCTAACAGCTGGTGGGAGGGGAACCAGGGACAGAGAGAACTGGCCACTCATGGTGGCTCTCTTGGAAACTGACCCAAGGTTGGTTGCTATGGGCATGTTCCCACCTGCCACCTTCATGGTCTTGTGGTCTCCTGGCCCATGGGTACCCCTCCCCAGCCCTCTCTTTGGCTGATTCCACCTCTCCTCTCTACAGAGCTTGTCCGGATGGTGCTGAATGGCTGAGGACATTTCTGTATCCCGAGCCTAGATTTCTGTGTGGCCCCAGAGGCTCCTGTATCACAGCACCTTGCCCATCTGGTTTCTTTTAGAAGATGTTTGCCTTCACCAAATAAAAGTTGCTCTCTTTGCTCTTTTGGTTCTTTCTTTCCTTGAGCAGGGTGAGGAAAAGGTGAGGTGGTAATGATGTCTGTCCTCAAACAAAGCTCAAGCTGGGGCAGGGGTTTAGGGAAACTAGATTAAGTGCTTGTAGTAACCATGGCTTCATCAATGAAAGGCTCCCCTTTGGGAAATGAAGAAAGTCATAAATCCCCATAGGATCAAGGTAGCCATATGTTTGTGTGTGTGGGTATCTATTCCTTGCCAGGTTAAATTCCTGGTCCTTGGGCTTCTTTGAACCAGGTCCCCACCCACCCAAGTACCAAACACCTTTTGTGGAAAAGCCTGTCAATGTTTACTGAAGCTAAAATTCCAGGACATATTAGTACTGCCAAAACCTGTCTTGGCTGCTGCAGGGTTGGGGGCCTGCCTCCTCCCTAATAAGGGAGGGAATGTAGCCGCTCGCTGTCTGAAAGGATCAGATGCACACTGTAGGGATGTACCTCAAGAGCGAGTCTTGAGTAGGTTGGAGCCGCTGCATTCCTAATTGCTGTGTGGTCTCTGGCCTCTTGGGGCAAGAGGCTGACAGTCTGTGGGCCTGTGGCTTTCAAAGTGCAGCCCTGGTGAATGTCCAGTGAAGGACTCCAGGAAGGCTGACCCCAGCCCAGTTTGCTCCCTGCCTAGCAGCCACAGGTAAGAGAACACAGAGGCATCCACAAGATGGAACTGAAAGCAAATTAATTTATAAAAAATAAGGAAAAAGAAAAGAACAAAGAAGAAAAGAAAATTTTACAGAAGACTTTGAACAGAAGAAAGGTGCGGAGATGCAGAGGAAGGAAAACACTGGGACAGCAGAAGCAGAGCACATGGTGGGAGGGGCCAAGCACTGGTGGGCCTGGACTTGTGTCTGCCTCCACACACCGAGGGTGAGGAGGGAGACCTGGAGTGTGGAGGCACTGAAGTCCTGGGAGCAGAGCCACGCTGTGCTGCTCCCAAATCTTTGTCCTCATTTGGGAACTCCTAGCTATCAGTGGGTTCTGTCAGGCTTGGCTGGTGAGGGCAGAAGTTAGACTGTCCCATGTCAAAAGTGGGTGCTTAAGTGCTTTTCAACCTCGAGGGTTTGCAGACTCCTCATCCTCAGAGCTCTTTGATGCCTGTTGGGCACTCACAGATACAACCAGGAACGCAGGAAGAAGAGCCCAACTGAGGCCCCTTCCTCTATGACCTACCACAGAATCCCCGCAAACTACATTTCCCACAGTAACACAGACGCTGACTGAGTAAGCAGGTGACCTAAACACAAACACAAAGCTGACACTCTGAGGGAAAGGTCATTGGCTGAGCTGGGCCTAAAACAGCAACCATGACAAGCAGCAAGAGGGTTAGTATGAATAAACTGGAATGGGCGAGGGGCCGACTCGGCACTGCCAAGGGCTCAGGGAGACAGGCTCAGTGCCCTATTCCATCTCCACAGCTTGCCCCAAAACTTAATTCCTCTTAAAACCTGCCCTTTCCCCTAAAAATAATAATTAAAAAAAGTTTTTTTGTGGGCTCTGATGTGTCTTTTTAAAACCTCCCTTTTAAAGGGTTTCATTTTCATGTTATCATTTCAAAAATGCAGTAATTCCGAAGGGGTGCGCCCTCAGAACCAGTCAGTAGATCCTCATATAAACATCGTCCCTCCTATCCTCTCTCCCAGGCATTAGAAACATCTTTTAGTCAGAAGTCCGTGAATAATAATTGGATATAAAACTGCACACCTCTGCTGGGCATGGTGGGGGTGGTGAAGGGGCAGGAGGAGCTTTCCTTACGTAGTGATGAACTCTCCGGGCTGAGGGAGGGTCCCAGTAGTGGGGGAGGGCTGTTCCTGGAACTGTGATCTCCATGGGGAGTGAGGGGGAGAGATGGCTGGCTGGCTCCTCACTGTGGAGGTGGCACAGGAGTGACTGTGCCTGGGCTTGGAGCTGTGGGGTCTGGAGGCAGTGGGGTGCCTGGGTCTGTGGAGAAAAGGAAGGTGAATGAGCAGGAGCAGAGGATAGATCTGGTCCCAGGCTCCACACACACAGAACCAGGCATGGCATGCAGTGGGTGGGTAGATGAATGAAGTACCCACTGTGTATTAATTTCCTTTTCCCAACACTCTTTCGCGCCTGACATTGGAAAAATGTTCTTATACCCCAAATCATCCTCCTCTCCCCAAGGACTCTAAATGGGGCATCTGAATGTGGTGGGAACAAGCAAAGAAAAGCCATCGTCATGCAGACGGGTAGCTAGGTTCCAGGTTTACAGCTGAGGTCCTCTGAGCCACTGGACTCCTCCATGGCCCACTCAGTGATCATCCCAGAGGTGGCAGCTGCCAAGCTGGGAAGTGGAGGCCAGCCCGAGAGAGAGGCCTTCCTCCTGTGCTCGAGTTTTACCAAAGCACTGAACAGGGCTGTGGAGATTCTAGGATCTAACCCTTTCCCCACTCGCCTCCCTCCCGTAATGTCGAGCCCTCGCCCTCACCCTTTCCCCTCTTGGCCCCTTCTCACCTGGCAGTGGGCTGGCACTGGGCAGGAGGTTGCCCTGAACAGCTGCCACAATGGCAGGGCTCTGGGCTGCGGCGGATCCGAGCCCCGGCCCGAGAGGCAAGGAAGATGGCATGGTGGTGGTCGCCGGCAGGTTAGGATGTAGAGGGTTCGCCATGGACACAGGCAGGTTAGGTGGGGGGATAGTGCCCGGGGCAAACGGGAGATGGTGGTGATGCCCATGCAGGTTAGGAGGAGGGGGAAGGTTAATACTAATGGAGTCAGCTAGACTACCGAATGGGATGACGGATGGAGCAGCAGGAGGAGGAGGCGGCATGCCAAAAGGCAAACCCAAAGGAGCATTACCCGCCACGCCTGGGTGCCCGCTGCCTGGCACTGCCCCTGGCATCATTGAGGGAGGAGTTTGTTGGTTGGGGAACGGTGAGGGGCCTAGAAATAAAGAGAACACAGGGTGAGGGAGTGAAATCTTGCCCACAGCACAAGCTGCACAGCCACCTGCTTGTGCCACCCCTTCTCCTGGCACTAGAATAAGCTGTAGATTCTTGGAATAAAACTCCACGGATCTGTGTTTGGGAAAACATTCCTGCTAGTTTGGGGACATAATATATAATACAGGAGTCCACCTGTAGGAACTGCAACAAACTTTTACATCCTGGCCCATCAGGTATTCCCTTTAAAGGAACCAGAACATGTTCCTAGAACTCTATAGCAAACAAATGTTCTGGATCCCACACTCACCATGGGGTCCAGGGGGGGGTACCCCTGGTGGGACTGCCCCAGGTTGAGGGGCTCCAGCTTGTTGTGGCTGCTGTGGCCCTGCAGCTGTCCCCGCCTGCCCAATCTGTTCGGAAGGGCCCAGGCTTCCAGGAGGGGCCCCACTGCCAGGAGGAGCAGAGGCCACAGCGGCTGGAGCCACAGCTAGACCATGGACTGTAGGTGGCCCAGCAGCCCCGGTGGGAGGTATGGGCTGGGAGCCTGGAGGCAGGGTTGGCTGCTGCTGCTGCTGCTGCTGCATCTGCTGGAAGTGCTGCTGCCGGGCCCTCATCTCTGCATACTTCAGCTGCTCCATGTGGAAGGCTTGCCGGTCGGCCAGGAGCTGTTGCCTCTGATATTCCAGCTGCCAGTACCAATGGGAAACTGTTACCGGTACCAGAAGACCGTTGGCAAACACTTTGCCTCCCACTCCTTTTGAAAGACCCTATCTCTCATGCTGGTGTTTCCCCAAGACTCAACTGTGTACTTCCTCTGTCCTTACAGGTCTGAGAGCACCCACACTGTGCCTCACTGCACTGGAGTTAATATGGTGTGGTTTTGGCTTACTTCAATTTCAAAGCTCTCAATTTGTTATTACTCTGATTTGAAAATGCCTCCAGCTTTTGTCAACTCAAGTTCTTTCCTTCCTTCAAAACCAGCTACCAACTTAGTATTCCTTAGGGAAACACTTCAGGTGGATTCACCTCTGAATTTTGATTTTATTCTGATTCTCCCAGCATCTAATTTTATTTAATTTTATTTTTATGTTTATTAGTTTTTCAAAGCTGGGTTTCTCTATGTGGACCTGGCTGTCCTGGAACTCACTGTGCAGACCAGACTGGCCTTGAACTCTTGAACTCTTGAAAGAACCACCTACTTCTGCCTACTGAGTGTTGAGATTAAATCTCTTATTTTAAAATTATTTTTAGGGGCTGGAGAGATGGCTCAGCAGTTAAGAGCACTAGCTGCTTTTCCAGAGGTCCTGAGTTCAATTCCCAGCAACCACATGATGGCTCACAACCATCTGTAATGGGATCAGATGTCCTCTTCTGGTGTGTCTGAAGACAGCTGCAGTGTACTCATACATAAAATAAATAAATCTTTAAGAAAACATTTTTAATGAGTTAATGTCTGTCTGTCTGTCTGTCTGAGGGTGTGTGTATGTGAGTGTTCTCTTTATTTCTAGGGTGCCCATGAAAAGACCCTAGGGACTGATATGGGTCCTCTGGCAGAGCAGTCTGTTCTCAACTGCTAAGCTGCTCCACTAAGAAATCTCTGAATCTGGATTTTCCAGTAGGTTAAGCATTGTTAAGTGTTTCTGAAATCTCCATGTTGTATATTTACTGTCTCTAAGAGTGGGGTCCCCATCTTGTATTTCTTTTTAAGCCTTCTCAAAGAAACTGAATCAATATTGTCTGTCCTGTCAACTTCCCAAATTTACCTGCTGAGTCTCTTATTATCTCTCAAATCTACTCAGTCACTCAGATTTGTGAGAACCTAGCGAGAGGCAAGCATCGCTGGAGGACCTGGAGATGCAGAGGTCAGAAAGCCTGACTAGCAGCTCACCTGCGGACCTCACCCTCTAGGCTGCCTGCCCTTCTCCCCTCTGTGTGTGACCTGTGTCAGCCTGGGCACTTCTAAGCCTTGTCTTCTGTCTTCTGGCAGGTTCTAGGCTCTTGCTGACACCTGACTGAGCGCCACTCACCGCTTCTCGCTCCCTGTCCATTATTGTCTCCAGCTCTTCAAAGTGTCGGAGTTTGATCTCTAGTTTCTTCATTTGGGTCTCCACCAGCAGAGCCACCAAAGATTTGATCTTCCTCTCCTCAACCGCAGCCAAGTGCTAGGCAAGGAGTGCGGGGGGGGGGGGGGGGGGGGGGGGTGAGCAATAGCCAGATTAGACAGAGCGCTCAACTGCAGAAACTCGGGGGGGGGGGCAGGGCAGATGCTGGCAAGCTTAGGAAGGAAGTAGCTGCAATCACAACTCAGAATAGTATAACTGTAGTTTATATATGTACTATATATACTAATACATACTATAGTAAATATTACACATTATATAGTATATATTATTTACATATCAATACATAATGTAATATATCATAATTATATATTCATGATCTAGATATATCTGTATTATGAAACAACACACATATATATTATATCTATATCATGAAAAAAAGAATAGCAAGAGATAAAACAAGTAAAAGAAATTAAAGGGCTGGAAACAGCTAATAAGAGAGGTTAGAAGTTTAGTGATAATTCACTCAGTATAAAATAAGAAGGGAACAAACCGGCCAGCATTATTTAAGGAGTGAGAAGAGAGTGACTGACACACAATGAGGAAAGTGCCAGCTTCTGCCCTCACCTTGGCCTTGACTGCAGCAGCGGCCAGGGCAGCGGCGGCAGCCGTGGACAGGTTGCCTTCACCAATGTCTCGCTCCACCTTGGTTTTCCTCTCCCCCTCTGGCTCCGCCACTTCCTTCAGCACTTCCTCCTGCCCTTCTGTTGGCTCCTTGTCTTTCTCAGGATCAACTGTGTCAGGACATAGGTTGAATTAGCCTTTTGAGCGTCTCTCTCCTGTGTCCCTCGCCCTTTGGGGAGGCAGCTCACCTATCGGGTCCCCGTCACTCTTCTCTGACTCCTTCTCGCTGTCACCCTCTTTCCCTTTCTCTTCGTCTTTCTTGGGAGCCTCACTTATTTCCTCCTTTGCTTCTTCCTCTACAGTGCTCCCTCCTTCCCGTGGTTCCTGTAGTTCCAAAAGGGGGGAAGACATCAGAGGATGCAGCTCTCAAAAGCTCTGCCAAGGCTTGAGGGTGACTGACCCTCTTGTCCTTATTTGTCTCTGTGTGTGCAAGTAGTGCATGCACTTGTGTAGGTGTGTAAGCTCATGTGTGCACATGCCAAAGACAGAGCGGGACAAGATGTTGTCCGCCCTCCAGCGCTGGGGTCCTGCAATGATGGGGTTACAGGCACATAAAATGATGCCAAAGCTTTTATGTGGGTACGAGGAATTCTAACTCAGGTTTTCAGGTCTGTAGAACAAGCACTCTTATCCAGTGAACCCATTGCACAGGAGTGTCCCTGCCCCTGGATTCTGTCACCACTGGGCTGCTGCACCTAGGTCGGTTCCTCTATACCTTGGGCTCCTTCTTCTCGTCTGCTGCCTGGCCCTCCGCCCGTGCCTCCTCAGTCCCGCTTTCCTCTGGGCCCATGGAGACAGGAAAGAAGGAGAGATGTCTGATAAGCTTCGTTTACGTAACAATTTCCCAGTAGCTGAAACCTCAGGGACAGGGATAAGAGAAGCCAAATTTCCCACAGTGATGTCGTGAAGGAAAACAAAACCCCAGGGGCTGTGACTGATGTCAATGTGGGCAGACACAGGGTGGAGAGGGCACAGGGAGGGGAGGGCACAAGGAGGAAGAAATCTAACAGTGTGCTCACCAATGCGCTCAGGTTCATCGGAAGCCGTCCCTGCAATGCCGCTGCTCTCCAGACCAAAAGCTGGGTCTGCCTTGCCTGTGACTTTGGCCGCTTCTTCCACTTTGCGCACATGAGCTTCTACCAAGGCTGTGGGCACCTCTTCCTTCATTTTTGAGAACTCTTCTATAAGACCAGAGGGGAAGAGGCTGGGACAAGGCAGTGGGCTGTTCTGACTATGCCTGTGAGAGCTTTCTCACAAGTCCATCTTGTTCTCTAAGACCAAAACGAAGCCCAGACAGGTGCCTGAGCTAAGGCAGCAACAGACAAGGCCAGCAGGGCAGATCTGAGAGGTTTCAATCTGAGTATCTAGCTGTAAAAGCAAACTAAGAAGGCCAAACCCCCCCCCTCCCATCCCCAAATTACCTAGGGCTGACTTTGCAGCAGCAGAGGCAACTCGGGGATCGACGACAGAGGCCAAGAAGGCAACAGTGCTCATAACAGGGTTGCCTGACTGACTGAAGGGGATGGGCTGGTAGGCCAGAGGGCCTAGAGAGGCCTCTGAGTCCTCCAGGTATGGGTCTTCAATGGGAAGGCGAAGAAAATGCAAGATGCATTCATCCTGCGTGCGGCTTCCCACATGTTCAGACACTTTGTTCCAGTCATCCTTGTACATTTCCAGAGCCTGGTGGTAGTGGTGGAGACACAACTCCGTTTACTTAGCCACTGTTCTAGAAGGTCAACTCCCCCCCATCCTACTAAGGGCAGCTGGTTTCAAAGCTCTGCTGGATCCAGGGGGGATCTCCAAGCAGCACTAAGAAAAGATGGAATTATCGACGGGCCTAAATCCCTGACCTGAAGCTATTCCTGGTACACCTACAACAGGCACCAGGAACGGGAGAGACTGAGGCAAGCTCATGCTCCTCTCAATGCCAGAGCAGACTGTGGGTGCTCCCCACTCACAGGACAGGGCAGCTGTGTCCCAGCCACTGTCTATACAGCACAACCCCTCTTGCCTCCCCAGTTACCTCCAGGAGCAGCAGTGTCTCCTGCTCTGTCCATTCCCGGGTGGCACTGGCTGCAGCTTTGCTCTGTGGGGAAGCAGTGGGGAGTAAGCACAGAGAAGTCTCAGCCATGTGGGTGTCAACCCCAGGCTGGCTGCACCTTGTACCTTGGAGGGAACGTTTTTCTTTGTGTACATGTCTGTGCGCAGCCCAAAGTTCTGCATGTCTGCTGGTTTCTCCTTGCCTTTGTCAGGGAAGTTCAGCATTTGCTGGGAAGCAGAGCTCTGCTATTTATGGAAGGAAAAAAAAGGAGTTGAATGTAAGTGGTCACAGGGAGCCAGAGGCAGAGAGAGAGAAAGAGAGAGAGAGAGAGAGAGAGAGAGAGAGAGAGAGAGAGAGAGAGAGAACAGACAAACAGACAGAAGGAGCTTTCTTCCCGAAGCCAGGGATGCCCTGGGCGGGACTTCCTCCCTTACTGCTGTAGCTCCTCTGATCTCTTGCCTCTTCTTCCCAGGCAGGGGCCCCCCAGTGAAGGGGCAAATAAACAGCCCAGCAGGGTCTGCACCCCACCTACCAGCTCTGGCTTGCCCTTAGCCGTCTCTGGCACCAGGTCATCCAGCTCTTTGCCCTTCCGCCCAGCCTTGGTATCAGCATCAACCTGGCGGCCCTGGGGGACAGAGCTTGGCGTCATGGAAGCTGGGTAGGAAATGGGCAGGCCAAGGCCTTGGAGGCCTGAAGACCAAATGCCGGGCGGGCGGCCCATGGGCTCTGGGAACACTCATGCCACTGCTCCATGATTAATTACACATGTAGTTGGCATGTAGATATGCCACTGTTCCACACTGCCTCCATGATTAACTAGACATGCAGTTGGCATGACTGACATTTGTAGTTACGTGTATCTTTACAGCTTCTCTTAGGAGCTGGACAATAGATCCTAGTCTTAAGTCAGTCAGTATCTTTGTGTAAGCCACATAATGTCTTCTTAAAGAATGGATGAGGTGGAAAGGACAGTATGAAGGTGATAAGTATGAGAAAAATGAAAAAATACAGGAAACGTGACAAAGTATAAAAATCCTACACAAGGTACCATGAGCCATTTTCTCTATCTGCTCCTCTCCTACACTGGCCTGCCTATTCCCTGAGGGCAAGGGACGACTTCTCCCCTTCAGCAACTGCTTCCAGCTCAGGTAGCAGGGCTGAGAGAGCACTGGGCACATGTGCTAATTAATGCCTGTGGCCCTCTCCACCTCACAGGAAAGAAGTCTACAACTCTGAGGAATCTCTGCCCTAAAAACATAAAAAATGAAAAACAAACAGAAAAAGAAAAGTCCAAAGGAGTCCACTCCGCCCCACCCAGCCTTGTCCCCAGAACCCCTCAGCCTACCTGTGGGGGCTTCGGCTGAAGAGGAACCAGCCCTGATGGTGTGTCCGCCAAGACATGGAAGTGAGAAGTGGGTGGAGGCCCCATTGGGGTTGGCCGACTCTCAGCATCTACCTGGTAGTTAATAAGACCCCACTGTTCCAGGAAGGCATGGACCCTGCGAGAGAAAGGGAGGCTAGGCCAAATGGGAAAACCAAAAAGGAGGAGCCCATCCCCTATCACCAACTCATCACCTAAGGAGCAGTGGTCCCCAAGTACACATGGCACAGCCTAGGGACCATGTCTTCCTAGACAGTAAAGCCCATCCAAGTGTCTTTCAGCAGAGGCCACATCACACTCCCAATCCTCACTCCCTTCCCACCTGCTCTGATGGGGCTTCCCCAGGGGTGCTGTTCTTGCTTATTCCCTATCTTCTTCCAAAGTATCTGCAGCCCTGCCAAGACGTACAGACAGGTGTCCTCTCAAACTCTTTCTCTTCAGAAGCAAGACCCACCTCATGATAGCACAGACGTCCCCAGCTAAGTTCCGCCGACAGGCAGTGGATGTCAGATACTCCTGGGGATTCAGTCGATAAGTGTCAATCATGAAATTCCGATATGCCAGGTAGCTTAGAAGAGTCAGAAAGACAAGTAAGAGGAAGAAAATTAATGTTTGTTGAGGCCCAAGGAGAGGAAAAATATGCCAACTGCATAGTATTCATGTACTTCTCACTGGGGGCTGAAGGGGTAGCCCAGTGGTTAAGAGCACTTGCTACTCCTGCAGAAGACTAAGTGCAGTTCCTAGCACCCACATGGTGGCCCATGATCATCCAGAGCTTCAGTTCTAGGAATCAGATGCTTTCTTCTGAACTCCAGGGCAGGCACCAGGCACATGAGTTACACAGGCATGTGTGGCATATGGTTACACATACATACATGTAAGCCAAACACTCAAGACACAAAATAAGTAAATATTAAAAAAAAGCTTCTTGTATTTTTTCCTGATGGCTTTTTTAACTAAATGAACTATCATCTTAATTTTACCTGGGAATCTCAGCCTCCTAAGTGTTGAGATTACAGGACGCTCATTACCCAATTTTTTTTTTTTGGGGGGGGGGAAGCAAAGCCGTTGTTTCCCAACTCAGAAATCAAAGTCCTTATCCATGCAGCAATCAGCCTGATGCCAGAGAAGGAACTTAAAGACTGTCTTTTTAATATACTTCATGTGTATGGTGTTTGGCCTGTCTGTGTACTACAAGCCTGCCTGGTGCCCAAGGATGCAAAAAGGGGTTGTTGGATCCCTGGAATTGGAGTTGGAGGCAGTTGTCAGTCACCATGTAAGTGCTGGGAATCAAACCCAGGTCCTCTGCAAAAGCAGCTAGTGTCCTTGACCACTGAGCCATCTCTCCAGCATTTAAGGGTTGCTTTTGTTTTGGCTCTTAAAATTGTGATTTATGATTTTTTTAACTTGTCATTTTGAGATAGGGTCTTGTGTAGTACAGACTGACCTTCAACTTGATCTACAGCGCCGTTCCATACCCCAGAGGCTGGGGTCATAGGTCACCATCCTGGCTCTTAATCATTTTTTAAAAAATTTATCTATTTGAATCAAGGTCTCCCACAGCCCAAGCTGGCTTTAAATCTGCTAAGTAGTTGAGGGTAGTCTTGAACTCCTGATCCTCCAGCTCTGCCTCCCAAGTGCTAAGATCACAAATGTGTAATGGCACATTTTTTAAAGTTAGTTTTACATGTAATAGTCTTGTTAACTTATTTACATTTCCTGATTCTGTGTATGTAGGCACTCACAGTCTGTAGCACATGCACAGGTTAGAGGACAACTGTCAGGAACAGGCTCTCCTCCCAACCCAGGTCCTCAGACTTAGAGTCCTTATGGCTGAGCCATCCTATGAGCTCACGTGCTCATGCTCACTCTCTCTCCTCTCTCCTCTCTCTCTCTCTCTCTCTCTCTCTCTCTCACACACACACACACACACACACACTTATTTTGTATGTGTGCACACGAGCACCATGACACACATAAGGACTTGTCCTGTCAGGATTGGCAGGCGGGGGATCTTACACACCAAGCCATCTACCTGACTCTCTTTCTTGCCTCTTTTGGTGGTGTTGTTTTGTTTTTAAATTAATCAGTGTGTGTGTGTGTGTGTGTGCATGCTCCAAGGCAAGTGTGTGGAGGTCAGAGGACAACTTATGGGAGTCCATTCTTTCCTTCTGCCATATGGGTTCTAGGGAACAAACACAGTTCATCAGCCTTGGTGGCAAGCTCCTTTCCCACTGAGCCATCTCACAGACCCATTATTTCATTAAAAGGAAGGAAGGGAGGGAGGGAGGGAGGGAGGGAGGGAGGAAGGGAGGGAAGAAGGGAGGGAAGGAGAGAGAGAGAGAAAAAGAAAGAAAGAAAGAGAGAAAGATTTATTTACTTTATTTGGGGGGCTAGAGACATGGCTCAATGGTAAAGAGCACTTGTTCCTGCAGAGGACCCTGGTTCAGTCCCCAGCACCTGCATGGCAGCTCACAGCCATCTCTGACTTCCAGTCTAGAAGACATGACATCCTCTTCTGACTTCCACAGGCACAAGGTGCACACATGGTGCAGACACACATGTAGAAAACCATTAGTACACAGAAATAAGTCTAAAACATTTTATAGTGTCAGTTGTGTTTAAGTGGGGTGTGCACTTGCACGTAGATGCCTCAGCTGTGTGTGGGGTGTGCACTTGCATGTAGATGCCTCAGCTGTGTGTGGGGTGTGCACTTGCATGTAGATGCCTCAGCTGTGTGTGGGGTGTGCACTTGCATGTAGATGCCTCAGCTGTGTGTGGGGTGTGCACTTGCATGTAGATGCCTCAGCTGTGTGTGGGGTGTGCACTTGCATGTAGATGCCTCAGCTGTGTGTGGGGTGTGCACTTGCATGTAGATGCCTCAGCTGTGTGTGGGGTGTGCGCTTGCATGTAGATGCCTCAGTTGTGTGGGGTGTGCACTTGCATGTAGATGCCTCAGCTGTGTGTGGGGTGTGCACTTGCATGTAGATGCCTCAGCTGTGTGTGGGGTGTGCACTTGCATGTAGATGCCTCAGCTGTGTGTGGGGTGTGCGCTTGCATGTAGATGCCTCAGTTGTGTGGGGTGTGTGCACTTGCGTGTAGATGCCTCAGTTGTGTGGGGTGTGTGCACTTGCGTGTAGATGCCTCAGTTGTGTGTGGGGTGTGCACTTGCATGTAGATGCTTCAGTTGTGTGGGGTGTGCACTTACATGTAAATGCCTCAGTTATGTGTGGGGTGTGCACTTGCACGTAGATGCCCATGAAGGGCATCTGTCAGATCCTCCTGAGCTGAGGTGTAAGTAGTCAAAAGCCTCTCAGGACAGGCGCTGGGAAAGGAACTCAGGCGCTCTGCGAGAGCGCACACACTCTCAACCATGGAGCATCATCTCTCTGCTCACACTTGCCCTGGATGTCCTGGGACTCACTATGAAGACAGGCTGGCTTTGAACTTACTGCCTCTGCCTCCCCAGTGCTGGGATTAAAGGTATGTACCACATGCCAGTTTGTTTTCTTGAGATAGTATTTTTTCTGTAGTTCAGGCTAATGTGGAACTTGCATTATATCACAGACTGGCTTACAACTTATTATCTTGTCTTAGCCTCCCAAGTGCTGGAATTACAGATATAATTTATATTTTAAAGTTAGAAAGATCTAAATTCAAATGCCAGTCTTATCATGATGATGTCAAGCTATTTGAAACTTAAAGTCCTTATGCGCCAAACAGGATGTCTTAGGAGAACTAGCACTATCTGGCATTATAGGAGCCCGAAAGATGACAGCTGATAGGCTGGATCGATGGAGATGCCAGCACCTGAGCTAGACCTCTCACAATGGCCTGTAACTCCAGTTCCAACAGACCCAACACCTTTTTCTGGCCTCTGTGGGCATGGCACTCACATGCACATACCCACGTATATACATTAATTTTTAAAATAAAATGCGACTTAATATTTAAAAATTAATAAAATTATAAAGTATATAATTAATTAAAAAGTATAAAATATAAAATTTGAGAATATGTCCAGATTCTGGTTTTACTACTTCTTAGCTATACAATCTTATTCAAGTAACAAGTCAAATGCTCCCTCCTACCAGGATCCTAGTCTGTAAACTAGAGATGACAATGTTTATCTGCCTCAATTAGACTAATAAGCCAGTGCGTGGTGGAGATTCTGCTAGGGATGACAAGCTCTTTGGCAGCTACCATTCACTATTCCTGACAGCATACCACAGTCATGTTAGCTAGTAATGCCTTTTCCTTCCTGCCATAAACCTGGCTCTCTCCTCAGAGGAAGAGACCCACACCAAGCTATGGAGAAAGAAGCTGAAAATGGATGATCCCACAGAGCGAGGCCGAGAAACAGGCAGGGAAACTATGCCAGCGGCCAGCCTCACCTACCTCGTTATGTGCTCACCGTGGTGAGCCCTAACCAGATTTCCACACACAACCCAAGCCAAGAAAACTGACTGAAAACAAAACTTTAAAGCAACTCTTTTTTGTTCGATACAGGGTCTTACTCTGTAGCCCAAGCTGGCCTTGAACTCACAATCCTCCCTCAGCTTTCCATGGGCTGGAACTACAAGCCATCATATGCCAAGTATCTTCAAAGAGTCAGAGAGATGAATAAGAAGTCTGCTGAGGGCTCAAGGTGGGAGGATACTGGAAGAGTGTGTCCTACCTGACACATGGAGAATGCAATTATCAGATTCAATAAACACCAACTTATAAGCCCGAAACCTGTATTATTATTCATTTTCAAGATCAGGTCTCACGATTGAGTCCTGCCTGGCCTCCATCTATGCAGATGAGACTCAGACTCAGAGATATGCCCGCGTCTGCCTTTTGGCATGCACGATGGTACAAAGACAAGACTCTTGTGCACATTAGGCAAGTGTTCTATCATGGAGCTACATCTTCCAGCCTGAATCCTGCACATACATGCTACTCTTTCAGAATGCATGCTCCCATCTCTGGACCTCTTAGTTCCTCCTTCTCTTTGACAAAGTCTAGCTAGGAAGCCCAAGGTGGCCTCCCAAGTGCTAGGACTATCCAAATGTGCCACCAGGCTTGTAGGTTTTTTTTTTTTTTTTTTTGGTTTTGGTATTTCAAGACAATTTCTCTTTGCAGCTCTGGGTCTCCTGGAACTAGCTCTGTATACCAGTCTGGCCTTGAACTCAACAGATTTGCCCGCCTCTGCCTCCCGAATGCTGGGATTCAAGGTGTGCACCACCACCACCTGACTTGTTTTCCAACCTAATCATCATTTGCATTTTAATTAAAGTTGTTTCATACACTAGGGGTATGTGAATTTTGGGTAACATAGCAATTATGGAGTGAAATTTTCTGCATGTGTTAAAAACCTGAAGCACTGGGAACAACGGGCAGGTACTTGTTTTGAGCAGAAGAGTTTGCTCTACTTTATCACCCTCAGGCAACCCTTGAAGAATGTGTTTTAAAGTGTTGGGCTGTGGCTGTCTAATAGCGGCTATCATGTCTTGTAAGTGTAACGGAGAGCCTGGTGGAAGGCTGTTAAGTCTGGAAGGGTGAATGCAGAGAGGACCCCAAAAGAAAATGATAAGCTGAAATCTTACATCTCTGGAGTCTTGGACTTGTTCTTGCCGTTGAAGAACTCAGGAAGAGCTCTCCGCTCAATAGCATGGACACTGCAAGATAAATCACAGCAGGTCAGGTCAGGAGGCCCCAGGGGAGGACTAGGAGCCTAAGGGAGAAAGACTTGAGAGGCAGGGTGGGTAAGCAGCTCTAAGCTCTAGAGGGGCAACAGGAGAAACAACGCATTGGAAGCACGCATTGGAAGCACGGGGGAGGACGGAGGAGGGGTAAGTAGGGGCCAGACCTACCTGTTGTAGTCAAACCAGGCCGCGTAGCTGGGGATGATGATGTGGTGGGTCTGCTCAGTCACGTTGTCCTCATGCAGGTCTGCGCTCTTGCTCTGCTCCCCTTTGTTGCCCGTGCTGTTCTCATCCTCATCCTATGAGCATGGAGGCTGCTGGACACTCAGCACTCCCTTCCCCGCCTAGCAACCCTCAAGCTTCTCCTATGTAGACCCAGGAGCATGACACCAACAGGGGGATGAGGACGAGCACTGTGGGCCCTGGGACTCTAAATGGGCTGGAGTTTTGAGCAACAGCTAGAATTAATCTACGGCAGGAAAAGCCTGGGCAGAAGGAACATTATGATCCTAACCGCAGAGAGGTAGAGCCTCTCTAAACCAATCAGAGACAGAGCCTGTCTAAACTGGCTGCACCTTGCCCGTGGTCTCCATGCTTTCATCGTCCTGTTCATCTGGAAGGGAAAGAAGCCGGGTGTAAGGCAGAGCCTCTGTGGGAACAGAGGACTAGGGGAAGGTGGGCTGGGCTCTCCCATGCTTCAGGCACTGCCTGCTTAAGGCTCCCTATCTTACCCAGGTCAGTCATGGTGCCGCCTTTGACTGGGGCCGACTCGGAGTCCTTTTTAGTGTTGACTGCCAGGAGAAAAAGCCGCTGCATTAGACGTGTTGGCCACGTCAAGCTCTCACTTCTCAACTGTTGATAGTTTTACACACATGTCGCTTTCTCAAAAACCTTTGAAATCGTTTTCTATTTGACTGCCTTACCTAGCCAACGACTTCTTTAGCTTCCTCATCTGTGTGCGTGCACTCCTGACTCTCCAGCTTGTCTCCCTACACAATCTTTTAATGGGCTGAATTTGAACTAGATCATACTAGATAAGTAGTTAGATATCATCCCTTGATATACTACTGGCAGAACCTAGGGCCTCATGCAAGTGTACATAAGTGCTCTACAGAGTTACAGTCCCAGCACCAACCTTTTTTTCTTTTTCTTTCTTTTTTTTTTTTTTTGAGGCAGGGTCTCATATTCCAGGCCTCTAACTTGCAAAGAATGGTCCTGATTCTCTGCATCTGCTCCTGAGTGCTGAGGTGACAGGTGTGTACCACCACCAAGCCCAGCTCCCCAACACTTCCTTTTTTTTCTTTTTTCTTAAACTTTTTATTTTGGTTTTGCCTTTTTCAAACAGCCTCAGGTTAGAGAGAAGGCTGACACGTTAAGAGCACTGACCGCTCTCTCAGAGGTCCTGAGCTCAATTCCCAGCACCCACACCGTGGCTCACAACCATCTGTAATTGTAGTCCCACAGAATCTAAAGCCCTCTTTTGGTGTGCAAATTGTACTGGAAGACAAACACCCTTATACATGAAATACATCCATAACTATATCATTATTTACCTATTTATTTAACGCTTTTTAAAATAAAGACACACAGACTCAAGCAGCTCAGGCTGGTTTTGAGTTCATTATGTAGCTCAGGCTGCCTCTGCCTGCCCAGTGCTAGGATTACAGGTGTGAGTCACCACACTTGGCTTTCCTGTTTATTTTGAGACAGTCCCCTTTAGTTATGCAGGTTGGCCTCAGGGGTCATTCTGCAGCCCAGGCAGATTTTATACTACTTACATCCTCCTGCCTCAGCCAGGCAAGTCACTGAGATTATAGCCTATGCTATGCCACCAGGCCTAGTTAAATGATTAGCTCTTAATTAATTATATTATTTTGTTTTTTTTAGAGACAGAGTCTCACTATGTAGCTCTGGCTATCTTGAAATTTACTATGTAGACCAGGCTGGCCTTGAATTCACAGAGATTCACCTGCCTCTGCTTCCTGAGTGCTGAGATTAAAGGTGTTTACCACCACTTTCAGTCAGATATTAATCAATCAATTAATTAATTAATTAAAATTTAAAGACAGGGTCTCTGTATGAAACCTGGCTGTCCTGGAACTTGTGATGTAGACCAGGCTAGTCTCTAACTTACAGAGCCCTCCCTGCCTCTGCCTTCTGAGTGCTGGGATTTAAAATCATGTGTCACCATGCCTAGCTTAAATATTTTAAAAAGATATTTTAAACTGTCTGAAAGACTGGGACTAGAATGCAGGACTCTGCACCTGCTAGGCACTGTTCACCATAGCTGCACCCCAACCTAATCTTGGAATCTGTAAAGCAAAGGAGACCCCCCCCCCTTGATTTCATGTACAAATGCTCAGGAGAAAACAGCTTCCTAATGCCCCTGAAATACATGTCTTGATATTTGAGGCTCCTGGACAGGAGACAGACACAAATCAGTATTATAGTGCAGTCCCCCAACCCCGCACTCCCTACGGAGGGCTGCTCATGCAGGGCAGACTTAGAGGAGCTCCTATCTCTCTTTAGAGTTGTTCCTGCACCTTTTACATTTTTCTTCTTCTGTCTTTAAGTTTATGACCACATGTATGGGAGCATGTGTAAAAGGTGCCATGGGGGCCAGGGGAGAGCACTGTGTCAGCTGGAGCTTTTTTATTTAGTGTTAGCCTCCTGATGAGGGTGCTGGGAATTCAGGTCCTCTGTAAAAGCAGTCTATGCTTAACTGTTGAAACTTTTCTCAAGCCCCAACATTTCTTTTTTTTTAAATTTCAGATTTACTATGTGTGTCTATGTGGAGGTCAGAGGTCTACACTGGTGTTATCTTCTACCACTTCCTATGTTTGCTGAGACTGAGTTTCTCAGTGAACCTGGAGCTCACTGATTCAGTTAGACTGGCTAGCCAGCAAGGGCCTGGGTTCCTCCTGCCTCCAGCTTAGTACTGGGACTATGGCATATACTACCACACTCAGCTTTTTAGATGGTACTCAGGATCCAACTCAGGTCCTCAACATGAGCCATCATAATTTTATTTTATTTATTTGCATACAGGGTCTCACGTATCCCAGGCTAACCTAGAACTTGATATGTAGTGGAAGCTAGCTTTCAACTAGCAGCTCCCCTGCTTCACAATGCCAGAACTACAGGGCTGCAGCACACTGCCCTCAACTCAGGGCTTTCTACATTGGACAAAAACTCTACTAACAACTGCCCAGGCAAGCTACTTTGCTTTGCAAGGATGGACAAGTTGATGGGTTGGTTTTGTGTGTGTGTGTGTGTGTGTGTGTGTGTGTGTGTGTGTGTGCGCGCGCGCGTGCATATGTGTGCATGTGCGTGCACAGGCACAAGCCATGCTGCATGTGTGGAAGCCAGAGGGAAACTTTTGGAGTCCATTCTCTCCTTCTAGCTGGTTCTGAGGCAAGGTCTTGCTGTTGTTTCTGCTATGCTTCACATGGAAGCTTTGGGCCTGTTCATATCACATTTTGCTGTAGGAGTGTTAGGATTCCAGGCACAAGCTCCTGAATCTTGCTATGGGTTCCAGGGTTCAAATTCAGGTCCTCAGGCCTGCGTGGCAAGCACTGTTACCCACTGAGCCACCGCATTCATCATTAGGTCCATTTTTTATAGTGATTTTTATTTATGTATATATCTGCATGTGTCTGTGAGAAGGTTTGTTATTAGTGTGTGTGTGTGTGTGTGTGTGTGTGCGCGCGCGTGCAGATGCACACAAGCAGGTATCCACAGAGCCTAGAATACAGGACCAGATCCAGATCATCTGGAGGTGGAGGTACTGACATTTGCGAACCACCTAATATAGGTGCTGAAAATCAAATTTGGGTGCCATAGAAACAGCAAACACTCCTAATTGCTTAGCCATCTCTTCAGTCTCCCAACTCTGTTTAAAATGTCTATTTAAGATTTTTACTGCCAGGCAGTGGTGGTACACGCCTTTAATCCCAGTACTTGGGAGGCAGAGGCAGGCAGATTTCTGAGTTCGAGGCCAGCCTGGTCTACAGAGTGAGTTCCAGGACAGCCAGGGCTACACAGAGAAACCCTGTCTCGAAAAACCAAAAAAATAAAACCAAAAAAAAAAAACAAAAAAACAAAAAAACAAAACAAAAAAAAATTTAACTATTTCTTTGTTCTTTTCTTTTCTTTCTTTCTTTCTTTCTTTCTTTCTTTTTTTCTTTCTTTCTAAGACAGGGTTTCTCTGTGTAATTCTGGATGTTCTGGAATTTACTATGTAGACCATGCTGGCCCTGAACTCAGAGATCTGTCTGCCTCTGCGTGTGCCACCACCCTGGTAGATTTTTATTATTTAACTTTTTGAGTTATATGTATAGGACTGTTTTGCCAGAATGTATCCTTGTGCACCATCTTGTATGCAGTGGCTGCAGAAGTCAGAAGAGGGTGCTGGATCCAATGGTATTGGAATTAGACAGTTGTGAACCACAATTGTGGCACTGGGGAATCAAACCTGGGTCCCCTGAAAGAGCAGTAATTGCTCTTAACCACTGAGCCAACAGTCCAGTCTCTATCCCACTCCCTTTTTAAAAAAATAATGTTTGCATATACTTTTAAAATGGTCCTAAAATGAGGTTTGGGCAGTATAATTTGCATAATTTGTCTTGAAATATATTTTATCGATGGGCTGTATAATCAAACACCTATCAGAGTAGAGAGATGGCTCAGTCAGTAAAGTACTTTCTGCACAGGCTTGAAGATCTCATCGATCCTCATAACCCATGTAAAAGGCCAGGTACGTGGCACAGACCTGTCACCACATGCTAGGGAAGCAAAGAGGAGGAAACCCTTGAAAGTTCCTGGCAAGCCAGACTAGCCTAACCTTCAAGTCCCAGGTCTCAAAACAGGAGGCAGAGGTTGGCACAATGGTGTGGGGCATAAAGGTACTTGTTGCCAATCCCTGGAACCCACATGGTCGAAGGAGAAACCAATTCCCACAACTCCTACAAGTTGTCCAGTGACCGCCACATGTACACTGTGGCAAGTTCACACACACACACACACACACACACACACAAATGTTTACACACAAGGTAGAAGCTACTGACTAATGATACTTGAAGCTGACAACTGGCTAACACATACAAATACATACAATAAAGGATTTGGAGGTTGGGGGTGTAATTCAGCTGTAGACCAGTTGCTAGTTAGTACACAGGAGGTCCTAGGTTTGATTCTCAGCACAGAAAAACAAAGTTTGCAGACAACTGATATTAGTTGCAAAGCAGGTCCATAGTAGACATGGATATAAAGCAAGAGATAATTCAGTAACCAGCTATGTGGAGAAAAGCTACTTTAGATATGGAAAACAGTCCCTTGGGGAGCTGGGCACAGAAGGGACAGGAGAGGGTGGGACTGGCCTGGAAGCTCAGCCTGGCCCATACCTGTTTTGGGGAGCGTCACCTCTTCCACATTTGGGACTGGAGAGGGCTCATCCATGTCTTTCGTCAGGTCTTCCTGATCCTCTTCTCTGTGGCCTCGCTTTGACTTGGTATAGGGTGTTGAGGGTCTGGGAAGGAAGAGAGACATCCTTGGAAGTTAGAGGAGTGTGTAAGAAGGAAAGAGAGAGAATGGTCTTGGCAGAGCTGGGTGGAACAGAAACTGTACATGCAGAGTAATGGGGGGGGGGGGGGGTCATGCAGAAGTTTCTGTTGGGTGACTAAGCTTTCTTTCAGTTTAATGATAACCTGGACTAAGACCATCAAGCAGGTACATGAAGGTCCTCTCACCCTCCTCTCAGACACCCAGCCAGGGACTAGTGACTTCAAAAAGCATTGTCTTTACTTAGACATGGCACCAGAGCAGGGTGTGTGGGCACAGGATGGGTAGCATACCCTTTCTTAGCATTTTTCTTCTTAGCCTCTGGAGTTGGCGAAGGAGAGGGAGAACGCTTCCTCTTCTTATAGTTCCCCCCCTTCTTGTCCCGTCTGTCTGAATCCGGGCTGTTTACCTGAACACCAGGAAGTGAAATGAACACCAGTTCACCCTCCAGTTCCCAGTGAGGCTTGTCTCACATAGAAGCTAAGAGCTCTGAGAAGGAGGAGCAGAAGCTCACTCACCTCATCCGTCAGCGTCTTGGCCGAGATCTTCTTTCTGCGGGACACTGGGCTCTTGTCATCACTGACTTCATAGTCTTCCTCATTCATCCACTCATTGAACGTGTCTGTGTCCAGGATCCACTTCGCGTGGACCTGAAACACAGGGCAGTCCATGTCCGAAAGTTACTAGAAGTTATGGCTGGGTCTAGGAACTCTTACAGAGTCCCAGCTCCCCAGAGAGGTCTGGTCCTGGATGTTCTTCCCACGGTGGAGGGCACAAGGAGAGCTCACCTTCCTAGGTTTCTCAGGAGTGGGAGCCTCCTCCACAGATGCTTCGATTTCACTCGCTGGGATCCACGTGTCGTAGCTGCCAGAAGAGATTCAGCATGAGGTGGAGACGAAGATGGAGTGCTGGGGACAAAGGCAGCCTTGCTCGCTCCTCAGTGAGGAGGGACCCTGGCCTTGCACACACTAGCAGGCTCTACAACTGACTCACACGCAGTCCTGCCTTTTCCATTTACAAAAAACATCCAACTGTTGATCTCCCCAATTAAACTGGGATTCTTTTTGCCACAGGCAATAAAAGCAAATCATAAAATATTTCAAGCTGGTAGGTGTGGTGACTTATGTCTACAATCTCCACATTCAGGAGGTCGAGGTAGAAAAATTGATGCAAGCTCAAGGCTAGCCTCAACGACAGGGAGAATTTAAGGCCGTCCTGGTCAGTGTAGAGCCTGTCTCATAATAAAAATGTAAGCCGGGCAGTGGTGGCACACGCCTTTAATCCCAGCACTTGGGAGGCAGAGGCAGGAGGATTTCTGAGTTTGAGGCCAGCCTAGTCTACAGAGTGAGTTCCAGGACAGCCTGGGCTACACAGAGAAACCCTGTCTCGAAAAAAACAAAATAAATAAATAAATAAGTAAACGAGGGCTGGGGTGGCTCAGTGGTAGGGTGCTTGGCGAGCACAGACAGGCTCTCGGACCCAGGAAACTATCAACAATCAAATAGGACACCAGCCTGGGACCCCAGCAATCGGGGGTCTTGTGTCTGGACAGCATAGTGAGACCATCTAAAAAACCAAAAGCAAAACAACCAACCAACAAACTAAACACAGGAGGACAAAAAGGTTCTCCAAAAAGTATGAAAACAACCTAGCATAGGTGGCTATGGAAAACTGAAGCAGGATTCCTGAGTCCAAGGTCAGCCTGGGTCACACAGTGAGACCTGGTCATCGGGTGGGTATGACCAACCACTCCTTCAGAAGTAACTTCAGCTATATTACACTTGACATTTAGTTGGGTTTTGTTTGTTTGTTTGTTTGTTTGTTTGTTTTGGTTTTGGTTTTTGGGGTTTTTTTCCCTCCCTAAGAGAGGTCACGCTAAGTCTCCCAGAAGAGCTTAGAAGTCCTAGGCTCCTGTCTCTATATTCTGGGTAGCTGTAGCTGTAGACACTATTCTCCCTTTCTCACTTAAATTTGCCAATAAACTAATTGTATAATGTCACTTTAAAGGCTGCATGATAGCCCAGGGTAATTATATACATTAATTATAAACATTTTCCTACCATGCGGTTTTGACTTTTGTTCTAAGATACAACTTTACATAGCTTAGGCTGGCCCTAAACTTCCCAGGAAACTGAAAATGACTTTGATTTCCTGATCTTCTTTCTTTGATTCCTAAAGTGTTGAGAATACAGGTGTGTGATACCATGCTTGCCTTTGTTTTATATTTAATTATCAAAACTCGTGAACATGACTCTGGGGAAAAGTGCTTGCCACACAAGCCTGGTGACTGGAGCTAGATCTCAGCGACCCAAAGTGGAAGGGAAGCATAGGGTCCCAATCCTGACCCAATTCTGTACATATGCAAGCGTGTGCGCATGCATGCGCACACTTGCACGCATACACACACACACACACACACAAATTTAAAAAAGGCCAGGTATGGGAGAGCAATCCTCTAATCTCAGCACTCACGAGGGAGAAGCTGGTGCATCTTTGGAAGTTCAAAGCCAGTTTGGTCTATAACCAAGTCAGGCTAGCCACAGCTCTACATGAGACCTTATCTTAAATATATATGTATGTATATATGTGTGTATGTGTGTGTGTATATATATATGAGAATGAACATAAAACTGAACTGGAGAATGACCAATCAGTAAGCATAAGGACCTGAATTCTATCTCCAGAACCTATATAAAAATGCTGGGCATGAGGCATGAGCAGTTAAGAGCTATCCTCCTGTCTCTGGGTGTGCACGCCTGCACACACACACTCACAGCCCCCAACACACAAATAGACACACATTTTTTAAAAATTTATAGCCAAGTGATGGTGGTTGTGCATGCCTTTAATCCCAGCACTCAGGAGGCAAAGGTAGACAGATCTCTCTGCGTTCAAAGCCAGCCTGGTCTACTGAGCAAGTTTCAGGACAGCCAGGGCTACACAGAGAAACCCTGTCTCAAAAACAAAAACAAACAAAAAAAAAAAATTATATTAAGCAAAAGTGATGGCATACACCTTTAGTCCCAGAACTCTAGAGGCAGAGACAGAGTCAAACAGATCTCTGTTGAGTTCAAGGCCAGCCTGATCTACATGGTGAATTCTAGGTTGGCTGAAATTATATAGTGAGACCCTGTCTTGAAGGTGGCACACATCTTTAATCCCAGACCTTGGGGAGCAGAGGCAGACGAGTTCCAGGACAGTCAGAGCTGTTACATACAGAAATCCTATCTTGAAAAATCAACAAAACAAGCACTGGGAACTGGGCATGGTGGCACTTCTCAGTAATCTAAGCACTGAGGAGGCTAAGGCAGAAGTTCCCACTGAGCTTGGTAGGAAAATAAACAAACACTGAAAGCAGTGACTAGAGAGATGGCTCGGCATTTAAAGCAATTATTGCTCTTTTAGAGGGCCCAGGTTCGATTCCTAGCACCCACATGGTTCATTAACTGTCTATAACTCTAGTTTAAGGTATACAGACATACATGCATGCAAAACATCCATACATATAAAAATTAAACCTAAAAAGACAAAAGCAAACAAAGAAAAAGGGAACAAACATACACACAAAGCCAGTGGGTGGCTCACGCCTTTAATCCCAGCACTCGGGAGGCTCAGGTACAAGGACTGGTACAAGTTTGAGGCCAGCACGATCTACATAGTAAGTTCTTTACCAGCCTGGATTACATGGCAAAAGTCTATATCAAAAAAACAAAACAACAACAAAAAAACAAAACCCAACCAAACAAGTAAATAAACAACAAGGAGGCAAAGCAGCCTCCTGGCTCTGCCACATGGACCTGTGTCTGGCTCCTGAGAGCCCATCCTCACCTGTCAGGATAGTAGCCCCAGTGCAGGAGAACTTGTTTATCCCTCTTCATGACTGGCCGTACCCATTCCTCTGAGGACAGACAGAAGAGAGAGATACGCTGAGAGGAAAGACGACTAGACAAGGGGTCTGACTAAGCACCCTGCTGCTGTGCCGGACACTCAGTCACAGGGATTCAAACTGCAAGGCTGGAACCATAGGTGCGGTGTTGGGGTGTAAGTAGTCCTCTATGCAACAGCCCAAGCCATCATGGGAGAGGCCACCAAAACCCAAGCCTCACCTTCCTCTAGGTTCCCTGGGACAGGATACACAACATGGGAGGCGTTGCTCTTATCCTCGGAGATGGTTCCCTAGAAGCATAAGGAAAAGCAGTAAATCTACTTCCTTTTGAATTACTCTCGGGTTAAGAAAAACAAGTAAAATATAACTGTAGATCTGCCTCTCAAATTATATCTTTCCTGAAGTGGTATTAAAATTAGTTTGTGCCGGGCGGTGGTGGCGCACGCCTTTAATCCCAGCACTTGGGAGGCAGAGGCAGGAGGATTTCTGAGTTCGAGGCCAGCCTGGTCTACAGAGTGAGTTCCAGGACAGCCAGGGCTACACAGAGAAACCCTGTCTCGAAAAAAACAAAAACAAAAACAAAAAACAAAAAACAAAATTAGTTTGTATTTTCTTGCAACACCACCTAAGTGGCAAAGAAACACAGTGTTAATGATGTGTTAGCACTGGAGAAAGGCTGAAAAATATCCCTACAGATAACCCTGTGCACAGACACCCCACACACTGGATACATGTGTGTAGTGTGTTGCCTGTGTGTGGAGGCACAAGCTACAGGTCCGAGGAAAGTGTCCTTTATTACTCTCCACCAGCCACCTGCCTCAGAAACCTCTGAAAGTCAGCTAGGCTGGCTGTTAGCGAGCCCCAGGTCTACCTGCTCCCACCTCCTGGCATGGATCTGTATCAGGCATAGCACCTACATTTTTCATGTGTTCTGGGGATCCAGACTCTGATCTTCATGCTTGCATAACAAACACTTACTCTACCCATTGGTCCATCCTACCTATGGGAGAGTACAAGTGGGCTATGAATGCCTATCCATAATATCTGCTTATTTAAAAGGAGCTCCAAAGAGCAGAGATTTTACTGAGGTTGTGGGTAGACCTGAACACACTACATAGCCAAGGGTAACTTTGAACTCTTGATCCTTCTGTTTCTACTTCCCAAAGCAGAGTACACCACTACACCTGATTCCAAGGTTGGACTTGTCTGAAATCAGGTATTTCTATCACCCAGGCCAAAGCGGGGTCAGGAGCAGTCATAACCTCATCAAGCCCGGGGACAGAGCAAACAAGACAAGCGCTGCTCAGAGACTTAGCTCTTGCTCTAACCAGAAAGGCTGCAGCACAGGAGAAAACATGGTACTATCAGCTGCTTCCTAACAGAAACAGTGCTAACAGTGGTAACAATGTGTAAACCAGTCACCTACTTCAGAAACCTCCAAGTTACTCACCCTGCCTCCCACTCACCTGGTGTCTCTTAACAATGTCTTTTAATTTCCCTAGCAGTTTGGGCTCAATTTCTGGGCACAGGAAAATGTTAGGTCGAGACAGGCAATTATTCTGTGGAGAGAAGAGGTAGACAGATGAGGAAGAGCTACTTTGTATCTTACTGAGGGGAGGGAAAGGGATGGGGGATGTGCTTGTATATTACCTGTACCAAAGATTTCTCAATGGTCATGAACATTTCCACATTGCGGTCCATGCGCGATGGATTCTGGAAATCGTAACGCCGCCTTGTGAAGAGACAATAATCTAGTAAGTTTATGACAGGGAAAAGCGGGTGTGTGTGTGTGGGGGGGTGTACAAGACCTTTTTGTCTCTTTTCTTTTCTAAGTTTATGTCATCGTGTGTGTATGGGTCTTTTGCCTGCTTGTATGTCTGTGCACCGTGTGCATCAAGTGCCCGTGGAGGCCAGAGGAAGTCATGGGATTCCCTGGAAGCAGGGTCACAGAAGGCTGTGGGGCAGCCATGTGGCTGCTTGGAATGGGACTGAGTCCTTTGGAAGAGCAGCCGGTGTTCTTAACCACGGAGGCCCAAAGGTATAACTTCCTAATGGGAAATTAGGATGTACACTTGCAAAAAATTTCACTCAAATCACAGGGAACCCAGGTGTCCGGGTCTCAAATGCATGAGTCCCTCTGCACTTAATCCAAAAGGACAAAGAAAGGTTAGGTGACAACCCAAGAACCCCATTCTGGAAGAATTCATTCCTAGTTCATTCATCCTTGGAGACTATTTTGGCCATGACATTTATTCTTCTGATCAAAATAAGAGACACATAGAACTTCTACATGTTCACTTCAGAAGGACCCCAGGAAATAATGGAAAATTCTCTCTTAACTAAATATGAAAGGCAGAGAGAGAAGGCATCTCACCATCCCTGGTCACTTTTGAATTTGTAGGCAGCTGCAAGGATATGGCACAGGGAACCTCCTGCTTTGAAATCTAGGAAACATTTGATCTACAAAATTGAGAGAGGGAAGAAGTATGTGAAAGTTACATTGTACACACACACAGAGACAAAAGGCAAATTCATGCACATCTAAATCCCACTGCCTCTTTTTAAGGAATTACATTTACTTACCTATTTACTCTCTGTATGTATGTGTATGAATGTATGTAAATGTATGCGTTCTATGTATATATGTACGTGTATATGTATGTTTGCTTGTGTATACGTCTGTTCTGTGTGTATATGTTATGTGTATGATGTGTATGTAGATATATGTTCTATGTATGTGTATGTTATGTGTGCATATATGTATATATATGTATGTTGTGTGTATAGGTATGTTATACATGCGTGTGTGTATATGTATGTGTTCTATGTATGTGTATATGTTATGTATGTTATGTGTGTATGTATGTGTTCTATGTATGTGTGTATATATGTATGCTGTGTGTGTGTGTATGTTATGTATGTGTGTGCACAAATGAACATCACAGGGTGTCAGTTATCTCCTTCCACCATGTGGGTAGTTCTAGGTTCTGGGCCAGCTCTTCCTCTGTGATACTGAAGACAGAATTCAGTATCACAGCCTCTCACAGGTTAGACAAGTGTTCTACTAGGATTATACCTCCAGTACCCCTTTTCTTAAAGTTGAAGACAGGTAAGTGTCCTAGACTGGCTTGATTTTGTAATCTTCCTGAACCAGGCTTCTAAATAGTGGACATGCCAGGTATGTGTCACCATATCTGATCTAAAGCCTCACATTCTTTTGGGTTTTTTTTTTTTAACTTTTTTTTTTTTTTTTCCCCATGAGACAAGGAGGGAGAGTCACACGGGAAGAGGGAGAGACAGCGGGATTCCAACTCGGGAAGAAGGGCACGGTTGCCTTTTGGAGGTGGCCTCCCGAGGAGTGCACCACCGCTGGCTTGCTCTTTTGGGTTTTTTTTTTTAACCTTTCAAATTTTATTTTACATGAGTGAGTGCTTTTCTTGCATGTGCATCTCATGAGTGTCCTGAAGGCATCAGATCCCCTGGGACTGAAGCTATGGATGGTTGTGAGCCACCGTGTGGCTGGTAGGAATTGAACCCAGGTCCTCTGCGAGTGCTCTTAGCCACTGAGCCATCTCTTCATCCCCCAAACTTCATACTCCTTTAAGCATAAGCATGAGAGAAACACTGGTGGAGTAAACCTGACATTCCTAGATATTTGTTTTTCTAAAATAACAGGAATGATCAACTGTGGACGAGGTCAAGCTATAACGCTCTGACCATTGATGGGGACAGTAAAAAAATAATAAATCTCCCAAAATTTTGAAATTTGAAAAAAAAAGGTGGGTTTTGTTTTTCTTTTGTGACATGGTACTACTCACACTGTCTTTGAATTGTTATATAGATCAGGCAGGCCTCCAACTTTTGATTCTCCAGCTTCAACCTCCCTAATTCTGGATTACAGGCCCGTAGGGGGGAAAAATTAAAGAGCAAGACAAAGGAAAACCCTCTTCCCAGCTCGGAGGATTTGTCCGTCTCCCCTGGACTCACCGGCAGTTTAGTAAGCGGGGCATTGCTGACATGTTTGCCAAAAACCTCTTCCTGAAACTGGAGCAACTGCACCACCAGGCTGGACAGAGACTTGTTGGTTGGTGGCTCTGCTTGTATGTACTGGGGAAGGAGGGAAGGGAAGAGAAACAAATTCCAGATAAATTCTCTACCACCTCCCATGTCTCTCCCGTGAGTCTGGAACAGACAGAGCTGTGCCTTTACCCTCCGCTCGTCTAGTTTATATAAAGAGGGATTCAGGAGGGACTGGATTCTACTGCCAGCAGCCCAGTTGCCGGGACGGGACTGGCAGCGGGGAAAGTGTCCTGACGTCGGAATGGCAGGACGCTGCTATCTCCGCACCTCATCTCCAACCAACTGTAAAAATTCTGAAGGTTGATGGAGTTCACAGGGAACAAAAACCCCTTTGAAGCTCTCAGTGATACAACAATGTATTTCTTGGGGGAACGTGATAAAAGACTAGGCTTCTGTCCATAATGGTGTGTTGGGGGTGGGGGTGAGGCAGGACAAGATCACTTAAAAACGAAGGTCCTACTGAGGCTGGGCATGGTGGGCATTGTAGGGTCTCCTCTCTAGCAAGGATCTCAGACCACGTGATAATACGTAACCTCAAACACTTCCGTTTCAAGCTACCTGGAACCCTACCTTTCTGTTCTGTTCGCTGAGCCAGGAAGCTACTTTCTCTTTACCTTTTGACCCTTATATCCTCTATCCTAATCGGAGTCAGCACCTCTCCGTGGGAGGTGTAAAGAGGGGAGAAGTAAATGACAAAGAGTTAAGCACTTGAAAGCTGAAGCAAGTCACAGCTGTCAATGCCCTCGGGGCTTCACACTAAGACCCTAGACTGATCTCCCTTTAAAAGGTCAAAGGCAGAAGACTGGGAACTGCAGCCTCACGCTGAGGGTACACACAAGTCACAGACCCAACAGCTGTTTGTCAAGAGCTGACACCCACAGAGACCCCAAATGGTTTCAGGGCCAAACTCAAACCAGGATTAGCTTCCTGAAGCTGTCCACGGTTTTCTGACAGGCTGGCTGCAAAGCTGGAATAGCAAGAGTTGGGGGCTGTAAAACAAAGCTGGAAAAAGGACCCTTAGCTGGGGTTAGTGAGGAAGCCGGCCATATAAAGGGTAGGAAAAAAAAAAGAAAAAGACAAAAGAGAAAAACCCAGACGTCATGAAGACACAAGAATAAATTTTAGTTTAAATATTAAAATAAGACAGGTAGGGCTTCTTGAACGCTTTTGTTCCCCATCCTTATTTCCAGTTACGGGGTGGGGGTGGGGACTAGCGATATGAAGCTTATCCTAGCCTCTGGACCTCAAACCCAAAGCGATGCCAAGCTGGCTTGCAGAGCGACTTCATTGTGAAAGGAGGGTTGGAGGGGCTGCTGCCCTGCACTCCCATGCCCGGTCCCCTGAGAGGGTTGCAGCCCTTTAGAAGGAGGGGAGTGTAACCCTGGGAGACAGGTGATTCCCCAGGTAGAGACGCTTTCAACGGCCTGCTCCGCGCCTGTCTACCCTCCTGCTCTGCCATCTGTCCCCGGACGTACACAAAGCACCGGGGAGGCCTGGGCCGCGCCGGTGTCTGGCTCGGCGGGGGGCTCCGGCGGGGCCCCGCGGCTCGCACACCGGAGGGGAGGAGGCGCGCGGCGGCGGCGGCGGCGGCGGCACCGGTCAGCCTGGAGAGCGAGGGCTGCCGGGCCCAGGCCGCCGCCCTGAGCCGCCGGCTGCACCCGGGCAGAGGGCACAGTGGGGGCGGGGTGGGGGAGGGGCGCGGGCGGGCGGGAGGCGCGGGGAGGCCTCGGGGAGGGGCGCGGCGGCCGCAGGGTGGGCCGGCCCCCGGGAGCGGCGGCCCCGGGCCCTTTGTCCCGGCCGGTCCCCCGCGCAGCGCTGCCCGCGTACCTTCTTGTAGTTCTTGCCGAGCCAGAGCCGCACGTTGTCGAACTGGGTCACGGTGTCCGCGGCCTCGTAGTACTTCACGTTGGGGCCGCCGTCCTTCTTCCGCACCGCCATCTTCTCGGGCTCGGGCCCCGCCGCCGCCCGCCCCGCTCAGCTCAGCTCCCGCCTCCTCCTCCGCCCGCCTCCCGCCGCCTCCCGCCGCCTCCCGCCGCCACGACCGCCACCTCCCGCCGCCTGAGCCCCGGCCGGCGGAGCGCCCCCTGCCGGTGGCCCGGCGCGGCGGGCGGACCCGAGCTCGCTCGGCGGGCACCCCGGCAGCGGCGGCGGGAGGCGGGCGAACCCGAGCTCGCTCGGCGGGCACCCCGGCAGCGGCGGCGGCGGGAGGCGGGCGAACCCGAGTGCGCTCGGCGGGCACCCCTGGCAGCGGCGGCGGGAGGCGGGCGGACCGGAGCGCACTGGGCGGGCGCCCCAGCTGCTTCCCGGGGTCTGGCGGGACGCGGCTGTCCCACAGATGAGCCGCCCCGGACTTGATCTCGCAGCGGGAGTGGGCTTACTGTTCCATCCCACGGGGAAGCCAGGAGCCCCGGGTCTCCGGGAGCCCCGCCCCGTAGCCCCGAGTGGCCCCCAGCACGCACGTTTTCGTGGAACTCTTTCGCTCCAATAAGTTCCTTCCAACCATTCCTGTTTCAACCCAAGAGTGTCCCTGACGCTCCGCGCCTGGTGCACCCAGCACCCCTGGTGCCACCCGGGGGTCAGGTGAGGGGTCTCCTCCCTCTGATCTTCGGGTCTCGCCAATCACCTCCGATTTAGGAGTCGGCTGGCGAGCCCCGATTCCCCGACCCAACCTCAAGCGTTGTGGCGCGAAGCTACAAGGGAGGGAGCCTCTCCGGGTATGCGCCTCGGGGCCGCGACCCTGCGCCGGTCTGCTCGCACCCTCCCCGGTCGCCCATTGCGGACCCTTTCTGTAAGCGCGCGGCCAACCATGGTTTTGGGAGTCACGGTGGCCGAGTGGTTAAGGCGTTGGACTCGAAATCCAATGGGGTTTCCCCGCACAGGTTCGAATCCTGTTCGTGACGGCAGCATTTCCTTTTTTCCTCCTTTTAACCAGTGGTTGAGTGGCTGAATTCTGAAGTGAAAAAGCTGCATTCCCTGCTAGGATAACAGGCACTTTGAGAATTCTGTAACATTTCATGGATAATTAAGTGCTGTTTTGTTTGGGAAATCTTGGTGTCGTGCAACAATAATCAAACCTAGAATTTCTAAACAGGACATCTTTGGAGTATGTGACCAAAAGTGAAACTTTGAAGTCTGATGACTGGAGACCCAAGAAACAAGCATTCTCTCATTTGGATTTTTCTTTTTTAAATTTTAGACAGGGCCTCAAGCATCCAGGCTGCCCTTGAACTTGCCTTGCAGCTAAGAGTGACTTTGAATTTCTGACCCTCCGGCCTCTACCTGTCAAGTGCTAGAGTTACAGGTGTGCAGGAGCAGACCAGGTTCTAGGTAGCATTCTGTTGAGCTACGTTCTCAAGCCCTCATTTGAGTTTTCCTCAGGTATCACGGCCTAGGAGGAGGCCTACATTGAGGATTTGTTGGGTAACAGATGCTGGTTAAAATCTGTCTATTAACCAACCTAGGGAACTCCTTTCTCGGGTTCTAACCCTCACAGGTTACCCAGTTCTTCATGGAGATTACTTGCTCTTTTTTTTTTTTTTTTTTTCTTGCATAGCAAAACCTTCTCCAGGAAGGATCTCTGAGAATTCATGGAGCTTCTGGTTTTTTACCTTATTTCCCACCTTCATATGGCTGCTTACGGTCTCCTACCCTCTCCACAGCCACAGTCACCTTCGAACCCTCCGCATTCCTCAGGCTACTCCCCTTTAAGGTGCTTGATCACTGTCACACCAGCTGGAACCTGTCACCCTTCTGTGACCATTCAGTGAGTTTCGTGCAATAAGTCTTCTTGTTTGTCTTCTGTCTTAGGGTTTTACTGCTGTGAACAGACACCATGACCAAGGCAACTCTTATAAGGACATTTAACTGGGGCTGGCTTACAGGTTCAGAGGTTCAGTCCACTATCGTTAAGGAAGGAACATGGCGGCATCCAGGCAGACATGGTGGAGGAGGAGTTGAGAGTTGTACATCTTCATCTGAAGGCTGCTAGCAGAATACTGGCTTCCAGTTAGCTAGGATGAGGGTTTTATAATTCACACCCACAATGGCACACCCACTCCAACAAGGCCACACCCACTCCAACAAGGCCACACCTCCTAAGTACCACTCCCTGGGCTGTGAGCATACACAAACCATCACACTTTTTTTTTTTTTTTTTTTTGTTTTGTTTTGTTTTTCAAGACAGGGTTTGCTGTGTAGTCCTGGCTGTCCTGGAACTCACTCTGTAGACCAGGCTGGCCTTGAACTCAGAAATCCGCCTGTCTCTGCCTCCCAAGTGCTGGGATTAAAGGCGTGCGCCACCACCACCTGGCACACATCTCCTTTTTGAGACAATTTCACCGTAGCCCAGGGTGGCCTGCTCAGCCCGTGGCAGTCCCTCTGCCTCTGTCCCCAGAGTACTGAGATTACATGCATGAGCCACCACACCCACTTCACAAGGAATCTCTTCCTCCATAAAAACATAAGTTCTATTTATTCTGCCTTCTAAATATGGTTTAAATCAAACCATAATTTAGAGATGGATGAGCATGTAGCAAGCCTACCACGTGTTAGAGAGAGCCTTTATTTGAAAAGCTGCAGTTGGCTGGGTCAGGTGGTACCTGTCTTTAATTCCAGCACTCAGGAGATCTCCGAGAGTTCAAGGCCAGCCTCTCTATTTATAGGGTTTCCAGATGGCCAGGGCTACCTACTGAGACCCAGTCTACCCGTGAGAATTACATGAATTCGTCTATGTTTGGATGTACTGAGGCAGCCATGCAACCACGAAACCCTACCATGGCCCTGTGTGTGGATGACCTGCGTCTTCTCTTAGCTGGTTTGTAACTACCATCTCGTGGTTATGACCTTGTCTGGGCTGTTCCATGGCTGACACCCTCTCTCTCACCCTTACCTCCTCAGCTCCATGTAAATATTGGACAGTTTCCTCTGGCTGGATGTGATGTCCCACGGCTACAACCCCAGCACTTGGGAAATTGCAGCAGGAGGATTGCTATTAGTTCAAGGTAAGGCTGAGCTACGGTGATGCCTTCTCTGAGAAAGGACTGGAGCCGCAGCTCAGTTGCTGGAGTGCTAATGTATGTGAAATCCTGGGTTCAGTCCCTGGAACTGGGCCTGACGGGTGCACACCTGTAATCCCAGCACTCGAGAGGTGGAAGCAGGAGGATCAGAAATCAAAATTTTCTGCTGCTACCTAGCGAGTTTAGGCTATCCTGTGCTACATGAAACCCTGTCTCAAAGGAAAGAAAAAAAAAAGAATTCCGATCACCTGCTGCCCATCCCGCCCATCCTGTACCTTACGGGAACAATGGTTCACACAGACAAACCCCTCAAATCTTTTACCTTGCTATGCGAATGCACACATAGGGTGTGCATGTGTGTGTTTGGTGGGGGCTTTTTGGGCATTTTTTCAACAAGGCTTTAAACACAGTTGTGATCACAGATGTATTACAGTAACTAATAGAATCCCCTTTTTTGGCTTCCAATTAAACTATCTGGAGAACCAAGAGTTGACCAGCAGAGGGCAGTCAACATCCATGTTGTGAAGGAAAGAAGCGCACCCTTCCACCCCCACCCCCAACACACACACACACACACACACACACACACACACACACACACACACACACACAGAGAGAGAGAGAGAGAGAGAGAGAGAGAGAGAGAGAGAGAGAGAGAGAGAGAGAGAGAGAGAGAGAGAGTTAGTTTACAAAATGGAGGCTGCAGATGGTGGAGACCGTGGCAAGCTTGGAACTCTTAAATGCATCACTCAGAATGTTTTAAGTGTGAAACACCAGGGGTTCCAATGCTTGTACATCCTTGTGATCCCAGAAAGGACAAGGCTGAGGCAGGAGGATCATGAGTTAGAGGTCAACTTGGGCTACATATTGAGTTCAAAGCCAGTCTGGGCTGTAATGAGAACCTGTCTCAAAATCAATTTTAAAAGAATCATGTATTGCCGGGCAGTGGTGGTGCACACCTTTAATCCCAGCACTTGGGAGGCAGAGGCAGGCGGATTTCTGAGTTCGAGGCCAGCCTGGTCTACAAAGTGAGTTCCAGGACAGCCAGGACTACACAGAGAAACCCTGTCTTGAAAAACCAAAAATAAATAAATAAATAATAAAAGAATTATGTATCAATTCTTTTTTTTTTCTTCCATCCTAAGGCTTCCTCTAACTCCTTACTTTCCCACCCTGCTTTCCACCTCAACAGATGGCATCTGCCCCTTGACCTGGTGTCGCATGAGCTGTTGTCCCCGTTCCTGTTTCACTCAGAATTTTGGTTCTCCCTGTGGTATTTGGCCTTGCTCATCCTCCCTGATCCTGCCCATCCCAGCTTCCTCTGTAATCTATAATTTCTTTGTCTTGGTTAAGTTTCTATTGCTGTGACAAGACACCAATGACCTAAAGCAAATTGGGGAAGAAAGGGTTTATTTGGCTTACATTTCCACACTGTAGTCCACTGAAGGAGGTCAGGACAGGAGCTCAAACAGGGCAGGAACCTGGAGGCAGGAGCTGATGCAGAGGCCGTGGAGGGGCGCTGCTCACTGGCTTGCTCAGCCTGCTTTCTTATAGAACCCTGGCTCACCAGCCCAGGGATGGCACCACCCTCCACGGGCTGGGCCCTTCCCCATCAATCACTAATTAAGAAAATGCCCCACAAGCTTACCAATAGCCTGATCCCATGGAGGTATTGTTTTAAATTACAGTTCCCTCCTCTCAGATGACCCTAGCCTGTGTCGAGTTGACATGAAATTAACCGGCACAGCCTTGAAATTTTCCTCTTCCTCTGAGTCAGCAAACACTTCATGAATTAGGACAGACAAAGCCACACACCTTCACATGATAATCACTAGTCACTATTTTCTTGTTTTAGATAGGGTTTGTTTGTTTGTTTGTTTTTGAGACAGGGTTTCTCTGTGTAGCCCTGGCTGCTCTAGAACTCACTCTGTATATCAGGCTGGCCAGACTGAATTTTACTAGCTACCACAGGCTGGCCTAGAATTGGCTATGCAGCCCAGGCTAGTCAAACCCATCGCCTTCTTTCCTAGGCCTCTTCAGTGCTGGAATTATAGGCAAGCTCCATCATTCCTGGATGTTTTGTATTTTCAAGACAGGGCTTCTCTGTGTAGCCCTGTCTGTCCTGTAGCCCTGTCTGTCCTGGAACTTACTCTGTAGGCCACAGTGGGCGCTATCTCCTAAGAGTTGGCATCAAAGGCAAGCACTACCATACCCAGCTTGTTTTGATTTACAGGGTCTTACTGTGTAGTCCAGGCTGGCCTGGAACTTGCTGAGTCGTCTCAGATGTGCTCCAACTCTGGTCCCATCTTGGCACTGGGGTACTGAACCTGCTGGCATGCAAGTCCGCTGACCTCCAGCTTTACCCTGGACTCGAGTTCTCAGTCTTCTTGCTTCAGCCTTCTAGTACTTGGGAGTACAGAGGAGAAACACTGCCATGTCCTTGAACAGCTCCAGGGACAGACCTTACTGGAGCATTCGGGAATGAAGAAATGACAATTCTTATGTACAGAAACATGGACGCAGGAGAGTTGGGATCAGGTGGTCAGGGTTCTCTGAGGAGGAAACTACACCACTTCAAAGGAAGCTCAGTGTGTTTACTCAGTCGAACAGAGAGGCGAGAAGCACATTATTACAGACATCTGAACAAGGAGCCAGGATTATTATATACAGCTGAACAGGAGGAAGGTTTAATTCATCTCAGTAGAGGCCATAAGTATCAGGGACGAGGGAGAAAGCTAGGATGGGCATTTTCTGCACACACTATCAGCTTCTGCACATGGATGAGAGGAAGGCTTTGTGGTCCTGAGCCTCCTTGGGTTGGAGGGCTTTGCCCATTTCCCATGGGTCTGAGGTTATAGTACTTTACATGGCTGGTGCCCAGGTCATGGCACACATTCACACAGGACTTCCTGCACTCCCCACGCGTTAAAGTTGTGTGTGTGTGTGTGTGTGTAAAGTGTTGGTGTGCCTGTGGACGTGAGAGGGTGGCTTTCAGGATTCCTTTCCACCATGTGGCCTGGGCTGAGGGATCAAATTCAGACCTTTAGGACTGGTGGCAAGCGCCTTTAATTATTGAAACATTTCACTGCCACTGGCTTTCATTTTGTTTTTCCAAATAAAATGTTTATCTTTCTGCCTCTAGCTTCCTACCACCTTTTGGTGTGGTTAAACTTAAATTTCATGTATGTGTACTGTACTTACAACATCCCCCCCCTTTCTCCCACCAACTCAACTCATGCTATCCCCAACCCCCAAATCCATGGCTTTTCTTTTCTCTTTTCTTTTCTTTTTGAGGCGTGGTTTCACTATGCAGCCAGGCTGGCCTTGAATTTACAGAAATTCATTGGCCCCTACCTCCCAAGAGCTAGAAAAAGGCATGCACCACTGTGCCCAACCCGCTTCTTTATTGTTTTCCCCTCTCTCTTACACACTTACACACACAACTTGCAAGTCCATTTTGCATTGTTCATCTGTATCTGTATCTCCGTTAGGACCGACTGCTGACTGGATAACCAGTTAGGGTGCTCAATGCTGAGAATAATAATCCTTCCTTTCTCAGGAGTCGTTGCTTACGTGTAGCTTTTCATTAGAGGTGGGGCTCCATGAGATCTCCCTTATCCACACTGGCCTGTCAACTGGTGTCACAACTGTGCACATCTTTGGTCACACTGTTGGGGTTTCATAGGGGCAGTTCCCTGCTGTAGGAAACACAATCTCACAGCAGATGTCCGTGTGCTCTGGGTCTTCCAATCTTTCTGCTCCCTCTTCCCTTGACGTTCCCTGAACCTTAGGTGTAGGGCTGTGTTGGAGATGTATCAGTGGGTACTGGCCATCCCGTAGTCAGTTGCCTCTGCATTTTGATCAGCTCTGTCTTTCTGTAATGGTCTCATGTCTGCTTCATTTTTTTTTTTTTTTAAAAAAAAAAGGTTTATTTATTTTATGTATAAGTACACTGTTGCTGTCTTCTGACACACCAGAAGAGGGCATTGAATCCCATTACAGATGGTTGTGAGCCACCATTTGGTTGCTGGGAATTGAACTCAGGACCTCTGGAAGAACAGTCAATGCTCTTAACCACTGAGCCATCTCTCCAGCCCTCATGTCTGCTTCAAAATGAAGCATCTCTTGTGAGGGGTGTAAGCTACACTTATCTGTGGGTATCAGAGTAAGTATTTAGGATGCCATTGGAAATTGCACTGGTTCAAGAGAGTGGTACCAGTAGGTCCTCTAAGAGCCAAGACCTCAGTAGCTACAATAGTCGGCTAGGTTTACCAGGTGTGGATTCTTACTGCTGAGTGGGCCTTAAATCCAGTTTTATAGCCACGATTGCAAATTTAGGATTATCCTGCCATACTGGCTGTCGTTTCAGTTCATAGACTTTATAGGTAGGTGGGATTTCTTGATTAGTTTTCTTTCGAAGCCTGCACAAGACCTCCTGGTATGATGACAGCCTGTTCTTGGAAGAAACCTTCTGGTGAGATACAGCTTAATTCCTATGAGTTCTGTAGGCCTCGTTCCTTCTAACGTTCTGCTCTTCCCAGGAGATATTAGACATCTAAACAAGTTGATCATCTCCATGTGATAGCCTAACTCCTGCTTGTTCTCATTGCTCTTGTTATAAACAGCAGCAGACTAATACCACTATTTTCATCAAAATGGTTTTTGTTTGTTTGTTTTGAGGAAGGGTTTCTCTGTGTAAGAGCCCTGGCTGTCCTGGGAACTCGATATGTAGACCAGCTGGGTTCTCATTCACAGAGATCCACTTACCTCTGCCTCCTCAGTGCTGGGATTAAATTTGTGTGTGTGTGTGTCAGTACCCATAGAGGTATGGCATCAGATCACCCGGGCTGAAATCATAGGTAGTTCTGAGCTCTCATGGGTCCTGAGAACTGAACTCAGATCCTATGCAAAAGCAGCAAATGCTCTTAATCCACTGAATCCTCCTCCTGCTCTAATTTCACATGTGTGCGCGCGCACACACACACATACACACACATACGTAAGTTTGTAGGGGGACTATAGGAAGAACCCAACACTCCATAGCATAATACCCTCTTCTAAATTTGCCCCAAATCTTAAAAGGCTTGGTTAAGCTTTGGTAGTTTATCCTAAAGCAAATTGGAGGGCTTGGGCTAAACCTACTTTAACCTAAAACTGTTAGGATGTCACACATAAACACTTCAGGACCTCACACCTGGTTTATGAGCCATTTTTGAATGACTACTTCAAAATTACTTGAAAAAACAGTCGACTATATCATGTCTTCTGTTTTGATCTATACCTCCTCTGATATATAGGACTTATCTAGGTTCTATTTCTTGCCTTCCATTGCTTTGCCTGTCTTCTGTGTAGTTTTTTGAGACAAGTTTCATGTAGCTTCAGAACTCAGTATACTGCAGAATGTTAATTTCCTATCCTTCCCGCATTTACCTCCCACACACTGGGACTACAGAATGTGTCACCACACGTAGCTTTACTATTCTTGAGACGGCTTGGTATTTGATAAACAGTCTGTGTTTGACTTATACGTATGGCAGGCTTCCTCCTGCCAATTCCCGAGCACTAGGATGGCAGGCATGCACTACCTCACCTAATTATTGGCACTAATTCCTAGAATTTCTTGATCACCTCTGAATAACTCCCAAATCCATCATTTTTGAAAAATTATTTTCATTTGTGTCTGCATATATATATGTATGTATACCTGCATATATATATGTATATGCATCTTATCTGTATGTATATATATATATATATATATATATATATGCCGTAAGACAGCAGTGGATCTTCTGAACTGGCATTACAGATGGTTGTGAACTTTGTGACATGGGTGCTGAACTCAGGTCCTCTGGAAGAAAAGGCAAGGGCTCTTAGCCATTGAGCTCTCTCCTGCCCCAAATCCATTCACACACATCACTCTGTGTTCGTAAGTAAGAATACAGAGTTCAAAGGACATCTGTAGGACTTCCTTCTCGTCTTCATATTGGTCCCAAGAATTGAACCAGGTCACCGAGCTCAGGAACAAGAACCTTCACCTTCTGAACAATGGTCCCAGTCCCATCTTTTTTTGTTTCATACTATGCAGCCCTGATTGTCCTAGAACTCACTATGTAGACTAGGAAAGCCTTCGCCTTCCCAGCACTGAAGGGGTGCACCACTTTGCTCAGCTTATGCTTTATTTATTTTGGTTTTTCAAGACAGGGTTTCCCTGTCTCGCTCTGGCTGTTCTGGCCACTGCAGATCAGGCTGACCTACTCACATAGATCCACCTGCCTCTGCCTCCCAAGTGCTGGAATTAAAGGCGTGTGCCACCACAGCCCCGCCTGTTGTTTTTTTTTTTTTTTTTTTAATATTTACCTTCATGAGTGTTTTTGCCTGTGTGTGTGTATAGAAGCCCACACATGCTTGCTGCCTGTGGACATCAAAAGAAGGAGTCAGATTCTCTAGAACTAGAGTTGCAGATGGTTGTGAACCACTGTGTAGATGCTAGGAGTCAATTCTAGGTTCTGCAAGAACAATGAGTGTTCTTAACCCCCAATCTACCTCTCCAAAGATATTCTTTAAAAATTCTTATGAACCAGGAAGGCTGAGGCAGGCAGTTCTTTTGAATTTGAGTCCTGCCTGCTCTACAGACTGAGTTCCAGGACAGCCAGGCTACACAGAGAAATGTGTATGTATGTTTTATGTCCATGCATATGTACACCATGTGCTTACCTTCTGGATTCCCTAGACTGGGGTTACAGATGGCTGTGAACCGACATGTGGGTGCTGGGGCTTGAACCTCAGTCCTCTGCAGGAGCAGTGCTCTTAACTGCTACACCATCTCTCTAGCTCCCCTTTAAAACACTTTTTTAAAAGACTTATTTTATGTATGTACACTGTAGCTGTCTTCAGACACACCAGAAGAGTGTATCAGATCCCATTACGGATGGCTGTGGGCCACCATGTGGCTCCTGGTTGCTGGGAATCAAACTCAGGACCTCTGGAAGAACAGTTAGTGCTCTTATCTGCTTAGCATCTCCTCCAGCCCCCCTTTAAAAGGTTTTTTTTGTGTGTACTTGTACATATATGTGCACATGTGTGGGGGTACCCATAGAAGGAAGAGGCAGTGGATCCCCTGCAACTGGAATTACAGGCAGCTGTGAGCTGCCCATGGTGAATTCTGGCTAAGGTTCTCTGCAAGATCATGGAGTGCTATTAACCACTGAATCATCTCTATAACACCCCCCTCCCCAGCCCCCACGCTTTCAGATTTGCTATGCAGTCAGGCTGGCCTTGAACTCAGTTGTGTCTCAGCCTCCAAAATGCTAGGATCATAGGTGTGGTACCTCGAGATGGGTATTTAATCCAGGGCTTTGTGAATGCTGAGTAAGTACTGTACCTACCCAGCTGCACCTCTAGCTGTCCAAACCCAGGGCATTTCTTTTTTGGACTGGGGAGGGGACAGACAGAATCTCACTATATAGACCAGGGTGTATGCCTCCATTCCCACTACTGCAGAAACAATACAGGCTTTGTAAAGCAGAAGCCATGTTTGGCAGCAGGTAATGTGCACGTTAATGGAGGCCACAGTAGACGCCAGCTTCACTTCAAAGCAAGACCCTGCCTAAACAAAAGACAAAATTTGAAACTGTGGTATGAAGATACACATTTGTCACTCCAGAACTGGGAAATAAAGATAGCAGATGGGGGATTCAACAACAGCCTGGGCCACACAAAACAGTGTCAAAAAAAGAAAAAAAAGAGAGAGAAAAGGATGGGGCTTGTACATGGCTTGGAGTAAAATTGATTGCACTAGGCCTAACAACTTCAATCCCACAATTCCCCAACAAGCTGGCATCCGATCATGTTGTATGTAGAAAAAAAAGCGAAGTGACCAAATCTTAAACAAAGGTTACCCTAGGAATCCAAGTGAGGAAGGCAGAAGCAACAACAATGCAGTCTTGGGTTGAATCCAGGTTTAGATGTAAATTAGCCAGGAGACACCTTTATCTGTGCCCAGACCCACACCCAGACACCTACACCTGTGTAGAGTCCTGCACACATAAACACCTGCACCTGTGCAGAGATCCACCCAGACACCTGCACCTGTGCACAGACCCACCCAGACACTCAGAGACCCACACTCAGACTGTATGTGCATGGTCTGTAGAATGTTTTATTACTGTGCATTTGTATGACCTGTGGGTCAGAGGACAACTTTATGGGGCTGTTTCTCTCCTTCCACCTTTATGCTTCTGGGGATCAAACCCAGGCCAGGATCAGTGGCAAAGACCTTTACCTGCAGGACCACCTCACTGGCTTCACTGAATTAAAAATTTAAAACCACCAGTCCGATTCCCTTCTTTTCTTGTTCACCCACCTTTACACTTAGTAAAAGATTTCACTCAGTAAAAGATTAAGTACTTTCAACTTTGCTGATGTAATGCCCTGAATGTGCAAGACCATGTCCCCTCCTCAGCCACCAAGGAGCAAGACTGCACTCCACTGTTATAAAGCAACAGCAGGCAACAGGATGCACGCTGTAGTTTCAGACCACTCCGATCTACAAAGAACACTTCTCAGAAACCCCTCCTGACTCCCAGAGCCCGGGGCTTCAGCATCCTTTATCGGTCTCTGGTTACATCTTAGCACATTCTCTCCAATTGTAATTACATACTCATCTCTAGTAAGTCGGGTGCCATTTTGCCACATGAATCTTCCCTTATATTAGTGAGTACTTTTTAGGTTAGACTAATTGAATATTTGTCCCATCCCCCAACTGTCCCAAAAATCTGGTGACCACCTCAGTGGATGGAATCAACTTGCCTGCCACATAGGAGTGGTTCCATCCTCCAGCTCTGGATAAACCAGGTGGTGGTTCACATCTGTAATCTCAGCTCTCAGGAGGTAGAGCTGAGATTATGTGTGTGTGTATTTGTGTTTACCCACAGAGACCAGAATGGGCATTAGATCCTCTGAAGCTGTTGTTATAAGTCAATTGCCTTATCCCAGGTGCTGGGAACTAAACTCCAGTCTTCCAAAAGAAACAGTACAAGCTCTGAACTGCTATCTTCCAGCTTCCTGCCCAGCAATGAGGCCAGTATGGGTTGTAAGAGGGCCATGATGGCTATTCTTGGTTGTCAACTTGACTCTGTAACCAACTGAAACTAAAGCAGCTGTATACACATATGAGGGATTGTTTGTTTGACGTGGGAAGAACCACCTTTGATCCAGATCTTTTAAGGTGAGGAGATCCACTCTGGGCCACATTTCCTGGTGAAACCCTAGATAAAGAACATGGAAGAAGGAAGCCCTCGCTTTCACTGGCAGGTCCATTCCCACACTGGCATTTGAGACTTTTTCCTTCAGGATTTCAGCATACATAGAAGGCCAGCTGAAACACGCAGCCTCACAAACTAAACAACTGGTGGATTGTTGGACCTTCTGTTGGTAGACAGCCATTGCTGGACTTGCTGGACCACAGCCTTTAAGCCACTTTAATAAATCCCCTTTATACACACACAAACTCTCACACATACACAAATATATACCTATAACACACTCACACACAAGTGAACCCTAATACACATCTCAGTACAAGAAGTGGTTCTAGAGCAACGTAAGTATATGGATGAATTTTTTAGGTATCTGGAATAGGCTTTCCAATTTGTCAAAACCTACAGTTAGCAAAGTCTCTCCACTTGCAGATGCCTCTCCTGAGAGCCTGGAGAAGATTACTGAAAGCCCATGGTGTGGACTGTTTTGCAAAGATGATAAATGCATTTGATATCCTAATTCACCAATTGTGAGAGACAATGGATTTGGCGACTATATAAAACTTTGACTATTTGGGGGGAAATGCTGATTCTGGTTGGTTGCTCATCATCTCTGGATAAACTGGCCAAGGAAAAGAATGCACTCTGTGATAAAAAATTAACCAACTTCTAACATCTCAGAATACTGCAAAGAACAACAGTGGACTTAGTGATAAAACTGACCAGCTCCATGTGGGTATGAACAGTCTCAAGGGGCTCTAAGTGTGCCCTGGGAGATAATCCACTCCAGCAGCCAGAGTTCAAGTTGCAGGAAATCAAAGGAAGTGCTCCTTATACGACTGCCTGAATTACAAATAAATAAATAAATAAATAAATAAATAAATAGGCCCCAGCCCCAGAGGGTGTTGGCAGTTAAAGGGCAGTAATTGTCAAGGACTGGGATCCTGTAACTTGGGATGGAAGTGTGTGGGAGCCCTCAGATTCTCACGGTTTCTGTCACCTGAGGACGTGCTCTCCCCCTCAGCAGATGTCTACCCTCACCACCTGAAATGGGTGAAGAACGTGAAGAGACTTCCATCTCAAAAACAAAACAAAACAAAACAAAAAAAAAATCAAAAAACAAACAAACCAAAAAGGTGTCTTCAGAAGAGAAGTTGTTCCGCCATCAGGTAGAGAACCGTCTGCTCTGTGGGCAGCAGCCTCTGTCCCAGCCCTGCCATTTGCTCACTGGGCAAATGAACAAAGAGGTCATGGTGGCAGAGACGGACAGGTTGTGTCTGGGCTACACCACATGCACTGCCACTCAACAAAGCTGACATGGCTATAGCTATGACCACTTCCTCCACGGAAAGGATAACGCTTTGTCCTTACTGGAGTAGATACTTGATCTTTACGGATTTGCCATTCCTGCACATAGTGCTTTTGCCAAAACTACCATCGCTGGACTTACAGAATGTCTTATTTACCATCATGGTATCCCACACTGTTCTGTTTCTGACTGAGGAACTGACTTCACAGCTGAAGTGTGACCTTGGGCCCACAATCATGGAACCCACTGGTCTTAACATGTTTCCCACAGTCCTGAAGCGGCTGGTTTGGCAGTGCCAGTGAGTTTGCAGCAGTCTGAGACAGACTTCTTCAGAAGGCAGTATCTGCTTTGAATCAGCCTCCAATCCATGGTTCAGTTTCTCTCCTTGTCAGGGCCGACTGGCCCAGGGATTAAGGGGTGGAAGAGGGAATAGTTCCACTGTCACTCCTAGTGACCCATTAAGAAAACTTTTGTTTCCTGTTCCTGTGACCTTAAGGCCTACTAAGAACTAAAGTTTTGGTTTTAGAGATGGGAGGGCTCTTGCCAGGAGCCACAACAAACATTCCATTGAATTGGATGCTCAGGGTTCTCCCTGGCCACTTTGGGCTTCTGATGCCCTTAAGCCATCAGGCTCAGAAAGGATAACAGTGTCAGGAGGGCTGATAGATCCAGATTACCATGGGGAAACTGGATTGCCTCTCCACAATGGAGGAAAGAGGTGATGTCTGGAGTGCAGGAGATCCTTTGGGGTATATCTTGGTGCTACTGTGTCCTGTGATTAAAGACAATGGGAAATTTACAACAGCCTAATCTAGGTAGGATGACTAAGGGCACCCGCCTGAAGTGCTCACTCAGCATAGAAGGAACACAGAATGGCAGGTGGTAATACCAGCTGTGGCTATGTAACCAGTTGTAGAAATGAGGAGTATAATTGATAAGATTCTGTTCTATTTTGTTAAGAATGTGTGTGCTGGGCTGGAGAGATGGCTCAGCGGTTAAGAGCACTGACTGCTCTTCCAGAGGTCCTGAGTTCCCAGCAACCACATGATGGCTCATAACCATCTGTAATGGGACTCAATGCCTTCTTATGGTGTGTCTGAAGACAGCTACAGGGTACTCATATACATAAAAATTAATTAAAAAAAAAGAAATGTGTGTGCTGGCTAGTTTTATGTCAACTTGACACAAAAGGTAGCATTACTGGAGCTGAGGTAGCCTCAATTGAGAAAAACGCCTCCAAAAGATTGAGCTATAGGCCTGTAGGGCATTTCCTTAGTGATGGATGTGGGAGGGCCAGGCCTATTGTGGGTGGGGCCACCCCTGGGTTCTTTAAGAAAACAGGCTGAGCAAGCCATGGGAAGCAAGCCAATAAGCAGCACTCCACGGCCTCTGCCTCCAGGTTCCTGTCCTGACTTCTACTGATGATGAACAGTGATACGGAAGTGTGAGCCAAATAAAACTTTTCTTCCCCAAGTTGCTTTAGTCATGGTGTTTCATCATAGCAAAAGTAACCTTAACTAAGACAATGTGTTTGTACAGATATTGGTGTGTTTTCTATTTCTTTCTTGTTTTTAAATGTGCTTTTCCAGACAGGGTTTCTCTGTGTAGCCCTGGTTGTCATGGACCAGACTGGCTTTGAACTCAAAAGATCTGCCTGCCTCTGCAAGTGCTGGGATTAGAGTGTGTCATTTCACATGCTCATTGTGTCACGTACTGGAGCACCAATGACGAGAAGATCAGCGGTTCTATTTGAGTTGCCACGAGAAATGTCCCTCAAGGGACACTGCACCTAGTCTAGAGTTTATAATGTGTTTGCAGTTTTATGAAAAATAGTTCTCTCGTGTTCGGCATAATTATGACCTGGTTATTGTTTTTGTTTGGAAATTAAGCAAAGCATGATTGTGTATTGAGCTGACTTACAAGGGTTAGTCATGGTTGTCAACTTGACTATGTCTGGAATTAGAGCCTGGACACACTGTGAGGGATTTTTTTCTTAATTAAATCATTAGAAGTGGGAAGACCCACCTTTAATCTGGGCCACATCTCCTGCAAGCAGCCCATATCAGGATATGGAAGGGGAAGCTCTCACTCTCTGCTTCCTTGCTCTTGCCGGCAAGTCCATTCCTTCACGGACAGACATTAGAGCCTATGCCTCCAGGATCCCAGCATACGCTGAAGACCAGCTGAGACATCCAGTCTCATGGACTGAACATTGGATTCTTGGACTTTCCAGTGGTAGACAGCCATTGTTGGACTAGCTGGACCACAGCCTGTAACATTAGCTGGACACCAGGCATGTATGTATGTGGTACATAAATATATATACACACAAAATATTTAAACACATAAAATTAAAAAACAACAACAACAACAACAAACTGATTCAAGGGAAACAGAGGGTACCAGCATTCCTGACAGGCTCGTGTCTCACTTCCCAGTGTTCCACACTGTGACTGCCAATCATTCTCTGAGTCTCAGAACGAAGCCCAGGCTGGAACTCACTATGTAGAACAAATGGCCTCTGACTCAACAATCTCTAGAGAACCATACCTCCCGTGTGCATCACAGATCAGTGACTGCATGAAAGGGAAGACTCAGAGAGACAAGAATGTCCTTTCCCCAACTTAAGTGTCAGGAGAATTCCATTAGATTTACATTAGGTGCATGATAAATGGTCAACAAATTCAATATACAGGTGGGGGCTAGAGAGATGGCTCAGTGGTTAAGAACACTGGCCGCTCTTTTATAGCACCTAGTTTCAAATTCAACATGGTAGCTCATAACCTTCTGTGACTCTGGTTCTAGGAGACCCAGTGCCCTTTTCTGGACTCTGTGGGCAAGAGACATGCATGTGGTGCACAGACAGAAATACAGGCAAAACATTCATATACATAAATCTTAAACCACACACACATACACAAACGTGCGAGTGTGCATGCGTGTGCGAGTGTTGTGCACACGCGTACACACAAACACACACGGATGGTTTCTCACAGCAGAAATAAGGTAGTAACACAAAAATGTTCAGCCAAACTGTGTGAGCATGTTGAACGTGTATGTGCATATTCATGCTTTTAAGGTGGTTGAAAGAGGATGCTGGGCGTCCTGTTTTATTACTATGCCATATTCCTTTACACTTGTTGGCCCCTCACTGAGATCTACCTGCTGGCTCCCAAGTGCTGGGATTAAAGCCGCACCTGGCTGCATTATTCCTCTGAGATGCTGTCACTGACTCTGGAGCTTGGATAGGTACCAGCAAGCCCCAGTAAGCCTTCTACCTCTGCCCACAGAATGACGGAGTCATCTCTTGACCATGCTCAGGTTTTATGCAGGTATTGGGAATTTGAACTCATATTCTCATGTGCAGTGAGAGTTCTTACCTCCACAGCCATCTCCCTAGGCCACAGGAAAGCCCTTATCAAGGTTTGAAGACAGCAGGAGAGCTGTTTCAGGTTTCCTCCCTACATTTATGTCAGGGGACTCTAGGGGGCAGAAGCTTCCCCACTTTCTGGAAAGAGGTGGAAAGTCTTTTGTAGTGTCCTCCAAATGCAAGAACATCTAGGAAAACAGATTTTGGGCTGAAGGGACACTCTGAAGAGAATACAGCTAAGCTCACTAGCACAGCAGAGCACAGAGTGCAACATGTGGAGTGGACACAATTTCCAGACAGGGGCAAAGAGGAAGGAGAAGTGCAGTGACCCAACCAGGTACAGCAGCCTTTTCACATTCCTGAGCACAACGCCCTGGGGCTGGAGCACCCAACCTGTTCTTACTGTCCTCAAGCTATATTCTTCTATCCTGATCCCAAAGGAGCCCTGACTCAACTACTGAGACAGACAGCAGGCTAGTCTGGAATGGAACTGCCAGAGAAAAGAGCTACTGTAAGGTTAAGGGGAGCCCTCTCGCCTCTCCAATCACACTCCCAGCTGTGCTTTTAAAATAAGCATACCTACTATTTCTCCTTGCTCACTCTGCTGACCATCACAGGGAACCTAGCAATGATCCCAAGAGCCTTAAATGGACCCAAAGTCCTTAGATGAACTTCAAGTTAGGCAGTGTATTCAGCCTGGTTTTGGAGACATATCTAATTTGTATCCTATTTTGGCTGTTGAAGGTTAGAACCCAGATAGACAGGAAGTTTCCTCAGGAAACATGGCACAGTCACCTTCAAAATGCAGGTGCCAATTAATTCTAGGGTTTCACAAGAAGACCATGGGGCACAGGCATCGATGGCAGACTGCCACAGCCAAAGCTCCTGCTCAGACAGGGAGATGGAGGGAGGGTCAGATCAGGTATCAGACTAAAGACCGTGCTGAAAAGGAAACATGAAACTGACCTTACCCAGCCCCACCCTACCCAAAATCCCACAACAGGAACAGCAAAAGAAAGACTTTAAGTTTTGTTGATTTTTTTTTTTTCTTTTCTCCTTTCTTAAAAAAAAAAAAAAAAAGTAAATAAATTAAATTGCCAACAATGTGGCTGGGCTGGATCAGAGAATAGACACAGCCAGTCCATCCTGTGAAAACAAGACCGGGTAACAGATGGGGTCTGTGACTTTGGAAATACAAACAAACAACACCAAAGGAAGTCAAGCTGACTGCAATCACAGGCTGAAGAGGGGCTACAGAGGCAACACAGACAAGCCTCAAGAGGCGGTGCTGTCTTAGGTCAGCAGAGCCAGACAGCAGCTTCCTGCTGAACGTATGAACACCAGTGCTCTCACGCCTACCCCTTCCTTCCCTTCCCTAATTATGAAACATGTAGGAAAGAGTTTGACAACATTTCAGCAACCCACCCTGACCACCCTCACTGGGAGCCACCCTGCACACCCAAGGCCTGCATCCTCACAGGGGGCCTGGACAGGGATATGCTTGGCACAAAGGTCTTCCCCAAGGGCTGTTAGTGATGACCAGGGCCTGGCCTCACTAGTTAGAGGGTTTTGGTCACACCCTTAGCCCTTCTCCTGGATGCTGGCTCCTCAGAGCTGCTCTCAATGCTACATGGAGTCAGCAAGCCTGCCTGCTCGGATTCCCTGGTTTTAGAAGAGAGGGACAATTAGATATGCCTCTCTCCACCCTGATCCTCTAGGGAAAACAAATTTCTTTGTGCTTTCTGAAAATATTTGGGAACCAGGGATCTTAGTCAGGAAAATACAGAAGTGGGGATTTTTCCACCCTGACTGAAAATTTACAGACATTGTGGGGGAAAGAATATAGCAAAAGGTAAGAATTTGGGTTCTCCGCTGAAAGGCTGAGCTAAGTGCCCCAAGGTCCTTTGTGTCAGAAGCAGGGAGTACGTGGCTCAGGTACAAGCCGTGGCATAAGGGTTGTGGGAAAAGTCAGGGCTCAGCTGCTGGAGCAATGGGTTTTTCCAACTCTACCTCTCCCTGATAGCCAGTTACGTTCTTATATCTCTTCCACACCATGCGCAAATATCATGACGAGCCCTGGCTCCTGCACCATGTCATCACCCATGTGCTGGTTCTCACAGGCCATCACCACTACAGCCTGCTTGCCAGGGATGCGCTTGGCCACGTAGTTCTCATAGTAACGCCGGTTCATCTGTCTTGTCTCTAGTGTGGCCAGTCCCTGGGGCCAGCTGCGTTCATGGGCATTTTCAATCAGCTCGTTGACAATAGAGGCTGGGCAGCCGCTTTCCACGAGGGAGCGCTTGATCACAGCCTGGAGCACAGCGTCAGGAGTGGAGATCATTCCTCCCCAGCGGGTCACTCTTGCTGGCTGCAGGGAGTTCACCCACCTGTGTAGAGGGGTTGGGATGGTCATTCCAGCCTTTCTCTGGTTTGGCTTTTTCTCCTCAGAGGTGACCTCTACTCTGCAGGCCACCTGACTTTCTTTCTTTCCAGCATTGGTCCAGAAAACCCAAATGCTTCTCTAGTTGGGCCTGCTATTCACGACACATCACTCGCCACGCTCAATCCCAGAGTCTAGGCTGTTATTCTTTGAAATCCCAATGTATGCATGCCTACCACACAGCAACTGCCAGACTGTCCTGAGTGAAGAAATGTCTTCTACACTGTGGACCTTGGTCCTATTCCTCTCTACTTCCATACTCACAGTCCAGTCTACCAACCACACAGGCCTCCAAATGGAAAGGGTCTTACGTGGTCTTACACTTCCCTTGTTCATTTGCTTGGTTTTGCTGGACTTTAGAGACTTTCCTGGATGTACACTCTGCCCCTTCTCCTCTGAGTGCTAAGCTACCCCGTTTGATTCTGAGTACCCCCCCCCAAAAGCTCTTAGGACATGCTTTGTACACGGTGGTCCTCAGGTAATTCTGGACCACTGCATCCTCAGGCAGGACTTCCCGCCACACACCCCAGTGAACCACCACCCTGCACTGGAGCTGAGGGTTCTGCTCTCCTCTCCGGCCCCGCCCTCCGTCTGACGCTACGCCCCGAGTGACACTCACTCAAGGATCTCGTTGTACTCGATTGTCTCCTCCAGGTTCTGAAGGTTGGGGTTGACACTGCGGATGGCTCGCATGTACGCCTTCAGCAGCTGAATGTCTCGCTTCTGTTGGGTGGAAAGAGAACCAGAGAGGACACTTAAGCCAAACAGCGGGTCTGAAAATGAGGGTGCTTGGGAGATCTCAGGAACAGTATACTATAAGCTTCTTTAGGAAGATGGGAAAGAGATAGCAAAATGGCTTCATGAAGAAGGCACTCCACGTGTCAGATAACTGAATGGTTGAATGGGATGAAAGGAACTGAGAGCAGACAGGTCCAGTGATTCTCTACTAAACTGTATACAGAGGAGGACACAGGCTGTGGTGTTCACAGTGGTATCTGGGATGGGCAGGAGGTTATTTACCAAGGCAGACATGTCCCCCCCACCCCATTTTCTAGGCCCCACCTGTTCTGCCAGCTGGTGTTTGTGTTCAGCAGATGTCTTCTCCAGCTCTGCAATGCGCGTCTGCTGCTGCTGGACCACGGAGCGCAGGTGTTTGATGCAATTGTGGTTTGGCAGCTCATCTTTGGGCATCTCCAGGCTGCAGTCCAGAATGAGACAAGGGCAGAACAGGCTATTCAATGGGACACTATAGGCTCATGGCTTATTCTGTGACAGAAAACTGCTGAGTGAGCTTTCTGCAGCTCACATTCTAACAATCTTTCCAGGCCTTTCTTTCTCCGATTTTTCCAAACATGCTCCTTGCCCTTATATGGAACTTTTACCCACCAGACAGCATTGTGAGGGGCCCGCCAATAAACACCTCAAGACAAGTCTTACTTAGCCCAGACTGTCCTCCAACTTGTGCTAAGGATGACTTTGAATTTCTGATCTCCTTCCTCCACCTTCCAGTGCTGAGATTATGTGTGATCACATGCTAGCTCCCATGGTGCTTGAGACAGAACCAGCTATGCATACTAAGAAAGCACTCTACCAACTGAGCCAGCAACACAAGCCCAGCGCCTCTTCCATGGATTCTCCTCTTGTGCCGTTAAGAGCCAGCCCAAATCTTAGGAGCCATCCTGAATTAAGAGAGAAATTGCTATGTGTCTCTCAGGCAACTCTGTTGCAGTCTACCTGCACCCACACTCATTCTTTTATGAGGAGTCCTACATCACTGCTCAAAGTATCAGCGTTTAATTTAATACTTCCCACCTCACACAGACAGAAAATAGGGTACAAGGGAACATGAGAGGTGAGAGACTGGCACAGGCAGCCCGACAGAGTATATTGGCCTGGAGAAAAAATAAAGCACCTCGATCTTCAGAGCTACCAGAGGTCACTGGACTGCTGTCCTCTTTCTTTTAACAAGAGCAAAATGATCGTAGTTGGAGATCTGTGGGCAGGGAGCCAAGAAGGTCAGGAGTGTTCCCTGTCTACAGGAGTGCAGCCAGGAAGGCCCTTGTCTGAATGAAGTGGAAGGAGGAATCTCACCCACAGCCCTGCTCACAGGTCACAGGCCGCTTCGGGTTGTGCTCACAGTCACTGAGGTGGGACATGAGGTTGTCAAGCCTGACAACAGCACTGCAGCCAAACACAGCGTTGTCACAGGCAATCTGTAGCTTTGACAACATGTTCCGCATGATCCGAGGTACTGGGCGCAGGTGGGCAACCGTGACAACGCTACGGTCTACCGGACAAGTCTGCTGCTGAGAGAACCATTGGGTGATGCAGGCGTTGCAGAAGGCATGCTCACAGTGAGGCGCCTAGAAGGGACACAAGGGAATTAGCAAGAGCTGAGAGCCTGGATCCAGTCATTATGAAGCCAATAAAGCCTGCAAGCAGATTCTAGGAGCAGAAGTCCAGGGCTCACAGTAAATGACAGATCTTTGGGGGACAGAGCATTTTCAGGTCAGGCATAAGACTTGCTTTCTATGCTCAGGTGTAGAAATGAGTTGAGAGACAAGATAAACAAGCAAAAGGTTCTGTAACAGTAAGAGACATACAGGATGCTCCAGGACAATGGAGATGAGGACACAAGGCTGTCCATCACTAATAGCCAACAGGAGCCCATACACAGTAACTGCCAAGTAAGTCCAGAGGAAGGTGAGCTCTGCAGGCAAGGGCGACCACAGCAGACCCTTATGGAGATAGGTGTGTTTTATACATAGGACTTCAAAGATGACTCAGACACAGCCTAGGGACGGGCAGAGCCTCACTAACCGCAACAGAAGAGAGTACAAGGGCTGAATGTGGCTGAGGAGGAAGTCTGGTAAGCACCTGCCCTAGATGGCAAGAGCTGCCTCAGAAAACAAATGGAGCTGGAGAGGGGACTCCCAGGTAAAAGGAGAGAACTGCTGCAAACTGCTGAGTTCCACACGTCCCATGGACTGTGTGTGTATTCATGAGGATGCACACACACACACACGTAAGTAAACGTAAGAAAAAAATTCCAGGCATACTGGCACACACCTGTAATCCCAGCACTTGGGAGGCAGAGGCAAAGCAGGTCTCTTTAAGATCCATGCCAGCAAGGTCTACATAGTAAGACCTGTCTCAACAACTTCAACAACTGGAGAAGACTTTGCAGCAGTTACAGCACTTGCTAGTCTCCCAAGTTCAGTTCCCAGTGCACAAAGCAGCTCATGACAACCTCTAACTTCAGTTTCAGAGGATTCAACAGTTCCTTTTGACCTCCCCAGGAACCTATACACAAGGCACATTCTTTCTCTCTCTCCTCTCTCTTACCCACACATATACAAAAATAAAAAATTTTAATTTTTTTTTTAAAAAATCAAAGACCCAACAACAAATCACATAGTTTGAAAAGTAAGAGAAACTCTCTTGAGAAGTTGCAACTTCTCTGTGTGGACTCAAGTCCTTTCTCTATGAGGCTTGTCATGAACTTTCGATGAGGTATTGCTCCTGAGTCACAAACGCCACACCTGGGATCCTAAATAGGACTAGCATTGTTTTTTTTGTGGAATGACACTGTTCTCAGTTTCATAAATAACGTGTGGGGTGGGGGTGGGGCTTCCAGCACTCAGAAGGCTAAACAGAGACAGTCCCAAGTTCCAGGCTAGCTGGATTATATAACCATACCCTGTTTCAAAAACCAAAGTGACCCCTCCCCATCCCCAATATATATATAAAGACGTCCTTTGTCCTTTGCTTCCTTGAGAAGGTCCCTGGGCCCTGTGAAGACACTACTTGGCAGTCAGCAATGGACAGCAGTACCTGAGTCAAGTGAACTCTGCATTTATTACGTGTGTGCCCAGAACTGAGGAGCATGTGTAAGTGCAAGCCACACGCACCATGGAGCACGCACGGCTGTGTGTCCTCCTTTCCACAGTGGGTTCCAGAGACTGATCTTAGGCTTGTGCAGAATACGCTTCAAACCCCTGTGCTGTCACATGGGCTCAGAGTTCACTTTTAAGAAGCTCAAAAGCTGCCAGGTGGTGGTGGCGCACGCCTTTAATCCCAGCACTTGGGAGGCAGAGGCAGGCGGATTTCTGAGTTCGAGGCCAGCCTGGTCTACAGAGTGAGTTCCAGGACAGTCAGGGCTACACAGAGAAACCGGATTGGGGACACAGTTTGGCAGGTAAAGGTGTCTGCTACTAAGCCTGGTAGAAGCAGAGAACCAACTCCTACAGAGTGTCATCTAACTCAGTATGTGTCAGGGCACACACACACACACACAAACACATCTAACTCAGTATGTGTCAGGGCACACGCACACACACACAAACACACACGAACAAATACGTGACAAATGTAATTTAAAGTGTTAACTAAAAGGATATCTAATTAAAAAAAAGCTAACTATGAATGTGTGTGTGTATGTGTGTATATGTATATATAAAACCCTTAACATATAACTCTTCTCAAAACTTTTTTCTTTTTCTTTTTTTTCTTTTTTTCCTTTGAGACAGAGTTTCTTTGTGTAGCCGTGGCTGTCCTCGAATTCACAGAAATCCGCCTGCCTCCCAAGTGCTAGGACTAAAGACATACCACCACAGCCAGCCCCCCATGTTTTTGAAAGTCACATGCAGGCTATCCTGTCCTTGTAGTAGCTATATAGGGAAGTCTTACCTCGGACCCCTGAGTGCTGGGTTTATAGGCAGGTGCCATTACTGGGTCATCTTAAAGTCTATTGCTTCTGACCCAGTTCAAGCTCCTCGGTATCATCTCTTACCTGAATTATCAAGTATGCTTTCCAACTGGTTTCTCTTGCCTCTCAGTCTACATTATCTGTTAGAATAATCATTTCAAGTCAACCAGAGCTGGGGTACAGCTCAGTGACAGACAGAGGTCCTGCTGAGAGAACACGGCCCTGGGTTCATAGCTAGCACAGAAAGGAAAGGAAAGAGAAAGGGGGTTCCCTCCCTCCTGACACTCGCTTTCATCTACAGAAGACTAACTGGAGAGGGACTGGTGGACACAGCTGGAGGACGGGGTGCCAAGTCGCTGACCTGAGTTCAACACCTAGGACTGACTCATGCTGTAAAGAAGAGAACTGACTTCCACAAGTTGTCCTCTGCCTGTGTGCATGTGTGTACATACACACTCAATGGAATTTTAAAATTAATTTTTAAAAATGTGATTAAATTTTAAAAATAGTAATTAAGTTACATTTTAAAATTATTTTATTTTATTTTATTTTATTTTTCCGAGACAGGGTTTCTCTGTGTAGTCCTGGACTCACTCTGTAGACCAGGCTGGCCTCGAACTCGGAAATCCACCTGCCTCTGCTTCCCAAGCTCTGAGATTAAAGGCATGCGCCACGACTGCCCAGGTAAAAATAATTTTAAAGCTGGGTGTGGTGACACACAAGTTTAATCCCAGCACTCAGTGAGGCAGAGGCAGGTGGATCTCTCTGAGTTCAAGGTCAGCCTGATGTACAGAGCGAGTTCCAGGACAGCTGGGGCCACACAGAGCACTACCAAGGGAAGAGAAAAAAAGATGAATAAAAACAGATATCTATAGATCTATAGGCTGGGCATGGTATCACATATGCACAGTCCTCACGACAGGGAGGCTTCGACAGGAGGATCAGGTGTCTGAGGCCAGAGCTGATGAGACTGGTTCAGTTCAGTAGGTTAGTGCAGCAGGTGCTGCCATGCTCATGTCCTGAGGTCAATCCCCAGGACACACTGGAAGGAGAGAAGTGACTCCAAGTCTTGACCTGACTTCATGAGCACATCATGGCGCGCACATCATGGTGCACACACGCGCGTGCACACGCACACACCACACACACGCACACACAAATGTATAAATTTTAGAGAAAAAAAAATCGAAACCTTCTGGGCTACACAGCAAAGCCTTGTCACAAGCAATAAGCTCCTCTGAGGAGCTGACTAGGAGGCAGGGCACATGGGTGTTCTCAGTGTATCTTTTTAGACTATTTTGATTTATTTTAAAAGTTATTACGTGTGTATATATGGGAGAACAAGACAGAGAGGTAGATGGGGGACAGGCAGGTTGCAGGGACTTTTTCCCCAACATGGAATCTGGCCGGGGATTAACCTGGAGTCACAGGCTTGCTTGACAGGACCTCTGACCTCTAGCCATCTCAAGAGCACAAAGGGGAGTCCAGGCTGATCTTGAACTTGAGATCCTCTTTCATCTGCCTTGTCAGCACATCTAACTTTACGAGCCACCACAACCAGCCTGGTTTTTTAAAAATTCATTTTTATTTTAAATGTTTTGCCAACATGTTTTATCTCTGTCTATACATGTCTGATACCATTAGAGGGCAGAAGAGGGCCCTGGAACTAGAGTTACAGAACTGTCTGCAGATGTTGGGACTTGAACCCTGGTCTTCTAATAATTTTTTTTTTTTTTGAAGATTTTATTTATTTTAGAGTAGTACACTGGTATGTCAGACTCACCAGAAGAGGGCATTGGATCCCATTACAGACTGTTGTGAGTCACCATGTGGTTGCTGGGAACTGAACTCAGGACCTCTGGAAGAGCAGTATGTGCTCTTAACCACTGAGCCATCTCTCCTGCTCTAAGTTAATGGTCTTAACCACTATACCATCTCTCCGCACCACCCTCCTCCCCTTCTTATTTTTACTGGAAAAATACAATGTATTCTGAGACCCACAACTGGACAATGTGCAGAGAGTGAGCCCTTGGAGCCCGAGACCCTAAAAGGGATGTTGTCATCAAACCCCTCCCCTCAGTCAGTACTGAGGAATTCTGCAGAAGAGGGGGTAGAAATCCTGTAAGAGCCAGAGGAGTCGAAGACACCAATGTTCAAGTAACAACATGAACTCACAGAGACTCTGGCAGAAAGCACAGGTCCAAGCCAGATGGGGATCCCAGAATTTCATGGGGAAAGTGGACATAAGCCCCATCCCTAACCTAGAAGCTATCTCCAACTGATAACCACTACAAAGGAAAATTTAGTTTTTTCCTTTCACCTTAAAAAAATGTATTTATTATTTTTAATTTTGTATAGGTGTGAGCTCTTATATGGGATATGCGTACATAAGCGTAGGTGCCTGAGGTTTGATCTCCTTAAAGCTGGAGTTACTAAGAGCCATGACAGCACAGATGTGGTTGCTAGGAATTAACCTTGGGTTCTTTGGGACATCAGCAAGTACTCTTAACCATGAGCCATCTGTCCAGCTGCAGCTTGATTTCTTAATCATTTCAATCTATCACCCATTCCTAAGTAAGCAGAGAGTAGTAGGACAAGTGCACACAGGCCCTTGGGCTTACGCCAACGACATGAAGGCTGCCTGCCTTCTCCCTGAGGAGGTAAACGCTGGCGATGGGTGGGTGGCTTCTGACTTGGGCTCACTAACAACCATTCATCGCTTTGTAAGCGACTCCCTTAAATGACAGTGCCAGAAAGCAGACAATATCCTGCCACGACCTGAGGGTGCAAGAGCTACCCAATGACCTCTCCACACCACCAGAGAGTTGCTCCACACCCATCTAATACGCCTCTGATAGCAATAGGTACAAAGACATAGAAAAGTTCCCAGACTGGCAGCCCCTGGAGTGGAGTCTTAACTTTACTCTGCTCAAATCTCTGTTCCATTTGATGGCTGAAAACTAGAGAGAAAGAATCAAAGTCCTAAAGGCACCCTGTCTAAAAGAAGCAAATGAGATGGCGTTAGCTGGTGTCCTGGTTTGGAAATGATATTGCCTCAATTGGCCAAGTGTCAATGGACTGATTGGTATTTGCAAATAAGGGTAATAAGGCTTGTGTAGGATGCTGTCCCGAGAATGTCACTGTCAGCGATTTACCTTATAGCTTGCTTGGCATTCCCAGAACAAGTGCCTCTGGGCCTGGTGACCAGTAGAGGAAATGACCTATTGACCCAGCAGTTTCCACATCAAAGTGCAAAGTACATGGCAACATCAAATCTTTTCAATAGATCCCAGGATGAAAGCAGAGTCCCCCTCTGTTGTATGTTAGACTAGAGGCAGGCCCGAGGGGTCCCAGGGACACAGAGGATCACACTGTTCAAGTGCTGCGAGAACCAATCCAGCACGTCTACAAGGTCAGTCAGACAGAGCACACACCTTGGAGTTCCTGTAGAAAAGCAACTATCACGTCACCGTGAAGAAACAAGCAGCTTAGCACCGACTACTACAGATGTCTCAGTAACCTCAGGATCTGAACCAACTCTAGACAGACGCCAGAACATCACCCTTCTCAGCACCAAAGGGCTACTGGGGGTTCGAGTGGAAGTTTCCCAGGAGCCCACTCCTCAAGAGTACTTTCTGGTAGTTCTACTGCCACTGACCCCACAGACCTGTACTGAGGCCCACTCACCTGTACTGGCTCCTCCAAGACGCCACTGCAAATAGGGCAGATAAGGTCCTCATCAACGTCCCCCTGGAAACGGGTTACATCATACCCCATGTCTCATCACTGAAACCCAGGTCCTGAAAGGAGTTACAAGTAAAAGACGTCACTTCAGAAAAAGCCAAGTCTATGTGTCAAAGCATGAGCTTACTTGCCAAAATCCATTCAGTTATCCAACAGATACTAAGAATGTAGCTATGTGAGGAACACATCCAGTTGAGAGCAGACATTACATAAGCACACATACAAATGACAATGCAGTCTAAGTTTCAATGGAGGCATCGAAGGAGAGGACTCCTGATCCGGGCTGAAAGAACAGTGGTTCTGAGAAGTTTTCCAGAAATGTGTCCTTCAGGCCAAGAAGAGCTAGTTAGGTGGAGGCCTGGGACAGAGCACTAGGCCCAGGTGGGCTCAGAAAAGGGCTGGCCTGAAGATATAAAGAAGTCAAAATAGAAGTCTGAAAGGCAAGCAAGGGCCTGGCCACTAAGAATTTAGAATTTGAACTTTTGTCACAGAGGCCGTGGGGCTATCACTGAACAGTTTACACTGAGCTGAAAACATTCATCTTTTAAGATCAATGCCGCTGAGGACACAGCTCAGTGGTCGAGTGCTCGCCTACAGCGTGTGAGCCCTTGAGTTCAATCTGCAGAACCAAAAACAAAGGAAGAAGAACCAACAATGTGTCCTCAGGGGAGAGACTGGAGCCAAGAAGAAAACTGTAGACAAGAGAGATGGTGAACCTGAAATAACTGGCTGTGACCAGGCCACAGAACAGCAATGCTGCCCTGCCACAGGCGGAACCCGACGTCAGTGATGTCTAAGACCCCTCTCTTCATCCAGCTGGTGGACTAAGAGGATCAGGAGTTCTTGATATTGGAACAGCCAACCAAACCCATCAACCCGTGGTATTCCTGAAGAGGGTCAGCTAGCTCTCAGGAATTTAGAATCCGGCCACCCAATTTTAACTTTCTGGCTTATTATTTCTGTGTGTAGGGTGGGAGCACCTGTGGCACAGGAACAGACATGGAGGTTTGCAGAGGTCTGGATGAGCTATGTGCTCATAGGGTCAGCACTGAACACTTGGTCCCCAGCTGATGGTGTTGACTGGGGGTGTTAAAATCCCACCCCATTTCCTGTTCCCCACTCTCAACCTTGTTTTCTCTTTGTGAGGACAAAAGATGTAACCAGCCATGTGCCTACTCCTATTCCTGCCAATATGCGCAAGCCTTCCCCTCACATCATGGACTCTTGCCCTCTGGAACCTTAGGCAGAAAGAATCCCTTCCTTAAATCATCCCTGGTCATGGTGTTTCATCACAGTAACAGAAAAGTAGACAGCTATGTTTTAGTAGTTTGTACTCTCCTGAACTTTTAAAAAGTTTATATAGAGCAAAAATAACATCTCATCATCACCCAGGAAGTCTGTAAGAAGGGTGAATTACGAGCAGCGTACACATCTGTAATCTCAGCACTCTGGAAGCAGAGGCAGGCAGAGCACAGCAAGCTGAGGGTCAGCCTGCTCCACAGTTCCAAGCTACAAGTTCATACTGAGACTCATGTTAAAAAAACAAAACAAGAGGCTGGGGAGACAGAGCAGTAGGAAACATGCCTTAAGAATGGGGACCACAAGCCGGGCGGTGGTGGCGCACGCCTTTAATCTCAGCACTTGGGAGGCAGAGGCAGGAGGATTTCTGAGTTCGAGGCCAGCCTGGTCTACAGAGTGAGTTCCAGGACAGCCAGGGCTACACAGAGAAACCCTGTCTCGAAAAAACAAAACCCAAAAAAAAAAAAAAAAAAAAAAAAGAATGGGGACCACAGGGCTGGAGAGATGGCTTAGCGGTTAAGAGCACTGACTGCTCTTCCAGAGGTCCTGAGTTCAATTCCCAGCAACCACATGGTGGCTCATAACCATTTGTAATGGGGTCTGGCGCCCTCTTCCAGTGTGTCTGAAGAGAGTGACAGTGCACTCACATACATGAGACAAATAAATAAATCTTAAAAAAAAAAAAAAAAGAAAGAAAGAAAAGCATGGGGACCATGCTGGGGAGCAGAGATGCGGTCCTGGCCCAGGACCTCCTGCCAACCTAGGAGCACCAAGCTCAGGGATAGATCCTGTCTCAGAAACAAGGACGGGAACAACTGGGGACAACACTGAACACTGAACACTGGTCTCTACACACATGCATGCACACACCCTCAGGGTTCATGCTCGGCTCAGCAGTAGTGTTTGTCAGGCACGCAGGTGGCTGTTCAAGGCCTCAGCATCACAAACACAGAAGTGTTTTGTTTTTTATTTTTCAAGAGAGGGTCTCTCTGTTTAACAGTGTTAGCTATCCTGAAACTCACTTTGTAGACCAGCCTGGCCTCAAACTCACAGAAATCCACCTGCCTCTGCCTCCCAAGTGCTGGGATCAAATGTCTGTGTGACCACTGCTCAGCCACACACACACACACACACACACACACACACACACACACAAAAATAACAGTTTAATTTAAAAAAAAAAATCTTTCTAGCTGCAGATTGGGGGTGTAACTCAGTGGTAGACCTTTTGCCTAGAATGTGTAATGCCCTGGACTCAACCCCTGACACTGAAAAAAAAAAATCTCTAGCTAGTATATGGACACATCCCTTTATTCCTAGTTCTAGATAGGCTGAGGGAGGTAGTTAGCCACAAGTTTAAGGCCAGCCTGAGCTATATAGTAACTTCTAGACTATATGGAGAGCCCATCTTAGAGAAGAGCAAACACAGCTTCCTAACCTATAACACACACACACACACACAGTGAGCATCTCCTGAGTACCAGCTATACATCAAGAAGCCTGGTAAATCTTAGCTTCTCTGAACTCACTGATGAATCAACACAAGTGCAAGGAACATGGATGCCTTAGAAAAATGTCCCAAACCACTAACTCTAACTATACTACCATAACAAAAACCAAGAGCAGCCCATGAAGTTGGAGGGAAAAGTAGTGGGGGGACAAAGAGGGCTACAGGGAAGTGTGGGGGACTGTGATCCAAACACATTGTATACATCTATGAGATTCCCAAAAGAAATTAATTACAAAAACGTATGCTCACTTTGGCAGCACATATACTAAAATTAGAACTATAAAAAGATTAGCATAGTCCTGTGCAAGGATTTGTGAAGTGTTTCCTTTTCTTTATTTTATAGTGTGTGTGTATTTGTGTATAGAGGCCAGAAGTCAACATCAGAGTCTAACCATTTCTGTCCTTATGTTGTTGTTTTTTAAATTAATTTTGTCATTACGTGTGCTGTATGTTAACTTCACAGATGTCTGTGCACCGTATGCATGAAGTACCTATGGAGGCTAGAAGGTGCTGGCTCTCCTGGAAGTAGCCTTATAGACAGTTGTAAGCCACCGAGTCGGCGCTGAGAAACCAATCCAGCTCTCAACCGCTGAGCCATCTCATCAGCCCTCATGCTTTATAAGAAGTTCTCTCAGTGAGCCTGGATTCAGACGGGCTAGACAGACTGGCCAGAAATCTCTTGGGATCTACCTGTCTGACCCTGTGGGGCACTAGGGCAATAGTCACAAGTTCAGTGATTACACCTGGCTTTGACATGGGTGCCAGAGATCTGAACTTATGTCCTCGTGCTTATCTGGTAGGGCCTTTACTGACTGTACCATCTCCTGAAACCTACATTTGGAAGATTAGGATTCTTGTTACATTTTATTAATTTTGTGTGTGTGCATTGTGGATAGCTTTTAGGGCTGCTTGGCAGGAATCTGACATTGGGCCATGACAAGAAAGTAATTTCAGGCAGGAATCTAAATCTTAGGCTAGAACAAAGAAGTAGGCTTCAGGCATGAATACGACTTTGGGCTAGGACAGGGAAGTAGGCTCCGATATCTTGATCACCCTAATTAGCACCTTAGAAACAGTGATCAAGGTACTTTATTGTTTTGCTAGCTCCTTGACTATTTGCATCTATTGTATTGCTAGTTCCTCAATCTAGAACTGACCTTAATACTTGCATGTAATTAAAATGGTATAAAAACAGACTGGGAAAAAATAAACCGGCCTCAGTCTCAGAACTGGCTGGGGTCATGCTACAATGTTGTCTAATTGTCTTCTTAATCCTCACTCCTGCACTGGAGAACGTGCTGACTGACTGAGCTGGCTTGGTCAGTGCATGTATGTTTATAGGTACATGCATGCATAGCTTGAGTGTGGAGGGCAGAGGACAACTTGTGGAAGATGGTTCTTTCCTTCCACCTTGTGGGTCCTGGGATTGAACTCAGGTAGTCAGGCTTGGTGGTAGGTGCCTTTACGGACTAAGCTATTTCTTCAGCCCCAAGACTTCTAATTTTACTGGCTGAAGTAGTACAGATGCAGAGCCTGCTTCAAAACATATAAAGTATTCAAGGCTAGAGATACAGCTCAACTTGCAGAGCGTGGGACTGGTGAGCGTCATGCTTGGTTCCCAATACCACATCAATCAGGTGGGGTGGTACACACCTGGATCCTGACACGTAGGTAGACAGGAAGATTAGATGTTCAAGGTCATTCTCAGCTACAGAGCGTGAGGCCAGCCTGGACTACATGAGATGCAGTCTTAAACCAACCAACCAAACAAACAAACAAACGGTATGCATGTGTACGGTGGTGGTAGTGGGGGATCCTGGACAGATGGTTCATTTGGTAAGAGCACTGACTATTCCTAGGCTCAAATCTCAACACCCACACGGCAAATCACACCTGTCTATAACTCCAAGATCAGACACACATGCAGGCAAAACACCAATGCACATTAAATTAAAAAGAAAAAGGCTGCATGCCTTTAACTCCAGCACTCAGGAGGCAGACCTCTGTGAATTTGAGACAGTCTGATCTACATAGTGCATTTCAGACCAGCTAGGGCTACACAGTGACACCCTACCTATAAACAAACAAAAATTAAAAAGTAAATAAATAGAATAACTGGGGCTGGAGCTACAGCTCTTACAGAGGTCCAGAGTTCAACTCCTAGGACCATCAGCAGACAATTCACAGGTGCACTCAGCTGGGGGGGGGATGGGGACTCTCACACCCACTTCTGGAATCCACAGGAAATGCATGCACCTGTGCATATACACATGCATACAAGTACGAAGACTAACTAGAATAAGTTTACAGTTTTGTACAGGTGGGGTAGGGGAAGGTGCTGCTGAGAAGGCCTAGCAGGCCTAGCTCTTGTGGAGGGCTCAGGTCTATCCCAGCACCCACAGTGGTAACAACCAACCACAGCTTGAGTTTCAGGGACTCACATCTGTCTCTTGCTTTCACAGTGCACAGAGAAAAGCCATACATAGAGAACTAAATCTTTAGTGTGTATTACATATGTATTTTACATATATTTCATCCACATTATAATAATAAATCTTAAACACTGACATTTGAGTTCGAGGCCAGCCTGGTCTACAGAGTTAGTTCCAGGACAGCCAGGGCTATACAGAGAAACCCTGTCTCAAAAAAACAAAACAAACAAAAAAAAAAAAATTAAAAAATAAAAAACCAATCAAACAAAAAAACACTGACATTTGTTTTATTGTTTATTTTCCTACCTTCCCAACAATGATAGAGGCATGGAGCTTGGGGTGGTCTTTTGGGGGGGTTGTTTTTGGAGGGAGGGAACACAGAATGGTCATGTTTTATTTACACTGATGGATGATTACGGAGCTTTACGATGTGTTTGTCACATTTTAAGCACTCCTATAACCAAGCCTGGAACAGCTCTGTTGTTACTCAGTTACATCTTCCTGCTGAGTAAGAGAGGCACAAACTTAGTTTGTCAAAATCATACGACAAACTAGTGCTAAGTCAGATTTAATCAGAGCCAGGCTGACGCTCTGTTAACCACTGTGCCCTGGTGCCTCCCAGGGTAAAAAAAATACAAAAATAATAAATGTACCACAAGTCCATCTTTATAAAGACAATCTTTATAAGTAGCATGTACATGGCTATGGGAGGGGTCAGAAAGAAGGAGTCTGATGCTAAGCCTCATGACCTGAGTTTATTCCTTGGAACCAACATTGTAAAGAGAAAAAACTGATTCTTGTCCTCTGATTTCACACAAGTGCATGTGAGTACATGCCCACACTTGGGGGTGCGTGCGCGCACACACAAACACAAAACCTTTTTAGTGTAATAAAAAAAATATAATTTTGTTTTGTTTTTCTGAGACAGGGTTCTCTGTTTCATAGCTTCGGCTGTCCTGAGAACTTGCTTTTAAAGTTCCACTTACATTCTTATCTTCTAAGCTCCCATAGAACAGCTCACTAAACTGTGAACATTCTTCAATGGCTCTTCTAACCCAAAATCCCAAAGTCCTTCCACGATCCTCCAAAAACAACATAATCCTGCTAGATAGTTCTGTTTTGGTTACAGTTACTGTTGTTTGTTGGGAGCTGACTTTAGTAGAAAGTGGCTAGATCAACTTTGCAGCCATCTGGAACCATATACCCTGATTAAAGACTTGGTTGTCAAAAGCCTACAACAGCTGAAGCACACTCTGATAAATATATTGTTTATCCCACATAGCTTGTTTTGCTGTTTAGTGACCTCAGCTGTATGGTGCACGTGGTAAAGTGTTTTCACCTGTGTTCTCCTGCTTGTGTATATAAATACCTCAGAATTCCCTTCAATAAGAGAGACTTGAGAAAATAGAAGAGACTGAATCACACCCGGTCTTGTCTCCATTCTTCGAGTCTCCTGCCCCTGCAGCCCCACTCTCTCTTTTGACCAGAGCACTTAGCCCCAAAAGTGTTGAGGCAGAATGTGGGCCTCAACAGTTGTTGTAATGAAACACCATGACTAAAAGCGAGTTGGGGAGGAAAGGGTTTATTTGGCTCACACTTCCACAGCACTGTTCATCACTAGGGGAAGTCAGGACAGGGACCCAAGTAGGAGGTCAGGATCCTGGAGGCAGGAGCTGATGCAGAGGCCATGGAGGTGCTGCTTACTGGCTTGCTCCTCATGGCTTGTTCAGCCTGCTTTCTTACAGAACCCAGGACCACCAGCCCAATGGGCTGGGCCCTTCCTCATCAATCACTAAGAAAATGCCCTACTTGCTTGCCTACAGCCTGATCTTATGGAGGCGTTGTCTCAATTGAGGATCCCTCTCTGATAACTCTAGTTGTGTCAAGTAGACATAAAACTAGCCAGCAGAGTATCTTTAAAAAAGAAATAAACATGCCTATGCTTCTGCTAGGTTTTTTGGTTTGTTTTAGATCATGCCTCTCAGTTGTGTACCCCTGGCTGTCCTGAAACTTCAAACTAACCTTAAACTCAGAAAAGATCCAGCTACCCCTGCCTGGGATTAAAGATGAACACCAATATACCTGACTGTGAGGCTCAGTTTTAGACCTAAGACCTCGAGCATGCCAGTCAAGAATCTTACCACTGATCGATACTTAAGACTCCATGCCCAGCAATTCTACAGGGTGCTATAAACTCTTACTGCGAAGTCCTTAGCCATTCCAAGCTTTCAGTTCCCCACGGTGGTCTGTGTACTCTCAGAGGACATTCCATGCTAGTTATTTTGGGAGCATAGGAATCTCATATAATCCGTGTTTTTAAGATGTTACTTGAGGCCAGTCTGGCTTGTGAAGTTCCAGGGGGAAGTTTGAAAGTTAAAGACTTTATCAGGGCCTTTGCATATTCTCAGTTGAGTATCTATGGTTCTGGTGAGCCAGAGCTGAAGAATCAGCTGGGATTAACAAAAGACCAGAACCATTAAGGTAAAACCTTTGTTTTACTCAGCTGGAGCTGAGAATCAACAGTGATTAAGACCAGACTCATGGAGGCTGAGTAAATCAGGTGCCCTTGAAGACTTAGACATTCACTTGCCTCTGTCTCTTATGTGTACTTGGATTAAAGACATGTACCACCATGCTCAACCATTTAGAGGTTCTTCACTCTATCTGCACAGATATGTAAAGCATGTGCATTCATTCACACACACACGTGTGCACACACACATGCTAATCGAAGCATTAAAGCAGCCATTTAAAATCACAATTTATGGTGGCTGGAGAGATGGCTCAGTGGTTAAGAGCACTGACTATTCTTCCAGAGGTCCTGAGTTCAATTCCCAGCACCCACATGGTGGCTCACAATCATCTGTAATGGGATCTGATGCCCTCTTCTGGTATGTCTGAAGACATATATATATGTATTTATATACATAAAATAAATCTTAAAAAAGAATCGAGATTTATAAGTCATAGGCATGTCAAGGTAAACAGGCATGCTGCCACCATTCTTGACAAATGAATAAGGGCGAGTCAGGGGTAAATGATGTGGTCTCTTTTCTCCATACCCTTGTACAGACCAGCCTCAATTACTACCAAAAGATCAAACACACAGACAAATGGCTCTAAAACCTGCCCCACCTAAGAAGACAGACAAATCGTAGGAAATTTAATTAGGTAAAAAATTAGCTGGTGAAAGACCTCATGTCCCTACAACATATCATCATATCTTCCGGTCTCCTAATGAATAGATCTAGAAGAGAAATGATGTTCCTTTGTGTTAATCCTTATATACATTTGAACTAACACTGTAACTTAATCAGTTTAAAGTAACTAGCCTGTATTTCATGTTTCTGTTTTCTTCAGTTTCTCAAAGCCAAACTCTTTTATTCATGTATTTTACGTATGAGTACACTGTAGCTGTCTTCACACACACCAGAAGAGGGAATCAGACCCCATTACAGATGGTTGTGAGCCACCATGTGGTTGCTGGGAATTGAACTCAGGACCTCAGGAATCATAGTCAAATGCTCTTAACCTCTGAGCCATCTCTCAAAGCTAAACTCTTGTGCTCACCCAACAGAACTTTTATTTTATGGAACAAAGAAGCCTGATTCAAAACAGAATAAAGTCACTCAGGGCTGGAGATGCGGTTCAGTGGTAGTTGCTAGCCTAGCCTAGCTTATGTTTAATCTCCATGACTGCATTTGAAAAGGGGCTGATGAGATGGCTGAGCAGGGTGAAAGTGCTTGCTGCCCCTGGAGCTCATATAAAGGTGGGAGGAGGAAAGCACGTGCACAGTGTCCTCTGACTGCCTGCCCACCACTTCATGCACAGACTAACAATAAAGTAAAGGTGTAACAACACTTCTGAACCTGAGCCTCAGGTTTAACACCATCCCTGACCAAGTGCGCTCTCCAGGCCTCGGTCTCTTACTGTGTGACAGGAACATCATGGCTATGAATTTCCAAAGGGCTCTACAATTTCTATGATTCAAAGATTGAGAATATAAAACAAAAATGGGTATTAAATAGCAATTATACTACAGGAGGTGCCTAGCTTTCCCACCAACTCCCTAACCTTCCTCTCCCTAGCAACCACCTTGAAGAAGTGGTTTCCAATTCTGCCAGGAGAATCCTTAAACTGAAACTTCTCTTCAGAACCCAGTTTCCTCCCTTAGGAGATGGAGGAGCTACCTGACTTCTAAGTTCTGTTTAACCCCAGAATGCTGGAATCTCCATTTACCAGAGGATATTTATCTATGTAGGGGTTTTTTTGTTTGTTTGGTTTTTAATTTTTGAGATAGGACCTATGTAAGCCTGGCTGTCTTGTACCTCTCTCTGTAGACCAGGTTGGTCTTCAACTCACAGTAATCCATCTGCCTCTGCTTCCCAAGTTCTGGAATTAAAGGTGTAAGGCACTACACCTGGCTCAGAGAACTTGAAAGGTTGAGTTTGTTTAGAATATTTAATTAATTTGAATTCTTTCTCTCCTGTGTGTGTGGTGTGTGTGCGTGGGCCTGCCATCACTCTGGGAGCCATCTGTCTTTGAACCGCAGTGCTTGGTTTGTAGGCTTTTACACGGTTGATGGGAGCTGCAGCCAGGTCCTCTTGCTTTCACTGCAAGAGCTCTGACACACTGGACCATCTTTTGGCTCTAAACTCAAATTCTTAAAGAACAATTCAGAGGACTTGTAGTTCTTTAAGAACTGGGTGGTGGTAGTGCACCCTTGAGTCCAGCACTTGGGAGGTAGAGGCAGGCAGATTTCTGAGTTTGAGGCCAGCCTGGTCTACAGAGTGAGTTCCAGGACAGCCAGGGCTACACAGAGAAACCCTGTCTCAAACAAAAACAAAAACAAAAAAGAAAAACAAAACAAAAACAAAAAACAAAAAACAAAAAAAAGAAAGAAAAACAAGCAAACAAGAACTCATCGAATGCCTAATGCAGGGCTGAGAGGCTCTAATTTGCAGCAGGTGCTCCCAGCTGTCCACCAGCACACAGCACTACTTGTGTGGTTAGCCCAAATCTCTTCTTCATCCTAAAATACAATCTTCTTGCCAAAAGAGACTTGTAGAAGAAAGAGTGAATGTAACCACTGTCTTCAAGCTAAGGCTCAGGTATAGTCCAGTAAGTATAAAAGATAAAAGATAAAAAAACCTTAAACATACTTCCAACAAGATAGAGACATGAACAGGATAGCATCCATTAATTTTAGAAAGCTCCAGGGGCACCAGATTTTCCAGGTCGGAAGGAACCCTGACCAGGGAAAAGAGGTGGAATGACATTCCAAACCCAAGGTTCTTTACCTTCTAAGTGGCGGGGGCAGGTTCCCTGTTTACAAGGTTCCAACCCCCTCCTGATGCCTCCGCTCAGTGCCACTCAGGAGATGCTCCGAGTATCCCATCTTGTTGGCTATTCTCCAACTGAGTCTTTCTTCCTAGTGACAAGTTTCATGGCCCAGGGGTGGGTGTGATGTCACAATCAGGAACGCTCTATTAATAGGAAGAGGGAGAGAAAAGGTAAGACAGGGCACCTGTCTCCACTTAGCAGTGAGACTGGACAGACTTGGACCTGATGGGTGGGGCATCCAGGCAGGAGGAGGAGAAGCTCCTTCCAGGACTGCAGGTTTCTGCACTACCCTACGAATGGGAGGGCATTTGGTCTGGTAGAGTCAAACACAGCTGAGAGGAGGGGAAGGAAAAGCCAAGGTGAAGAGGGAAGTCACTGGAGACAAGACTTGTCTGAAAACATACAGAGAAGGAAAAGGAGAGCTGAGGTTGTATCTCAGTGATAGAGTGCTCATCCGCACTCACAAAGTCCTGAATTTAATCCTATCACCACACAAACTTGGGGGGGGGGGGTAGTGAAGACTGCCTATAATCTTAGCACTTGAGAAGTAGAGACAAAAGGATCAAAGTTCAAGGCCAGCCTGTGGTTCACGGATCCTGTTTCAAAATAAAAAGTGTGTGTGTACACATACATATAAACACATTAATTTTGAAAAATTAATGTTATCTCATCCTATATATGTGGGTGTACTTCCTGAATGTATGTCTAAGACCCACATTTGTGCCTGGTGCCAGGGGAGGCCAGAGTGGATTCCCCTGTACTGACTGGAGTTACAGAAAGTTGTGAACTGCCTTGTGGGTTCCCTGGCAGAGCCATCAGTGCTCTTAGCCACTGAGCCATCTGTAAAGCCCTGTATATATACTTCTTTACTCAGCACATATAACTACAAGCAATGCCAAATATTCTAAATCGGCAGCTATACAGAATACAAGTCCATAATGCTCGCCCGGTACTATCCTTTAATGTTTCCGAGGTGATTTCATTTATATGATATCATGTAAAAACAATTCTAGAGGTCAGGGAGGGCAGCCCATGCCTGCAATCTCAGCACTAGGTAGGTGAAGTAGGAAAATTTGAGTTCAAGGCCAGATTGGACTACATAGCAAGTTCCAAACCTGTCTCAAACAAAACCAAAACTGGCCTGGGGATGCAGTTCTACAGAAGAGGACTTACAGGGCACTGGAACCCAGTCCTTAGCACCATGCTTGAGAGTGCAGGCCTTTAGTGCCAGGACTGGAGAAAGCGGGGCTTCAGATCAGCCAGGCAAGGGTGTGAGCCTGGGGTACACAGAGAGACCCTGTTTCAATAAACTAAGAAAAACCCCAAGACATCCAGGTTTCCACATGGGAAACACTGTTTCACACAGAGAATACTCAATAATGTGCAAACTGGGAAATACCTCTGAAGGGAATAAGGTTTTAAAAAAGCAGAGAAAAGGTATGAGGACTAGAGAGCGGGTGGTACTCATAAACAGAAAGTCAGGTACGGTAGCTCAAACCTACAATCCCAACACCTGGAAGGCTGAGAAGAGAAGGTCACTGTGAACTCAAGGTCAGCAGAGGCTACCTGGCAGGGCTCTTTCTCAAACAATTCGGAAGGAGGAAAAAGTAGAGACAGTGTTGTTCCAGGTGGACAACCTGGTAGACTGATGGGACTAAGGGCTATTCCAGGGCCCTGACAATCGGAGTCAGTGATACACAGGACACTAATTAAACTCCCTGGCTCATTATCCTGTGTGTATCAATAGTGCAAGGGCTAAGTTAGGATAGAGTTTTGTTTTTAATTAATTTATTTATTTAATGTATATAAGTACACTGTCCTTGAAACACCAGAAGAGGGCATCAGATCCAATTACAGATGGTTGTGAGCCACCATGTGGTTGCTGGGAATTGAACCCATGACCTTTGGAAGAGCAGCCAGTGCTCTTAACCGTTGAGCCATCTCTCCAGCTCCCTAGGAGCTGGACTTCTTGATGATGATCTTTCATGCAGAACACAAAGGCTACTTTTCTCCTGAATCTGGTACACATGCTCCTAGTTTGCTGGGATCATCAGCTATGGCTTGTTCAGCGTGTATTCTCAGTGAATGAGAAAGGTGTAAAGCCTGATATATCTCTTCACTGTAGCCCAGAGAGGGACCTGATGTTCCTCCCTAACCCACATAACACAGAAGGAGGAATAATTCCTTCCTTTGAACAACACCCCATTTCCCAACAATCTGGCACATGCACCTGTACCTCATAGAAGAAGGAAAAAAAAGCTTCAGGAACATGTACTATATTGGCTGTGCTTGTTCTCCTAGGGACAAGTTCCAAACACAGAAACCCAAAAGCTTCCTGTATTGGGAAAATTAACCCTTAAGAAAATGGACCAGGGGTTGTCAGCCAAGCACTGAATCAGGAGAGAGAGATCTTTGATTCCAACCCTAGCTCTGCCACCCACTGACAGGACACCTTCAAAAAAGCCATATTAGCAAATGTCAAATAGAAGTTTACACTTGCCTTTCCTAACCTATCGTCCCGCAAATCAAATGAGATAATAAACTCCAGAGCCTTCTGTAAGACTGCTCTCGTTAGCTGTCGCAACAGGGTGGCAAAATAAACTCACAGTGAGAACCAGAGGAAATGTTTGAAAATGCTTGTTCCTTCTTTTCAATCATTGGGAAGTAGGCTCTGCCACAAGGTGTACCGAAGACACTGCATAACAATACTATTGCACCCCTCACCTTCCCTTGGCACTATCCAATCCCATTCTTTCTTGGGGGAATACTAGCAGCCAACAACCCTGTTATTAGTTAAAACTATCGTATAAGAAGAACCTGCCAAGATTCTCATAGGTCAGTCTCGAAGACTTGCCTTGGTAAGCACCGTATTTGCTACCAGTTAGTGTGCCAACCCAAAACATCCTCATCCTGCTTTTTCAGGTCTTTCTCTCCCCCGCCCGCCCCCCCCCCCCCCCCGCTCTCTACCCCACAAATCTCCTGCCTCCTGGGCTGGGGTGGGTTTTCCAGTGTATTAAATGAGTGGATGGATCGTGCGTTCCAGAGAGCGGGGCTGCAAATCATTCAGGGGCAAAGATGTAAGGAATGTAAGAGTCCTCCACGGAGGGTTGGGAGGGGAGAGGAGCGGCGAAGAAATAAAAGAGAAAGACAAGGCTGCCAAAGACAAGGCATGGGAAAGAAGCCAAGCTATGGCGCTTAGAGGGCGGAGGTTTGGGTTCCGCGGTCCCTGCCAAGGCTAGCCCCCAGAACGTTTCCTTCTTCGCCTCCAGGCCTGTCAATCATGGCCATTTAAACTCCATGTTGTCCCTTAACCCCAGCGGTCTGCTCCTCCCGCCCGGGTCTTCAGACCGGCCCAAGGCCACTCCCGCACTTCCCAAGGCTTCCCCTACTCCAGAGGACCTTCCCAAGCTCCAGAGCCCCTAGCTCACCTCTCGACTCCTCCCAGCAGACCTCCCTTCCTCCATTTTCCTCCTCCTCCTCTCCATTCTTTCTCCCGACACCCAGCACCTCGGACCCAGGCGCCAATCTACGGGGACCTCGCCCCCTCTCCCCCCCCCCCGGGTTAGAAGCTCGCTCAGGCGCACTACGCACCGCCCAGGACGCGGCCTGGCTTCTCCGGACGCGAGGCCTGGCTGCGGCTGAGGCCACAGCGACCGCGTAGCAGCCTAGGTGCCGGGTCTCAGCCTTTCCCCGTAGGGGAAGGGGAAGGGAAGGATGGAGAAGGTTCCGACCACTCCTCGCTGTCTCGGGGTAGCCCTTAACCACGCCCACTGCTGCTACGCAACGAGGCGGAAGCTCGTCACGAAGCCCCGCCTCTCTGTTTAACTCGCTGGCGACTGGCCTACGAGAGGCGGGGGCTAGCTAGGCCTCCGCTCTGGACCGGAAGTTCTTAAGGACGGACTGTGTAGCCTTTTGGGAGGGAAGGCTCTATGTTCTTCAGGTGTGACGATCTGGGGCGACCCTGGTGTCCCGCCCTGCACAGTCACTTCGTGCTCGATGGTGCACGACTCGAGTGCCAGACCTGATGCAGCTCTGGGACGAGGTCGCCGTGGAGCAGCTGGTCTACAGCGTGGCCTGCTGTCCTCCCAGCCCCTCAGTTTCCAGAGCTGTGGTCAGCATCCCGGAGCCTCCCAACCTTGTGACTCACAGTCATGGGGATGGATGCTGCTGTTAACTTAAGAGGCCGCAGGGTGGAGAGGGAGGGAGTGTCTTACCGCAAAGCTTTGATCTAAGGTGCTTTAGGGGTCGCCTCGTAGCCACACACTTTTGCAGTATGCATGATGGCTCTTCAAAAACTCAGAGTGCCCCGAAACACTAATGGATTTGATTTCCTAAGGCTGCGACGCTGTGGTTGGGGAAATGTGGGTGGGAGAGAACCTGAGGAGAGTCGTGGTGGAGTTTAAAGCGCTGTGTGATAGGTAAGCGGTTAAACAAGACAAGGAATACGATTACATTTCCTCTTAGGCTAATCTGGTGTCAAATAGTATTTGTTATACTCTCTTTTTAAAAGGGCAATTGGCATTAGTAACTAGCCTACTCGTGAGAATACAGAGCTAACTGCTACCTTTAAAGACAATCTGACAAGTACCCGAGGAAACTAAAGCTTCTAGGTGGCTCTGAGATCCAATAAAATGATGAAATAGGAATCGGATGCGCCTTTGTGAACCAAGTCTGCTTCCACTCCCCTCCCCCGAGTCAGGGTTTTTCTTTGTTGCTCTGGCTCACTGTGTAGGATAGGCTGGCCTTAGACCAGCCTGCCGCTTGCCTCCTCAGTGTCCACCTGGCTTAAGACTTGCTTTTTATGTCCCGGGTTCAACGTCTTTCAAAGGAGGCTGAGTCTTTCTATAGTGAAAATGCCACTTGACCCAGAGCCCTGAGCCGAACTGTTTACTGTATTAAAGATAATGTGTAAGTTCCTGCCATGTCCAGGACCTAACTTTTCATGTGTAAAATAGTTATAGAATTGCCGAGAAAAGAAACGAAGAAACAGGCTGGAATTAAAACATTTACCCGCTGCATTCCAAAGCCCTTGGACCTTTTTTCCGTTGTGACACTAAAGAGAAAATAAAATCTTAAGAGCCTGTAGTGCATTCTTTGAGCGGAAGGGAAGATTGGTATTTGAAGCAACCCCTGGTGATCCGTCCACCTTTTCCCCTACGGAAGTAATACTCTGCGAGGCTCCTTTAAAACCTAAAACTGCGGCGAGTGAATTTCGGAGCCTGATTGGATGGGCGGTGGCCGGAGGTGGGGCGCTTTGGGTGGCAGATCGGACCCTATTGGCTGGAGGAGGTCAGGGGACGTTTCCGGGAATGTAGGCGCTCCCGCGTTTCTCTCGGCAGCATCCGGCGGCAGCCAGCCCCCTGGCTCCCCCTGCGGGTGGCTCGGCGGTGTGCACAGTCCGGCCTGCTGGCTGGGTGGGTCGTGGGCCGTGAATGGGGGAGGGGATGGACCGAGTTCTGGGTTGTGGGGATGAGGGTTCAGGAAGATCCGCCGAGTGAGATTCTGTTCCCTGGAGCTGCACCGGGTTCCCTCCGAGTCTCCTTCAGCCTCCCGGCTTCGGAGCGTGAGACTGAAAGCATCCTGACAGAGGGCCTTCCAGCCCCTAAGCATCTTACCCAGAGATCTATAAGTTCTGATCTTGAAGTACGAGGTCCCCAGGGAAGTTCGTTTCTAACCTCCCAGAAGGGTTAGAAGGGGACCGAGGCTGCCGGATTCCCGCCTGCTGTGGTGGGTAGGCCGAGCGGGAGCATGGGGGCAAAGGCTCCGAGCCTTGAACCTTCATCTCCCATTTCCGCTTCCAGCGGGGTGCCACGGCTCGGGAAGCATGACGACCGAGACCTTCGTGAAGGATATCAAGCCCGGGCTCAAGAATCTGAACCTTATCTTCATTGTACTGGAGACAGGTGGCTATGCATGCGCAGTGGACTCGTGGGAGCAAAGTGGGAAGAGCATGGAGAGTGGGAGCACACGGGACCACCGCCTGCGTTCTTAACTTGCTTGCACAGGGAGGAGGCTTCCCAAGGCCCTGCTCGTTCTAATCTCTTAGATCGCTGGCATAGTGAGCTGCTGACAGCTATAAAATGGGTAAAACTAAACAAGTCTCACTAGCCACGCGGGCCTTTTTTCCCCCCACTCAGGGCTCTCTCCATGGTGCTGGACCCTCCACTACCGCAACGTACACCCACGCAAAACTTCCTGCCATCATGGAGGGATGTGGGCTTTGCTTCCATTCCTGTACCTCACTCAGCCAATACCCAGACTCTCACTATTACCACAACCTGTATGACTTTATTTGCATTCTCATGTATTTCTTCCCTTAAAGGCCGCGTGACCAAGACAAAGGACGGGCACGAGGTCCGGACCTGTAAAGTGGCAGACAAAACAGGCAGCATCAACATCTCAGTGTGGGATGATGTGGGCAACCTAATCCAACCTGGGGACATTATCCGACTCACCAAAGGGTAAGGCAGGGCTCCTAGCAGCGGTAGGGCATGGTTAAAAGCCCTACAACTTTTCTGAAGACTGAATCCTGCTTGCCCTCAATCCAACCCACAGGTATGCTTCAGTGTTCAAAGGTTGTCTGACACTATACACTGGGCGTGGGGGCGATCTGCAGAAGATTGGAGAGTAAGTTGTCGGCAATTGAGATCAGCACTAGGAACCCAAAGTGGGAAAGTTAGGGTTTACAAGGAAGCAACACAGCCTGTGCCTTCCACATTCCAGGGCTGGATCTGTCTGTGGCCCAGTGGACAGGCCCAAGGCTTCCGCTTCTTTCTTTGCAGATTCTGTATGGTTTATTCTGAAGTTCCTAATTTCAGCGAGCCCAATCCAGAGTATAACACCCAGCAGGCGCCCAACAAATCGGTGAGTCCCTGGGCCTGACATTAAGAGAAAATGGCAGATCAGGCCAGGCCACGTAATGTTGAGGAGGGTCTGAGTATCTCATTTGTGCCTTCAGGTGCAGAATGACAGCAGCCCTACTACCCCACAAGCTACCACAGGACCCCCTGCTGCCTCTCCAGGTAGGAATCCATTTCTTTCCTTCCACTGACCCCTTCAAGTCCCCCATTCTCCCCAGCCAGGAAAGATGCATTCCCTCCTCCCATTTCCAAGTGCCTCCTCTCTCAGGATGTTCCCTCAACCCAGTCCACCTTCATTTTTTACACCTTCTGCAAGCCTCAGTGGTGAAAAGACTTGAAGACCTGAAGTAATCTTCCCTTTTCTTACCACCAGTCAAAAAATAAAGGAGAGTAGTTTCTCCACACGTGCCAAATGACTGTTAAGAGCAAACAGGGCCAGGCAGTGGTGGCACATGCCTTTAGTCCCAGCACTTGGGGGCAGAGGCAAGCGGATTTCTGAGTTCAAGGCCAGCCTGGTCTGCAGAGTGAGTTCCAGGACAGCCAGAGCTACACAGAAAAACCCTGTCTCAAAAAAAAAAAAAAAAAAAGAAGAAGAGCAAACAGAATCACATGTACCACATTTAAAATATTACTGTAAATTCCTTGTAATAAGTCCATATATGCACACTCATATTCATATATGTGTGTATATATTCATGTCTGCATATATATATATATATATATATATATATATATATATATATATATAAATCACTGAGTGATTGGAATATATTCTAAGAAGTAGGTACACACACACACCTTGATTCTGTGGCCTACTTGATTCCTAAGCTATGTGGCATCATCTGTATTATATTTTTCTTTTTGTTTAAGATTTAATTGTTTATTTTATGTATGGGGCGGGGGGAGGGGGAGTACACTGTCACTCTCTTCAGACACACCAGAAAAGGGAATCGGATTCTGTTACAAATAGTTGTAAGCCACCATGTGGTTGCTGGGAACTGAACTCAGGACCTCTGGAAGAGTAGACAGTGCTGTTATCCGTGAGCCATCTCTCCGGCCATTTTCTTTTTTAATTTCTTTTCTTTTTCCTTCCTTTTCTTCTCTCCTTTTCTTTTCTTCTGATATAGGGTCTCACTATGTTGTCCAGACTGATCACAAACTCACAGAGATCACCCTGCTTAGGCCTGACTAGTTCTGGAATATGCTACATTTTAAAAATGTATATGCTACATTTTTAAAAATCATTTTATTGTTATTTAGGTTAAATTTCACAACCATAATCCCAGCACTGAGGAGGAGATGAAGCAAAAGAATTGTCACAAGTTCCTATCCAGTCTAGGATTTAAAGCTAGACCTTATCTCAAACAACAGCAACAACAAATTTTTATTTCTTTTTCTGAAATAATAATAGTAAATATAGTATAACATGGTTTAGTGGTACATTTCCCAGTACTGGGGAGGTAGAGGCAGAAGAATCACTGTAAATTTGAGGCCAGCCTGGTCTACATAGCAAATTCCAGGCCACATACATAGTAAAACCTTGTCTCAAAAAACAAAAAAGAGGCCGGGCAGTGGTGGTGCATGCCTTTAATCCCAGCACTTGGGAGGCAGAGGCAGGCAGATTTCTGAGTTCGAGGCCAGCCTGGTCTACAGAGTGAGTTCCAGGACAGCCAGGACTACACAGAGAAACCCTGTCTTGAAAAACCAAGAAAAACTTAAAAAAAAAAAGAAAAGAAAAAGAAAGAAAGAATGGTAAACACAAAAGCTAGTAACATATAATCACATGACCATTTATTATAAGTTGATATATATATATAAGGATATATAGCTTTTTAATGCTCACAGCTCTGTAGGCTGATTTACACTAGCATCATAAGAAACATTAGTGTTGTATTACATTATAACTGCTATGTCTGCATAGTCACTAGACAGTGGGAAGTTTCTGGATTTGTTGTAGACTCTCTTTTTTTAAAATTTTATCTATTTTTACCTTTTATGAATGTTTTGTCTACATGTATGGCTCTACCACATGCATACAGTGCCAAAGAAAGCCAGAAGAGGGTAGCAGATCCTCTGAAATTGGAGTTGCAGTTGGTTATTACTGCAATGTAGGTGCTGGGAGCCAAATCTGGGTCAGCTGGAAGAGCAGCCAGTGTTTCTAACCACTGAGCCACCAAGAACTTCCTAGTAGTCTTGCAGGGCCTCCACCTATTGCTGACTGAAAGCACTGGTCACATCAGCTTCACAGTCACTAGCAGAGAGGATGAATGCATGCTTGCTTACATGCCTGTATGCTTATGCTCTTCCCAGGTTCTCCACTCAAAATGTGCCACCCAGCCTTGGTGTGACAGCTGCACACCTTTAATCCCAGCACTTGGGAATCATTCACAGGTGGATCTCCGTAAGTCTGAGGCCAGCCTGGTGTATTTGGTGCATTCCAGGACAGTCAGGACTACATAAATAGACCCTGTCTCAAAACAAGAAACATATCGAGCCACCTATGGTGGGTGCTCTGGGTCTTCATACATAATTAAGTTAATTACAGTTCCTATCAGGTGTGTGTACAGGACCACTGATGGAGACAGTCCCTCATATATGATCTATGACTGCATATGTCTCCTACTGCTTCTGGCTTTCCAGAGAACCTCCAATATTATAATCAAAATGGATAACATTTAATTCCACCATAAAAGGTAGCATATGTTTACAATTGAAGAAGACTTAAGGGATGGAGAGATGGTTTGGCAGTCAAGAACAGTGAGCTGCTCTTGTAAAAGACCTGGTTTGGTTCTCAGCACCCTCATGGCAGCTCACGACGATCTGTAACTCCAGTTCCAGGGGATCCGGGGTCCTTTTTGTCCTCATATGCCCCCTTCAGGCAATGTGGTGCTCAATCTTACAAATACAGGCAGAACGCTCTTACACATAAAATAAGTGTATAAAAAAAGAAAGAAAAAAGGAAAATGACTCGATGCTAGGTATGGTGCCTCACACCTATAATCCTCATACTTTAGAGCAACCAAGGCTGAGGTGGGAGGGTCACTCCATGTTGGTGGCTAGCCCAAAGTATCAGGCCAGTCAGGGAGACCGTGCCTCAAAGAAGAGAGGGAGAGAGAGAGCGAGGATGCAGGGAGGGAGAGGGAGGAGAGAGAGAGAAAAAGAGAAGCAAAGTAGATAGGTAGATATGACTGTCGGATCTGAAGGTGGTTCAGTAGCACGGTCTTAGGTTTAGTCCCTGGCATAAAAAAAACAATAGGAGAAGAAAAAGAGAGAATAAAATAGGATACTACTTTTCCATTTTTACTTTTCCATTATTTTTATTTATTTTGTTTTATTTATTTTGTTTTAAGAGAAGGTCTCTTGTAAGGCTGGCCTCAAACTTACTACGTAGCCAAACCTGGCCTGGCATCTCCGCTCCTCCTACCTCTGCTCCATCTTTCAAGTGCTGGACCATGGGTGTGTTGCCATCATGTCTAGCTACAAAAATATTTCTAATAAGGTACAACCAAGAGCCAGGCATGGTTGCTGTCTAGCACTTGAGCAGCAGAAGCAACAAGGGTTATTGCAAGTTCTGAGAACATTCTGGGATCCAGAGAATGAGTTCTAGGCCAGCCTGGTCTCCATAGCAAGCCCTTGTCTAAAAAAAAAAAAAAAAAAAGAAGAAGAAGAAGAAGAAAAGAAAAAAAAGAAAAAGTACACCTTAATCCCAGCACTCTGGAGGCAGAGGCAAGCAGGTCTCTGAGTTTGAGGCCAGCCTGGTCTACAGAGCAAGTTCCAGAACAGTAGGGCTATACAGAGAAAAAAAACAAACAGGAAAAAAAGAAAAGATACACCTGAGACCACGTGCTCCTAAAACTCACTTGCCAGGTGCAGGTGTTTACTCTCTTTGTCACCTCCTAATAGAAATGAGAGGTGTTTTGGTTTTTTGTTTTGTCTTTCTTTTCTTTTCTTTCTTTCTTTCTTTCTTTTTTTTTTTTTTCTTTTTTTTTTTTTTTTTTGGCTTTGTAAATCCTTTTGTTATATTTTCTCTATATTTATGTATTTAATTTGGAAAGGAGCTTTCATCTGACACAGTGGGTGTGGAGAAGTCAGAGTGACAGTCTGTGGGTGTCAGTCCTTCCACCATAGGGGTTCCAGGGATCGAATTCAAACCATCAGGCAACAACAGCCTTGTCTGTGGACCATCTCGCCAGCCCATGTGAGGGTGTTGTGGTTAAGTTGTTGTCTTAAGTTATCCTGACAGCAAGCAGTAGGGAGGAAGGGTTCGTCTAGCTTCCAGTTCTGGGTAACATCCCTGTGGCGGACAGAGCTGGTCACATCACGTGTGTGGTCAGGAGCAGAGAAAATCAATTCATGCCTGCTTGCTTGCACTCAGCTCAGTTTCTCTACTCTCAGAGTGATGCCACGCAGTGTGCTGGGTCTTTCCACATAATTAATTACAATCCCCCATAGACACACCCACAGGCCAACCAACTCAGAAAGTCCTTCCTGCCTCTTCTCAGGTGATTCTAGACCACGTCAAGGTGACGGTTAGACATAACCACCACACAAGACTAGCATTCAATATGACCCCTAGCCCCCACCTACTTTTTGGTTGGTTGGTTGGTTTTGGTTTTTGAGACAGGGTTTCTCTGTATAGTCCCATCTGCCCTAGCTCTATAGACCAGGCTGCCTCCGAACTCAGATCCACCTGCCTCTGACTCCTGAGTGCTGGGATTAAAGGTGTATGGCACCACCCCACACAAATTAAAAGTGTGCTTATATGCATGTGTGTGCACCATAGGCTTCCCTGGAACCCATAAAGGCTAGCAGAGGATGCTGGGTCCCACAGAACGTGCTACAGGTGTTTGAACTGCTATGTGGGTGCTGGGAACTGAACCTGGATACTCTGCAAGAGTACCCAGTGCTCCTCACTGCTGAGCATCTCCTCAGCCCCCAAAAGTTGTTGTTGTTTTTTTTTTTAATATAACATAAAATCTTAACATTGAGATGTATATATTCACTTTATCTGTGAACCAAGGAAAAGACTTTTCTTTTCAATCTAGGTTACAGTCTTGGCCCAGTAGAACCAGAGAGTTGAGTAGGGATATGGTTTGAGAACCAGTAACCTATAGTTTCTATGTCGCTGATGGTCTGCAATGCCTTTTTATGCCAGAGACAGTCCTGTCTCTGACCACTAGGCATCAATAGAGCGCTTACTATATGTATATGTCAAGGAATAAAACAGCACCTGCCTTTCAGCGCCTGCAGCCCCTGTAGGAGTAAGGATTATAATACACTGCGGTAGGTGTGTGGGTGGGGATCGTGCTAGCATACACCTGCCAGAGTGAAGGAATCTCACACTCCCAGCTCACTTATAATGTTTAAAATATACGGATGGGGATTGGCAAGGTGGTTCAGCAGGAACCGGTATTTGACATCAAACCTGACAACCTGTGTTCAATTCCCAGAACATCCACATGTTGGGAGGAGATGACCAACTTCTGAGGGTTGTATACATGCATGTGCAAACATACACACACACATACAAGTAAATACAAAATATACACAGGGGATGATGTGTAGCTATTGACTCGGTGGCAGAGAGGTTCAATCCCCAGGTGTATTTTTTATTTTACTATAGTGCTGTGTATCTAACCCGAGCACTAACTTCTCACATATGATAGACCCAGCCACTTTCCATTTATACAGAAACTTAAGGCCCTTCTTCCCATGCTTCTCCAGTTTTACAATCATCTTGGGCCACAGGACATTTTTTTCCACAGGTCCTTGAGCCTTGAACTAATTCTAGGTCTGATTTCCAATGATGCAGAAATACGTAAGATTAAATATATTGTACTTATATAATATATATTAAATTACAAATATATATGGTTTATGGAGCAACTTCCAAAATTACTGAGGGGTCCCATTCATACTTGTAGCCCATAGCTTTTCTATTCAGGACCACCTGCCTAGGGAATGGGGCCACCCACAGTAGGGCTGGGTCTTCCTGCAAAACTTGAGTTACTTACAATCCCCTATAGATATACCCACAGGCCAGCCAATGTAAACAGCCCCTCATTCACTCTCCCTAGGAGACTGTAGGTTGTATCAAGTTAATATTGTCAATGCTAGGGTCCCATTCTTACTCACAACCCATAGTCTTTTGTACCTGGTCAGCATTCATGCAGTTGTGCTTGGTGAAGATGCTTGGAAGTGGGCTTTGAGGATGGACCATATCTTACCTTAACTACCTAACTCTGTTTCTTTCCCTCCTACAACCAGCTTCTGAGAGCCAGAACGGGAATGGACTAAGCACCCAGCCAGGTCCTGTTGGCGGCCCCCATCCTTCTCACACCCCCTCACATCCCCCCAGCACCCGAATCACTCGAAGCCAACCCAACCACACGCCTTCTGGACCTCCTGGCCCCTCCAGCAACCCTGTCAGCAACGGCAAAGAAACTCGCAGAAGCAGCAAGAGATAGCAAGAAATGAGTCCTCTCCTTTCTTCCACCACAGCCATAACCCAGGTGTCTCTGCCAGAGAATGAGACACTCTTCTATTAGGCCGCTGGATTTGGGATTAGAGGGTGAAGTAGCTGTGTTTTAGCCACTAAATTTCCGTGGAGGGGTGGTAAGCAGCGGCCTTATCCACCTCAAACTCACGCCCTCCTTGGCCTGCTGATGCTGTCTGTCCCCTGGGATCCAGGGTCCTCTGCCTGCCCTCCTTTGGAAGAGACAGTCTGGTTTTGTGTGGGATATTAGGGTCTAACTGAAATCCCTTCTTCCTAATAAATGTTCCCACTCATTCTGGACTCTCTGTTTCTCTCTTAGGAAAGAAGTTAGCAGGTGTGCACTTAGCAAATTGTAGTGACTTAGGCAAAGCAAGCCTGCCCCTTTAAGGTAGTGTCCCTCCCCTACCCCCTCCCTGCAGGTGACCCTTGTCCAGCCTGCCTGCCACAAGAAGGCTGGGTCCCCCTTCCTCTGGGTGTCTTTTGTGTCTCCTGTCCTGCTGTCAGGTAATGTTAACCCCAACCCCCCCGACCACTCACTCTGACCCCCTGATCGGAAGCCAGGTCAGATGTCAGAGGGAAGCCCTGTTCTGGCTTCTTTTCCTCAACAGAGCTTCCTCTTTCTTGTTCATTGATTACAGAGCTGAGGGGGTTAACGGTCAATGCTTGCTGGAGTGGGGAATCACCAGCTCTTATACTTCCCAGGGTGGGCATCATCCCTAAGAAGCCTCTTTCCTGAATGCATCTAGGATCGACACTTACCTGCCTCTCCCTCTAACTACCCAGTCTAGGGACATCTTGGCTCAACTCTCCAGGGAATGTGGGGATGGGGTTGGAAACAGATGCAGCTCAGTACCAGATGTAAGGTACATGGGGAGGGGTACTTCAGGAAAAGGCTTGGGTGGCCATAACTGAATGGGTTACGGATTATAAAATATTTCAGAGGAAAAAGTAAGCACAGGTTCTTAACCATGTGGCTTCCTCGGGGCAGAATGTGGCCCCTCCCCAGTCAGGGCCCAGCAGAGACTGACTTTTGACCCCCCCATCCCAGAGACCAGTGAACCATTAACTCCTATATGAACCTTCCCACACTTGCCCCACCCCTGACTCCACCCCAAAACAGGTAGGCTAAGGGGAAACCTATCCATTCCAGCCCTCTATGTGACGTGGCTTCCACTGCATCTGAAGGCTGAACTCCCTGACTCAGAGATCTCTTAAGGTCCACAGTGAGGCCTTCCAGGGACCTGAGGTGACAGCTCTCACACTGCCAGTAGGGGTGAGGCCCTGCATATGGGGGGAGGGAGTAGGGAGGTGGAACAAGGTCGAGAGGTGGGTCTTGGGGATCTAAGACAGGTCTCGGAACTAGATATAAGGAGAGCTCTGGGGTCAGGAAGAGGCTGTTCCAGAAGGTTCTTCTCCAGAGTGAGGGGAGGGGCAGAGGAAGCCTGAGCCTGCAGAGGCTTCAGACAGACTCAGAGTAAACAGTGGTAAGTGCATGTGAGCATCTCCCCAGCTCTGAGAGGAGCAGAAGCTCTGACCCAACCCCTCCTTCTTCTAGGGTACAATCCTCAGGATGTCCCAAAGGAAATAGAAGTCAGAACCAGAGCCTTTAACCCAGAGCTCTAGTGATGGGGCCCCCAGTACATCATCTGTTGGCTGGCCTGTGCGTGGGGGTGGCCTTGGGCTGGGTAGGAGGCTCAGTCCCCAACCTGGGCCCAGCTGAACAGGAACAGAACCACTACCTGGCCCAGCTGTTTGGCCTATATGGAGAGAATGGGACATTGACTGCAGGGGGCCTGGCTCGGCTTCTCCACAGCCTAGGACTGGGCAGAGTTCAGGGGCTCCGCCTTGGACACCATGAGCCTCCAGCTGGGCGGGCTGCACCCACAAGTGGCGACAATTTCACACACAGGTATTACTCTCTCTCCCAGACAAAATGTGACCTCTCCTGGTTTTACACAGTGTCTGGTTAGGCTCCAGTTGCCCAGTGCTGGCTTTTGGGGGATGAATCCCCAGAATTACAAGTCCTCTAACACAAATTGTCTGCCTCTATTCCCTTCAATTCTCCTCCAGATCAGTAAAGCCCTTGCTCTCCATACTCACTGTCTCCAGGCTTCAGGCTTTCCCCGCCAAGCCCACAGCTACCCATTTTGGGTTCTCCTATAAATGACACCTCTCTTAGATCTTCCCAGGACTGACTGTAGTTGTCTCTCCTTCCCAAAACCTCCCAGGAGATGGCAGCTCAGGGCAGGTGTCAGGGAACTTTAGTGAGTCTGATTTGCTAATCCATCTAACATAGGCTGCAGGAACTGGAGCTGAGTGTGGATGTCTGGGCAAGAATGCCTCTGGGCCCTTCAGGTTGGGGTGACAAGGAAGAGTCAAAGGCCCCTGACCTGCACGGGTCAGGACCCTCGGGCCTAGACCTCTTCCACAGGCTTCTGCTGCTGGACCATTCGTTGGCTGACCATCTGAATGAGGATGTAAGTCTGAGTCTCTAGACAGGGAGAGCCACAGGAGTAGGTAGCCTGAAGTATTTGGCCCTTAGGGGGCTTGAAGTGTGTGAAGTGTCAGAAAATGAATAGCTACTCAGTATTTAGATATGTTTTTCTGAGTGTAAAATGTTCCCTTTGACCTTAGCACAAGCTGGCCAAGTTCAGGGTGTCACTTAGCAAACACACAATCCAGGGAGGTATCTAAGGGTAGGCTGTGGGGATGGTTATGTGGAGAAGAGTCCTGGAGATGATGGTATGTCCATCTAAAATGGTCCATTTGTCCCTGGTTCTACATACAAAAGGCAGCAGACAAAGCTGCTGGACCCTGAGATCAGTTGGCATGCCCCATCCAGAGAAACACTCCAGCCTACGCTGGGTCAACACATGGTGGGGTGTTGACTAAAGACAGATGTCAGGTTTCTTGTCTAGTCACCAAAGTAGCTCATCACTGACACATCCCAGGGCGTCAGAGGGAAATGACAGCAGTGTTCTCTAGCAAATTAAGAAATGTATGTCAGATACTTACATTGGATAGAATACTCATCAGTGATTAACACATATTAAGTTCCCTTGTCCCCTGTCTCTGATGCATGTGCCAGTGTGAGCCAAGGGGACCCTGAGAGAGACCTGGGACTCTATGGAAGAACAGATGTCAAGACTTGGGTTGTATGACCCAAGTTGGGTGACTCCCTAATACATGCCCCCCTCCCCAATCTCCAGTGTCTGAATGGTTCCCAGCTACTGGTCAATTTTGGACTGAGCCCTGTTACTCCTCTGACCCCTCGCCAGTTTGCTCTGCTGTGCCCAGCCCTGCTTTATCAGATCGACAGCCGTGTTTGCATCAAAACCCCAGCTCCAGCACCTCCAGGGGATTTACTGTCTGGTCAGTGGATGAGTGGGGTGGGCAACACCCTGCATCCTGGTAGGGAGTGGATCTCTTGCTAAAGAGGGGGGGCTTATTGGGGTTGAACCTCCCTTGAGTGTATCTCGGTCCACATCATGCCTCTGGACCATCCCTGACCTAACATGAGGCCTGATTCTTCTCAGCCCTGCTTCACAGTGGCCTGGCAGTCCTGTTCCTCAGTCTCCCTGCTCCCCTCTCCCTGCTGCTGCTGCGGCTCCTGGGACCTCGTCTGTTGAGGCCTGTGCTAGGCTTTCTGGGAGCCCTGGCCGTGGGCACTCTCTGTGGGGATGCCCTGCTCCACCTGCTGCCACATGTATGTGAACCTCCACCTCCACAGCCTGACCCAGTGGTAACTGGCCACAGAGCCATGTGTTTCTACCCATAGCCCTTGTCCCTTTCTGTCAGCTCCCACATCCTGACCCCTCACCCCTGGGCTTCTGGGAGAAGGGGGTGCTACTGGATTGTAGGGGTTTCCAGGGCCTGCCCTGATCTACTTTCTGACAGGCACAAGGAGGGCGGCACACAGGACCTAGTGAGCAAGCAGAGGAGGATCTGGGTCCAGGGCTGTCAGTGCTTGGTGGCCTCTTCCTGCTCTTCATGCTAGAGAATGCACTAGGACTTGTGAGGCACAGAGGACTCAGGCCAGTGAGTGACAACCTTTTCTTCTCCTCCTGTCAAACCCAGAGTCCTAGCCAAGCCAGGAGGGAGGGGCAGCATGTGCTTCTGGTCCTTGGCCACTTGCATAGGACCTGTCCACCTCTGAGTGGGGATGGGCCTTTTAGCATAGACCTGGGACTTCTGGCCAAATGGCTTTTTCTCTGCAGTTCATATCAACATTAAACAGAGAGAGATGCCAACCTGGGAAAGGGGTGTGGGTCAGAAAACACTATCCAGGTGCTAGCAGTGGAACCAGGTGTTCATCTTCTCAGCAGCTGGGCTGGTCTCTCCTTAGCCCCTGGCCCTGCTACCTCCTCCTCCAGGAGGGATACCCTCCCATTTCAGAGATGCTGTGGTAACAGAAGGGATCTTGGAGAACCAAATTCTGATCCAGAGGATGGCAGTGGGATGGTGCTTCGACCCCTACAGGCAGCCTCAGGTGACTAGCAGAGAAAGTGAGCTCACCACCAGCCTGTAGCTCCCACTTATAGTTACCAACACTTGACCCGGTCCTTCTTGCTGCAGAGCCAGAGGTTCAGGGCCAGAGGGAGAACAGCCAATCCCCACCATCTCCAGCCCCTCCTGGGCATCAAGGCCACAGTCATGAGCACCGGGGTGGCGGCATCGCATGGATGGTCCTCCTGGGAGACTGCCTGCACAACCTTACTGATGGGCTTGCATTAGGTTTGAGGCCACAGACAGTGGTGGGAGGCAGGGCTCTGAGCCAGCAGGGGTAGGAGAGCTCCCAGGAAGGTGGGAGAGAGGAGAACCAGAGGGAGCTCAGATACCAACTCCGAACACCCTTTGACTCTGCTGCTGATAGGTGCTGCCTTCTCTGACGGCTTCTCCAGCGGCCTCAGCACTACCCTAGCAGTCTTCTGCCACGAGCTGCCCCACGAACTGGGTAGGAATGGTACCAGTGGGGTAGGTGGGCTCCAGAGAGGGAGGTCTCTGAGAACTTGGTTGGCAGGTGACAAAATAGAGGGGCAGCTCTGAAGCTCTGACTTAGCCCTCCATTCCTGTGTTCTCCCCAACACAGGTGACTTTGCAATGCTGCTTCAGGAAGGGTTGTCCTTTCGGAAGCTGCTGCTGCTGAGCCTCCTTTCTGGAGCCCTGGGACTGGGGGGTGCAGCCCTGGGGGTGGGGCTCAGCTTGGGCCCCACCCCCCTCACTCCCTGGGTGTTTGGGATCACGGCTGGGGTCTTCCTCTATGTGGCCCTTGTGGATATGGTGAGATGTGGGGTTGAACAGACAATTTAAGGACAATGGGCAGGTGGTGTGGAGAGACAATCCAGTCTGTCCATCTCCACCTCTTGACCCCAAGTGTCCAAAGGTGGGGGGCTGGTGATACTGGAGACATCCTTTCTCTTGTGTCAAGAGGGCATTGCATGGGGCAGGCCTGGTGGTGTGCACTATTAATCCCATCACTCAGGGAGGCAGTGAGTTCAAGGTCAGCCTGGTCTACAAAATGTTGCAGGCTAGCAGGGCCAGACAGTGAGGTCTTGCCTGAAAAGTAGGTAGATAGATAAGTAGGTTATAAGTCAGAGCAGAATCCTGACAGTTTTTTTCTTGCAGCTGCCAACCCTGCTTCGACCTCCTGAGCCGCTGCCTGTGCTCCATGTGCTTCTGCAGGGGCTGGGGCTGCTGCTGGGGGGTAGCCTCATGTTTACTATAGCCCTGCTGGAGGAACAGCTACTGCCCATGGTTCCTGATGGCTGATGTGGGCCAGTGGCCAAGGATCCAGGTTGCCCTTCCTTCCCCCCACCACAGGAATGGAGGCGGGACACAGGGCCAGTAGGAGCAACAGGATTTTAATAAACAGAACCCGTCCCAAAGCCATGACTACGACAGTTGTACTTGCACCAAAACAGCATAGAAAACCGGGATGTGGTGGTGGGGCTCAAAGCAGGTTTGGGGAGGACAAGCGTGGGGGCCTGGAGGATGTGGGGTGCATCAGTCTTCAGGGATAGCATTGTGCTTTAGCCCAGGTGGGGGGGGGCAGGGCAAATGCACCAAGGTCCCCATTTTTTTCTGCTGCCCTCAGCACCCTGGGGATGCAGGTATCTGGGCTTTATTGCTGCCCACCAGCATTAAACACCCCTGACCCCAACACTAGCACCACAGGTGGATCCAGGATGGGGGAGGGCAGGAATGAGGAAATTGCTTAGAGAAAGATTCAACTAGAATCCAGTGGATTGTGCTCAGTTCTCTTTACTTCCTACAACCGAGTACATGGGTGACAGGGTGGAGGGTGCAACAGGACAGGGACATGCCCCTCTGTGCCCCCCAACACACCTGCACACAGGATGGTGGTGTCTGCAGCATCACAGGTCATGCAGGGCATGGGGAAGAGGTTCACACACACATAGATGCCCACAGCGGGTACCAGACAGAGAACACCCCTGAATATACACAGCTGTACATGGGGAACCCTGGGGTCCCCACCCAACCCTCTCCCCTGTCTTGCTGTTCCCCAGCAGGAGAACTGTATTGCTTTGAGAGAGCCACCCTGGGGCTGCTCTGCCAGGCACCCTCCCTCCCACCCACCCCTATTTTGGCACATCTGCAAGACACACGGCAGAGAGTAGGCACCCACCCTCCCAGGCTTCTATGGCTTGGAGTTGGGGAAGGGGGTAGGAGATACATCCTCCATCTTCCCCATCCCTTCCCAAACCCCTGCCAGACCCACTCCAGCCAAACCCACCCCACCCCCAAAACACACACACACACACAAAGCTGAGCTATCCAGGAATACGAGTGAACAAGATTGTCCAGGATGGGAGCAGAGGCGGGAGGAAGGACTGGAAGCAGAGACCCCACCCTGGCACCTGGCGTGGGTAAGACTGGCACAACAGCTACTTTAGTGCAACTGGGGGGCGCCCAGAGTGAGGGTGGGGGCAGGAGGGCCCAGGGAAACGGCCTAGCAGGAGTGAGCGAGGGCACCCACCGTCCTCGGCCCTCCCGAATGCAGTGACAGTGTCCCCCTCACACCTACGTGGGCAACAGCAGCCTCGGAGTCAGTACCTTCAAGTAATTCAAGGAGCAGACCCTCCCCACCCCAACTCCCTCCTGTCTCTGGGAATTTGGTCGCTTCTCTATAGGGGTTGGGTTGGGAGGAGGGAGTCCCCAAGTCAGACCCTTCTTTCTATACCTCCCTCTTCCCAGACCACAGGGCTTGGTCCTCAAAGATTCCTCACCTCTGTCCTGGCCCAAGCTAGGTTAAGGCCCAGAGGGCCAGAGCCACCACAGAAGGGAAGAGTCTGCTCTGCTCCCTGGCCTTCCTGAAAAGGTAGGGTTCAAACTTGGCGGGCAGGATGGGGCCATACTGGCTTGCCCCTGGAGTAGGGTTTCTGGGCTAGGGTCTGTAAGGCTATTTTCCTTTGCGGTGGGAAGGGGAGGCAGGGAATGAACATTGGGTTGGGGGAGAGGGTGAGAAACGGCTGAGAGGGAAGGAGGAAGGGGCCTCCCCGCTGGAGCATAGTTACTGGAGTCTTCAACAAAGAGACACTCACGTGCATAACAGACACAGTGTGCATACTCCCAGCCCGGCAGCCTGCCTCACCCCGCCTCTCGGGACCCCTTCCAAGACCACAGAGAGGATTTTGGGGGTACAGTTGTAGAACCATTCACTCAGGCCCCACCATCCCCACCCCCAGCCTCTTCTCCCCTTCTGATCCAGGGAGGAAGAAGGTGCGTGGGTGGGCAGACAGCGGTGGAGACAGTGTTGCGTTTTCCTTTGGTTACGTATTGAAGGCAAAGGTGAGCTGGACTTACAGTCAGAACGGATAGGGTGAGGAAGAGGAGGGGCCATGGCTGGGGCCAGAGAGGGAGGGAGGGAGGCAGCCCTCCTCAGCCCCTCCACCCCAAGGAACATGTCTACGTGGGGTGGCAGTCCCTCAGTCTCATGTCTCCCACCCCCCACAGCACCAAACAAAAGGAGAAGCCCCCTCCCCCAGGGGCAACTCCCCACCCCAACCTGGGCTGTACATTCAGTGGTTTTCAGCAGTCCTATGGCTCAGGGGGCCACGGGTGGGGGAGGTAGCCCGTCAGTCTCAGAGTCTCAGTTGGACAGTGGCAGTGACCCGGGTCTGTTGGTCCATTCTGGGACCCACAGTTTGTGCCATTTGTTTTTCTGAAGTACACAAACCTACCAAAGCCACGGCCCAATCAGAAACATCCCCCCAAAATCAGAAACTAAAAACTGGCTCTTTTCGTGTCGCCCTCTGATTCCCACGTCTGTTTCCCTGTCTCCTATGTAGCCCTCGCTCTGTCTCCTTTGCTGGGACCTGGGGCTGTCCCCGGGTCCTCACGTAAATAGGCCTTTTCACAAAAGTGCTTATGACTTGAAGCAAGTGCTTTAGAGCTGCGGTGGGGAGAGGGGAGGGGAGGAGAGGGAGGGAAGGAGACGCTCCCTCCTCACCCAGCCCTAAGATTGGAGGGCATTCTGCCTGTTTTACTTCTCCACACCCGTTTAAGTCAAAGAGGTTTAAAAAAAAAATCTTAACATTAAAATAAATATGCAGTGGCCATGAGAATGGTCAAAATGCTTCAAAAACACTAGGGGCTGGGAAGCCCGGGCGGGGGTGTGGGGTTGCCTTTGGCATAAGGAGAGGAGGCTGCTTGTCCCCCAGACCTCCTCACTGCCACATGAGGAGGGACAGAAGCCCCGCCATCTTCCCAGCATTGCTGACAGTGTGCCCAGGACAGCAGGGAACAGAAATCTCATCTAGCAAAACAAAATGGGGCTCCTGACAAATCCTCAGACTCTCCTCTGTCATCACCAAACATTGATAAAGGAGAACACGACCGATACCCCAGTCATCAATACCCCAGTCATGGGGGAAGCTTCCCTGCCCCCATCCCCCACCACCTCATTCCCAGCACCAAGATGAGAGGGGGGTGAAATGGGAAGAGTCTAGGAGAACTGAAGTTAGGGGACAAGCTCTGCAGAACCAGCAGGGTGGGGGCAGGGGTGGGGGCGGCAGCCCTTAAGAGAGGTCACATTGATTGTCGTACAGGGAAGGAGAGGGCATGAGGGGTGTGGGCAAGAGGGGCATTGCAAGGCCCTTTGGCTTTGAAAACAAAAATAAAACTAAAAGCTGCACAATCCTTCTTACCAATAATGGTCATTTGGAAGCCTTGAAATGGTTTAGGATCTGAGGGTAGGGGCAGCAAGACACAAAGAGCAGGGACCATGGAAAGGAGAGATTCAGACAAACGCCCCAGGCTTCTGGGAATCAGCATGAGGTATGGTGCAGGGTATCTGTCAGGAGGAAGGGCTCCCTGGGACGGCCCCTCTCCCCTCAGCTCACCCCTGGCAAGGGTGGCAAGACATTCAAGGGACACAACTGAAAAATGCGTAAGAATGTGGGTGAGGCAAGCGCAGGTGGGAAGGAGGTGGAGGGATCCCAGGGGAGACCCCTGTGCTGTGTAAACGAAGCCCATCCAGTTCTTAGTTCTCAGGGGGCAATACTGATGGCAGCCAAACTGGGCAAGGACGCACTGTGGGCGGAGGGGCAGGACCTCTATTCAAGTTCTGTGTCTTGGCCCCTGGCTGAGGTATTGCGTGTGAGGAAGGGACACTGGGTTATGGGATTGGGTCCAACCGTATAGAGGCTCACCAAGGAGATGGACAGGGCATCTGAAGGGACCAGGGCCAGATGCAATGCTACATTTGAAGAGAACACTGCCCTCCCCAGTCCAGCCCAGTTTGGCTTCTCGGGTACATTCCAGAACCTTATCAGTGCAGCGTCTACTCAACCATCTCTCCCATGCTGGGAGGGCAGGGACTGAACTGAGCCAGTGTCTGTTTGTTGCTCCCCTGACCAGTGCTCCCCCTCCAAGGACGAAGGCCTGCTTCCCTAACCAGAGGTCCCCACACTGCCCCTGCCCTTCCCACCATCTTTGGCTTCATATCAGGAGTGACTGGGGCAGTGGGTACTCTCAGACATGACAGAAGGTAGAAACAGACACAGGGCATGGAGAACTCTGGGGTTGGGGACACAGGAGGAAGAGCATGGTCCCTACCTCCAATCACATGCACACACATGCCTGAAACACACAGGACATATACTAGGGCTGTAGTTTTGAAATGGGCAGGATATTAATTTGTTTCTTCCCCAAAAGAATAAAATGCTTACTTAAAAATTCATGACAAGCCTCAAAAGTTCAAGAAGAGAGCCAAGGAGGGAATGGCCACAGGCTCCCCTCCCCCAAAAAAAGTTAAAAGAAAGAAGCAAGGTTAAAGTGCGTGGTTAGGGGGCCAGGCCAGAAGTGGGAAACAGGAGCAGGCTGTGGGGCAGAAGCAGCCCTTGGTTTGCACATGAGGAGCTGGGGGTGGGGCGTGGGGTAAGGGGGCGCAGGATCTGGGCCAGGTTCAGTAGTTGCTGCTTCAAGTGTTTGCATTTGAATTTTAGGGGTGATAGGATATGGGGGGGAAGCTCTAGGCCCCAGTGCTAAATACCCTCCCCCCTCATCCTCTAGCTGCCCCTGAAGGGGGAGGGGGACACCCCCAGAGTGCTCACACAGTACCAGAAATTAAGGCTTCTCACTGCTGCAGGGATGGAGGGGCCAAGCAGGGAGGCAGTGATGGGTATGGAAGAAAAGGAGGGGTCTGCCTGGCAGCAGAGGTAAAGGGAGTCAGGGCACAGAGGAGAATCAAAGGAAGAATTGGGGGAGCTGGCAGCAAACAGGGGAAACAGAGATGGAGTCAAAGGGGGAGCCAGGCATTCAGCAATCATTTTGGGTCACTTGGCAGAAGGGGCTGCCCTAGGGTACCAAGAGCCTAGGGCACTCCCCATAGGTCCCAGACCTCTGCCAGGCCAGGATGGTATGGCAAAGGGGTAAGCAGCTGCTCCCCAGTGCTTCCGTCCCCTCTGCCCCACCACCCAGTCGTGTTCTCCTTTAAAGTGCCCTAAATGTTTAGACTTTTTTTCTAAATAAATAGAATAAGATATCAAGCCACCGGCAGGGAGAGGGACACTGGAGGGGCTACTCTGAGTAGCAGCCGTCTAACCCGATGGCGCCGTGCCGCTCCTGGCTGTAGGGACAGGAGGCCCCGTGAGGCAGGGCGCCACAGCCACCCACCGTCTTGGCGGCTGCGATGCCACAGTTCTTGAGCAGGCTGAAGCTGAAAGGACTGACAGCGTCCTTGGGTGGGAAAGGCTTCATGGTGGAGAGGATCAAGGCCAGGCAGTCTGCCACATCTTTGTTGGGAGCGCAGGCCAGTGCTGGGGTGTGACCTGTGGGACCAAGGGGGGAGAACTGAGGCTCAGGGTCCTATGCTCCAGCCCCTACCTACCCTTCTAGGACCTGGGCTCTCTAGGCTGTGGGGGGAGCCAAGGAAAGCAAGCACCCGCTGCAGCCAGAAAACCAGGTGGCAAGGGCCCAGGGAGACCCAGGGAGGTGAGTGCAGGGCAAAGGGCAGCAGACTGGGGTGTGTGGGAAGTCTTCCTGACCCTAACAGATCCACCTAGTTGCATCAGACTTTCTGTGAGAGTCAGAATACTGGTGATGTGTCCCTGCTCTCACCAGTTCCCCGGGAAGAAAACCCCATTTATAACAAGGTCAACCTCCTGAAGAAAGTCCCTGACCCCACCCACCTTCTTCATCCACAGCCAGCACTGTGGCCCCACGACTCAGCAGGGCCTGCACCACAGAAGCCAGACCATTCCGGGCAGCAATGTGGAGCGGCCTTGGAAGAGAAAAGCAAAGAAGGCACACTGAGTAGGGTGCCAGGCTGTCCTGCCACCCCAAGGTGGGTGACAAGGACACTAAACAAATACTGTGAGCTCTAGAGAGCCCCTGGAGGACAGGTTGCTTTCTTCACCCACCTGCCTCCCCCAGCCAGGCGCCCCCTTCCCCGGGACTCACATCTGCAGTGCACTGTTGGTAGCATTGATAAGGCCAAGGTCTTGGGTTTCTGCCAGGATCATGAGGGCACATTTCTCATGGCCCTGAGGAAAAGGAACAGAAAGAAGACACTCAGAACAGAAGCCTAACAGGCAACAGGGTAGGAACCAGGAGGGAGGTGAGCAGAGCCATGTTTCACCAGTCAGGTAGCCTAGTCAGCTCTGGTTTCTGTTACGATGTATGGAGTCCAGCACTGTGCTGAGTCCATGCCCCCAGTTTTGATGTATAGAGCCCAGCACTGTGCTGAGTCCATGCCCCCACAGTTACGATGTATGGAGTCCAGCACTGTGCTGAGTCCATGCCCCCACAGTTTCGATGTATACAGCCCAGCACTGTGCTGAGTCCATGCCTCCACAGGGACTCCCTGCTCTGCACAGTACCTTGCTACAAGCCAAGTGAAGGGCAGTGTTCTTGTTTTCATCCAGCACAGTCAGGTCTGCCTTCCCTCGGTACAGCAGAAATTCTACAAAGGAGACAGCAGCAAAGAGAGAGACTGAAGTCTTCCTCCAGAGCAGAAGCCACCCCACTTACCACCCTCCTGCCATGGTGGACCCCTACGCACCCACAGCAGCAGTCTGTCCATTCTCAGCGGCCGTCATGAGCGCAGTGCGGCCAGTGTGGTCAGTGGCATTCACTTCTGCTTGATGCTGCAACAGCATCCGGAGCCCAGAGACATTGTCCGCGAAGGCAGCGGCGTGAAGGGGGGTCCTGGGGGGCCAGAGTAGAATGAAACAGGGATGCTCTTCTGCATGGGCAGAAGCCAAAGCCAGAGGGCTTTTGCCACTCACCGTCCTTTGGCGTCTCGGCTGTTCACAATCTTGGCACCCAGAGCCCCCAGCAGCATCTCTGTGGTGCTGTCTTGGTTATTAATTCTGGAGTGGGGGAGGAGGGATCATCAGAAGCAGGAAACTAGAGGGCCTCCCCACCTCAGCCCAGGCCAGCACACCGAGCGTGGGCTGACCCTGATGATGCTTACACTGCACAGTGCAAAGGAGTGAAGGGGTTTCCCTCCAAGTATGAGAACGGGCTGTGTTCAAGTAACAACTCCAGACAATCTTCATGTCCTGGGCATGAGGAAGAAAGTGTGGTGAGGGTGAGAAATACCAAGAGCCTCCATCCTCTCTGTCCTGTCTTTGGCCCTCCAATCTACTTCCAGATCCCCTCCCACAGTGCAGGTCCCTATGACTGTCAAAGCCCCCACCAGTACCAGTGTAGGAGGCCCAGTGCATGGGCGAGTATCCGCTGTAATCGACACCAGCATCTAGGGGGTCTGTGGAAAGGGCAGCCTGCAGCAGAGTCCGAAGCACTGCTGTATGGCCACAGGCTGAGGCCAGGTGAATGGGTGTGCGGCCCTTAAAGTCTCGGCACAGCACAAATGCATCGTGGTCCAGCAGGGCAGCCAGGCAGTCCTCACAGCCAGTCACCGCCTGCAGGCACACAGAGGTAAAAGGCGTAAAAAGCCACTCTTCTTCCAGGGCCTAGCTGCTGGGGGGTCAGCCTAGGAGCAAGAACTACTTCCAGGAGTCCATCCTCATCTCTATAATAATTCTAGAGTTGGGACTGGCAGCTACATTCCTGACCATCCGAAAACCAGTCAATCCTGAGGTTCTTGGAACAAAAGACCAGAGAGCAAGAAACAAGGCATCAAAGGGTCCTGTGGTTTTGAAAGTCAGGCACACCAGTAGTCTCGGCTACTCAGGAGGATGGAGGATCACCTGAGCTTGGGGAGGACCAGCCTGGGTGATATAGTGAGATCCCTAAAATCAGAAGATCACTGGACATAGTGGTGCAGCACACCTTTAATCCTAGCACTTGGAAACTACAGAGTTAGTTCAGAGCCTGCTAGGACTCTGTAGTGAGATCCTGTCTATGAAAAGAGAGAAACAGAAGGGAGGAAGAGAGAAAGGAAGGAAGGAAAAGAAAAAAATAAGAGACCAGCCCTTTCAGGAGAGTAGCAATAGAACATTTATGTGGGTAGGAAGCACAGTCTTGGAGGGATGAGCTGAGTGAGAAGAGAAAACCAGTGTCATCAGGCAGGGGTGGGAGGCATTCACCCCAGAGTGAGTGCAAGCCCGGTAAGGCCCAAAGACAAAACCCTGTTCTACTCACTAGACCCTGTGGATGGCCTACCACTGGTGGGCCCTATGCTTCCACCCCAAGACCTGCCTGTGAACAACCTCACTCCCAGAAGCCTTCTCACCCCACGGTGGAGGGCAGTGCGGCCCCGGAGGTCAGCAGCATCAGCCGTGGATCCTTTCTCTAGCAGCAGATGTACACAGTCCACGTGGCCATTCATAATGGCCAGCATTAGTGGGGTTCTACAGAGCAAGCAGGACAAAGGATGAGGTTTGTCACTTATTTGGCAAGGACCAAGCAGAGAAAGGATGAGGGTCTGAAAGAGGGGAAAAACATATTCCATTTCTGGACACACTCACTGTCCATAGGCATCCATGACATCTGTGATGTCAGCTCGCTCCCCACTGTCAATCAGCAAGTGCAGGGAATCGGTGTGGCCAGAGGCAGCTGAAATAAAAGGGAACCTCAGTCAGGACAGTGCCAGGAGGGCAGGAGGCAGGTTGAATCTGGGCTCAAGGATTCTGTGAAAGGCCTAGGGCAAGGGAAGAGCTGGAGGTGGAAGCTATTAATAACGGCTTAAAGTCTCCAGCCTTCTTGCCCTAGCTCACTCCCAGCTCAACTGCTCAGAGGATTTGGCAGTGGTTTAAAGGGACAACTAACCAGCAGCATGTAAGGGTGTCCACTTGCGTTTACGCTCCTTGATGAGGGCAGAGGCACCATGGGCCGTCAGTACCTCCACACACTCAGTGGAGCCTCGCTCAGTGGCCAGGAAGAGCGCGGTCCGGCCCTTGTGGTCCCTTACATCCAGGTTCACCAGCGTCTCAGCCAGTGTCTTCAGGGCTTCACAGTGACCGTTGTAGGCCTGCAGGCAACCAAGAAACACACACAGTGACCTCTGTAGGCCTGCAGGCAACCAAGAAACACACATAGTGACTGCTGTAGGCCTGCAGGCAACCAAGAAACACACACAGTGACCGTTGTAGGCCTGCAGGCAACCAACAGGCACACATAGTGACCTCTGTAGGCCTGCAGGCAACCAACAGGCAAACATAGCTAAGGATATTCCTCTTCCTACTCTGCTGTTGGGACCCAAGGGAAAGCTCCAGGTCCCACAAGTTCCTTGGGCTCCAGACAACCTGCCTGTCACGTCCCAAAGAGAATGTAGAAACAGGGCTGGCAAGATGGCTCAGTGGGTAAAGAGCTTGCTCTGCAAGTCAGATGACCTGAGCGCTCCATCCCTGGCACCCACATAAAGGCAGAAGGGAATCAGCTCCATGGAGTTGTCCTCAGATCCTCACACGCACACGGACTCATCTGCCCATACACACACATCATTCTATGTACACTCACAGCTAAGTGCAAAGGGCTGACTGGAACTGTGCTCTCCACATCCTCCAGGCAGTTAAAAGACATTTCTAAGAGCTGCAATGAACAGGAAAGTACATGTTGAGGTAGGTTCTGGAACTTCTAAGACATAAGCCCCTGCCACACTCACAGCAATCCCTTAATCCTCCGATCCAACTGTGCCCGCCCAATTTTGTGATTACAAACCTGAAGGTTGTGATCCTGCCTCTAGCCCTATCCTTGCTCCCTCTCCCCCGGGCCAGGTCCCCGTACATACCAGTTCGAGGTTCTGTCTGTTGCCGTAGGCGGCTGCATAGTGCACAGCTGTGTAGCCCTGCCTGTCCCGCAGGGAGGGGTCTGCACCATTATCCAACAAGAACTCCAGACAGCTGGGGAGTCAGAGACAGACTGTGAGGCTGGGATAGGCCCAGCCCAGTGAAGGGGCAGCTCTGAGGGGCAGAGGACAGGGACAAGGGAGCCCTGCAGGCCACTGTTCACCCTGCAGGACACCTGCAGGTTGTAGAATTCTATTCTACAACCCTAGCTCTGGCCATACTTGGGCCACCATCTCCAATACCATCCTCTATCCTCTGGATCCTCTTCTAGAGAACGTGGGCATATGCTGGGCTCCCAGCCTTGCTGGTAGTTGGATATGCTCACTCCTGCCTCCAAGCAGAGCAAGCCTTGCCTGGCAGGCCTGCTTCTGCTCACATGACTGAAGAAGCCCCACTCATTGCCAACTCAGCCCTCTGGGGCCGACCCTCCAGACCATCTGCCCTACTGGTTCTCTTCTCAATACCTCGGTGTTGTTTGCATCCCTTGTCACAGTACAGGACCCCATGACATCCAGCACTTACTATGTGCTGAATGCTGCGTGCTAAGCATCTCATATGTATCTGTTTAACCATAATTATTCTCAGAGCTAGATGTAGTTTGATCCCTACTGGCACTGAGAAAATTGAATCAGAGGGGATAAATAACCTTTCCAAAGTCACAGAGCCGAGCCTTTTTGAAATGTTTTTTGTTTGTTTGTTTGGTTTTTGCTTTTGAGGTCTCTCTGTATAGCCCTGGCCCTCACTATGTAGACCAGGCTAATCCCAAACTCACAGAAATCCATCTGCCTCTGCATCCTGAGTGCTAGGATTAAGGGGGATGCCACTACCCCTGGCTTTCTAGTTTGCTTTTTTGACAGTATCTTGTAGCCCAGGCTGGAAGTCACATTGTAACAAAGAATGAGTTCCAATTTCTGCCTCTGTCTCCTGAGGATTAAAGGCCTGTGACACCATGCCTGCCTCTTTTTGTTGTTGTTGTTTGTTTTTAAACAGTGGGTCTCATTATATAGCTGTGGCTATCATGGAATTACCTATATAGACCAGGGTGGCCTTAAACAGAGATCATCCACCTCTACCTCCCAAATACTAGGATCAAAAGTGTGTGCCATGATGACTAGCTTTTTTGAAAGTGAATTTCTGAAGTATAAGATTTACAGAAAGACCACGAAGATATGAAGAATTCACGTATGTCTCTCGCTCAGTTCTCCCCTGCCCAACCTCTCCCACAGTGACTCGGGCTGCTTTTTAAACTTAAACTTACTCGTGTGTATGTGTGCATGCATGCGTGTAGACTCTCAGCAGTCAGCTCGTGTGTGCGTGTGCATGCATGCGTGTAGACTCTCAGCAGTCAGCTCGTGTGTGCGTGTGCATGCATGCGTGTAGACTCTCAGCAGTCAGCTCGTGTGTGTGTGCATGCATGCGTGTAGACTCTCAGCAGTCAGCTCGTGTGTGTGTGTGTGCATGCATGCGTGTGTGTGTGTGTGTGTGCATGCATGTGTGTACACTCTCAGCAGTCAGTCCTCGTTCCATCATTTGGGTCCCAGGGATGGAACTCACATTCGGAGGCTCAAGAGCAAGTGTCCCTCCTGCCGAGCTATCTGAAGGCCTGATCTGAGATATGCTCTCAATGTGTAGTCCCAGCCTAGAGCTTCCTGTCCCAGCCATGTAATGCAGCTGATGGAAGGTGGGTGTGGGGGATTCTTACTTTATTTTTAGGTGAGTTTTTTGCCGTTTGTGACAGAATCTTACCCACATAGCATGAAATGTATTAGAATTCACTCCTCCTGCTTCAGATTCCCAAGTGCTAGAGGCTATAGGCAGAAATCAACAAAGTAGGTACTTTAGGAAAAAAAGGGTCTCAGGTAGCTCAGGCTGGCCTCAAATTCTACAAACAAGGTTGTCTTTGGATCCTGATCTCCACGTATCCCTTGATACTTATCCTTATCACCTAAGGGCTGGGCTTACAGATGTGTGCCACCCAGCTGGGAGATAGGAATTCACCATGGAGTCCTTGCTGTCCTAGAACTCACAGAGAAGACCCTTCTGCCTCTGCCGCTCAAGTGTTGGGATTAAAGGTGTGCCCTCCCAGGCCTGGCTGTCTCAATTGTTTAATGAAGTTTTCTGAAGCACAGCTTCAGTCATGGCAGTCACAGCAGTGGTCTGCTCTCTAGGCAAATATTCCTCAAGACGTTTGGTTGTCATGTCTTGATGTTGGGAACGGTTTTAACGTTGTACTCTACAGTGAAATCCCCACCACCAAAGCCCCAGAATAATTATCTGCTCTGTTTTGTTTTGAGAGGGTCTGACTGTATAACCCTGGCTGACCTGTAACTCACTGTGTAGACCAGACTGGTCTCAAACTCTTCCTCCCAAGTGCTAAAATAAAAGTCTGTACCACTACACCCGACTTAATTCATCTTTTATCCTTGGTACCAGCTAAGAGGTGGCTCAGTGGCGTCCTGCCTGCCAGGAATGAACAAAGACCATCCCAGACCAATCCCTAGCACCTTAGCACCTAACACACCTGGAACATGACAAGTAAGCACTCAGTTAAAGCATCCCGTGTGTAGCTCTGCCAGCCTTCTAAAAAGCTCCCTGTTCATTGAGGAGAGGCAGCACCTCTCCTATTTGTCTTTGCCTGCACATTCCCCCAGCCTGCAGGCTAACCAACAAGGCAGCAGTGGAAGTGGTGGCAGTGGAGATTCACAAGGGTGGAAAGATGAACAGGCCGGGGCGGCTCCGTGGGGAAGGCACGTCCACAGCCTCTTTACTACTCACAAGAAGGCCTCCTTCCTGCGGGACTCCTTCAGTAGCTCATCCTCTCCAGCATCATGGCTGGAAGCGGTGTGGGGCTCCGCTCTGGCGGAACAGAGGGAAGAGGTCAGGGCAGCTCCGGGAGTGCGAGGGATGAAAAGAGCCAAACCGAGGCAGGAGCCTCACCTCCGGTAGGTGTCAGACGCAGCAGCATAGTGAAGGGGAGAGCAGCCCTTACAGTCGGCCTCATTGACGCCCGCCCCGGCTGTCACCAGTGTCACTGCGCACTGGTAGCTACCATTGGCAGCTGCATAGTGCAGTGGGGTCCTGGAGAACAGGTCAAAGAGTCAGGAACAGCAATGAACACCAGATGTGCAATAAAAAGGTACAAATAACACTCCCCTCACTTAAGCCCCTCCTCTCACGGCGTTTTCTCTGACCGGGCACTAGCTATGTGCACCCCTGCACATTAACCTACCTTCCAAATTTGTCTCTCCTTCTCAGGTCAGCTCCACTGCTCAACAGCAAATTAAGACATTCAACATTCCTACGACAGACAAGGGGTCAGTGTGAGAGTCTTGAAGCACGGCCACCAATCCAGGGGGGACCCATACTCTTGCTCAGCTCACAAGGCTGAGGAAGGAAACTCACCCTCCAGAAGCAGCAGCATGAAGACAGGTGCGGCCGAGGCTGTCAGGTGTGTTGATGTCAAACCCGGCGGACAGCACATGTTCGTTGCTCAGTGAAGACACGATGCTATACAGCTGACCTGGAGGGCACACCAGCCACATTGCATCCAGGAGCCCTGCACCACCACCCCATCACCCAGCCAGTCAGCAAGTACCTGAGGAGAGAAGCTTCCGGCAACAGTCAGAGAATCCAAAGAGAACAGCTAAGTGCAGGGGAAACATGTCGTGGATACCGCGCCTGGGAAGAGGTGGGAGGACACAGAGTTACAGAGCTTGTGTCTGTGGCCACTACCACCCTAGGAGTCAGGGTAAGAGGGGCCCCAAATGTGCCTTTAAGAAGCATCTCTGGACCTCTGTGTTTGATGTGTGGACAGTATGGACAAACCTGGTGTGGTCCACAAGTGGGGTCAAGGGTCCTGACTCACCGGGCAGTATCTGCGCCATTGGTCATGAGAGTGCTGATGAGAAGCTCGTGTCCGTAGCGAGCGGCCACGTGCAGGGGCGTGTTCCCAAACTTGTCAGCACAATCAATCTCGCTACCTGAGACAAGGATACATACACAACCCAGGTATGTCTCAGGCTCAAGTCCATTTATACCGGTCAGCGATCACTCGCGCGCATTATATGTTGAATTGATGTGAGCATTCTGCATGCATTATTTGGAAACCTTAGACTGGGAAAGGCAGAGTTCCAAATGCCTACTCTAAGTGGAAGATGAGGTAGGAGGAAGGTTCTAGGGATGCGTTCCTCGGAGGAAGAGAGCACGACAACGCCGAGTCCTTACCGTTCTGGATGAGGATCTGGGAACGTGTGAAACGCCCATGGATGGCGGCCATGTGCAGGGGACTCTTCCCTTCTTTACTCTGTGGGAACATGGTGGTGGTTACAAAACATAAAGCTCTATCTTTACATACACACACGTATGTACATGTACATGCTTATACATACATACATACATGTAAAGTGCCTTTTAGAAACACATCAACAAGGACGGAAATCTTATATGGACACCCCAGTCTTATTCACAAGTCCCTGATAAGACCTAATTACCCACAAGACCAATGGGTAACCCCCCTAGGAAGGCGATCTGGACACGTTAGTATACAGACTACCCTCTCATGTACCTGGTAGTTGACGTCAGCCCCATTATTGACTAACAGCTCCAAACAGAGCGCGCCATTGGTGGAGACAGCGGCCACGTGCAGCGGTGTGAAGCCCTTGTCATTTGGCTGGTTGACATTGGCTCCTGCGTTCACTAACTCGATGGCCACAGCGTCCTGGCCCAGGTAGCAAGCGATGTGCAAAGCTGTGTTTCCAAAAGCGTTGGGCTCATCAATCTGGATTTCCAGGAGTGAGGGTACAGATCATCAGTTTAAACAAAGTTGGAAGCAGCCAGCTAGCCTAAGAGTCCTAGAAATCCGACTGCCTCAGCCCCTTCAGGCTTCCAATCCAAAACAGTGACGGCACTGTTATATAATTTAAGCCTTATTTTGACCATTTCCCCATGCCCTTCTAACCTCCCGAAAGCAAACCAATAGCCCCAGCATTCCCAACTCTATCATAGGCTTTGAACTCCAGCTCCCTGTCCTGAGCCCTAGACCCAGTATATACTGCTCTGACCTCAGCTCCCATCCGAAGCAGGTACTTCACCACTTCGATCTGGCCGCTGGCTGCAGCTGTGTGGAGCAGCCCGTAGCCCTTTCCATCTTTACAGCTGAGGTCTGCTCCACGTGCCACCAGCAGTTTCAGGACCTCTAAATGCCCTATGAAGGAAAAAAAGTAAGGAAGAAGAAAATGGAGGGTGAACCCAAATGCCCTAAGGTCCACTTGCAAAGGCTCTAGGCTCCTCCCCCAAAGGCTCCAGGCTCTTCCCCCAAAGGCTCCATGCTCCTCCCCCAAAGGCTCTATGCTCCTCCCCCAAGGACTCTAGGCTCTTCCCCCAAAGGCTCCATGCTCCTCCCCCAAAGGCTCTATGCTCCTCCCCCAAGGACTCTAGGTTCTTCCCCCAAAGGCTCCATGCTCCTCTCCCAAAGGCTGAAACTCCCTGTTTCCTGCCCTGGGGATCCTAACAGTCTACTTCCTCCTTTTCCTACACCATCTCTTCTCTCACCTAGAAAAGCTGCCCAGTGCAGTGGCTGCCGCTCCTTTTTATCGCACACATTCAGGCTGGCTCCCTTATTGAGGAGCAGGTTCACTGTCTATATGAAAATATAAAAAACACAGGAAAGGTTCATGCCCTCAACCTACGAAAGTGCAGACAGAGGTCAGAGGCCTCTGAAAAGGGAGATGCACTCCCTTTGTGTTTGCAGTGTTGGGGGTGATAGCTGACAGCTATTGCCACTGTTCTTGAGCAGAACAATCTGGAAGACCAGAACTGTGGGAACAGGTACCAACAAGAGGCCACTAGATTAACAACAACAAAAAACAAACAAACAAACAAACAAAAAAACAACAACAACAAAAAAAATCAAGGGTTTCTTCAGATCCTTGCAGACTCTCAAAATCTTATGAATCCATAATACTGTCACTTGGGCAGGATGACTGTCAGGATTAATCAATCGGGTTACAGAGTAAGTTCAAGGCTGTCTCAAGGTAAAATGTAAATAAAACGAGGGCTGGAGATATAGCTGAACAGTTTATCACCTGCCTACCGTTGGCAACTCTAGAATTCAAAAGAAATTTCAATCTATGGGTTCAAAGTGTAGCTCAGTGACACAGCCTTTACCAAGCACGTGGAACACACCGGTTCAATGACAACTCAGTACAAGCTGGAGATGCTAGTGGATCTGTTTCTTTACCCTGAGCGTTCAGAAGGAGAGGCAGGTAGATCTCAATGAATTCAAGTTCAAGGCTGGCCTAGTCTACATAGCAAGCTCCAGGCCAGCCAAGCATCCATAGTTAAGACCCCTAGCTCACAAACAAACAAACTAACAAATAAACAAACAACTCCCCTCCCCCCCCCAAAAAAACCCTCTGTCTAATGCAATCCTCAATCCTCGGGTGCAGGAGCCCAAGTGTCTAAATAACTCTCTGAGCCACTCCTGCCCAGCAGGTCTGGAAACACACAAGGGTGAACAGGAAGAGAGAAGGCTATGCCTAGACTGGAAGCTCCTCACCTCAAGATGCCCACTGTGCACTGCGTGGTGTAGAGCACTGCGTCCGCTCCTGTCAGCCACGTTGAGACTGCTCAACAGGGGCGCCAGAGCCTCAGCACACTTGGTGGCCCGGTTGGCAGCAGCCACATGCAGCGGTGTCTGCCACAGCTTGTCCCGGGCATTCACATCAGCTGAGTGTGCCAGCAGCAGCCCCAGCACCTTCTGTGGAGGAGCAAGGGACGAGAGAAGACAAAGGGGAGCAGGAAGTGACATAGGATAGAAGGAAGGGGCTGGCATGGCATATAGCCCATCTCCCTAGCACGGTCTCTATTTCCTTTACACACTCAGCCTCTCCAAACCTGAGATCAGATCGTTGGAGCTTAAACTTTTTTGCTTTGCTGAGGAAAACAAGTATATCTTCCCCAAGCCACCTACCACCTAGCACCCTGCAACCCAGCTCTGGGGAAATCTCCACTCACACACCTGCCCTAGGAAAATCCACACATCCCAAGCTTCCAGGAAACTTCCAGGAAAAACAGATGCTCCCACTATATTAACGGCGAAAAAATACCCTTCCCTGTAGCCCTTACATAGACACTAAAATCATATCTATAACCCCAACAAACAAAAACACACTGATCGGCTCCAAAATCCAATGCTCCATTAAACACGCCCCACACCATTCCTAACGGCCTCAAGCTTTCTCCCCCTGGAGGCTGAAGCCAAGGAAGTGATGGAAGATCAAAGAGGTCTTCCCTTCCTCTGCGGGGTTGATAACACCAAAGCACAGGTCTCCACCGTGAGTTTGGCCCCTTAGGCAGTCAACTTAAATGTTGCTTGAGGGGGCAATGATGCAAGAATCGCCATTCCCCACCCCATTACAAGGAGAGAAATCTCAGTGCCCAGAGGGGGATCAGACTTAAGGTGGCCCCCAGGGAAGGATGAGTCACTCAGGCCTGGCAGCAGGGCCCCCGCAGTCTGCCAGCCCAGTGTTAGCTCTCCCTGACGTCACATCAGCTGGCAGCACTCAGCCCCCCCTCACCAGCCAGTACTAGGGGCAGGAAGGAGAGGCCAAACTCTGGTCTCCTCCCTGTGTGGGGCAGAAGAGTCTGTAGGGCAGAGACCTGAGTTTATTTAGCCCTCAGCCCATCACCTTTGAAAGAGTGAATTACCTCGTTTCGGGAGGCAGCGGCACGATGAAGAGGGGTCAGCCACAGTGTGTCCTTAGCGTTGACATTAGCACCTGTGTGGACACAATTTCCTATTTTGTTGGGATTTGAGGAAGGGGGAGGGAAGGAAACCAATAATCAGAGTGGGGAACGTCAACGGACAGAAAGCCATTCTTGGACCAAGCTCCAGCAATCAATCCTCAGATCTAAAGAGACTTCTTCCCTCCCTGGGTGCCGCACCTCCCAGCTCCCCACTTTCACCTGACATCAGTAGCAACTGGAGGATGGGGACGTCGCCTACGTAGGCAGCAGCATGCAATGGGGTTCGCCTCTCTTGGTCCTGGAAAGGCAGAAAAGAGAAGCAGCTAGCTATAAAGAGAAATTATCCTGAACGCCAGTTCAAGTATGAGAACTCCAAGCGCCCTTCCCTTCTCTAGATTCTGCAGGGCCTTAAATCCCAATACTGGGCTTCAAAAGCCAGCATCCTGGGAGGGTGGAGTCAGGGCTACCGACATAGAAACCTACTCCTTCTTCCAGGAGGGGTGGGGGCGCTGCAGACCCCGATGGCTGGGAAGAGAACGCCGTATTCTGGGCATCCCCAGAACCCACGGTCGGTGCTCCATGCCTGACCAATCTTAAATGCGGAGCAGGCTCCCATTTCTGGGTAGAGAGAGCTGCAGTTTCATCACAGCAGAGGAGAAACGGAGCCGCCCCACTTGTGGGGAGGGGTCCCGAACACCGGAGCCCGGATTCCAGCTCGCCATCCTCCCTGTTCCCAACTCACCAGTACATTGATGTTCTCCTTCTGCGAGAGGAGGGAACGCACTTCCTCCACATCTCGGCTAAAGATGGCCTGGACCAGGGGCGGCTGCAGGGAGAACCAGCTTTCAGGGAGCGGGCCCGAGCCACAGCGTTACCGGGAGGTGGGGGAGCACACAGGTTGGAGGGGGGCGTCGCTGGAGGGGCTCCGCTACAGGAGTCCTGGCTGCAGCGGATTCCCGCGGTACCTCCCCCGGTCGCCAGGCCCCCAAGGACACCCGCTCCGCCGAGGGGAGCACGGCGTGGGGCGCGGCGGGAGCCGCGGGAACCCCGGGCTCGGGCCCAGCCTAGGCCGCACATCCCCGGGCTCGCGTGGCGGCGGCGCCCGGGCCTGGAAAGAGGAAGTGGGGAAGGGCGGGAGGGCTGACCTGGTCCGTGATGCTGAGGATCCCCATGGCCCGGCCCAGGCTCCGTCCGCATCGAGCTCGCGGCGGCGGCGGCAGCGGCGGCGGCGGCGGCTCCACCGGGGACACGGGGCGGCCCAGGCGGCGGCTGCGGCGGCGGCTGCGGGGAGAGGGCGGCCCCGCCTACCGGGGGGCGGGCGAGCGGGAGCCCGCAGCGCTCCCTGGCGGCGAGCCTTGGCCGGGCCTCTGGGTGCTCACGGTCCGCACAGGCTGCCCAGGCCTCGGCGCCCTCGCCTCGCGCCAAGACGGCCAGGACGGCCCAAGCTCGCCCTGCCCCGCGCGCGGGTTCCTCGGCTCCGCCAGCGGACCGCGCTGTGCCCTCCGCTGCAGCCGGGAGGACCGAGGGATCCCCGAAAGCCCATGGCACAGAGTCGGGTCTCGTTCCCCCAGTGACTCCGGAGCTCAGGACCAAAAAAACAGCGGGCGAGAGCTCACCCAGTCCTCAATGCTCCTCCCGACCGCACTCACACCCCCGAGTCCCCCAGAGATAGTGGAAACCCGAGTGTGGCCACCCGAGGCTTATAGATGGCCCCAGAACCAGTCTCCACTGGGTAGAAAGAAAATAGCAAGATTGCTAAGCTGCAGAGAAATCCCAAGGAAGACTCCTGCTTCAGAAAACCTCCGAGAAGAGCAGGACGCTTGGCAGCTGGCGAAGGCCTCTAAGCCCAACAGCAACGCCATAATTACCCCTGCCAGGTTACGGTAATAACTGTTTCTCTCGGTAAAACGGCGGTAGAGAGGAACTCCCCCTCACCCATTGGAGAGGTCAAAAGAGGCAGCCAATCAGGGACAATTGGCCGGGGGAAAAAGAAAAGTGGAGATTGATAAATGGGTACAATTTATAAAAGATGCTTTAGAGCCAGGCATGAATCATATATAAGATTCCTGCTCTCTGGAACCTGAGGCAGGAGGATTGCGTGTTCAAGAACTAGCCTGGCTACGTAATGAGCCCCAGTCTATCCTAGCTTCCTTTTTGCGTTGCTACGGTAACAATGACCAGAACCAACTAAGAGAAAAGTACATTTCCAAGATACAGTCTATCTTTGAGAAACTCAGACCGGAACTTGAAAGGTGAACTCAGGGAGGAATGCAGCTTGCCAGCTCAAGCTTAACAGATCTCGTATCTAACTTAGGACCACCTGCCTAGGGATGGTACCGCCCACAGTGGTCTGGGCCCTCCTACAACAATTAGCCAACAAGAAAGTGTAGGGGCTGGGTAGGTGGTTCAGCTAGTTGAAGAACACTGACCACCCTTCCAAAGGGCCCAAGTTTAATCCCCAAATCCACATAGTAACGGATAGTGGATTGCAACTCCAATTCCAGAGATTTTTGTGGGTAAAACATTTATGTGTGTAAGATAATAAAAGTAGCCAGGCAGTGGTGGTGCATGCCTTTAATCCCAGCACTTGGGAGGCAGAGTTAGGCAGATTTCTAAGTTCAAGGCCAGCCTGGTCTACAGAGTGAGTTCCAGCACATCCAGGGCTATACAGAGAAACCCTGTCTCAAAAAATAAAAGATAATTAAAGTAATTTATAAGTTAAATTGAAAAGAATTAAGAAATGCCTCACACACAGACACGCTCACAGATGAAGGCTTTTTTGTTTTGTTTTGTTTTTGTTGTTGTTTGAGACAGGTTCTCACTATGTAGCCTGCTGTCCTGAAACTCACTATAAAACCAGGCTGACCTCTAAAACCAGAGATGCTCCTGCCTCTGCCTCCCTAGTGCCCTAGTGCTGGGATTAAAGGTAAAGGCAACCTTAGACAATTCTTTGATTGAGGCTCCCTCTTTACAGACTAATTTGGGTTGTGTCAAGTTAACAGTAAAAAACTAAACAACGGCACTGTATATAAGTAAGTATAAATAAATAAAATAAGCACATACTCTCTTACAACTATTGATAATGCTCCCTCCCCTAGACAAAACCCAGAAGGTCCAGGGATAGTGTGTAAGCCTGTATTCCCAGAATTTCTGAGGCTGGTATGGTGAGTTCAAGGTCAGCCTGGGTTACATAACAACACTCTGTCTCAAACCCCACCGCCAAACAACAACAATAATAAAATATAATAATAATAAATTTGGGAGGGAGGCTGGAGAAATAGCCCGCAGTTAAAAGTGCTTGTTATTTTTACAGAACGGCAGAGTTTGGTTCCCAGCATCAACTGCTGACAACTGTAACTCCCGTTTTTTTGGAAATCCAACACCTTCTAACCTCTCCAGGCACTACACACACTTGGTGTGCTTACACACATGCATAGAAACATTCATATGCAAGAAATAAAAATTCTTTTAAAAATTATTTTTAAATAAAAATTAAAAGAGGTTAGGGCTCTAGAGCCTAGCATATGTGAAGGCTCAGGCTCAACCTTCCGCACCAATGGAACCAACAGGTTGTGGAGATACACACCTGTCATCCCAACCATTGAGGAGGCTGAGGCAGGGGGAGCTCAGTCCTGACTGAACTGTAGATTGAGTTCGGGGTCACTCTGGGAAACGAAAACGTAGTGGGATCCTGTCTCAAAAAGTCAAGTGAGGGCTGAGGGGGCTGGAAAGACATCTTACCCAGTAAGAGAACTCGCGGCTCTAGTGCAACACCAGGCTTGGTTCCCAGCACCCACAATGGGCCGCCTGTAATTCAAAGGAACCTGACGCCCTCTTCTGGCCACCTCAGACACCGGCACTCATGTGCCGCATCCCCCTCCAACTCCTCCCAAACACACACATATATATAAATAATAAAACAGAGTCGGGTGTTGGTGGAGCACGCCTTTAATCCCAGCACTCGAGAAGCAGAGGCAGGAGGATCACTGCGAGTTTGAGGCCACCGTGGTTTACAAAGTAAACTCTGGGACAGCCAGAGTTATACAGAGAAACCCTGTCTGGAAAAACCCAACAACCAAAGAAACAAAAAATAATAAAAATGAAACAGATCTCGACAAAAGGAAAAGAGGGCTGAGGATAAGGATATAGCTAACTAAATGTTAAAACGGTGTAGACGACCGAAGGTTAATACCTGAAACCGGTGTAGCGGAACAGCCGACCCTACTTCTGCACGCGGCCGTCCTTTAATCTCTACCTGAAAGCCACGGCACAATGATATGCATTCGAACGCTTATGTGTACACACAAGAAGAAAATAAATAAATGTAAAACTTTTGTTTTTAATGAAAGAGTGCTTAGCTAACAAGTTTGAAGTCTTGGGTTTGACCCATAGCATTACAAATTGGAAAAAAAAAAAAGTACCTCACACAGAAGTATTCTTTTTTGTTGTTAACTGTTTGTTGGTTAGCTGGTTTTCTAAGCCTAGGAAATCAGCATCAAGAACTAGCACTTTATATCTGAGGAGGAGGGGAAGGAGGAAGAGGAGGGAGGAGGAGATAAGAACCGAACATAGCTGGGGGTCACATGGGTGCTTGCTTGGCCATTGGGTATGATGGGCTAAGTTAGGACATGGCCCAAGAGGAGGAGGGAGCACACACCCTCTAATGCTCAAAATAGCTCTTAGTAACCTGAGGATTTGGAGGCAGGGGTTGAGCTGGAGTCATGTGTTGAGGCCTGGCTCAGGAGTGGAGGTGAACCAGGGAGAGAGCCACACTGAATCTCTGGGCAGATGGGAAGAGGAAGGACTAGAGGTTATTTTCTAATATTATGTAGAGCAAGAAAGAGGGTTTCCCAGGGAAGAAAGGAAATGGTTTAACAACATTGACACATCTGGAGTTCCTGGAGAATGTGTGGAGAGGAATGGAATTGTCGCTGGCTATTCGCTCAGTCCTGAATTCAACTTCTGAACTGTTATTTGTGGAACTTGCTAGGGATGGTAACACATACCTGTAATCCAAGCCCATGGGAGGTAGAGATAGGAGAGTCAGGAGTTCAAGGTCACTCTTGACATTCGGGTCAGCTTGGACGGCTAAAACCTGGCCTTAAAACTCAGAAATCGCTGGGCGGGCGTGGAAGCTCAGCATTTAGGAGTACTGGCTGCTCTTCCAGAGGACCTGGGTTTAAGTCCCAGTATCCACAAAGAGGCTCACAACCATCTGGGGGTCCGAGTGCCCTCTGGCCTCTGGAACACCAAGCACACATGTGGTACACAGACATACATTTGGGCATTGAAAAAAACAAGTCTCTCCTCTCCTCTTCTCGCTCTCTTTCTCTCTGTTCCATTTTCCTTCCTTCCTTCTCTCTTTTCTTTTTTTCTTTTTTCTTAAAGATGGCCTTACACTTACTACGTAGCCTAGATTGGCCTCAAATTCATTCTGAGTTCTGAGATCCCAGATCTGCAGAACCAAGCCTAGCTGGCCTGTCTTTCTTTAGACTTTGGTTTTTATTCTTCAGACCTTAGCAGAACAAACTCCATGATGGAAGTATCATTCAGGCCATAAAACTCGGTACATAGGCAGGTTACTGCCAAAATGAAAACAAAGGACCCAATCCATCAAAGTCCATAGTTCTGGGGAAAGTCCCTAAATGTATTAACTTTGCTTTTTGGCTTCTGTAGTTCTGGCTAACTATCCCAGTTAACTGAAGCATGTCAACCAGGACACGGTCTTTGTCCTTTAAAAGATCACTCTGAGAAAGGGTAGGAGCTACACTGGGCTTCCCAACACCCCGTGTAGCTGCCAACCACCTAATAAAGAGTTTCTACTGGCTTAAATCCATGACTGAGTAGTCTCTGAGCGATACCCGCAACACTAACAAATGTGAAGATTCAGTATTTATACTTCATCATAGTAATTGATCAGTAGATAGAAACTTAGGAGTTTTAGCTAAACTGTGTGTGGTGGCGAATACCTTTAGCCCCAGCACTTGGGAGGCAGAGGCAGGCAGATCTCTGAGGGTTTGAGGCCAACCTGGCCTACATAGGAAGTTCCAGGCAGCCAGCACTATGTAGAGAGACCCTGTCTCAAAACAAACAAACAAACAAAAAAACAAGTTATAGCCAAGTATGACAGCACAAGCCAGTAACCTCAGCATTCAGGAAGAGGTATATCAGGAGTTCAAGGCCAGTCTTGGTTAGTTAAATTATGAGTTTGAGGAAAGTCTGGGCTATGTGAGACCCTATCTCAAAACCAAACAAACAGTTTTATTTTATGTTTTTATATATATGAGTGCTCTACCTGCATGTATCCCTACATGCCAGAAGAGGCCATCAGATCATAATTATAGATGGTTTTGCGCCATCATGTGGGTGCTGGGAACTGAACTCAGGGCCTCTAGAAGAGTAGCCAGTGCCCTTAACTGCTGAGCCATCTCTCCAGCTCCCAAACAAAAGTTTGTTTGTGTTTTTTAAAGAAAAAAGTTATGGTGAGTGTCTCTTTTGGAAATGTTTGCAACCTAGGAAAAATATAACACAGAAAACGAAGAGAAAATGTAAAGATACATTCTTATTTTCTTGAAATCTAGTACTCGGAGCAGTAACTGATGTGGGTTCAGTCAAGAGAGTCTTCCTGGAGGTGGTATTTTGAATCAGTACTTAAAAGAAGTTATTGGTGTAAAATGTCAGGAGCACAACAAGAGGTAAGGGGAATGAACTAGGAAAGGATTAAATGGGAGTAATTAGCTACTTAATTAGCTGGAGAACAGCGAGCACGTTGGTTTTGTAGGGCTCCTGGACCTTAGGGATTCTGAGGCAGTTAACTCTGTTAAGGCGGTGTTAATGAGGTCACAGTTCAGTCATGTATCCCAGTTAAGTTCCCTCTTTTGCCCAACCTTACTCCTCACTCCAAGCAGCTGTCTCAGACGTCAGAGGAGGTGGGTTCAGACCAGAGAGTGAAGCTGGAAGGAGTAAGCTGCCCTTCAAGGTCATACGCAGAAGGAACACCACCTTTGAACTGGAAGAAAGGGGTTGGGAATGAGGGCAGAGCAGGTTCTCCCTGAAGGGCTCAGAAGGAAAGATCCTAGGAGAAGAAAAGAAATGAAATCATTCTGCATCTGGAGGTTTCATGGCCCCCAGGAGGGTGGAAAAAAGCCAAAAGGAAGAGAGACAAACCATTCATTTGGTCGTTAAAAAACCCAATTGTTTATTAAAGTGTGTGTGTGTGCATGAGAATTTGTATGTGTTTGTGCATGGTGTGTGTGAGAGAATGCGTGTGTGTGTGTGTGTGTGTGCGTGATGTGTGTGAGAGAATGTGTATGTGTGTGTTTATGGTGTGTATGTGTGTGCATGTGTGTGGTGTGTGTGTGTGTTTAGGCCAGTGGAGCAAGTTCTCTTCACGGGGGTCCTGAGGTTTGAATTCAGATCAGACTGGGTGGCAAGCACCCTTACCCACTGAGCCATCTGGCTAGCCTCATCTCGATTCTGAGTCTATGACCTTATTTGTGTAAAGCATTTGACTTGTATCACAATGTAGCTTTGATTGCCTGTCTTCTTCCGGCCAGCACATTTCCATTGTCAGGCAAAGCTCGAATGAATGTGTGGAGCTTTAACCCAGCGGAGGGAAAGCAGAGCTTGCTCTGTGGCAATCCAGACAACATTAAATTGAGCCTCAAACGGGAGAGTTTTGCTTGCTTGCTTTTGCACCCATCTAGGCTAGTCTGTTTCTAATTTGTAGTTTGTTTTTCTTCTCTTCTTCTCCTTTGGTCGTACTTTTCACAAGAGCAGTTGTTTCCTCCGTGAATCCTGGGAAGTGATATTCACTGTTGGGCTTTCTTTATGCCTGTGATGTCTCATCCTCTATTAAGTACACCTATTTCCAGACAATGATGGTTCTTTTTTCTAAAAGTAACTTTTGGCTAGTGGAATCACACCTGTAATTTCAGCAATTGGGAAGCTGTGGCAGGATGATTCCTATGAGTTCAAGGCCAGCACAGGTTAATGAGCAAAATCACGTCTCAAAATAAAGCAAACACCCCAGAGCCGTCCCTTCCTGGGACGCATGTCGGTAATCTCAGCAGCTGAGAGGCAGGAGGATCTCCAAGAGTTCCAGGACAACCAAGCTTATATAGTAAGGGCGTAGCAGAGAACAAACAACAATATCTTATGTTTTGGTTTGGTCTGAGAGTATAGACTTGGTTACTCTAAAACTGGCTATGTAGCCCAGGCCGGCCTGGAACTCGTGGCAACCTTCCTGCTTCTGCCTCAGACTTCTTTCCATAAATATTAGGGAGAAAATTATGCCCCTAGGGACATTCATGAAGGAGGACTGCAAATTCAAGGTCTGAATTGTCTTGTCTCGAATAACGAGATGGGGAGGAAGGGAGAAGGGCTTGTAGATCTAGAAGAGATTATGCAAGTCAGCCAAGAACTTGCAACATTAATATCCTTTTCCAAAGATGTAAATCGGCAGCAGGCACCGCGAAGGCCACTAGGATGAACAGAGCCTCTCCCTCTAAAGGTCTCCGAGAGACGTTCCTCTGGACGTCTACAGCCATCTGCCGTTGACACGCCCACGACGTCCCCTCTGCGCCTACGTATCAGGTCCTGTGACCACGGACTCGCCAAGTAGTTTGTGCCAAGCGACCTCGCTCCCCCAGCCATCTCCGCAGCTCCTCAGACAAGCACCCAGCGCCCTTTCTTTCTCGCCAGAGGTGTCAAAGAAACTACATCTCCCGACAGGCAGCGTTACCCCTTCCTTCCTCGCTCTCCCGATCCCGATCCCTGGCAACCGCGTGACGTGAGGGGACCGGGAGCTGCGGTCACCGCTTCAGTGACAGCCTACCCGGCGCGCGGGCCGGAGCAGGGCGAAGGCAGCCGGAGCCCGCGCCGCCCTTCCTGCCCGGCCTCCCCTGCAGCTCGCCGCCGCCCGGAGTGCCAGGCAGGGGCGCGCGCATGGCCTCTGCGGGCGCGCGGAGGCTCCCGGCCCCGACGCGCGCGGCCGCCCGGAGCTGCGGCGGCTTCTCGCTCTGCCCGGGCGCGCGCTCCGTCCCAACCCCGCCCCCGGGCCCTCCGCGGCCGCCGCGGCCAATGAGGTGAGAGGCAGGCACAAGCATCCGCGCAGGACCGGAGGGGGTCTCCCGGCATCCCGAAGTTCTGCGGTGGAGGGTGGCAGCCCTTAGACGGCAGGCTGGAGAAGGGCTGGCATTGGTGGTGCCCTGGGAGCTCGAATGGAGCTCTGGAGATACAAGTACACGTTAGATGCTCGGGGCGGGTGCGTGCCAGCCACTTCTTGGCCTTCGCGGGCGCTCTGGCTTTGAAGTGCTTGGCCTGACCTGGAGCGTCTCCTGGAGTGGAGACGCTTCAGTTTGCTTGCAGCACTAGCGTTGCTCCAAAGGCAGCTGGCACTTCGGACGTGCCCTCCTTTTTCCCATCCCCACCCCTGGCCCTGTCCTCAGCCGCCCTCGACCTTTCGCACTCGTGACTGCCTGGCCGGCCAGCCCCGCTAGCTGCAGCAGGTGCTAGGAGGAGAAAAGCTTGCCCGAACGACCTTCCTCCGAGTTGCATCCCTCTTCCCCTTCACCTGGAACTGGTTGAATACAAAAAAAGAATCGTGACGCTGCCTCTCCTTTCTTTTTGGCGCTAGGTTTCTGATTTCCTGTAACCTTTTCTTGCCTCGCGCTGCCCAAGTCTTGGCGATAGAGGCTGGCCTACCTCCTAGTCGTTCCTTCATGGGCTTTGCTGCCCCCTTCACCAACAAGCGAAAGGCTTACTCGGAGCGTAGGATCATGGGGTGAGCATCCTTTATTCCCCCTCCCAATAAATAACCATGTACCAATAGTGGATAAGATTCATATTGGGCCACTCACCTCCCCAGCAACGTTTTTGTTGCCAGCCTTTCAACCTAAATTTCCCACCTTAGTTGCTCTGCGTGTGCATCAGTCTAGAATTGTGTTACATCATAGAAAGGTATCAGACCCACTAGGTAGTTGGGTGTGGTGGCACAGCCTGTAATCTAAGCTTAAAGCTGCCGTGGACTACATAGCCAGAGCTCGTGTCATATATATATTGTGTGTGTGTGTGTGTGTGCGCGCGCGCGCACATTTTGAGACAGGCTCTCACATAGCCTAGGTTGGCCTTGAACTTGATATATAGTCAAGAAGACTTTGAACTTACATCTTGCCTCCACCTACCTCCCTAGAGCTGGGACTATAGACATGTGCCACCATGCTGCTGTTTTTCTGCAGTGCTGGGGATTGAACCTAGGGCCTTATACATGCTAAGAAACCACTCTATATTACGGGACTTAAAGCTACAGCTTTTTGTTGTTGTTGTTTGTTTTGAGACAAGGTCTCATTATTTAGGCTTGGCTGGCCCGTCTTCCAAGTGCTGAGATTAAAGGCACGTACCACCACGTCCAGCTATAACAAAAATACTTAAAAATTTAAGCTACAGGGACTGGAGAGTTGGCTCAGTGATAAAGAACACTTCTTGCTGCAACCTCCTCCAGCACCAATATGTTTGATGCACAGATAAACATGAAGGCAAAACACTCATGCACATAAAATAATGAAAAAAAAAAACTAAAAATATTTTTAACTATAAAAACACTGGGGGTGGGAGGTTGGAGAAACGGCTTAATGGTTATTAGCCTGCACTGTTGAACTCCTAGCACCTACACTAGGCAGCCAGCTCCAGAGGATCTTGTCTCCTATTCTGAACTCTATAGGCACCCGCACTCATGTGTACATACCCTCCCTCAAACATACACATTGTTTAAAATTTGCTGGCTTTGGCAACCTTAGGCAGAAGGATTCCTATCAGTTTCAGCCACTAACCAGTACTGCAGGCTATACAACTTGACTTTATTATTTATTTTTTTTATTTTTTTTTTTTTTTTGTTTTTTTTTTTTTTTGTTTTTTTTTTTTGAGACAGGGTTTCTCTGTATAGCCCTGGATGTCCTGGAACTCATTCTGTAGACCAGGCTGGTCTCAAACTCAGAAATCCACCTGCCTCTGCCTCCCAAGTGCTGGGACTAAAGGCGTGCGCCACTGCTGACCAGCTAGACTTTAGAAAGGAGATGGTGGTGGTGAAGGGGCTCTTGAGGTGGATACTTGGGGCCAAGGTTCACGACCCGAGTTTGGTCCCCTGGACCTGCATGGTGGAAGCGGGGAGCCAATTTCTGGGGTTTGTTTTCTGACCTCTAGTACAAACTGTAGCACACGTGCTCCCATACACAGATAAAGGTAAAGTACTCTGAGTCAGGATCTTTCCATGTAGCCTTGGGTGTCTCGGAACTCACTCTTTAGCAAGCGTTGCTATGATTGCAACCTACATAGTAACAATGGCTGGTTTGGTATTTGCCAAGACAGGGTTTCTTTGTGTAGCCCTGGCTGTCTTCGAATTCAGCAATCTACCTGCCTCTCTAGTACTGGAATTAAAGGTGTGTGGATATGATGCTTGGAGTAACATATTAAAAAAAAAAAAAAAAAAAAGACAACAGGGCATTATTTTTCTGACAAATAAAAATATGTACCTACCCTGAGTATAATTGATAAGTACTCTGAGCGCTTGTTACATACAAGCTGCTAGGTTGAACAGGTAAACAATCCCAAGTGTCAGGTTACAGGTGAATACTGCCCCACCCATTTATTTTTAATTTCTCAAAGACTTAAAGTGCGCGTAACTGCGTGTGGTGTGTGCGTATCCACGAATGTACTTGTCCTTGGAGACGAGATGTTCGATCCCTCCTGGAACTGGAGTTACAGAGGTTGTAAACTAGTGAGCACCCCAATGTGGGTGCAGGGAATCAAACCTGGGTCCTCTGCAAGGGCAGCCACTGCTCTAGCACCACCCATGTATGTGGTGCTGGGGCCTGAACCTAAGGCTTTCCGTATGCCGAACCAGCATCTACCATTGAGCTCCATCTCCAGTCATTCCTAACACTTACAATGTTGAGGCAGGAGGATCAGGAACTTGAGGCCAACTTGGGCTCCACAGTGAGTTTAAGGTCAGCCTGGGCTACATAAGACTTTTTTTAAAACTCTAGTGGCTTAGTGGGTAAAAGCACCTGCCAGTAAGCCTGAAGGCCTGATTGGGATTCCTCAAATCCACACAGTGGAGAACTGACTGCTGCAAGTTGTTCTCTGATCTGTACAGGTATTCCATACAAAACAGAAAAAAAAATTGAGATTTGACCATCAATAAAACTGACAACCTGTCATCTACAGTCTGTATTGGGATAAAATAATGTAAAAGCATTGTGGTCTGACGATGTGTCTCGGTTGGCAGACTGCTTGCCTAGCATTCACAAGTCTGTGTTTGGTCCCTAACATAACACAAACCAGGTGTGGTGTGCACATATGTAATCTCAGCTCTCAGGAAGTAGAAGCAGGAACATCAGAAGTTCAAGATCGGCCAGGCAGTGGTGGCGAATGCCTTTAATCCCAGCACTTGGGAGGCAGAGGCAGGCGGATTTCTGAGTTCGAGGCCAGCCTGGTCTACAGAGTGAGTTCCAGGACAGCCAGGGCTACACAGAGAAACCCTGTCTTGAAAAACCAAAAAACCGAAAAAAAAAAAAAAAAAAAAAAAAAAAAAAAAAAAAAAAAAGAGAGAAAGAAGTTCAAGATCACCTCAACTTACAGTTTAAGGCTAGCCTGGGCTATATGAGACCTTGTGGGGATGGGAAGCTCTCATTCTAATTGTAAAATATATCATCTGGGTTTGCTGTGTTCCTGGGTTAGTGGGCACAGGTCTTTTTCGAGACCAATGACAGGGAAACCTTGACCTGCTGGCATTCCCTTGGCCTCCGATTCTTCTTGCTGTAGGTACTCAATGCAGGAGATGTTTGAGGTGGTGTCCAATGTCCAGGAGTACCGAGAGTTTGTGCCGTGGTGTAAGAAGTCACTGGTAGTATCCAGCCGTAAGGGTCACCTGAAAGCCCAGCTGGAGGTTGGGTTTCCACCTGTCTTGGAACGTTATACCTCTGCAGTCTCCATGGTCAAACCACACATGGTCAAGGTGAGGCCTCTCTGGGAGGGACTCCCCACGAAGTTTTATGTTCCTTAGCAGTTTCATAGTCAAAGACTACTTTGGCTTTTCCTGTAATTAGTTGATGTCTATGTGTTAAGATATATACATATATATTTATTTTTACCAAATGTAACATTAAAGGGAAGGAAAACCACTTTTAATTATTCTGAGTCGTGCTGGGTCAACCTAGGATAATATCACATATGCTGTGTAAGAAGTTCCACCGAGTTAACCCTTTAGTTCAGTGGTTCTCGGCCTTCCTAATGCTGAGATCCTTTAATACAGTTCATGTTGTGGCGACCCCCAACCATAAAACTATTCTTGTTGCTACTTCACAGCTCTCATTTTGCTGCTGTTATGACTCATAATGTAAATTTCCCCTGATAGTTTTAGGTGACCTGTGAAAGGGTCATTTGATGAACCCCAAAATGCTTGTCACCTACAAGTTGAGAACAGCTGCTCTAACACTACCCCTCTTCCTTAACAACAGGAGTTAACTAGTCAAATGTATTTTATTCCAGGCTGTTTGCACTGATGGCAAGCTCTTCAACCACTTAGAGACTATTTGGCGATTCAGCCCTGGTATTCCCGCTTACCCTCGAACCTGCACTGTGGACTTCTCTGTGAGTCAGGTCTTGTGACACGGGTCTGGGACTGGACTGAGAGTAAAACTGAACACTAAACACTTCAAGTCATCAAGTACCCAGAGGTCTACATCCATATGAGATTTACATTTTGCTCAGTTCTGAGTTAGGGTTCATAAGTGCTGTCTGGAGGGGAAGAGGGGAAAGGCATTACAGATCAGTGTCTTTGATCTGGCCAGGAGCTATCCACCATGGTCTTGATGTTTCTCTCTTGCATTTCCAGATTTCCTTTGAATTTCGTTCTCTGCTCCACTCCCAGCTGGCAACCATGTTTTTTGATGAGGTTGTAAAACAGAACGTTGCTGCCTTTGAGCGTCGGGCGGCAACCAAGTTTGGCCCAGAAACAGCCATCCCCCGTGAACTGATGTTCCATGAAGTGCACCAAACTTGAGACAAGGGATTGCTCCTTTGCCTCTAACCCCTCTTCCCACTCAATTTTATTTATTTGGTTTGGCTCTTGCTCTGAGAGAGGTCTAAGTTTCACCTTTCAATTCTTCCTAAACTGGGCTGCATGCTGTCTGGACACAGAGACAGATACACAGGAAAGGGTCAGGCACACTCTGAAAGCCTCACATGCCCACAGCAGGTGCACACCTAATAAAAGCCAGGGCTGTAGCTGTCTCTGGGCCAGGTCAAGAAACTACTCAGTCAAGGAATATAGTAGTAACTTCCTCACACAGAGACACTGGCTGGCAAGTAGCTTTTACCCTGCTAAGATTTCTCAGGAGAAAAGGCAACCTGCCTCAGTTTAGGAACATGACCATGCTGTCTGAGAGGTAGAGAGTGAGGAGCTGCTTTACCACAGAGCCACGGAGCAAAGGAGGAGCAATCACTCAACAGTGTTGTTCATACTGTTGGGATGCACCTTTTCTTCTTCCATGTGGCTTGAGTTTTTATAAAACTTCAATAAATGGTGACAGTGTGAATTTGGCATTTTTGGGGGGAGAGGGATTATTGTTTTTGGGGGTGGGGTGGGGGATAACATAATAAGCAGAAGAAAGTCATAGCTTCCTTTCCTGCAGGAGTAAAGGTTTAAAATGGCCTCTTGGACACAGTGTCCCTGCTAACTATAGTAGCACATCCTGTATGCCAGGACCTACTACCTATCCTCATGTCTATTTATAGACATTTCCAAAAAGTCATCTGTAGCAGGAGTTTCAGGACAGATTCATATGGTCTCAGACTTCCCCATGTATCTAATGCCCCTGAGGACCACCCGTTTGGGGACCTCCTTAGGGAAAGTGGCAAGGAGACACACTAACTACAAGCACCCTCTAGTGTCCAGGCTCAGAGCTAGCAGTCCTGCACTTGTCCTTGGTAGACTTCCTGCTCCTTTCACCCACTGGGCTAGACCAGCTCCTGGACTAGTCAGGCGAGTGAGTACCTGTGAGGTCTCTGTTACGCTCTGTCCAAATCAGGAGCAAAGAGGGTTAAAGGTAAAGACTTTCTAACCTTGGGAAAAGACTCAATGTCTTTGGAAATCTGCCTCCTGGCAGAGGCAGGCGGATTTCTGAGTTCTGAGGCCAGCCTGGTCTACAGAGTGAGTTCCAGGACAGCCAGGGCTATACAGAGAAACCCTGTCTCAAAACAAACAAACAAACAAACAAACAAACAAAAAGATGGGAGAAGAAAATCTGCCTCCCTCTGAATGTCCAGCTTGCCTAAAGAGGAATGCTCAAAATCATTGATCACCCACTGCTTCAGACCTTGCTAACCAGACCCCTTACCTTATAATGAGTCTTTCAGGCCTTACGTAATAGCAAGCTCAAACATTGTTAATAAAAACATTTATTATTTTTCATTTTATACAGAACAACCTGAAGTCTGCATCATGACTTTAACAGTTACCCAGGGGTTTACAGTGTGTTCATCTCAACAGTGTGGTGCTGGAATCGGGTTCCATACAAACACAGGCAGGCGTTTTGGGATAAAGGAGGGGGCACAACAGGAGTGTATCTCAACCCTTTCTCAAAGAAAAGGCAGTAGAGCATTCTGAGTCACTGAAAATCTGTGCAAATGGGGCTGCTAAAATAAGGGCCGTGCTATGAGCTCTTACTTAAGGGAAGAGCAAAAGACATTGATAAATAAAGGACCATTTCGTTGACACGGGATGAGAAGAAGGCTTACTGTTTTGAATGCCCCCAGCCCTAGGTCCATCTAATATTCAAGGGAACTACATGTAATTGCTGTTCAAAAAGAAAGGCTGGAACCCCTGGGACCAGACCCTGAAGAGGCTGGTCATTCCTGAGCCCTTGTTCTGTGCCAGAGCATATTAACAGGAAAAACTTAGGTCAGAAGATAGTGGCTTATGTTCCATGGAAGTAAAAGACCTAGTTCACATTAAGTACTGATAAAGCCAGACGACCGGGAAGACCACAGATGGGACAGACCTGCTAAGAAAGGACCCTAGCAGAGTCCAGGACAGGGAGACCCAGAGCATACTCCGCTTGAGGCACAGCAGGTATAGAAAGCCTGGAAGGAAACAGAACTCCCCTAGACCTTCCTTATCTTTAATGGTATAATTTAAAAGGAGAAATAGATTCAAATGTTGGGTGCTGGTCATAATAAATACCATGCTATTTATGGTCACCAGATAGCATAAAAAGTTGCCAAAGCGCCTCCAGCTATAACCAATAGATCTTGCTAGGTAGGAGGTGCTTGTGTACATGGGAAAAGGTCCCAGTGTTTGACACAGCTGACATCCAACATGATTTCTATGGACATAAAGGGGCCCTGGCCCTGGCCTAAATGATTTAGGGGCTGGCAGAGTAGAAACAAAAGTGCCACCGAGTGACTGCAGCTTTTCTGTAACCTGCTTTGACCTAAAGAAGAGAGGAGCCAGACTCTTACTCTAGATGGTGAGTAGCCAGATCTAACCCTGACCACATGCATCAGTCCCGGTCATCCTACAGCCGGGGGGCAACTCATACCAGGAGAGGGAGGTGAGCTAGTGAGGGAGAAGGGGGGGGGGTCACTTTGTCTTTCAAGTCTTAATTTATATTTTAACTTCAAATGTATTTTCAGTGCCTCAGATACAGTTTAATCTTAAGTCTTAAAGGCCCCTGAAACAAAACAAAATTATACTTTATTTTTAAGCTTCCTCATTTTCTTAGAGTCAGTTTATCCCAGTCTCCCATTTTACCCTGACTTAGAGTCCACAAACTTCATCAGACCATCCGTGCTCATGGACTTGGGCCTTTCTAGAGGGAAGCCTAGGGCTCTGCTCCAGATGAGCTGGGCCAACACACCCAGTGCCCGCGACACGCCGAACAGGACTGTGTAGTAATTCATCTCTGTCATGCCATAGTACTGTTGAGGAAAAAGAGAAACCTTGTGAGATCGTGGTACATGCAGTCCACAGTAACACAGACAGCCCCTCTCTTGCCATCCCTTTCTCCAGTCTTAGTCCAGTCAGCCTTAAATAAAAAGAACACCAGGAAAAGTAAAGCAGTTACAAGTCAGTCAAGAGCTGGAACCCAGCCCCTGCCATAGCAACTACATCAAAAGGGCTCTGTGAGGAGGGACACAGAAGATTCCTTGCTCTGGTGGAGCCTGGTAGAGTAGACCTGAAACTCCATCTATTTAAGAGGCTGAGGTGGGAGATCAAGTTAAAATCAGAGGCCAAGGAAACAGCTCAGTTGGTAGAATGTTTGCCAGTTAAGGCTGAGGACCTGAGTTCAGATTCCCAACTTAAACATAAGTCAGGGTTGTGGCATGTGCCCGAAAATCCTGCAGACAGGACCACTTGAGCTTGTCCCCACGGAGTGGCATCAATGAGCTCCAGGTTCATTAAGAGACCCCGTCTCCAAAAATAAAACGGAAAGCAACAGAGGAAGACACTCGACGTCACCTCCGTAGTCCTCATGTGCTTGTATGGGACAGACACATGAACACATTCACCACCAACTAACTACAAAAGCGCCAGGCCTGGTGCTATGTGTACGTCTTCATCTCCAGCCCTTGTGGACAGAGCCAATGAATCTCTGAGTTCAAGGCCAGACTGGTCTACATAGAGTTCTAAGCCAGTCAAGGCTACTGGGTGAGACCTGTGTCTCAAAAAGGGGCCACATGTGAGGCTTTGGGGTCCACATCCCTGCTGTGATTAGGGAGCTGATTTTGTGCTTGGCAGAGAACAATGGTGGGTACAAGGGAGAGAGAAAGTAGGGAGGAGAGGACTCACCTGGAGCAGCACCCCACTGTGAGCATCTACGTTGGGCCAAGGGTTCTTAGCCTTCCCTTGCTCTAAGAGGATATTGGGCACAATCTTGTACAGCTGAGCAACCAGCTTAAACATGGGATCCTTAGGCAGATGTTTCAGAGCAAACTCTCGCTGACAGGAGTATCGTGGATCAGTCTTCCTTAGCACTGCATGACCATATCCCGGGACAACCTGTAAAGAACAGGAAAAAAACAAAATCAAAAACAAAAAAACAGAGTTGGCATGTTCAGGTAGAAAGTTCTTCTCTTCATTCCTAGGGTGATTTGATCCTGGTGCTCATGCAAGACTGTAAATGCAGCCAACCTGGTAGCTCAGGGAGACCTGTCTGAGAATAAATGAAGGGCAGGCTGCAAACAGCTCCGTAGTAGAATGCTTGCCTAGCCGTAAGACGCTGGGTTCAAGCTCTAGCATTATAAAAAAGAAAACTAAATTCACAAGGAAAACACGCAGAGGAAAAAAAAAAAAAAACAGAAACAAAACAAAACAAAAAAACCTTTCTTGGCTAATGCAGGGACTGCTTTTATTCTTTTCTGTATTTTTTCCTTGAGATAAGGTCTCAATGGTCTAGAATTTTCTATCAAACTGCAGTGTGTGGGTCTTGGTCTCTTTCCTAGCTGCTTACCCGCCCTGAGTTGAGTGTGTTCCAGATGTAGTCTCGTAACTTCTCATCTGATACGTCCTTGCCAACTTCCTTCTGTAGCTGTGTCAGCCAGACAAGCACCTCCTACATGTTAAGTTCAAGGGTGGGCGAAGAGAAATGTGAATACACATGCCAAGGAAAGCATGTCAAGATAAAAAACAGAGCATGTGCGTAAAAACAAGACACAGAGCAGAAAGAAAAAGAAAGGCCAGTCTCACCTGATTTGCTAGTCCATGTAGAGGCCCCGCCAGCCCATTCATGGCTGCTGCAAAGGACAGGTAAGGGTCTGAAAGGGCGCTGCCCACCAAATGGCTTGTGTGGGCGCTTACATTACCTCCCTCATGGTCACTGTGGGCATGTAGGGCAGAGCCAAAGGGAGAAAGAGAAGGGCTGATTATGACGCAGACAATTCTTTTCTTTTGTCATTTTGGCTTCATGGGCTCACAACATCTTAGTGCCCAGTCAGCGGATGCCCACTCCCCACGCCTACTTCCACTGACAGGGATATCAAATACATAGCTCAAACACATCCTCAGCTACGCATCCAAGTTTAGTAATGAGGACCAGAAGAGGGCGCTCTTGGGAAGTTGGACTCCCTTATGTGAGTGGCTTACTCTTTTTCCCAGAGGCAATTTCCCCAGGCTTTTCAGCCTTCTTTCCTTATTAATTGCCTATTTTCAATTATAAGATGTTTCTTCCTATTTGCTACAGACCATGTGTTTCCAGATCATAACTTTAAGAAGTTTTTTTGTTTTTGTTTTTTAACATACCCTAATCCCTAGCTCCATTGCTGGGCATAGTGGCACATGCTTTTAATCCCAACATTTGGGAGGCAGAGGCAGGCAGATCTCTGTGAGTCTGAGGGCAACTTGGTCTACAAAGTGAGTTCCAGGACAGCCAGGGCTATACAGACAGACCCTGTCTCAAGAAACAAAAATAAAAACAAAACACAAAGTTTCCCATCAGTCCCAGCACCGGGGTGTAACACTAACTGGGGCTCACCTGTGGATGGTGAGGTACAAACGCATTAGCTCTGTGAACTGAGGGTCCGTGTAGCCTAACATGTTAGTAAAATTGTGGGACCAGTCCAGTTTAGAGTCAATGGCCCCAATACTACTGCCCTCCCGGTACAGATTCCGGTAGATCTTTGCCGCAACACATGGTAGCTTGGCAATCAGGTCCATACAGTCTTCATAGATGAGCTGATGAGAGACAAGAAAGGTGGAGAAAAAAAGGAATTACCCACAAGGCATTAGGCTGTGATACTGACTGTCCTTTGCATTGACAGCTGTGTCCTGAGTGGTTACACACTAAGTATATTTCGAGGTAGTAACAATAAGCATATATTGAGTAAACCACTGTGATCCAGGTTTATAATATCTGCTATGTATTAACACACAATCCCCCATTGTTTCCATTCCCCTAAATGCATGATGGCCACTCACAGATGAAGAACCGAGGCTCCCAGACCTTAGTTATTAAACTACTGTTTTCAAGTCAATTTTACATTCTAGTGTCCATATCAAAGTGCCGAGCAATTATTTACTGGCAGAAGCTCCAACGTTTTAGGTATGCATTAGGTATGCACTGTGCTAAATATATTTATTATACAAGGTTTGATACAAGTACACTTTGACAGAGAACCTGTGTGCAGCATGTAGGAGACCTGGCACTTAATTTTTTTGTAAAATATGGGACTAGAGAGGTGGCTCCGTGGTTAAGAGCACTTGTTCTTGTATAGGATCCAGGTTCAGTTCCCAGCACACACCATGTTGTCTAACAGTGGTCTGTAACTCCAGATTCAGAGCATCAACACCCTCTTCTGGTATATATGTGGGGCACAGACATACATGCAGACAAGACATATATGTGAGTGAATGAATGAACGAACGAATAAATAAACCTTGAAAAACACGCCTAAAGGACAGCATTCTGTTTATCAAATGCTCAGCAGTGAAAACACACACATTTACATTTTATAGATTATACAGACCAAGCAGGTCATATTTATGTATTTAGGAATACATATGCAGACGTACCCACAGACGCAGATTAATAAAAAACAGAAGCCACGAATTTGAAAGAGAGCAAAGAGGGGTATACAGGAGGGCTTAGAGGAGGAAAAATAAAGGCAAAATGGTTCAATTATAATGTAGTCTCAAAAATAAAATTTAAAAGACTTCCCCAAAGCAGTAACATGCCACTATGACAACTGTCTTAAATAAAGGAATATAACTGACCACAATCCTCATGCATCTCTATAAAATTCTGGCCAAGATTCTTGCATTAGCTACCATTTATCATTCATAAGATGCAGAAAAAGATGGCTTCTTTTTTAAATGGGTCTTACATGTGTGCAAAAAATAAATCTAAAACAACAAAACCACATAAAATGTTTGGATACCTCTAAAATATCTTACAGGCACTTATTCTGAAGTGTGATGTGCTGGGTGGTGGCAGTGCTCCAAGTTGGTCTCTGAGCTCCAAGACAGTCAAGCCATACCTAGCTGATTGGTCTATTTCTAAAACATGAATTTTAGGGGCTACAAAGATAAGAGACACAACTGATATGGGATCTCAGGAGCATCATGCCAATATGATAGGACAAGTGATAGCTAGAGGTCTCAGATATCAAGATACCCAGGGCTTTAGCTGTAGTGAGTTTGGCCATTTACCACAAAATGGCTGCTGCATTTAACTCTGAGAAATACACTTCAGCAGTTAAGAGCACTGGCTGCTCTTGCAGAGGACCTGGGTCTAGTTCTCAGACACCACGAGAGTTCTCAACTATCTGTAACTCCAGATCCAGGCCATGTGATGACCTCTTCTGAACTCTTCAAGCACTGTACACATGTGGAACACACACACATACATGCAGGCAAAACATTCATACATATAAGATAATCCACCCCAAAAGATGAAACTTATAGTTGAATCATTGACTTCATGGCAATCTTTCCTATTATCGAAAGCTACACAGTAAATAACAATTATTATTTGTTTTGTTTTCCAAGACAGGTTTCTTTGTGTAGCCCTGGCTCTTTTCAAACTCAGAAATCCACCTGCCTCTGCCTCTCAAGGAATTAAAGGTATGTAATTGTTATAACTGCCCAGTTATAACAATTATTTGAACAGCAGGTAAAGGTGCTTGTTACGAAGCCTAAGTACCTGAGTTCAACTCCTGGGGTCTACATGGGAGGACCTTCACATGCATGCTTTGACACGCAAGCACCTTCTAACATCTGGTCTTCATGGGTTCCCATGCACATAAACTCACACTGGTACACACACACACACACACACACACACAGTGGAATCTTTAAGGGTGTTTGCCGAGGATACACCTAGTCTTCCATCCCCAGCATCTCATAAAATGGTGTGGTGGCAAATGCCTATAATCCCAGCATTCAGAAGGCTAAAGGAAGGCTCAAGGCCAGTCTGGATTATACAGTGAGTTCAAAGACAGTAACTGCTACATAGCAAGATCCTTTCAATGCCCCACTCCCTGCCCTATTTAATAAAGTGGTGTGGGATATGGGTGTGTATGTGTGTTTGTCTACATGTACATGTCTGTGTAATGTATGTGTATATACACATATATATGTATGTATGTATGTGTTTGTGCATTTGTATATATGTATATGTCTGTGTGTATATGTGATGTATATGTGTATATGTATATATACATACACATATATATGTATGTACGTATGTGTCTGTGCATCTGTATGTATGTACATGTCTGTGTGGTGTCTGTGTATATGTGTACATATGTATGTGTTTATGTGTCCGTGTATCATTTACTTTCCCTATACTACTTATTTCCAAATGAACAAAGGGAGCTGAGAAGACTGAGTGCTCCCTCCTCAAGCATGAGTGCCTGAGTTTAGATCTCTAACAACCATGTGAAAACCCAATCACAGCAATAGTGTCTGTAACCACAGCGTTGGGAAGGCTGAGACTGCTGGATCCCTGGAGTTTACTGGCCAGGCAGGCTAGCCAATTTAATGAGCTTGCTTCAGTCAAAGACCTGTCTCAAAAAACAAAGTAGATAAAGCAGAAAGGATAATGAAGACAACTGATATTGACGCCTGGCCTCTACACACACAAACTCCACACATACAAAGAAATGGGTGTCTTCTTGCAAACCTAGCTATATAATCCGCACTTCTGTGTGGAGTTGCAAGAGGACTGTAGCAAGCAGTGTGCACTGTATTACGCACTGGGATAGCATGCCGTGGCCTTTCCACGTCCAATAACAGTTCCAATGACTGTAATCACTTTTTTTCTTCTTTTTTTGGTTTTTCAAGACAGGGTTTACTCTGTATAGCCCTGGCTGTCCTGGAACTCACTCTGTAGACCAGGCTGGCCTCGAACTCAGAAATCCGCCTGCCTCTGCCTTCCAAGTGCTGGGATTAAAGGCGTGCACCACCACCGGCCGGCTTGCTAGCCACCTTTCTAGCCCTGACAGTGTCTGGGTGGTCTACAGAAAGTGACTGGCACTAGTCCTCCTGGACTGTAATTGATTAGCTGTCACCCACCCAAACCTAAGGCTTCATAAAAGCTCCCCTTATCTGGGCTGGTGAGATGGCTCAGTGGATAATAGCACCTGACAAACAGTTTGATCCTTGGTACCCACATCGTATTAGGAAGAAATTCCTACAAACTGTCTTCTGACCTTCACATGCTGTGTGAGTGCTCAAATAAATAGGATGAATGGGGAAAAGATAGGAGAGCCCATGCTCTATTTTCTTTATGACTTCCACAGCAAACAAGTACTATCTTACAGGGAACTCTTGGTTTTGGGGACTGAACTTGGGGCCTCACTCACGGTGAGCGAATGCTCTCTGATCGCAGTCCCTAACAGTTCACCCCATCAGATCTCCTACCTCCCAGTACTTGGCTCTGTTCATCCCCTCGGCATACGCCCTGGCGAAGTTGCTCTCACTGTTGAGGGCAGTGATGGCCGCACTGAGCTGAGACATGGGGTGCAGGTTGGTGGGAAAGTTGTCCAGCATGGTGACCACATGAGAAGGGAGAGCTGCCCTTTTTGCCCATTCTTGTGAGAGCCAAGATACCTGTGAACAAGGAGACATGCTCAGAAAAATACAACAGCAATAAATAATATTACTAAAGATAATTCCGCAGGGTTCAGTACACTCCACTTAGAACTGGTCAGACTCTGCTGACACTTCTCAGAGCACTCTTATGAACTCTAGCTATGGGCAGGTGAGGAGTCCATTTTGACTAGAGAAAAGCAAGGAAGGGGAAGGGGAAAAGGGGAAAAGGGGAAGGGGAAGGAAGGGGAAGAGCCATGTTCTTAGGACATACCTGTTCCTCAGTGGGCATCTGGCCGGTTACCAGCAGCCAAAACAAGCCCTCAGGCAGGGGCTCTTCCCCACCCTTAGCCTTAGGCAGCAGTTTCTGGCATTCAGGGATACTGTAGCCTCTGAAACGGATGCCCTTGAGAAAGAAGAGAGAGAATTACAACCAATACCAGACACTTCAATGTGAGAGGATAGACTCCTTCCCACAAGCTATCTTCTGGTATTCAGACTTACAATGTGGCACTTGTACCTGGGCACATGCACGAATGCACACACGCAAAGTAAAAATATTTACTTAAAAATATATATATTGGGCTGGGTGTGGCAATGCACACCTTTAATCCCAGCACTCAGGAGGCAGAGGCCAAGACAGGAGAACCGCTTGTCTAGAGACCAGCCTGTATCTACAGAGTGAGTTCAAAAATAGCACTACATAAAGAAAATCCTGTCTCAAAACAAATAAAAAATGTGTATTTTTAAAATATTCACTTGTTTAAAATTTGTTTTGAGATAGAGTGCATCAATGTACTCTTGGCATATACTGTGAGACCACAGTGGCCTCAACCTCAAGAGTTGCACAAGCACCACCACGCCTGGCTAATCATGTTACTATTCTCTGTGAGTGGGTGTACAGGTGAGTGCAGGTTGCTGAGCCACCAGATCTCCACAGCGCAGGAGTACCAAGTGTTTGTGAGGCAACACATGTGAGTCTGAGAGGCAAACTTGGTACCTATCAACAAGAGCAGTATGTGCTCTTAACTGCTAAGCCACCTCTCTAGTCCCATAAATGTTTGTTTTTCTTTTTTTTTTTTCTTTCTTTTCCCTTCTCCCTCTTGCTCCAGCCTGCTCACTCCGGCCCAAGCACACTGTATCTGTCTTCAGCCACCCATAAGAGGGCATCAGATCTTATTACAGATGGTTGTGAGCCACCATGTGGTTGCTAGGATTTGAACTCACGACCTCCTGAAGAGCAGCCAGTGCTCTGAATGGCTGAACCATTGTTTTCAAATCAGGGTTTCTTCTGTATAACTCTGACTATCCTGGAAATCACTCTGTAGACCAGGCTGGCTTCAAAACTCAGAGATCTGCCTACCTCTGTCTCGAGAGTGTGCATTAGAGGAGTGCGATTTTTTTCTTTTTAATTAAAAAAACAAAAGCAAAAAGTCATGCTTGCACCAGACTGCCATGAGTTCAAGGTCAGTCTGGTGCACACAGTCAGTTCCAGGTCAGCCAAGGCTACAGAGTGAAACCTATCTCAAAAACCAAACAAAACAAGAACATCGAAAGAACCAAAACCAAACAAAACGCTGGTACTTTCAAATATTCATTCTTCACATACTGACTTCTGCCTTTGCTGTCTTACTCTGTACTTGGGTGTACGAAAGAGAAAGCGTGTTCTTCAGTTCCTATTCACACCTAGTCTGTCTGCACTGTGCTCCAAACTCATCTGTATGGTCAGAAGCCCGACCATCACTGGCAGGCGATGAAGTCTTACCTCATCAGGATCAAGAACTGATGTCTCATACACAAGTCCCTTCATGCCTCTCATGCCACCATACATCTGAAGGAAAGAAGTTGCAACCAATCGTCAGTGACTCGGACTAAAGCTGGGTAGAGCTTCATGGAGTCCAGAAAGGATGATCACTTTCTTGAAAGACTACATTAGGAGGCAGTTTCTGGGGCTGGATTTCTAGACCTGAACTAGCATGTCACAAGACATGCTTGACACATTCCCAGTGCTGGGAATTAATGCTCATTCCAAGTGACCACTGTGCCTTTGCTTGCTTCCTTTCCTTACTGTATTTTATTTTTCCTCCTGACCATTCCCGACTTCCTCTAGACTTAAAGCTAAGTTAGATGGAATTAGATCTACTATGGGCAGGTCGAGGGAAAGAGGCAACGATTAGACACTGGTAGCTGAGTGGCCCAAACTCTTAAGGCTGAGGAAGCTACCCGAAAGCTAGAGGACTTACTGGAGTACAGTCTAACTGGACGGCTGGCACAGCATCAATCAGAAGACAGTCCAGGCCACAGTTAAAGAGTTGTGAACTGAACTAGAAATAGAAACTTCATCTTTGTCAGAGGTGAATGAGGATAGGCTTAATTATTAAATTTACAGAAAAGAACAACTCTCTAATGAATACCATAAACCCCAACATTTTATTGTGCAGAACTGAATACTTTTTGAACTACCAGTAAAGAAAATGGTACCTTTGTGGCACACATTACAGAGCTACTTTCCTCATCTAAGACACCAGAGCTCTTACCATGTCTACAGTGATTTGGCCCACCACTGTCTTCCCATGCTGCTGTTTGAAGTTCTTAATTCTGGCTTGCTCCTTAGGTATCAGATTGCTCAGCACCTCTTTCAAATTCTGGAAACAGAAATAGACGAGTTAAGTGATAGAAGAAAAATCTATAGGGTTTCCTACTGTGGAGAAAGGTATGTGAATGCTTGTTAGCATTTCTGTCTGACAGGCATGGGGAGGAGTGAATGGGGAGCTTCATTTTGCAGAGTTGAAAATGTCCTGGATGTGGACAGTGATGCTCACTTAATGATTAAAAAGTCAGAAATGGTGGACACACGCCTATAATCCTAGCACTCAAGAGGCTGAGGCAGCAGGATTAGTGAAACCACCCCGAATCTAATAGAAGGGCCACATAACAGGACTTTGTACCAGGAATTCAAACAAACAAACAAACAAACAAAAACCCTTTAACTGTAAATTTTTCTTCATCCAGGGGGTATGAGTTTAATTTAATGGTCACGTGCTTCCCTAGTATGTTTGAGGCCTCGGCTTTAATGCTCAACATTACAAAAAGCAAAAAGGGAAGGGGAACATTTGCTGTTCCTCAGTATGCTCCACTAAACAAATTTCTTTAAATAGTGTTATAATAATCACAACATAACTATTGGCTAACTCCATCAGACTTAGGGTAATACGTTAAGTAGTTGCCAAGCACTCTATCCTGAGGTCAGACTGCGGCACGGACTCGCAGTCCTTGCCAGATCTTACCGTGGAAGAAGCACTGGCGTGCCGGGCAGCAAGGACGAGGCAGGATGAGTTCTGTAACGAGACAAGACAAAATCCTTACTAATGCCCTTCTACTGAGGAGTTGTGGTGACTCAATCTCTCGCTCCATTTTCATCTGTTAGGATATTTGTCATAAAGCTGAACAGCTGGCCAGTGATTCTGCTTCTCATATCCATAGTGTCACGAGTGTTCCTGCAAGAAGTGTCCTGTCCATCACACAGCTGAGTTCCTGGGCAACAGCTGTTCTAGTGTCTAGTGCGTCCACATTTAATTGTCAATATGTCTGAGTGGCCCCACTGGCAATTGCTGCTGCTGCTAGGATGTCTGCATCATTAAAGTCTCCTTATTCAATTAACCTGTCCAATCCTTTAACCACAGCATTTTAACCTTCCCAGTTTATTTTATTTTCCAGAGAACCAGACAGGAGCAACGGGGTGTTGCATGTCTGATTATACAAAGATGCTAATTACAACTGATGCAAACTACAACTGTCATGTTCTGTCATGTCCGTTAAAAGGAGAAGCAGGAAAGGATTATCCCACTTGCCCATCCTTTCTGGTTTTAAAAGCACATAGAATATCTACAAAGAAGCAACCGACAGACAACTACTTAAGACCATCAGTAGAGGGGCTACAGAGATGGCTCAGCAGTTAAGAGCACTACCTACCAGCTCTTGCAGAAGACCCAGGTTTTAATCCCAGCACAAAATCAAAACAGAGGTGGCTGAAGAGAGAGCTCAACAAACAGAAATCTTCCAGTGGACTAAGGATTACCAGCAGCCATATGGCAGCTTGCAACCATCTGTAACTTTAGTTCTAGGAAATCTAATGCCCTCTTCCAGCTTCCACAGGTACCAGGCATGGATGGTACACAGAAGTACTTGTCTAATATGCACAAGGCCTTGGATCCCCTCTCTGCTCCCTCAAAGAACTCCATAAACTTTATGTATGCAGTGATACACAGATAGTCCCAGCACTCAGGAGGCAGAGGCACTAGAATCAGAGTAAGATAACCCTCAGCTGAAAGAGTTTGAGCCCACCCTTGTACCATGTCTCAAAAGTAAATAAATTAATGGAAATTCAGACTTGTGTCTCAGAGTTAACTTCAATCTACAGTTTACATGAAAAATCGCAGCAAGTCCTAAAAGGTCTACCACTTCATTCTGTTATCTTGGCTATAGACCTAACATAATAGTCTCATATTTAAAATCTCTAAAATGGTAATAAAAAGCCAATTCTAGGGGTGTGGGAGATGGCTCAGTGGGCAAGAGTGTTTACTCTGCAAGCATGAAGACCAAGCCCAAATCTCCAATACCCTCAAAAAAGCAAGACATGTTTTTCTAAAGTTACTAGGTATTTTGTTATTAAATAAATATAACCTGTAAGTTCTTTTCAGAATATTTTAACATATTTGTTTTAAGTGCAGTTCTATCCATAATTAGTATCTTGCAAATATAGGTCTAAAAAAAAAAAGTAACATAATAGGCATGCAGCTTGTACCTGTAACTCAGAAACTAACTGTGGGGCTGAGAAAGGAGGATCCTAAGAGTCAATCAGCCTAGCCAGAAAGGGGTAATCATCCAGTCTCAAAGCACCTGCAGACAGTGACAGAAGACACCCAACCTTGTACCCTAGCCTCCACTCCTACACACTTATATGCAGTATGCACCACACACAATAAGCCACTTTCAGAACAGTTAAATAAAGCACAGGAAATAATTTGTATGAAGGCATGCAGGAGGGCTTGGCAGTTAAGCACACTTGTTCCTGCAGAAGACCCAGCACCCACATGCTGGCCCACAAACATGGTAACTCTGGTACCAGAGGATCTAATCTCCCTACGAACCAGGCATGCAGGTGGTGCGCAGACATATGTGCAGGCAACCACTCATATACATAAAGTTTTAAATGAGAATCTTAAAAGCTGGGTTTGGCAGTGAAACCTTTAATTTCAATACTTAGGAGAGGCAAGTGGATAGCTGCAGTTCAAGGTCAGCTGGTCTACAAACCAAGTTCCTAGGTACCTAAAGCTGCTTGTACATAGAGAAACCCTGTCTCGAAAAACCAAAAGCCGAAAATCAAAACAACAAATTTTAAAGCATGCAGGACACTGATTTGTGTATAAGTAATAAATTCAGTGTTTGTTTCTTTAAAAATGCACTAGCCTTGTACAGCATGGTGGTGACATGACTGTAATCCAAACACTATAAAGGCTGAAGCAGGAGGACTCAAGTGCTAGGCTAGCCTGGGCTAGAGTGAATTTGTGTATTTGAAAAAGAAAAAAAAAAAAAAAAAAAAAAAAGCCTGGTATCATAGCCAGGACCAGCTGGAAAGTATGTAGAGGGATCAGGAATTCAACAGTCTCAGTTATAAACCATATCCAGTTTGAGAGCTATGTGAGACCCTATCTCAAAAGAAAGAAAAAAAGAAAAACAGAATTGTATTGGCTATAACACGAAGAGTCAGTTAAACCCTACTAGGAAAGAGTGAATCGCTAATTCCCTTTGGCAACAAAACAGGAAATAATTCCTCAATCTCCTATTTTTTTGTGAGGGGGTGTTACTGAGACAGGGTTATTACTCTATAGCCAAGGGTATTCTGGGACTCAGGATATATATAATCATGCTAACCTGGAACCTGTGCCTAATTTCTCCTTAAACCCTCTGAAATGACAGCAGTTCCAGACAGGAGGTGCTTGAGGTCACACCCAAGCCAGGCACACCTCCATTCAGCTACCATCGGTTGCCACCGAGAGCTGCAGAATAGCTTTGTACAGTACACTCAGGTTATTCTCACTGACAGGACAGGAAGATTACAAACTTCTGAGTCACTCTTGAACTTCTACCTCCCAGCTCCTCCCCCACCCTGGAGGCATGGCACCAGGGATTTCGGCTTCTGGTTGCTTGCCACAAGTAGTCACCTCACTGAACAGCAGCTGTCAGGCGAACCAGGCAGCCACTCCACTCAATAGGTTAGTTCCTTCATGGGGAGAGCTGCTACCATAGCTGTGTGAGTAATGGCCGACAGCCAGGATTCCCTCCCTAAAGCATGAAAGTGCAAGTGCCACAACTATTAAGAAGCTTTTTCAAACCTCTTATCATACACAGTTGCTCATTTTATTTGAGACAGTAACCCAGGCTGGCTTTGAATCTATGCTCCTCCTGCTTGACTCCTGAGTGCTGGGATTACAGGTGTGCTTGTTTTATACCTGACTGATTACTTCTGATCTGTTTCATTTCTGAGACAAGATCCCACTATGTAGCCCAGGTTGGCCTGGATCCTCCTGTCTTGGCATCATGAGGACTGGGATTGTAGGTACAAGGTACCTGGCCCAGTGACTCTGCAGTTATTGATGGAAGTATGTTTCTTAAATGGGCTGACATCAAAAAAATATTATCACCTCTATTTTACAGGGCTAAGAGAGAAAAAGACCAATGAGTTATATGGTAATGCTGTGAAAGAAACTTTTCTTTTTTCTTTTTTGTTTTGTTTTGTTTTTCGAGACAGGGTTTCTCGGTGTAGTCCTGGCTATCCTGGAACTCACTCTGTAGACCAGGCTGTCCTGGAACTCAAAAATCCACCTGCCTCTGCCTCCCAAGTGCTGGGATTAAAGGCATGCGCCACCACTGCCCGGCAAAAAAAAACTTTTCTATAGTCTTAAGAATATTTCTGCTAGGGCTGGAGCGATGGCTCAGCAGTTAAGGGCACCGACTGCTCTTCCAGAGGTCCTAAGTTCAATTCCCAGCAACTACATGGTGGCTCACAACCATCTGTAATGGGATCCAATGCTGCTTCTGGTGTGCATGAAGACAGCAACAGTGTACTCACATACATAAAATAAATGAACCTTTTAAAAAAAGACCATTACAATTAGAAAAATAAAAAATATTCCTGCTAAAATAGGTCAATGGGCAAAGTGCTAGTCAAGCATCAGTGAACTAGCACCTCACACTCTGGAATCTTATTTGATAGCCACTCAGTATATTGTATTCTTATACCCTTCCATCTTCTTATATCACTAATTCCTATAAAGGGCTCCCTCTTTTTTATCAGAACAAGACAATTTCCCTTCAACCACTGACTCTGACTACATCCCCAGAACTCCAACATTAAAACCTTGAGAGGCTGGGCATAGTATTGAAGCCTTTAATGGCAGCACTTGGGAGGCTGAGGCAGGCAGATCTCTGTGAGTCTGAGGGCAACCTGGTCTACAAAGTGAGTTCCAGGATAGCCAGGGCTACACAGAGAAACCCTGTCTCCAAAAAGAACAAAAACAACAACAAAACCTCCGCAAACCAGAAAAGCCAAGAGTGGTGGCCCATGTCTTTAATCCTAGCACTTGGGAGGCAGAAGCAGGCAGATCTCTGAGTTCAAGGCTATAGACTGCTCTATATGTGAGTTCCACATCAGCTAGAGATACATAGGAGACCTTACCTCAAGTAATGATGGAGCTAGAGAGATGGCTACGTGGCTAAGATGCAGTACCAGAGTTCAGTTCCCAGCACCAACACTGGATAGCTCATAATCCTTCCAACTCTAGCTTGGGAGGGAAGGGGGTGCACGGGTGGGGGTGGGGGTTGAAGCCACCATTCTCAGAGGAAAATACATAAACATACTTATAGTGAAATAAATCAGGCAGGGTGCAGTGGTGCCGACCCTTAATCGTAGCACTGGAGACACAGTGAGTTTGAGGGCAGCCTGGTCCACACATTAAGTTCTAGAACAGCCAGGGCTACATTATGAGACTCTATTTCAAAAATAAATAGAAACACCTGCCTCCTTAGTGTTAAACCTGAAGGCCTGCCATGGTGATGCACACCTGAAGCCTTAGAGCTTGGGCGGCGGTATAGGTAGGATCAGTTTAAACCAGCCTCAGTTATCTGGAACCCTGTCTCAGAGGAACTCGAAAAGGAAATTTAAAAAAAGAACAACCAACCAAAAAGAAAAACCAACTAACAAACAACAACAGTAAACTGGCCTAGAACAAAGACTCCTCTGTTTCCAGAATCAGGTCAGAGAACTAAAGCCATTTACAGCCTGTGTTTCACAATGGTCATGCTGGAAGCTAGCCTGCAATGTTTGGTCAGGCCACTTACAGACCAAGCAGAGTAGTCCAGATTTTATACTCTGACCCCCTTAATACTAATAAGAGCTCTCTTAATAATTCTACCTGTCAAGCCAGGCAGTGGTAGTGTACTCCTCTGATCCTAGCACTGGGAGACAGAGGCAGGCAGATCTCTAAGTTTGAGGTCAGCTTGGTCTACAGAGCGAGTTCCAGGACAGCCAGAGCTACTACAACCAGTCTTAAAAAAAAAACAAAACAAAAGGCAAAATCTACCTATCACTTTCCTCTTACATTATTACTTAAGTGTTTGAGCCACACACACACACACCATGGCTTTGGTGTGGAGGTCAGAGGACAAATTACAGAACTGGCTCTGTCTTTCCACCACGTGGGACCGGAGTGGTCATCAGGCTTTGCAGCCAAGTGCCATTACCTGCTGAGCCATCTTGCTGGCTCCTACCTGTCATTCTCACAGTATCTTGCCTACAAGTTCACTAATTATTCAGAGAGGAAAACCATAAAAGATTATCATTCATACTCAGAAAAAGACTGAGTTGCCCAAATCAAAAACAAAGAACAGAGTCTTAATTTTTTTTAAACAATTATTTATTTATTATATATAAGTACACTGTAGCTGTCTTCAGACACACCAGAAGGAGGCATCAGATCTCATTTCAGATGGTTGGGAACCACCATGTGGTTGCTGGGATTTGAACTCAGGACCTCTGGAAGAGCAGTCAGCGCTCTTAACCCCTGAGCCATCTCTCCAGCCCCAGAGTCTTAATTTTTTGTTTCAGCAGAAATCCATTCTGTTCTTTGTAAGTCAATTTATCCAGCACTTGGGAGGCAGAGGCAGGAAGATTTCTGAGTTCAAGGACAGCCTGGTCTACAGAGTTCCAGGACAGCCAGGGCTACACAGAGAAACCCTGTCTCAGAAAATAAATAAATAAATAAATAAATAATAAAGTAAATCAATTTATTTTATTAAGTATTTTTAAAATTATGTGTGGGAGACCCGGTCTCACTACACAGCCTTGGCTGGCCTCAAACTCATAACAGATACATGTGTCTGCCTCTGAAATGCTGGGATTAAGGTAAATGCCAACATGCCTAGGTTATAAATTTTATTTTTAAAGATTTTTTTAATTTATGCATCTGCGTATGCCATATGCGTGCAGAAGGCCAGAAGAGACCATAGGATCCCCTGAACCTAGAGTTAAAAGAAATTGTAAAGTCACCCAATGTGGGTCCTGGGAACCAAACTCTCACCTTTTTCAAGAGTAGTATATGTTCTTAAGTGATAAGCCATCTCTCCAGATCCAACTTATTGTTTTTTAATGTATTAGCTTTCATTACTTTTAACTTAGAAATTCATCCCTGGGCTGGTGAGAAGGCCCAACACGTAAAGGCACTTGCTACCACATCTGATGATCTGAGTTTGTAGGAGCAAAAAATTAACTCATATAAATTCGTAAGTGCTGTGTGACATGTGCCCAGACACAAATTATTACATATACACTAAATGTACATGATTCATCACCTTAACATTTTCTTGAAAATAAATGGTTCCCTCACTTCTGCTAGATTTAAAAAAAAAAAAATAAATAAAACAAGTTTTAGCGCCTAACACTTTGGTCCAGGTTTTACAAGAATCCTTTCTTAAGTAATGTAAAATAATAAAGCTGGGTATAGGTCATGCCTGTAATCCCAGCAACACACATCAGTTCAAAAATATAAACACCAACTGTCAGATCCCACCTCATTTCTTGAGGATCACAGTCTCATCAAATCAGCATGCCAGGCAATGGTGCTGAGGAAGACCCGGGCTGTGTTAGTAACGGCAGACGCTAACAGGATACTGCTAAAGCTGCCCAAGAAATCACAGTGTGGCTTTAGCTAAGATCCAAGTCTAGTTCCCTACGCTGCATGCTCGGGTTCTAAGGACAAGGAATGCCAATAGATCTCTTCTCTACTTCCTCCCCATGCTTCTGTTCTTGCTGCGCCCATGAAGTCCTATGATACCAATTTAAAGGCCAGAGGAACAGACTTATCTATCCTACAGTTAACACTAAGTCCCCCTTGGTCAAGGAAGGTAAATGGCCACAGATTGGAACGTTGCCTATTCCACAGGAGAGAAATGACTCTGCTTTGTTGGGATTAACTTCAGATTGGGACTTACAGAAACGTGTAGTGAAGCTGGGCACAGTGGTGTACGGCTTTAATTCCAGCGCCTGGGAGCAGAAGGCAGAGCAGGTGTATCTGAGTTTGGGCCCAGCCTGTGCTACACAGAGAAACCCTGTCTTGGGGGAGGAATAAATAAACAATGGGGGTCAGGGAGGAAGAAAGTAGTGGTGCAGACATGCTGTAAGTCACTGTGCCACGTTAATATAAAACTGCACTGATCTTTTCAAAGTTCCAAGCATCCCAGCCTAGAGAAGTAATTCTCACTGATACAGAATCCCCTTTAGGATGGGTGTGATGGTGCAAGTCTTGAACTCCAGCACCTGAGACAGACTTAACATGGGGATTAAGAGAGTTCTTGGCCAGACTTGGGTTACATGGTGAGATCCTTAAAACAACATTCCTTTTAGATAGGGCTGATTAAGCATGTTGACTTCAAAAGCTTGCAGGTGACCCGGTGGCCCTATTCCAATCCCTATCCAATCCCAGATCACCGATGAGAAGACCAGGACAAAGCCGAGCTCAAGTAAGATAAACAAGCCTGTGCTACAGAACTCCTGGCCAAGATCTACTTATGTCTGTCTATAGGTCTTGACAGATTTTATTTTTTGGTAAAAAATAATAATCCTTTTCCCAATTGTTTTTTTCCCCCCTTAACAGGTTTCTTATAGCCACAGGCTGGCCTGAAACTTTTGGAACTTAAGCTCTCTCTATGTTAGACTCTTTAATCCTGGAACCACAGCCATGCGTCAGTGCAGGTGCACACACTGAAGGTTTACAAACCTAGGGGCTCGCACATCTAAGGCAAATACTCTTTCACTGAGCTCTATCTCCCTATTTTCAAACCCCACCCCCACCCCCCCAGACAGGGTTTCTCTGTGTAGCTCCCACTATCCTGGAGCTCACTCTGTAGACCAGGCTGGCCTCGAACTCAGAGATCAGCCTGCCTCTATGCTCCTCCAGCCCCCCCTTATGCTAGGATTAAAGATGTGCACCACCACCAGTCTTTAAAGCCTCTCTTAGTATTAAAAAGTAAAACTGGTCACCAACGACTAAGGAAACGGGCTGACTTGGAAATCTTAGGTAGTTAGGAGCAATGCTGGCGCTGAAAGACTCCCAGCTGCACTGCTTGGCCCTCTCAAGTTTCTACCCCTGAATTCTGTTAGGCTTTGACAGTTTTGTGTGGTTTTGCTTTACTGTTCTCTTTCCCAGTGTGTCTGTGACTTCAGATGTCTTCATCCACTGGCCTTTACCTTACTAACATCTGAATACAAAGTCTCACTAAAACCTGTTTCCTGACAGACTGACTGGCAAAGGAGACCCTGAGGTCCTGTCTGTCTCCACTCTTCCCCCAACCCCAGCACTATAAGGGCCCATAGGTGATGTAACTGAGGTGGCCTTTAGGTGGAAGTAGGGATATGAATTCAGGTTCTTACCTTTACACAGCAAGCACTCACACTTGGCGTTCAAGCTTAAGGGAACTCGCTCTGTGAAGCCCAGGATGACCTTGAGCTTGTAATAATCCTCCTGTCTAAGCTCCCCAGTGTTTGTTTTACAGTTGAGGGACCCCATGCTCTGCTTCTGGGCTTTGCTGATTCTGTTGTTCTTGTTGTTGTTTTGATTTTTGATACAAGGTTCCTCTGTGTAGTCTTGGATGTCCTGGAACGTCTGCACACCAGGCTGGCCTCCAGCTCCAGATGACAGAGATCCACCTGCCTCTGCCTCCAGAACACTGGGATTAAAGGTAAAGGTGTGTGCTATCACTGCCTGGGTGTCTTTGCTGATTTCAAGAGTAAGTCTCACCTCTTTACTTGGGAGTATCATGTAGCTTGGGATGGCCTCAAACTCACTATGTAGCTACGTTTCCCCAGTGTTGGAATTACAGCCATGTAACACTGCGTTCAACCCAAGGCACACTGAGATTCAAGCAACTTGACCAAACGAGTCCAAAAGACTTTCAAGTTTCTGGGATCCTCAACTCCATTTCTAACATAAAAGAATGACAATACAAATGTGGCCCAGTCATCCCCCAAAGCATTCTGAAATTTCCCAGGGCTTTAAGAGGCAAGAAGTAAATCCAAGGGCCTTTTCAAGTTCACTGTTGTGTTAGACTATCTGGTCTGGGAGAGCAGCTCTGAACCGATCTAATTATAGGTCCGACATTTTGCCAAAACACCATCTAGAATTTGCTTCATTTCCCAAGAGGTTCCCTTACCCAGTTCCTTGGCAGCAGGAGTAGCAACAGCCAAGTAAGACAAGTGTCTACCAAATAACCAGTCCCTACCTTGTTGCTGGACACAGAAAAACCCCAAGATAAATCCTACAGGTTTTGTGGTACACCTGACAACTATGCATCCCACACAGCAAGTCAAAGCGAGTCTTTTCTTTCCTCCAGATGTACTCTTCTTCAAACTGTCTACTGATGAGAAAAACTATTAGTTTCATTAAAACTAAAAGAGAAGGCAAGGTCATTTGTGGGACTGTCCCCACTTGGATTAGAAAATGAGATTCCTGCAGCATAGCTGGGCCTCAGTTTAAAGGCCCTAGTTATGCAGAGCCCAAAGTAGTGATGATGTGAAATTAAGAGTTATCCCTGCTTGGACTTGGACTTCAAAATTTAAAAGGCAAACTGTCAAATTAAAGGGCCCGAGGGAATAAAAGGAAGTACTCCTGGTAAGTAGTGGAATTGAGTCACGTGACCTTGGTGTTACTACCTCACGCCTGTCTTCATTTATTGGCCTGTAGCTTGGAGGAACAACCTTTCTGGTTCTTGCTAGAGCCTTATGTGATACTCAATCAGCAGGTTTAACAGAAATGCCCCACCCTATCCTAGCTCCTCCTATATATATTAAGTACAGAAGTCCCAAGGACAAAGAGGAGCTGGGGGGCTCTAGTCCTCTAGCAAAACTGAAACGGCGGGGTCACTTAAAGGCTTCAATTACACTGAGGAAAGAAACAGGTCCTGACAGGACTCACCCACAAAGCAGAGCTCAAATTAGCCCCAGTCACCAAGTGAGCGCATTTGTACATCCCCCCCCCACTCCTCCAAACAGTTCTCGCCCTAACTCGGGGGCACCCCAAACCTCTGCTCTCTGGCCTCGCAGCCAGGGCCGTGCATCCCTCTCTTCCACCTTGGATGCTTGATATGACGGAAGGCGGGCCTCCGGGCCGCCGGGGGCTGCAGGCCGGCGGCGGCAACGTTCACCTCAGCCGGAAGGGCACGCAGCACATGGCCTAGGAGCTTAGGGAAGGGCTGGCGGCCTGCCAGTGCCGGGCCCCTTTAAGGCGCGGAGGGCTGCGCTCCGGTGTGGGAGGGAGAGCCGGTGCGGAGGCCCTGCGGTCGCCTCAGCCCCACCCCGCGCGCCACGGCGCGCTCCCTCCTTTAAGCTCACCTTGGCTCCCAAGAGCCGGGCTGCCGCAGTGAGGAGAGCCATGGCGGGCGAACTCTGGGACCTGGAGGGAAGGGATCGAAGGGAGAGAGCTGTAGCTGCAACAGGAACGGCCGCCGCTGTGATGGAGACCGCGCCAACCGGCCGACAAGGTTGAAAGGAGGCGGCCGAGGGACAGGGTAGACAAACCGGCAGAGGCGCCCAGCCCAGGGTCCTCGGCGAGGCCCCGCCCCCTGGCCGAAATCTGAGCCCGCCCCTCTCCGGGGACCCAGCCCGGCCTCAGCCATTGGCCGAAGATGGAGAAGGGGCGGGACCTGAGCCGTTGACAGATGTTATGGCGGGGAGGATTGGCCCATGCGGATTAGGCTAATAAGGAGTGGGTGGGGAGGGGTTTGTAGGTGTCTAAGGATGTGCCTGAGAACTCAGTTAACTTCCTTCTTTGGCTTTTCCCTTTGCCCTTAACACATTTCGGATTCTCCGGAGAACGGAAAAGATAAAGCTCCAGCACGCGACTTTTGAAGGTCACAGCACACAGCAACTAACCTTTGCACTTCTCCTACCTGCTTGGCATGCTTTCTTAAAGAATGTCTTTGGTTAATGACTTCATGGCCATCGAGGTGACATCATGCAGAAAGCCCGCTATGATGCCAGAGTTAGCTGCTTGATGGTCATTTGTGAACAGCAGAAATCTTGATATTACAGATACTGACCCCATTATGTGGAGAAGAGCAAAACCAGAAGCCTGAATGTTTAGTCGTGTTTGTGAACTGTATGAAATCTAAGTCTTACAAAAGCCTCCTCAATATGAAGGAGCCCTTCAGTCTTTGGGTCCTGGACCTTATGATTCTGTCATTCCTCATACAACCCCATAGAGCCAGCCCACCTTAGATGAAGCCACAGGATCCGGAGCTGCAACCCTCCACTCAAGATCAGGTGTTACACACTCTCTCTTTTTGTCCCATCACTCACAGTATTTTCAAAGGACTCAAGGACACTTCTCCTACTTGGCTCTCTCTCTTATTCCTGCTTCCCCAGAAACCATTGCAGTGAATGACACAAGAATTTAATGATCTTACACATCACTCTTAAATGACCCTGGGTAGAACACCTCAGAACTTCTGTACTCTCCTGTGCCTACTGTGTAATTGGCCTAAGGGTGGAGAGAAACTGACCTAAAGATCAGCGCACCTTATCTATAAACCCCAAGCCCCAAATGTACCTTTTATCTTACCACAAGGCAGTAACAAAGTGCAGAGGTCTCAGTATCCATGTAAGCCAAGTTCAGATAGTCCTTAATTATAGAGGATATAGTTTGTGGCTTGGAAAAAGAGAAAGAAAACCCCCATTTCCCCAAGTTTCCTCATATACATATTCATACCTACCCAGCAGTATTAGTCCTGCTTGGAAATTGGGTAGTTCTTAGGTGAGAGAGAACTTTATCAAGAAAAGCTGCACCCCTGGAGAAGCACTAACCTTAGACTACCTCCCCAGGAACTTCAAAGCTTCACTGATCAATATTTGCTCCCAATTTAGCATCTCGCATGGGGTTTCCTCATAAGCCCAGAATAGTCTGACCTGGTTCCTTCCCCCCATAGTTAATTATCCACAGAGACTAGCTACCAGATCAGAGGCCTGAACTCCAGTGCCCTAAGTAACAAGAGGCTGTCCCCATCAGGTGAGGCTGCCAAAGGGACGATTATTGGGTGACTGTAATGATAACTGGAGTTTTAATAACTGCAGGGAGAGTGCGGGGACAGTAAATGCTTTAAGCCTCTTGATAGGATTCTGTATTTTAACGTCAAAATTGTATTTATTTGAAGTTGTTCAGTCCTGGTGTTCATTGTTATAAAATCAATGTGAAAGCCCAGAAATGAAGGGGGTTAAGTGGTATTGTCCAAAAGCTGAGTCTGTATCCGTCTGTCTGTCCCTCATTGCTGGGAATTAATGTGGTTTCTAACATGCTATACGAATACTCAAACACCAAACCACACCCCTAGACCTAGAGTCTCTTTCTGAACATAGATGGGAAAGTTAAGACTGCCATGAATATAATAGCTAATTAAACTCTAGGTCCAAATATATCTGAGTGAGAACAAGAAGAGGCCACAGAACAGAATTGACATCATTGTGACCTTGGGAAGATTCAAAATGCTCAGGAACAATGGTGCCCCCTGGTGGTCAAAAACAAGTGGGAGAATGCCGGATCTAGAATCCTCTTAAAATTGTCTACTTATAGATAAACTCCCTTACTTAGTAGACAGTAGTTTGCTCTCTCTCTCTCTCTCTCTCTCTCTCTCTCTCTCTCTCTCTCTCTCTCTCTCGCTGTATACAGGAACATGTGTATGGTTACATGAGTCTCACACATGCCAAGCCATAAGCTACATCAATGCCCTGTTTTAAAAATGTTGAGAAACTAGGAGTTTCTCACATGTATATATAACCCAACATTTGGGAGGTGGAGGCAGGAAACACTGGAGTTCATTTTTGGTTACACAGTAAGTTCAAGGACTGCCTGGGGTGTATATAGAGACTGCCTGGGGTGTTTAAAAGAAAAATTAAATTTATTTTGAAGCAAAAATCTCACTAAATTGCCTAGGTTGGTGGAGAACTTGTGATATTCCTGCCTCAGCCACTAGAGTAGCTGGATCATAGGCATACACTGCCATGCCTAGCTGAACAAAGCTAAAATGTAGTTAGTGCTTACTGTTTCAAGTTACTATCTAACCATGGTACATGAGTCATCTTAATTAATCCTTACAACTCTATGATATATAGGTAATAGTACCTTTAAAGAGAAGGAAACTCAGATAAAATGTCTGGCCAAGAGCCATTGCTCATAGCTGGCCTAGTTAGAGCTAATTCACACTCAAGCCTGCCTCATTCTGGAGCTCATGTCTCTCTGCCAAGCTTTACCATCTACTCCCTAGCTACTGGGAATCCAAGACATCCTGCATACTAGGCAAATATTCTTCCACTGAACCACACCCTGGCCATAGAGGATTTTTTAATCACTGTCTATGGTCTCCTGGAGACATCAGCACAATGTGTTGCTATAAAGATACTTTAAAAGATAAGAACCATGCAGTTTCACCCATCTGTAAAACCTTTGCACACCCATAACTGATGTACGTGAACTGGAGACACCCACCCTAAATGCATACAGATGAAAAAGGAAGGAAGGAAGGAAGGAAGGAAGGACCATGTAGCAGCTGAAATGACCACGGTGAACAAGACAGTAGGGACCAAACACAAGGGCTCATGAACACTGGGAAAGCGTTGAACATGTGAACTACAACCTCAACCCTAAAATATTTTGAAGAAATAGGGTCTTATACTATCACCCAGGCTAACTTCAAATTCCTTAGCTCAAGCAATCCTTCTGTCTCAGCCTCCAAAAAGCTCAGGCAATGGGCATGTACTGTACCCAGTTGCTTCTTTTTGACAATTCAGCCTCAACTGACTATCCTCTTCCCTCACCTGCAAAATGGGCGTCTGATGAGAAATAGTCTAGGAAAAGGGGTCAGAGGATGAGATGCTTTTCTACTGGCGACTGTTAGAACCCAGAACACATGCATCCAAACTTCCAGGTGGTTTGCAAACACTAGAAAATACACACAGGCAGACTGTACTTCCTAGAGTAAGGTGTAGCAGAGAGGTCACTGGCTAAGATGATCATAGGTGGATTCTTGGTTCCCCATTGACTGGCAAGACCACTCAACCTCTCTGAGCTTGCCCTTTTATCTATAAAATAGAATAATGAGACCAGGTGTGGAAAATGCCGTGAATCCTAGCATTCATGAAGCAGGGGCAGGCCGATTTCTGAATTCAAGGCCAGCCTGGTCTGCCAAAGCAAGTTCCAGAACAGCCAGGGCTACACAGAAAAATCCTGTCTCAAAAAAAAAAAAAAAAAAAAAATAGGGGGCTGAAGAGATGGCTCCTGAAGAGATGGCTCAGCAGTTAAGGGCACTGGCTGTTATTCTGAGAGAACCTGGGTTCAATTCCTAGCAACTACATTGTGTCTCAAAACTGTCTTTAACTCCAGTTGCAGGGGATCTGGCACCTTTACACAAACATATATGTAAGTAAAATAGCAATACACATAAAAAATAAATTAATTGTCGGGCGGTGGTGGCGCACGCCTTTAATCCCAGCACTTGGGAGGCAGAGGCAGGTGGATTTCTGAGTTCGAGGCCAGCCTGGTCTACAGAGTGAGTTCCAGGACAGCCAGGGCTACACAGAGAAACCCTGTCTCGAAAAACCAAAATAATAATAATAATTAACAAAATTAAAGTAAAAATAAAGAATAATTTATATCTGGGTGTGGGTATACATGCTTGTAACTCTAGCAGTGCAGCTGAGACAGGAGGATTGTGGGAAGCTAGCTAGGGATGTCAAGCAATACCCTAATCTCAAAAGTCAAGAGCAAAGCTGGGTGTGGTGGCACACAGGCCAGTCTGATTACTCTTACAGAGTGAGTTCCAGGACAGCCAGAGCTACATAGAGAAACCCTGTCTCAAAAAAACAAACAAACAAATCAAAACCCAGCAATGAAGAGTTCCAGTTCAGCCATCCAGGACTACATGGCAATCCCCTGCCTCAAAGTAAGAAAAAGAAAAAAAATCCAGCAAAGAAATAACATCTATTTCAGTATTTTCTTTCCATTATTGAGAAATTCAGAGCCTTGTACGTGCCAGGCAAGTTCTTTATCACTGAGCCACTGTAAAATAGGAATAACATCTCTTTTTTAAGAGTTACAAAGAAGACTGGAGAGATGATGGCTCAGTGGTTAAGAGCACTGACTGCTTTTCCAGAGGTCCTGAGTTCAATTCCCAGCAACCGCATGGTGGCTCACAACCATCTGTAATGGAATTGGATGCCCTCTTGTGGTGTGTCTGAGGACACCTACTGTGTACTCATATAAATAAAATAAATAAATCTTTAAAAAGAAAAAAGGACTTTGTCTCTGCTGTTTCTCAACAGCAAAGAGTTCTAAGGTGGAAATACACAGCTTAATGACAGAACACTTGCTTAGCATGGGCAAAGCCCTGGGTTTGACCTCCATTAAAACAGTTTGTCACTTGGGTGTGGTGGCTTACACCTTTGATCCCAGGTTGGAGGCAGAAGCTGGTGGACCTCTGAGTTAAAGAGGCCAGCCTGGTCTACAGAGAGAATTCCAGGACATCCAGAGATACACAGAGAAACCCTGTCTCGAAAAACAAAAAAATAAACAAAAATAAATGTTTGTCTGGTTTTTTAAGACAAGACCTTCCCGTCTCAGCCTCTCTATATGATGTGATAACAAAATCCCACGGATTTTTTTCATTTTGTTTTGTTTTCATTTTGTTTCATTGCACTGGTTGGTTCCCAGCTCATAGTTTCAAGGATCCTCCTACCTCAGCCTCTAGATTAGCTAGAACGACAGGCGATTGGCACTGGATGACACTACTGGTCTACATTTTGTTTCTAAAAAAACCTTTTGTTTATGTGAGCCATGGGCATGTCCGGTGCCCACGAAAGTCAGGTGTCAGAGCCTCTGAAACTGGAGTTAACAGACAGCTGTGAGTCTCCATGTGAGTGCTGAGAACCAACCCGGGACCTCGGCAAGAGCAAGTGTTCTGGGCTGGAGAGATGCCTCAGAGGTTAAGGGCACCGACTGCTCTTCCTGAGTTAAATTCTCAGCAACCACACAGTGACTTGCAACCATTTGTAATGAGATCCAACACCTTCCTCTGGTGTATGTCTCACAGCTACAGTGTACTCATATACATAACATAAATAAATAAATCTTTTTTTTTTTTAAAGAGAGCAAGTGCTCTAAACCACTGGTCTATCACTACTTTATTACATGAAAAGGTGGTCCTGTCAGGATCACCTTTTCATGTAATAAAGTTTCCTGGTTGCATCCAAACTCTGTTTTGGAAGTGTTTGATGAAACTTTACAACACTGCTGATAAATAAATAAGAAGGCATCTAACGCTTAAGTAGAACTTGATTTGCAAGGTTAAGAATACAAGCTCAGCCAGGCATGGGCGGGGGCGGAGGGGCTGGAGAGATGGCTCAGCCGTTAAGAGCATCAGCTGCTTGTCCAGGTTCAATCCCCAGCCCCATATGGCAGTTCACAGCTGTCTGTAACTCAAACTCCACAGGACCTCCACACAGACAAACATGAAGACAAAAAACACCAATGCAAATGAATCTTTAAAAATCAGTAAAAAAGAAAAAAAGGATGTGAACACGAAACACACACACACACACACACACTGAACTCAATGCCATCCCCATAGTCATGTGGGTTAAAGCCTGGGTGAGCAGCCTGTCTGGCCTCCCATTTTGCCATTTTGTGCTCTTACTAATGTTACAAGGAAACTTTTTTTTTTTTTTTTTTTTTTTTTTGGTTTTTCGAGACAAGGTTTCTCTGTGTAGTCCTGACTATCCCTGGAACTCACTCTGTACCAGGCTGTCCTCGAACTCAGAAATCCACCTGCCTCTGCCTCCCAGGTGCTGGGACTAAAGGCGTGTGCCATTAATGCCCGGCATAGGAAAGTTTCTAATGTGCTGTTACTAGGAAACTCACGCCTCAGTTGATTGCACATTCAGTTATGTTCTGTGCGTTGGTGTTCTTGGAAACCAATTGTTGGAGTCTGGGAATCGCTGCTGAAATCACTCAAACACAGATCTCAGTCAAATAGGAATGGTTTATTGAATGCCATACCCCAAGATTGATGCATCAGGGCCACAGACCAGACTCAGAAGCTGGTTGTGATGTTAAGATCCTATAGGGCTTTTATGCCTAAAATCCCCAAACATCTGTGCCAAGTTATCAGACCAAACAGGATTTAGGGATAGGAGACTTCCTTAGAAACATGTCATTGTTTCACACTTATCCTGTTCCCATTGGTTGGGGTATTTCAACTGTGGTGGAAGACTCGCCTTGCCTAACATTCATGTCTTAACTTGCCAACCAGAATCTCAGTTACCCACACATATGTCTCTTTCTTCAAAGCAGGATGTCAATTCCCAGGGAGGTCTTGTAAACTTAAACTTTACTTGACCCCTACTCAAAATGGAAGTCTTACTCCAAATCATTTTTTATATTGGAGCGGGTGTCTCTCTTATATTGGGGTCCATCCCAGGGGCAGTTTATAAAGGCAAGAAACCATAAGAGCTCAATCATAGGTGCAGGAAGTACTGCTGGGTGGCTGGTTTGGGTCCAAGTTAGCTCATTGTGACTAACTGTACAAAGCAGTCCTGACTTCTATTGTGATTGGTTTCCCAGAACAGCAAAGCACAGAACATTCTGGTAAAGCAGTAACAGTGTGTGAGAAATTTTCTTGGTAACAGCTCATGAAAAAGTTCCATGCTAGACAATTAACAGCTCATAAGCCGTTAACCAATCACAACAGGGGCCAGTTACAACTGCTTTGTACAGTTAGCCACAATAAGCTTGAACCTAAACCAACCACCCAGCAGTACTTCCTGCACCTATGTATGAGATTTTATAAGGTTTCTTGCCTTTATAACTGCCCCTGGGATAGACCCTACCATAAGAGAGACACCCGCTCCAATATAAGAAGCCATTTGGTGTAAAACTTCCATTCTGAATAGGGGTCAAGTAAAGTTTAAGTTCCCAAGACCTCCCTGAGAACTAGCATCCTGCTTGGCAGAAAGACATGTATGGGGGTAACTGACATCCTGGTTGGCAAGTTAAAACATGAATATTAGACAAGGCAATTTTCCTACCACAGTTGAATACCCCCAACCAATGGAAACAGGATAAATGTACAACAAGGGCATGTTCCTAAAGAAATCTCCTATCCCTAAATCCTGATTGGTCTAATAACTTGGCATAGATGTTTCTGGATTTCAGACTTAAAAGCTCTATAGGATCCTGGCTCCGGGTCACAGTCTGCTCTGTAGCCCTGATCCATCAGTCCTGGTGCAAATGCTCAATAAACTATCCCCGTCTGCCTAAGATCAGTGTTCATATGGTTTGTGGGGTGACTCCTGGATCCCAACAATGTCAAGGCAGAAGAAGTAGGTTTCATAAAGGTTTCCTCTGACTTCTACATGTGCCCATGTATGCATATACAAACAACCCTCTTTTCTCTCTCTCTTTTTTTTTTCTTTAAAGTATGCTCCAGGGGCTGGAGGTAGCTCAGCGATTTAGAGCACTGGCTACTCTTCCAGAGGTCCTGGGTTCAATTTGCAGCACCTACATGGTAGCTCACAGCTACAGTTCCAGGAGATTCAATACCCTCTTTTGGCCTCTATAGGCACCAGGCACAATACACAAATATACAATATACAATACACAATATACAATACACAAATATATATGTAGACAACCCCCCATATAAGTCTGGGGGTTAAAATGCTCTGGCCAAACCTTGTGGCATGTGCTTTTAATCCCAGTACTGGAGAGGCAGAAGCAGGCAGTTCTCTTTGGATTCAAGGATAGCATAGTCTATATAGTGAACTGAATTCCAGGCCACCCAGGGCTACCTGGTAAGACCTAGTCTCAAAATACTCAAAATAATAATAATAATAATAACAACAACAACATCAACCACAATACAGTAAGTCTTAAAATGAAGCTACTTTGTAACTACTGTAGATTTGATTGACAGGAAAATTATAGATCACTGTTACTAAATTCAGACTTTAGAATTTGTGGCTTCTCTGGACTTCATTTTCTTTACCTGTAGAGTGGGAAGAGATAAACCACAAGAATTTCAAGTTGTTTTGCTTTTGAGACGCGGCCTCACCAACTAGTTCAGGTTGGCTTCAAACCTGCAATCCTCCGCCTAGCTGCTAGGTATGTATGATGGTGCCCAGCTCAAAGTCTCTTTCTAAAATGATTCTAAAACACTGGGGGTTTTGTTGTTGTTATTCTGAGACAGGGTCTCTCTGCACAATCCTGTCTTGGAACTTGCTCTATAGACCAGGCCTCTGCCTCCTGATGCTGGGATTAAAGGTGTATGCCATTACTGCCCAGCTAAAACACTGTAATTTTTAGTACTCTTTGTCACAGTGTACAACATGGAGGTCAGAGGACAACTTGCAGGAGTCAGTTCCCTCCTCCCAAGTCCCAAGTGGTATTTGAGGATTAGACTCAGGTCAGGCTTGGCAGCAGCTACCTTTACTTACTGAACCACTTTCCAGCCCTTTTATTCTTTTTTTTTTTTTTTTTTAAGATTTATTTATTTATTTAATGTATGTGAGTACACCATTGCTCTCTTCAGACACACCAGAAGAGGGCATCAGATCCCATTACAGATGGTTGTGAGCCACCATGTGGTTGCTGGGAATTGAACTCAGGACCTTTGGAAGAGCAGTCAGTGATCTTAACCGCTGAGCCATCTCTTCAGCCCCCTTTTATTCTTTTTTTTTTTGAGACAAGGTCTATGCAGCCCAGCTGTCTTCCGATTCTGGGCAAACCTCCTGCCTCATTTCTCCAACTGCTGGGAAAACTAGTGTGAGGACCCACACACCCAGCTTTAAAAGCTGAAACTGTCTTTGTTTAACCTGAGGGGTGGGTGATACGGCTTAGCAGATAAAGGCAAAGGACACCAAGTCTGAAGACCCGAGTTTGATCTCTGGACCCACGAAGGAGAGGACTGACTCCCAAAGGTTGTCCAGGTGACCTCTGACCTCCAAAGGCAGTTCACAAACACAATACATGTAAGATTAAAGAGCAAAACTTTTCTACATTCCATCCCCAGCAACTCCATAAAGAACCACTGGGGCTGGAGAGATGGGTCAGTGGGTCAAAAGCACTTGTTGCTCTTGAAGAGGACCTGGGTTCAATTCCCCATACCCACATCCCACATTTGGTTCATAACTGCCTGTAACTTCAGTTCTGACCTCTATGGGCACCAAGATACTGATGCAGAAAATAAAATAAAAACCTGAGGGGGAGAAACAACAAAAAGTTCAAGTATTCATTTAGATGCCCTAAGACATTCCTGAGACAGAGACAAATGTTTCATTCTAAACTCTGAAACTCCTCAGAATCAGGGCATTTAAGAAATTTCAAAAGGGCCAGACAGTGGTGGCGCACGCCTTTAATCCCAGCACTCAGGAGGCAGAGGCAGGCAATCTCTGTAAATTCAATGCCAGTCTGGTCTACAGAGTGAGTTCTAGGACAGCCAGGGCTACACAGAGAAACCCTGTCTCGAAAAAAACAAAACAAAAGGTATCTTAGATTGTCAATGTCATGTCCAGTATAGGGCAGTCTAAATTGACAGTGGCTTTGGATGTATAAGAACGACAAGTCTTTCGTGGCGGGAAGGGTTTATACGTATGGAGGTTTTGACTGAATGCTTGTACACAACTCATGCGTCTGATTCCTGAGAGGCCAGTGGAAAGCATCAGATGCCCTGGAACTGGAGTCACAGACGGTTGTGAAGAGTGTGCTGTCATTTAGGTTCTTCTTTTCCACAGCACCACAACTACCATCACATTATAAAGTACACACTGTATAAACACTCATCTACAGTTTGTAAGTGAACAGGATCCCACATGACAGAGAATTAACAGGCCAGGGTCCTCTTAAATATATGCTATTACGCTAAGACAATTCCCAAATCCACCCTTCCATTTTCCTGCAGTCCCCCCACCTTCGAGCCTGATAGAAAGGCTACATTTGGGCATAAAAGACAACACGGTTTGTACTTTTGGTTTCAAGAGGTTTTTTTCAGTTCATTTCCATAAAAACTTAATATAAAAGGCAACGCCACCATCTTCCCCTCATGGGGGGGTGTTCCATCACGTTGGTGTAGGCTGCTTGCTCCAGTGATTCAAAGCTCATCATGAGATCTGTGCAGGGCGTGGTCACATAGATCTGCAAACAGTGCATAACAGTGTGAAGGAAACAGCCACCCTCACATATATACACTGCTTACCAGGAAACACCCCAAGCCAAACCCCAAGACAACCACCATTCTTCAAAGAATACACTTATCAGTGGCAAACCATCCCCCGCCGCTCCCTCTCCCAAATCTAGGGTAACAGAGACACACATTCTGAAAAGTATTAGGCGGAGACTGGAGAGAAATCACTCCAAACCCTAAGCCAAGGGAAATGGAAGCTGGTTGTGTGGGACACCTATCAGAGGTCTTGAGTGTGGTGGCCACATGCTCTGTGTGGTGAGGGTCAGGGCTGAAAGGCTGTGAGCACAGGACGTAAAATGTGTGTGTGTGTTGGGGGAGCTTACCTGTCCGCTTACTACAAAGCTTGTCTTTAACGTTGTCGGCCTCTCTGGAGAAGAATTCAATAAGCTCATCCTCGTATTCCTCCACGATGCTTTCACACTGCCGACCAAGAAGACAGAGATCTGACCCAGGATCCCAAGCCAGGCAAAGACACTGGCTCAGCTCTCTACCTGGTTTTGGGGCGGGGCTGGGGATTTTATAGATAGAGCCTTACTCCAGCTGCCAGGCCAGACTCAAACTGAGGCTGATCTTCCAACTGCTGCGCCTTGATTGCTGAGGTTACAAGCATGCAACACCACATCCACCCCCAACTCCCAATCTGTGCCCCAGAATGCCTATGACCTCCCCCAAACCAGCTACTCACCACACAGACATAACTCACCGCAAACTTGAGGGTGCCGCTGATATCCGAATCGATTCGGATACCCTGTAAGTCTAGTTCACTGGATTCTCCGTTCCGGCTCACGACACGTACATAGTTCTTGCGGTGCGTAGAAGGGTCAATCTGTTCCCCATACTCCTTCATCCGGTCACAGACCTCCTCAAGCAACTCTGTGAGGTGGGCCTCTGAGCGGGCATAAGGTACCTAGAAATGTACTCAGCCTTCGGTCACTCCCTTCTACCTCAGATATTAGTCCTTTGAACTCTTATTTTTCCTTTCAAATCTAGCTCAAACAGCTCATTGAAAAAAACAAAAACAAAACAAAAAAACCCCTTCTCTAATATTCTGTTGTGATGTCTGCCTATCCTGTCTTTTTCTCAAGTTACCTTCCTTTTTTTTTTTTTTTTTTTTTTTTAAAGATTTTATTTATTTATTTGATGAATACACTGTCGCTGTCTTCAGACAGCAGAAGAGGACATCGGACCCTATCACAGATGGTTGTGAGCCACCATGTGGTTGCTGGGAATTGAACTCAGGACCTCTGGGAGAGCAGTCAGTGCTTTTTTTTTTTTTTTTTTTTTTTTGGTTTTTCGAGACAGGGTTTCTCTGTGTAGCTCTGGCTGTCCTGGAACTCACTCTGTAGACCAGGCTGGCCTCAAACTCAGAAATCCGCCTGCCTCTGCCTCCCAAGTGCTGGGATTAAAGGCGTGCGACACCACCACCCGGCGCAGTCAGTGCTCTTAACCACTGAGCCATCTCTCCAGCTCATCAAGTTACTTTCAAATGGACATATTTTGTTTGTCTGGCCTTTGGAACAGGGTCTCATCCTGCAGCCAGTGCAGACCAGTCTGGTCTTGAACTCATAGAAATCCACCTCCAACTCCCAATCTGTGTCCCCAAGAATCTGTATTACCTTCCAAGAACCAGCAACTCACACCCCTAACTCACTGCCTCCACTCTAGGCAAATGTACAATCTTATTTTGCCTGATTATAAAACCCCAAGAAATAAAACATGCACCATTACCATTCGCTCCAAAATATAGGCAGAAACCACTTTGATTAACTATAATCCAAAATTTTTTTTTTGGTGTCAACTTCCTTAGTTCTTGTGGACATAGGTATTTATTATTTATTAAAATAACATTAAAAGTTAAAAAAATAAGAAAAAATAAAATAACATTGAAAACCAGGCATAGTGGCATACACCTTTAATTCTAGCACTTGGGAGGCAGAGGCAGGCAGATCTCTGTAAGTTTAAGGCCAGCTTGGTCTACATAGTGAGTTCTAGGACAGCCAGGGATATAGAGTGAGACCCCAGTCTTGAAAAAAATAAAAAAATAAACAAACAAAGAGTAAAGAGGCAGTGCAGGCTCCGATGATAGCACACCAACAGGCTTCACAGGAATGTTTCCTTGAAGGGACTGGACAAATAGCTCAGTGTTTAGGAACACTGACTGCTTTTCCAGGGGACTGGGTTTACACATGGCAGCTCACAATTGCCTTTAACTCCAGGGGATCTGGCAGCCTTACACAGACATGCATTCTGGCATAACACCAATCCACATAAAGTAAAAACAAATCGTTACGTTTCCTTGCACATTATTACTAGGTATAGCTTTAACTTGTTTCTTTAGAAAACTTGTTTCTTTAGAAACTTTAAGTTTCTAGCTAATATAAGTTTCTTGAATACAGAGACTTTCTTTAAAAAAAAAAAAAAAAAAGGGTTTTATTTTATGCATGAGTGTTTGCTTGCATGCATGCATGCCTGGTGGCCATGGACACCAGAAGAGAATGTTAGATTCCCCAGAATGAGTTCTGAACCACTCCATGAATGCTAGAATCTAAACCAAGCCCTCTGCAATAGCAGTATGTGCACCTAACCACTGAACCATCTCTCCAGCTCCAAGGAAGACTCTGAGTGTATGGATTACAGGTGTGTACCAGTATGCTGGGTTTATGGGATGCTAAGGACCAAATCCAGGGTTCTGTGAATGCTAGGCTAGCACTCAACTGAGCTTACATTCCCAGCTGGACAAGACCTCTTATTCTTTTTTAAATGAATGTATATGTACTATATTGCTGTAGTGAAACAAGAGTCATGTAAGCTGGGGACAAGGAGAACTAGACTAATCAAGGCCTAATTTCTACAGCAGAAACAAGAAATTGAGGTTTGGGGCCAAGGAATACATAGTTATAACTTTCCAGGCTCTTCCGGATAGGCAGAGCCCAACTGCTCTGTTGTTTGTTTGTGAGGCAGGGTCTCAAGTAGTCCAGGCTGGCCTTGAACTACTAACTATCCTGTCTCTATCTTCCAGTACTGGGATTACAGGCATGCAAATACCATAACTGGTTTAGAGCCCAATCCTTTAGATACACAATCAGATACACACCGTTCTGGCTTCTTGGTTTTTTTTTTTTTTTTGTTTGTTTGTTTGTTTTGAGACAGGGTTTCTCTCTATAACAGCCCTGGCTGTCTTGGAACTCTCTTTGTAGACCAGGCTGGCCTCAAACTCAAGATCAGCCTGCCTCTGCTGGGATTAATGGTATGCACCACCACACCAAGCTATTTCTTTTCTTTTTGAAGACAGTACCTAATTCTATGGTCTAGACCAGAACTAGAACTCAGAAAAGATCCTTCTGGTTCAGCCTCTGAGGGTTGAGATTATTATCATCACACGTCGAATGACTTCCTGCTTTCTTCTCTTCCTTGACCAAGTTCATACTCTAAGCCTGGGTGAGCTACTTTATTTGAGGGATAGTAAGTTACCTCCACAACTGACTGGCTGCCATCTGGATTGATTCGGAAGGATCCCATCTGAATGGTCTTCTTGGGGTCCACGCGGGCAATTTCCCACTCTAATTCATCCACCAGAGCCCTGCAAGCTGGTGTCAGGGAAGAGAATAGGGGGTGGGGATGGTGAGGGGAATGGGTCAACTCAAGGGTTTTTCTATCCATCGTTGTTCCAAGCTTTGATCTTATGACTCCCAAGGGTCGGCTTCCTCCCACTTCTCCACTAGTTTTTGTGCTTTTACCTCCACAGTGTAGATCCTGGCTCCTTCGAGCCCAGGCAGTTCCCAGCAGAACCCCCAAAAGTAGGGCTAGCCAACCCCAGCCTTTCATCTTTATCGTGACAGGGTCGCTCCACCTGGATTTGTATGGAAACGAAACACAGGTGTGAGGAGAGCGATTCATTTCCCCATGACCGCCACCCTTTATTCCAAGGCCTTCAAGGCCTCGGTGTGATTCTGATTCTATTATCCAGGAAAAGACCACGTTACAAACACCCGAGGGACCTGAGTTCGGGATGGGGGAAATAGTAGTGAGAGCTCAGGACTGGGACTCAGCTCCAGAAACTATGTCCTCCACAGGTGAGGGCCTGGGTATTGATACTTTAGCAGTGGATACTGAGGGCTCACAGAGGTATGCAGTAGCTTTGAGATGGAGGTTATCGATTACGCGAGGATGACGGGCAGAAAGGGGCTGCCATCAAGGGAACCATCAGTCAGGCCACGAAGGCAGCGAGAACACTCCATAACCAGGGGCCTATGTGGACCTAGCACCAAGGTTTCCAGAATCCCCATCTCCAGAAGGTAAGTAGTTCCCGTGCAGACCAGCCCCTTTTGTAAGAACTCCGCCATTGCTTCGCTCGGGTCCATTCCCAACCTCAGTGCGCCCACAGCCTCTGACGCTCGCATCCGTCCCACCTCTGCTGCCACGGCCGCCGCCGTGGCCCAGGAACTGGAAAGCAGCCGGACTCTCACTTTGTTTTCCGTGGCTCCCAACCCTAGCAGCTGGCTGGGAAGAACGGGGCTGTCCCGGCTTCTCCAGAGCGCTCCGGTGCCCGCCAGGTTCAGGGTGGCCAGTGACTGCCTGGCCCAGCTTCCTGCACTTAACTAGGCACCTAAGCGGAGACCTGAGGGTCCCGTGCGAGCCCCCACGAAACTGACCCTAAGCCTGCCCCTCCGAATTCTCGCGCGAGCAGGCAGCTTTAGGAGCGCCTCCGAGGCAGCGAGGACCCCTTGGAAGGCTTGAGGACCCAGACTTGCGTGGCGAATCGGTCCACGTGACCAACCAAAGAACAAAGGTAGCCTAGCCCACCGTGAGGATGAAGCTCAAGTAGTGCATGTGGATACTGCATCAGTTCAGGTGCGCTAGGACTTGCAAGCAGATGCAATTAGTAGTGGGAGAGAAACCTAGGTTTCAATGTACAAAGATTTCATGACACAGCAAACTACATTTCCCAGGAAGCACTGCAGTACCACTCTGCCTGTAGCTACAGGTCTTTTCTGGTTTTTAAAAAACTAATTGTTATTCTTTCTTGTGCCAAATTAATAAATTACTGTCCTTAGGTATGTATTGGGAAGATCATTTTTGGTATTATATGCCTTTTCAGGCAGGTTCTTGGAGATTTCTCAAATTTATCCTCTGAGGGTGGGGGTGAGTATGCTATGTTAAGTTTAATATTATTAGCTCTCAGGCTGTGAATAGAGGAATTCCCCTCTGATTTCCCAGCACATCGGTGTTCCTGTCATGAGTGAGTGTCTTGCTGTGTAGCCCAGGATGCCTTGAACTCAACTCCCCGTCGCAGACTGGCTGGGAACTGTGGTTCTCAGCTGCTTGGCTGTTAGGATAACAGGCTGATACCATGCCTGACTCCTCAGGTCTTAAGATAAACTGGGATTTGTGAATGCTTTATGTATTTAAGGTGCTAGGCGACTACAGCAAAGACTGAATATTGTCCAGCGGAAAAACAATTATGTTCCTCCTGGATCCATTCATTCTGGGACTCCAGAATCTTCATTTCTAGGTGTGGATCTCAACAGTTTTTATTTTCTCATTGTTTGGTTAAGTTAAAGCAAAGAAAGGTAGACAGAAGCCAAAGAATCCCACACCAGTGATTTTCTAATGAGATAAAAATACTTTTATTTTATAAAACATGCTGTTTTAAGCAAATTTTTTAAAAAATAAAACAAAACTCGAGATAGAGTGTATGGAAGACAGATACTTCTCAGCTGTGGTCAGGAATGAAGCCAGTAGCTCAGCTTCCTCCACACTGGTTTGATTGGCCCATTGAGACTCTACAAGCTGGTCCACCCAGACACCATCTCGAGCAGCTGGGTGCTTGAGCTGTCTGGATCTCTGTACCCTGTAACTGTCCAGAACTTCGGTTCGCTGGCTGGCTGGGAACCGAGAGTTCTGGTTCTAGAGCTCTTCTGTAGATATCAGTTACCCAGGATATTTATTAGGAATACCAACCACTCCTCCTGGGTCACTTTAGGCTTTGTTTCTGGCCCACTGTTTTGCAGAGGATAAGGGGGACTGGCAGCTGGAACCTTTGCAGCAATGCTGCTGCTTTCCAGTCCTATTAATAGCACCATCTGTAGACCCTGAGCAGATCCAGTTCTGGAAGTGGACAGGGTAAAGCCGACTTGAGAAGCCACCTCTCAGTTCTGGGGACAGAGCACTGAAAGGAAAGGCAGCTCACAGTGCCAGCACTGAGGAGAAGACAGCTGCGTCTGTGAGAAGACAGAATCACGGAGACCAGGGTGAACAAAGAAGGCACCAGGATACTCCCTATGCAGGAGGAACATGAGGGAAGGTGGGCAAGGCATGGACCTTCCTCAGATTTGGGCAAGCAGCTACACACCAGTGTCTCTCACTGACTATTTGAAACACTGGGTGATGTGTAAACTGTTAGAGGCTTCACGAGCAGGTAGGAGTATGTTATAATCATGAGGCAGTGTACAAGCTCTACATACATCATCAAAACCTACCCAACCCAGTCCCCCTGCCTCAGTGCAGCCTTACTCTTGGGACTTGTCTGGCTTTCAGGCTCAGGCACCTTCCAGTCCATCTTTCGGCCCTTCTCATAGAGGCCCTTGAGCACCTTGTGGAAGGACTCGGGCTCAGTACCATTCTTGCTTAGCTCCAGATACTTCCGGTAGAGTTGAAGGGCTGTGCGGGCATCCTCAATACTGTCATGGGTCTCACCTTGAATCTTCAGGTCTGAGGTAAACACAGTACTTAAGGAACTCACAAACAAGGCACCTCATTTCTATCCTGGCACACAGAAAACTCCCATGCAGCCTCCCAGTCTCCTAGAAACATCTTTTCTTATTTTATGTTTATGAACGTTTTGCTTGCATTTACTTATGTGGTGTGTATGGGAGTGCATGGTGACATGAAGGTCAGAAGAGGGTGTCGGATTGCCTGGAACTGAAGTGACAGATGGTTGTGCGCTATCACATAAGCACTGGGACTTGATCCTGGGTCTTCTGCAAGAGCAGCAAGTGCTCTTAACCAGTAAGCCAACTCTTCAGACCCGGAAAATGTCTTCTTAGTGATAGATCTAACTGAAACCATTAGCAGAAAAAAATGGTAATTCTAAGTTGAGAAATAACTTTTCTTTATTCCAAAATGTTTCCTGTTGTCTTGTTGTTGTAGGGTTTTTGTTTGTTTAAAGACAGGATTTCTCTGTATAGCCCTGGCTGTCCTGGAACTCAGACTGTAGACCAGGCTATCCTTGAACTCAGACATCTACCTGCCTCTGCCTCCTGAGTGCTGAGATTAAAGTGTATGAGCACCGCCTGGCTTTTGTTGTAGCTTTCTATTGATGTTCTTGTTAAGACAGTATCTCCTCTACTGCCCAGGACAGCTTCAAACTTACACAGTGGAAAGCGTCAGCCTCCTTGTGCTTTCTACTCTTCTTTTTTAAAAAACCAAAAAAACAAAAAACCAAGGCCTTTTGTAGACCAGGTTGGCCTTGAACTCATTATGTACTGAGACTAACCTCAAAGTTCTATTTTTTCTGTGTCTCCTGAGTTGGAACTCTCGGCAGGCATGTGCACTATGTCCAGTTCCATGTGGTGCTGGGCCCTGAACAAGGACTCTACCAGATGAGCTGTATCCCCTGCCCCCTGATGTTTTCTTTTGTTTTTTATGAGTACACTGTCACTGTCTTCAGACACACCAGAAGAGGGCATCGGATCCCATTACAGATGGTTGTGAGCCACTGTTTGGATGCTGGGAATTGAACTCAGGACCTCTGGAAGAGCAGTCAGTGCTCTTAGCCGCTGAGCCATCTCTCCAGCCCTCTTACTCAGTTTTCTACTCTTTATCAGTTCTTACTATAGGGTACACAAGGTAGAACAACTCACCTAGAAAGTACCAAGCAAGGAATCGTAGGGAAATCATTCGTTTTCGGGGCATGTGGAACAGATAGACTGTATCAAGAACTTGGTCCTTGGGCACCTGGCAGGGACCAGAAGAACAGAAGCCTTGAGACAGATGATCCAGAACCTCCCATTCTCTGAATTCAGACATACACCCCAAGAAGCCGAGTAACTTTGAGGCCAGCAAGGTGGCTCAGCAGGTAAAGGCATTGCCACCAAGCCTGACAGCTTTCTTTCAATCCCCAGGACCCACATGATGGAAGGAGTCAATGTGCACAAGCTGACCTTTGACCTCCACACACACAACTTGGTACTTGCAGGAGAAGGTGTGTATGAGTGCACACACACCAAATAAATGTAATTTTGTTTTTTAAAGTATGGTGAGTGAATGAGGGTGGTGGGAGCAAGCTGGGTAGGAAGAAGGCTGTATATGGAGGGGACAGGCATGGTATATATGCCTTAAGTCCTAACACTCAGGAGGAGACAGGTGGTCCTCTGTGAGTTCCAAGCCAGCCTGCTTTACATAATTAGTTACAGGGCAGCCAGAGCTACTTAGTGAGTCACTGTGTCAAAACAAAAACAAACTAACCAAACAAGAAACAAAGGACAACAACAAAAGCTACACTTTGAAATAAGTCCTGCCCGAACCATGAGGTTGATGACCCGGAAGTCCTTCTGTAGACCATGACCCACAAACTTGACTCCAATATCAATGAGAAAGCGAAGCTTTAAGTAGGTAGACTTGAGAGTTGTGAGGTGCTTTGAGGAAATTTTGGCATCAAGGTCTCCTGGCTTTATCCCCGAGTACTGAGTCAAGTAATCTACTACCTAGGAGTAGAGAAAAAGACAAATCACTGGGCAGGAGAAGGTCTCTTCCCGCCACTCTTCCCAGGGTTCTTCAGCACTCTGTGTAAGCACAGGGTTGACGTCGATACCCCTCGTATCCTCATACCTGCTCCTGCGTGGAGATGTAGTCATCAATGAAGGGGATACCCTCATTAGGCCCTTGGCCCCGAACACAGGTGATCCTTGCTACTGACATCTGGCTTGGCTTAATGGTGGACTTGGTGCCATCACTGCGTAACTCTGCTTCTTCCTGTGTCACAAGGGTTAATTTGGACACCAGAGAAACACAATTCCTAATATCCTCAGAGTTCCCATGTCCCATCTTTTGGCTCTGGTTACCTCATTAAGAGTGACAAACTCAGCATCAAGGCCTACCAGGTCCCCAACCTGAGGCATCTCATTCAGCATCAGTGGAATAAAGGTAGTATGTGTTTTCCGTTGCTTCCGTGCCAGCGAGGCTTCTGCCAGCAGCACACTAGCCTCAATGGGGTTCTTGACTGGAAAGAGAATGCAGAAAAGACTGGGGAAAAGACTAGGGGGAGACTGCAGGATGGCTGTTCAGAGGCTGTCCATCTATACTGTGATCTCTTGATAAACAAAGCATATGGGGACAAGGAGTGTACCTGGGCTGTGAAGTCTACAGCCTGAGGCTGACCCCCAGAATCCACATGGAGGAAGGAAAGGACCTACTCCCACAAACTCCTGATCTCCACATTCTGCTGTGGTACACATACTAATGCACACACACTGAGTAAATTAAACTGTAATTAACAAAATTAAAAGGAGACTGTTTTTGGTAACACAACAGATCAAATCAGAAAATTATCAAGAAACAGACCAAGAAAAAGAGAGAATAAGGTTTTTAGTTTGGACCTTAGCTACACAATCCAGAAAAAACAAGCTACAGAGAAACTATCATTTAAAGGTACCAAGCTGGTACCTCTGAAAGAGCTCATGCCTATAAGAAGAGATAACTACTTGAGGGTAATGGTTGGAACCGAGGCCAGCTGGCTAAGTGGATAAAGCACTCACTTCGCAAGCCTGGCAACCTGAGTCTGGTGTCTGGAATCCACATACACATGGAAGGGGAGAATTAATGTTACAAAGTTGTCGCTTGGTCTGTACACACACAATAATAACAATAAACAAACAATAATAAATGTAATTTGAGAAGAAAGCTAGCCTATGGTGGCCATTCTCATTCAGACCACTACAAAAGAGGACAGGAATGTTCAGAATCTAAATCTTAACCTAAGCCACTCTTATCAAGTGTCCTTCACACCACCCTCAGAATTTCCAGCTACAAAATTAGTTAATTTTGTTTTGTTGTTTTGAAATGGTTCTTACTCTATAGCTCAGGTAGGCCTTGAACTGACTGTGTAGTCCAAGTCATGAACTCATGGCAATCCTCCTGCCACAGCCTTTTGAGTGCTGCGATTACAGGCATAAGCTACCATCCCCAGCCAGCTTCCAAACTTAAAATCTGATCAGCAGTAATTTCTTTAGTATCCCTGGAGGAGTTAGCACCAGCTACCAATCCTGACTACTAAAAAGATGTCCCCCAGGCTTTCTCCTGAGTCCAACTTAAACTGTCTACACCTCTGGGCCACTCCGTGTCACTTACTGTTCAGGTTGTATCTGGAATTGAGATTCCTTTTGACATAATACAGGATAGCAGGTACTTTCCAATTCATGTCAAACTGCACGGCTTCATACTAGAGGAGACAGAACACAGGGACTAGAGGGGTAGCTCGGTGGTAGAGAGCTTGCCAATTGTGCCTAAGGTTCTGGGTTTAATTCTGAGCACTGCCTCACTCTCTAAAAAAGAAAAAATACTTGTGTCAGGACTCAGGTGCTGTTTTTTAAGTCTCCTGATGCCATTTATTCCCAAAGCTTCTCTAGGTTCATCATGAACCTTCCCAGCATTCTACAGGGGCCCGAGAATAAGAACACTAACAGACAGGCAGATGAAGGGGATGTGGACTGTAATTAATCCTGCAGTCACGGCTGCCTCTAGAGGCTGAGGCAGAAAGATCACAAGTTGAAGGGTACCCTAGTCCTCACAGTGAATTCAAGAACAACCTGAGTCACATAGCAACCTCAACTCCATACCTCCCCAAAAGAGTAAGATGGGGAACAGAACACGTCTTGATTCACCTTATCAATAGGTTCAATAAGGAAGTCATTGAAGAGATACCACTGCTGGTGAGTCACGCCCTGTGCAGGGAAAGAGCCAGGATAAAGTCAAAGTGATAGCTAGCTGTCTCCTTTCCAGGAGCTTGGGGACAGACTTAGGACTGTGCTGCAGCCACCTCCTCCAGGAACACTCTTCTCTGTGTCATTTCACTCACCTCCTTGCGCTGGTGGTAGGTCTCGCCGACTTTGATGTGAGCCACCAAGCTGCCTCCTGTTCGTGAGTCCCGGATGTGTACCACAGTAGCCATCAGGTCATATACATAGACACCATGCTCCTCCTCGGCCCTGGCTGGACCCCACTGTGAGGGGGCACCCAGGCTGCTAAGCTAAGTTTAAGAATGGGTTGTGGGATGGGGGATGGGAATAAAGGGTAGAGGGTAGGGAGTCCTGGGAATGGGGAGCCAGGGTAGGGTATCTCCATTTTAGCCCATCTATGACTTCCCAACTCTAAACTGAGTTATTCTAGACAACCCCAGAACTGGCAAGCGGTCCATTTTATTCCTTCCCTTGATCCTCTAAGGTCCTCCATCCCCTGCCCTGCCTCACCTTCCGCCCGCCTTCGCTCCCTCAGTCCCTCTCTTCTTCCCACTTTTCAACCGCCTGCACCTCATGCTCATCAGCCCAGTTGCAAACATCCAGCCCTTTGTTCTTAGTCATCTTCATGCGGATGGAAAATGGAAGCCAGACATTCTTCAGCTCCTCAATGGAGGAACAACGCAGAAACCCCTCTGGACTCCTCAGCTCCTTCCTATTAGGACAGAAGTGGAAATGTGCTCTGGAGACATGTAGCCAGTGAACAGTGAATCAGCAAGTAGTTCCACCATCTGATGACTCTAAGATGCACCCACCGATCAGCTAGAGCAAACTCCTTGCTCTTCATTTCCCCGCCAAACTTCTTTACCGCTATTTTGAAGGCAACCTAAACACAAAGGAAAGAACATATTCATATGCAGAAGTAAACGCAAGAGATAAAGACAAAGGAGTCCTTCGAAGTCCTGCTCAGTACCATGGTCAGTCATGGTCACTACCTCAGCTTGCAGTCTCCAGAAATCAGCCTCTTTTGAGCTATTCACTTCACAATTAATGACAAGAATATCTGGCAGATGTCGGATGTTGCGGGTCTGAATCTGAGAGAAGGAAACAAGAAATGGCAGAGTCTACAGAAAAAAATAAAAAGCCTAGACAGGATTTGTAAAAGTGGAGTTCTTCCCACTCCCCATACACCCCTGGGAGGTGGTGCTAACACTGGCATGCTAGACCCTGCATGAGTCCTCAGAGAAGCGGGACCCCAGCTTACTCACTGTGGGCTGGTACTTCTCACAGTTGTCACACCAGGCCTGTGTGTTCTGCTCCAGGCAGATACTTCGCTTCAGCACCTGAGCAAAGTCATAGTTCTTCCCGGTTTTATCTGAGGAGACACTCAACACTTCACTCCAAGCTCTCCCTTCTACCCACAGCCTCCCAAACCACTCTCTGTGAAGTTACAAGTTATCTGAGGGAGCCTCCCAACCCAGGTGTGGGGTATACCACAGATGCTACCCTCAGGGTAGGAGAGTGTGAAGAGCAGGGTGGACGAGGCCCGCACAGTCTCGCTGCCGCAGCGGCAGAGGCTGCAGTTCTCCATCTCACAGCTGAACAGCTGCCCGATGACAGAGTCCCCTGATGAGCAGAAACTGCTGAGAGAGGTGAGGGCAACACACACACATTCGCGAACGCACGCACACACACACACACACACACGCGCGCGCACACACACACACACACCGAGTGTTAGAAGGCCTTTGAGTCCCGGGGGCTGGCTTTGGGGGCTTTATTCTTGTTCAGTTCCATACCTGCCTCCAGCACCTCGATAAGCCTGGGGTACTTCCAGCTCCTGCATATCCTGATGCAGCTGAGTAAGGATGAAGCGGTTCCACCTCTGGATGAGCCTGGCCAGACTGCCCTTGCCTGAAGCCTCATCTGAGTCGGCGAGGATGAGCCCCAGTGCCGAGGCCTCAGGAATGGTTCGGAAAGCTCGGAGGAAATTACTGCCCTGGAAGAGGGTTGACGGAAATTTTCCGTCTGCACAGCCGTGCCCTTTTCAACCATCCACCTTCTGTCCCTTGCCGTTTTGAGTGTCCCAGGTCTTGGAGGACTGACCTGACAAGGATCGCCACGAGAGAGGTCAAGCATGTGGAAAAGGAAGCCAAGCTCACACGCCAGGCAGAACTCCTTCTGGCAAAGGTGGTTCTGGATCAGACAGCGAACAGGCTCCAAGAAATAGAGCACCTGGAGGAGGGAGCAGGAGAGCTGGTACGGGGAATTGGGAGCAGGGGAAGATGGGGAGGGGGCGTTCTGTGAGCCACTGGGTACGAAGTATGACTCCAGTGAGGCAATGGAGCTCACAGAGGAGAGACAGCAGTAAGAGGGAGGGTACACAGTAGAGGAGGGACTAAGGGGCAATGGGAATATGGAAAGCAGGAGGCATGTGCAGTCTCAGGGAGAGCCAGCCCTTACCTGGATCATGCAGTTACAGTAGGCATTGGGGATGTGAGGCTCTAACCCAGCAAACAGAGTCTTATTGTAGTGTTTGAAATCAAAGTCTTCCAGTCCTAGCTTGGAATATTTGATGGTTACCTAAGGCACAGATAGTTTGAGCAGAATGAGGACAGAGGGCCTCCCGGGCCTAGACTTGTGGAGGAAGCCTTTATGGACTGCATTCAATTCCGTGCCATGTGATTCCCTTTCCCCACACTTCCCACAAGACCGTGTCCCCAGCACCTTCCGGTACTTCTTAGAAACTGTGTGGAGAGGCTCCTCTTCTCGCCCTGTGGGGGACTCTGCGACTTGACTGAAGTTGTCAAATTCATGGTCTGACTCCTTTAGTCGATAGGGAATCTAGGGGTTTTGGTTATTCGTTTTGTTTTGTTTTGTTTAAAAAAAGAGAGAGAGAGAGAGAGAGAAAGAAACTCCATTGGATTGTTTAACATCTTTGGCTTCCTCTTCTTTTTCCTTTCTGGTGTTTTTTATTTTGTTTTGTTTTGAGACACGGTCTTACTACGTAGCCCTGGTTGGCCTGGAATTCAGTATGTAGACCAGGCTAGCCTTGGACTTCTACCTTTGCCTCTTAAGTGTTGGAATTAAAGGCATGTGCCATCACACTTAACTCTGTTTTTATTTTATTTATTTTAAATTTTTTTTATTTTAAATTTTTTTTATTTTTAATTTTTTTGAGACAAAGTCTCATGTAGCCAAGGTTGGCCTCAAATTCAATATATACCCCAAAAGCCCTTGAACTGTCCAGCCACCTAGGGCTGGGGTTGCCTTTGTATGCCACTTCACCCAGTGCCTATTTTATTCTTTTATTTTTCCTGTTTTTAAAGCTTTATTTCAACATAACAATGCTTACAGAAATATATTCACATTGGTTAATGGAATGCAACTAAGTTTAATTTGTACATGATTTATGATTTTAAAAAAATATCAACCCTGCCACCATCTACTTTATTTTTATCTATTACAAACATATAAAAAGTCTTCCATCAAAATGCTGCCAACAAAGAAAGACTTTTGGTTTACCTTAGGAAAGCAACACAGATCATACTGTAGACAATTACAAAATCGGGGCAGAGTTCAGACCCAAGTTCAATTTCCAGATCTCAAGACAGATGAAGATCCAATTAATAAAAGTCATCCTCTGACCTCTACATGTGCTTGTGATACATGCATGCCTACACTCACTCACATACACATTTATACACTTTCACTAACACACACTTACACTCATACATTCTCACACATACATACACTCTCACACACATACTCTCACTCACTCACACCTGCTCACACACACTCTCACATACACACTCAAACATGCAAATATATATACGTGTGTGTGTGTGTATATGTGTGTGTGTGTAAAATGTTGTAATGTTACAATGTCACCATTTATTTCCTGAGACCCCCTCTAAACAATTGTTTGTTTGTTTGTTTTGTTTTTTGAGACAGGGTTTCTCTGTGTAGTCCTGGCTGTCCTGGAACCCACTCTGTGTAGACCAGGCTGGCTTCGAACTCAGAAATCTGCCTGCCTCTGCCTCCCAGGTGCTGGGATTAAAGGTGTGTGCCAGCACTGCCTGGCTCCCTTTAACAATTGTTATCTTCAGCATCTTCCTCCTCCTCGTGGCCCACCTGCCTGCCTACCTCATTACACTGCTCTCAACTTCTCTAGCCTACAGCTTTGCTTTGGAAAGCTCTGGCACAGAGTGCTCATAACATTCATTTGGCATTTAACAACAAGATATAAGTAATTTCTGATGGGAAATTGTTGGTTTCTTCAACCAACAACCGAATAAGCATCCTAAGGGATAAGACCGTATCACCTATGTATTAGATATAACAAGCAAAGCTTCCTGAATTCTGTTCACATGTCCCAACCCTTTACTGTCTAAAAACAAAACAAACACTAGTGAGAGACAGGAGAACACAGTAGGCTCGCCTCAGAACACACCTGGTTGCGCAGCCTGGTGCGAGGGTTGGGAGCATAGCCAATGAAGCCCACTTTCTTCATGGTTCGGAGAATCTCTGCATCCACAGGTGGTGCTCGCCTATAACCCAGTGTAGTTCTAGGCTTGAGGGGCCATGACAGCCACCCAGGCACTTCCCAACCCATGGGTTCAGAAGAAGAAAAAGCATTTAAGGTAGACAAAAATACCTATAGCAGTGGAACAATAGGCAGGCTAGCAAAACCTTCCATATCTCCCCCCACGACCCACTCCAGCCCAGCAGTGAGTACAACCTGGGAGCAGGAACAGAGTTGGCAGCAGGCCAGTCGGAGAGCAGCGTGTCAGTGGTAAGTGGAACGGGAATAAGGGAAAGTGGCAGCAGATCCTGGTTCCAGTCCAGAGGAGGCAAAGAGTCCACAAGACAGGGCAGAGCAAATTCAGTCTCTCGGGAGTAGGGGTTGAAGGACGGCTCAGGGGAATCAGTCCAGAGATGCACACAGCCCTCGGAATCCCCAAAGGCCAGGGCCTGCTTGCTGGCTGACACGTCAAACGTCATTAGCAAAGGTCCCACGGGATTCACATGGAAGATGTCGGCTGGGTTGGCCAGGCCTGTGGGTTCACAAAACTGGCATTGACCTAGGAGGAAAAAAGGGACAGACCAAGTGAACCCTGGAAACTGAAAGGGAAAACCCCTTTACCCTCTTCTAATGTCAGTAGAAACATTAATCAAAGGAGGGATACAGGTACTTCACTCCCGGCAAAGGCACGTCTCCAGTTAGTCCACTTAGTCCCTTTGAGAGGGGTTTCTCTGTGGAGCCCTGGCTGTCCTGAACTCTGTGGCTCAGGCTGACCTTGAACTCAGAGATCCACATGTCTCTGCCTCTTGTGTGCTGCTATTAAAGGTGTGTGCCACCACACCCAGCTAAGACTTACATGTGTGGCTCTGTGTTGGGATATGCACACCAGTGCAGGTGCGTGCAGAGGCCAGAAGAGAGCATGAGACCCACTGGCGCCTCCTACTGTAGGTGTTGGGAACTGAACTCAGGTTCTCTACAAAATACTCTGAATAGTGAGCCATGAGCCATTTTCTCAGTCCCCATCTTTTTTGTTTTTATTTACTTTTTGGTGCACAGGAGATTGATATCGTGTAACAGGAGATACTATTTGGTGTATAGCACCTGGCACCTTATGGGCAATCACTCTGTCTGTAGCTCTGGCTTGCCCTCTTTTTCTTTCTTAAGACAGGACATCACTGTGTTGCCCAGTCAGGAATTGAATTCACTATCTTTCTGCTTCAACCTCTCAAGTAGCTGGGATCACAGGGCTGTGATCTTTACTGTCTTCTGTGCTCCTTAGACCCATTTCTAAGCAAACCTAGATGAAACCGTGGGAGCCTGGTGGGCAGTTATTTCTTTCCCCAAAAGAGAGGTATATGGGGTTACTTTTGATGAGCTGGGTCTCAGCTTACGACCCTGTCCTACCCAGTGCTGCCCCTGTCCTACCCAGTGCTGCCCCTGTCCTACCCAGTGCTGTCCCTGTCCTACCCAGTGCTGCCCCTGTCCTACCTACCCAGTGCTGCCCTTGTTCTACCCAGTGCTGCCCCTGTTCTACCCAGTGCTGCCCCTGTTCTACCCAGTGCTGCCCCTGTTCTACCCAGTGCTGACCCTGTTCTACCCAGTGCTGCCCCTGTCCTACCCAGTGATGCACCCATCCTACCTGACTGGGAGATGATAGCAAGGCGGGAAGTGTAGGTGGGGATGAAACGCAAGAAGGCTGGATCCACGTGCACTTGAAGTGGTGTGATGGCACGCATCATGCGCAGGTCATACACCTTGAGGAAACGGTCACAGGCCAGGCCAGTGAGGCGGCTGGAGAAGCCGCAGGCAGCCAGCAGGTTGCCATGAACATCAAAATCTGACAGACTCCCTGAGAAGGCATCAAATTCATGCTCCACTTTAAAACTACGGAGGTCTCGCAGAGAAACCTGAAGAAGAAAAGACCTGTTAGCTGCCAGCTCTGTGAGAGGGAAGAGACCCCACCACCTACTTAACCCTGAGAGAGCCCTGCCAGAGAAGACCAAGGTTCTAGGATACTGTCAGAGCAAACAAAGGCAGAAAGAGAAGCCCGGAGCTGGAAAGGATGACCCAAAGAATTCATTTGCCCTTTTGCCTCCAAGGCACCTAGCTGTAGAAAACACCAGGACCCAAGATAATCTCAACACAGTAAGCAGGCCATGACTTAATCCCTCAGAGCCCTCACCTCTCACCCACAGGGAAAGCAGACCCCAGCATCTAGTGAAACAGGGCCCATGGTGGGGACAGACATGGAATCTGCTTACCTTGCCAGATGTGTGGCCACAGAAGAAGAAGCGATTTGTCTGTCTCATGATGGTTACTCCGGGTGTCTCAACTGCATACTGGAGAGAGAAAGAAGAGAAGCTGGTGAGAGGATTTCCCATGACTAAGACAGAGAAGTCACACCCACATCTCAACACACTACAGGCCTAGCAGAGCCTTGCCATGACCGCAGTTCCCCCGTGGGTCTTTCCTGGGCACGACCCAGACTCGTACCTTTTGAGTCTCCTGGACGGTGTTCAGATCAATCTCCAGTACATGGTTCTGCAGCCCACCAACAAGCAGAGTGTTGTTGTCTGTCAGTAGGAGACTGTGCATATCCTCGCTCTCATCCAGCCTATGTGAGAAGAGCCAACAGGACAGGATATCACCGGCTGCCAATCCTAAGGCCTTCCTGTAATTTCCCCCTTTCCCAGCTCAACTGAAAGGCCACTTACAAATAGTCAAATATAATGAGCCCCCCACGGGCCATGTACTTGAGGTTGTTCTTGGTGAGGAAAAGGATACCGTTCTCCAGGCTCTGGATTTGCCGAATGTCATCACTGCCGTTGACCTGAAAGGATGAGTAGCGCTCCAGAGCTGGACCGAAGAAGGAAGTGGCGTGGCCCTGGAGAGGATGAAAACACACACTTGGGTGAGGCAGGGGCATGGCAGACACTTGCCAAGGATGGAGTATTCCTCAGATTCCCTTTCTGTCTAGACAAGAGGCCTAAGGGTAGGGACTAGTCAATCTTAGTGATAAAGCAATGATTACTCTACCTTACATTAATGCAAATCATTATTTTTGTAAATTATTTTTTAATTATTAACTGAAACATTACCTATCATTACGGTCATAGTTGAGAAAATGAGGGCTTATATAAGTAATTATTTTTAAATGTTATTTGTATGTGTGTGTGTTTCAGAAGGGCTGGAAAAGGGAACCAGAACCCCTGGAGCTGGAGTTACAAATAACTGTGAACTGACACATGGGTGCTGAGACTCTAACCCAGATCCTTGGGAAGACAACAGGTAATCTTAACCAACCTGAGCTGTTCTTCAAGCCTCAAATTATTTTTGTTCCCCCAGCACAGAATACTTATATAAACCCTCATTTTATTCTAAGACCGTAATGATAGGTAATACTTAAGGTAATTAGAGATTTGTTTCTTCAGAAGGCCAGGGACATAAGCTGATCCTCCACTGGCCACTTGTTCCATGGTCAAGTTTTAGGGTGTTTTTTCGGTTCTTGATCTTTTTTATTAAAAAAAAAAAAAAAAAAAAAAAAAAAAAGATCTCATACAGTCCAGGGTGGCCTGCCTAAGCCCCCACTAAGTGCTGACATCAGACCTTGCTTCATGGCTAAACCTCTTTTGTTGTTGCTTTTTGAGGCAACGTCTCTCTTGGCTGTTCTGGAATTTGCTATAAAGACCAGGTTGGCTTCAAACCCAGAGACCTTCCTGCATTTGCCTCTGGAGTCCTTGTTTGCTTAAATCTTAATCTCTACAGCAAGTGAGCAATCCATACTGAGTCAATGGTTACAGGCCAGAACACAAACACTGTGAAACACCTCCCCTGCTCTGGCTTATCATTCACTCCAGACTTCTGCCTTCTTTGCTCTATTGAGAGAGGGTCACACTATGCAGCCATGGCTGTCCTGCCTCTGCATCCAGAAAGGGATTAAATCTGTGTGTCACTACCCATGGCTTCCCCTCTTTGGATCTCCTGAAACATGTACCTCCTCACTTACAACCTTGTTTGCTCTCAAAAAGTTTTTAATTACATTTGTGCTTGAGTTTTTCTTTTGTTCTATTCAGTACTAGGAATCAAACCTAAGGGCTCACATATGCTAGACAAGAACTTGGCTTAGCTAGGTCCCCAGCCTTTTTTTAACTTAATTTTGAGATAGGTTCTTGCTACATAGTACTTGCTGGCCTGGACCTTATGCAATCTGCCTTGGTTTCTCAAGCATTGATATTGCAGGCATGTGCACACCTTGAATCCCATTTCTTTCTTTTTTTTTTTTTTTAATTATTTATTTATTTGTGAGACAGCCCTGGCTGTCCTAGAACTCACTTTGCAGACCAGAGTGGCCTCAGACTCACAGAATCCACGTGCCTCTGTCTTCTAAGTGCTGGGTTAGAGGTGTGGACTACCATGTCCAGCCTTGATCGTGAATTGTTGTGTTTTGTTTTTTAACTGCTCATTCCAAACCTAAGCCTTACAATCAAGTTCTGGTACCTAGCAGTTAGCTTACTAGTTTCAGAAGGTGGGGATACAGCTCAGCTGTAAAACACTTGCCTAGCATATTGTAAGGTCCTGGCCTTAATACTGAAGCACTGGAAAAGCTGAATTTCCCCATGCCTTCTGCATATGGACTAAAGGATCCCAGGGCCTGGGGGTGGGAAGATACTAAGATTGAATCCCAGGGCCTCTTGCACTCCAGGCAAGTACTTATCACTGATTCACATCTCATTTTGTATGTTCTTCATTCTGCTGACAAAGGAACGAGTGCCTAAGTGAGTGAATAAGAGTGAATAAGTGCCTACCTTTCAGCTTTCACCCCAATATACTTTTTGCAAATTGCAAAGCTAGGCATGGTAGTGCATGCTTCAAATCTCAGCACTGAGGAGGTAAAGGCAGGCAGATCTCTGAGTTGAAGTCCAGCCTGGTCTACAGAGTGAGTTCCAGGACAGCCGGGGCTACACAGAGAGAACCTGTCTTTAAAAAAAAATAAAAAGACTAGTTCAACTAGACACAGTGGTATATGCCTGAAATTATAATCACAGCTTAGAGATTTATGCAGGAGTCATTATTGGTTACAAACCAAGTTCAAAGCCAGCCTGTGATTTAAAAAAAAAAAGGTAAAAGACAAATTATTCAGTATATTGCAAAGATGGCAAGCAACAGAGTTACCCAGTTGGCCCAATACGTTCTAAGTTCTTATAGTTCTGCATGCTGTTCTCAGCACTCTATACAATACCACAGAAGTGTATACTAACACAGCCTCCTGCATGCTGTGCTCACCTGTCTATACAACACCACAGGAGTGTATACTAACACAGCCTCCTGCATGCTGTGCTCACCTGTCTATACAATACCACAGAAGTGTATACTAACACAGCCTCCTGCATGCTGTGCTCACCTGTCTATACAATACTACAGGAGTGTATACTAACACAGCCTCCTGCATGCTGTGCTCACCTGTCTATACAACACCACAGGAGTGTATACTAACACAGCCTCCTGCATGCTGTGCTCACCTGTCTATACAATACTACAGGAGTGTATACTAACACAGCCTCCTGCATGCTGTGCTCACCTGTCTATACAACACCACAGGAGTGTATACTAACACAGCCTCCTGCATGCTGTGCTCACCTGTCTATACAATACTACAGGAGTGTATACTCCTACATGCTGTGCTCACCTGTCTATACAACACCACAGGAGTGTATACTAATACAGCCTCCTGCATGCTGTGCTCACCTGTCTATACAATACAGGAGTGTATACTAACACAGCCTCCTGCATGCTGTGCTCACCTGTCTATACAACACCACAGGAGTGTATACTAACACAGCCTCCTGCATGCTGTGCTCACCTGTCTATACAACACCACAGGAGTGTATACTAACACAGCCTCCTGCATGCTGTGCTCAACTGTCTATACAACACCACAGGAGTGTATACTAACACAGCTTTCCCTTCCTCTTCACTGATTCAACATTTTTGACACCGAGTCTCATAGAACACTGGCTGGCTTCAAAGTCAGTAAAGCAGCCAGAAATGACCTTGAACTCCTGGTCTTCCTGCCTGTTCCTCCCGGTGCTAGGACTTTGTGTGTATAACATAACATTCCACATACACACCTATTTTCAAAGACTCAGTTCAGCTGTTCCCTTTGCCCTGGTGGCCCTTTCTAACCATTCTATAGCTCACTAATGCTCAATTTCCCCACTGATATTTAAGGGCAGGAGATCACTTGTTCTGGTGCCTTTCTCTGCTCACCATACTGTGAGTTCTATAAGGGCAGGAACTGTTTTGGTAGTAGCAGCTGTTTTGAGACATGGTCTTACTATGGTAATCTATGCTGACCTGGAACTTAACCATCCTCCTGTCTTACCTTCCAAGTGAGGGTTATAAGGTGTGATCAACCACACCTGTCTAAGATCTGTGTTGTATTCTGTTTTGTTCCCTGTGCCCAGCACAGCAGTAGACATGCCTCACTTACTGAACTGAATACACCAGTGAAAAAGTTCATTTCTCCTAATGGAAAAACAATTTATAACCCCATAAAATTGTAAATAAGCAAACCAAGGTATTACAGAGACTATTTGGTTTCATAGCATATATTAATACACATTTGAAAATTAACACTGATAACTGCTTAGACTAACATCAGAAAGAGAAGACAAAATAATTCTAATAGGTATCCAAAAAACATTCATTAAATATTCTGCAATTATAAACCAGCTGTGGTGCATTCCTGACACACCAATACTTTGAGGTTGAGATAAGGCTGCTCCTACTTCAAAGCCACCCTGGGGGGTGTAGTAAGTCCTAGATCAGAAGGTTCTACATAGTGAGCCTCTGTTTCAAACTCCGACCACACTCCCAATTCTAAATTGGGTTAAAAAAACAAAACAAAACAAAACAAAACAAAACAAAACAAAACAAAAAAAAAAACCCTAAAGATTGTGTATGGATGGCTATAAACTAAGGGATGGGTACAGTTAATCAAAACATGGGCTGAGCTCTGCTGGTGATATGCCTATAATCTCAGCACCCTGGAGAGGATGGTACGATTGGAAATTTGAGGCCAGCTTCGGTTGTAGAGCAAAACCTTATTTTAAAACAAAAACAGGATTCAATATGGTGGAGTTGGTCCAGTGCTGGCCTGCTGTGCATGTAACCCTGGCGTTTATCCCAGCACGACATACACTGAATATGGCTTTGGTATCCATATTCCCAGCACTCAGGAGACAGAGGCAGGAGGATCAGAAATTCAAGACCATCCTTGGCTATACATAACGTTCAAGGCCAGATTAGGATGGAGGAAACCCTGTCTTAAAAAACAATGAACAACAGTCAGATATGGTTGATAAACTCAGCACTTTGGAGGCAAAGGCAGGAGGATTGCTGTGAGTTCTGGGTCAGCCTGGACTATAGAAAGAGATGTTGTCGCAAAAACACAGTTAAGTGTTGGGTGAACTGGCAGAGTGGAATGCCTTATGAGACCAAATACATAGTTAATCTCTGGAGCCCCAACTCCTTCTCTTGGTTTGAGAGACCCAGCTAACTCCCATCCCTTCAACTCAGTTTTGACTCCCTACAAAAAGCTATCCTTGGGCAATAAAGATTTCTCATACACCTTTTCAGCCTTCAGAAAGGGGTATAGTTCTTACCCCATGACTCCCCACCCACAGCATCTCCTCATGTAAATCAAAGTGGGAGACAGACACAGGTACTCCCACGTCAGCCACCACGCTGTGCAACTCAGAGTAGACACCTTCCATTATGTGCACTGACTCCTGGACAGGAAGAGCCTCCAAGGCCACTCCCTCTGGGTCCAGCTCCACATTCTGTAGCAAACTTGGATTCAGGTGGGCATCCAGGACCGGGTCCAAGGTAGAATGCATAGCTGGGGAAAATTCGGCCAGTCCAGGATCCAGACCCTCAAAGTTCATGACGGTAATGGCCGCTGGTCAGACCTGAGTCACACCCTCCCTTGCCACGGTTCCTACAGACACCTGACCCAGCCTTCAGCGGGACAGCACCAGTGAACCTAGAATGGACATCCTGGCCTGCAAGGGAAAGAGGCAGCTCAGTCAGGGATAGGCCTAGGCACTGCAAGTGTCTTCTATGTGGGCAGGACAATGAGGTAGGCAGAGGGGATGAGACTGCTGGGCAAAGAAGGAAGCATGCAAGCAAGGGGACACGGGTAATGCTGTACAGTGGGACAACTGTGTCCCTTAATCTGCACCTCTAAACTTTCAAAGTTCTCTACCACCCCACCAAATGATCTAATTCATGACTTCCCTTTCTCCAGAACCACAAGATGAAGGGAGCGGGTATGATAGGGGCTGGAGTTTGGTCGAGAGCTCTGAGATGCTTGTTTCCTAGAATTGGACATGAGACAAAGGGGCTGGGCAGTGAAGGGAGCAAGACAAGTCAGTTTCCCAGAATCCTTTACAGTGGTTACCCAGCATTCTCCAGGGGGTGGGTAACAAGAACGGCCAGTTACCCACAAACGGGGCGGGGGTAAGGGGTTAAGTAATGGAAACGGATAGCTACCCAGAATTCTTTGAGCGAACCAGAGAAACTGGTTACCCAGAATTCTCCCCCAGCGCAGGGGACGGGAGGGGAAGGATTAGGGCAAAGGTCAAGACGTGTTCCTGGGATGCTTACGGGGAATGGGTCATTACCAAGATTTCTCCATGGCGGATATTTTGGAGCGCGTGGAATTCAAACGAGTAGGGGGTAGAGAAAGCGCCGTCAGCTCCGCGGGAAATTCCAGTTTCCCTGCTACTCCCCCGCCTCTAGCTCAACCTAACACAAGCAAGACGGACGGCGGATTGGCAGCCATCGCTACCAATCAGCAGGGGCCACGGGCTCACCTCAGCCAATCAGAAGGAGCCAGGTACAGGCAGCTCCGGAGAAGGGTGTGACGTAAGCTCCGCCAAAACAAGGTTACGGAATGCCACCGGGGACAAACTGAGTCAGGCGCGGACCTATTTGGGGCTACGAAAAGTAATCCCTTCACTCTTAAGCTTTGTTAAACAAAATTAACTTTAGACTTGGAAACCAAGCTTTTACGTTCCCCGAATAGGAACTAGATTAAGGGGCGCCAGAGGCTAAGCATTGGGACTCGCCCGGTGGGTATTCCCAGCGTGGCCTTCATCATTCCCGACGTATATATCTTCATCTTGCTGTGCTTGTGAGCCATTCCAATACCTCTGACCCCGTGCCCCCGAAACTCACTGACATTTCCTATGACTTCTAGATATGGGGGGAAAAAAGGAAGCGGGAGCCTGATTTCTAGTATGGCCCAAGTGGCCACCTTTTCTTTATTTCTAAAGGCATCCATCTGAAATTCCCATCCATGTTTGTATCGTCCCCAGAGGTCCCCTAATTTTCCCAAGAAACAAGTCTCCTAGATTGTCAAAATTCCCCTAGAGCGTGGAGCTGGACATTGACCCTCAGAGAGAGATAAACAGTAAACTGAGTCAACTGAGCTGTAGCAGTCAGTCATTCTGAGGGATTCTTGACTAACCTCCACCTCAAGAGATCCTACTACCTCTCCTGTGAGAGTATGTCACCGTGTCTAACAGATTCTGGGGTATTGACTGTGTACTAAAGTGCTTTGGAATTGGTCCAAGCTGTGACATCCTTAGGTTGCTCAAACTCGGCTGTCATTTCTGTTTTTAAAGGCCCTGTATCGATAATGGTCCAAGCGTACAATCCCTGCATTCTTAGAGCAGAGGCAGGAGACCCTTACAAATTCGAGGCCAGCCTAAGTTACACCTGGCAAGGACCAGGTTTGCTATGGGAACGCAGTGAATATCTCTTTCAACAAACAAAATGCATAAAGGCCATATTGTGGGATGTCTGTGGAAGAAAGTTCTCACCAATAATAAACTTTTAAAGCATTTCTTGGATCAGGCATAGTGGAGATATATTTGTAATGGCAGTAATCCTGAGGTATAGGCAGGAGGATTAGGGTTCAAGGGTAGCTTCTTCTAGACAGCAAGTCCCAGGCTAGTCATACTTGAGACTGTCTCAAACAAACAAAAACCAGGCTAAGTGGGATACTGATCCCACCACTCAGGAGGCAGGATGGATTTCTGTGAGTTTGAAGACAGCCTGGTCCTCAAACATAGTGAATTCTAGGCCAACCAAGGCTACACAGTGAGACCTTGACTCAAAAACCATCCCCTTCCAAATAAAAATGTCTTTCTTTTCAAAAAGGTGAAAGAGACTTTCAAGATGGTACAGCAGGTAAGGGTCTTACTACAAACTGTCAGGATCTGAGTTCCATCCCTGGGACTCACTGTCTTCACATACATACTGTGGCACACATACATAATAAATAAATTTAAGTCTCTCTCTCTCTGTCTCTCTCTCTCTGTGTCTTCCTCTCTGTCTTCTCTCTCTCCTCTCTCCCTCTCCCTCCCCCCATTCGTGTGTGTATGTGTAAGTGTGTGTCCTCTGCAGCATTGTGAATTCCAGGCCATCTTGGACTACCTGAAATCCTATCTAAAAGAACAAAACAAAATAGTAATGGGGTGGGCAAGGAGACATAGGCACTTGGATAGTCCACACACCAAGGAATCTTACACCAAAATAGAGAACACCTAACTCAAAGGATCTCTGGCCTCACAAGTCCTTAGATTCAAATGATCCTACAAGAAGCTCTGTACTAAGAGGCCTAGACAGTCCCTGCACAGAAATCTTCATATTGAAGGCTCATAATTCCTTTTGTTTGTTTTTCAAGACAGGGTTTCTCTGTGTAGCCCTGGCTGTCCTGGAACTCACTCTGTAGACCAGGCTGGCCGCGAACTCAGAAATCCCCCTGCCTCTGCCTCCTAAGTCTGGGATTAAAGGCATACACCACCACTTCCTGGCTTTTTTTTTTTTTTTTTTTTTTTCATAATTCTTATAATTGAAAGAGACCTCACAGACCCATGGAAGTTAAGGAGCTTGAGATACTTGGAAAATCAGTTACTTGTTTTGTTGAGCTAAATTTTCACTAGGGAGCCCAAACTAGCCTTGAGTTTGTAATCCTCCATTCTTATTGACCCCAGAACTGGGTATACAGAAAGGTGCCACCACATCATACTCAATAAACTACTCTATGAATCAAAATCTACTTCCACTTGGGGTTCCTCACAGAATCCAATATGATGACACAGTAATCTTAAATGGAGTCAAGCAAGGTAGAGCATATCTGTAACCCCAGCACTTGGGAAGTGGAGGCAGGAGGATCAGAAGGTAAGGTCATTCTCAGCACAGAGAGATCCGAAGCCATTCTGGGCTGAAAAGAAACTGTCTAGAAAACAAACAGACAAAACAAGAAACTCAAGTGCAGAATATAAACTGGGCCTAATGCAGGTCTATAATCCTTGCCAATAAAGCTAAGTTAGGAGACTCAAAATGTGAAGGCCTAAGCTGGGTGTGGTGTTGCCCAGGCCTTTATCCCTGGCGAGACGATGGCTGGTAGAACACTTGCCTAGCACTCGTGGAATATGAAGCCAGGTTGGAAGACCAGCAAGCAACTTGAGGTCAATTTCTGGAACCTACACAAAGGTGCAAGGAGAGGGCTGTCTGGACAGAGTTGTCCTCTGATTTCCACAGGCATCCTGAGGCACACATGCACCTGCACACACATAATAATTTTAAACAATATTTAAAAGTAGAATTTTGTGGTCAGCATGCAGCTAGCTGTTTCCCAGCTCTGTGGCCTTTGTTAAATGACTTATCTTTGAACCTCGGTCTCCCCAGTAAATCCATGGTCTACTATGTACTACATAGAATTGATTGAGACTTACGTTAGTGCTGGTAAAGTGCTTAGACCAGGTACACATCACAAAGTGAGAGTTAGATACGAGTTAGCCATCATTGTTAGCTGTAGTCATTAACCTCCTGTGGGGAACGTCAACTGGATTTGAAGTCTGGGCATCCGTCTGGAAAGGCCTGTCTAGGAGTGTCTTCTGAATGTGATTTGCATAACGGTTGAGGGCCAGCTGACGTCAAGGGCTTCATGAAGTTCTAGGTCAGCTGCAGCCTTGGAAGTGGTTCCAGCTGCAAGACAGCCACTGTGGAGTCGCCCCACCAACCCAGCTTCCTACTCAACTGCTAGAGCGCCAGGAAGTGAAACAGCTGAAGCCCCGAGCCTCCGACTCACCCGGTCAATCTCTTCCCAGCTCCATTTCCTTATCTTTCTCCTCACCCTTTATCTCCTATCTGTTAGGACTCTCAGGGCTGTGACAAGACATAGCAAAAGAATATGAGATGTTGCACGAAATAAAGCAGACTCCCCTATGCACTATTCCATTTACATCTGTGTAGACAAATCATTTCTCCCCCAAACTGAGCTAATTCTCAGATGCTGGAAATGTTTCATCGAAAGGTAGGCAGACTCATCACAGAATCCTAGTAATAATATTTGAACCAGAAGCTTCATATGGGCAGTTTAAAATAGTTGCTGGGCGGTGGTGGCGCACGCCTTTAATCCCAGCAGCCTGGTCTACCGAGTGGAGTTCCAGGACAGCCAAAGGCTATACAGAGAAACCCTGTCTCAAAAAAACCAAAAAAAAAAAAAAAAAAAAAAAAAAAAAAAAAAAAAAAAAAAAAAAAAAAAAAAAAAGTCCCAAAGGGTACTTGCTTCAGCAGCACCCTACTAAAATTGGAAGGATACAAAGAAGATTAGCATGGGCCCTGTGCAAAGATGAAATGCAAATTCATAAAGCATTTTATAATTAAAAAAAAAATAGTCTTCAGGCAGAGGTGGTACACAGCTTTAATCCCAGCACTCAGGAGGCAGAGGCAGGGGGATCTCTGAGCTCAAGGCCAGCCTGGTCTACATCTTAATATCATCTCTAGATCCTTTCTGTATAATCTATCTGATATTTTTGAGCCATGAGTTCTAGGACTGTCAGGGATACACAGAGAAACCCCTATCTCCAAAACCAAACAAGAGTCCTAAGTGAAAGGGGACCCCCCCCCCCCATTGAGAACTTGTCGCTCAGAGGAAAAGTTAACTTTTGAGAGCCTGCTGTGTGGTCATCTATGGCCTCACTCTGACGTCCAGATTGTTTGGGGACCCTCCACTGGGGTTGGGGGAGTCCCGGCTTCAGACCACCCTCTCCTCCCACGTCCAACCTCTCTCTCCTAGCTGCTTCTCTGAGTGTTACATCATGGAAGGTGATGAAATCAATCAGCCATCAGTGGATTTTACCCGTGGATGCAATAGGCTGAAAGGCCAGCACGGGTCATTGTTGCTGTACTTTCAACCACCCAGAACTTCTGTCTATGCTTTCTAGCTATGTGGTGGGAGCAGGGGCTGCAGTGTTTAAGTTGGACTTCCAGTCCTCGACTCCCTGAAAAATCATTACCTAAATCCCGCAGAACTGATGGCAACCGCAGGCTAAGCGGGCTGAGAAATGAAGAGGCTCTCAGTCAGCATTCTCACCCGGGGAAATGCCCTTTCCACAGTGAGGTCTGATGGGGCCAGTCGTTTCTTACTGCCCCTATGAGGCTTCTCAGATCACAACATGCTTCTGTGGCTACTGTCACCTTCAAAACCAGGATCACCCAATGAAAAGAATATGGAGAGAAGGAAGTGCCTCGGTCTCACACAGAAGGCATCACACAGGAACCAAACTTCGAATCTGAGCTCACCATGGGATTTGGAGATGAATGAGTGCTGTTTTGGTTTTTCCTCAGGCAAGAGGAAGTGAGGAAATCAGAGTGGGGTTGGGTAAGAATAAAGCCTTGAGAGGCAAAAAGTAATATCAGACAGATTACACAGGAAGGAACTGGAGATATTCATTTAAATGTCCATTACTTCCCTGCCCCTTCTGCAGACATCTGTGTTCCTGGAGAGCATGACACATGTGTCCCTACCTAGGCCTCTAGCCACAACAACCTCACCACTCATTTCCCCTGGAACAGAGGCGCATACCTGGGCTCTCCAAAGAGGGAGATGATGCAGGGAGGGGAATCCCACCTGCTCTGAGTCACCTGCTCATGTAAAGGGCGGGCCTTACAGTGCAGGGACCTTAAAAAGAGACTGTGAGACAAAAGGAAGAAATCAGGAAGCAGCTTAGAATTCGGACTACAGGGTTAGACTCAGAGTGAAAGGAGGCAGATAGAGGGTCCACAGGCCTAGTGCAGATCACAGAGCCAGCCAGATCTGAGAAGCAGGCAACAAGATGCTGGATTGCAGAGCGGTAATACTGCTATGGTTGTTGCCCTGGGCCACTCAGGGCCTGGCTGTGCCTAGGAGTAGCAGTCCTGACTGGGCTCAGTGCCAGCAGCTCTCTCGGAATCTCTGCACACTAGCCTGGAGCGCACATGCACCAGTGGGACATATGGTAAGTGTCAGCTCCTGGAACCACGCAGAAAACCTTCCCAAGCCCTCCAAGGGTGTAGGTTTAATGTAAGCTGTGACCCTGGGTAGATCTGGAGGGTTGAAGGCCATCATGGAATGAAAGAGGACAGAAGTTGGGGCTTCTGGGAGAGTCGTGAGCCAGTGGTTGAGTGGAATGCAAACCTGTCCTTCACCTCACTGGTCCCACTCCCTCCATTCCAGGATCTACTAAGAGAAGAAGAAGATGAAGAGACTAAAAACAATGTGCCCCGTATCCAGTGTGGAGATGGCTGTGATCCCCAAGGACTCAAGGACAACAGCCAGGTACCACTAAGCCGAAGTTGGTGTATCTAGAAGGGAAGCTAAAGGAAGCTGGGTATGTCATCATGACCATTTAGCTATGCATGAGATGACAAGGAGCCACAGAGGGCTGGAAGCCAGCCTGAGCTGCGGGTAGTAAGTTTAAGGCCAAAGCCTAAGGTAGTGGGATGCTGTCTAAAGAAAGAAAAAGGAAAAACAGAGGAAGAAAGGAAGGCAGGGAACTGGGAAAGGGGACCCATACGCCTTTATTGCTTTCTTCTTTCCCAGTTCTGCTTGCAAAGGATCCGCCAAGGTCTGGTTTTTTATAAGCACCTGCTGAACTCAGACATCTTCACGGGGGAGCCTGCTCTACTCCCTGATAACTCTGTGGAACAGCTTCATACCTCCCTAATGGGCCTCAGCCAACTCCTCCAGGTATGAACTAGGGATCCGGAAGATGGGGCTAGCCAGTGTCTGAAACTAGGAGCTTGGTATCTGGAATCCTTTCTGACTGTGTCTTGTGTCCTTCAGCCAGAGGATCGCCACTGGGAAACTCAACAGATGCCTAGCCTGAGTCCCAGCCAGCAGTGGCAGCGCCCCCTTCTCCGTTCCAAGATCCTTCGAAGCCTCCAGGCTTTTGTGGCCATAGCTGCCCGGGTCTTTGCCCACGGAGCAGCCACTCTGACTGAGCCCTTAGTGCCAACAGCTTAAGGATGGCGCCTAGGTTCCCATGGCTACAACCATAAGACTAATCTATCAACCCAGACATCTACAAGCTAATTAACCCATTAGGAAGTGTTCCTGTTTTGTTCGTTTTGTGTGAAGGGCAAGGGCACCATTATTAAAGAGAAAACCACCCCCGCCGCCCCCCCCCCCCCCCCCGCCCCAGCAGGCAGCTCACTAGAGGAAGGAGAGGGAGAAGAGGAACGAAGTCATCCATCCCTTGGCCTTGGAAGCTGGCAAGCTTGGCCAAAGGGGAAGGGGGAGGTGGTATTAGAGAAACTGTGAGAAAGCCCAGAGCATCAGAAATAGTGAGCCCAGGCTTTGGCCAGTAAGAAAAACAAGATAAAGGGAACGTTATACTTTTCTGAGTGACTCAGGGAAATGTGCAGACTCACAGTGCTCCAGACAGAAGCTTGGTAACTGCCTGCTTAGTCTCTCAGTTCTAACAGAATCTAGTCTCTAAAAACTAACAGAACTACCAATACAGACTGACATGTGATGCCGACCTGTGACAAAGCTGCATATTTATTAAGTGGGAAGGGAAATTTTGATATTATTTATCCTTGTAACAGTTTAGAGGATTGTTATTTATTCTATTTATAAAGAATTATGTATTTTTTTCAATAAAGATTTATTTATGTGGCTCTCTTGGTCTAGTTTCTAAGTATAGTTGGGAGAGAAAAGAGATGGGAAAAGTAGGGCCATAACAATATGAACCCCTTCTACTCTGACATCTCAGGTCAAAGGACTCAGAGCATCCTGAGTTCTGAATGGACACATTTGTGTTCACTGAATGACAACATGGGAGATACCATGCCGGAATATGTTGTCTTTTTTGACCTGTATGTGTGATGTCCATGTATGTATATATAGGTTCACTTTTGTGAGCATGTGCATTCTGCATTGTGGAGACCAGAAATTGATGTTGAGTGTTTTCATACACACACACACAGTCTCACTATGTAGTCTTAGCTGGCATTGAACTCAACACAGATCTGCCCTCCATCTCTTTAACGCTGGTGTTAAAGGTGTGTGACACATCTCCCAGCTTTGTACCAAGGCCTCTCACTTGAACCTAGCTTAGCAGATTGATTGGTTAGCAGACTGAAGCTACCTCATCAGCTTGCTTTGGAGATCCTGTCTCTGCCTCCCAAGGGCTGGAATTATAGGTGGGGAATGAGCTCCAATCTCTGGTCTTCATGTTTGTCTGGCAAGAACTTTACCCACTAAACTATATCCACAACTCCCGACTTCGGTTTTATTTTATTTTAAAGATTTATTTATTTTGTATATATGAGTACACTGTAGCGGTCTTCAGACGCACCAGAAGAGAGCATCAGATCCTATTACAGATGGTTGTGAGCCACCATGTGGTTGCTGGGAATTGAACTCAAACCTCTGAGCCACCTCTCCAGCCCACTGACTTCAGTTTTAAAATATGGTTTCCCACCAGCCTGTCTGGAATTTATGGCAGTTTTCCTGCCTCAGTGCAGTGTCACTCCCGGCTTGAATTTTTGGTGTTTGTTTTTTGAAATAGGGTATTGCTATGTAGTCTTGGAACTCCTTGATACATTGACCAGGATAATGTCCAATTCAGAGCAATCCTCTTACTTGAGGATCACAGGTGTACCACCAAGACTGGTAAATTTTTGGTTTGACTTCCCAGACTGCCCAAACAGGCTTTTGCACTTGTGGCAGGTCTCCTTCCTCAGCTTCCCAAGGGCTGGTGTTATAAACATGAGCTACCATACCTGGTTTCAGCAGTATAGTCTAAGACAAGTAGGCTTTCTCTCTCAGTACTGCTTCTCTGATGGATATGGACTCTTGTATTTGAGACTGTCTTGGAATTCAATATGTACTCTAGGCTGAGACTTAAACGCCTGTCCCTGCCTCTACTTCCCAAACGCTGGGATTATAGGCACTGGCCTGGGAAGATCCAGGTTTACGTCTTGACTTTACCACTGATTCAGTAATAACGAAAGCTATATGCCTGTCCCTTCACTACCCCGACAGTCCAAGGGACATAAACTGCTGTGCCGACCAGAGGAAGGAAGGAATGACCAGAGAACTGTCCTGGGGTGGGTTTGAGAGAAGCCACAGTTGATGACCTAATGCCTGTAGGTTGTTGGCCTTTTTGTCTCTAAGAATTGGCTTTCAGGAACAGAAAGTCTGAGAGTTTAGAGAAGAGACACTTCCACAGTACTTTTTGTTGTTGTTTTAACAAAAGTTTATTATGATGTATGAAGGACAAAATTTTATTATGATGTTCCAGGACAGCAGTTTGTTCTAGCTATTCAGAATGTGGTGAGAGCATGAGAACCTAGGGTCTTACGAAGGAGCAGAATGAAGTGGTACCATCACCTGAGGCACAAGGAACATTCTCTTATATCCCCCCAACCCCCGAAGACCGGCTATGAGGTCCCACTATGCTGCCCTGCCTGGCTTTGCCGGGTTGTTTAATTTCACGTGTTGGTTGGGCACCTTTTTCTCATGACTTTTGCTTTTGGCTCCTTGAGTTTCTTCTGCTCCTGTGTGCACCTTCCTCATCCACCTCCTTGGTTCTTGGTTTGCTTGTGCCGCCTTCAATGCTGGGCTGGCACTGCTGTTCCCTCTCCCAGTTATTATTAACCCCTTCCTGAACTGTTCTGATGCACTGGGTAGGAAACAGCCACAGAACTGGTCCTCACATTTGTTTACCACAAGCTGTACCACAAGCACACCTTACAGCAGCGGCAAATGCCCCCTGGGTTCCCCAACAATGGCTAAGGCATAAAGATGTCTGACCTTCAAGGCTCTGAGTCCAAGGAACCCGGTCCTTGCCCAGGTCACCCCTAAGGAATAGTAGTTTTTTTTTCCTTTCATGTTAACAAAACACTGTACAAAAGAAGCGATGCCCTCTTATTCGTAAAATAGTAAAATAGCTAAGTTCTCTTCAAACTCTCAGCTCTACCAAGAACTATAAGAACTAATGCCCAAGTGCTCAGAAACCATTCAAACTTCCAGGAGTGATTTTCTCAAGCACTGGGGGGAGGTAGAGTCAAGACGACCTAAAGCAGCAAAGCTTCCATCTTCTTTAGAGCGTCAGAATTGCTTTGTAGGGGAGGAGCTGAGTATGGCAAGGGTGATGCTAGCAGTAATTCTGTTCCACATGGTGAGCTGAAGCAGACAGCTCTCAGCCTCTACAGGAAAAGAAGGAAACTTAAAACTGGAGTCAGGAGCGAAGGGAGGAGACCTGAGGTAACCAGAAGAGAGAACTGAAGGGCTTGGGCTCGGTGCCACCGTGGTTGCCTACCATGGGCAAGTCTCTGGGTTTGACGGGACCCAGGGTAGCAACGGAGGAGGAAGGACAAAATTCCATCCATGTCTGAGCTCCCCATAAAGACCAGATGTTGCTTCACATCAACTTAGCCAATTATCAAAACATTAAAATGGTTCCATATGGGAAAGACACCACTGCCTCAGACCCTCTAAGGACCTCCCAAATGTCCTGACCTGCCCTCAAGACCCCTGTGTCTCCCAGCATGGCAGGCAGCCTCAGGATCCTAGAAAGACTATGGCCTGCGTCTGTTCTGACTCTTTGCTGCACCTGTGAAACCATGTCACGCTTTTACCTCTTACTCCAAAGTTCATGGCTAACCCAGCTTAGAAGGCCTCGGCTTCCCACTGTCAGATGTGGGAGTTAGGAGGGACAAAATGGGAACACAGCTCCTAGTCCTCAGAAGGAATCAAGGGTCCGTCCACGTCAAAATGGCTGGAGCAGGACATGTAAGCCTCCTCTATGATGCTCTGGCCAGCCAACACCGGGTCACCGTTGGGCATGATGTCATCAATATTTATATTGTTTCTGAAGACTAGAGAACACACAGAGAAACATCAGGTCCTGATCCATGTTAGAAGCTCCCAACTTTAGCAGGAAAGGTGCACTCTGGGGCTGAATGGGGCTCTTGGGAAATGGAGGACCAGGGTGGGACAGGGGAGGCCCTTGCATTTCCTAACAAAAGGAATCACCAGGAAAGGAATGAGGAAATTGGAGCTCACCTTTTGGCAATGGTGAGCGATCACTTACTTTCCATACCCTCTGTGTTCAGCTGCTGCAGGTCCTGAGGCAAATCTGGCTCTGCCAACAGCTGCAATGCACGTGTCGGGTCTGACTCCAGCATGATCTGTGGGTCTGGACTCAGTATGGGATCTAGTTTCAGATCTGTGCCCAGATCCAGTCCAGACTGCAGCATTGACTCCAACTCCAGGTCTTGTGCTAACTCCATCGCTGACATGAGTTCTGCATCCAGATCTAACGACTCTGGATCCTGTTTGAGCTCCAGAGGTTGCTGCAGCTCGTCCGGCTGCCTAGGTATACCAGGACAGACAATGGGACAAGGCTCAGTGGGTGAAATAAAGTGAGGCTCGTAGCGCAAGCAGGGGCTGTATGTCTAGCCTAAGAAGGTGGTGGGGAGCTAGGGGTGCTTGTGTACCTATCTAATCCCAGAATTCAGGGGGCAGAGGCAGGCCGAACTCTTTGAGTTTGAGACTAGTCTACATAGTGAGATTTCCTGCCTGGGTGATAATGGTGAGAAGCAAAGGGATAAAGACCATGGGCTTTATCATAAGATTTTATGATATGGATACAAAGTCTCATGTAGCACAGGCTGGCCTTCAAATCTCTACATAGCCAAGGTTAGACTGGAACTTCTGCCACCTTCCACTCCCCAAGCACTGGAATTACAGGCACCAGCCACCACATCTGGCCTTGAAATCAGGCTTGTTAGGATTTGAATCCTCTCATTTACTGATCGGGTAAATCTCAAATTATTATTTAGAGTTTTTAAATTTTATTTTTATTTTCTGTGTACAAGTATTTTGCTTGTGTGTACGTATGTATGCCACATGCATACCTGGTATATGTGGAGGCCAGATGAGAGCATCAGATGCTCAATGGTTGTAAGCAACCTTGTGGGTGCTGAGTACTGAACCCAGGTGCTATGCAAGAACGGCCAGCTGCTCTTAACTGCTGAGCTGCCTCTCCAGCTCAGACTATCGCATCAGTGGGAACAACGACACGTAACAGAGGCAAGAGGATGGTTAAAAGCAGAATTCTCGATATCACCCAAAATGATTTGTAAATTTAATGCAATTTCTACCAAATGCCACTCTTTCCAGAAACAAACTTCATATGCACTCACAAAAGACCCTTAGCGCAGCTGTAGGCTGGGCATGATACATGCCTGTCATTCCAGCCCTTGGGAGGGAGAAGCAGGAGAATCAGAGGTTCAAAGCCAGCCATAGTCGTGTATTATGTTTGAGGTACATGAGACCCTGTTTCAAAACAACAGCTCACACAATAAAATAACATTAAGATATAGTAACCGAATAGCATGGTACCAACATAAAATCAGACATATGGGCCAAGGAAACAGAATGTAGACCCAGAAGAGCTAACTAATTTTTTAATGAAGGTGACAAATACACACACACAAACACACACACACACACACACACACTACAGCCTCCTCAATATACTGGAAATCCATTTACAGAAGAATTAAACTAGATTTGTATCTTCTACCACATGCAAAAACCATGGAGCCAGAACAATGGCTCAGCAGGTAAAAGCATGTACTATTAAACGTAACAGTTTGAGTCCAGTCCCATGACCCACACAGTAGAAGGAAGGAACCGACTCTTGCACATTGTTCACTGACCTCTACACATGTGTTGTGTTATGCACACACATGTGCACACATACATACAGAAATAAATATAGTTTTGAAATCAACACGGGGGCTTGAGAGAAGCTCGGTATGGAGAGTGCACTCAGTATGGAGAGTGGCAAAAGCGACAGAACTGCAGAGACCCACATTCAGTTCCCAGCACCATGTAAGGTGCTTCACAACTGCCTGTAAGTCCAGCTCTAGGAAGGACTCCAGCCCTCTCCGAGCGGAGGACTCTGGTCCCACAGGTGCCTACACTCATATGTATATACACATATACATAATTAAAAATAATAAAAGTACATTTTAAGCAGGACATGGTAGTGCACACTTGAGGCAGGCAGATCTCTGTGGGTTGGAGACCAGCCTGGTGTACAGAGCAAGTTCCAGGGCAGCCAGGGCTGCAGAGAGAAACCTTGTTCCTACCTTGAGGAAAAGACAAACAAACAAACAAACAAAACCCTTAAAGAAAAAAAAACTACACAAAAAGAATGAAAAACCTAAATATAAAAGTTGAAATTATAAAATTCTAAAAGAGGGCTGGAGAGATGGGTCAGCGGTTTTTGAAGGGAATTCTGCTTTTGCAGAGGTCCTAAGTTCAATTCCCAGCACCTACACTGGACAGCTCATAACTGCCTGAAACTCCAGATCCTGGAGATGGAAAATCCTCTTCTGCACATACCCACACACAGACACATATGTATAATTAAAATAAAATAAACCTTAAAAGAAAGGGAAAACCTTGCAACAGTGATATAGACAATAACGTAGCCCTGAAAGCATACAAAAGCAGAAACCAGATCAACTGTAATTAAATCAAACTAGGAAAATTCACAACAAAAGCAACAATCACCCGAGATAACAGGCAACTTGCAAGTGGGAAATAATACTTATAAACTATTCACTCAACAAAGACTTACTATCCAGGAGTTAAAGGAACTTAACAAAACAAAACAAAACAAACAAAAAAACCCAAACAAAACCTCAACAGTAAAAAGGGAAATAAGTGGCTGGCACGATGGCTCAGTGGTCAGCGCACTGGCTGCTGTTGCAGAGGACCAGGGTTTGGTTCCCAGCACCTGCATGGAGGCTCACAACTTCTGTAACTCCAGTTCCAGGGGATCTGATGACCTCTCCTTCTGGCCTCTGAGGGCACTGAACGCATGTGGTGCACAGGCGTGAAAGCCAAAACCCTCCTGCACATCAGTAAAAGTGAATATATCTTTAAAAAGCAAATAATCTTATTTACAAATGGGCCAAAGAGCTACTGTTTTTCTTTGAGATGGGGGTCTCATTACGGAACCCAGCCTGGCCTCAAAATGCTCAATCCTGCTGCCTCATTCTCTCCTATGCTGGATTACCGGCCCATGTTGCCACACCTGGCTTGGGTCGAAGATCTACACAGACATTCCTCAAAAGAAGATACACACATGGCAAAGCATATGAAAAAGCACGTGTTTAACTTGTTATTAGGAAAATGCAAACCCACAGTGGGATATCATGTCATTGTTAGAATAGCTAATTAAATGAATCCCAATAAAAATCCCTATAAAAATCCCAGCACTCAGGCCAGGGCAAGAAACATGTCGCATGTCACATGTTCAAGGCCAGTGAAGACTGTGTAATGAGCTTCAGACAAGCCTGGGCTTCTATTTCAGAAAACAAACAAGTGAGGGACAGAAAATAAAAGTGGGGGTGTAAACTCAGCACTTGGGAAAGCTGAGGAAGGCTAGCCTCAGCTACATGAGACTTTGCCTCAAGCAAAGGAGTGAGCAACTTCTCAAACAAAGAGAAGTATTACTGCTCCTTCAAGGCTACAGGTTTGAATCCCACCACCCACAGGGCGGCTCCCAGCCATCTGTAAGCTCAGCGCCAGGGACTCTGACACCTGCTTCTAGCCTCCACAGGCACCAGATACAAAAGTGTTGCACAGACATACATGCAGGCAAAACATGCATACAAAAAAATAAGCTGAGCTCTGGTGCCTTTAATCCCAAAACCTGAGAGTCAGAGGCAGGGAAATCTATGTGAGTTCAAAGCCAGCCTGCTCTATATAACCTGTTCCAGGCCAGCAGGAGCTCTGTCTCAAACAGAGTCAATCCATTAATTGATCGATCAGTAACCCATTAATTGATCTATCAGTAAATGATCTGACGGAGCTAGGTCGTTCACTAGCCGTGTACCTTAAAGGACACTCACTGCCTTATCAATACTGAAACTCCGTTTCTTTAGCTGATACCGGTCATGCCTCTCATGCCTCTCATGCCTCGCACGTCTGAAGCTTCAGTGAAATCAGAAAACACACAGAACTCTCAGCAATAACACACTCCTAATAAGCATGGCCAACGTTGTTGTTACCTACTACAGTGGGTCCTCATAAGGAGTCAACGGATTTTTTTTTTTTTTTTTCATTAACTCTAGTACTCTGTCATCAGGAAGGGTTGGTCCCACAGGAACTGTTGTGATCATTACTATCAGGGAGACAGTGGAAAAGATGGCAGCAGGAAACCATGAGCGAGGAGCAGCTCGAAGCGGGGAAAACACTAGAGGTTGGTGAGTCGGGGAGGGGGTGGAGAGGAGAGGGGAGGGACTGGAATTAGGCAGCTGGAAGCACTATCAGCCAGAGGACTGCCAGTGAAGGGCTTGTGTCTCACCTGTTAGAGATCACAATGAGTCTATGTTTCAAATATTTCCTCTGTTCTTCAAAATTAACTGTGGGGATACAGACAGGAGATGGGAGAGATCAATGTGTTGGTCACACAGGTCAAAAGTTCCCCTGGCGCAAGACGGTCCTGACAAGGGTACCTTCTTATTAACGAGCGTGCACTGTACACAAACGTGCCGTGTGTGTGTGTGTGTGTGTGTGTGTGTGTGTGTGTGTGTGTAAGGAGGGAGCCAGATCTATCAATATCTGAGAATACTTTCGTTCTAGGATGTACGTCAATGACCCCAACCTTTTTCCTGGTAGTAGCACCCAAAAGCTTCGTCCCGAGGGATTCGGGGATAGAGGAAGCGGAGTGGGTTCTCAGGGGCGTTCTCTTCGGCAAGAACCTGGTAGTGGCGGATGATTTCTGTCAGTGGGATCGACTGTAGCACTTCCTTGGTGTAGGGTTCCACGGAGTAGAAGTTGACTTTATCTGAAGAACACATGCATAACTAGAAGTGAGACTAGCCCAGGGATTCCCTGCCCAAACAGACACCGGCCCCAAGCCAAGAGCAGACAGAGGATCAGAGTTGGAGGGTGTGTGGGGTGCCTGGCAGAAAGCAGATTGCTGGAATGATACAGTAGGGGTAGGGGTGCTGCTGACCGTCATCCTGGTGCTCCACCCAAGAGCAAGTAATGCCCCCTTCAGAAGTTTCACTGAAGCGCAGTAGGAAGGTGCCAGACACCATCTTCCTCAGCAGTCGGCGTTCCTGGCTGCGGCTCACAAAGCCCATGATGCGACTGGAGCAAATAAAGCCTGTTAGACCCCAAGGTCCTGGACCCACTTGTGAAGATTCAGTGGAGAGACTGAGGAAAGCACCAGGTGGGTGTGAGGAGCTGGCTCAGCAGCTAAAGGTACCTCCCGCCTGCCTGGCCACCTGAGGTCAGTCTCTAGGACCCACATGGTGGAAGGAGAGAACCTACCTCTGTAAGCCATACTCTGACCTCCACGTGCACGCGGGCGCAAACACACACGCTTGCACACAAAATAAACACATAAAAATCTAATAGAGCTGGGCATTGGACCGAATGCCTGTAATCCGGTGCTTGGGAGGCAGAGGCAAGTGTAGGCAGACCAATATGGTCTACACAGCAAGTTTCAGGACAGCCAGCCAGACACATAATAGACAGACAGACTGACACACCTCTCCCCACCTCCCTCTCTCCTCAACTCCATTGATCGAGTTCCTAATTTCTCTAAGTCTGGGTTTTCTCATGGAACTGAAGGTGGAAGTACCCCCCACCCAGTGTGGTCCTAAGGACTGTAAGCACCCGGCAGGCTCTGCAACTCAGTAGGTGCTTGACAAATACAGACAACTGCTATTACTAATGGGGACCTGCACCGATTTGTTTTGTTTTTGTTTGTCTCTACCTTGTGACACCAGGGGGCGCACTAAGCGCAGTCCTGAGCCGAGTAGAGGAAAACAAAAGAAGGCAGAACCAGGCCTTACCCATCATTCCAGAGATCCTTCAGGTGGTCATGTACCAGCTCCAGGATTTTGTCCAGCCAGGTCCAGAAAGGGATCTTGCCAGGGGGGCTCTCTCGCTGAAGGAGGAACAGAAAGGCAGGAAGGGATGTGGAACTATGGGAAGGCTGGGGGTGGGCCCAGTGTTTGGACCGGGGACTATCCGGACACAGGCTGCAGCGCGTTACCTTGCTGAAGTCTACCCAGGACAACAGTGCATCCTCCATTTTACAGCTCTTTCCTGTGGACCAGAGTCACAGACGGTTGGGATGACTGAAGGAGGCCAAGGCCAGGCAGAGGGCACAGGGTAGGGGCAAGTCAAGCCTAGGGAATGGTCCAAAGAAAACGGTACCAAATAGCTTCTTCCTCAGCATGCCCAGCTGCTCAGAATCGAGGCCACGGCCAACATAAGAGGAGAACTGCCAACTGAGCACAGGCCCCAGCAAACTCCAGGGGGCTTTTGGAGCTTGGCAGAAGAACTGCTGGTCCTGCTGGTCCTGCGGGGTCGGGGGTGGGACGGCTCAGACGCAGCGCTTCCTCTCTGCCCCTCACCGGCTCACCGCCTCCTCCTCCTCCTCCTACCTTGGGAGTTGAGCTGAGCATGTTGAACCAGAGAATGGATGCCCAAGCAATGGAGAGTTGGTTCATGTTAGAGATGATCACCACAGGGAGAGTGTCCGTCTGGGAGGAAGACAGACAGGGGTCATGGTGGAGAACGGGATGTTTACAACTGCAGATGTCTGCGTCATCGGTGCATCGGTGCGTGGGTGACAATGTCCCCACTCCAGGACTCTGTTGTTCATGCCCTCCTTGCCCCTTCCTCTAAATCTGCTGCCTCTTTCGCTCCCCGCTCACCTGCAGCTTCATCTTCAGACCCTGGTAGACGTATTCCACCACGAAACTGATGATGTGTAACTCCTCTGTCACAGCCAGGGGACCCTGCAGGGGCACAGCGATCAGCTGATCAGCGATCAGCGTTTCCCTGGCGAGTCGCTGGCCTCAGCCCACTGCTCCGGTGAGCCGCCAGCCCTTACCTTGTTGTTGCTCTTTCCGGCACCCACAGAGCGTTGCTCCACCAGCGTCTGCGAATTCAGGAAACACAATGCCAGGGAAGGGACCCAGAGGCCAAGGCCTGGAAATGCTCCAGCTCCTGCTCCTCTGGATTAGACGCCAATTCTGTTAACCCTTCTTACCAAGAAGCCAAAGTCCCAAATTAAGCCTTGTCTCTGGCCCTCCTCGGGGGTCAAGGTTTTTTGGTTTGAGGTCAGAATGTTGAACTTCCGGAAGCTGTTCCAGGGAGAAGATACAACGGAGACAAAGAGCAGTGTTAGTCTCTTTGTTTCCCTCTCTTTTTTCCTTTGTGTAGCCCAGGCTGGCCTTGTATTTCCAGTGATTCTCCTGCCCCGGGCTCCTAAGTACTGAAAGTCAGCTGTGTTCCACCATGGCTTGCTCAGAGTTAGTTTTAAAAAATGAGCAGGAAAGGGACAGTGAGATGACTCAGCAAGAAAAGGGGCTTTCGGACAAGTATGATGACTTGAGTTCAATTCCCAGGACCCACATGGTGGAAGGAGAGAACATGCCCACTAGTTGTCCTCTGATGTACACATACTTTCATATTTTTCCTCTCTTGATTGTGTGTGTGTGACACACATACACACACACACATTCTTTCTGTAAGCAAAATTAAAAAAAAATTAAAATAAAAAGTACAACTTAGCAGTAAACCAAAATTCCAGTTCACTTCAGATCCCCCTCTACCTGTGTCCATGTGCCCCCACAAGTCCCCTCCCTCCCTTGAACTCCCACAGGGCTGCCACTTGTGCTTTTGGAGGTCATGCAGTATACATGTCCTTATCAGGAGGCACTTACCCTGGTAACTCTGAATTCCTGAAAAGAAAGAGAAAAAAGAAGTCACTGGGATGTAAAAGTAGTCAGGAATTTGGTCTTGGTAGTCAGACAGCTTCTGTTCACACTGCTTTCCTGAGCTCATATGAACATGGCACCACCTGGCAGAAGAGACACGGAATCTCTGAGTGCGTGGCGCCTGGCACATGCTCAGTGTGCGGGAAGTGGGACGGATGGACAGAAGGCAGTCTGAGGGAGGATCCTGCCAGGCAGTGGGTACCCCTGCCTCCAGCCTGTGCCTATTGGCTGTTGTAGTCACACCCTTCAGCTGCCTCAGCTCACCTGTCAATGGAGACTTCCGCTCTGAGTGATTCGTTGCCTTCCTGGAGTCTCACCAGCAGTCTGGGAGGGGGACAGATGATTGCATTCAGTGGTCAATCTCAAATTCTCGATACAGCCAGAGGTGTAGAAAAGAGGAGAGGATTAGGAGGGAAGGTGAACTGAGGGGGGGGAAAAAGGAAGTCTTTCATGAGGGAAAGGATCTGTAGTCAAAAAAGGCACGACAGCAGCGGAGGGGAAACGAGGCAGGAGCTGGCAAACGCAACCTTGTTCGGACGGTGAACTTGCTCCCAGTCTTCAGGATGAGGGGTCGATGGAGAGTCTGGGGCATGCAGGGTTGAGTTTCCACTACAAAGGACCTAAGGAAAGAGGTATGGAGAAATGACAGCTTCGTCTATAACAACCATCTCCCGGTGTTTCTTCATTGTTTCTCCTCCACAGATGCCTCCCAGGCCACCAGACCTTTGGAGCAGACGCTGAAGTAACTCCATGACTTGGGCATTCTGCAGGTCCACCCCTTGGCCAAACATGTCACCCTCATACTGAACCGTGAGACTCATTTCCTTCAGCTGCTTCAGTAGCTGTCGAAGGTGGAACAAGAACTTTGCTCCAGCCGTCAACCTGGGTGACAGAGTTCAGGGAGAGAGAATGTGTAAGTTTTCTGGGGCCCCACTGAGGCTTGAGCGTTCTCTTTTTAATAGTGTAGAGAGTCGGAAACTGACTTGAGCTAAAAAAAAAGCCCAAGGTGTGTGACTTCACTCTTGTGATCCCCACACAATCAAAGTTGAAGTAGAAGGGTTGAGAGTTCAAGGCTGGCCTGTATTATATACTGTGATCCAGTCTCAAAAATAAATAAGTAAATGCAAGGGGTTATTGATGTAGCTCATTTGGTGGAAGTAAGTAAGTACAAATCCCTAGATTTGATCCCCAGCACGGCATCAACTAGGCACAGGGATATACACTGCAAGTTCCTGCTCTGAGGCGGTGAAGGCAATACTAGTTCATTCTCAGCTATATAGTGAGTTCAAGGCCAGCCTGGGACACAAGAATTGAGTGTCTTCATCTTTTTTGAGACAATCTCAGCTGGGCGGTGGTGGCGCACGCCTTTAATCCCAGCACTTGGGAGGCAGAGGCAGGTGGATTTCTGAGTTCCTGAGTTCGAGGCCAGCCTGGTCTACAGAGTGAGTTCCAGGACAGCCAGGGCTACACAGAGAAACCCTGTCTCGAAAAACAAAACAAAACAAAACAAAACAAACAAACAAACAAACAAACAAACAAACAAAAAAGAGACAATATCACTCAGTGAGCCTGGACCTCACCATTTTGTTTAAGTGGCTGGCCAGCAAACCCTGATATCTGCCTATTTCTGCCCACCTGGTGCTGGGGTTATGGGTGCCTGGTATTGTGTCCAGCTTTGAAGTGAGTACTAGGGATCTGAACTCAGGCCCTATGCTTGCATAGCAAGCATGTTCCTCATGGGGCCATTTCCTCAGACCCTTAGTGTGTGTGTTTCTTTCGAGATAGGGTCCCACTATATACTCCAGGTTAGCCTGAACTTTTGGTTCTCATGTGTTTGCTTCCCTGGGACTTGGACTGCTAGACTCCAATACTACATTCAGCTCAGAACCATCTTTTATAAAGCCTCAGAAAATGCGCCAACAGCCCGAGACATGGCACAGTGGGTAAAAGTGCTTATCAAGAAAGCTTGGCCACCTGGGTCCCTGGGTTGTGTCCCTGGAACCCATATAAAGATGGCAGTAGACAACCCCACAAAGTTCTCCTCTGAGCTCCATACACACACCAGAGAACATGTGTGCCCTCCCCATCATACAGACACACACAGTAGTTGAAAATTTTAAAATTCAAGAAATGGTGTCTAGAGAGATGGCTCAGTGGTTAAGAGCACTGGCTTCTCTTTGAGAGGATCTGGGTTCAATTCCCAGCATCCACACAGTGCCTCACACCTGTCTGTAACTTTAGTTCCAGGGGATCTAATACCATCACACAAACATACATGCAGACAAAACTGCACTGTAAATAAAAATAAATTATTAAGAAGTGTTTTAATGGGGCTGGAAAGATGGCTCAGTGGTCAAGAGCACTGACTGCTCTTCCAGAGGTCCTGAGTTCAATTCCCAGCAACCACATGGTGGCTCACAGCCATCTGTAATGGGGATCCAATGCTGTCTTCTGGTGCTGTCTGAAGACAGTGATACTATACCCACATACATGCAATAAGTAAATAAATCTTTTTTAAAAAGTGTTTTAATGTACATTTTATAATATTCCATTTATTTTCTTAAGGATTTATTTTATTAAGTGGGCGTGGTAGCCCATGCCTTTAATCCCAACACTGGGGAGGCAGAGACTGGAGAATTGGTCAGTTCAAAGCCAGCCTGGTCAACACAGTGAGTTCCAGGCTATTCGAAGCTACATAGTGAGATCTTGTCTCGAAAGCAAACAAAGCAGAGAATAGATCGTGACTGTGGACTAATCCATTGCTTTCCATGGCTTCTTTACCAAGGCAACGGCTACACACAGGCCTCCCTGAGTGTTGTGGACAAAGGATACAGTCACAGTCAAAGCAGAGAGCGGCAAAAGGGTCACCTGCTGCTGTTTCCCTTCCCCTTTCTGCCTTTCTGCTCTCCTTCTGTGCTGACAATCGAATCCAGGACTTGTGTGTACAGGAGGAGCACTCTCCGGCCGAGCTCCACCGTAGCCCCCACTTGCTAAACTAAGCACCATGAGGACTAGGCCCTGTGTGCACGAGAATGGGAAAAGGCGTCCATTTTTTCCTCTTACCACTGTTCCAGCTGTTCCAGCTGCAGCTTGGGAGGCGAGGCTCCAATGCAGGACTTCTGCTGCTGCACCTTCCACTCGTCCAGTCTGGGCAGCAACAGGTCCACCAGGGTGGTTAATCGGCCAACTAGTCCTTTGGAGACATCCAGAACCTCCTAGGAATGAGAACTCATGAGGGCTAAGTACCTCTTAGTACCCCCTCATCCAGCTGATGAAGAGGAGAACAGAAAACTAAGGCAGTGAGGTCAGGGCTCCCAATTCCCTCCCCCAAGTTCCCTGCTGCCCTGACCCCCTCCCCTAGTTTCCTGCTGCCCCCCCACTCCCCTCTCCTCCATTTCCCTGCTGCCCCCTGACGGCCCTCTGACTCCCCTCAGTTCCCTACTGCTCCCTAACCCCCTCCCCCAGTTCCCTGCTGTGCCCCGACCTCCCCCTGCTGCCCCCCAGTTTCCTGCTGCCTCGACCCCCCTCCCACATGTCCCTGCTGCCCCCCAAACCCCCACTGCTGTCCCCCAGTTCCCTGCTGCCCCTCTGTGCCCTGCCTCCACCTTTCTCATTCTGTCCAGTTCATTGGCTGTCATCTGCACAAGTTGCCGCTGTTGGCTCTGATGGGGGTCCGAAGATGATGTCTTCTCTGAAAGGCAAGACCAAAACTCAGACCACAGGTTCCTTCTGCTCTTTTCTGCCCTGGGTTCTCAGTCAGAAACAGAAAATGTTGGATGGGGAGGAAGAAAGAACCAGACAAAGTACAGGCACCTGGAATCCCACAGGCAAAAATTCTGAACGGACCAGAAGCCCACTCAACCTGCAGTTTTCTACACAATCCCTCCGTGGTTTGCTGACTATTCCTCAGTTACATCTCTAGTCCACCCTCCACACACGCCAGACACCTCTGTTTTACATATCGACAGCACTACTGACGCTGAGGCACAGGGCTGTAAGTGACAACTGCTCGCTGGAGCATTCAGCTTCTGTTGTCCTTCCAACTAGGTTCCCAAGATGGCCCCTGTCCTTCTCCCACTTTGGGTGGACCTACTTTGATTGAGAATTGTGTATCTGAAGCTGAAGACATCCTGCACGTCCTTCAGCTGCCTGATGGATCTCACCAACATCTGTAGAGGAGATAGGACCCCAGTGAGGCTGTTTCTGAGGGCAGAAAAGCTGAGTCCTCCCTACCCAACACTTGACACATCCACCAACCTCAACCACAGCCTGTAAATCCATGATGCGAGTTTCAATCTCATTCTGCTGGCTCTCCACTGCTGCTTCGGGGGCCGGCCTGGGTTGCACCTGAAGTAATAGGTTCTGAACATGTTTGAACTCTGATATGTTTTTCATTTGTTTGTCTGGTTTTGTTTTGAAGACAGGGTTTCTCTGTGTAGCCCTGGCTGTTCTGGAACTCATTATATAGACCAAGCTGGGCTCAAACTCGCAGAGATCCACCTGCCTCTGCAGCCCAAGTGCTGGGATAAGCAGCATGGGCCACATTCCCCGGCTCCTGCCTTAACTCTAAAGTTTTTGTCTCTAAAATCCAGACCTGAAATTTTACTGCAGAGTGAGGGGGGAGATCCTGGTCTGAGACAAGTTCCCCAAATGTCCTCCTCTTGCTGTTCCAGGGGCTTTCAAATGTCAGTATCACACTGACCTTACCTCTTGAGCTCTTTGGGCCTGATTCAGAATCCTTTTCTCTTCCAGAAGAAGATTAAAGATCATCTCAGCCAACTGAGTCGGGCCATTGGGAAAGGTCTAAGTAGGAAAAGCAGAAGCACAGTTCCATTTAACTACATTAATGACCTGCCAATCCAGACCCTGCCTTCAGTGTCTCCAGTATTTTTCTTCCTTCACAGTCCCTGAATCTAGATTCAGTCCTTTACTCTGCTAGGGACACCCCAAGTCCAGACTTTATATCCCAGCTTTTATGCTATACTCAAAGGCTTACGCTTTTATCCCCAGCTCTTCCAAGTACCTGAATGTCCCGGTTGAATTTTCGCAAGTTATGCTGCAATAAAAAGTAATCGGAGTCCGAGCTGTAGTGGTCCCACTGGTTCAGCTGGTCCAGGATGTTGAAGTACAGCATGTTGGCCTTGGAATGATCATTGCCTAGTGCAGCTTCCCTCCTGAGGATGGGGTGTGACAAGGGCTCTGTACACTGACTGCTGCTCTGAGATCTCCCAGGATGCCTCTAGGACCCTGTGTGCTCAGGAGCCACCTGAACCCCCAAGCCCTCACCAGTTCTGGTCTTCAATCCAGGCAGCCAAATGCTGTCGGACATCCACTGGAAGGATGCTCTGGGCATACAACTGGTGCAACTGGTCCAGGAATGGGCTGCCAAGGCTCTGTAGCATCTCCCACTGCGCCATCTGGACTCTGAATGGGAAAGACATCCGTTCTCTACTGGACATTTTATTGAACCAAATCATCCATAATCTCATGGTTTATTTATTTATTGTTTGGTTTACAAAACACACAAACACAAACAAATCCAGGGTCTCAGTAACGCATCTGGACAGGAAGTCGAATCGATCCTGCCTCAGCCTCCTAAGTGCTGGGATGTAGACATGGGCCACCAAGTCGGGGTGTGTGATTTTTTTTTTTGTTCTTATTTCAAACGTTTCAATTATACAGTGAAAAGACAGATAAAAGGGTCTTGAGAGTCGGCTCAGTGTTTAGGAGCACGTGTTCTTCTGGAGGACCAGATTTGATTCCTGGGGCTAATATGGTGACTTACAACTATTTATATTGCAGTCCCAAGGGATCTATATCCTCTTCTGGCCTCTGAGGACATCAGGTATGTAAGAGGTATGCCTATATACAGGTAGGCAAAATGCATACATTGAGGTAGTTTGAATGTAATTGGCCCCCATAAGCCCATAGGGAGTGGCACTATTAGGGGCGTGGCCTTGTTGGAGTGGGTGTGGCCTTGCTGGAGGAAGTGTGTCGCTGTGGGGGCGGGCTTTGAGGTCTCATATGCTCAGGCAATGGCCAATGTGGTGGTACACAGTCTCCCACTGCCTTGGGATCAAGATGTAGAAGTCTCCTTCTTCAGTGCCATGTCTGCTTGCCCACTGCCCTGCTACCTACCATGACGACAATGGGCAAACTCTCTGAAACTGTAGGCCAAACCCAATTAAATACTTTCCTTTATTAGAGTTGCCATGGTCATGGTATCTCTTCACAGCAACAGAAACCCTAATAAAGTGAAATGGAAGTCTCTGGATATGTCAGGTGATGCAGACTCACCCAAAAACACGTTGAGTGTTTATCACGTGACATATCCAGAAACTTCCACTTTAACTAAGACATATACATAAAATAACTTTTTCTTGTTTTGTTTTTGAAACAAGGTTTCTCTGTGTCGCCCTGGCTATCCCAGAAGTAGCTCTATAGATCAGGCTGGCCTCAAATTCAGAGAACCACCTGCCTCTGCCTTCCGAGTGCCAGGATTAAAGGTATGCGCCACTACTGCCCAGCTATAAAATAATTTTAGTATAGACTAATTTAGGGCATGGGAAGGGGAGTTGAGAATGGTGGAGAGAGACAGAGAGACAGAGAGACAGAGAGACAGAGACAGAGAGAAACAGAGAGAGAAAGAAAGAAAGAGAAGCCATCCAGGAACACATGGAGAGACGGAAGAGGGGAGAGAGGGAGAAACGGGTCCCGGAGAGAAGAGAGTCAGAGAGAGAAGGTGCAGAGTTAAAATAATTTTTTAAAGGTATAGAAAATATTAGTTTACATTGCCCCTATTCCCAATCTTGGTCCTTGTCCTTTCTCTCCAAAAAGTAGTTGTTATAATTTACTGCAGTTTTTCCAGGGAATACTATTTAATAGTTGCAACAGGCGGCACTTTTTATTCTAGTAGTAACTTTGAAATACACAAAAGTATTAGTAGAAGTCCTGTAGTGCATGCCTGTGATACCAACACTTGGCAGCTGGAGACAGGAGCACTGGGGGTAGCCTTAGCTACATAATGAATTTGAGGTCAGCCAAAACGACCTAAGATCCAGCTTCAAAGGAAAAAAAAGTATAGGGGTTATTAATGTACATATTATCCAACTTAACAAGTGATATTTCCACTAATGGTATCTGGTTCATCCAGTTAATTTCCACTGAATTTTGTGAGTCAGCATTTGTTTATGCTGGGCTAAAGCATAAACAGTAAAGACTGATGTTGGTCTTGAGTGTTCGTGATTTTTGCTGTCCCTGAAGCTTTCCTTAGGGGCAGGTAAGGAAAGATACAAAACTGTTTTCCTTGACACAAAGCAGGCAGAGCAATGTATGCTCTCCCACTTTTCCCTTCTCACTGCTGTCTTGTCTATAATGGGAATTAAAACTCCATCATCATGGGGATGGAGAGATGGCTCAGTGGTTAAGAGCACTGACTGTTCTTCCAGAGGTCCTAAGTTCAAGTCCCAGCAACCACATGGTGGCTCACAGCCATCTGTAATGGGATCCAATGCCCTTATGGTGTGTCTGAAGACAACACTGTACCCACATACATTAAATAAATAGATAAATAAATAAATACTTCTTCATCTTGCTCCCATCAGCTGCCACAGGATCAAGCCTCTAGGCACTAACCTATGAGTACAGCTGAATATTATTAGGGATCATTCAATCGATTTATTTTCTTTTTTTTTGGGGGGGGGACCCTGCAGAAGAGGGGGAGGAGGAATGGTAGGAGGCAGAAGGAGTGACAACACTACGAGAACACAGCTTACAGAATCAACAAGGCAGGGTTCGTAGGGGCTCACAGAGACATGAAGCAGCAATCACGGAGCCTGCAACACTCTGAGATGGAGCCTCTGCAAATACGTCATGGTTGCTTAGTTTGGAGGGTTTTGTGGGACTCCTAAAGTGGGAGTGGGGGTCTCTGACTCCTTTGCCTGCTCTTGGGATCCTGCTTCTCCTCCTGGGTTACCTTGGCCATCCTTGATCTGAAGGTTTGTATGGAGTATTTGGGTGATAGCCCTGGGAGACCTCCTCCTTGCTGGAAAGGAGCAGTGGATCTGGGGAGAGGATAGCTGGGGGCGGGGGAGATGTGGAGGGAAGGGAAGATGTGGTCAGAATGTATTGTGTGAGAGAATAAAAAGAAACAATAAAAACATTACTCTTATTGTACCTCCAGCTGAGATTAGAAGGAATACGTGCTCTTCAAAGGTCACATGATTCTACTACAGGGCAAACAACTCCACTAAGAGTCCAGGGGCTGACTCTCTTCCCTTAAAGGCAGGAATGGTGCAGGGAAGAGACCAGCCAGGAGATTCAATCATTCTTCTTTTTATTTGTTTTTTTTCGAGACAGGGTTTCTCTGTGAAGCCCTGGCTGTCCTGGAACTCACTCTGTAGACCAGGCTGGCCTCGAACTCAGAACTTAGAAATCCGCCTGCCTCTGCCTCCCAAGTGCTGGGATTAAAGGGGTGCGCCACCACCGCCCGGCCATTCTTCTTTTTAAAATTTTATTTTCTGTATATGTTGGATGTTTTGTCTGCAGCTACACCGGCAGATCAGAAGAGGCACTGGACCCCATATAGTACTATGATTACAGATGGTTGTGAACCACCATGGATGGAAACTGAACTCAGGACGTCTGGGAGGGCAGGCAGTGCTCTTAACTGATGAGCCATCTCTGTAGCCCTGATCCAATCTTTCTTAAAACAAACCAACAAAATATTTTTCATTTTAGCTTTCTTGCGATCCTTGATCCCCGTGCCTTGCTGAAGATCAAACACAGGACCTTACTTTCTAAGGTCCTCTAAGGAAATCTCTAGCTGGGCTACATCTCCAAACGGGTACTTACTTGACTCTCTAAATTATCGTATTGCTTCTAAGAAACAAAAAGTTCAGCCTGGTCTACATAGTGAGTTCCAGGACAGAAGGCCTACACAGAGAAACCCTGTCTCAACTCTCACCCCCAAAGTCTGCCTAAGTGAACTGCACTGTGGTCGTAGGGGCTGCAACAAAGTGCCTTCTCTAGTTAGCTCCACTCTCAGACATCAGTTTTGCACTACATAAGCTTTTCTGAAATAAACTAGACTTTGTGTGTAACCTTAAGCAAACAGTTTCGCCTTCTAGGTCTTTATAGTTTATATGTATTATATATGTATATAGTATACACACATACATAACAATTAAGAATCTTTGTTTATATATTTATTTATTTATTCATTTGGGCAAGGAACAAAAATTATGCAAAGGGCCTGGGGAGATGGCTCCGTGCTTAAGAGCACTGGCTGCTCTTCCAGAGGACCTGGGTTTGATTCCCAGCCCCCACATGGCTGCTCATAACCATCTAACTCCAGTCCCAGAAAACCTGACGCCCTCTTCTGGCCAATTCAGGCACGCATGTAGTATACAGACACAACATGCATACAATTTTTTTTTTTTTTTAAATAAGGAAGCAAACAAATAAGTAAATAGATTCGCAGAGCAGAGGTTAAAGCTTTGGCTTCTGTTTTTTTTTTTTTTTTCCCGAGACAGGGTTTCTCTGTGTAGCCCTGGCTGTCCTGGAACTCACTCTGTAGACCAGGCTGGCCTCGAACTCAGAAATCTGCCTGCCTCTGCCTCCCAAGTGCTGGGATTAAAGGCATGCGCCACCACCGCCCCGCAAAGTTTTGGCTTCTGACAAGGAACAAATGGGTGCATACAGCAGCTGCAAGGGTTGCTGGGGAGTTTTGGAAGGAAGCCGATAGGGTTTAGAAGTAGAGTTGTGCAGAGGTGCAGCATCCTGCAGGGCGTTCGACTTCAGCCGGAGAGCAGAAGCCTTGTCTACAGGGGCATCACCCGGGGCAGCAGCCCTTCCCGGGAACGGGCTAGCCCCTCCGCCCCGCTCCGCACACCCTTTCGGGGCCTGTACCTTCTGACCGTCCACTGCCGCTCCTTCCAGCGCTCCCGTTGCAATTTCCAATCCTCCAAGCGGTTAGAGGACCCGTTTCTCACCCTCCCCCGACTCCGGAGGACCCAGATCGCGAACAGTGGAATGGGTTACCGGGCTGTGGACGCTCGGCGTTCCGGCCTCCGTGGGGCGACCGGAGGCTTGGCCACGCCCTTCCCGCGTGGCGCTCTCATTGGCTAAGACACAATCCCGCCCAGCGCTGGGCTGGACAAGCGGCTTGTGGCCACACCGTCGACTTCAGTGATTGGCGGAGAGGGAGAGGCTTACATTAGCACCCGCCCCCGTCCCCGAGTTGGGCGGAGCCAAACTAAAGTCTTAGCCAGGAATTCTAGCAGCTGATTTACCCGAACCGGGTGTCACCGGGAAAGGAAACTGAAACCAGGGTGCGTGGAGACAGAAAGGACTCCATAGAAAGGGTGGGACTTGTGTCCCTACGCTTTAGGAGACGGAGGGAAGAGCTGAGGTAATAAGGGTTTTTTTTTTTGTTTTTGTTTTTGGTTTTTTTCAAGACAGGGTTTCTCTGTGTAGCCCTGGCTGTCCTGGAACTCACTCTGTAGACCAGGCTGGCCTCGAACTCAGAAATCCGCCTGCCTCTGCCTCCCAAGTGCTGGGATTAAAGGCGTGCACCACCACCGCCCGGCCATAAGTTATTTTTAAGGATATGAATGTGGGTTCATAATAATCACTTTTTAATTTCTATAATCACTTGTTCATGTGAAAGTTCGCCCCATTAGAGTGTAAAAACTGAGTTTCAAGAAGGAAATTCCTGGCAAGTGATGACAGTGATGAACCCAAACCACCCACCTGTCCATTCATCTATACTCCTCTTGTCAGAATTTTCTTTCCACTTGTTGTTCTGTTACTATCTATCTCTTGTATGCCAAGACACGATAGTTATTTAATAAAGGCAAATCCCAGTTAGAAGTTGTACTTTCAAAATCTGACACCAAATTGGACATGGCTGCTTCTTCCACGTCATCGCTATATGTGGTGCTATCCTTCCTGGTCTCTGGCTGAGGGGTGGTCACCTCTGACTGAGGGGTGGTCACCTCTGGCTGAGGGGTGGTCACCTCTGGCTGAGGGGTAGTCACCTCTTTCTCATCATAATAATATCGGATCAGTCTCTGAACCCCAGCCTTCATCGCTGGTTTAAGAACAGCAGTGACCACCGCACCAGCTGGCCCTCCTGAGGCACCCACCATGGCCATCAAAAGATCATAACCCAGGTCTATGGCCCCATCTCGACCTCGTTCCTTGGCCTTGTCAGAGCAGTTCTTAATGGCGTAATACAAAGCTGTGCCTAGGTTGTAGTAGGTGCCCACTGCTGGCAGCAGGTCAACCACGTTGTGCACTCTCTGTTCCTGCTCATTTTCACAGGCCTTGTTAGATATCCAACGTCTGACCCTCTTTGGACCTGACTGCTCCCAGGCTAAGTGCTGTAGAGCAGAGGACAGGGCATCTACAGACACTTTCCAGTCTGCGTGTCCACCTTTCTGGTGCTCTTGAAGATGGTGGATGAGGGCTTGTGTAGCCTTCACACCTCCTAACTGGTACAGCTGAAGCTGGAGAGCCCAGACATCAGCCTGGCAGCCAGCTTCCTCCAGAGCATTCCTTAGAGCCAGGGCTATCAGGAATTTGGAGACAGGGGGCAGGTGAGTGAAGCCAGGCAGGGACTTTGGGAGCAGCTCCTGGCAAGACAAGGGGTCTGAGGTTGGCATCTGGTATCCCAACTTCGAGGGAGGGAGCATTGTAGAGACACTCGTTGGCTCTCTGTGAGAAGTGGCATCCACAGGACACAGCAGGAGATAGCAAAGCAGCTGAACTGACACCACAATGAGTCGGAGGCTATGCATGTCAGGAGCTGAACACCCTGGAAAAAGGAAGAACCCCCCAAACATGCAGACCATATCTCTGAAGGTTAGAGTCTGAAAAGAGCCAAGATTCAGAGGCCCACCTCATCCATCACCTACCTCCAAGCTTATGTTCTTATAAAGGGGTAGGATACGGGGGATGCAACACAATTTCTGTCATTCCTAGATCAGAGGGACCTCCTTCTTTTATGCCCACCCACTTATGGGGGACCCAGATTACCATATAGTCCAGCCATTGAGAAGTAAGAGTCCCCAGGTAGCTCAATCCTCCTCCTGTTCTGCCCAGCTCTCTGTCCCATGTCTAGAGGAGATCTCTCGGGCCTCTGAAGTGGAAGGGGCAGGACTGACCCCTGTGGTGCAGATGAGGCTCCCAATGTTGACATTGGCCAGGGCCTTTGCAAATAAACCAGGAGGGAAAGGCTCAACAGCAAGGACATTGATCTTATCCTCCATAAAGGTCACCTGGCCTTAACTTGGGACGAGGACAGAGTCTACTGGGGACTGCCACGTGTACACTGCTATGCTGTATCGATACTTACCAGACGGTCTTTGGAGACTTCAAATCCACTGGCACATCTTCACCCATATTATTTTTGTTTTGTCTTTTGTGAAGATTTGTTTGTTGTTACTTTATGCGTCTGAGTGTTTTTCCAGTGTATGTGTAAGTGCGCTGACTGCAGGTGCCCAGTACCCAAGGAGGCTAGAGGAGGGTGCTGGATTCCCTGGAACCGGAGCTTAGTGGGTGATGGGAATTGAACCTGGGTCATGTGCAAGAGCAGCCAGTGCTCTTAACACTACTAACCCATCTCTCCGGCCTTTCACCCATAGTTTTAAAAGTTGTGGAACCAGCTGGTGGCGGTCATGCAACCTGAGTCCCAGAACCCAGGAAGCAGAGGCAGATCTCTGAGTTTGAGGCCTACTCAAACTAGTCTACAAAGCAAATTCCAGGACAGCCAGAGCTACACAGAGAAACCTTGTTTTGAAAAACAAACAAAAAAGTGAGGCCATTCAGCATGAAATGAGTCACGCTTGGTAGGGAAACTTAGCCAACTACATAGGCCTAATAAGGTATAGATCTGGAAGGAAAGTCTACACACAGCATGTGACTACACAATAGTCCCTAATGACGTTCTAAATATCTGTCCTTAAACCCACAGGTACCCACAGTCCTCGCTCCTCATTGAGGAGACTTCTCTTTGCAACAGATGGAGACCACTGCATAAAATTGCAGTTGATCAAAACGCAGAGCTGTGGAGTCCAGTCTCCATCTGCAAAACACTCCTAAGGCTCGGGGAATATTGCAAAACGGGGTGGAAAGATCGTAGGGGCCACAGGGATGATCAGAGAGTTTGCTGTGAGATTGTGTCCCCTAGAAATGTCAAAGGCTGTACCCACAAAGTCTCACCAGCTACCTAAGCATGAACGGAACACGGACACCAAAAGACACACTAGTGGGGAAGAAAAAAGCTCTTGAGGCCTCAACCTGAGACAATGAAGCAGGAACTAAGGAATCCAGATATCAGGAGAAATCGTCTCCTTCAAGGAAGAGCACCAATTGGTTTTCCAACGCCAACTCAACAGCCCTGAAAAACATATGTACAAGTAACATTATACAGACCGAGCAGGTTAGAGTTAGGAATATATCTGTATACACATATACATATATGAATATAACAATAATTATTTTTTTAAAAAGAGGCCATGAATTTAAAAGAGAGCAAGGAGGGGTGTATGAGAAGGTTTGGAGAGGGGAAAGGGAAAGGGGAAGTGACATAATTATAGTATACTCTCTTTCCTTCTTTTTAAAAAATATTTATTTATTTATTTAATGTCTTTGGGTGCACTGTCACTGTCTTCAGACACACCAGAAGAGGGCATCAGATTCCATTACAGATGGTTGTGAGTCACCATGTGATCGCTGGGAATTGAACTCAGGACCTTTGGAAGAGCAGTCAGTCCTCTTAACCGCTGAGCCATCTCTCCAGCCCTATAGTATACTCTCAAAAGAATTTAAAAATGCATGTTGAGAAAAAAGGTTATGGAGATCTCACTAGTCCAAGGAGGGAAGTGTTGGTGTGGGCAGGGTAAACATCTCATTTGCTTTGGTGTCTTCGTGATCTGAATAAATGTTTCAATCCCACCGTCTCCCTACCACATCATTCAGAAGCCAGAAAGCTATGGTTTACAAAAGTAGGCTTCTGGTATTTACCAATATTTACCAATTTTTCTGGACCAGGATCTGTCCTCCTCACCTTTGCCCACATTGACCAACTGTATTTTTCCCTTCTGATCCCAGATCATTCTGCCATATCTCCTTGTCCTAACGTTTTTGCCCTAGACCTGTAGATGAAATAAGAAAGGTTCTCAGTATCTTTTAGAGAAGGTTAAGGGAGAAGAAAGCTGGCAGTCTCTGGTAGGAAACCTCTGAACTGTGCTATATGGACACAGACAGACAGACTGACCTCAGACTCACTCAGCGACTTCTGTTTTTCGCTTTTCCTGAGTTCAACATGAAGCCCATAAAACATGTTCAGACACTCCCTGAGTCTAACCAAGACCTGGGCTTTTCGGATTTACTCATAACGTTAGTTCCCAAATGAGAGGAAGAACACATTATCACTTCCTAAGTCTGGCACAGCCAGGTATGAGGATGCTAGCCTGCCATCTCAGCACTTGGGAGGCTGAGGCAGGAGGACAGTGAGCTCAAGATTATGTGCAGCCTGTGCTGCGCCTCCAGACTCTGACTCAGAATAAAAACTAAATAAAAGTATCACACGTTGCAAACGATCATTATGACACAAAGTTTTCTCTGGAATGTTACTTGCTTCTGGCAGGCAAGAAGACAGTGACCAGGCTCTTACCTTCCATCAAGAGTCACTGCTCTCTGTTCCCAGATGTGCCCTTAGCCCCTGAGAGCAATTATAGAGTCAACTAGAGGCGTAAGTCTCCTCGGATGTGCAGCCAAAATTGAAAGTAGCGAGAGCTGTGTGCAGAAGAGTTTCACACTACTTCCAGCCATGAGACTCAAAACCCTAGGACCCTGCTATTTCTGTATACAAGATGGACGTACTATTTAAGTTGTTTCTCTTTAAATCTATCAAAAGTAAGAGTGTCTGCTCCCCTGAGATGGCTCAGAAGGGAAAGGACACTTGTTGCTAAGCCTGAAAACCTGTTTGATCCCTGAGGATCGCAGGCTGGAAGAGACAAGAACACGTTGTCCTCTGACTTACATACCTGTGCCCTGACATGGGCATGCATGCGTGTGCACACATAGATGTCAGAGAGAGGAGAAGGGGCGGAGATAGGAGGAGGGGAGAAAGAATTGCTTTTAAATGGTAGGTTTTTTTTTTTTTAAGATTTTATTTATTTTATATATGTGAGTACACTGTTGCTGTCTTCAGACACACCAGAGGAGGTCATCGGATCCCATTACAGATGATTGTGAGCCACCATGTGGTTGCTGGGAATTGAACTGAGGACCTCTGGAAGAGCAGTCCGTGCTCTTAACTGCTGAGCCATCTTTCCAGCCCCTTAATAGGTAGGGTCTAAGATGATGAAAAAAAAAAAAAAAAAAAAAAAAAAAACCTTTAAAAAGTAGCATAAACTGGCAACAAAAATTTAGAACAATATTTATTTTAAAATATTTTAAGAATAAAATCTTAGTCAAACAAAAAAAAAAGAGAAACAAACTTAGTAAGGTACAAAAATAAAACATCAATGTAAAAACATAAATAAAAATTGGGCTTGGCAGCACACGTGGAACTCAGAGGGGACGGGTACCACAAGTTCAAGCCCAGCCCTGGTCAACTTAGAAAGTTCCAGGACAGTGGGGTGGTATTGGTGCAAGCAGAGGCAGGAGGATCTCTGTGAGTTCCAGGTCAGCCAGTTTTACAAAGCAAGTCCAGGAGAACCTGAGCTTGTTACCTGTCTTATAACCCTGTCTTAAAAAGCAATCAATCAACACCAAAAACCAAGACACACACACACATACTACACACACACACACACACACACACTCACACACTACACACACAGACACACACACTCTACACACAGATACACATGCACACATACACACACACACTACACACAGATATACACGCACACACACACTACACACAGATACACATGCACACATACACACTACACGCAGACAGGCGCACACACACTACACACACAGATACACATGCGCACACACACTACAAACAGATACACATGTGCACACACACTACAAACAGATACACACACACTATACACACAGATACACATGCGCACACACACTACAAACAGATACACACACACTATACACACAGATACACATGCGCACACACATACACACACTACACACACACAGATACACATGCACGCACACTCACACACTACACATACAGATACACACACATACTATGCACACACAGATACACACACACACACACACACTACACACACAGCTGGCAGTGTAGTTTTTGATGGAGTGCTTGCTTAGCATGCAGGACTCGCTGGGTTTGAGTTCTAGCACTACATGAAGCATACATGGTAGCACAGAGCTAGAATCCCAGCACCTGGGAGAGAGAGGCACGATTACAGGAGGTGTGAGCCACGGCAGAACTGACTATATTTTAAAATGTAAGCAGGCAGGCCCAGTGTGGTGTCCCACACCTTTAATCCCAGCACTTAAGAGGCAGAGGCAGGCAGATCTCTGTACTGGTCTACATATCAAATTCCAGGCCAGCCAGGGCTATGTAGCCTGCCTCTGCCTGGTCCCAGAAGAAAAGAGTTGTTTGAGCTATCATCCTTATAATTTGTTTTTCTCTCCCTTCCATCTCTCCCTTCTTCCTCTCCTCCACTGCCTCTTTGTTTACTTCATCATTGTGATCATCTTGAGACAAGGTCTTCCTCTACAGTCCTCATGCCCCAGCTGTGGTGACCTTGCCCCAGCTGTGGTGACCTTGCCCCAGCTGTGGTGACCTTGCCCCAGCTGTGGTGACCTCCTTTGTTCTCCTTCTGTGTTCAAGCATTGCAGGCAGGCAGGCCACTGTTTCCATTTCTTGTAGATAATTTATGATTATGTTCTTTATTTTTTTAAATAAATTACATTTATTTATTTTTATTCTATGTGCATTGGTGTTTTGCCTGCATGTAAGACTGGGTAAGGGTGTCAGATCTTAAGAGTTACAGACAGTTGTGAGCTGCCATGTGCATGCTGGGAATTGAACCTGGGTCCTTTGGAAGAGCAGTCAGTGCTCTTAAATGCCGAGCCATCTCTCCAGCCCCATGGTTATTTTCTTTAAATTAAGTTTAAGGACTCCTTTTTTGTTTTTGTTTTTTAAAAAAAAAACAATTTCTAAAAGAAGGAATAAGAAAGGATGTTAGTGTGCGGGTGAAGGGTCCAGCCAGAGTGATTCTGCAGAAATCTGAGACCAGTCTGGACTGTGAGTGAGATCCTATCTCAAAAACAAAACAAAAGACTTGAAACACTCAGGAAGGATTATACCCACTAGCAGTACAAGAAAGGAAGTAACACAAGGGTAGAGGTGGAGGGCAGAAAACAATTGGTAAAAATCAGTGGAACCAAACGCTTGTTCTCTATAAAGTTGAACAAAATAAACACATTGTTATCTACATGACCAGGAAAGGGGGAAGAGGGAGGAGGAGGGGAGGGGGAGGGAAGAGGAAAGGAAGAGGAGAGGGAGATGGAGAAAAAGGGGAGGAAAGGGAGGGGGAGGGGGAAGAAGAGAGAGGGAGAGGAAGAGGAAGAGGGGGGGGATTCAAATTACTTAAATCATAATGAAACCAGGGACATTATTATCTATTTAACTGAAATTAGAAAGATTATAAGAAAGCTAGGCCTAGTGATTCATGCCCACATCCCTTCCATACTGAAGGGTGAGGCAGGAGGACTGCTAAAAGTTTGACCCTGCTCTGAGCTCTATAGTGAGTTCCAGGCCAGTCAAGGCTGCGAGATGAGGTCTTAACTCTCCCCCCACTACAAGGATTATAAGAGTATTATACACCACTGTTTGCCAGATGGCCTGCAGAAATTTCAGAGGCACATAATCCACCAACCGATGGTAACCATGAAGCAACCGAAATTCTGAGTTAAGATTTCATCAATAGCCTCACCCCAAATCAACCAATAAAGGAGCGGGAGCACACACTTGTGATCTCGGCACTTGGGAGGCTGGCTGCAGGATTGCAGGGTGTGGACAGTTGTTAGCCCCTGAACAGGGGCTGGGACCTGAACCCCTGTCCTCTGAAGGGGCACTGTGCTCTTATCTGCTGAGCCTCTCACTGGCCCTTCTTTTGTTGTTAACTATTGGTTTATCTTCTGTGCTAGCTCAGAAATGTAGGAAGGTATGTTATTATCATGCATGGTATTAGGCATGCCTTTAATGACTCCTGTGGTGTTCTCAGTCAGGGTAAGAAACACTGCTGTGTCAACACAGACCAACACACATGAACTCACTTGACTCCCACGTGTGAGTGAACAGACTTGCCCACTGAAAGCACTGTTGACCCTAGTATCATTTCAGATTCTTTTGGGTAGGTGTAGTCTCTGGGTTACTGTTTTGCATTTGCCTGCTGTCTGTTTGCTTGCTTGTTTGGGGCATTGATATGGTGCCTGTGCAGAACTCAGAGGACGTAGGACAACCTGCCAAAGTTGTTTCTCTCTGTCCACCATATGGGTCCCAGCGATGGAACTCAGGTCATCAGGCTTGGGGACAAATGTCCTTACCCACTGAGCCATCTCAGAGCACTTAGCTATTGTTATTATTTTTAAGTAGTGAGGTTGTACGTACACTCATCCTCTATTCTTATTTTTATACTTATCTTGTTTTAAATTGTGTGTGTGTGTGTATGTGTATATACAAGTGTGTGTATGAGTGTGAATATGTGTGTGTATGTGTGTGAATGTATGCGAGTGTGTACATGTGTGTATGTCTGTATATGAGTGTGTTTATGTGTGTGAATGTGTATGTGCATGTGTGTATATATGTGTGTATATGTATGAGTATCTACCATGTGTGTTTGGGTGCCCATGGTGTGTGTGTCTGTGTGTGTGTAAGTGTATGTGTGTGAGTATGTATGTATGTGTGTATGTGAGTATGTGTATATGTCTATGTAAGAGTGTGTGCATGTGTGTGTATGTGCATGTGTGTATATTTCTGTGTATGTGTATGAGTGTCTACCATGTGTGTTTGGGTGCCCATGGTGTGTGTGTCTGTGTGTGTATGTGAGTATTCATATAAGTCTGTGTGTGTGAGTGTGTGTTTGTGTGTGAGTGTCTACCATTTGTATTTGGGTGTCCGTGACAGCTAGATGAGGGTATCACACCTACAGCTGGAGTTACAAGCAGCTCTGCACCCCTTTATCCCATATCTCCCCTGCCCTGGGTGCTGGGAACTGAACTCAAGTCCTCTGGAAGAGGACAAGCTTTTAACCTCTGAGTCAAACAAAACAAACAAACAAACAAAAAGGAAAGTGTTTGGTTTTTGTTCAATCTTTATATAAATATCACTACAGTTCATAGAAGCAGACTGGTAAAACTGTCCTTCTGGATGTTCAGTAGCTATGCTTGGAGGCCTGTATGATGTGGTCAGAGGGGTTAAAAGGAGAACTATTTCCCCCTGCAAGGTCAACTTGGTCCCAGGGAGTATGGCACATCTCTTCAGATGTCCTGCAACTGTTCTCTGGCTCAGGGAAGCCATGGAAATGAGACTCTATTTGGTAAATTCTAACCAATGTTTAATCTTCAAAGAGGGCCATCAACACAGAGTGAGGGATTCCTCCATGCTTCTGAGAGAAGCCCTAGTTAGACAAGACCTTTTATTTATTCTCACAAAGATGGAACAACTGATAAAAAGCCAGGCCAGACATTCCTCTCATCCTAAGTGAGTCCTGATGACCAGATCTTCACAGAAGAAAAGTAAAAAACAAAGCCAGGGAGATATCTCTTCAGACATGTTTTGTTTGTTTGTTTGTTTTGGTTTTCTGAGACAGGGTTTCTCTGCATAGCCCTGGTTGTCCTGAACATCGCTCACTCTGTAGTCCAGGCTGGCCTTTAATACACAGAAATCTGCCTGCCTCTGCCTCCTGAGTGCTGGGATTAAAGGTATGTGGTACTGCACCTGGTCCCAAACATGAGACTTAAGTCTGGAAATTATTCATGGGGCTGGGAAGAAGGTTCCATGCTTAAGCACAATGGCTGCTCTTCTCGAGGACCTGAGGCACAACTATTCACGACTCCAGTCCCAGGTATCTGATAACCTCTTCTGGCCTCCTCAGGCACACAAACGATGCACACACATAAATACAAACAAAACTCCCATACAAATAAAATAAGAAAGTACCGTTTACAGTTTATTCAGGCAGCTATCTCTAATGACTTTCTTCATGGTAATAAAACGATGCTCAGGGCTGGTGAGATGGCTCAGTGGTTAAAAGCACTGACTGGTCTTTCATGAGTTCAAATCCCAGCAACCACATTGTGGCTCACAACCATCCATATTGAGATCTTATACCCTCTTATGGGTATCTAAAGACAGCTACAGTGTACTTACATATAATAAATTAAAAAAAAAAGATGCTCAAATATCAATCTCAGACCTTGGCTCACTGCGTCATATCTATACATCCAAGAGAGACAAGGCTGCTACTGTTTTAAAATAAAAATTGAAATAAGGCTAAATATCTCTTCTCTATGTGTCGAGAAGCCATATGGAAGGGTGTCAAGATGATTTTAGCCACCCCAGCAGCTATCAACACAGATCTTGGGTTTCAAAAATAAACTTAAAAAAAAAAAAGGAAGTGAGAAAAAATTAATTGTGAGAGTTTTTCTTAGAATAAAGAAGTAGAATTTCAGATCGTATAGATTTACAAGGCCGGGAGAAGAAACCCACCAAGCATATAAAGTTGGCATCCCACAAAGTGGGTAGTTCTCACGGTGCAGATTTATTCCTCACAATTTTTGAGGTTCATACAAAATCAAGACATCATCCATATGGTTTCTACCCTTACCTACAACGTGTGACACCCTGGGACCCATCCTTAATGTGACAAGAAAACATAAAACAAACCCAATGGCCTGCAGAGGGTTATTTTCTGTCTCTTGGAATGGTCTCTTCTGTCGGCCCAGGAGATGCTAATGTTTCTTCCCCTTCCTCCTCTTCATAAAAGGCTCTACAGAGGACAGGCTGCCTATGCAGCCCAGACTCTCTGCGGTGCTGGGATTACAAGCCTGAGCATCCACACCTGTATCTTTCTCTTACACGCTGCTCAAGCCACACCACCCACAACATCCCTGCCCCGATGTCTCACTTCCTCAAGTAAGTTTACAGACCTCACATGGCCTGACTGGGGACTTCATAGGGCTACCGATGGTAACATACCTCCTCTCACTCTGTAACTAAATATGTCCCTCGCACCCCATATATTCAGAGTCCCTCTTGCGGGATTCCCTACCCTCCAGGACCACCAATTACCTAAAACCTCCCCCATTTCTCTGAGACTATCTCAGGGCTGCAATTGCTGTGATGAAACACTGTGACCTGAAGCTGGAAACCTGGAGCACTGCACAGCCTGAGGCGGCTCAACAGGTTGGAGGGTGGCTCAGCTGGTCTAAGACTCTTCCAGACAGCTTGGTCAGAGTCTCTTTCGAGAAGCTTAACTTCTCTGAAAGTCTTCTAGGCAGCTGTCTGGTCTCTGCATCTTATGGTTGGCTCAGCTTCCCTGAGTCTTTAGGTGGCCTCAGTTTGTCTGAGAGTAACTCTTAGCAGTCTTGATGGCAATATTGTTGGGAAGGGAGGGACCTAGTGGATTTGGTCAGTTTCAGGGACTTCCTAAAGCTATTTGGCTTGTTTACTTCCTGTCTTCAAAGAGATTCCCTGGAGAATGGAGTTTTGACCTCCTTGTCTTAAAATATTGTTTCACCTCCATTTTTTTTGTTTGTTTTGTTTTTTTTTGAGACAGGGTTTCTCTGTGTAGCCCTGGCTGTCCTGGAACTCACTCTGTAGACCACGCTGGCCTCGAACTCAGAAATCTGCCTGCCTCTGCCTCCCAAGTGCTGGGATTAAAGGCGTGAGCCACCACTGCCGGGCTCACCTCCATATAAAAAAAATTTTTTAAAGATTTATTTATTTATTATGTATATGAATGCTCTATCTGCATGTACACCTGCATGTCAGAAGAGGGCATCAGATCACATTATAGATGGTTGTGAGCTTCCATGTGGTTGCTGAGAATTGAACTCAGGATCTCTGGATCCAGAGCAGCCAGTGTTCTTCACTACTGAGCCATCTCTCCAGCCCTCACCTCCATTTTTTTTTTTTTTTTTGCATCTTATGTCTTAAAAACGTTTTCCCTCCAAGATGTAAGGTTCCAACTTCAGAGGAAACTGATGCCCATCCCCACCCCCACTTTTTTTTTGAGACAAGTTCTCACATTGCCTAGGGTAGCCTCAAACGCAATATGAAGATGTAGCTTAAACAACTTCTCCTGGTTCTTCTTTTTCTACCCGTACCCCCACTTCCCCACTCTCACCCCAAGATAGCATTTCTCTGTATAGCTCTGGCTGTTATAACCAGGCTGGCCTTGAAGTTAGAGAGAGCTACCTGTCTCTGCCTACTTAGTGCTGGTATTTATTTTTATTTGATGTGCATTGATGACTTGCCTACATGGCACTTGTATGCCTGTGGGAGGGAGTCAGAGCCCCTTTATAAACCATTGTGAGCTGCCTGTGTGCTGGGGCTTGAACTAGAGTCCTCTCAAAGAGCAGCCAGTGCTCTTAATCTGTAAGCTGTGTCTCCAGCCTGACTAGTTCTTAGTCTCACAGAACATGATGGTTGCTGGTCCTATGTGGTGGCCCCACAAACCTTCCTCCCTGATTCTAGCAGAGGGGTGTTTGCCTTGATTAGCTCCTAAATCCCAGTTGTTAGTATTCTGTCTAAACTCCACCCCCACAGTTACCTGGCAACACTAGGTAAGCTCCTCCCCATAGTTACCTGGCAATAGCCAGGCCCACTGTAAAAGGGGCTGCTTGCTCCCTCCTCTCTCTCTCTCTCTCTTGCTCTCTCCATCTCTTGATCCCTCTGTCCCTTTGCCCCTTTCCCTTCCCTTCCCCCTCTCTCTATGTACTCTTGGCCAGCCTCTACTTCTCTACTGTCTTGCTCTCTGCCTCTCTCTGCCTCTACTACCCTCTTAACTCCCTTCCCCATGCCTTGAAAAAACTTTATTCTATAGTATACCATCGTGTGGATGTTACCTCAGGAAGAAGGGATGCCTCAGCATGGGCTCACTGAGACATCCCCTTTCCCCCATACCTCACCACACACCCACAGAACATATTCTTTTTTCTTTATCTTTTTTATAGACACATCAGCAGTCACTGCATGTTTATAGACATGGGGATTCCACGTCTCTCTGACAATTTTGACATGGTTAGAAAATGACATTCAGTGTCTATGGTCTCATCTCAGCCTTTTCCTGGGTTTGACAGAGTGGATCTGAGCAGTGAGGTGCAGAACTGTGCCTGAGTACAGTAGATTCCCACTCTGGGTAAGAGCTGGACCATGTTCTCACACGCTGCTTCTGCCTGTGCAGAGCATGGTGAGGAAGGCTTACTTGCCTGCCCTGTAGGAGGCTGAACTCTTCCCAAGAGCTGCAGGACAGCAACCAAGACATTCCCTGGAAAGCCTGTGTCTAAGGCTAGCTGTCCAGTCTGGTTGAAGAAAAAGGCCTTTTACACCACAGCCTGCAGGCAAAGCTGTAGCTACAGCAGTTAGGCTGGGGTAGGTGGAGGGCAAGCAAAAGGCTATGGCTGAGCAAGAAATTTGAGAATGGGATCTGGTATAAGAACCCCAGAAGTGAAAAAAACAAAAAAGAGGGAGGAGATCATGTTTTAATCTGGGTCTGTAAGAAATGGCAGTAAATACAGAAAGAGACAGTGACTGCAGGCCAGGAGTCTTAGGTGAGGCCTAGCTGGATAAGCCTTGCAGTGTGGACAATAGCTCTCAAACTGCTTCCCTCAGGCTGTGGTCTGAAGAGCGCCTAGGGCACAGTTGAGATGGCATCTGTCCTCATAAAGTCCCAGTGACAAACCGACTCCCATTCCACCAAAGCTAACCCTGGGAGCTAAGTGAGTTTATTGGGGTTACTTACAGAGTATTGGTGTCCCTAAAGTGGTGGTCCCAGCATGGATGATGGGTTCTTCACCATACTTAGATGGGCACCTCCCCCCACCCACTGCTAGTTTGTAGTCTAACTTCTCACCGAAATCCTGAGGCTATGTACAATTAGGGCAGAATTACCTGTAATTGGCTGGGAGGGGTGGCTGGATACTCAGATGAGGGTTTGTGAACTCTGTCCCTCCTGTCAGGAAAGGTCAACGATCAACAGGCCCAACTATGGCAGTCCTTAGCAAGCAGGGTCTGCACCAGTTTGGCTCGGAGGGTAGTCTGGTACAGTATCTCAACCATCAACCCTAGGCTTTTGTTCCTTTTAAGCCAGGCCCAAGAAGTGAGAGTTGTGGGGGCAAGATGACTCAGTAGGCAAAAGTGTTTCCATCATGCCTGGGGATGGAACTGTCATCACCGGAACAGGCAGGGAATGAGAGAAATGACTCATGCCTGCTGTCCCCTAACTTGCACACACACCTGACCTACTCGTGTGCTGTGGCACATGATTGCCCGATCACACACCCAGAGGCTCACACACATTGTAACGTGCACACATTATTAATAATACATACAATAAAAATTTAAAAGGTGCCGGGTGATGGTGGCGCACGCCTTTAACCCCAGCGCTTAGGAGGCAGAGGCAGGCAGATTTCAGAGTTCGAGGCCAGCCTGGTCTACAGAGTGAGTTCCAGGACAGCCAGGGCTACACAGAGAAACCCTGTCTCGAAAAACCAAAAAAATAAATAAATAAAAAAATAAAAAGGTAATGGGAATGACAGCTGTTCAGCTTGGTGTCCATCACTAAGCTGATCCACTTCCATACTGTGTCAGGAGCATCCAAAGTCCTGAGCAGTCCCACTGTGGGGAGCTGAGACAGTCTGGGAGGTGCGGTCCCACTGTGGGGAGCTGAGACAGTCTGGGAGGTGCGGACCCACTGTGGGGAGCTGAGACAGTCTGGGAGGTGTGGTCCCACTGTGGGGAGCTGAGACAGTCTGGGAGGTGTGGACCCACTGTGGGGAGCTGAGACAGTCTGGGAGGTGTGGACCCACTGTGGGGAGCTGAGACAGTCTGGGAGGTGTGGACCCACTGTGGGAAGCTGAGACAGTCTGGGAGGTGTGGTCCCACTGTGGGGAGCTGAGACAGTCTGGGAGGTGTGGACCCACTGTGGGGAGCTGAGACAGTCTGGGAGGTGCGGTCCCACTGTGGAGAGCTGAGACAGTCTGGGAGGTGCGGTCCCACTGTGGGGAGCTGAGACAGTCTGGGAGGTGCGGTCCCACTGTGGGGAGCTGAGACAGTCTGGGAGGTGTGGACCCACTGTGGGGAGCTGAGACAGTCTGGGAGGTGTGGACCCACTGTGGGGAGCTGAGACAGTCTGGGAGGTGTGGACCGTATCCAGCTCCCTGTCCCATGAACAGGAGAAATGGCTGTTTCTCTTCGAGTATCTGCCCATTCTCACTCATTGCCCAAACCTTTGGCCTCAAAACATTAGCATGTGCCCCATGTTCCTGTACAGCCCTGTTGCGGTAAATCTCTTGCCCATAGGGAGTCCATAGAATAACGACACAAGTCAATAAGTATCAAATGAATGCTGCATGCCTAGATTGGGCAGATTTACCATTAAACTACACTATTTCCCCGGCTATGAGAGCTCTTAACAACTTGCGGTTTCCTAGGTCAAAGCCTTTTTCGTCTTCTTTCTCTCTCGACCAACTGCCCTCTGCCTCGGCCAACTGCCAACTCCTCCGCTTCTCTCTCTCATCTCTGTCCCGCTGCTCCTTTAAACATTCAATTGTCTGCTCTTTGTCTGCAAGAGCCTCCTTCAGCATTGTCAAAGCTGTGTCCATGTTAGTCGTGTCCACCTGCAGAGACTTGACTTGCTCTTTCAAGCTGCTCATCTGCTTCTCTTTATCTCTTAGTTGTTCCTGAAGATTTTCTATCTTCTTCTGGAGAACATTGACCATCCGCTCTTTCGTGTCCAGCATGTCCTTGAGGTCATGTATCTCTCCAGTTTGTGTGCCCTTCTCCTCAGTCATAACTGGTCTCAGAACATCTGTTTTTGAAGCAGTGACATTTAATTGTCCTGAGGAAGAGAATTCTCCCTTTCTGGCATTGGGGCCTGCGAGAGGCCCCCCTAGAAGTTTTTTGGCAGGGTATTGCCCCATTTGTCTGTTGTTGCTCTACATTCCCTGGTCAGATGTCGGCCTTTGCCACATCTTTGACATATTCCAGAAGGCCTAGGCCCCCATTTCGTATTATTTTGATTTGTCCTGTAGTCATTTCTGAGATGACCCCATTTACCACAATTAAAACATTTGAAATCTTGGGTCATCTCTAGGTTTCTAGTTGCAGTTTTTCCTATTACTGAGATATCAGCTGAGTGAGATCCAACATCAGCTGTGTATCTAATCCACTCATTTATTGATGCTGACCTTGCCCTCAGTGGTCTGATTACTTCCTTGCACTCAGCAGTTGCATTTTCAAAGGCTAAAGACTCAATTATTGCCTTTCTTGCTACTGAATCTGATATACTCCTTTCGACAGCTGAGGTTAGCCTTTGTAAAAAGTCAGGGAAGGTTTCTTTTGGCCCTTGTATGACTTGAGTAAATGGTTCAAGTCTCTTCCCGGATTCTGCAACTTTGTCCCAGGCATTTAAGGCTGACAATCTACACAATGCCAGAGTTTCTTCATCATATACAGCCTGCACCTCTATTTCAGCAAAACGACCTTCACCAAGCAGTTGGTCTATGGAAATCTCTCTTCCTCTGGCTCTATTTTGTCGTGCTATCTCCCTCGCCTCATCTCTCCACCATGCAACCCATTGTAAATTTGCGGCAGGTTCTAATATAGCTCTTGCCATATCTTTCCAGTCTTGGGGGATTATTCTATTTTTAATAGCCCAAGAAGTCAGAATTTGTTTAACAAATGGTGAGTGCATACCAAAATTATTGACACTCTCCTTAAATTTTCTCAGATCTAACACATCCACAGGTTGCCATTCAAATTCCTCATAACCCTGTGGGTAAACAACATTTGGAGGTATTTGTTGTAACGTAACCGGATAGACCAAGGTGTGTTTTCTAATAATTCTTGGTTGACTTTCTCTATTTACTTCTGTCTTAACCTCAGTATTTTCCTCAGCTGAAAATTTAAATTCCTCCCTTAAGGTTTGTATACATGCTTCATATGTTTTTTTATATTGTAATTGTTTCCATTCCTCATTATTTTCTATCTGTTTCTCCATCTGATCTGTGAGCTGTTGCATGCTCTGTTTGATCATCTTTTCTAGCTCCTGTCTCCCAGTTTCATTTTCATCTTTCTGTCTCTTATTCTGATCTATAATTTCTTGTGTCTTCAATTCATTATTTTTTATCTGTTTCTCCATCTGATCTATTAACTGCTCTATCTTCTGTTCAATTATCCTTTTAATCTCCTGTCTCCCACTTTCATTCTCATCTTTTTGTTCCTGTAACTTCTGTTCTAAGCCCTGCTTCCATTCCTTATTATTTTCTGTCTGTTTATCCATCTGATCTGTGAGCTGTTGCATGCTCTGTTTGATCATCTTTTCTAGCTCCTGTCTCCCAGTTTCATTTTCATTTTTCTGTCTCTTATTCTGATCTATAATTTCTTGTGTCTTCAATTCATTATTTTTTATCTGTTTCTCCATCTGATCTATTAACTGCTCTATCTTCTGTTCAATTATCCTTTTAATCTCCTGTCTCCCACTTTCATTTTCATCGTTTTGTTCCTGTAACTTCTGTTCTAAGCCCTGCTTCCATTCCTCATTATTTTCTATCTGTTTCCAAATTTCATTTCTATCCTGTACCAAAAGTTCTATTGTTTCTTGTAATCTCTTTTCCAAGGCAAAGAATTTTTTATCTAGAGCTTTGTCTTTTGAGAAGACATAGTATATCAAAAAAATAAATATAGCAATACTGATAAATAATAAAGTGTTCCCTAAGTTGATTTCTGTCAAACCATTTGAAATATCATCATATAAAGCCCAAAAGATATCCATTGTTTTTGTCATCTTTATCAAAATATGTTTTTTTTTTATATTAAAAAATTATCTGGTTTGGAGCCCTCAATTCACTGTTTCTACCTGAAAACTACTTCGCAGGCAGCTGTTTTCTAGGATCAGCAGTCCCTCGTTACAATTCGTTACTCTAACCTTTCTATTTATCTGTTTGGCTCTCTTGACTCAGAGTAGCCTGCAATTTACTCCTCGCAACCTTAAAACCTTTTACATCTATTTATCTGTGTCTATTCACCTTTTTTTAATTTAATTTTTTAATTTAAATGACCTACTGGTCTGGCTACAATAACTTTTGTTTCACTGTTGAATTTTCGGAAGACCCTTCTTTCAGTTTTCACAGGGCAGTGAGCAAGCCCTGTGGAAGGAAGGAAGAAGGGAAGCGGAGGGAAGAAGACGGCGTGGCGCGGAGTTGGCAGTTGGTCGAAGCTAGAGGGCAGTTGGTAGAGAGAGAGAAGACGAAGAAGGCCTTGACCTAGGAAACCGCAAGTTGTTAAGAGCTCTCATAGCCGGGGAATAGTGTAGTTTAATGGTAAATCTGCCCAATCTAGGCATGCAGCATTCATTTGATACTTATTGACTTGTGTCGTTATTCTCTGGACTCCCTATGGGCAAAAGATTTACCGCAACACAGCCCTCTCTAGGTTACAGAAGGAGTCACAGAAGCCCAGACTCCAGAAAGCCTTGAAGCCAGGCAGGAGTGTTTCAGCCTGAGGCAAGAGGACCACTCCAAGTTCAAGGCTGGCATGAACTTTGTACTGAGCTCTGGGCCAGCTGGAGCTATGAATTTATATTAAACTCCCTTAAAGCTCCTGAAACTGTAATTCCAATATAGAAGCAGCCTTTTATTTGTCTTATCAGTTTAAGAATTAACAGGAGTAGGCTGTGATGGTGGCTTAGTGGTAGACTACTTGTCTAGTATTCCTGAGGCCCGGGGTTCAACCCCAACACTATGAAAACAGATGTGAGGGCACAGGTCTATAATCCTAGCACTTGGAAAGCTGAAGTAGGAGTCCCATAAATTTGAGGCTAACCTGGGCTAGGTAGCAAGAGCAATGGCCTCGAAGCAAGATGATCTCAAAATATCAGAACAAATCCAAACATGGTGGCGCATACTTTTAATCTCAGCACTTGGAGGCAAAGGCAGGTGGATCTCTGAGTTCCAGGCCAGCCAGGGTTTCCTGGTCAGATCCTGTCTCAAAAACAAAACAAAACAAAATAAAACAACAAAGCCTTAATATCCCAAAACAAATGAAGATGAACACAACCAAGGTGCAGAATTCCGCTGGGGATTTAGAAATCGCTAAGCAGGTAAAGAGGGAGATTGCAATACCCATAGCATTTAAAAACTGAAAGCTTGCAGACAGGTCAAGTGTCTTCACACATTAGGATCAAAGGAAGACAATGTATGATCATGAAATGCAGCCAGGGTCTAGCTACACACCACGGGCAGCTGCTGTGTACACACCTTCTAAAGGGCTCTGAGAAAGTCCACACCATGCCCAGGAGGCCTTGTCTAGCCAAAATAGTTCTGAAGAGAATTCCATACAACGTTCAGGAAAAGACGATTCATAAGGACTGCAAGTCGACCAAACAGGTACAGTCGGTGTTCTATGGGAATCTCGACCTCTTTCAATTCTGGGTCATTCATCAGCTTCTTGGTTACGTCATACAAATGGTCCCAAGACTCCATGGTACACTGCTGGGTGACATTGACTGCAGAAGCCTTGAGCTCTCTTACCAGGTCAGTGGAAGGAAACTTCTCGACAGACTCAATCATCAGCTGTGCCATCTCGGACAACAACCACCCGGGATCAGAGGTACACGCCTCAGGCAGGGTAACTGAGCGCTGGACTCTCTTCATTTCCCCAGGGGATGGCACCAGATGCCTCAGAATGACTTCACCATTGCCAGTCCCTTCCTCCTGGCTACGCTCTTGACTCTCGAGGATCAGGGTTTCAGTGCCGGCTTTTCCTCCCGTTTTAGTGTGCTGGAGCTGCAGAGAGTAGGCCTCAGCAGGGCAGCCAATATTTTCCAGGACAACTCTCAGTGCTAAGAGATAATCGGACAGAAGAGGAGTTATGGGGGGCAACATGTTCAAGAGGTTCTGGCAGGTACTGGGGGTTGGAAGAGGAATCTTGTTGGAGACTACATGTGATGTAGGCTCAGTTTCTGTGACAGCTGGCAGGCCACCATTCTGAGTCTTCCACGGAAAGGCGGTCACCGAGGACAGCAAGATACACCCAAGGAGCAAGGCAGCCTGCATCATGGTGGGTCCACAGAACAGCCCTGTTGGGAAGGAGCAGAGCTCAGGTGAAAGGGGGGAGGGGTATTCAACAAGAACAGGCACCAAGAACAGTCAGAGTTTGATAGAGTCCCAGTCATTGGAGACTTCAATTGCCCTGGACATGTTTTTACCCCCTTAGAGGCTGTCTGTTTCCCTCACCTGTCTGAAAAGCAGCAGAGGAATGAGGTGGTCCCCTGTCTCAGCCCGTCCCTAGTTGGAGCAGCTATCTTCCAGATCTTAACTTTTTGTAGTTGATGACTGAAAACAAATATTTACCACCTCTTTCTGGGCTAGACTTTATCCAACCAACTATTGCCCCATCCTGACAGACAAGGCTCCTCCTTTGTGGCTTAGCTGTCCCTAGACCATAGTAGTCCAGTCACCTTAGATAGTTATATAGACCTAAGTCAGACCAGGCAGAGCTTCTCTGTATCCTCTAAACGATGGAAAGTTTGTTCTCTTTTGAGACTGGGCCTTCTGTAGCCCTAGATGGCTTGGAATTCAACTAATTAGCCCAGGATGATCTTGGATTCTGATTCTTCTGACACCACAGCCCTAGTACTGGGATTTACAGGAATTGCCACCACGTGCAGTTAGTTGCACATGCAGAGAATCAAACCCAAGGGTTCATGCATGTTAAGCAAGCACATTACCAACTGGGCTGCACTCCCAGTCCATGAAGTATGTTTACTTTAAAGACCTACCAATCAAAAGTTTTGAAGAATAGAACCTACAGCAAATCAAGTTATATCAGAGCAGTCTTTGAGGTTTTTTTTTTTTTTAACTTTTATTGTTTGTTGTTTGGTAAGGTTTTTGTTGTTATTGTTTTGAGATAGGGTTTCTCTGTGTAGCCTTGGTTGTCCTGAAACTCACTTTGTAGACCAGGCTGGCCTCAAACTCAGGGATATGCCTGCATCTGCCTCCCAAGTGCTGGGATTGAAGGCGTGAGCCCACAGAGGCCAGATGAGCTGGAGTTACAGGCAGTTGTAAGCCACCTGACATGGTTGCCAGGACTCAAAATTCCAGTCTTACATGTTCTTAACCATTGAGCCATCTCTCCAGCCCTATTTACTTTTTTGTTGTTTGAGCTAGTCCTGCTGTCCTGGAGCTAGGTAGACCCTGCTGGCCTTGAACTCACAGAGATCTTCCTGCCTTTGCCTCCAAATGCTGGGAGCTGAGATTAAAGGTTTAAGCCGCCACCACCACTCACCTGGCTGTTTTTTTTTTTTTTTTTTTTTTCACTTTATAGCCCAAGCTGGACTAACGTCCTATATAGTCTAGGTAATATTGCTTTAGTCTCCGAGTGCTGAAATTATAGGCATGAGCCACCAGACAGGGTCTCAGACACGTGGGTAAAAGTATTTTTTCAGAACAAGCCTGACAAGCTGACCTCAGTCACCAGAACCCAAGTAATAGATACAGACTTTGAAAACATATTATATTTCCAAAAAGTAAAAATTAAAAAAAAAAATTGATTATTGCCGGGAGCCTACCTGGCTGGGAAGGGTTGGAGTGGGGCACAGCATCAGACACAGGTCAAAAGATGAACAATCTCTGGCTCCTTAACTTTCCGTTTTAACTGTTCTGTGCTTCAGTAAGCACTGGAAAACTTAATTTTATTTACTTTATAAACTTACTATATAACTCTCTGGCAATTAACATATGCTGTACAGCAGCAGGGAATTTACTGGAGGATTTATTTCTAGTGCTCCTTTTTCTGGCTTTGAACCAGAGAGAAAAAGGAGAGGAAAGATGTCACTCAAACGGACGCCGCAGAGCCCCCAAGGCAAACCATCGTTTTTATTTCTTTTCTCTGACATTTCTATAGACAAAAGTTCTTAGAAAATTACCTCATAGATAAAGTGTTACACAAAAGGGAGTCACAGAAGGATGTTGATAAGTTCAAAGCAATGGTTTCAGGCGGCCTTGCTTTATCATAGTGCACACCAGTGGCTTCATCCTTGGACCTGAATGTTTTTCCTTGATCACAAATTTGCCACACACACACACACACACCCCGCCCCGCCTACTTCTCTTTTTAGTGTGACTATGAAAGCTCATTGTATTTCTTATTATGCAGCCTTTACTTACTATTATGAATAGTGGGCACACTTTATTCTTGATTCTAACTTTGTTATATCTTTCTAGCAAAACAACTAAAACCCTCTCTTAAAACTTTTCTTCTGGGTTGGTGAGATGGCTCAGTAGTTAAGAGCACTGACTGATCTTCAAGTCCCAACAACCACATGGTGGCTCACACCCATCCATAATGAGATCTGATGCCCTCATATGGGTGTCTGAAGACAGCTACAGTGTACTTTGGGCTGGAGCAAGTGGGCCCAGAGCAAGGGGGAGAAGGGAAGGGGGAAAAATATCTTTCTTCCTAAGAGTATTTGAATTAATTCAGGAACCCTATAACATCATTAATTCATCTAAACAGCATTAATTCATGAAAGTTCATCACTATGGTGATCTGCAGGAAATCAGCTCAATATGGTAGGCTAATGCCCGGGATTATTATATTAATAATGACCGGAGAGGCTTATCACCTCCAAGAAGCTGAAGTCTCTCAGGGCCTTGCCTCTCAGAGCTCACCTATCTTAGTTCATGTGAAAAGGTGGGCCACCTCCAGGAAGGCTAAGTATCTGCTAGCTTTAGCTGTGTGTGTGTGTGTGTGTGTGTGTACCACATGCACGCAGTGCCCACCAAAACCAGAAGTCATCAAATCCCCTGGAGCCAGAGTTGCAGATGGCTGTGAGTTACCATGTGGGTACGGAGGAACCCAGGTTCTCTGGAAGAGCAACCAGCACTCTTAAACACTGAGCCATCACTCTAGACCCCGATAACTAATTTTTAAGAGGCAGCTTATGAAGAATTTGAAGAAGAGGGAGTGGCTATATTAATAAAACCTAAAGGGTAGTATACTTTTTTTTTTTTTTTTTTGAGACAGGTTTACTCAAGCTTTGTGTGTTAAGGCTGGGCTTGAATTCCTGATCATCCTGCCGCCATCTCCCAAGTGCTGGATTACAGGTGTAAACCACCATCCCTAGCTAAAGAGTAGACTAGAGGAAATTACTAGCGTAGTGATGTCATTTGAGAGGGACTGCGGTATTATAAAGTAGGTAGGTGTTTGGCTTTCATCCTGCTTCCCAATCTGTTTTGAAATCCTTATAATTTGTGGTGTGAGGCATGCTAGGATGACTGGTGCTTGTTGCCAGGGGAACCAACCATGTGATGAGAGAATTCTCTGCTCCACCCTTGACTTCCCAAGGGTCAACTGATAAAGGAGCGGTCAATGACTTTAATCAATTGTGCTTATGTGATACATTTCGTAACTCCCCTGAAGGTCTGAGCTCTGAGGGCAACAGTCAATCAAAAGTGAGCACAGCCAGATTACATACAAGGGGACAGGATAGCCTTGGGGGGGGGGGGGCAAATAAAGGAAGAAGGCACCAAAGTCCTTGGAAACTTCAACTGCTTTGATTGATTGATTTTTGAGACAGGGTTTCTCTGTATCTCTGGCTGTCCTGGAACTCATCCTGTAGGCCAGGCTGGTCTTGAACTCAGAGATCAACCCACCTCTCCCTCCTGAGTGCTGGGATTAAAGGTATGTGCCACCAGGCCCTGCTGAGTCCTGGGATCTTAAAGGCTCTTTTCTGAATCTTCCCTTTAGCTTTAGCTTGGCTCCACTGGAAGCCAGAGCAGAAAGATACTTCCAGGGCTAAGCACGATCTTCGCTCGCTCGCTCACAGGGTTTGTTTATCCTCCCACTGTTACCCAGGGCTTTCTTGCTGTCTTTTGTCCATTCCTCTGCCCCGATGCTGACACAACTGTTTTAAACTCTTTGTAGCTTCTGCTTCTCCAAAGTCCACTTACATGAAGATCCAACCTGCAGGCTGCAGTGACGGCTCCCTGGTGAGACTGCATGCAGCTTTTCCAGAGGGCCGTGTTCAGTTCCCAGCACCCACATCCAGTAGTTTATAACCGTTTTTGTATCCAGCTCAGGAGGATCCAGCCCTTCCTCTGGCCTCTGTGGGCACCCGCACACACACCTGGCATATACTTAGAAACATACATGATTTATTCTCAACATTTTCTGTTTGCTTGTTTTCCGTAAGGTAGGGTTTGACTAGCTTCTCCAGAATTCAAATTCAAAATCTTAGCAAAGCCTCATGAAGAGCTGAACCAACAGGCATGCACCCTGTGGCCAGCAAGATGAAGGGAGCATTTCCATGTGACATCGCCATTGTGTCCACCAGAGAAGGCAAAAAGTCTCTCTTCAAAAGTACATTTATTACCAGGCAGAGGTGGTACATGCCTTTAATCCCAGCACTTGGGAGGCAGAGACAGGCGGATTTCTGAGTTCAAAGCCAGCCTGGTCTACAGAGTGAGTTCCAGGACAGCCAGGGCTACACAGAGAAACCCTGTCTCGAAAAAAAGAAAAAAAAATACATTTACTGTCAGGTTGAATTTTTTTTTTTTTTTAAATTTACATTTATTGGCCCAGGTGTAGGGTGTATCCACTCTTTCCCCTCTCCCTCATGGCAGTCCTCTTGCCTCTGTCCCCCACACGCTGGGATTAAAAGCACATGCTACCACACTCAGTTCAGGAAATGTCTTCTAACTTTACTCTTAAAGTTCTTCCAAAGACACAACAGATGGCTGTCTGGTTGCTCTGACATCAGCAACTATTAACTTTACATGTTTAATATGAAACACAGATCAAGGATGTTTGTCAGCCCGAGTAGGGCATCCCAACTCGGCCTCAGCTGCAGAAACCGGCTCAATGTGTGTGCTGGGATCAACCACTGGAAAGAAAATGGGAGGAACCCAGTGCCTGGTGAGGACGGTATGAACGCCCATGTCCTGTCGTAAAGCTTGCTGTCTGAAGCCAGGATGCAGTCCAGAGACGAGTGAGTCCAGTCCGCCTCCAACATTCCACACTCTTCATTTGCTATGGGATGGATCCAGAGACCGGCTGTGCACGCAGATGGACCTGGGGCAAGGACTGACTGCAGAGACTCCACCCAACACTGCTGCCTAAAATTCCTGCACTGTCATCATAGAGAAGGTCACTCTCAATGCAGGCAAAGTGTCTTCTGCGCCTTCCAACTCCGGTCTGTCAAAGGCATCTGGCTTTCAGTCATCCTCATCCTCATCCTCAATCTGAAACCGTTTCTTCTTGTGGATTCTTGGAGTTCCCAACACTGCTGCTATGTGAATGACCGGTAAGAGACAGAAACGGAAAACATCTAAGTATGTAAAAGGATAAGGCAAATGACCAGTGTCTCCGCTGAAGATAGGGTCCTACCTTGTCTCCCCGCCTCATCATCTTCCTCTTCGTCGCTGTCCAGCAGTTGCCGCTTCTTGGGCACTGACTTCCATTCTTCCTCCTCAGGGGCCTCCTCTGAAGTGATGTAAGACACAGTTAGGGAACTGGCCCTACATTGCTTCAAACACCGTACAGCCCTGATGCCTACACGGTGGCACAGAGTAAGTCATCGAGAGGTGAGCATGGCACTTCACCTTCTGGAGACTCCAGGCCTGCTCTCCTCTTACGAGCTGACGAAAGGGCTCTCAGGGCTTCTGCTCGGTGTTCCTCACTGGGACTCTGCTCTCCAGGGATTTCTGGATTTGGCTCTGGCTCTGCTTCCCTTTCCTCCTCATCTTCTTGCTGACTCAAAGAAGCAGCCACTTTCCGAAGGTGGGTGGAGCTCAGTTTGGCTGGAATTCGCCAGAAGGTTTCCTACGGGAACACAGCAAGTGAAATCACGGCCAGGGAGGACCAGCCTCTCTGGCCCCTCTTCTGCTCTACTGTTCACTGAATAGGCATGACCCTCTGTCGGGAATGACCCGTGGGAGTTGTGAACTTGGCTTACTACTCATAACATATACACCCGGCATCTACCTCAGTGCCACACCAGGTAGCAGTCACTGTAAATACAGCTGTTAGCAACGAATACAGGAAAGGATCTGGGGCACGCAAAAAGTGAAGCTGTAAGATCCACGCTCAGAATCAATGGGGGGCTTAGGGCGTAAGCAAGATGCTATAGTGCCACTGGACTGGGCGCCAGAGCAACTATTCCCACTTCATGAGTCAGACAGGCAATAAGATTGCTTCTCTGAGGAAGTGCTGAGGTGACCCTTGAATGCTGGTTGAGGGTCAAAAGGAAGAAGGTATGTGGGGGTGTACACATGTCTGTGTGTGTGGACCTTGGATGTGTGGCTGCAGCCTTCCAACAGGATTGGGAACATCAGCTGGTTATGCCGACCTACTATGTGCAGGGTAGAAAGTCATCCAGGATGACTGTAGTGTGAAGCAGGTGTGAGTGGACGGCCACACAAAGACAAACGGGCCTCCTGGAGGCTGTGACACACAGTGCTCCAGACAGACAAGGGGCAGTGTGGAACATGGTTTAGGGGAGAGGAGGGAGAGAGGAGAGAGACTCGAGCGGGACCTGATGTGGGAATCTTGGGAGGCAAAGCTAAGGCAGCAGGGAGGATCCGGTAACAGCACAGTGCGCGCTGAGTAGGACCGGAGATCCCCGGCTGGTAGGGTTCCGCTCGCGCTGAGTAGGACCAGAGATCCCCGGCTGGCAGGGTCCCGCTCGCTCTGACACTTGCCTGCCCTGAGCTGGGCGGCCGGATCCCAAGCTTGCGTAGCAGATGCTGAAACTGCTCGTTCTCCATTGCTTCCTCATTTTCTTCCGTCAGAGGCACCAGAGGGATCGCCTGGGAGCAGCCTGTGGACATGGTGCAGACAGAGCCGACAGCGCACGGTGACAATGTGACAGAGGGAGTGCTTCAGGTCACACCGGGCCCGGCCACCCAGTGTCCAACACTTACCATCCTCTTCTCGGTCGCTTGCTGCGCGGATCAGGGAGCTCTGGAGCCACAGGAGGGGAGCAGAGAGGCCTGGGCGAAGAGGGGGAGCTCGTACTTGATCCCCCTCCCTTCCTGACCCTCCACCTCTGACATGTCTCCCAACTGAAGTCCTTACCTTCCTGACGCAGGCTCTGACCGAGGTTTTCAGCAGAGAGAGATGAGCTGCCCTGAACCTGTCCTGCTGGCAAGCCTTCCTCACTCTCGTCTTCACTCTCACCTTCTGGTAAGTGTTCCTCTTCCTCTTCTGGATCTTCCTGCCAAGAATCTCTCGGGGACTCTTCTCCATTCTGCTGAAATTCATTGCAGACACAGGAATGAGAAAATGGCTTCAGGGTCTCAGGGGGAGTTAGTGGGCTTCTGGCTTCTATGCACCCACAGAAGGGCCCGGTCTGAATAGCCTGAGGCAGGAGGAGTCCTACGGTACTTTAGTGGGGTGAGGCACAGGCTGGAAGAGCCAGGATAGAATTGTTACCGTGCAAGAAGGCACCAACTTCTTTCTCCGTTTCTTGTATAGCTGCCTCCGCTCAGACACCAACCCCAGGGCCAACAGTTTATCCACTACTCGAGCCCGTGAACGTTTGGCTGTGATATTCTTCATGATATGACCAAGAACATCTGCAGAGAGAGTGCCTTTGGATACCCGAGAGCAAATAGGAAGGAGTAATGGAAACCAGAGGCTGACTCAGCTCCCTCCGGGTGACACAAACATAGCAAGTGAACAGAAGGTGGGAAGTGAGGCATGGAGTGAGGGCAGATCCTGAGACCTCACTCACCATCGGAGTCCTGGAACTCCTCAAAGAGCCGCTGTAACTCCAGCTCCTGGTCCTCTGTCCACAAGACAATCTGTGTCCCTTTCCTATTCAGACAGGGGGCAGTGCCAGGGGAGGTCTGGAGCGATTTGGGGCTTCCTCACCCCAGCTCCATCTAGAGGCTCTGGCGTTACCTCTGGAAGTCCTTGACACTGTCGGCCAGGCCCATCCGCACCAGATGGCTGATGACCTGCTTGCGTGTGCGGGGAACAGCTTTCAGGTGTGCCAAGATGGCTTCTATTACATCCTGACCTGTGGAGAGGGAATGGGGCATAAGGAGGAGTCTGGGACCCAGACTGCCCTCCTCGAAGTCTCTCCAGATCTCAAAGCCTCACACCTTCCACATCCTTGTGGGCGAGGTATAGCTCCTGAAGCTGGGCCTCTTCCTCAGGGCTCCACACAGGGGCTCTGTGGCTGGAAGATCTGAATGTTGAAAGAGGAACAGGTGTAAGGAGGCCACTGGTTTACAGAGACAAGGCGGAGCTCTCTCTGGTCATGTCAGACCCAGGGCGGAGCAGGTAACTCGGCAGAGACCTAAAATACGCCTCTTCATTTATTCTCCACTGAACAACCCCAGAACCCAAACCAGGAGATTTTTGATCTTGGTCTACAGAACCTCACAGTCCAAGGACTAAGCAAAATGGGAAAAAGAGCAGTGTGTGTGAGAGGAGACCAAAGGAAAGACGCTTGTGTGTGTGTGTGTGTGTGTGTGTGTGTGTGTGTGTGTGAGAGAGAGAGAGAGAGAGAAAGGAGACCAGAGGGAAGACCCTAGTGTGTGTGTTTGTGTGTGTGTGTGTGAGAGAGAGAGAGAGAGAGAGAGAGAGAGAGAGGAGACCAGAGGGAAGACGCTAGTGTGTGTGTGTGTGTGTGTGTGTGTGTGTGTGTGTGTGTGTGTGTGAGAGAGAGAGAGAGAGAGAGAGAGGAGACCAGAGGGAAGACGCTAGTGTGTGTGTGTGTGTGTGTGTATGTGTGTGTGTATGTGTGTGTAAGAGAGTGAGAGAGAGACCAGAGGGAAGATGCTCGTGTGTGTGTGTGTGTGTGTGTGTGTGTGTGTGTAGACCAGAGGGAAGATGCTAGTGTGTTTGTGTGTGAGAGGGAGAGGAGACCAGAGGGAAGATGCTAGTGTGTGTGTGTGTGTGTGTGTGTGTGTGAGAGAGAGAGAGAGAGAGAGAGAGAGGAGACTAGAGGGAAGACGCTAGTGTGTGTGTGTGTAAGAGAGTGAGAGAGAGAGACCAGAGGGAAGATGCTCGTGTGTGTGTGTGAGAGAGAGAGAGAGAGAGAGGAGACCAGAGAGAGAGAGAGAGAGAGAGAGAGAGAGAGAGAGAGAGAGGAGAGACCAGAGGGAAGACGCTAGTGTGTTTGTGTGTGACAGGGAGAGGAGACCAGAGGGAAGATGCTGAGAGAGAACAGGTGAGCAGAAGACGAACATCAATGTGAAGCCTATCTTATTTTACAAAGGTCTCATATAACTCAGGGTGGCCTTATATTTGCTTTGTAGTCCAGTGGACCTTTAACTCTGACCTCACTGCCTGTCTCCTAAGTGCCGGGATCGCAGATGTACCGCCACACAGCTTGTCCTCGAGCATGTTTTAAGAAAGCACACAGAAAGAAACTGCGGGGCCTGGCCCACTGTCCTCAGCAGCCACCTCTGAAGGCTGCTGACAGAGAAGGAAACTAAAGGTAGAAGACTTAGTCCAGCCTTGTTCCCATTCTGGGTAACCTCAGGAAAAGCATCTCACCTCACCAGCCTACTCCCTTGACTCAGAAAGAAACATTAGGTCAAATGTTCTGCAAGTGAACCTCGTCTCCCAGCTGTCCCCGGCCCTGAGCTTACCCACTGTCAAGGGAGCCATATCCCTGTGTCATTTCCCGAACCACAGCGGTGTTCTTCCAGAACAGGAGCTCCACAAATGCTTTCTGGTTCACTGCGGCCAACGCAAAGAACTTGCCAAGGATGTATTTGGCAAAAGTCACTAGCTCCTGTTGGAAAATAAAGCTACCATGGCACCTCAGCTCAAACAAATTCAGACCTGCCCATTCCCAGCTTGCCTCTTCCTCGCTCACGGTATCTTTTCTATCCTCCATGCAGCTCCCCCAACCTGCCTGCTGACCTCTCTACTGCGTTCTCATCTCTGACCTAGTGCCTCACCCTTCCTTTCTCTTAAGAATCACCCACAGGGCCAGGCAGTGGTGGCGCAGGCCTTTAATCCCAGCACTTGGGAGGCAGAGGCAGGCGGATTTCTGAGTTCGAGGCCAGCCTGGTCTACAGAGTGAGTTCCAGGACAGCCAGGGCTACAGAGAAACCCTGTCTCGAAAAAACAAACAAACAAACAAAAAGTCACCCACAGGGGCTGGAGAGATGGCTCAGCAGTTAAAAGTACTGTTCCAGAGGTCCTGAGTTCAATCCCCAGCAACCACATGGTGGCTCACAACCATTGGCTCACAGCCATCTGTAATGGGATCTGATGCCCTCTTCTGGTGTGTCTGAAGACAGCTACAGTGTGCTCACATACATAAAAATAATTTTAAACAAAGAAAAAGAAAAACAAAATCACCCACACCCACACTGTGCACGCTCCTTGGCAGCCCCCGACCCCACTGAGCACCCTCCTTGGCAGCCCCTCACTTTGTAGGCTGCAGCAGCCGGGTCACTAAGCAGCTGATTGAAGAGGCAGAAGAGGGAGAGCTGGAAAAGCAGGGCGTCCATCCCCAGGTCGTGGGCCAGCCGGTGCAGCATCTTGGCAATGCAGTGGTTGGTGTGAGCACTGTTCTGCCGGTAGCTCCGCAGGAGAAGTGCATAGGCCCGCACGATGGTTGAGGATGCGAAGCTGTATCACAGCACGGAGGGAAATTATTCAGCATTGGACAGAGACTGCTCATCCTCACAGGCCCTGCCAGTCTTCTCAGCCCCTACCGTTTCAAGTAGTCCAAAAAGTTAAACTCCTTCTCTGACACCTGGACAACCTGCAACTCCTCTTCCTCATCCTCTTCCTCTTCCTCTTCTGCATCTTGTTCTACCGGCTCCTGCTGCCCTGTACAAAGAGTGAGGATTGCTGGGTTTCTGCTGTGCTGGGTAGAGCACAGCTGTGAGGAGAGACGGGGAAGAATGGAGACTCACGGGGAAGGGGTGCGCAGAGGATCTGTTTTAGCAACTCCATTTCTTCCCCCGGGGAAATGACGGGCGAGCCAAACACATTTCCTTCAGGCCACACTTCCCTGGAGGAAGACAGAAACGGGTTTCATCACAGGAAACTGGAGTTGCAGTTAGGACTAGAAGGAAAACTTAGTACTTTTGTCAACTGAAAGGAAGAGTATAAATGGCTACCTCAGAGATGAGACAAGCTAGGGACCTTTTTCTCACAAGCACACTGCTCTTGCAGACCTGGGCTCACCCACACGGCAGCTCACAACTGCCTGGAACCACAGCCCCAAAGGATCTGAAATCCTCTTCTGGCCTCCACAGGCAAAAAGGAGCACACGTGGTGCGTGTACATACATATATTCAGGCAAAATGCTCCTACACAGAAAAGAAGTCTGACCTACATCTATAAGTAGAAGTAAAACATAGCCGTCCAGTGAGACTCACGTGTCTGTAGGCAGACACATGGTATCTCTACACAGAACCAACACTGAGAGGTCATCCAGCCTCCAGTGAGACACACAGAGGCCCACAGCCTCGGCTGAGACGCTTCTCTTCTGAACTCTTGAGAACCCTGGAGCCCAGTGAAGGCCTCCCCATTCCCTCAGAGTTCAGGAGGGTTGGGACACAGGATTCTTACCGGGCAGACCGCAGCAGGGCCAGGGCTTGCGGGGCCTGGCCAGCCGTAAGGCAGTCTTGGATCCTCACCATGGCTTCTACCCGCTGCTCCTCCACCGGCACCTCTGAGGCCGCATCAAAGGGGACAATGGTGTCCACACTGAGCTCAGGGTCCTATAGACAGACACGGCCATGGGAGCAGAGTGGGAGGAAACCTGGACTGTCTACAAGAACACTGTCCTAAACAGGGTATAATTCTCTAACCACCAACCTGGGCACACTGCAGCAGCTGCTCTGACAGGGATGGCCACATGGCCTCCAGTTCCCCAGGGCTATGTGAGAAGGCAGCACCCTGGTCCTGAACCTTCTTTTTCTTCTTTCTCTTTTTTCTTTTGTTCTGTGGGGAAAACACTGTATGGTAGAGGCAGCAGAACCACAAAGTCTCTGTCCAGCGTGTTAGTGCAGTGTAGGCAGAGGAGGATAAGGAGCAGCCGTGGTGTGTGGAGGAGGCAGAGGAGGACGGGGAGCAGCCGTGGTGTGTGGAGGAGGCAGAGGAGGACAGGGAGCAGCTGTGGTGTGTGGAGGAGGCAGAGGAGGACAGGGAGCAGCTGTGGGGTGGGGAGGAGGCAGAGGAGGACAGGGAGCAGCCGTGGGGTGGGGAGGAGGCAGAAGAGGACGGGGAGCAGCCGTGGTATGTGGAGGAGGCAGAGGACGGGGAGCAGCCGTGGTGTGTGGAGGAGGCAGAGGAGGACGGGGAGCAGCCGTGGGGTGTGGAGGAGGCAGAGGAGGACGGGGAGCAGTCGTGGTGTGTGGAGGAGGCAGAGGAGGACGGGGAGCAGCCATGGGGTGTGGAGGAGGCAGAGGAGGACGGGGAGCAGCCGTGGTGTGTGGAGGAGGCAGAGGAGGACGGGGAGCAGCTGTGGTGTGTGGAGGAGGCAGAGGAAGATGGGGGGCAGCAATGAGTGCTGTATTTCCTTGTCCTACCCTCCAGGAGAAACAGGCAAGTCAGGAGGAAGAAGCCATTAAAGTGGGCAAAAACTCTAATGCAGATAAACAGAAAATGTTTATTTCTTTTTCTTTCTTTTTTTTTTTTTTTGTTTTGTTTTTCAAGACAGGGTTTCTCTGTAGCCCTGGCTGTCCTGGAACTCACTCTGTAGACCAGGCTGGCCTCGAACTCAGAAATCCGCCTGTCTCTGCCTCCCAAGTGCTGGGATTAAAGGTGTGCGCCACCACCGCCCGGCCTTTATTTCTTGAAGTAAGAGTCTGTCTTTGATGTGTTTGATTATGAAGTCCTTGAATCAAACACCATCCACAGGAATCCCCATCCATCTGTCCATCTGTCCATCCCATTTGCCTTTTTGGGGGTGGGATGGGGTGAAGACATGTAGCCTTGGTTATCCTGAAACTCACTAAATAGACCAGGCTGCCCTCAAACTCAAGAGATCCTCCTGCCTCTGCCCTCCAAGTACTAGGATTAAAGTTGTGCTCCATCACGCCCAGCTGACAGCAAGAGCTTTCAACCACTGAGCCACATCTCTAGCTGTTCTGACACAATTTTAAACTGTAAAAACCTTAAATGTAGGAAGGTCCTGGCATTTAAAAAAAAACAAACAAAACTTTGTGTGTGTGTGTGTGAAAGAGACAGAGAGAGACAGAGAGACAGAGAGACAGAGACAGACAGACGACAACTCCTTCCATTGAGTGAGTCCTGGGCTCTAACTCCTCAGGTCGTCATGCTCAGAAGTAAATGCCTTTATCTACTGAGCTATCCTGCTAGCCCCATACCAAAAACAAACATGGTTTTGCAAAGCAGATCTGTATCTTTAAGACAGAAATTCCTTGGAGGTATTTTTGGTTTTGTTTTGTTTCTTAAAGATTTATTTGCCAGGTGGTGGTGGCGCACGCCTTTAATCCCAGCACTTGGGAGGCAGAGGCAGGCGGATTTCTGAGTTCGAGGCCAGCCTGGTCTACAGAGTGAGTTCCAGGACAGCCTGGGCTACACAGAGAAACCCTGTCTCAAAAAAAACAAAAACAAACAAAAAAAACCCCTATTTATTTATTTATTTATTTATTTATTTATTTATTCTATGAGTGCCCTACCTGCATGTACACCTGGGTGCCAGAAGGGGCATCAGATCCCATTATAGATGGCTATGAGCCACCAAGTGGTTACTCAGATTTGAACTCCGGACTTCTGGAAGTACAGCCAGTGCTCTTAACCACTAAGCCATCTCTCTAACCCTCCTTGGAGTTTTTTCCTTGGCTTTTGTCTTTGGCTTTTGATCTATTTTCCAGTTTTGGACACAATCTCAGTTTAGTGACCTGGAGGCTGACATGGGTTGCTTGAGTGTATTCTAACTGTACTTGATACAGGACTAGCCTGACCTACTTACTTGTGTGTGTGTCTATAGTATGTATGAGCCTGTGTGTGTCTGTCTACATTGTGTGTAAAGCTGTGTGTGTGTGTGTTGTATGTGCGCACACGAATGCGAGTGTGTGCACCTGTACATATGAACGCATGGCAGAGTTGGCATGACTGTGAGCCTGAGTGTATCTACATTGTGTGTGTGTGCACACGTGAGCGCACACCTGCACCTATATGTATAAATGCATGGCAGAGTTGGCATGCTTCTACCTTCCCTTTTGAGACAGACAAAAAGTAAACCCAACGGGCAATTCCACACTGGCAAATGCCACAAGCCTCTGACCTTTACCCTCCCCTATAGCTGATCCCACACTCTGGGGCTGCCCTGTACCTGCACCATCAGGTTCCCACGGCTCCGACAAAAGCGCTCCAACATTTTGAGGAAGAGGTGGGTGGTTTCCACCAGGTCACGAAGGAATGAGCGTGGATGGTATCTCTCATCAAACTTTCGAAAGAGTGCCAGAAACAGTTCTCGGTACTCCATCATATAGAAAATGTTGTCTGGGGGCGGGAACAAGAAAGGAATGAGAGGGCTGGGAAAGGAGAGATGACGTTAGGACCTGGATGAGAGTCTAATCAGGAAATGGGGAAGGCCAGGGTCAGAGCCCAGGCCAGGACCTCACTTTTGATGATGCGACCGCTCTCCCTAACAGCCTCATCTGGACACATGTCCATCTCGTTCACTGTGGCCAGCAGCTCCTGGTAGGCCTTCAGAGCCAGGTGCATCCTGCCAAAGTGGACGGCAAAGGGTAAAATAGAGGGGAGGCACCTGAAGGCTCTGTCGCACATAAACGCCAACACCTCCCCTCAATGGTACTTCCAAAATGAGAAGAACCCGCCAGTCCCATAGCCTGACCACCTCAACCTTGAACAAGGAAATTATTATCTAAGATTCTGGTATTCGGACTAGGCCAAGGTACCCCCTGTGAGCCCTAACGGCCGTCCCCCTCACCTGCGTGCCCAGGAGGCAGCCTCCTTGCGGTCTGTCAGCATCATCTCATAGTAGTTGGTGAGGTTCTGCTCCACAAAGTGAAAGGTACGGACACTGAGGGTCTCAGAGACAAAGCCGGGGCGGAAGGCAGCAGCTCGGTTGAAGGCCGTGAAGAAAGCCATAGCCCACATGTAGTAGGTCTCATCATGCTGCTGCGCTTTCCCCCGAAGCAGGTGATCCTAACAACAGACCACCATGGCCTCAGGGTGGCTATCCCTTCCAGCCTTTCTGGCCTGTCATGAGGGGTTGGACCCTGGATGCTAACACAGTATTTTCTAGAATCCCCAGTTCCCAGTCTCCTGTTGCTCTCCTCAGGTCTGTTCATACTCCTCTCCCTTTTCTCTGCGCAAATTGTTCCGGAGCCATTATTTTCTTATTAAAAAAAAAGATTCACTTTATTTTTAATTAACATATATGTGTCTCTGTGTGGGTTTGCACACATGAGTGTGGATGTCCCTGGAGACCGGAGCAGGGAATCAGATCTGAAGCTTTAGTTACAGGCAGTTTTGAGTAAACTGACTTGGGCACTGGTATCAAACTCTGCAATAAGTGGTTTAAACTGCTGAACTATCTCCCCAGTCCCACCTAGAACTTCTATTTTTAGTCTTGCTAATAAACCCACTCCTCAGAATCTTCATTCTGTCCGGGGTCCCACCCCCTGTGTAGTCTGCACTTCAGGTCAGCTTTCCCTGGGCTTCTTGGCAGGCTGTCCTTCACCGAGCACATCACTGCTCTGGCTAGCATCTCTCTGCTCTACCCCTAACTGCCTAAATGTCCTTCCTGGGCTCTCACCTTGACTGCACCCATGAGTGGGTTGTAGCAGTTCTCCAAGAACTCAGAGCAGAAGTCTCTGAGGAAGAGCCTCACGTTCAGGACAGAGCGGCGATGAACGGACAGCTCCTGGGCAGCCTGGCGACGCTTAGGCACCCTCCTGGGCTGCTTTCCTAGATCTGAGCTGTAGTTCTGGAGCTGAGAATGGACTGAGGCATTAGAGTAAATCCTGGCTACCCCCAAACCTTGCAGTTCTTTCTATAGCCACTGTTCTGAAATTTTCTAAGAAAAGATGCCTAGGAGGACACCTGCCTCCAGTAGCGGTGAGGCTGTCAGCGGACGTGATATGGTCAGTATGTGTGCTGTCAGCCAGGTTCTAAGCCGGACACAGAGCAGCCTGGACTCCAGAGAGGGCCACCCTTCTCAGGTGCCACACACGGATGCATACTCACGTTGTGGAGGCCTTTGTGAAAGATGACATCCCTTTCTCCAATAGATTTCAAGCCCTGGACAATGTAGGAGCCCCCAAATCGAGAGTGCCTTCAAGCAAAAACAAAAGGGTTCCAAAATGACTCCTCAATTCTCCCCGAGTATTAGACCATTCTCTTTCAGCAGCAGCTCTGAGAGAGCTGGTTTTAAAGTATTACCCAGCCTCAGATTGATCAAGTGTTCGGTGTTTGCTGCTGTGAGTCAGATCACAGCGGAGCAGCCTGCTACCCACCTGTTTCCTCGCTGGAGGGCCCGAGTCCTCTTCTCGGCCATCTCCCGTTGGCGCAGCACCTCCAGTTCTGCCACATCGGTGCTTCGCTCCTGAGCCAAGCGTCCCTGCCCTACCCCGGCCAGCTGCTCAGGGTTCTGGGTTTGGAACAAAGAGGGAAGGATCACCCAGGACAGTCATATTCTAGACTTAGTTCACTCCTACTTAGAAGGGAAAACACTAACACTGAGGACTGTTGATGGGCCTCTGATGGAAGACGCAGCTAGGGCATGCATCGCTCGCCCTCCTCAGGTAATGCTCCATCACCACCAGGGTAGTGCAGAAGCACATGGCGGGGACTAGGAGACTAACGTAAGGTCTCACCTGGTCTCTGAACATGAGGGAGACGATCTCCAGCACATGGAGGCTCCACTGCTGCTCAGCGGATGAGCTGGACAGGAAGAGGAGCAAGTCATCCATGCCACTGAGGTGAATTGCCCAAAGAAGCCGGTCGTGGACACTGGCATCATCATCGATCCTCTGAGCAGGCAGAGAGGAGGAGACGACACACTGAGCTCCACTCAGAGTCCCTGACTCACCGTGTGGCTAAGGCTACTCCCCAGACTCATAGAAGACAGAAAAGCCTAAGACAGGGGAGTTCACACTAACCAGCGTAAGAACTCAGATGCCCCCCAACCCTCTTACCTTCTCCTGCTCAAGGTTGGCTGGGACATGGAGAATATTTCTGACCAGCAGAAGGATCCGTTCAATCAGCAAGTTGTCTTCTTCTTGCCGATCCTCCCAGCCCTGGGCAAGAGGAGAAAAAAAAAAAAAGACTGCCTTTAAGACTGAGCCCTGAGGGGCTGGAGAGATGGCTCAGAGGTTAAGAGCACTGACTGCTCTTCCAGAGGTCCTGAGTTCAATTCCCAGCAACCACATGGTGGCTCACAACCATCTGCAATGATCAGATGCCCTCTTCTGGTGTGTCTGAAGATAGCAACAGTGTACTCACATACATAAAATAAATAAATCTTAAAAAGAAAAAAAAAAAAAAAAAAAAACTGAGTCCTGAGAATTGGGACTAAAAAGAAGGAAAAGGCTCAAAAGGCTCAGTGGTTAACAATGCTCTCGACACAATTGTGATGACTGGAGTTCAGATCCCAGTGCACGATCAACAAGCCATGTGTCTAGAAAAGCACCTGTCATTTGCTTCTGTGTGCACATGTACACATACACACACACACACACACACACACACACACACACACAAACTTAGATAAATTTCTAAAAATAAAATAGAAATAAAAGCAGGCATGGTGGCACAATTCTTAAATCCTAGCTCTTGGGACATAGAGGAGGAAGGGGTGGTGGGGTGGGGAGGGGATGTTGGGAACCATCTCTTAGTTCCAGGCTAGCCTGGGCTACAGAGTGTCTCAAAAAAAGAAATAAAGCAAAATAAGAGTGGCACAGGCCTGTAACCCCAGCTCCTCAAGTGACTGAGGGAGAGGGACTACAAGTTCAAGGCCTGCCTAGAACACAGAGTGAGTTCAAGGTGAAGGGCACTTAGAGCACTTATTGTTCTTGCAGAGACCCTGTGTTCGGTTCCCAGCATGTGTGTGTCAGTTTCATGATCACCTGTAACCAGTTCCAGGGGCTCTAACAACTCTTTTGACCTCTGAGGGTACCTGATGCACAGGCTGCACATACATATAGGTAAGGAAAACACACATATGTATAAAATGATTTAATTAAAAAGAAAGGAGAAAGTAAGGAAGCAAAGAGAGGAGGAGGCTGGGGGGTCGGGTCAAGCAGTCCCAGGGTGGCTACCTTATCTCTAAGGGCTGAGGACCTTCCTAGGCCTAGCGGAGATGGAGGTACTGACTGGCCCCACCGTGGGATGTGTGAGATGCAGACTCACTCACCAGCTGCAGCAGCTTATACAAGGTCTCGCTGAGGACTCCAAATGCCTTCTCACTCGCAAAGGCCTGTGGAACAAGGAACAGTCCATAGATAGTGCCAACCTTCTCTTCCCTTCCTCTCCAAACACTGACCCAGTGTCCCTGAAGAACGACCTCTCACCTCTTTGTAGGCCTGTAGGTAGGTTAGAACCTGCAGAAAATGGTGTCGTACACCAGGGTCCTTAGGCACACTGCCAAAGCAAAGCAGGGCTGGCTGAGTCAAATTTACCATCAGCCTGGGGAGACAGTGAAGACGGAGTGGTTAGGTTTCCTTGCCAACAGAGACACAGCCCGTGGTACAAGTTGAAAGGATGAGGAGCAAACCTGATCACAGCGTCAAAGAGAGGCTTGTCCTGGCGGTGCTGCGTGAGGATTGGCAGGAGGTCACTCTGCAGGATCTGCGCAGCCCCCAGCTGCTGCCGTACATCTCGAGTCTCGTCCTCATGCCTCAGGTATCGAATTAAATCCTTCACACTCTCTGTGGAGACGGGATAAAACACTTACCGGAACACCAGAGGAAGCTGCCCAGGTGCATGCACTGTGTTGTACCCACAGCAGGAGGAATTCACCAGACCTCGATTTGGTGAGGTTTTTTTTTTTTTCTCTTGATCCCTCAAAAGATTTCTCACCCAAGCAATCCGGCTCCTTGTGGTAAGTGCCTCCTTCCAAGTACCCAAGGGCGCTACACGTGGCTAGAAGTTCACAGTTCATCATGTACAAGTCCATACGCCAGAGGCCCAACTTAGCAGAACGGGCAGTGGAGACAGTGAGGCCTGTGGGACTAGGAAGAGGAACATCCGTGGTAAAGAAACTGAGCAAGCTGTGACTCACACTCAGGAACATTCTGGGCGAGCCCCTTAATGGCTTCCCTTTTGTCAGAACCAAAAGTGCTGCTCCCAAATCAGCTGTGGTGCACTGGAATCAAACCCAGGGAGGCTCCTGTGCATGGTGGGTGCATGCATGCTCTACCACTGAGCTGCATCTGCCAGCCCCAGGAAAAACTTTTTGTTAATGCTTCTTTCTAGCTGACTAGAAGCCAAAGAAACTCCAGTTTATGAATTAAGGCCTGGCCCATACTACATACAGCCAGATCCTGGAACCAGAGAAACGTGTTTCAGAGTAAAGATAACCCAGTAGGAAAACAGGGATCAGTGCTGAGATGTTCACCTCAGAGACCTCTGCAGCCGTGGGAGGGGCTAGACTGGATCTTCCATCTTCTACATATTCCACGTACAGCCCTCGTCTGCATATACCACAGGGGTTAGGAGTCCTAGCTTGGGGCTAGCGACATAGCTCGGCGGTAAAGAAGCTTGTCACTGAGGGTGCTAACCTGAGTACTATCCATGGAACCCACACGGAAGGAGGAGGAAACTGACTCCGGCAAGCTGCTCTGACCTGCACATGTTCCCCTCCCTCCAAAAGAAAATAAAATTCCCAGTCCCAGCCATGCAGTGATTATATATAAGATTTATAAATGTGAGAGCTAGGGAACCAGAGGTATAAATGTCTGCCCCACACTTGTGTGTGTGTGTGTGTGTGTGTGTGTGTGTGTGTGTGTGTGAGAGAGAGAGAGAGAGAGAGAGAGAGAGAGAGAGAGAGAGAGAGAGCCAGAGGTCAATCTCAGATATCATGATATCATTCCTCAGGCACCTCCACCTCATTTTAAAACAATAGCTCTCACTAGCACTGGGGTCAGGGCTTGCTGATCAGTGAGCTCTAGGGATCGTCCTGTCTCTGCCTCCACAGCAATGGAATTACAACCACAAACCACAAGCCTGGTTCTTTATGAGAGTGCTGGGACTTGAACCCAGGTCACTGTGCTTGTACTTTCATCAAGTGAGCTATCTCCTCAGACTGCTGTGTAGGACTTACACCCCCTGGGAGCTCCTCGGCTTCTGAGGCACTGGCATTTGTAAAGAAAGCTCTTTCCCTGTCATCCAGGAATTTCAGTGGAAGTCAGCTCTGACAGAATGTGAAGTAGAGGCAGCAAGCAGGAGAAATAAACTCCCTGCCTCTGCCCCAGAAGCGGCAGTTTCCTCTTATGGGGCACTTCCCCAATTATCCAGATCCCTGTGCCCTCAGTAGATGGCACAAACCCAGAACCTGAGTGACTGGAACCTGACATTAATATCACAGATGCACACACACACACACACACACACACACACACACACACACACACTGCATCTTTACCCTCTCCTGTGGAAGATTAGGAATATTCATCAATCTTCTCCTCTAAGCATCTTCAGCTGCACCTTGCTCTGCATGGGAAGCATCCTCTAAAAAGACCCTTTCTGGCTGTGATCCCTAGCTTTTAAGCCCTGACTCCACCCCTACGGGAGACAGATAATAAGCCTCCCAAAGCCCAGATGTACCGGTTGATGCTATCTCCCTGCCTGCGCTCAAGCTTGACTTACGTAACTGGTCTACTTCCTCACGTTGCCCACTGTCCTACTACCCTACCCCGATGCCACCCCCACCGCCATCCTACCATCCTACTTCCGAGCCCCAAAGCCCAGCACTACAGGGAGCCAGTGAAATGCTCACTGTATGACCGGAATGGAAGGAGCCTTTTCTTTGGCCCATTCTCAGTGACCTGGTCTCTGGTGAGCTAGCTTCTGTACATGCAATCCGACTCTGCTCAGACACTCAGCTTTTCCAGGGAGACCACTGGTGTATTATGTGTATGCTTATGTGTGTATATGAATGTATAGATATGTGTATGTCCACACACATCCATGAGAGACCAAAGGCCTTTCTGTCTTTTCCAAGGGTGGACCTAAGAAGCTAGCCAAAAAAAGATCAAAGAGCTGTCTCAGTTGAGGGGCACTTTCAGCAGCACCCAGTGTTTACACCACCCCACAAAAAAGGTAAGCAGAAACTCTTTTTATTTATTTATGCTTTCCCCACTTTGGGACAAGATTATTCTATATATTCCTGACTGTCCTAGAAATCTGTATGTAGACCAGGGTGGCCTCAAACTCACAAAGATCCTCCTGCTGTAATAAAGGTGTGCTGCACCATGTCTGGGTCTGCTTTTAATCATGGGTTGCCGTAAAGGGCTGAAATTCCTATTGAAAGTTCCTTTCCCCCAGTTCCAGGGAGTGGCTGTCAGGCTGTGGGACTCCTGACCGTAGTCTTTGACCTACTTTTCCCTTTACACTGCCTCTCCATTCAAAACAGCTGCAAGGGATTAGGAATGGAAGTCCTGGCTCTCTTATATAACGTCCTGCCTGCCCTCATCTGCCAGAATTGTTTCTTCTCTTTCTTCTCTACCAAATGTTTTGACAGCAACAGACAAAAAGGAGTGGGTAAAAACACTTCCACAGAAGCTAAAAGTCCTGAGTACAGATCCCAAGGATGCACACAAGGCGTGAGAGTGGTAGTGGCTGTCCGTAAGGGCCAGCTATGCCTGGGATAAGCAATGTAGCAGCGTAAACAAGAAAGACTGCCTCAGACTGTAAGGTGAGAACTGACTCCTCAAAGTTGTCATAAATGTAAGAAAACAGGGTGGATGCCAGGGACAGAAAAATTAAGAGTCCACCCTCCTTTTTCCCTTCTTTGCTTTAGAATTTGGAGGCAAGAACGTTTTATTTTTCTTTTCATTCAATTAACTAAAACCTGTTTACTCAGTCTGTCTGGTCTCATCTCTCCTAGATAGCCGATACTGCGCATACACAACCACGTGGCTCAGATCCGTGGACTGTTTGCCTTCTCTGGCAGTTAGGACCTTCACTCAGGAACTTTTTTTTTTTTTTTTTTTTTGGTTTTTTTCGAGACAGGGTTTCTCTGTGTAGCCCTGGCTGTCCTGGCACTCACTCTGTAGACCAGGCTGGCCTCGAACTCAGAAATCCGCCTGCCTCTGCCTCCCAAGTGCTCAGGAACATAAGCATTCATGTCCCAATACATAAAACTCCTCGTGGTTTATTCCCTCCATCTTGGAAGCTTCCTCTGCTTCTGTTATTTCCCAAAGTTCCAAGCCTATGTGACTTTCAAGATGCAGTCTACACACCATTCCTCCATGAGCTTTCCCCTGAGCACCTGCAGGTCAGGGATGGAAAAATCTGAGCAGTCTACACAGGTAATTCTCACTCCAACACCTGTGCTGTCTTACATCAGGGTGACCAGGACAATACACCTGTGCTGTCAGCATACCCAGGACAATCCTCTTTCTTTACTAACCACTGCCTTATATATTTTTGAATGCACTAAATCCAGTAGCTTCCATTCGGGAGATACAGTTAAAGCCTGCAGAATGCAACTGTATGTGAGGTCAGAAGATGGTGTCCAAATCCTGGCTTCAGCGTGTGCTGCAGACTGGTCTATCCTTTACCAAACCAGCCTCAGTTTACACCTCTGGAAAAGAAAGAGTACTCTGGCAGCCATGGAGAGGTCTGCTCAGATTTCTCATCACGAAAGTTTGTGTTGGGGCTGGAGAGATAGCTATGCAGTTACAAGCGCTGGCTGTTCTTCCAGAGGACCCAGCCACCACATGGCAGCTCATAGGAGATCAAGCATCTCCATAGGCAAAAGCACAAATACATGCATATACATGTAATTAAAAATAAAATTGTGGGCTGGAGAGATGGCTCAGAGGTCAAGAGCAGAGTCTGCTCTTCCAGAGGTCCTGAGTTCAAGTCCCAGCAACCACATGGTGGCTCATAACGATCTATAATGAGATCTAGTGCCCTCTTCTGGCCTGCAGGTGTACATGCCCAGTAGAATGCTGTATATATAACAAATGAATCTTTTAACAAAAAATAAATAAATAAATAAATAAATAAAACTCTTAAAAAAGAATGAAAGAAAGTTTGTGCTGGAAATGTAGCACAGTTGTAGGGTGCTTATCTAGCAGGCATAAGACTCTAGGTTTGATGCCAGTACCATAAAAATAAATAAATAAGCAGGTAGGTAGACAGACAAACACAGAAGAAAAAGAGACAAGGGATACAGTTCAGCAGTAGAGTGCTTGTCTAGTATGGGCAAAGCACTGAGTTCAATCTAGTGCGTATTTGCGCTCATTTAAATAAGTAAAAACAGAGCAAGCAAATTCGGACAAACAGCGAGCGGCCACCACGAGGATTCACATCGTCAGCCTACTCTTCCCAGGCAATCCTCGCTCCAGAGTTTCCATTAGAGTGGCGGCCCTTCCGTCCAAGGTTCTCCCTGCCTCCAATCCTGCTCCCTCTTAACTCTAGCATACGAAACCTGCTCTTGCCTCTTGCACCCGACTCCATCTGGATGTCTGCCTCCTGGAGAATCGGAAGTGACACTGAAAGATGGCTAATCTACCTCCTGTATGTGCACTCCATTAACATACACTACTGTACCTCCCTCGTGTGTGCTCCATTAACACACACTACTGAACAAAGCTCTAGTTTTAGGCTGGGCATGGCACTGCACACCTGTAATCTCCAGGCTTGGAAGGCGGAGGCAGGAGGATCATATGTTCAAGGGATCCTTCGTGAGAACACCCTGCCCTGGGCTCCCAGTCCTGGGGTTTCAGATGTGCCCCACCACACCCAGTGTAAGCAGTGATAGGACTGGGACCCAGGGAACTAGACGGTAGTGTCATGGCTTGGTGTGGTGGGCCTTTGGTTCAATCCTCCCTATGGGAAGAACCACACAGCATGGTAGCGGCCAGCCCAGGCTACAGAAGATCCTTTCTTGTTAAAAAACCCCACCCATGCCCACAATATAGTCTTAATGATCTCCCAATGGTCACCTTTCAAGCTGCTGCCATTCTTCCATCTACATGTAAGTTATTTACTTTGAAGACTGCTCAAACCACAGTTGTGATTTCTCGAACCAGAAGCTATCCCCTTCTCCTGTGCCATGAGAGGCATTTACATTTTGTGTACCGAATAGTCAAAGCAGATTGTTTAAGATGGCTGACTGCCTTCATTAGCCTTAGAGTTTGTGAGGCACAAACTCTAGTTATGATTTCCAGGGAGTGGGGCTCAGGCAGGTGTTCTGAAAATGCTCCTGGGGCCTGGGGATGAAGATGGGGATGGAGCTGGAGTTCACCTGGCTTGCCAAGAGTAGGAATCCCTGGGTCCCAGTCCTATCACTGCTTACACTGGGTGTGGGGGCGGCACATCTGAAATCCCAGTACTGGGAGCTCAGGCAAAGTTGTTCTCAAAATGGAGACCAGTTTGGGAAACTTAGGGAATCTTTACCTTTAATTAAGGCAGGGAAAGGGAACTAGAACATAGTGTCAGGGCTTGGTGTGGTGGGCCTTTGGTTCAATTCTCACTATGGGAAGATAGAAGAGAAAAGTGCTTCTCAGGTGATTCTAATATAATTCAGTTGACAGCTGCACTTAAAACGTCAACTCCTGATCCCAGGGATAATGTAGGTGCTTAATAAATGCTGTTCCCTAGACTGAAGTGGACAAGTCTGGACGGTAAGGGAGGGAGGTTAAAGCTGCCAATGTGGAGGCAACAGGACGCAAACCACTGAGCACAGAGTGGAAGAGCTGGGGAGGATTCCTGTCAGTGCAGCTGCAGAAGTTACATCCAGTCCTCGAGACCAGGAACCCTACTCTCATCTCTCAGCACCGAGCGACACCCACGATACATTACTAACAGGCTCAATAAACTTTGTTTATTGGCACTGATAATAAACAAAGGTACAATACTTCAGGGACACAAAGAGGGGAGTGACCAGTACTAGGGAGGCAGAGGCTAGTGAACACCTGTGAGTCTGAAGCTAGCCTGGTCTACACAGAGAATTCCAGCCCAGAAAGGACTAATACTAAGACTCCGTCCTTTTATTTATGATTCATCCCTGTGTGTGTTCCTGTTCAGATATCAATGTCTGAACAGGATTCAGTTCTTTCCTTCCACAAAGTGAGCTCCTAGGACTCCATTCAAATCCTCAGGCTGGCAACAAGCAACCCAACCTGCTGAGGTTTCTGTGAGGTGACCAGCTTGGAGGGCTGGATAATCTGAATTACTGAGCTTACGTGACAAGAACTCTCCAGCAGAGGGAGTTCAGGTACCTTGAGATACGAATGAATGTGAAGCAAACACATCCTTTCTCTGAGGTTGGAAGTCAAACTGGATGAGAAAAATGTCAGGGATGCAAGACACCCACCCGAGTAAGCAAAACCGTAAGCGACCAAAATGGGGTTTCAAAGTAAATGTAAAACTACGGGCTTCAGTAGTTTTTGTTCTTGTTTTTTGTTTTTTTTCCAAAACAAGGTTCTGGTGACAGCATCAAGGACAAGGAAATGACACTCCAGGAAAGAAGCTTAGCTAATGGTTTTCGTCCTAGCTGACATCTCCAAAGTTGTGTCCTCCCTAGGCAAGAGGATCGAACCCAGCCTACGGAGACCCCAAATTTGTGAATCCCGACTCCTGACGACCTCCAGACCGCTGTGTCTTTCGGGTCTGGACTGCATGACAACCCCCGGGAAGCTTCTGCTCTGCTCTCGGAACTCGAAGATCCTGGCTTCAAGGTCCCTTCCCTACCCCACGTTCAGGGTACGCAGAGACCCGCTAGGACGCGGCTGACGCTTCGCGCGCTCGCCCCGGAGCAGGTCAGAACGCGCGTGCGCGCCGGGAGCCCCGCCCCCGCCCTTCAACCGCGCGGCGGGAAGGTGGCCGCTTGTTACCCCGCTGCTCGCCGCCCCGCCGCCTCGGGGATGCACGTTGTCAGCCCTGGGTCCGACCGACACTCACCCGCTCTACGCGAGTCCTCTGAAGCCTCACAGAGCCAGCGGCCCCGAGGTGCGGGGGTCGCAGCCTTTCCCGCCACTCGGCAGGGAGCGACCAGTCCGCGCCTGCGCGGGCGGGAATGGGGCGGGGCGGGAGTGGGGCGGGGCGAGGTGAGCCGGGCGGAGCCACTGGACTCCAGACGAGAGGGAAGATTGGATAAGGGAAACCCAAAAGGACCATTTTATGTGAGTCGGACATCTGCGCTAAAGTAAAAACCAAAACTCTATGGGTTTTCTACTGAATTATAATAAGAATCAAGATCGAATTAAGGGAGAATTTACAGACGTTCTTCCCCTTCCAGTCAAGTGGACTATTCCAAAGTCTTAAATGGCTAGTTAGAAAAGATGTGTTTTATTCTGTGAGGAAGTGCAGAGTTTGGTGTTTGGGATGGAGTTTAGGGTTATCTGCCTTCTTGTAGGCATATGTTTTAAAGCTTGCAAAGTATGTACAAGGAGGCTTAGAATAGAAGGATCTGCAATAAATATTCCTGTTCGTTCAGGGTCACCTGCGCCCCTGTTGAGACGATGCTATTTTACCAACAAATACAAGATAGGGCTCAAAAAAAAAAAAAAAAAAAATCATCTCCGAATTAAGCATTTAGATAGAGGAGATCGGCTACACAGAGAAACCCTGCCTGGAAAAACCAAAAAAAAAAAAAAAAAAAAAAGAGGAGATCGATATCTGGGCCACGAGGGAGAGTTAGCAGAAAGGATAGCTGGGAGAAAAGTGAAAAGACGTACAAAAATAAAAGACTATGGAGCTAGTGATAAAAGTACAGAGATGTCATTTGCAAAGTTCAGTTTGCTCTAAACAAATCCCCCATCTTGCCCGTCAACTCCTGTAAATTTGCTTCAGACACCAGATTTCATGTTTTAGCCTCAGAGAGCAATTCTGGGCTTCGGTGATGTTTATCCAGGGCTATTAGGCAGGGCCTTTTAAACCATTTCATTTTTCTAGACTCTAGACTTGCCTGACCCCTGTTTCTGTTGGAAGGTCCATGGTCCAAGGCTTCCGAATGAACACTCAGCCTAGTGGACATAGGCAGGCTTATGTGTCTCTACAGAACTCAAGCCCCGTGTTTACCTTTCTCAGAGCTTCTACCCCAGTCTCTGGGACAAGCATCCCTGAGATCAGTAGGCTATAGTCTCCCATTAATTCCCTCAAAACTTAGTAGAGATATGGAAATAAAATCTTGGATTCCTCTCCCCAGACCTCCCAACCCCTGGAAGGCCTTTTTGCTTCCTCCTTTCTGTTTCTGTCTGCTTCCTGAGAGGAATGACACACACCCCCCCCGTCTCCTTTGACCCCCTCAAAAATCAAGATGCACATACTTCACTGGAAGCAGGGTAAAGGCCAGAAACTTAAGGTCTTGGGTTCCCTGTGCTCACCAAACTGGAGTGGGGAAGGACATACATGTTGACACCTCTTTCCCCTTCTCTAGCTTCTGTGCCCACAAACTCAGACACAGCCACACACACACACATTCATATGAACAGTCGTGCACACACGGCGAAGGTAGCTGGATCGGGGAGGAAGGGAAGTTTGCACCAACCAGTCGTGAATGCAACTTGAAAGATTTCACACAGCAAAAGGAAAAAATGAAAAACGTAAGTTAAAAAATAAAGAAGTACATGCCCCTCCCCACAGTCTCTTTCCTCATCCAAGGGCTGGCTCGGTTCTCCCTGAAACCCAGCAGCTTTCTGCTTCTCTCTCCAACTGGAGCTTTTACAGGGCCTGAGTCTTCAGTTCGACAGGTTCCCCTGTACCCTCTGGCTGTCCATTGGAGTCACTGGGTCTGGCTCCCTTGAGGATAGACAGTCTCTCAGAAACACTCTTGAGCCGGGGGAAGAGGAGAAAGTCATAGAGTAGACTGCCCAGGCCCCCTCCGATGATTGGGCCCACCCAGTACACCTGTGGGAAGAGAAAAGGCGTGCTCAGGCTTCAGGACTCTTGAGGAGGGAAACAACATATCCTGCTCTCATGGGACACAACTAGGCATTAGTAAAAGTTAATGTAGCTTGTTGTTGCTGCTGCTGCTGCTGCTGCCATATTTGGGGCTCTTCATGTGAGGCATGTGGACTTGGCTGGTTGGTTTTAGAATTATAGACTCAGTGGGGCTGCAGAGATGGCTCAGATCATTTGCTGTCCTTGCAGGGGATGCTAGATCAATTCCCAGCCTTCACGTGGCACCTCACAACTATCTGTAACTCCAGTTCCCAGGGATCTAAGTGCTCCATCTGGTCTCCAAAGGCACCGGGCAGGCACAAAGTGCACATATATGTAAAACACCTATATGTGTTAGAAAATAAAATACAGCGTGGCATGGTGGCGCTCACCTTTAATGCCAGCAATAGTGAGACAAAAAGCAAGAGGTTCTATGGGAGTTCAAAGCCAGCCTGGTCTACACAGCAAGTTCTGGGCTATCAAGGTTACATAGTGAGAACTGTCTCAAAACAACAAAAGACCCAGAATAAAACAAAACAAAAATTAAATTGTTTAAGAAAAAAAAAAAAAACAAACCTAGACTCTGCTGTCTATATCCCAACACCTGTCTCTTTCTTCTGGTTCACTAATCATTTTATTTTCTTATCCCTCCATCTGTCTTCTACCCCCTTAGCATACATATATTCTATTTGTTATCATTTTAAACTAGTTTATATATTCCTCAGAAAACAAATAAGTTGTGGCAAAATACCCTTTGTAACATAAAATTTACCTTATTAATAAATATTGTGTATTATTACTTTGCTTAATACAGGATCTCATTAGCTCAAGATGACCCCAAACAGGCTATATAGTCAACAATGACCTTGAACTCCTGATCCTCTGGCCCTCCCAAGTGCTGGGATAATGGGTATGCACCACTATCAGAATGTATTCAGTATCGGGGAGTGAACTCAGCTTTGTACACCCTAGGCAGGCAGGGTACCCACTGAGCAGTATCCCCAGAATTGGTTGAGTTTATTTGTTTGTTTTGAGATAGGGTTACTCTTGTAGCCCTGGCTGTCCTGGAACTTGCTCTGTAGACCAGGGTGACTTCAAAATCAGAGATCCCTTGTCTCTGGCTCTGGATTGATTGGATAAAAATCGTGCACCACCACATCCAGCTCTGCAGAACTGTTTGTGTTTGAGACACTCTGTAGCCCAAGCTGATGTCAAAGTCACTGTGCAACCCAGCCCAGCGACTGGGTTGACTGAGAGTCAAGGCGACTCTCTGCAGTTGTTCTGAGTTCTGTGTTTGATTAGCACAAGCTGATGTGCCTGTGTATTAACATTTTTGAAGTGTACGCATGGCTCCATAGGATTGACTGTATTCACATTGTTGTGTAACTCATTCCCAGGATTTTTTTGAGTTTGTAAAACTAAAGCTATATAGCCATCAAATCACCCCTCTGACCCCACTCCAGCCCCTGACAAGCTTCTCTCTGTTCCTAGTGATTTGTAATTTTTCTTTCCTTCTTTTTTCCTTTCTTTCCTCTTTCTCCTCTTCTCCCCTTCCTCTTCCACTTTCTCCTCTTTTTGGTATCATGTAGCACAGGCTGGCCCTGAACTGCTATGTAGCCTAGGATGACCTTGGACTCCTAATCCTCCTGCATCTACCTCCTGAGTGCTGGAAATGTAGGTTTGTACCATCACATAGGCTTATTTAAATGAGTTTTAATATCTTATGTAAGTTGAACTATGTAAGAGCTATCTTTTGGTGACAGGTGATTTCACTTAGCGTAATGTCCTAGAGGCTTATGCCATAGCATATCAGAACTTCTATACTTTTTATGGCAGAATAATAGTCCATCCACATTTGATTTTTCTGTTCATCTAACAAGGGGAATTAGGGTTGCTTTTACCTTTGGCTGTTGTAACCAATGCTACTGTAGAAATGGCTGTTCATTTTCGCAGACTCTTTTAAATTATTTTCATGTTTATCTTGATACCCTCAAAGCAGTATAAGCATTACCATTTTAATTGACAGTTAACTCATGCAGAGTCTGTGCCAGATGCACCCCATAATTTCACATTTGTGAAAGATAACTTTCACATTTGCTTTTTTATAATACCCTATTTTATAACTGATGGGTAGAGGCAAAGAGTGAAGTATTAGTCAAAATCGTGTATAAGACTAGTAAGTCTTAAAGAGAAGGTGCTGCCTGGGCCCTGTGCATACATTCTGACATCTGGAACCAGAGGCTTTTGTCTTAGATGTGTGGATTACCCAATAGCCTCTAGTTCTCACAGTGAGAGGTCAGTAGAAAGGCCCAGCTAACAAGAGAAGCTCCCTATAAGTAAGAGCTTCCAGTCAGTTTGTTTTAGAAATGAGGTCTTGCTATGCCCCCCAACTTTCTGAGTTCAGATACTCCTGCATCTGCTGCCCAGGTGCTGGCACTGCAGGCATGTATCACCAGACCCAGCTAAGAGCTTCTTCTTTTGGCAAAATAGTGCAATGTGCACGGGTAAGCATGCCAAGGTCTGTAACAGCCTCCTCAGCTGTATGCCGGCAGAACAGCCAGCACATCTGGATGGAAAGCAGTCCAGCCATTTCTGCAGTCCAGCCCCGTCCAAACACGCTCTGTGACTTACCCTCTACTCTTACTTACCCAGTGGTTGCTGAAGTTCCTGGTGAGGATGGCAGGAGCAAAGGAGCGGGCCGGATTCATCCCCGCACCAGTGTAATATATCTGCAAGAGACAGTTGCCACTGAGACACCCCACCCAACCCTTCCAGCTTCTCTTCTTTACAGCTCCTGTGGCCAGTGAGAGCTGCTGTCTTGTCTCCAGCCAGCAGCAAATGGGGCAGTACCAGCGTCACACATCTCCAGGGTAGAGAATAGCACTGATATTCCATCTAGGGACAGACTTATGGACCCAGAAGAACAGCTCTTACCCAGAAGATATGTAACTTTCCATCCCATAGTCAAGAGGGATTAGATATAGTAGTTATAAGAATTATTTATCAAAAAAAATGAACAAAAATATAAAAAAAGCTGGGTGGTGGTGGTGGCGCACGCCTTTAATCCCAGCACTTGGGAGGCAGAGGCAGGCGGATTTCTGAGTTCGAGGCCAGCCTGGTCTACAGAGTGAGTTCCAGGACAGCCAGGGCTACACAGAGAAACCGTGTCTCAAAAAACAAAAAAAATAAAAATGTTTATCCCTTTGTGCCAGCTAGTAGTGAAAACGGTATAGAATACTTAAGCGTAAAGGTAGGGTGGGAAGGAAAGAACCCTTATAAATTGGTAATACTTTGGGATCCCTAGAATCCTTGAGTAAGAAGTTCCCCACCTCTCTTGCTTACCCCAAAGAGGTGCCCCAGGGTGAGGGAGAAGCCAACAGCCAGGGCCACGGAGCCCATGCGGCCATTCCGCCTCTCGTCATAAGTAGCAAAGATGCAGAGCACGAACTGGAGCGTCAGGAAGATCTCCACGGTGGTGGCCTGGCCCACGCTCACCCCAGCATGCAGCTGGCCAAAGGAAGCAAAAAGGAGGCAACTGTTAGCACTGCCATGCTAGTCCCACTTCAGGCAGGTCAGTTCCCAGGAGAGGAAGGATGCAGAGCCCTTCCCGAGTCAGTGTTTCTATCCTAACAGCGCTTCTTTGTTGTAGAAATGATTGCACTTACTCACATGGGAAGGGAAACTGAGACCTTATGAAGTATAATAAATCTAAGAACCTGCTCTGATGGTGGTGGCACATGTCTTTAATCCCAACATTTGGGAGGCAGAGGCAGGCAGATCTCTTCAAGTTTGAGGTCAGCCTGGTCTACAGAGCTCCAGGTCAGCCAGGGCTACACAGAGAAACCCTGTCTTAAGGGGACAGAGGAGGAGAAGAAAAGAAAGAAAGAAAAAGAGAGAGAGAGAGACAGAGAGAGAGAGAGAGGAAGGAAAGAAGGAAGGAAGGAAAAGAAAGAAAGAGAGAGAACTGAAGAGTGAGCTAGGTATGCAGCTCACTTGACATGACTTGTCTCCTAGCGTGCACGAGGCCCTGGTTCCATTCCCAGCACAACATAAACTGGATATATTTGGATGTACCTGTAATCTTAGCACTTGGAGGGGGTAGAGGCAGGAGGAAGGCCAGGACTACAGTTCCCCCACCCCCAGCAACAAAAGAGTTAGAAGGAAAAGGGGCTCTGAACTCAACTTTCTGGATTCTCCATGGAGGACTCTATGTTTTCCTTTCCCCTCCAAAGCACTTACGGCTCACACACACACACACACACAGAGACACACACACACACAAGCATATGTACATACATGAGCAAGCATGTCAGGACACTGTTCCCTCGACCCTTGGCCAGCCCTTACCGTGTTGAGTGCTAGGTTTCCTCGAACAGCCGGTGGGGTTATGCTATATAGCACGGCCGCTCCAGCCACAGCCCCCAGAAGCTGGGCTGCTATATAGCAGAAAGCACGGAGCAAGGACATCTGGGAGCCCACAAGGAAGGCAAAAGTGACGGCAGGGTTGACGTGGGCTCCACTGATGTGACCCACAGTCTGCACCAATGTAGCCAGGGCCAGGCCAAAGGCCAAAGCCACTTGCAAGACATGTAAGGGTCCGGGGACCCAACGTAGCGAGGCTCCCAGCCCAAAGAAGACATAGAAGAGGGTGGCAAAGAACTCAGCAAATATGGCCCTCCAAAAGGAGGCAGACCGAAGTTCCCACATGGCAGTGGGGGTGAACACAGTGCCTGGGTCCCTAATAACCCCCTGGACCTGTCTGGGTTGACAGTCCCCTTTATAGAGGACTCTTAATCCCTGGGAGGGGCAGGTTGAGGTAATTGGCTCTGCCTCTTAACCCCTTCACAGCTGTGGAGGTCTGAATCCAGCTTCTGATAAAGAGGCTGGATTCCCTTTCTCTCCTCAGCAGGGGGAGGGGCTGAATGAGCCAAGGAGCCTGGAGCCAGAAGTATGGGGTCCATGGATGAAGAACTAGAACACTTTGTCTGTCTGTGTCAAAGCTGAGGTTCATAGTACAGTCCTGACTGACACCTGGTTTAGAGCATTCCTCAAATTTCTTAGAAGGTTGAGTTCACTTCCTCTGATATAGGCTAGGCTCACTCATGGGGGTCTCTGGCTTCTTTAAGTCTATTGGGGTTAAGGGTGGGGGAGGGGTAAGGAGTGGGGTGCAGCAGAGGAATTGAATAACTGAAGAGAATTCTTTAGTTCCCGGGATTAGGGGGCCTTCTCCCATTGGCTGATTTGGACTGGAATCTGTGGACCCTGCAGCTCTGGAACAGAATAGTTCTGCTGTGTCTGGCTTTCTCAGAGCCCCGGGTTCCCTACCCCCTGCCCATGCCAGCACCTCCCTTTCCAAACCATCAGCCTGCCCTTTTAAACCAGAGAGAGAGTCAGACAGACAAGCAGACAAAGGAAGCATAATCTGAAAGTGGGGTTTGGGGTCCCAGAAGGAGAAAACGTGGTCCATTTTTCCAGTTCACTGTCTCGTTGTGCCTTTTCTTAACCCATGTGAGGTAGCAGGGAAGTAGTGAGTGAGAAGAAACAGTCCTTTGGTGAAGCCACTCAGTCTGTTCTCCAGGACAGCCAAGATCAAGACCGAGTGCTCAGCCTCAATCCAGACGAAGGATACAGGTCAAGGAGAATTGGGGAGAGGTTCAGCTCTGTTCAGCTTCAGAGAGAGACATGAGACCTGGGGGGGAGGGCTGTGTGAGTAGACAAAGAAAAATGGGGTGCTGAGACAGACTCCTCCACCTGGCAGGTCCTACAGATCAGCAGAGCTTGTCATGTGAAGCCCTGGAGCAGACCCTGCAGGGATGGCTTAGCCAGTGCCTCTCTTCCAGTGGGGAGTGAGAAGAAACAGATTAGGGGGTTGTATTTCTGTCCTGCAATGTGCAACTTGGAGTTGGATGGGGGAGATATTACGGTGACTGTGGAGGCCTCCTCTAACCCACAGAGCAGCAAGGGATGTTTCTGAGACCAGAGGCACTCAAAGGGACTGATGAAGAGAAACAGTAACATCCCTGGACCCTGTAACATTCCAGGAGCACCTCAAGACTCCTAACTTCAGGTTCTGTAACCTTTGTAGCATCGTACCTAGTGATGTATCCAGATCCCAGTCACCTCCATCAACCCCAGAAGATACAAAGTTTGTGCTGCCTCCTGAGAACAGCTTCAGACGGGGGCAAGGTTAGCACATTATAGATAAGAGTAGAGACCCCTCAAAAAAACAAACAAACAAAAAAAGAGTAGCGCCCCTTTGAGCTTAATGCTGGGGCAGGCATGAGTGAGGATAAAAAGTAACAGAAGTATTTCAGCTGGAATACAAGTTAAGACAGACCCTTTGATATATAGTACAGCACTACGTGAAAAATGAACAAATATTTATTTTCTGACCTAAGAATTGTACTTTCTTTTCAAAAGCACCTCATTTCAAAAAATAAATATTCAAGAGAAATTCCTCTGTAGAGGAATGTTTAGAGCAGCTGTTCACAGTGGCAAAAAACTGAAAGTAACCCAGGCTTTCCTCAACAGGAAAGGGAAGTGACACGTAGTAGTATAGTCAATAAAACAGGAATATTACACAATAGTCACCATGTGTCAATGACACTCAATAGTGAGGGATAGAACTATGGAGGTTTAGGTAGGAGGACCTCACCCCAAATATCTGTGCCAGGCTCACTCTGACCCACCCACTCTCTGAGCCAGGGTTAGCCACATATGGCAGGAAGCTTCCACTGGGATATGGGGCATGGAGGACCACCTCAACCAAGATTAGAATGACAGTGCCCAAGCCTTAAGCAGCAAGCTCATGGCCAACCTAGACTATGCAAAAAGTACCAGGCTGCCCAGGGCTATATGGGAAGACTGTCTCAAAACAGGTAAAACAAAAGCAGAACCAAACAAAACTCCAGAGGCTGGAGAGAGGGTTCGGAAGGCAAGAGCATGCATGGATTGTATTGCTTCAATCCTAGCACCCAGATGGTGGTTCACAAGCATCCATACCCCCAGTTCCAAGGGATCTAATGTCCTCTGTGATGTGCTCCACAGGCACCAGGCACACGTGCAGTGCACATACATGGCCACAGGCAAAATGTTCATACACGTAAACAAAACTAAAAGGATATATGTGTGTGTGTGTGTGTGTGTGTGTGTGTGTGTGTGTGTGTGTGTGTGTTGTGACAATCTTTTTAATAAATGTAAAACAGGGAGGGCTAACTGGATGAGGGTGTAGTCTGGGTGGTACAGGGTTTACCTATCCTGTAGGAGACCTGGGTTCAACCAAAGTGAAATTAAAAATATGTCTTTCAAAATACATCCAGATGAAATAAAGCCACACAAAGAGGAGATTGTGGCACTGCCTTGTGTCTGTAATGCTGGCAGGTAGAGGCAGGAGGATTTTTAATTCAGACAGAGTCCTGAAGATACATAGTGAGACCTCACTTCAAAAAAATAAGTAAGCAGTTGCTGGGGAGCCGTCCCAGCAGTTAAAATGAGCATCTAGTGCTCTTGCAGAGGACCTAGGTTTGGTTCCCAGCACCCACATGGTGGCTCACAGCCATTTATAACTTTAGTACTAGGAAATCTAACATGTGACCTCTGTGGGTACCATGTGCACATGTGATGCATATACATACATATGTATATACATACAGCCAAACATTCACATGCATAAATTAAAAATCTTTTGCCGGGCGGTGGTGGCGCATGACTTTAATCCCAGCACTTGGGAGGCAGAGGCAGGTGGATCTCTGAGTTTGAGGCCAGCCTGGTCTACAGAGTGAGTTCCAGGACAGCCAGGGCTATACAGAGAAATCCTGTATTAAAAAAAAAAAAAGAAATCCTGTATAAAAAAAAATTAAATAAAAAAATTTTAAAAATCTTTTTTATATATGCCAATGAGAGAGGACACAGCCATGGACACAGTAACCCTTGCATTCTTACTTTGTAGGTGACAAACTCCCTAGCCAGAAAAAATCCAGGATGAATGACTGCCATATCTGATTCTTCACCACCAGAAATCTGGTGCTTGACATTCAGAAAGAAAAGCTAAATTTCTGTTAAATCAAGTTAATATAAACTCTTCAGGGCTCAATAACTTCTGCATCAAAAAGTTATTAAAAAAAAAAAAAAAAAGAAAGAAATAGTGTAGGTTAAAAGATAAAGTGTCTCACAGAGAGCCAAACGCTGAATACACAGAAGCCAGTCAACAAGGGTTCTATCAACACCAACAATACTTCCTCACAGCCTGGTACCCCATTTATAAGAGGGATGGGTAGAAGGGAGCTAACCATCATCAGATTTCCTTTTCTGCAGCCAAAAACTCCCCCTTCGTTCCTTGTCAGATGTCAGCAATTGGCCAGATGTGATGGCTCACATCTGTAATCCCAGCACTCTAGAGGCTAATGCAGGAGGGTTGTTATTTGAGGCCAGCCTGGGCTACATATGCATTTGAAACCTGCCTGGACTATAAAGGAAACCTTGTCTCAAAAAGCAAACAGACAAAAATTATTAATAACTCTGTGGATAGCTGAACCCCAGGCCCTTTCCCTTGACATCAGGCTCCTCACTTACTTAAATGCCAGTGTCTTTAAACACAAGCAGAGGGGCCAATGATATGGCTCAGTGAGTTAAGGTGCTTGCCACCAAGCTTGAAGATCTGAGTTTGAGTCCTCAGACCCACACAGGGGAAGGAGAGAATGGTTGTCTCAGGTTGTCCACTGACCTCCATACAAATGCCCTAGCTTACACACAGTAAGTAATAAATACATTTAATTAAGCAAACCCCCAACATGTATTGCCGTAATTAGCATATTGATTTCTATTAGTGTTGCGCCCCGCTATTGCGACACAACGGAGTCCTTCCCAAAGCAGTTTACTCAGGTTCTAGGCAAGATTCTGACAAGTGGCCCCGAGCCTTCCCCGTTTCCGCCTTAAATCCCTGTAGCCAACCAATGTACTCCAGCCATGTGACGTCTCTACAGTGATCTACGTCAGATCGGCCCATATCATGCAACAACCTCATGCCAAATTAGGGCCTGTTTACAACTTGGAGGTCAGGCAGCCAGCGCCATCTTAGGGCGAGGTCAACTGGCATCTCACAAGTTAGTTTGTTTATTTTTGAGACAGGACCCCACTGTACAGACCAGGCTGGCCTAGAATTAACAATCCTATCAAAGGCTCTGAGTAGCTAGAATTTTAGGTGCATGCCACCACACCCAGCCTTAGCCTAGACTTAAAAAAAAAAAAAATGAAAGCAAGTTGTGTTTCCTTTGAGAAGTGAGTCTGACCTCGCTCAAGTCCTTGGTAAGGGCAGGAAATCACACCTTTGCTCACTGATGCAGCCATCAGGGAAACTCCACCAGGCTCATTTGCTCCAGGTCACGGCTGGAAGCCACAGGGAGATAGTGAATGCCTGGTGGAACATGAAGAAAACCACGCTCAGATCCTGGTCTCCATGGCGATTCCTGCTCACCTGTGAGACCAAGGGTGGGAGGACACAGTATTCCTCTCACTGCCTGAATTCCACCCTCTGTGCAGGCAATGGCTGGAATAATAACTATGTTCTCCAGTGGCCAGTGTGTTAAACGACCTGATTCTCAGGGTGGTGCCGTGGAGAGGTGGTGGGGCTCAGAGGAAACTGTGGAAACTGTCCTTGTAGGAGGTCTTCAGGTCAAGGAGGAGTGTCCTCAAAGGCGGGGATTCCCAGCACTGGTTTCTTCTTCCTCTTCCTCTCTCTCTCTCTCTCTCTCTCTCTCTCTTTTTTTTTTTGGGTTTTTCGAGACAGGATTTCTCTGTGTAGCCCTGGCTGTCCTGGAACTCACTCTGTAGACCAGGCTGGCCTCGAACTCAGAAATCCGCCTGCCTCTGCCTCCCAAGTGCTGGGATTAAAGGCGTACGCCACCACTGCCCGGCTTCCTCTTCCTCTCTTGCTGCACTTCCTAGCTCTCAGTGAAAGCCAACTCTCTGCCATACATTTTCACCTGGGCGTGTGCCGCACTTGTCAGAAGCCCAAGGTCATGGAGACGCTCAGGTTTGACTGGAACCTTTAGAAACATGCACTGGAGTAAAAACTTTCCTCTTCATAGGTTAATTGTCTGGAGGTTTTCTCTTATAATGACAGGTATCTATCTGACTAACACAACTCACCTAAGGAGATTTAAGTTAGTCTGGAATTCCACTAACAGCCTTCAGATGAAGATGTAGAACTCTCAGCTCTGCCCACACCACGCTTGCCTGGATGCTGCCATGTTCCTGCCTTGATGGTAATGGACCGACCTCTGAACCTGCAAGCCAGCCACAATTAAATGTTGTCCTTAAAAGAGATGCCTTGGTCATGGTGTCTGTTCACAGCAGTAAAACCCTAACTAAGCCAAAAGCAAGTCACCCCAAATCCTGAGCTCCTGAGTCTAATGCAGTGGACATACCTGCTTCACAGCGATCATGACTTATAGAGAGACTGGCCGAGCCATATTCCTCTCTCTCTCTCACTTACCCTTAAAGCCCTATTAGACAACTAGCTCAGTACCCACTCCATGTGGTCCTATTCAGGGCAGGGACAGGAGTGTCCCTGGGAGAGCAGCTCACTGCAGGTGTAAAGGAACTAGATCAGGATGGCTCCTGTACTCTGACTCAGAACATAAGCATCCCCTGGACAGGGTCGAGTGGTGCACACAGAGCTCCTGCAGAGCCAGAGCTAGACTTGTCTGTACCTGATCGACCTCACCAAACATCCGTGCCAGGCATACGAGCAGCCCTCAGAGCCAGGGCTGGTTGCACAGGGCGAGAGACTGTGCTCTGCATGGAGGTGCCACTGGGGCACCAGGCTTCACAGACCGCTTCTACCAAGATCCTCGAGGCCTTCAAGATACCTCAGTGTGTGGAGACAGTTGCTCCCATGTCTGCTGACCTGGGTTTGATCCCTGCAGCTCATCTGGTAGAGGAAGAGAACTGACTCCCAGCAAGTGGTCCTCTGATCTCCACACAAGTGCCTCCCCCATTATTTATTTTAAATAACATATTAAAAATGAAAACAAAACCAAACAAATAAACATGCCCACCATCCCTGCAGGTCACCACACAAGGAACAGAGCCAGACCAGGCTTGCTGTCCTGGCTACCAGTATCAGCCTTTCTCTTCTCCCTCCTCCTCTTCTTCTTCTTCCACCCCGCTTCTTCTCCCTCCTCCTTTCTCACTATCTTTCTCCTTATAAACCTCAACAGGTGGAGGAAGAGTTCTGGGTGTATAGCTCTTCGGAGAGCACACTTGCACAGCATGCAGAAGCTCCAGGTTTGGGCCTTAACACCATAAACAGAATAGAGCTAGTAACCAGACTTTTTCATCTATCCATCCATCCATCCATCCATCCATCCATCCATCCATCTATTCATCTATCTATCTATCTATCTATCTATCTATCTATCTATCTATCTATCTATCTATCTATCTATAAATGAGACAGGGTCTCCCTATGTAGCCCTGACTGTCTTGACCTGGAACTCACTGTGTAGACCAGGCAAGCCTTGAACTCACAGAGATCCTCCTGTCTCTGCCTTCACCTCAAATGCTGGGATGAAAGGCATGCGATGCCAGTTTTGGAAAATTGTACAGACCTGTTTGTTTGCCTGTTGGTTTTGGCAGTGCTGGAGATTGAATTTAGACCCTTGTGTAAACCAAATAAGTACTCTACCATTGAACACCTCCTGTTCTGTAGTCTTAAAAAAAGTTTTAAAATTGTGTGTGTGTGTTTGCATGAGTGCATGTGTATGTTTATGTATGAGTGCATTTGATGTCTACATATGAGTGCATGTATATGTCTACATACAAGTACATGTGTATGTTCACATATATGAGTGCATGTGTGCACATGCCATGGTTCTCGTTCTCTCTCTCTCTCTCTCTCTCTCTCTCTCTCTCTCTCTCTCTCTCTCTCTGTTGATAGGGTTTCTCTGTGTAGCTCTGGCTATCCTGGAACTATCACTGTAGACCAAGCTGGTCTCAAACTCACAGACACTGCCTCTGCCCCTGAATGCTGGGATCAAAGGTGTGAGCCACCACCACTCGGCCTAATGCGTCTTGTTCTTCATAGCCCACGTTGTCTGAGGCAAAGTTTTCCTGGTTCATCACTGGGAAAGCCTGACTTCGTGGCTCACGAGTTTCCAGGGATATGCCTGTCTGTGCCTGTCCTCCCCTTACAGGAGTGCTGGGGTTACAGAGCCACTGGGCCCAGCTGTCACATGGGTTCTGGGGACACAAACTCAGGCTCTCCAACTGCACAGCAAATGTTTGTTTACTCTTGAACCGTCCCAGCAGCCCTGGAGCTAGCTGGCTCTTTGGAAAGTTTGAAAATTACAGATTGTACCCTCTTTTCTCCGGGACTTCACCAATTAGCTTTCTTTTCTTTTTTCTTTCCTTTTTCCCCTCCCTATAGCTCATCTTCTTTCAACTTGATATGCAACTTCTACACCCAGTTTATGTGGCACTGGGGCTTGGACCAAGGTCTTCATGCCTGCTGATAAGCATTCTGCCAGCCAAGCTGCATATCAAGGCCCTCAAGTGTTCCTTTTCAGTAGAAACCATAGGAGGAAAAAAAGGATTTGTAACACAATAAAACTGGGAAGTTTCAAAAAATAATTATGCCCTTATGTTTTACTCATTACTATTATTATTGTGTGTGTGTGCATGCAAACACGTACGTACACAAATAATGTTGTGTTTGTGGACGTCAGAGGACAACTTTGTAGAGTTGTTTTTCTTCTTCCATCTTTATTTGGATTCCATGGATTAAACTCAGTTGTCAGGCTTGCATGGCCAGGTGGCAAGTGTCCTTACCACTGAGCCATGTCTTCAGCTCTGTTTCTTATTTATTTATTTTTTGAGACAGGATGTCTATGTAGCTAAAACTAGCCTAGAATTCTTAAGCCACTTCCCTCTCCTCCTAGCTATGGGCACCACTCCATTTAGTCTTACATGTTTTCATTTGTTTTTATAATTTTTAATTGTGTAGATGTGTGTGTGTGTGTGCAAGTGAGTGTAATTATTCTGGGAAGCCAGAGGGCTCGTATCTCCTAGAGCTGGAGTCCCTGGCAGTTGTAGGGTACTGCCTACAACTCAGGTTCCAAGCTCAGGGAACCAAGCTCAGGTCCTCTAGAAGAGCCGCAAATGTGCCTAACCACTGAGCCATCTCTCCAGTCACTTTGAAACAAAGTCTTTTTATGTAGATCAGACTTACCTCGAACTTGCTATGTACCTAAAGCTGGCCTCAAGCTCATAATCCTCCTGCCTCTGCTTCCCAAGTATATGCACTAGCATGCCTGGCTTTTATCATGACTGTCAGGTTCTCTCTATGTAAACTCTAGATGTCCTGAAACCCTCTATATACATCAGGCTGGCCTTGAACTCACTGAGATCCATCTGCTTTTAGAGGCTGGGTTAAAGGTACACACCACTATGCTCTGCTTTTATTAGAAAATTATGCTTTGTGATGGTAAGCATCTTGTAGTCAGATCTGTCTCTACATTTACCTGGGTTATCTTTGGTGAATAATCACTGACCTTTCAAAAGATGAATATTCCTGGGCTGGTCATCACACGTCTATTCCTCTGTTCAAGAATGAAAGCTCATTTCTCAATCCCACAGACCATTTCAGAAGCACTGTTTATACTGATAGGGAAAGGGTAGCTATGCACCGCTCAAGGACTCTTCGGGAAAAGCTATTTGTCTTCATTCCTTCATAGTGGAGTCTGTGAGGTTGCTATAGCTACCCATGAGGTGGTCCATGATGCACCAGCTCCTGTATACTCTGTAGTCATCCGTTGTCTTTAGTAAGTGTAACCAAGTCTTGTGGCAGACGATAAGGAGTGTGGAGATCCAATGTGATATGCCTAAACAATGTTGAGACAATGTTTGATTTATCCCAGGCTGGCATCAAACTTACCTTGCATCTGAGGGCAATTTTAAAGTGAGATCCTCTTCCTTTCACCTCCTGAGTGTTGGGATTTAGGTGTATACTTTCTTCTATATACAGTGTGCAGTACTGTGAATTGAACATGGAGCTTAGTGCATAATGGGCAAGCCGTCTATAACTGAACGACATCTCCAACCTACTATGTATATGTTGTTAGCTATCTTAGGTCAAAGCATAAATTAAATGATTCGTGAATTTACCATACATTGATACAATTTATCACGAGTTAAACATCCTCTCCAGTGATTTCAATATTCAAGAATAGAGACGTGGTCCTTGGGGACAGGTGACCATCCATCCCTGTTCCCATCACGTAGACTCCCTATCCTAGCTCCACATTCAGAACGCCATGTCAGCATGTAACACAGCTCCATTGTGTGGACAGTTCCAGTAGGACAAAGGCTCCAGCACAACACAAGCCCCTTTGGCTAGCTCCTGAGGCCAACCCCCTTCTCTCGCTTTCTCTGGTTACGCTTTGCTGACTGCTGACTCCTGGCATAGTCTAGAACAATCACCAAGCTTCCAGTTCATCATCCCTCTCCGTTCCATAGTAAAAGTCTCCAGTTAGCACTTGGGCCAGACCAGGACCCTATGTATTTTGAAGTCCAACATGTAACTCAAGATACAGAGTAATGAAGACATCAGTCTGTCTTGTTCCTGCCCCGCCTGTCACCTTTCTAGTGCCCTATGCTCCCTGTAGGTCAGAGCAGTACTTCACGTGTGCCGCTTCACATACGTGTTGCCACCCTCTAGGGCTGCACCTTTGTGGGTTTTCGTATCTAATCTCTTTGGATGCCTTCATCTATAAACTTCTCTCTCTCTTTGAATTATATATATATGTAGACACTGGTCTATAGAACAAGTTCCAGGACAGCTCAGGCTATACAGAGAAACCCTGTCTGGAAAAATAAAAAGTAAAAAATACAATACAATAAAAAAAATGAGCCAGATGGTGGTGGGGCACACTGTAAATTTCAGCACTTGGGAGGCAGAGGCAGAAGGATCTCTGTGAGTTTGAGGAGAGCCTTACAATACAGACCTGTCAGGCATGGTGTGCCCACAGGCACAGTAGCAGCATGAATATTGTGAAGCTATGAACTGCTTCTTGAGTTCCAGGACACCCAGGGCTACAAAAGAGAAACTCTGTCTTGAAACAAACAAAATAATAATAATAAATAATAATAATATGAAATGAAAAAAGAGGGGTGTGCTGATTGGTAGATGGTGCTTTTCCAGAAGACCTGATGGTTAAATGGAAATCCACACAGCAAGTGCCCGGAGGCTCCAAAACAACCCAGGCTACTGCCATTGCTTTCAGTTGCCAACCAGAACCAGCTGGTAAGACTCTGTGGCTGAACATTTCCATTGAAGGACATAAAGAAATCTAGGTAGAAGGCCGGGCAGTGATGGCGCATGCCTTTAATCTCAGCACTTGGGAGGCAGAGGCAGGTGGATTTCTGAGTTCGAGGCCAGCCTGGTCTACAGAGTGAGTCAGTCCCAGGACAGCCAGGCTTACACAGAGAAACCTTGTCTAAAAAAAAAAAAAGAAAGAAAGAAAGAAAGAAAGAAAGAAAGAAAGAAAGAAAGAAAGAAAGAAAGACAGACAGAAAGAAAGACAGAAAGAAAGACAGAAAGAAAGAAATCTAGGTAGAGCTGATCTGAAAACTTCCTCCCCACTGGCTAGATATCATAGTGCCAGAGACGATATACAAGAGATAAGCCATCATTGATGCTCTCTGTTGTCAAACTCTGCATGTTACAATACAGACCTGTCAGGCACGGTGTGCCCACAGGCACAGTAGTAGCATGAATGTCGTGAAGCTATGAACTGCTTTTGAATTAGATTTTAGGCCTGCTTCACAGAAGAGCCATGCCTGATATTGTAAACCAGGTCAAAATCCCCATGGGTGGGGACGTAAAAGACCCCAAGAGCAAAATACTACTGATGTCTTGCAAAAATAAAAAAGACATATTGTCAAGCCACAATTGAAATATTTCTGTTTACACTCATATTGCCACCTTCAGCCTTGCCAGGTTCAGTACCCCACCACCAGGGAACATCATGGAAGAGGATGCAGAAAGAGTGTAAGAGCTGGAGCGATGGTTCAGCATTTAAGAGCACTGGCTGCTCTTCCAGAGGTCCTGAGTTCAATTCCCAGCAGCACCATTCCAAAATGGGATTTGATCCCCTCTTCTGGTGTGCATAAAAACAGAACACACACACACACACACACACACACACACACACACACACACGAGCTGGAGTCCAAAAGGAGTGTTACACCACCTTCTAGACATGACATAGCCTTGCTGCCAATGAACTCATTGCAGCTACAGTTACCCACACAAGTTCAGTTAGCATTCAACAGGCAGCAATTAGACTCAGTGGGTTATAAAAGAGGAGGAGAAAGAAGAAGAAATGAGAGGGGAAGGCAGATGTATTGAGAGAGAGTTGTTGGGAGGAACAGGAGAGGAAATTCTGAAGTGCATATGACCAAGATACATTATCTACATATATGAAATTATCAAAGAATAAATACAATTCCAACCATACACCTATGGAACATTTTCACTTGGTTGTCCCAAAGATATCTCAAATCCAGCTTCTCTAAACTTAATTACTTTCCTCCAATCTCAACATGCTTCTTCTATGTCCTCTACCAAGTAAGAAACGTAAGGATCACCTTCCTCCCCGCCCCATCTCGTCAGCCCTCTGCCTCTTACACAGCTGGGTCTTACCACGCCTCCTCTCAGACCCTGCTTCTCTGCTTCTCATCTGACTCCCTCCAATCCATACTTTCAACTTTACCTTTGCATGAGAATCTAATTTGTCAACCCCACGTTGCCCTCAGCAGCCCCTGGGTGTCTGAAAGGCTGGTGTAGATGTCCCCATAGCCTACGTGATCCTTTATGATTAACTCTCAACTTTTCAAGTGTGTTCCCATCCTCCTAGTGTGACCCTCTGCAATGCTGTGTTCCTGGTTCCCGAAATTCTCCATTCTGCTTGTAACCTAGAGCCTGAGCTTAAGCTCCCCCGCTACTGCAAATGTCTTTCCCTCTTTTGACAGTCAAGCCAAATTCTATCATTTGCCCAGCAGGATGCATGGATATATTAAGTATCAATTGTTTGTTAGCAATAAGGCAGGTGGGCTGGAGAGATGGCTCAGTGCTTGTTACTGAACCTGAGTTCATTTCCCAGGACTCACAACCACCTATAACTCCAGCTCAGGGGATCTGGTGCTCTCCACAGCCTCCAAGGACACTTGCACTTACGTGCATATTACCTACCTCCCAACACACACATAACTAAAAATAAAATAAATCTTTTTTTTAAAAAAGCACATAAATCATCTAAATTATGAAGGTAAGTTTATTTGATGGTAGAAGTAAAATAATATAAGAAATGACAGAAGAAGCTATTCTCTGAATGAGTATAAAATGATGGAGAAATATCCATTGCCGATGCATATCTATACTCCCTGCTACTCAGGAGGTCTGCTAGAAAGATCCACGTTCAAATGCTGCCTTGGACTACAGTCTGTGTGAGCTCCAAGGCCAACTTGGGGCAACTTACTGAGACCTTGTCTACAAATTAAAACAAACAAACTACCATATCTAAAAGGGGCCAGGAATATACCCCAGTGGTCATGAGAAAACAAGGGCGGGGAGAAGGGGGAATAAGGAGGCGTTAGTCTATGGGTGCTTCAGCTTTCGAGCCAAGATGGACCAGATGTCCGAGAGAGACCCAGCTCTGAAACCGTTCTCTCTTCATTATCCAAACTAGAAGCATTAGCAGAACAGAGCAGAACCTCTCCAGAGGAAATTCCCTCAACATTTTTGCTCCTACGTTTAAAAGTCAACAGAAGAGAACGATGGGATGCAACCGAGGCAGGTGGGAGCTGCTCCAGGACCGCGGTAACCCAGCTCGAGCTCTCCCAGAATAAGCAGAGTGACTCAGTTAAGGGAAAGATGGGTCTCCTCTGCCGCCCACAGGCGGAGGGACTCGGAGGTCGTGCAGCAGAAACAGAAAAAGGCAAAGGAGATCAACCCGCTTGCTCTTTGCCTACGTGCCAGAGCCAGTCCCACCGTGCTACAGCGCCTTCTCTTTGGCGTTCCCTTTTGAGTCTGCAGCAGGTCCGTCTGGTGCTTCCTTTCTCTTGGATATCCTGTCTTCCCCAGGGCCACTCCTGGAAGGTGAGGTTACTCTTCCCAGTTTTGAGGTGTGGGGCACACCTCCAAGTATTTAAAGTAGTTTTATATTTAGAAGGGGAAAAAAAAAGTTAACAACCTGCATATCTCCAGTTATATGGCTGAAAAGGCCGGGCCTGACTGAACCCTGGTGGAGAGAATAAGTCATTGCAGCCAAGACCCTCCTCTCCCCGCTCCCCCCCACCCCCCACTTTCAAGCTCATTTATACATTAAAAAAATAATGAGCACGAGCCATGTTGTTAATCCCCTCACTCTGGAGGCAGAGGCAGCCCCATCCTTGTGAATAGTAAGACCCTGCCTCAAACAATATTAATAAAAAAACCGAGCACTACCTGGCACTTGGGAAATCGAGGCAGGAGGGTCATGAGTTTAAGGCCTGCAAAGGTTACATAGTTACTCTCTCTCAAAAGACACGAAAACAAGTGAGCAGTACGTAGATACATTCTGTCTAAAGAGACTGCTGAGGCTCTGGAAACAGATGTACGCTTTTTCGTTTGTTTTTTTATCTTTTTAAAAACGTGTAGTGCCCTGGCTGTCCAGGAACTTGGTATGTAGACCAGGCTGGTCTCGAACTCATAGAGACCTGCCTGCCTCTGCCTCCTGAGGGCTACGATTAAAGACTTAAAGTGCTTGTGTATATATGTATGTATGTATGCATATATATATATATATATATATATATATATATATATATAAAATAATACACATATATACATATATATACATACATATATACACACATATATATTTTTTTATTCTGCCAGGCTTGGTGTCCCACGCCTTTATTGCCTTTATTTAATGTCAGCACTTGAGGCAGAGGCAGGCAGGTTTTTATGAGATGGAGGCCAGCCAGGTCTACATAATGAGTTCCAGGCCAACCCAGGCTACAGGAGACCCCAAACCCAAACAAATCAGAGACTCTGTTTACACAGACTCTCTGTGGGTTCCTACTTAGTCCAGATATAATCAATACGTCTCTCCACGTATTGATCTAGCCCACCAGACTTAGAAATCACCGAGACAGAGATTTCTCACGACACGCGCGTCTCGCACCACGTGGTCCGAGCGCAGACCAGGTATTGGTCGGTTTCCCCTCGAGGGGGCGTGCCCCGTGCATCTGTGGCACAAGATGGCGCTGCCCTTTGCACGCTGTTGGAACTTGTACCGCTGGGGAACCAAGCGATGGGGGGTCCCCACCGGGGAGTCCCGGAGAGGTAGGCATATTTCTTTTTACTCTCTCACTCCAAAGTAGTTAACGTGTCATTCCCAGGGCGGGATCAGAGAACTCCACTTCTCGTTTCTCCTCTCTGCCTTGGTCTAGCAAGATTCCAAACCTGGGGCACCGGTTTCTGGCTTCCCCAGTCAGTGACTTGTGGCTCCCGGGGCTGCTGTACTAAAGCGGCACCTCTACTCTTCCCATGTTAACCCTTGACTTGTCCTTGCTTTCCCGTCATCGCCTGGACTGCTTCAGATCTAACCCAGCCCTAGGGTTACCGGTTGCTTGTTGTTTTTTTGCTCTGCCCTTAGGCATCAGTTTCAAACTGGAAGAAAAAACGGCCCACAGCAGCCTGGCACTCTTCAGAGGTGACACGGGTGTCAAATATGGTTTGGTGGGACTGGAACCCACCAAGGTGGCCCTGAATTTGGAGCGCTTCCGGGAGTGGGCAGTGGTGCTCGCAGACACCCCAGTCACCAGTGGCAGACACTACTGGGAGGTAACAGTGAAGCGCTCCCAGCAGTTCCGGATAGGAGTGGCAGATGTGGACATGTCCCGGGACAGCTGCGTCGGTGCTGATGATCGGTCCTGGGTGTTCTCCTATGCTCAGCGCAAGTGGCACAGCATGCTGGCCAACGAAAAAGCCCCAATTAAGGGTATTGGGCAACCAGAGAAGGTGGGGCTGCTGCTGGACTATGAGGCCAAGAAGCTGAGCCTGGTGGATGTGAGTCGGATCTCTGTGGTCCACACACTACAGACAGATTTCCGGGGTCCAGTGGCGCCTGCTTTTGCTCTTTGGGATGGAGAACTGCTAACCCATTCAGGACTTGAAGTGCCCAAGGGTCTCTAATGTGGCCAAGACCCTGAATCACGCTCATGGTCAGCTTTCTGTTCTTAGTGTCCAAAGCTATTTTACTTTGTCTCAAGCAACTGGTAGTTCTCAGAACTCTGTTGGGATCCTTTGTGCAATACTGTAGCCATCTTCCCCTGGTCCCTACTCTCTAAGAGCTAGGTATACAGCCAAACTTTGCCAGTTTCCTAGGTCATCAGGGGAATTTCCTCCTAGACCCCTTCCTTGGGCCCTTCCTTCTACTTGTGCCCAGGCATCTTAGACTGTTCAGTCCCGGAGTCCTGTCTCTCAGCCGCTATGTATCTTTCCCTTATCCACATGTAACTTGTTTTGGGGGTTCAGCAGATTCTCTAGAGTAAATGCTACCTCTGGCTGAAGGAGTGGCAGCCACAGACTTGGCCTTTTCTCTGATGCACCTCAGATTCTTGGGTTCTGGTTCCCTCAGTAGTACCTCAGCACTAGAGATGTCAGTCCAACCCAGATGCAGCTGTGTGCACCCTTGAGTCCATCTGTTTTCTGGACACCTGATACCTAGGCAGTTTGCCATAACCATTGTGCCAGTTATGTGACAAAAAGATACTAGGAACTATGTAGGGCTATACAGTGCCGGAAATATTACCCTTGATAAGGTCCTTCCGAGTACCGGCCACAGTTTAAAGCTCCGGGAAAGACGGCAGTTTTACGTAGTCCATTTTGGAGCCTGTTCAGACCCACAACTCCCATCTCCCCTGGCCACAGAGTGTACTTAATAAAAGCAGTATTTTGGTTTGAGGAAAACCTGGTGGACCAGTTGAATATGTATGCAAAATATACAGTTTGGACTTGTCTGACCCTGTGGCTCTGTCTTAATCTACCTGCTACGAAGGTGATAACTGATGATGTCCTTAGGAGAGAAAGAGAATGACTAGATTTGACAAAATAAAATAGAATTATAATTCATGTAATTAAAGTTTATTTGAACACAAAATACTTTGTCTATAAAATTGCTGTCAGCAGTAGCAGCATGTCCTGGCTAGGATGGGCAGATCTCTGCAGACTTCTAAAGCCAGGTGATTCGGCTCTCACCCGTTTCTCTTACTCTGCGGCAGATAAATATGCATGTAGCTAGAGGCTCTCCAAGGAAGCTGCTTGTTCGCATGATGATTTCTTCAGAGAGGAAAAAGGGACCTGGGTAAAGACCTGGGCTACTTTCCAGTGGACGAAGCCATTTAAGCTGTACCTCAAGGTTTCTGTGGTTAGCTCTGCTCAGGTGTCCACTGAAGCTTTTCTCTGCTGTTCACTGAGGGAATGGGGTGTTTTGATTCTCATAGAAAACACTGGCCTGTGTCACCAAGTGGCCGTGTTGAACCTCATGCAAGCAGCTTGCCACAGTATTTTTGGTGGCTGTGGGTTAAATGTGTGGCCGGCTCATGCTTTTTCTGGAGCAGGGACCGCCCCTGGCCTGTGCTCACACCATGCTCTCTAGGTTCTCTTTGGACAGAGTCTCAGCTGCCGCCTCGGCCTGAGTCTCAGACAGCACGTAGGAGTCATGGTAATCTTGAAGCAGCTTGACCACCTCCAGGTGATTGAACTGCACGGCATCATCCAGGGGAATGTTGCCCCACCTGTGAGGCACAGAGGACACGGGAAGAGCCATCGCTACACGCGTGCCCACGGTGGCTGGAGGGCCAACCTTCCCCTTAGAACCAATCCTACTCACCTGTCCTTGACAAAAGGATTCACTTTGCAAGCCTCGATCAGAAATTTGACAACTTCAATGTGTCCTAGGAATATTGGTAGGAGGAAAATGAGAGCGTGCAGGTAGGTTCTGAACCATTTGCTGTAGACCCTTGGTATCTGGAGTCTGTACCAAGAGGTTAGGGAGAAGAAAACTCGACATTTACTCTTGCCAGTACCTAGTTACAGTCTCTCCCTGTCAGCTGAAGGGCCTTGTAGACAAAACTGGCCACTGCAGTTTATGGGCATAATGATAGGGGTACATCTGGTAGAAGAGAAGAGTGGGGTACACCTCCACTCTGCTTTTCCTCTTTAACCCTTTAAATACCTTCAGCTGCAGCAACATGTAGGGCCGTGCGGGAGTCATAGTCCTTCTGCTCCATGTCCATGGCCGACAAAGCAAACCTGAGGGTAGTGGGAAGTTGAGTGGGTTACCCATGTCAGTCTAGAACCACTAGATAGTGTTCTGGGGTGGGGCAAGACTAGGTGGATTCCAGTTGGTAATCCACTTGAGCCCAAGTCCCCACCTCCAAGGACTCTGCTTGTCAAACCCAAGTCAATCACAGTGCTTGTCTTTTGTTTGTTTGTTTGTTTGTTTTTTGAGACAGGGTTTCTCTGTGTAGCCCTGGCTGTCCTGGAACTCACTCTGTAGACCAGGCTGGCCTTGAACTCAGAAATCCACCTGCCTCTGCCTCCCAAGTGCTGGGATTAAAGGAGTGTGCCACCACTGCCTGGCACAGTGCCTGTCTTAACTCACGGCAGGCGCTTCTATTGTAAAACAACAAATCCTCAGGCTGGAGAGATGGCTCAGTGAAGTGCTTGCCTGGCAAGCATGAGGACCTAAGACCTGAGTTTGATCCACAGATCCCACATTGAAAAAAACTAAAAATAGTAGCACTGGCTTTTAATCCCAGATTGGTGGGGCTTGGGGTGGGGACAGGTAAGTCCCTAGGGCTTGATAGGTTGTGACACCTGAACTTGTCCTCTGGCTACCACATGCACACATACAAATGTGCAACTGTGCAGAGGCACGCGTATACACGCATGAACATGTACACACTGTCTGTTCTAATCCTAAAACTGAAGCATTTAGCAGTTTGCTACATCATATCCTAATAAGATGTGTCTGACTGGGAGTATTTTATTACATTTATTTAGTCTCGATAGAATTACCTTCGAAGGGCGGAGACATCTCCACTGTATGCAGCAAATAACAGGTTCACCACGGTCTTGTTCTGGAACATACATTGCATCCACCCGAGATCAACTGTGGCTGTGAGTCCACCCAGGCCCAGCTCCACCCCGTGACCCTCCGTCGTGGACTCTTCACCAAGGCCACTGCTGAAGTGTTGTGGAATGTTTGATACCTTTTAAAATATCCTCTAGGCTACCGGGGTCTTCCTTACCCGAACTTCTCCTCCTTCCCTCCGTGGATCTAACTTCCGAGCACAGTGCCGCAGGTTGTCGTAGTTGTGGAAGTTAAAGAGAGACACCAACTTCTAGAATTAGAAGCCAAAAGAATTGTTTTCTTATCCCCTGCTCTTCCTGGGAGCTCAGCTGCTCTAATTCTTTTTTTTTTTTTTTTTTTTTTTTTGGTTTTTTTCGAGACAGGATTTCTCTGTGTAGCCTTGGCTGTCCTGGAACTCATTCTGTAGACCAGGCTGGCCTCGAACTCAGAAATCCGCCTGCCTCTGCCTCCCAAGTGCTGGGATTAAAGGCGTGCGCCACCACCAGCCCAGCTAACTTATTCTTAAGTAAACAGCATTAAGGGCTATTTGCAGAACAACTCACCTGGCAGAAATTGATGCCCCTGTGGCTGTTCCCCAGCTTGTCTAACGGAGGTGACAGACACATCATCCCCATGACATTGGGTACAACCAGGAGGATGGCTCCTGACACAGCTGACTTGGCTGGCAGACCCACCTGAGGAACAAGGTGGACTGGTTAAAGTGATGGCATGGGCAAGGCCACACCCTCCTCAGCCTCTTAGGTCTTTCTTATTGGCCTTCGACTACTGTCTCCTTCTAATGTGTGCATCAATACAGTTCAGGAATGCTTACTGAGACACTAACAGCACTCAAAACCAGGAGGTGCTCTCCAAACTTCCCGTTAAAAACAGAAATTCCCTTTTAACTTTATGTATATGAGTGTATGTATGTGCACCACATGTGTGCCCATCACCCAAGGAGGCCAGCAGAGGGCAGTGGACCCCCTGGAGGTGAAGTTACAGATGGTCGTGAGCCACCATGTGTGTGAGCTGAACCCAGGTCCTCAACAAAAGCAGCAAGTGCTCTAAAACACAGAGCCATCACTCTCTCCAGCCCCAGGAAATGGCCTCTCAGTCAACTTCTATTCTGGTGGTAGGAGACAGACAAAAAGATAAACAGGGGCTTTCAAGATGTCTTTTCAGGTAAAAGGTGCTTGCTGTGCAAGTCTAGCAACCTGAGTTTGCTCCCCAGAGCCCATGGATGGAGGTAGATGGAGAGAAAAACCTTTACACAGTTGTCCTCTGACCTCCATACATGCACCATCATGCATACATAGACACTCATGATAACTACATTTTTTAATTTTAAAAATGGGACCTGGGGTCTGGAGGGATGGCTTAGTGGAAGACCAGGGTTGGTTTGAAACACGTGCATGGCAGACCACAATTGTCTGTCAGTTCCAAAAGATCTGACGTCCCCTCTGTCCTGTCTGAGCACTGCATGCATATGGTACACAGACATACATGCAGGCAAAACATCCATACACATAACTTCTTAAAAATGAATAAAAGTTTTCTTCTTGAGACAGGGTTCCTCAAACCAGAGATTTTCTCTGCCTCCCAGGTGCTGGAATTTTAAAAATGCATATATATTTTAAAAAGTGGGGGGGGGGGGGGACCTGGAGAAATGGCTCAGTAATTAAGAGCCTGGACTGTTCTTGCAAAGGACCCAAGTTTAATTCCAGGCACCAGACCTGGCAGGCTCACAACTACCCGAAACTCCAGCATGTGGGGGGTCTGACACCTCCCCCTCAGTGGCCACCTACACTCACCTGTACAAACCCCTTGCAACAGTAAAAATAAATCTGTATAAATAGATAAGCAATTACAGCAAACTCGGAAAAAGAAAGGGACTAGGGCACTTTGAACAGAGATGGAGGTAGTTTTGTTTGAGATAGAGCAACCAGAAAAGTTTCCAGGGCCGGGGATGAAGTTTAGTGTGGACAGCACTTGCCCAGTGTGGGTTTGATCACCAGTGCCAAGTCAAACAAGAAGAAAGGCCAGGCTAAGTGCATGACCGTTGTTCCAGTACTTGAGAGGATGAGGCAGGAGGATCACTGAGTCTGAAGCTACCCTCAGCTGCACAGTGAGAGCCTGTCATGGGGGAACAGAAAGAAATCAGACATGCCTCTCCCTGGAAGTGGTGTCTAAGAAGGGAGACCCTAAATAAAGGGTCTGTATATTCGAGGAATATGATGTATTTGATGAAATCCCCTAAGGATTCTTAGCCTATTTGCCTGGCTAGAAGTTTAGAAACGAGGCAAAAGTAAGCCTTACCCCTACCCTCTCCTCTCTGGGATCATGGCAGACGGACAGCAGGTAACACTCACGTGGAAGGCAAACTGGCCCGAGAAGTCATACATGCCACAGGAATGCATGAGGCTGAGGGTGTTGCGCACGGCTTCAGCACTCAGCACGCTCTCCCCTGTGATGGGGCAGATGCCGCCATTGGCAAGAGTGGCAGCCATGACACTGCCTGACTCGCAGGTAACCTCCACAGAGCACAGCTATGGAGACGAGAGAGGTCAAAGGGCAGTGTAGGCTCAAACACAGTAATGCAGAATAACGTTCTCGACACCTAGATCTTTCAACACGTTTTGACAGAACCACAGGAGAGGAGTGTCTACCGTGTAACAGGAGGGCACGGTGTCCAGTTCCCTTGACCCTGGGAGTGTTTGCTTACCTGGAAATAGAGATCAAGGGCGGCCATCATGTCTACTCCCTTAGGGAAGCACTGCAAAGAACAGGGTGAAGCAGCCTCTTCAGGACACAGTCTCACTCTGCTGGGGACTCACACAGCCTGACCCCCCGCCCTTGAGCTCTCAGAGACTTTCTCTAAGGCCTCTCCCAATTACCTTCTTCTCCTTGAGGTAATAGCCAATGGCGTAATTCCGATCCCCAGTCTCCTTCTCAGACTGGAATCTGAAGCAAATACCAAATTTAGTGTTTGAAGCTTAAGGAGTGGGTAGGGGAGGAAAGAGAGAGGGTACCTGTCCTGGGATACAGAATTCTACTGCCTGGGTCAGACTGAAAGCGGTGTCTTTACAGTCTCATGGAGTATTAGTGGGAACTTCTGAACCTGAGCAAATATCTGGTGTAGCTTTGTGGTTAAGTGTAAACAAATGGAAACAAAACCCACCCAAAGCTGTCTAGTCGTTCTGTCTAGGTAATCTGGCAAGGTGTTTGTCTCTGAGTCTTTTTTTTCCCTTCCCTCTCCTGCTTGCTCTGGCCCCGCTCACTCCAGCCCCGTGATTTATTTATGTATTTATTTATTATATGTAAGTACACTGTAGCTGTCTCTTCAGGCACCCCATAAGAGGGCATCAGATCCCATTACAGATGGTTGTGAGCCACCATATGGTTGTTGGGATTTGAACTCATGACTTCCAGAAGAGCAGTCAGCGCTCTTAACCACTGAGCCATCCCTCCAGCCCTGGCTCTGAATCTTGACTAGGGCCTCAGCACCAACCAGCAGGCTGCCTTTCTCATTACATGGGAATTAGACATAGGAGCTATTTTTCCAAGTAAACAAATGTCAATGAAGAAGCTCAGAGGAAGCTGGGAGGCCAAAATTCCCATCGAATTTCTTCCTATGACGATACATATTCCCTTTTCCCTTCCCTCCTGGCCTTCCTCACCAAGCACACACATACACAACAGTACAACCTACTCAGCCAATCCCCTAAATAGAGTCTTACGTGGCATTGCTGAACCCCATGAATTCATTCCCAGCCATCTTGTTGAGATACTGTAACACCTGGAAGGGAGGAGGGCAAGAGAGACACCTTTAGACTAAGGATCACACCCAGGCTGACAAGGCACTCAGAACTACTCTTTGCCCAAGAGAGTAGGGACTTCAAGAGGCTGAAGCTAGTGGTCCCTACTCCTCTGGAGACACCCGTAGCAGCTGTGTAGACAGCATGCCATGGAGAAAGGCAGTAAAGGGTTGAGTGCCAGGAACTTACAAAATCGAACTTCTCTGCTTTGTTACAGTCCATCTGCACAGAAGGAAAGGGAAAGCAGTCAGTATTTCAGGCCTGGAAGGATGGCAGCAGGAGGGGCAGGAGGACTTAGCAGAGCTGACACCTTGCTTAGACAAGCCTTGCTGAGCTGACAGGTTAGATAAAGCCTTGCTACTGGGAGAGTTACATTTTACAATGTCTTTTGTTTGCTCTGAGATAGGCCTGGGTTGTCCAGGCAGTCGGAGAACTGTGGCTGAGTGCTCCTTTGGCATGGGATCCTTCTTGTTTAAACAGCTGAAACTTTCTTGCATGCAGGCTTATGTAGTCTAGTGATAAAGAAATCCAGACCACCAGCCTGTGTGGTGATGTACACCTATAATCCCAGCTCTTGGGAGGTTGAGGCAGGAGGATTGTTGAAACAAACAAAATGTAAATTATCAAGAAATAAGGATTCAGATAACCTCACCCCATCCATCTGCCTCTCCTCTCCCTGGGCTCGCTCCTCCTGGCTTCAGTTCTGTCTCTAAGCTCCGCCCTATCCACGATTACTACTATACATTCTATGTATTTATCTACTTTTAAATAGAGGGCTCATGTATCCCAGACTTGCCTTGAACTTCTGGTTTGTTTATTGTTTTTATGTACCTGAGTACACCATAGCTGTCTTCAGACACACCAAAAGAGGGAATCAGATCCCATTACAGATGGTTGTGAGCCACCATATGTAGTTGTTGGGAATTGAACTCAGGACCTCTGGAAGAGCAGTCAGTGCTCTTAACCTCTGAGCCATCTCTCCAGCCCTGGAACTTCTAGGTTCTGGCATGATAAGCATGGGCTACCATGCCTATATCCATTCCTTCTACCCCATGATAGCCTCACTGTAGCTTATACCCGATTCCCAGATCCTCTGTGACAGAAATGGAATGTATCTGTTGAATATTCAGTTATATTGATAAATGATTTCCCCCCCCTACTATCAGGATTAAAACTCAGACCTCAGGTGTGCTGGCTGAATGCTCTGCCCCTGAGCTTCATCCCCAGATACGCTGATAACAAAAACAAAACCAATTTCTTTTTAGCAATGCCAGTGACTACAGTGCCTAGGGTCTCCCTGCGTGGTGGGGATTTGGTTCTACCAAACATTCTTCATCTCCAGCTCTGGAGGCTAAAGATTTTTAGTTGACTTAGAAGAAAATGAGATGAGGTAGGTCCCAAAGATAGGGCTGCAGACAGGACTCCCCAAAACAGGGAGGCATGCTTGCCTTAGCGCGTGCACACACACACAAACACACATACAAACCCGCCAGGCTCCCTTCAGAGTCAACACTGCAGGCTCAGCTAGAGTCAATATTCCAGGACTCTGACACCTGAGTTCTTAGGGGGAAGGGTTCCTAACACCACCTTCCCCAGGAGGGGCTGTGATTGGCCCCAGAGTGTTGCTGCCCACACTGCTCCTGAGTTCTTGCTCAAGCCCTGGGAGACCTGCAGCTGATGGGCCTATCGGACACCCCTTGCTCAAGGCCAACTCACAGTTCCAGGTGACGTGAATGACTGCCCTAGACTGGCCATTCACCCTTCTGTCAGCGTATCTCTCGCCCAGGAGTGACCAATCAATGCCTGATGGGGTTGTCCTCCCCCTGCCTTTGGCATTTGGCTCTTGGTCCTAGGCAGAGGTTATGACCTGCTCCTAGAACTCTGGGAGGGGGCAGGGAGCATATGGGGTGAAGATAAGGGAAAGGATGTGGCAGCTGTCACTGTCATCCAGAGCTTACAGCACAGAACTTCCTGACGCATTTTACCATGCCTTTTATTAACTCTCAAATGACTCAGGACTCCCCACATGCAATCTCCCTGAAGAGCTGAACAGATATGGGGATGTAGGGATGAGAGGAGTTGAGAGAATATTACCTTTCAGAAGGTTAGGATGGTACTGACCTTGATCAGCGAGCTGACCACAATGGCACCGGCATTAACCATGGGGTTATGGGGGATTCCTGGGGAAATGCAAACCACTTAGTCATGTCAACCACCAATGAAAGCCTACTCTATCTACATCGTTCCCACTCAGAAGCTAATCGGGTTTGGATTTGGTTCCTACCTGGATGAGAGCAAAGGCTAAGACTCAAAGGAGGTGAGGCACAGGGCTCAGGAGAAGGCACGCATGAGCCTGACCCCTGGAGACACTCACCTTCCTCATTGAGGGAGAGTTTGTTATAGCGCAGACCACTGGGTTCCTTGCCCACGAACTTGTGCACGTAGTCAGTGCCTAAGGTGCTCACGGAGATGGCGTAAGTGAGGGGCTTGACACAGGACTGCAGGCAGAAGGGGATCTTCGTGTGGCCCACAGAGTGCCTGGAGACAGACAGGTACCATAAAAGGGGTTAGATTTTGTTCCACACCTGTGCCTTCCAGCTCCTGCCCCTCACCCAGCATCTTACCGCTGACCATCCACAGTGCACAGGGAGACGCCCCAAAGGTCTGGGTTTGACTTGGCCAGGTGCGGGATGTAGGCTGCCACCTGGGCATGAATGGGTAGAGAAAAGGGACACAGGTGACTATGGAGAACAACACAGCTGTACTCGAGGTCAGAAATGTGTAGGCAAATAGGTTCCCTTTTGTGAACTGCTTCCAGAAACAACCAAGCCTTTAAACCCCGGCAACCTTACATCTCTGTAGTCCAAACCCTGGAGTGGTAGGTAGCAGTAGAACCCACGAAATATAAAAAAAATGGAAGTTCTAGGACTAGGTTCTCAGGTTCGGTCCCTGTAAGTCTCCTTGAAGTCTGGGTTGAATCTCTTTACTTTGAGACATGGTCTTCCTATGTAACAAATACCGACCTCAAACTTCTGATCCCATCTTAGCCTTACAAGAGCTGGGACTGCAGGCCTGTGCCACCAAACCCTAGCTTCTGCCATCCGTGTCCATAAAGACCTAAGTCACACGCTATTAGGATCACACGTGAAAACACATGAAACCATGTTCTCAGCTTTAGAGGCTATGCTCATCTGTCTCTGAATCCACAGCCCCAAGAAGTCTCTGAGAAGCCATGTGATTCTGGCCCAGCGCCCTCGCCCTCCCCAGTTCCCTTGGCCCTCACTTTGCCTCCAGTGAGTTCTTTGGCGTCCTCAAATATTCGATCCACGTGGCCTGTGAACTCCTCGAAGTCAGGAATGACAAACTTCTTTCGGAATGCCTGAGTCAGGAGCACAATGTTGCTGCTCACACACCTGGATCCCAGATACAAGTGTGTTAGGAGCTGGAGAGACACAGCTGGGACTCACACGGGGGCCATGGAAGTTGGGGGTAAAGAAAGTTGAAGTGTTCATCTAGTTTTGGACTAACAGCTGTGTGACTTTTTGGCGTTATCACTTTATCTCCCTAGGTTTAAATTTCCTAACCTCTAAAATGAGATGTTCTAAAGACATGGGAAGATATCCCAAGACATTCTGAGAAAAATATTAAAATCAGAATAACCACAACTATGGGCTTTAGCATTTTAGCATATATACAGCCATATATGTAGGAGGATACACAAGTCATCTTCTAGAAGCTACTAACAAAATGAAGGGTTGAACTGTTTAATTCCCAAGGCCCTTCCTCCTACAGAATCATTTTGGGGGCAATGCTCATCTTAGGGGCTCTCACTTTTGGAAGAGTTCCCGGTCCAAGAGGCCACCACTGCTGGACTCTTGGACCATGCGTTGCATCTTGCTCATGCAGTCCTGAAGTCGTGGATCTGATGTCTGCAGTCCAGTGGCCTTCAGGGCCTTTAAGGGAAAGAAGAGGTCTGGCCAGGTCAGCCAAGGACAGCAATCCATGCCTCAGTCTTTCCCAATAGATGCTGAAGTCACTCCACCCCAATTACAAATGGGTTCTGGAACTAAGCAAAAGGCACCGGAGCAGCCTTGAAGGCTAGCAAGTATCTTGTCATGTCTCATAAAGGTGTCCTCCTCTGGACTTGGAGGGAGGATGGCATTGTCTCTTTAGCCTAGACAGCCACCATCCCTCTGCATTTCCCATCCCCCGAGTGACAGTCATTAGCTACCCTGCACCATTTACCCATCCTCCTCAAAGTTTCCAGGGACTCTAAGAAATCAGGGTTCTCTGAACAGGCAGGCAGCCACTCACCGTGGTGAACTTGTGGATGGGGATGCGTTCCTGTCCCTCTGCAATAGTGTAGAAAAGCAGGTCGCCAAGCCGAGGCAGCATGCCGATGTTCGAGGCATCACTGTTTGGGGGAAGAGATGGGGAAGGCAGGAGCCTGAGGATGCCCCCTCTCCTCCACCTCCTGGAACATGGACCTGTCATATGGTGTCATCCTAGGCCTTTTCTTTGAGCCATCTGGCAGATTCTGTGATCCTAACTTTCACCCCAGCTCGAGATGTTGCTAATCTTACTCTCTAGTCTCTTTGGAAAGAAACTCTGAACTTTTCAGTCCTTTATATCATTCTACTTCCAGATGTCCAGCAAACACTGGAAACAGTGTATCCGATGTGGTTTGTGACTTTCCTTGTATTTCTCATAAGGATGGGTACAAGATGGAAACATAGAATCAGTCTGACTGTTCCCACACTCTACGTCTACAGTGAATTGGTGACTAACACTTAGACAAACTCGTCTTCCTATTTTCTCTCAAATCCACCCTCTTCTCTCCTGCGCAGTACACTGTGCTGGGAAGAGTCTTACTTTGCTCTCAATTGCTGTATGACCTTAGGTAGCCCACTTGATATTACTTATCTGTGGAATTAAGATAGAAATATCCTCTTCACACAGGTGGTGTGAGGTCTAACTTACTCATGGATCTTACTCCATGATAAACTGCCTGACATAAAGTAAACCAATCACGAACTTCCTGTCTGTTCTCTGCCACTGTATGCTTTGTCTCCATGCCAGCCCCAAAGGTCTTTCACACTGGTATAAAACTCCTAAAGCATCTAAAGCAATGGTTATCAGGCTGTAGGTCTTAACCCTTTGGGATCAAATGACCCTTTTACAGGAACGGCCTAAGACCATCAGAAAATACAAGCATTTACATTACAATTCATAACAGTAGCGAAACTAAAGTCATGAAGTAGCCGTGGAAATTATTTTATGATTGGCGCTCAGCACAGCATGAAGAACTGTACTAAAGGGTTAAAGGGTTGCGGCATTAGGAAGGTAGAGAAGTCTAAAGACTTCTATTAATGTTATCAGACTTAGAAAACTTTTTTTCCCAAGAGAATGTTTCTCTGTATGGCCCTGGTTGTCCTGGAACTCGCTCTGTAGACCAGGCTAGCCTTGAAGTCAGGGATCTATCTGCCTCTGCCACTTGGGTGCTGGGACAAAAGCCTGCACCATTATGCTCAGCTTAGACAGTTTTTTTTGGTTTGTTTGTTTTTGTTTTTTGTTGTTGTTGGTTTTTTTTTGTTTTGTTTTGTTTTGTTTTGTTTTTCGAGACAGGGTTTCTCTGTATGGCTTTGGCTGTCCTGGAACTCACTCTGTAGACCAGGCTGGCCTCGAACTCAGAAATCCACCTGCCTCTGCCTCCCAAGTGCTGGGATTAAAGGCATGTGCCACCACCGACTGGCACTTAGACAGTTTTTAAGGAGGCTGGATTTGAACTTGATATGTGGTTACGTATGATCTTGAACTACCTACATCTCCAGTGCTAGAACTATACAAGTGTTAAAAGTAACATATTCTCAGATGTCCACTGCCTTGCAATAAGATATGTTCAGAATGAAAGCCTATCCCAATAATCCCATAGCTCTTGGGAGGCAGATGTAGGAAGATCAACAAAGACCCCAAGCCAACTAGGTCTTCCCAGAAGCTCCAGGCCAGACAATGCTACTACTGGAACCCTGTCTCAAAACAAACAAACAAAAAAGAGATACAGCTGTAATCCTAGCTCTTCAGAGGTGGAGGTGAGTTCAAGTCCCCACACAGAGAGAGCTTGAGACCATCTTAGGCTATATGAAAAAACTGTCTCTAATTCTAGCTGTAGGGGATCTGATACCCTCTTCTGGCCTCTCAGAGCACAAGGTTCACAGACAGACATACATGCAGGCAAAGTATCCATACACATGAGATAAACATAAAATAAGACTTTTAAAAAACCAGTTTAAAAACTGAATATAGGGTGAGCAAGATGGTTCAGCAGATAAAAGTGCTTGCTATGCAACCCCTGCAATGTGAGCTTGACCCATGAAACCCCAGAAGCCACATAAAAGTGGAAGGAGAGAACCAACTCCACAAAGTTGTCCACTGACCTCCACATGAACACATGGCACACTGGTGCTCATATACGTATACTAAAGATCAATTAAAAACCAATTAATAAATGGAAAATATACCTTACCAAATAATATCGATATTATAATTTTATTTTTTGTTAAATTACAAGCACATACACATATAACATATATAAAATACATATGGGCTGGGCAGTGGTGGCGCATGCCTTTAATCCCAGCACTTGGGAGGCAGAGGCAGGTGGATTTCTGAGTTCGAGGCCAGCCTGGTCTGCAGAGTGAGTTCCAGGACAGCCAGAGATACACAGAGAAACCCTGTCTCGAAAAACCAAAAAAAAAAAAAAAAAAAAAAAAAAAACATAGGATATATCACAGTATTAATTAGTTATCTCTAGTACTGGATTTTTATTTTCATCTTTGATTTATCTAGGGTTTTCTTTCAGACTTAGAAAACTTTTTTTTTTTTTTCCCAAGAGAATGTTTCTCTGTATGGCCCTGGTTGTCCTGGAACTCGCTCTGTAGACCAGGCTAGCCTTGAATTCAGGGATCTGCCTCTGCCTCTTGGGTGCTGGGACAAAAGCCTGCACCATTATGCTCAGCTTAGACAGTTTTTTGTTGTTGTTGTTTTGTTTTTTTTTGTTTTTTGTTTTGTTTGTTTGTTTGTTTTTTTTTTGTTTGTTTGTTTGTTTTTTGAGACAAGGTTTCTCTGTATGGCCTTGGCTGTCCTGGAACTCACTCTGTAGACCAGGCTGGCCTCGAACTCAGAAATCCGCCTGCCTCTGCCTCCCAAGCGCTGGGATTGAAGGCGTGTGCTCTTCTCTATGTAGGCCTGGTTGTCCTCCACTTACTATGTAGTTCAGGCAGTCCTCGAACTCACAGAAATCCGCCTGCCTCTGCCTCTTGAGTACTGGGACAAAAGGCATTTGCCACCACACCCAGCCTGGTGCACTGAGAGATTAGAACAAACCAGGTACCCTGGAACTAGGGTTATGGGTAGTTGCTCTAACTACCAAGTGGGTGCTTGGGAACTGAGCATGGGCCTCTTCAAGAGTATCAAATATTCCAAGGCTGAAGAGCTGGCTCAGTGGTTAAGTGCAGTTGTTCTTGTAGAGGACCTGGGTTCAATTCCTACTACCCACATAGTGGCTCACACCATCTGTAACTCTGGTTTTAAGGGATCCAACACCTCCTCTGACCTCAGCAGGTACCAGGCTTGCATGTGGTACACAGACATATGTATAAAGCAAAACACCCACATACATTTTTTTTTTTAAGTTCATAAATCGAGCAGGGTGGTGGTGGCACATACCTTTAATCACAACACTGGGAAGCACTGGGAGACAGAGGCAGGAGGATATCTGTCAGTTTGAGGACAGTCTACTGAGTGAGTTCCAGGTCAGCCAGGGTTACACAGGGTTACCCAAAGAAATTCTGTCTCAAAAAAAGAAAAAAAAAAGAAAGAATAAAAGAGAGAGAAAGAAAGAAAAGAAACAAAAAGTATCAAGTGCTCTTAACTCCTGAGCCAACTCTCTAGCACCTAGAATAGTATCCTTTTTAAAAACAGAATAAAATGAAGCTAAGTATTTTATTTTTAAGTGTTTCCTAAAATTTATGTGTAAGAATGTCCATGTGAGAGCCTGGGATTTAAAGATGGTCGTGAGCCATCATGTCGTCTGCTAGGAATCAAACCCAGGTCTTCTGCCAGAGTAACAAGTACTCTGAATGTCTGAGTCACCTCTTAAGCCCTAAATCATATATTTTTAAATAATCAGAATTACTATGTATTTCCTCTTTGCCAACCTCCTCTACCCTCCAAACACAGAAACCTCTCTCACTCTGTTAATCCCTCTACCCAGGGAGCTAAGGTTCAAGACCTTCACCAAAAAGTTCCCTAGAATACAAGCAGCCACAGAAAACTAGGTCTCCTAAAAATATTCTGTCACAGCCAGGTGGTATGCCTTTAATCCCATCACTCGGGAGGCGGAGACAGGTGGATCTCTGAGTTAGATGCCAGCCTGGGCTACAGAGTGAGTTCCAGGACGGCCAGGGCTACACAGAGAAAGCCTGTCTTGAAAAAAAACAAACAAATAACAAAATTCTGTTATTTACTGCAGTGAATTGTGATGTGTACAGGGTACCCAGGTATGCCTCTGGCTCCCCCACCCCAAAGTCCATACAAAGGGGTTAAATGGTATTTGCTTATCCCACCATATTGGTGGTGAGGGAGTTTGCTGCATCGATCTGGTTCATTTAATTATGGTGTGCATATGTTTCTAATATCATTAAGTAGATGTGATGGAGAAAATGGTCCGTTTCCTATTCTGCTATAATAAGGCAGGAGCTACCAGGACAACGTCCAGCTGGATGTCTGAGGATAACAAGATTTCATACTTTGAAAACACTTTCATCTTGGGGGTGGGGAGAAAGCCCAGCCGCTAAGCATTCTTGGGCAGTGTGTGTGCTGGACTTGCCAGGGCGGGAGATCGACCTCCTGGGTTGAAGACGGGCTCAAAGGGGAGAAAAAAAAATCTTCAATTCGTAGAGACTGAGCAACATAATAGCTCTGATTGGTTTAGGAAATGTCTCACGATTTTCCCATTTATGAATAATCAAAGCATTCCAAAACCAAGTTGGAAACTTCATTACCAGTGTTTTTGACTGCACGTAAGATATTATTCCACGGTTAAGCTCTGCTACAAAAACACTCTGGACACATACGCACATACGTGCGCATCAGCAATGACGCACACCACACATTACCCACTGACGACACACAGAAACAAGAAACCCCACACAGTCAGACCCAAGTGCACTTGGACCTGGGGCAGGAAGTTGTTCGATATCACAATATTCCCTAAAATACCCGGACCAGAGAAGAAAGAGAGGCTGGGAATGGGCAGGTGTGCACTTGGCCCTGCACTCAGACACGTGCACCAAGCAACACTCCGTGCCCATCTGCATTCCCAAATAAGTACGCACCTTGGACAGGCATCATCTCGAAGACCGACCTGCCCAAACGCCCTCCCGGGCGGACAGCACCTGACCGCCCGAGCGCGGCGGACCCAAAGCCCCACATCTAAAGGAAAAGGCATCGCAGGCTAGTGAGCGCGGAGAGGAGATGAGATGCGCTCGCTCTCTGGGGAAGGAGACTCCCAGGGAGCTAGCGAGAACGACAGCGGGAGTGGGAGCCAGCCTGTCCCCTGCCCTGTCCCGCGAGCCTTACTGATCCGAGTGCTGCGGCTGGTGGCTGTGCGGCGTCCCCCTGCCCTGCGCCGCGGCCTCACCGAGGTAGTACCGGACACCCCCGCCCAGGAGCGGGCCCCGGCTCCGGTGACCCCAGCCTTCCCACCGGCCGTGGCTACTCGCGCGGCTCAGAGCGTTCTGCAGAGCCCTCATGGAGCGCATGCCCCCGGCGCGCCGCCCGCTCGGCCCGGGCGCTCCAGACGTGCGAGCCGCGGCGAAGAGGGAGGGGCGGAAGAGTGACCGGCGAGAATAGGAGCCGGGGAGCAGTCCCGGGGCCAGCCAAGCCTGCGGGGGGGAGGACCGGCCGGGTGGGAGGGGTTGGGGTCCGGGGAGGGGCCGGTCCGGGGCAAATCCGGCCCCGCAGGTGCACCCATAGCCCCTTCACGGCCTCCAGCCAGGAGCGCTACGGGTTCGATTCAGGAGAGGCTGGAGGCGGCTGGGCGGGGAGAAGGCGTGTCCAGGAGTCAAAATGGACAGGGACCGTGTCCAATCACTGAGGAGGAGGAACGCTGGGAGGCGGGGAAAGGCGCGGGACGCTGGAACAGTCAGGACACCCGCGCGTCCGCGTTGTAGTAGGGAGGATCGGCCTCTACGCAGTCGGAATTCGTAGCAACGCGCCAGTGCCGGAGACGATAGTGCGCTCTGGTGCAGATGAAAATACTACTCGGGAGAGGAAGATGAAAGCGAGCAGGATGCGGGAGCCACGTAGTGACCTTCGACAGTCGAAGGCCAGGGGTGGCCGGTGCGCACTTACAGGCTGTGCGGGCTGCAAACACCCCATTCACGGACGCGCGCCGGCGGTGAGTGGACAGAAAGCCCGTCCGGAAACAAACCGCCGCGCTTCAAAGCTGTGCGTCACGGAGCTCAGGGTCTTAGGTCATTTGGTGGCTGCGAAGGATTTATAGTCTCTCTCTAAAGGTCACGCATTAAAATGAGACAGTGAACTCGAAACCTTTTTTTATTGTTTTACTGACAGAGTTTTGGGATTATAGCCCCTGTTGCCTGCCGTAGCACTCAGTTTGTAGCCCGTGTTGGCCTCGAATTCGTGGCCAGCCTTCTACCTCAGCTTCTCAAATGCTGGGATTACAGGTGTGTGCAACACACACCACACACACGCAAATACACAGGACCCCCTCAAAAAAGTATTGAAACACAAAACATGTACGTGTCCCCCAATTTTATTTTATTTTTTTTAAGACCGTGCCTCTCCGTGTATCTCCTGGAACTCACTAGGTAGACCAGCCTGACCTCAAACTCACAGATCCGCCTACTTTAGCCTCCAGAGCGCTAGGATTGAAGGTGTTTGCCACCACTTCTGGCTTGTGGTCTGTTTTGATCACTCACCCCAATCGTTCTCCTGGGTGGAGAAAATGCTCAAAAATAAGGAGAATTAAAGGTGTGGTGGTCAGCACTCCTGGAGTCCCACCACCAGGGATGTGGAGACAGGAGGGTCAGTAGGTCATCTGCCACAGAGTTCAGGGCCCGCGTGGGCTGCGAGAGCTTTCACTCACGTGACAACAGCCCCTCACAGCACTTTGGCTTAGCAGGAATCATATTAACAGCTATTATTGAGTGTGTATGGTATACCAGTTTCTCTCTCCCTAGCAGTGGCCTATGGAGCAGTTACTAGGGTTTGTTTTGAAGAGAACAAATCAAATTGGAACCCTGACGCCTCGTTGGGTCTTTATGCCTTTACGCTTGTTCCCAAACCTGACAACTACTCAGAAGATGGTGCTCATGACCCCCCACCCTTAAATAAATGTTTTTTAAAAGTCTATTTAAAAGAAAATTAACATGACTTGCATAAGACAACCTAGAACCAGAAAGTAGACAGAAATCTGTGATTACAAGCTTACTTCTCCCAGAAGCCTCCTCCAAAACCAACAACTGAATTAACCCCGAAGAAAACTGCCTCACTCGTAAAAGAGGTATTCTATGCTATGAAATAGTACTGGGAGCTGTCTCTTGAGCTGCGCAGGCTACACTACAAAACATTTAACTTTTGAATTTAAGTAACCAAGATCCTGGTCAGGAATGGTGGCAGTACAGTCTTTGTGGGTCCCAACCTCTGAGGAACTTAGGCAGGGGGATAGGAAAGCAAGCTCCATGAGGCTGTGCAAGGAGACCTTGCCACAAACAAAATGTAACCATGGGAAAATAAACATGAAAGCCATGCTCCAGCGTGTCCCAGAGCAGCGGGTCTTTGCCCTACCGTGTGGAGGGTGTATTTAGTTGGAAACCAGGTGGACCTTCCGTTTGTTTTTCCTTCTGTTAGCTCTGTTCCCTGTACGGCTTATCTGCTGTCTTATCCAGAGCGCCTCCTCTAATTCACACACTACAGTTTGCTGCCCTGCTCCTGACTTTGCCCCCCAAAGCAAACTTTTGCTTTTTAGAAAGGGTGTCTGGTGGATTGCCCTTGAACCTCTCATCCTTCTGCTTCTACCTCAAGTGCAGGGATTATAGACCTAAGTCACTTTCCCTAGCTTTATTCCAGACTAGAGACTGAACCAAAGGATTCTTGCATGCTGGGTAAGCAGTGTTCCAGCTCGGTGTCCCTGTCCATTGTTTTGGTGTATGAGATGGGGACTAGTTATATTGCTGGGCTCAAATTTGCTGCCTCATGTCTCAGTCTCCTGAGTGGCTGAGATTACACACATATGTGACACCATGCCTGATTCAATTAAGAGTCTCTCGAATGTTCAATATAAACAATTCACTGTTAGTTGTGTGTGTGTGTGTGTGTGTGTGTGTGTGTGTAAGAGAGAGAGAGAAAGAGAGAGCGCACAAGTGAGCTTGTACACACATGGAGAACAGAGGTGAACCCCAGGTATCTTTCTCAATGGATATATACCTAGTCTGTTTTTAAAGTTGTAAATTTTTTTTTGAGGCGAGGTCTCATTGTGTAGCCCAGGCTGGCCTGGAACTCACAGAGATCCACCTTCCTGTACCTCGTAAGTACTGGTATTAAAGGTGTGTGTCTGGCTTTTCTCTCTTATTTCTATAGTGTTTTGCGTGTGTGTGTGTGTGTGTGTGTGTGTGTGTGTGTACACCTAGGGCCTCTGGAGACCAGAGAGGTGACCAGAGTTACAGATGATTGTGAGCTCCCATATGGGTGCTGGGAACTGAACTTGGGTCCTCTGCAAGAGCAGCAACTGTTCTTAACCAGTGAGCCATCTCTCCAGCCACCACCACTTCCTCATCTCATTTTTTGAGTGAGGATCTCTCACTGAACCTGGACCTAACAGATTCCTCTAGACTGGATGGGCAGCAACACCTCACCTTGACACCGGAGTCACAGATTCCCAGTTTTTATGTGGGTGCTGGGATCTGAACTCAGTTCCTTAAGTTTGCATGGCCAGAACCTTATGCACTAGACCATCTTCCCAGCCCTTAATTAGGGGTTTCTAAAATATGCAACAGGCTTATACTTATTTCACTGGAAAATTGTTATTTCTCTGAAGCTTTTAGATCTGTTCAGGAGAAAAATGCCACAGGTTAGAGGATTTCAAATTATTACCCAGAAGATAATAGCTTCCTTTATATCCCTGTTTCTTTGAGTTAGCTTCTCATATAACTAGCAGCGAGTTTCTGCTTTGTTGCATTTTTTTCCCTTTAAACGGGAGCTGACTGGGTAAAGACTTGCCTCTAGAAGTACCCCCAGGTGCATTTTGATCTTTTGAGGTAGAGACTGAAGGAGAAATGGTTCAAAGCCAGCCTCTACCACACAGTGATCCCCCACTTCAAAACTCAGCAACAGAACAAACGGCTCAGTGGATAAAACACTTGCTGTTCATACCTGAATTCAGCAGCCTGAGTTTGATCCCTGGAACCCATGTAAACTGAAAGGGGAGAGACGACCCCACAGTGTAGTCCTCTAACTCACACATATATTGACTCCCCACCCCCCCACCCCCCAAAATTAAAAATATATCACCTTCCTCCCTCCAACTTCTGATCTACTTAGACTGGTTCCTAAAGGAAGCATGACCTGCTTTGCCCAGCAGATGGCAGTGTTTCTCCTAGTATTCATTGGAGTTCGCTTTCCCATCGAGACAAATCTAAAAAGCCTGAAAATGATATTCTGTCAGCAAGCATTCTTGAATCTAAATTATATTTGGATAGTGTCCTGGTTGTTGTTTTTTTTTTCAGCTTGACATAAGCTGGAGTTATTTGGAGAAAGGGAACCTCACTTGAGAAAATGCCTCAATCAGAATAGCCTGCAGGCAAGTCTGTAGGGTGTCTGGGGGTGGGGAGGAGTTCTTGATCACTGATGTGGGAAGGCCCAGCCCACTGTAAGTAGTGCTACCCCTTTGAGGGTGATTCTGGGTTGTATGAAAAAGCAGTCTGTGCAAGCCAGTACGCTGCATTTCTTCCTGGCCCCTGCTTCCCAACATTTGAGAAGCTGACTTCCCTTCAGGATAAACTGTGGTAGGGGCATGTAAGTTGAAAGAAATCCTTCCCCACTGTTAGCAGTCTGTCTAAACTCCACCCCACAATTACCTGGCAATAGCCAGGTAAGCACCTCCCCACAATTGCCAGGTAGGCCTGACCCACTGTAAAAGGGGCTGCTTGCCCTTCTCCTCCTCCTCTTGATCTCTTGGGCTGTTCCCTTCCCTTCTGCCCTTCCCCATTCCCTCTCTCCATGTGCTCATGGCCAGCCTCTACTTCTTTACTCTCTCCCTCTCTCTCCCTCTCTCTGCCTCTACTACCCTCTTAATTCCCCTCCCCATGCCCTGAATAAACTCTATTCTATACTATACCGGTCTTGTGGATGTTCCCTCAGGGGACATACCCTTCTCCCATACCTCAACACACACCCATGGAAAATATTTTCTCTCTCTTTATCTTTTATAAAACACATTGCCCACCCTTGTTGCTTTGGTAACGGTGTTTTATCACAGCAATACAAAGCCAAGATAGGAAAGATTAGAAGATCAGCCTCCAGGTGGAGCACGCCTTTAATTCCAGCACTTGACAGAGTCAGATGGCTGCCTGAGTTCAAGGCGAGCCTGGTCTACAGAGTGAGTTCAAAGGCAGCTAGAGAAACCCTGTCTCAAAACAAAACAAAACAAAACAAAACATACTGACAAAATGAGTCCTTACTTCACAGATGTTCACAATCTGGGAGCAAGATGTAAGAGTGGGTGGGGCTGGGTGTATTTCAGTGTTAGAGTGCTGGTCTAGCATGCAAGACACCCTGGATTTGCTTGTCAGAACTGAAAAAAAAAAGTTAGGGCTGGGTGTAGGAGGCGGTGAAGGCTGATCTCACTAGTCAACTTGACACACCCGGGGAGAGAGAACCTTTGTTGAAGAGGCTGTCCTATTAGCTAGTCTTTGGATTGCTAGTTTATATAGAAGAGCACACCCCACTGTGGGCAGTGCCATCTATAGGTAGATGGGCCTAGGCTGTATAAAAATATCTAGTGGAACAAGCCAAAGAGAACAGTAAGCATCTACTCTCTGCTCCAGTTCCTTAAGACTGAACATGGAAGGTCCTTAAGACTGCAGCATGGAAGGGTAAGCCCAAGAAGCCGTTTGCTGCCCCAAGTTCCTGTGTTTGTCACAAATAATTTGAGTACTGAGGAGGCTGAGGTGAGAGACTGAATCCTGTTCCAGCCTGGTGATACAGTGAGACATTGTCTCAAAAAAAATTATAAGATTGGGGGGGGGGGGGAGCTGGAGAGATGGCTTAGTGGTTAAGCACACTGACTGCTCTTCCAGAGGTCCTGAGTTCAATTCCCAGCACCCACATGGTGGCTCACAACCATCTGTAATGGGATCTGATACCCTCTTCTGGTGTGTCTGAAGGCAGCAACAGTGTACTCACATACAATAAATAAATCATAAAATAAAAAAAAAATCTTAAAAACCCACAAATATGTTATGTGAATATTTAAAAATCTTATGACAAGATTCAATGTAAAAGAGGTGGGTGTGAGCCTCTGAAAAGTCAGTGAGTGTGTGTGATACCTCATTCTTCAAATGCCTGCATTTGAACCAGAGAGGCAGGATCAGGCGTTGAAGGCTCATCCTTCAAAGCTATTTTGAGGCCAGGCAGGACTATATAAGATCTTGTCTTCAAAGGAAAAACAAACAGGGTGTTGTGGCACATGCCTGTCATAAGAAATGGGGAAAGAATCGAGAGTCAGAAAAATCTAGATTCCGAGCACACACCTGTGATCCCAGTGGTCTGGAAGCTAAGGAAGTTTTGTTTTGCCGGCATGTACACGAACCCCTTTCATGCAGTGCCCATGGAGGCCAGAAGAGGGCGCTAGACCCTGTGGAACTGGAGTTACAAGTGGCTGTTAGCTGCCTGCCCTACATACATGCTGATAACCCAGACTCCAATTCCCTGTGGCAGCAACGAGCGCCCTTAGCTGCTGAGCCGTATCTCCAGTCACAAGATGATCATGAGTCAGAGGTCAGTCTGGGCTCTGACCCAGAACACAGGCCTTTTCCCAGGTCACTATCTCACATCCGCTCTTCTGAATACCATTCTTGTCTTCCTTTTGCATATGAAATGGGTGTTGTGTGCATGGTGCATGCTTGTGTGTATATGGGCACACATGTATGTGTAGATACACATGCGTGCATGCATGTGGAGACCCAGGGTCACCATGATGTGTCTGCTTTGATTACACTCCACCTTAGGTGTTGAGAAAACATCTTTGATTAGTGTGGCTATCCAGTTCTTCTGGGAATTCCCTTTCTCTGCCTCCCAAGTACTGGGATTACGGCAGCTAACTGACTGAACCAGCCTGTACCTGGCTAGAGTCTAACACAGCTGCAGGTAATCCATTCATCTCTGTTCTTCACCCTCATCTGGAAGGGCCAATAGTGACATCACAGACATCTTTCATCAAACAGATAAAGTCCATCTAGCTCCAAATCCTTTACTTGTGATTCTTATTTAAAAGTGTATTTTTATCTTATTTTGTTTTGAAGCAGGATCTTGCTGCGTAGCTTAGAAGAGCTCATGCAATTGTCCTGCTTCAGCTTCTGAGTAGTGGGAACATTCATGAGTGTTGTTACACACAGTAAAGGAGAGTGTGTGTGGTGTGTGTGTGTGTGTGTGTGTGTGTGTGTGTGTGTGTGATGTAGTCTAGGTTGGCCTGGGAGTCATTACGTAATTGAGACTGTTCTCCTGTTCTCCAGCCCTGAACACTTTTGCGTCTGTATCCCAAGAGCTGGGATTCCAGGCAACCACACCTACCGCAGTGTTACATTCTTCACAAAATGACCTCCAGGACAGTTTGGGCAACTTTGTGAAACTGTGTATTTAAAAAAAGAAAATGTGCTGGAGAGACGATGACTCAGAGGCTAAGAGTGCTTGCTGTTTTTCCAGAGGACCCGAGTATGATTTCCAGCGCCCACATCTGAAGTCACACAGCTGCCAGTAACACCAGCTGCAGGGGATCCAACCCCCTCTTCTAGTTTTGGCAGGCATGTAGTCACAAGCAATAAACAAAACAAAAACCACTTTTTGTGGTTGTTTTTTGTTTGTTTGTTAGTTTGTTTTACTGAGACAATGTCTCTCTTTGAAGCCCTGGCAGTCTTGGAACTCACTATGTAGATCAAGCTAGCCTCATATTCAGTATAGATTTGCCTGCCTCTGCCTCCCAAGAGCTGGGAGTATGTGTGCAACCACACCCAGTAAGAGTAAGTTTTTGTTTTTTTCAGTGCATGTTCTAGAGAGATTACAAACTTGGCTAGACTGAGTCAGGTGGGATAAATTCCCTTTTCCTAAAAGTTACCACAAATTATTTCTACTCCCCTTTTCAAAACAACTCTTAGGCTGGGCACAGTGGTCCTGCCTGCAATCCTACCTACTTGGAGGGTAATTAGGAGTTTGAGCTGGGAGCCAGACATGGTGAGATTCCCCTCACAAGAAAAAGACAAGCAAAAGAAAACAAAGCAGAAAGAACTCTAGTGCTGCCTCATGAGAACTAAGAATTAGAAACTGATTAAACAGAGAAAAACAAGAGCACTGTAAAGAGAAGCAGGAAGGAGTCAGAGCACAGGTGCCAGAGGCTCGGAATTCTCCCTCCTCCCATGTACTTTCTGAGCAGAGCCCCAGAACCCTGCTACCTCCCCATCTCCTCCACAAAACCCTATACCTCCCTTTAAAAATATAAAAATCTACTAGGGTGAAGCTCACAGGTAGATGCTTGATTTTAGATCTAGGGTTGACATCCAGCAACGTAAAAATGTGTATGTGCTCACCAGAACTGCAGTTTCCATAGAGTGTTGTTTATGCCCTTTAACCTAACTTTTTAAAAAAAATATTTTTAAAGATTTATTTATTTATATGAGTACACTGTTGTTATCTTCAGACACACCAGAAGAGGGCATCAGATCCTATTACAGATGGTTATGAGCCACCATGTGGTTGCTGGGAATTGAACTCAGGACCTCTGGAAGAGCAATCAGTGTTCATAACCACTGAACCATCTCTCCAGCCCCTTGACCTAACTTTTATATCAGTTTGTACATCTGGGTAAATTTACTTTTGTGGCTCTAGATGTATTGGACAGACTATAAAAGCTAGTAGGATATCTAGGGGGAAGGATGACTTTTATGCATCTCAAGACTTAACTGCTGTCTCCCCTTCTTTTTCTGAAGCATTTCTGTAGCCCAAGCTGGCTTCAGATTCACCATGTAGCTGAGCAGAACCTTGAACTTCTGATTTTCCTGCTTCTACCTCCCAAGTGCTCAGATTACAGGTGTGTATCAATCATGCCTGTTTTAAACCTTTTTTCCATTTAAAACTTTGTTTCTCTTTTGAAGCTCTAGGACCGTTTTATCAGAATTAGAGGAAAACAACAGGGCAGCAGGCTATCGGTCTGGGCAGAGACTGGGAGGAGGGAGATGGATTAAGTTAGGGTCCAAGAAAGCAGGCAGATCCATCAGTGGAGGTCCATAAGCAGCTGCATTGTGGAGAGAATCATCAGAGAAGAACTGAGAGTATCCACAGAAAGGAGGAATCTTGCTTAGGAGTTGAGCCACCATCTAAAGAGATGGGGGTGCGGGGAGGAACTCCCAGGAGTCCTAGGATAATCTTAGTATTTAAGTTAGTTTACATTTACCATCATTTGGTGTGTCTGTGCACTCAGACCAACATGTGCTATGAAATGTGTATGCAAACCAAAGGACAACTCTGGAGAGTTGGTTCTCCTAACTGTAGATTCAAGGTTTTGAACTCAGGTTTCAGGTTTGTGCAACAAATATCTTTACAATCCAAGACATCTTGCTGGTGCATAGTATAACTTTGGATGTAACTAAGATGCTAGTTTTTGGCAATGTCCACTCAAGGTCTTCAAATATTGGTTACATGGTATTTAAAAGGATACACATTGGAGACTGTAACTAATCATAATGGGACTGATATGTGTTTACTGAGCTGTGGAGGTGTTCACTGAGCTCAAGAACTTCCTACCAGTTCCTTACATGTTGCTTCACTTTGTTTCGTTTATACTTGTGGGAAATAGGTAATTATTTACTCCACTTTACAAAGCAGAAAAGGCCAGTATACAAGGGACTATCTCTTACAAGGGTAAGATAGCTCAGCAAGTAGAGCTGCTTGTGCATTGGCCTGGGGACCTGAGTCCAATCTCCCCTCCCACAGGTGGCTGGAGGGAACCAGTCACAACTCTTGAGAGTTGTTCTGTGACTATAAGCATACTATGGAATTTGAATATGTAGACGTACACACAAACACGCAAATAAATAAATAAGTCAGGCAGTTGTGGTGTATACCTTTGATCCCAGCACTTGGGAGGCCGAGGTAGGGGAATCTCTGGATTACAGGCCAGCCTGGTCTATAAAGCAAGTTCCAAGATGGCCTGGGCTACTATGAATACACTGTTGCTGTCTTCAGACACACCAGAAGAGGGCATCAGGTCCCATTACAGATGGTTGTGAGCCACCATGAGGTTGCTGGGAATTGAACTCAGGACCTCTGGAAGAGCAGTCAGTGCTCTTCTTAACCTCTGAGCCATTTCTCCAGCCCTATAAAATATTTTAAAGGTTTCAAATAGCCTGACAGTGATGGCACATTCCTTTAATCCCAGCACTTGGGAGGCAGAGGCAGGTGGATTTCTGAGTTTGAGGCCAGCCTGGTCTACAGAGTGAGTTCCAGGACAGCAGGACAGTCAGGGCTATACAGAGAAACCCTGTCTCAAAATAAATAAATAAATAAATAAATAAATAAATAAATAAATAAATAAAAATAAAAGTCTCAGACATGTGAAGTTTTCGTAGGGTCAGTTTGCTTGTGAGTTTAGGGACTGGACTAGAATGTTAACAAAACCTTGCCTCTGGAAAGAAAAAACTGTTTAATGTTTTCATCACAAATAATAAATGTTTAAAGGGAGAGAAGTTCAACCTAATCTAAATATTATACAATGTATACATATGTAAAAACATTGACTGATATTTGTTAGTATGTGTTTTATGTTTTTATGTACCAGCGGCAAGCTGGGTGCAGTAACTCTTCTTGTCTATCATTCAAGAGGAAAGAACCTTAGCAGGATTGACCTATAGGCTAGCCTGGGCTACAGAGTGAGACTCTGACTCAAAATAAAACAGAAAAAATTTTATTAAAAAAACAAACATTTTTTGTTTTCTTTTTTTTTCCTTTCCCTTTCTTTGTTTCTTTCCTTGTTTCTTTCTTTCTTCTTTTCTTTTCTCTTTTTCTTTTTAATTTTTCCAGACAGGGTTTCCTGGAACTTGCTTTGTAGACCAGGCTGGCCTCAAACTCAAGAGATTCACCTGCCTCTTCCTCCAGAGTCTGGGAGTTAACCACACCCAGCCTTTTTTGTTTTTCTAGTTCTTTGTTTGTTTGTTTGTTTTTTGAGACAAGGTCTCCCTGTGTAGCCCAGGCTGTTCTGGTACTGGCTATACTGAGATAACCACTTACATCCTTTAGGATGACTGTTCTAAAACAAGAAGGAGTTGGGATATTATGAATGAAAACTTCTGAGGGTGGAAAAGGAAGTTTCTGAAAGATCTGGTGTCCCTGAGAGATGCGATTATTTACTTATTTAGTGTATCGGGTTGCCATTTCCATTCTCAGTTGTATTTCCCACACTGAGGCTGTTCCCACCCTTCCTGTGTCCCTTGAGTTGAGCAGGCACTTCCTGTCCTGTTGGAAATGAAAGTTAGGAGTTGGGGGTAGCCGCGCTCGTATTTATTCTGCAGCATGCCGGCACTGTCTGTTCCGTTATCACAGCAAAGCAGCCGCAGGAAAAACAGAGAGCAGAGCTTTGTTTTAGTGAGAGTCTGGGCTTAATGTCTGTTGTGACAAAGACGAGTTAATTTACTTCTGGATAATGTGTGTGGTGGCTGTGGGAGGCCTGAGGAGGGGCTCTGAAGGCATTCAGTCTTCCTCCCTGTTCTAGGTGGATGGGTAGGCTTCCTTGGTACCACTCCTAAGTTTTTTTTTTTTTTTTTTTCTTGTTACAACTCCTCATTTGAGGTTGAGGTGAGTGTTACTGTAGTTGTGTGAGATTCTTGATACTTAAGTTATACTCTTCTTGCTTTCCTTCTTTGTGAAACATGCTTTTTAAAGAGTTATGATTTGTCTGTTTGACAGCTCAGAGACGACAGCCTAACTCTGTGAACGTCATTCAACTTGGCTATAAATTCCATACCTGGTGAGTTTTTATCCTTGTTTAAGCTTTGTGGGTCTTAAGGGCTAAGAAATAGTAGATTAAAAAGTCCAACAGCTGGGCAAGATGGTGCAGGAAACTTATCACTCAGGAGAGCGGCATGATGGTTAGGAGTTCAGGGTTTTTCCCCCGGTTAAGTGGAAATCAATGCCAGCCTGGGATATATAAGACCCTGTCTGAAAAAAGTACTAAACAGGGCTGGAGAGTTGATTTAGTGGTTAAGAGCTATTATAGAGAACCCAGACTTGATTCTCAGCACCCACATGGTGGCTCACAAGCATCTTTAACTCCAGTTTTAGGGAGTCTGCTGCCTACTTCAGAATTCCTACTTGTGTTCCTACACAGAGAAACCCTGTCTTGAAAAACCAAATAAATACATATATATTTTTTTTTAAGTTCTCAGACATGTGAAGAAGTTAGTTCCGACCCCCAGGAACACATGTGGTACATAATACTCATAAACAATTAGATACATTAACTTTTTAAAAAAGAATGAGGTATATGCTGGAAGGGTGGGGATGTGCCTCTGTGGCAGACTGCTAGATCATCCAGTGCAACAAGTCAGCCAGACCTAAACCAAACACACACATACACAATGGGGACGATCGTTCATGTGTGTCTGTGTGTCTGTGTGTCTGTGTGTCTGTGTGTGTGTATAGTAATATTGCACTAAGGAGACAGGGCGATATGGAGTTTGAGGTCAGTGAGCACTACAGAGTGAGACTCTATCTTACATAAACAAGTAATTAAATAAATCACAAAGTTAAGTAAGACAGCCCCCACTTGTGCTGAAGGTTTAGCTTAGTGATTGGGAGAGCCCTTGCTTAGCATGCTGGGGGCTTTGGTTTTGATCCCTATTTATTTTATTTAAAAATAAATAAGTAAATAAATAATAACAGAATCAAAAGCTTCCACTTGTTCCAAAAACAAATCACAAAGCATTGAGGTTCGTGGACTTGTTCTATGGATGACGCCTTCCTGCTGGGAGATTCTGAAACAGGAATGGTCACCCCAGACATAATGGAACAAAGACTCTGAAATTATTTCCATTGTATATTTAATTTGTTTATGCCTTTTGACATACTCACCTTTGTCCTCTTTTATTATGTTTAAAATTTTTTGTGGGTTTTTTTTTGTGCATGTATCTCTCTGTGTGTGTGTCTCTGTGTGTGTGTCTCTGTGTGTCTGTGTGTGTGTGTGTTGGGGACAAATTTCAGGAGTAGGTTCTCCCTTGTACCCTGTGGGTCCCAGGAATTGAATCCATATCTTTCAGTACCCTTACCTGCTGAACCATCATCCAAAAAAAAGTGTAGCCTAAGCTGGCCTCTTCCCTAACCACCTTAGTGGATCCTACATACTGGATCACTGTGACCTTGGCTGGCCTCAGGCTTTTGGTGCTCTCTCTTCGTGCGTGCTGGGGCTACAGCTTTAACAGAGTGTCAGCATTCCTAGGCCATGCTCTTCCTGTCTCCTTATCACTATTATTTTTAAGATCTATTTTTAAACATATATATATTTTAAAGATTTATTTATTTTATGTGCGTACACTGCTGCTGTCTTCAGACACACCAGAAGAGGGCATCGGATCCCATTACAGATGGTTGTGAGCCACCATGTGGTTTCTGGGAATTGAACTCAGGACCTTTGGAAGAGCAGTCAGTGTGCTTAACCACTAAGCCATCTCTCCAGCCCCTAAAATCTATTTTTTTTTTATGTTAAAAAAAATTGGCTTGGCAATGGTGGTGCACGTCTTTAATCGAAGCACTTGGGAGGCAGAGACAGGCAGATTTCTTATGATTTCCAGGCCAGCCTGGTCTACAGAGTGAGTTCCAGAATATCCAGGGCTACACAGGAGAACCCTGTCTCAAAAAATTAAATTAAATTAAATTAAATTAAAAAAATTGTGTGTGTGTGTGTGTGTATATGTATGCATATGTGTACACATGTGTATATGAGAAAGGGGGAGGGAGAGAGAGTGCACATGTATGAGAATGCTGGTGTCCATGGAAGCTAGTGTCCATGGAAGTGGCTGTGAGTCACTTGATGTTGCTGGGAATCAGCTGTGCTCTCCTGGAGTAACAGCAGTGCTCTTAACCCCTGAGCCAGCTCTCCAGCCTCCATATCTTTCTTACTGCATCAAGATCACCCTGCATATAAACTAGTCTGAGCTCTGAGCTCTTACACACCATATCTCAGTATCATCTTCTTTGCACGCTCTGGAAGGCAGAGTCAAGAGGGTCCTTTTACATCAAGCTTGAAATCTTTAAAAAATTATGTTATTCCATTTATTTATCTTTGTATGTGCATGTGTGGGCATGTCACATTGGGTGCTGAGGTCAGGAGAGAACAATTTTTGGTAGCTGGTTCTCTCCTTCTACCATGTAGATCTGGGGACCCCAACTTAGGCCTGGCAACCTACTAAGTCATTTTGCAGGCTAAGTTTGAAACCTTGTAGCTGAGATCTCAGGGAAAGAAAGCTTCAAATCAAAACAAAACCACAACAAAAAAAAAATTGTCTTTTCATTGATAATAGGGTAATTGTCTTTTTTTTTTATAATAATCAGAACTTGTTCATGGAGAAATAGAACTCTTCTTTCTATCTTGAACTAAGCCTATGAAAAACAAACCAAAACAGAACATCCCGGGCATTAGGACCCAGTGTAAGTGGCTTGTCCTGACTTTGGGTTAACTTCTCTCAGTGACGTAAGGAGCAGACCTAGCTCATTCTTCCCCGCAGCCCCCCCCCCCACTCCCTCCCTCTCTCTCTCTCTCTCTCTTGCTTGCTCCTTTTCTCCTCTTTCTCCTCCCCCTCCCTTCTCCCTTCCCTCCCTCTTTCCCTCCCTTCCTCTCTCCCTCTCCCTTTCCCCCTCCCCTTCTCCCTCCCTCTTTCTCCCTCCCTTTCCTTCACTCTCTTCTTTCTCTCTCTCAGCTCCGTAACAGTAAAGAAAAAATGCTGTTATCAGTGACTTCCAGGCCTGGGATTTCGACTTTTGGCTATAACAAGAACAACAAGAAGGTAGGAAAAAGTGCTTTTGGGGAATCCAGCTACTTCCTCTCCTAGGGATCCCGGAGCGCCCTTGGTTTTAGAATTCTCCTTTAAGAGGGGAACTAGATTCCTCTCTTCCCCCTTCAGCGCCTCTCCTTCCCCCGCGTCTTCCCTGCCTTTTTGCACCTGGTTCTGGAGTTAAAGGAATTTAGAGCAGAGGTTTGTGAGTCTGGAGGAGGAATAAAAACAACCAACTTTGCAAGTTTGTATCTTCTGAAACGAAGTTAGTCTGACTGTCTGCTGCTGCGCTAATGGTCCTGGGGATAGTCTGACAACTCAGACCTTGTCCCTAGGCTTACTCCCAGCAAGATTATTTTATCATTTTGGTTAATTGCATCCACCCTTACCCCCGTCTCACTTCGCTTTTTTACTCAACCCACCAGATAGCTGAAATTACAGGTAATCTGAGAGGAGAGGTTTCAAGGCTCGTCTAGAATTGAGTGTGTGCTTCTAGACAAGAGACCCTACCCCACCCCACCCATCCTGGCAGAGGAATTTGGGGAGATAACATGCTTTGGGATTAAGGCAGAAAGCTCTGTGATTCTTTGGGTCATGCCTTTTGAGAGGATACTTGGAACCCTGCAGATAGCCAGGCTTAGCAAGGATCCTTGGAGTCTTTATAATTAACCCCTGGCTGCCTGAGGAATTAAGGTATGTTTGAGTGAATGAATAGCCTGGAGAGAGATGGGCAGGCTTGTCCACATTTGCCAGAGAGTATCCTTGGTAGTTTCTTGGTATTTCGTGGTATGCAGTGCTGGAGGAGGAGCTTTGAGCCATAGCAGGAAGGCTCTGAGCATTACAGCTGTTCTTAAGAACACAGGTGGTGTAGAGTTCTATGCGTGTTTGATGGAATGTTGGAGGTGGGGAAAGAGTCATATCCTTACTATGGACCTGAAAAGACCATTTCAGAGACTCGAATACTAGTATCTCATCAGGGCAGTACCCCAGCAGATTTATTTTATGTGGCTTTTATTCTGTTTATATGCTTAAGAAATAAAGCTCAACAGCCAGGTGGTGGTGTACGCCTTTAATCCCGGTACTCAGGAAGCAGAAGCAGTCCGGTCTCCGTCTCTAAGTTCAACAGCAACCTGGTCTACAAAGCAAGTTCCAGGACAGCCAGAGCCACAGAGAGAAACCCTGTTTCAAAAAAATTAACAAACAAAAACAAAAAAAGAAATGAAGCTCTATGCACATTTTTGATTACACATACACACACAGTATATGTGTGTATATATATATATATATATATACATATATATGTGTATATATATATGCACACACATATATATATGTATATATATGTGTGTGTATATATATAATGTTTTAATAGGTATAATGTATTAACTGATGTCCTTCTAATATATATAATTCATTATATATTTATAAACAATTCTATATATATATATATATATATATATATATTTCACTTTATATGTATATTATTGTCTTTATTGTCCTCAACTCTTTATAGTACTGTATAAAAGTTTCATTCTCTTTATTTGTTAGTTTTTAGGTTTTTAGACATGGTCTCCCTCTTTGCTCCAAGTTGGCCTAGAACTCACTCTGTAGCCCAGGCTGGTCACAGAATCACAGGCATGAATGAGCCACTGCATCTTGTCCTTTCTTTCCTCTCTCTCTCTCTCTCTCTCTCTCTCTCTCTCTCTCTCTCTCTCTCTCTCTCTCTCTTTCTTATCTGGTTTTATTATATAGCCCAACTGACTCTCAAACTTGTAATTCTCCTGGCTCAGCCTCCCCAAGGCTCCTACTACACAGCTTTTTTTCTGATTCTTTCTCCCCTCCAAGTTTCTCAGGATACCATTTAGAATAAAAGGAAATGAATTTTCTCTTTCAGGTTTGTTTGTTTGTTTGTTTTTTGTTGTTGTTTTGTTTTGAGACAGAGTTTCTCTGTGTAGTCCTGACTGTCCTGGAACTCACTCTGTAGACCAGGCTGGCCTCGAACTCAGAAATCTGCCTGTCTCTGCCTCCCAAGTGCTGGGATTAAAGGAGGTTTTTACGTATTTGAATATATCTAAAATGTCTTTCTCAGCTCTCTTTGCCTTTGGAGTATGGGAGATGTCTAAGATTTAGATTCTTTATTTTCTTCTTTTTGTTTTTTTGTTGGTGCTGATGCTGGGGATGGAACTTGTGGCCTTGCACATGCACTTGGCAACTAAGCCAACAGCCAGATGTTTAGATTATAAGTGTAGGAGAACTCGGGGACCAAGAGATAGGACTGCAGATTTCAATTTAATCTCATATCTCTTTCTGATAATTTATAAGGTCTGGGAAACAGTTCAGGAAATACTGGCAGGGGATAGGATGGGAGCGGAGAGCAGCCTCATAGTCACTAATTGTATTTGCCAAGAAGACCTTGGGGGATGGTGGGATGGCCCTGTGTGTGAAAGCAATTGGCATTTCAAGCCCCAGGTCCCATGGTTGAAGGAGAGAATCATTCCCTTCCTGAAATTGGTCTTGCCATCTGCACACACAGAGTGTGGCATGTGTACTCACAGACACACACAGATATACACTAATGATGATGATATAATAATAATAATAATAATAATAATAATAATAATAATAATAATAAATTTTAAAAAGCCTGGGGGGGCGGTCTTTCAGGACAATTCAGTTGGCAAAGGTCATGCCTTCAAGCCTGAGACCTATCTCAGGACCTACATTAGGTAGGAGACTCCCACAGGTTGTCCTCTGACCTCTATGTGCACACAATAAATTAAAGTGTTAAGTGAAGAGAACATTCTTTGGATTCTTACAAGCCAATGTTCTGAAACATCTGAGGAAGCCATATTTGCACATTGTGCACATTGTGGCTGTGCCCAAGACTGATTCTGTGTGTGTATATGGGCTTGTGAATTTAAGGTATATGAACTGAGACTGCTAGACTGTTCTTTATCTTGGTGTCGACATAGAGAGTTTGGTGCATTTGTTCTTGTTTCAGAGAAGTGTTTCAATGTATTTTCTCATGTTAATCTGTGCTTTTTTGGAGTGGGCTGGTTGGGGGTTGGTCTGGTGCATTTTTGCTTCTATGTATCCCTAGTTGGCTTGAAACTTACTCTGTAGCTGTGTAGACCGAGCTGCCCTGGAACAGTTTGAGGCCAACCTGGTTTACATAGAGAGAACTTGTCTCAAGGAAAACAAGCAAAGCAGCCTGGATGAGTGGTGCACACCTTTGATCCCAGCTGAGAGAGGCAGAGGCAGGTGATCTCTGAGTTCTAGGCCAGTCTGGTCTACAGAGTGAGTTTTAGGACAGCCAGGGCTACACAGAGAAACCCTGTCCTGAAAAACCAATCTTCCTGCTTCAGTCTCCAGTTTCCAGGATTACAGGCCAGCATCACCATGCAAAACAATCCATGCAATTTTTCGTTTTAATGTATTTGGGTGTTTTGCCCACAGGTATGTCTGCATGCCACATATGTGCCTGGTGCCTTTGGAGGCTAGAAAGGGTGTTAAATTCCCTGAAACTGGAGTTATAGACAGTAGTAAACCACTGTGTGGGTGCTGGAACCCAACCTGCATGCTCTGAAAGGAAAACCAGTGTCCTTAACTGCTGAGCCATCTCTCCAGCCCAATTTGTGCACGTTTTAACCTAAAATTAAACATTTCAAAGATCCTGGGCCAGGCATGGTGGCCTTCTGTGAGTTTGAGGCCAACCTGGTTTACATAGAGAGAACTTGTCTCAAGGAAAACAAGCAAAGCAGCCTGGATGAGTGGTGCACACCTTTGATCCCAGCTGAGAGAGGCAGAGGCAGGTGATCTCTGAGTTCTAGGCCAGTCTGGTCTACAGAGTGAGTTTTAGGACAGCCAGGGCTACACAGAGAAACCCTGTCCTGAAAAACCAAAAACCAAAAACCAAAAAGTTTTTTTTTTGTTGTTAATTTTTGGCGAAAAATCTAAAATGTACACTTTTTAAAATTAAAAAGTAAAAAGATTTGTCAAAGTCCTGTAGTTTCTTACTCAAATCTGACTCCTGGAGGAGAATGAGTGACATTAATTTGCTGTAGGTGTTCTTTCACCCTGTCTCATGAAAACAATAAAACTAAAAAATAAGGCTCTAGTTTTGATTTTTAATACCTTGCCCTGCCCCTTGAAGCCAAAAAAGCCATGAAGTGAAATACATGTTTATAAAAGGAAAAAAAATTTACATTATAGTTCTAGCTTCTATAATAATAAAAAAAAATGCTTATAAGAGCTTGCAGGGTGACTCGGTGGGTGCTTACCACACAGCCTGAGGATCTGAGGATCTGAGTTCGGGTCCTAGAATCTGTGTAAGAAAGCTGGATGAGGTGGTACAAGTCTGTATCCCAGCACTCCTGTGGCAAGATGGCTGAACTTCCTGATAGTTCTCTTGCCAGCTCTCCTGGTGGATACAGAGCAGCAAAAGTAATAATATCCTGCCTTGAAGTTGGAGGAGAGAACTGTCTCCTGTGATAAGTTAACCTCTGATCTCCATACTCATGCTGTAGCATGCACACACACAATAAATGTTAATTCCAAATTTAAAGGATATAGTAAAAATGGGAAGCTTATTAGCAGACTGTTTGCCTAGCACCCCTAAAGCTCTGGACTAGCATAACTCCATCATAGAATAAACCAGTGTGATGCGGGCCTGTAGTCTCAGCACTTGGAAGGTCCGTGGTCACCCTGGGTTACATAGACAACCTGCAATACCCAAGACCCTGTCTCCATACAACAGAAAGGCTGAATGTGTTTGTGTGTGTGTTTTAATCCCAGTATTTGGGAGGCAGAGACAGGTAGGTCTCTGAATTAGAGTCCCAGGACAGCTACATATAGTGAGACACTGTCTTAAGACAGCAACAGCCAGATGTGGTAGCATGCGTCCTTAATTCCATCCAGCACTGGGAAGCAGATGCAGGTGGATCTCTGAGTTCGAGGCCAGCCTGGTCTACAGAGCGAGTTCCAGGACAGCCAGGACTACACAGAGAAACCCTGTCTCAAAAAGCCAACCAACCAAAACAAAATCAATACTAACCAAAATAAAGCAGCAACAACAAAAAACGAACAGGGGTTGAAAAGATGGCTCAGTGGTTAAGAACATTGGTTGTTCTTCCAGAGGACCTAGACTTGATTCCCATCCACATGATGGCTCACAGTTATCTGTAAATACTGTTTTAGAGGATCTGAGGCAGCCTTCTGACTTTCACAGAGACCAGACACGCAAACGGTGCACAGACATCCATGCAAGCAAAATGCTCATACAGATAAAAATGAATCAAAAAAAACAAAAACAAAACAACACACACACACACACACACACACACACACAGAGACCACTTGGTCCTTTTTTTTTTTTTTTTTTTTTGGTTTTTCGAGACAGGGTTTCTCCGTGTAGCCCTGGCTGTCCTGGAACTCACTCTGTAGACCAGACCAGGCTGGCCTCGAACTCAGAAATCCGCCTGCCTCTGCCTCCCAAGTACACATACATTCTTGCAGGTAAAGCATTCACACATAAAAAACAATAAATAAATCTAATGCCACCACCAAGTAGGATTAGGCTGAGTTAGGTGGCCTGTCCCTATAATCCCCAGCCATCAGGGCAGGAGGCTAAGAATCCCAAGACTAGCCTTGACTACGAAGCGATTTTAAAGCCAGCCTGGGCTACGTGGGACCCTGTAAACCCTTAGGAAAACAAAAAAACAAACAAACAAAAAAAAAAACAAAAACAAAAAAAAAACCAAAAAAACAGCGAAGAATCAAAAGAAAACACAAATAGAACCAGGATTGTTTTATTTCGAACTGTCTCATATATTTGACTTTATCAAGGGAAGATTTCTCTTGAGTAGTTCATGACAGTCATAACTTTTTAAATTTATTTTGTGTTTAGAGACAGTCTCAAGTAGCTCAGGTTGATCTCAACCTTGGTAAAGTGGCTAAGGTGGCTTGGAGTTCCTGACCCTCCACCTCTCAAGTCCAACGATTCTTCTTGCATGTGGCACCATGTCTTATTCTGTGTGTGTGTGTGTGTGTGTGTGTGTGTGTGTGGTGTGCTTGTGCAAGCCAGTAGCAGACATTGCAGCCAGGCTGGCTTTACCAGTGAGCTCTGGGGATCCCCTTGTCCCGTCCCAGCACTGGGGTTAATAGACATGTGAGGCCATGCTTGGTTTTACATGGATTATGAGGGAAATGTTTTTGGTTTTTTTTTTTTTTTTTTTTAATGTCAAGAATGTTTTGCTGCATGTAAGTGTGTACCACATATATGTCTAGTGTCCGCAAAGGCCATGAGAAGGTGTCAGATCCCTGGAGCTGGAGTTACAAATGGTTGTGAGCTGCCATGTGGGTGCTGGGAGCTGAATCTGGGTTTTCCCGAAGTAACAGCCAGTGCTCTTAACCACTGAGCTATATGACCCAGCCACTGGTGCTGGGAATCTGAACCCAGGTCCTCGTGTCCTACTGAGCTGTCTCCCCAGTCTTTATTTTTAATTTAATTTCTTTATTTGTCATAGCGATAGTAACATAGTCAAATATAAGGACAAGTGATACAAACTTATAATCCTGGTGACTCAGGAGACTGAGACAAGACTGTAAATTCAAGGCCAGTCTTGGCTCTGTGAGACTTTGTCTCAAACCAAGAAAGGGAGAAAACAATGGAGGGGTTAAAAGCATGTCCTACTTTTGCAGGAACCAGAGTTACATTCCCAAAGCCCACCTCACATACCTTACCTATAAATCCAGTTCCAGAGGGACTGGAAGCCTCTGGCCTCTGTGGGTGCCTGCACTCAGGAGCCAGGAGCTCATATTCATACAAACTCACTCTCTCTCTCTCTCTCTCTCTCTCTCTCTCTCTCTCTCTCTCTCTCACACACACACACACACACACACACACACACACACAGTCACAGACAGAAGACAGACAGACTGTGACACACACACACATATACACACATGGGGGGTTCAGGAGACAGGCAGGCAGGCAGACACACAAGAGATCATTACATTTTTTTAAAGTTAAATTTTATTTTAAATGATGTATAGGTGTGTGGGTATGTGCATGCATGTATAAGTGCCTGCAGAGGCCAGGGGTGCCAGAGCCCTTAGATGCAGACTTACAAGCAGTTGTGAGCCACCGGGTGTGGGTGCTGGGAACTGATTTGGATCCTCTACAAGAGCAGTATGAGTTCTTAACTACTGAGCCGTTTCTCCAGCTCCTAAAACTGATATTCCTTCCTTCCTTCCTTCCTTCCTTCCTTCCTTCCTTCCTTCCTTCCTTTTTTAATGAATGGGATTATAGGTCCATGTTAAAACACTTTCTTAGCTTAATCAAGGCTCTGGGTTCTATTCCTAGTACTAAAAACATAAATCGATAAATAAAAAAACTAAAATCAGCTAATAAAGGCAGTCTTCTTTCTTGGGATGTTAGTGTTAAATTTCTATGTATTGGAATTAAAATAGCTACAAAAGGGAAGCAAGCTTGTCAGCATTTGCTTGGAATCCAGGCATGTTGGAAACGGAGACAGAGTACACGGTGTTTGACATCAGCCAGCCTGTTTTCAGAGCAAATTTCAGGCTAGTAGAACAAGACTGTCTTAAAGAAGGAAGGAAGGGAGGAAGTAAAGGAGAGTAGGATGGAGGAAGGGAAGTAAGGAGGGAGGAAGGGAGGGAGGGAGGGAGAGAGGAAAGAAGGGAGGGAGGGAAGGAGGGAGGAAGGGAGAGAGGAAAGAAGGGAGGGAGGGAGGGAGGGAGGGAGGGAGGGAGCTGTGTGTAAGTATAAAGTTACAAAATGGCCTAGGCATGTCTTTGATCCCAGCACTTGGGGAGAGGCAGACAGATCTCTGTGAGTTTGAGGCCAGCCTGGTCTACATTGTCACTACACCCTGATGACTCCTGCCATAAATGTGAAAGGATGTGCTAAATCCAGGACAGCCAGGGCCTCAAAATACCAAGTGGGGAAAAAGTTACAAAATGGAAAAGTGTGGATTCCAAAAAGGCTTCAACAAGATGTTTTAACAACATGATCACTTAAAAAAAAAAACAAAACTAATGGCCCTGAGGTAGATAAACACGAAGCAAGAAAGGTTAGTGTGGGTCTTGAGACTGTGCCTTCATGTTATGCAGTGCAGGCGGGAGATAGGTGAGCTAGACGGAACTTCTGGGGATCTGAAGGAATCTGAACTTGTGAGGCTTCTAACCACGCCTTCCTTGACATCATCTCCCTGGCATCTGTTGTTAAATTTAACCCTTCACAGCAACAAACATTTCTCTAGGAAAAAGAAAGGGAGTGACTACTTTTGTCTTCCCTGCCCCCGATCCCACGTGTCTGCTTTAGGTGAGCACATGTTGGGGGCCTCAGGACTGAGGTGGCGATCTTTACCAGACAAGGTCTGGTGCTTGAAGCAGAGCTCAGCCTTGTAGACTCCGGCTCGCTAGCTTGTTCCAGGGGTCCCATGCCCCACTGCCACCTTTGGAGCCTGAAGTCACAGGCAGGTGGCACACAAGCCCACCTGGGATTTGTGGCATTCACACGAGTGCTTGGCATGATTTCTTTACCTGATGAGCTATGTGTGTGGTGTTTGAGATGGGTCTCTCTGTAGCCCAGGCTATCCTTGAGCTGAAGATAACCCTCTGTCCTTATCTCCTGATCCTGGGGTTTTAGGCATGCACCATACTGCCTGGCATGGGACTGTTTTTAATTTGAAATAATTTACCTTCCCCATAGATTTTGCTCATAGGCGTGGTGATGTTCATATATAATTCAAGCACTTGGAGAGGTCCAGGCAAGAGGGCAGTGAGTTCAAGAGTAGCCTCAGCCATGTTCTTAGGTCAAGGGCACTCAAAGCTACATAAAATGTGTCTCAAAATTTTTTTTTTTGCTGTGCAGTGGTGGCACATGCCTTTAATTCCAGTACTTGGGAGGCAGAGGCAGGCAGATTTCTGAGTTTGAAGCCAGCCTGGTCTGCAGAGTGAGTTCCAGGACATCCAGGGCTACACAGAGAAAACCTGTCTGGAACCCCCCCCCCCCAAAAAAAAATTTATTTCCTGCCCCACATGTGTCTCAGTCCACATAGACTTCCACAGTTTGGCCTGACTGCTCTGTGGGAGGAGGCTTCAATCGTCTCTCCCGGCTCCTAGGTCAACAGTCATAACCTTTGGCTCTCTTACCTGCTATTATGTCTTCTTCCTCTTGAGTGAGAAATGATCTGTTTGCAGCAGAGTGCGGAGACCTCTTCCCTCCCACGGTTTGGTGTTTTTGTGGTTGAAGGCTTACCAGGCCAGAGCTCTATAGAGGTACGACCCTGTTCCTCTCTCTCTTCCATTTTAGTCCAAATTGGTGCATCACTTGGCCTATTGAACTTCTTAAGCCAGGGGTGGTGGTGCACACCTTTGTGAGTGGTGCCATCCCTGGGCTGCTGGTCCTGGGTTCAATAAGAAAACATGCTGAGCAAGCCAGTAAGCAGCACCCTCCATGGCCTCTGCATCAGCTTCTGCCTCCAGCTTCCTGCTCTGTTTTAGCTCCTGACCTCCTTTGATGATGAACTGGGCAACATGGAAGTGTAAGCCAAATAAACCCTTTCCTCTCCAACTTGCTTTTTGGTTATGGTGTTTCACTGCAGCAATAGAGTCCTAATTAAGACAAATTGTTAACAGTGTAGTGGGGGTATCCTGTGACAGAGCTGACCATGTCTGTGGGGGGAGCGTAGTGGGGGTATCCTGTGACAGAGCTGATCATGTCTGTGGGGGGAGCGTAGTGGGGGTATCCTGTGACAGAGCTGACCATGTCTGTTGGGGGGAGCGTAGTGGGGGTATCCTGTGATAGAGCTGACCATGTCTGTGGGGGGAGCATAGTGGGGGTATCCTGTGACAGAGCTGACCATGTCTGTGGGGGGAACATAGTGGGGGTATCCTGTGACAGAGGTGATCATGTCTGTGGGGGAGCATAGTGGGGGTATCCTGTGACAGAGCTGATCATGTCTATGGGGGGAGCATAGTGGGGGTATCCTGTGACAGAGCTGATCATGTCTATGGGGGGAGCATAGTGGGGGTATCCTGTGACAGAGCTGATCATGTCTGTGGGGGGAGCATAGTGGGGGTATCCTGTGACAGAGCTGATCATGTCTGTGGGGGGAGCATAGTGGGGGTATCCTGTGACAGAGCTGACCATGTCTGTGGGGGGAGCATAGTGGGGGTATCCTGTGACAGAGCTGATCATGTCTGTTGGGGGGAGCGTAGTGGGGGTATCCTGTGACAGAGCTGATCATGTCTGTGGGGGGAGCATAGTGGGGGTATCCTGTGACAGAGCTGACTATGTGGGGGGAGCATAGTGGGGGTATCCTGTGACAGAGCTGACTATGTGGGGGGAGCATAGTGGGGGTATCCTGTGACAGAGCTGACTATGTGGGGGGAGCATAGTGGGGGTATCCTGTGACAGAGCTGACTATGTGGGGGGAGCATAGTGGGGGTATCCTGTGACAGAGCTGACCATGTCTGTTGGGGGGAGCGTAGTGGGGGTATCCTGTGACAGAGCTGATCATGTCTGTGGGGGGAGCATAGTGGGGGTATCCTGTGACAGAGCTGATCATGTCTGTTGGGGGGAGCGTAGTGGGGGTATCCTGTGACAGAGCTGATCATGTCTGTGGGGGGAGCATAGTGAGGGTATCCTGTGACAGAGCTGACTATGTGGGGGGAGCGTAGTGGGGGTATCCTGTGACAGAGCTGACTATGTGGGGGGAGCATAGTGGGGGTATCCTGTGACAGAGCTGACTATGTGGGGGGATTGTGGAAGGACTTTGGAACTTTGGCCTAGAAAAGCCATTGAGTGTTGAGAGCTCAGTGGGAGTTTGGAAGATAAGAATGTTGAGTATGGAGGCCCGGCTCATGAAGTTTCAGAGGAAGTTTAAAGACTATTAATGATGAGTGAGTAGTGGTGCACGCCTTTATCCCAGCACTTGGGAGGCAGAGGCAGGTGGATTCAAGGCCAGCCTGGTCTACAGGATGAGTTCTAGGACAGCCAGGGCTACACAGAGAAATCCTGTAAAAAAAAAAAAAAAGAAAGAAAAAAAAGAAAAGAAAAAAAGAAAAGAAAAAAAAAGACTATTAATGGCATTTGCTATTTTGAGTTAAGATTCTGCGATTCTTGTCAGCTGGGGCCAAAGCAATTGCAATTAACAAGAGGCCAGCACCACTGAAGTGAAACCTTTGCATTACTGGGACAATTGATGCTGGTTAGCTGGAGCTAACCAATTAGCAGTGATTAAGAAGAAACCAGCATCACTGAGGTGAAGTCTTCTGGGACTTCACCTAAGAGCGTAGAGAAGCTGTGTTCCAGAGGCAGCCACGGTTGTACCTCATGCTAGCAGTTGGCAGTGTGTAAGAATCACCCAGGTGGTACTGGTTTTCGAGGCATGAAGGGGTCATAGAGAGCAGCTGAGGCTTGGCACTGTGAGAGCCCAGGAGAGGCCATTGGTCAAGGTGCAGCCTCAGTGGCAGTCGAAAGCCCAGGACTGAAGGAGTCATGCAGAGAACTTGAGACGTGGTACCATGAAGAGAGCCTATGAGAGGCTATTGGTGAAAGTGCAGCCCAGTTGCAGAGGGAGACCCAGCATTTTGTAGATGCCAGGACAACAGGATGATCGCCAAGAACAGCAGCACCTGTGGAATAGAACCTGTCACAAGACACGCTGTGTGCTACAGAGGACAAAGCTGGAGAAGTGACCTAAGCCCTTGGAGAAGCCCAGAAGATCACGAGTGGATCCCAAACATTTGACATTAAGTTATTTATATTGTTTGAGTTTGGTTTTGCTTGGTTCAGATTGTGATTGTGCCCGGATTCTTCCCTCTTTCTTTTTTTTTTTTTTTTTTTTTTTTTTTTTTTGGTTTTTCGAGACAGGGTTTCTCTGTGTAGCCCTGGCTGTCCTAGAACTCGATCTGTAGACCAGGCTGTCCTAGAACTCAGAAATCTGCCTGCCTCTGCCTCCCAAGTGCTGGGATTAAAGGCGTGCGCCACCACCGCCCGGCTAGGTTCTTCCCTCTTGAAGAAGGTATTTGATTTTGATTTTTACAAGAGCCCACAGCTGAAAAACTTTGAACTTTTAAAAGAGATTTTGGATTTTTAGAGAGATTAGATTTTTTTTTTTTTGTTTGCTTGTTTGTTTGTTTGTTTGTTTGTTTGGTTTGATACAGGGTCTCTGTTTAGCACTGGCTGTTCTGGAACTCTCTAGAACAGGTTGGCATAGAGTTCACAAATACCCGCCTGCCTCTGGCTCCCAAGTGCTGGAATCAAAGGTGTGTGTGTGTGTGCCACAACCACCCAGGAGATTGGATATTTTAAAGAAATTGAAATTTTGATGTGTTTGTAAAAACTGGGATTTTATCTATTTATTTTATTATTATTTTTTTATTTTTTGTTTATACCTATTGCTGCCTGCCCTCCTAGTCCCCGCCTCACACAGTTCCTTCCATACCCTCTCCCCTTCTCCTCTGAGAGAGTGGGGGGTCCCTTGGGTATTCTCCCACCCGGACTTTGGCACCTCAAGTCTCTGCAGGGCTAGGTACATCTTCTTCCACTGAGGCCAGACAAGGCAGTCCAGTTAGGGGAGGGTATTCCACAGACAAGCAAGAGCTTTAGGGATAGCCCCTGCTCCAGTTGTTCCCGGCCCACATAAAAACTGAGCTGCACAGCTGCTACATATGTGCAGGGGGCCTAGGTCCAGCCTGTGTATGTTCTTTGGTTGGTGGTTCAGTCTCTGAGAGCCCCCAAGGGTCCAGGTTAGTTGACTCTGTTGGTCTTCCTGTGGAGTTCCTATTCTCTTCTGGGCTCTCAATCCTTCTCCCAACTCTTCCATAAGAGTCCCTGAGCTCCATCCAATGTTTGGCTGTGGGTCTCTGCATCTGTCTGTTTTTTAGGCAGCTGCTGGGAGGAGCCTCTCAGAGGACAATCATGCTAGGCTCCTATCAAGTGTCCATCATGTCAGGGATTGGTGCTTGCCTGTTATTTATGTTTTTATGTGAAATCTTGGGGATGAATAAGGGAAGAAGGAAGGGTTGTGGCTTAATAGCAATGTGTCTGTGTGTCAACTGTACAACAGGTCAGTCGTACTAGCTGGTTTTATGTGTTGACTTGACACAAGCTACAGTCATCAGAGAAAAGGCCTCTGTGAGATCCAGCTGTAAGGGATTTTCTCAATTAGTGATCAATGGAGTAGGGCCCAGCCCATGGTGGGTAGTACCATCGCTGGGCTGGTGGTCCTGGGTTCTATAAGAAAGCAGGCTTAACAAGCCATGGGGAACAAGCCAGTAAGCAGCACCTCCATGGCCTCTGCATCAGCTCCTGCCTCCAGGATCCTGCCCTGACTGACTTCCTGTCCTCACTTCCTTTGGTGATGAACAGCAATATGGAAGTGTAAGCCAGCTTTTCTCCCCAACTTGCATTTGGTCATGAATGATGTTTTGTCACAACAAAGAGAAACCCTGACCAGGACAGGTGGAATGTCACCAAGTGCAAAGGGATGTTGTTTTGTTTTAACTTGTAAATATGAAAATGTTTCCTAGTGTAATGCTTGATAGACAGTTGACTGAATGTATAACTGGTAGTTGAGGCATTATTTTGTTTTCCTCTGATTTAGTGTTGCTGACACTTGGTACTGATCCTGTGTTATTAGGGAGGCTGGAGAGATGGCTCAGCAGTTAAGAGCACTGACTGCTCTTCCAGAGGTCCTGAGTTCAATTCCCAGTAACCACACAGTGGCTCACAACCATCTATAATAGGATCCGATGCTCTCTTCTGATGTGTCTGAAGACAGATACAGTGTACTCATATACACAAAATAAATAATCCTTAAGAAAAAAAAAAAAAAAAAGAAAGGGTTTTGGGATCTTTTCCCAGTGATAAGAGGTTTCATGAGTATTTACTTTGTGTGAATTTACTCTTAGTCATTTAGATCCTCATTTCAACCTGGACAGTTCATATACTTTGATTACAACGTTTTGTTTGTTGTAATTCCTGTCATTTCCTTTTTCTTTCTGATGTTCATAATTTATATTTTCCTGTCATTTTTGTTTTGTTTCTTTGAGATAGGTTCTTGTTGCATAAGGTTCAGGCTGGCCTGAAACCCAAGTTTCTCTTGCTTTAGCCTCCTGAGTCTGCCTACCACTTTTTGATCTTTTAAAAAATTTATTTTATGTGGGTGGTGTTTAGTCTGTCTATGTATCATGTGCTTACATCCTGGAGGATGATGCTGGATCACCTGGAACTGCAGTTACAGGCAGCTGTGAGCTGTCATGTGAGCACTGGGAACTGAACCTCAGAACTCTACCAGAAGAGCCAGTGCTCTTATCCCCTGAGCTATCTCTCCAGCCCCATCTGCTTATATTTTGTGTTATTTTATTTTTATTCTACTTTCTAGATGGTTCCCTTTAGTCCATCTTCCAGCCTTAGAATCAATATTTTTGAAATCTAAAATCACATTTTTCTTTCAACAGGTGTTGTCCTTACAGTTTCTGTGTATTCCTGTTTGTTTGGTTTTGTTTTTTGAAACAAGGTCTCACCCTAGTCCTGGTCTAGGAACAAAAGCTGGAGCTCCTGCCCCAGCCTTGCCGATGTGTGCCAGGCTGTACATTCCTATCTTTGTTGAAAATTCTGCTTTTGCTCCATAGAAGGGATTATTTTTGTTTAGACCTCTCACAACTCTTTCCTCATGTTCCTGTGTTTCCTTCCCCTGTGCTCTTTTTCCTTCTAGTCCTATTTTGATTTTCTTTTTGTTTTGGTGTCTGACTTCATAGGCTTTCTTCTAATTATGTCTCATGGTTTGGGGCTGTTTAAGTGGAAGGCATTAAAAGACCAGATGGAAGCATTCTTGGCATGGGAAGTAGTGGGCTTGATTGTAAAGTAATCAAGCTGCAGCACAAGGGAGTGAGAGAGTGCTGAGGGTTGCCGTGTGCCAGGCATCTTTGTTGAGTGTGTTAGTTTTTCAGAGAGAGAGGTGGCGCCAGAGACATGGCAGCATGTTTTGGGCTTGGTACTTATTTCTATCCAGCTGTGCTTGGTGATTATAAATTGGGAATCTCTGCATTCTCCCCAGAGAATAAGCCAGTTCTAACAAGCTTAGTCTTGCCTATATTCTCAGCACCCATGAGGCTGAAACATGTAGCAGGAGGACTGCTGCAAGGTAAAGGGCAGCCTTGGATACATAGTTCCATGCTAGCCTGGGCTACAGAGTGATATAAATAATGGCTGGGCATGATAGGACACACTTTCAATCTCATCACTTGAGAGGTGGATACAAAAAAAGTCAGCAGTGGCTACATAGCAACTTTGAAGCCAGTTTGGCCATTACTAGACCTTGTCTAAAAAAAAAAAAAAAAGTCCCAAACCTAGAAATTGGAGCTAAGGTTAAGGTGTTGGGTTGATGGCTGAGAATGAAGTGGGGGCGTACAGGCTGGATTGGCCCACAGCTGAAGGGGAGAGGGGGAGAAGCTTTGACAGTGTCCCACAGGGATGAGAGTCTCGCTTGGCTTGGTCACGGCTGGCTCAGCTTGCTTGTTTGGGTTGGTGGTGGTCTCCGTGGCAGAGAGGTTTTCTATGGGAGGTTAGTCAGCAGCTCTGTAGGCTAAGGCCTGCGCCACTGTTCCCATGGCGAATCCCGAAGAGAAGCAGTCCATGGTCTTAAGATGTTTATTGTCATGGCGGAAGTAGGTGAAAACTGTATTTCAGTCTCCTCAGGGCAGGCCTGAGGTTAAATATCTTTTGCAAGAAGGAAGGTCTGGGAAGGAAGCTTAATTGCTAAGCCACTTTGGCCTTTAGGTATCTCATTAATATGGAGATCTGTCTTGAGGTTCCTTGGCCTGTAGTCATGCCCTCTACCTGTGGAGGGGCATTGCCTAAAGTACAGATCTATGGAGGGCTGTGGCCTTGTGTCCGGGAGCCTAGAGTCTGGGAGTCTGACAAATGCCTACTGTCCCTTGCAGAGGACTCTGCCAGGTCACCTGCTGGGTCACCGAGTTTCAAACCTAGCTCAACCAGAAATCAGGCTGCCTTTCACGGTCCTCCAGCAGGGTTTGCCTTGTATAAGCAAGTTGTTTGCTACTGTAGATCAGATCTCAGCTTTATCACCATCTCTCCAGTTCTGGGATATTATTGTCTCTTTATAATAACTTTAAGGGCTGGAGAGATGGCCCAGTGGTTGGGAGCTCTGGTTGCCTTTCCAGCTCACGGCTGTCCGTAGCTCCAGTTCCAGAGGATCTGCCTTTCTCACATACATGCAGGCAGAACACCAATGTGCTTAAAATAAAAATAAATTATAAAGTAATTTTAATTGTTTAAATGTGTGTGTGTGTGTAGCTACAGAGGCCAGAGGCATTAGATCCCCTTAGAGCTGGGATTATAGGTGGTTAACTGCTGGAGGGTTGTAAGCCATTGGATATGGGTGCTGAAAACCAAAGGCATTTGGAAGAGCACAAAGTGTGGTGGTGTGCACCTTTAACACCCGGCACTCAGGAGATAGAGGCAGGTGAGTTCCAGTGAGTTCCAGACCAGCCAAGGATCCATAGTGAGACCCTGCCTCAAAGGCAAAAAACAGGCAGTAAAGCCCTCCTTCCAGCCCATCATTGTCTCAGGTTTATACTATTTTGTGTATGTGCATGCTAGAGACTGAACTAAGGACCCAGTGTATGCTAGGCAATCGCCCATCAGTGAGCTACCCTCCAGTGCCCATCTCACTGTGAGCTTTATTGCGTCAAAACAGACCTGGGAACTCATAGGTCATTCTCCACTGATGAAATGAGTCAATTCAAGCCAGATTAAAGTAGAGAAAGGCAGGTTTATTGGGAAGCTGTTCTTGGGTGGGTTCACTGGTCCCAAGGAAGGAGTCTAGGGAAGTCGTGGGGGAGGGAGTCATGGGGAGGGAGTCATGGGGAGGAAAGACTTGGAGGAAGGGAAGAGAGAGGGAATGCTCATAGGAAGAGAAAGAAGAGGGGACCACATTGTCTGGGTTATATAGGGAGGAGCTTCTAGGGTTGGCCAAGCCCAGCCCCTGGGCTGGAAAGTTCAGGGAATAGAGGTTGGGGATGTGCCAGCCATACCTAGTGGAGGCCAGGTCCGCTTCGGTATGTTAAATATATACCTCAGCCTCTTGTCCCTGGTCTGAAACCCAACAGGAACTTCTCTACTATTTAAAATTATCCATGATCTTTTGTACTGAGAAAGAAACCTTGAACACCTTGCCGCAGCCTAGAAGATTCTGCCTACTTTTCTCTTCATTTTATCCTGTATCTAGTCCCCTTATGGCGTGGTGGAAGGAACACTTTACAACTTTGACCATGTCTCTCCCTTTTTCTGAAATGGTACTTTTCTTTTCAAATTGTTTTTATTTGGGGTGAGGGGAAATGGTTTTTGTTTTGTTTGAAACAGGGTCTCACTGTATATCCCTGGCTGGCCTGGAACTCACTTCTGACCAGACTGGCCCTGAACTGGAGATCCACCCGCCTCTGCCTGCTGAGTGCTGGGATTAAGGAATGACCTACTTCTTTGGCTCTCTAAATAGCCAGGTTCTGCCGCTCGGTTTTGGAGTCTTATATAAAGTGTGAAGTCACCTTTCTGAAGAGCCTGATAAAAGTAATAGGTTGCTACCCTGTTCTATTTCTGCGGTGTTGGAGATGGGGTCTCCTGTGACCTAGGTAGGCCTGGCTAAGGGTGACCTCAAACTCCTCTTTCTGCCTCTGCCTCCCAAGTGCTGGGATTAAAAGCGTGCACCGCCACTGCCCGGCTAAAAGTGGATGTTGTAATATTAATAAAACTGATCTTCAAAAAGTCCTTTATCAGTTTAGACCTGCTGGCTTACTTCTGTAACCCTAGCTCAGGATGCTGAAGGATGTGGAGTCTAAAGCAGCCTGGGTTTCACAAGGTCTGTGTCCAAGAACAACAGACAGTTTACATCTCCAGACCACTGGATGTTGTTCTAATGCTAAATCTAGAACCAGACAGACTCATCTCCCAAGATACCCTAAACCTAAACTGTTAAGTATCAAACTCTGGGACAAATGGCTGAGGTACCTATGGAACATATCAGATCAAACCTGGTGGCCATATTCTCCCAGCATCCCTCAGCCCCTACCCGTTACAGGGTCTTCCTGGTTTATGTACACCTACCCTTACCCTGAACTCTCCAGCCAGGGTACTGGGCTGCCTTCCCTATATATTCCAGCCATCTTGGGTACCCTTTTGGGCCTCCTGACTCTTGCACCTGGTTCTCCCTTCTTTTCCTTCTTTTTGTCTCCCTCCCTCTCTCCACATGGTTTAGCTCAGTCTGTTCATGTCTGCTCTGCATTCTCTGAGATGTCCCTGCCTCTGGCTATGCTCTCTCTTTATCTACAGTAAATTTCCTCCTCCAGGGTACCTGGGAAGCAGTCATGGGCTTTTCTTATTTCATTTTTTCACAAACAAAAACCTATGGACTTTTCTCTGTGGGAGATGATCTGCCCTCGTGAACTCTCCAATTTGCAGTGCCAGAACTGAGGGTGGGCTCCTTGCTAGCTGCCAGGTCTCACATTTTGAGAGGGGAGTTATGCTGCCTGCCTGAATCTTTTCCTCCTCTCTTTCCTTGTTTTTCTCTTCTGGGTTCTCACTGTTGTCCAGCCCCTCCCCAGAGACAGAGTTTCTCTGTGTAGTCCTGGCTATCCTGGAACTCACTCTGTAGACCAGGCTGGCCTCAAACTCAGAAATCTGCCTGCCTCTGCCTCCCAAATGCTGGGATTAAAGGCGTGCGCCACCACCGCCTGGCTTAGCCTTGAACTTCTGATCTTCCTGCCTTCGATTCCCAAGTGTTAGGATCATAGGTGTAAATCAGCACTGCTGTTCTTTGCCTATTTTTAAATCTTATTTAAGACTGGATTTAAGCATGTTTTAGAAATAGACTTCTTGTTTTATAAATAGAGGCTTGTAGTTGGTGAAAATCATCGACAGCTCCAGGTTAGAGGGACAGCAGTGTGGACAAGTAGAGACTTGGGAGCCATGTGACACAAGTCAAAATTAGGGGTCTGGACCTTGGGAACTCAGTAGCTAAAGCACTTGTCATGCAAGTGTGAGGACCTAGAACCCAAGTCAGCTGGGCTCTCCAGATCTCCCTCAATCCTAGGGCTCTACTGGCCGCCTGACCTGGTGTGTGGAGCAGGGAACAAGAAAGAGACCCTGTCTCGAGGACAGTGAGGTCCCACCCCTGAGGTTGTCCACTGACCTGCACATACATGAAAAGGCACATAAGCACCCATATTCAATATGAATGCACGGACACCACACATCACACATACACACACATGCACACACTCACAATACTCCACATTTACTATGTAAACTTGAGACTAAAGGAGGTATTTTAGGGTTTCAATGCTGTGAACAGACACCATGACCGAGGCAACTCTTGTAAGAACAAAATTTAATTGCAGCTGGCTTACAGGTTCAGAGGTTCAGTCCATTATCATCAAGGCGGGAGCATGGCAGCATCCAGGCAGGCATGGTACAGGAGAAGCTAAGAGTTCTCCATCTTCATCTGAAGGCTGCTAGCAGATTACTGGCTTCCAGGCAGCTAGGATGAGGATCGTAAAACCCACACCCACAGTGACACACCTACTCCAACAAGGCCATATCTTCTAATAGTGCCACTCCCTAAGCTAAGCATATACAAACCATCATAGGAGGATTGAGGCCAGCCTGGCATATACTGTGGGAGCATCTCAAATTTTTTAAAAAGGCAGAGGGCCAGCAAGTAGCTCAGCCGGTATAGGTGCCTGCTGCCAAGGCTAGTGAACCATGTGTGATTCCCCAGGATCTACAATGCAGAAGCAAAGAACCAGCTCCCTCAAGTCGCCCTCTGACCTCTATGCTCTCATGCACACACATATGTGCACAAACACACATATACACACACGTGCACACACATGCACACACAGGATTAAAAACTAAAGAAGAAAAAGCAATGTAAAAACAAGAACACAAAACCATGTCAACAGGACAGAACAGCTGGAATTTTTTACTCTGATAATTATGCATTTCATAAAATTAAAGAATAATTAATATTGTATATGAGAACAGGGATACTATGGTTGATTTATTTAAAATTTTTTTAAAGCATTATTTAAAATGCTTTAAAAATTTTTTTAAAGCATTATTTAAAATGCTTTTAATCCCAACACTGGGGAGGCAGGCAGATCTCTTGAGATCAGTGCAGCCTGGTCTATAATGAGGGCTACACAGAGAAACCTTCTCTTGAATAACTAATTAATTAAATGAAATTTTAAAACAATAAAGCAGAGCTTTATGACACCTGTGTTTGTATTCCCAGCACTTGGGAGGCAGAGCAGAAGGATCATGAGGTAGGATTTAGTATCTTAGTATTCTATCGTGGTTTTTTTTTTTGTTGTTGTTGTTGTTTTTGGTTTTTTTTTTGGTTTTTTTTTTGTTTGTTTGTTTGTTTGTTTTTTGTTTTTTCAAGACAGGGTTTCTCTGTGTAGTCCTGGCTGTCCTGGAACTCACTCTGTAGACCAGGCTGGCCTCGAACTCAGAAATCTGCCTGTCTCTGCCTCCCAAGTGCTGGGATTAAAGGTATGCACCACTACTGCCTAGCCAGGTTTTAATTTTTAATTAAGAACTATTAATTGTGTGTGTGTGTGTGAGATCATGTGGTTCTCTTGACCTGCCTTTATTTGGGTTTGAACTCAGGTTGCCAGGGTATGTAATAAGTGTCCTTACCTGCTGGGCCATTTCACCAGCCTGGTTCAACATTTTACTTAATTGTTTTTAATAGATTATGTTAATTATACATGAGTTTCATTTTACTTTTTTTTTTAAATACAGAATAGAGTTTATTCAGGGCATGGTGAGAAGAGTTAAGAGGGTAGTAGAGGCAGAGAGAAAGAGAGAGAGAGAGAGAATAGAGACGTAGAGAGAGGGCCATGCGCATGTGGAGAGGTGGGGGAGGGGAATGGGGAGAAGGGGGCAAAGGTTAGCAAGAGCTTTACTTTTTTTTTCTTTTTTAAAGACAGTGTTTCTCTGTCTGTCAGACAGTAGCTCTGTCTGTCTGTCTGTCTGTCTGTCTGTCAGACACTAACTCTGTAGACCAAGCCAGTCTTAAACTCGGAGATTCTCCAGCCTCTGTGTCCCAAGTGCTGGCTCACAGTGACATTTTGTACATCTATACGACACATTTCTCTCTCACACACAATTTGTTACCGTCAGTCCCTTCCCTCCTCTCAGCTATCCTCTTTCTAATTCTGTGTCCCACAGAGCTCCACCAGGGTTGTTTACAAGCCTGTGGGTGGAGAGTTTGTTTATAGAAGCATGTGCACTTTACCAGTGGGTATTCCACTAAAGCAAATGTCTACACAGCCGTCAACATTTACCCTTTTCTGAACTCTCTGTTCTTGTCCTTTCAAGGGAAAATGTAGACGTCTTTTCAAAGCTTCTCTCCCAGGAATTGCTTATTGCTTCATGTTCCTTAACCACTTTGCTTGGACCCTTACTAGCACATACTTTTCCTTTTTTCTTTCTATTTTTATTTCATATGCATTGATGTCTTGCCTGCATGCATGTCTTTATGAGGTTATCAGGTCCCCTGGAACTGGAGTTACAGACAGTTGTGAGTTGCCATGTAGGTGCTGGGATTTGAACTCAGGTCCTCTAGAAGAGCAGTCAGTGCTCTTAACCACTGAGCCATCTCTCCAGCTCTGTCACACACTTACCATTCTGATAGTTTTCTAGGTATCAAGCTCTAACTTGTAAGCTCCTTGTGGGAGTGTATTTAAATACATTATGGGCAGACATGGTTGGGCACTCAGCCAGTGAGGCTGACCCAAGAGGAGTCTGAGGTCACCCTGGGCTGTATAAATAGTTCACATGGGCTTATATGAGCAGTGCAGACTTCGAAGACACTCAAACAAGCAGAGATACCTAGAAGAGGCTCAGGCCAACCCATCTGCCTGGAAAAGACACTCCCTAACCTACTGAGCTGGCGGCAGGTTGTGTGGACAGCTTTTTGGACACATGTGCTGGGGTGATATAGCTGTCTTTGAGTCATTTCTGCTTCTGTAAGTAGCCCATCACTCATACTTTTGTTCGTGACTCCAATAAAACCCACTGGTTTACCAAGTCAAACTTTGAAAGTTGAAGGCCTGCCTGAGCAACTTAGCTGGTGCCTCAAAATAAAAAGTAAAAAGAACTGAAGATGTAGCCCTAGCCTAACATATAGTCAAGGCCGGGGTTCAATCCCTAGCACCAACAAATTAAAAGGCATTGTGAGATAGTCCACCTATTCTATTAATGATACCTCACAGGATCAATCAGTACTCACATGGAGTCGGCAATTCAAGAATTCACTGAAGGACTGAAATAGCCCAGAGGGTCTCATGAGCAATTAGTGGAGAATCCGTTACTGCACAGAGAATGTGGACCTTCCCTTATTTGGAAGTATTATGACTTGGAACCCAAGCAAAAGTATTTATTTATGTTGCACAACGTAGAGGCACTAGGTTCAGGACATATTGTATACATCATTCATATGCAGGTTGCCGTCATAGTTACAGTCAGACCACTGGGTGAATCTGTGAGGCTGTAGGTTTTAAGAATGTGATAAAGGTATATCCTGTAAGTTGATTTCTCTCATCTTCACAAATATCTATGCCTCCTGTGTACCGGGAACCATGGCTTCACATATGGGAAGGCTTTTCTCTTGCCCTTGTGGTTAATAATGAAGTTAAGGGCCCCAGGTCAAGAATGAATTTGGTGGCAAATGAGTGGCTACCAGAGCGTTAAATTGTAGCCGGGTGTGGTTGCATACGCAAGTAATCCCAACATTGAGGAAATGAAGCCAGAGAAGTCTAAAGCTATCCTGGGATATATGGGATCCTATCTCAAACAGAAACAACACAAAGGATTTTTGAATTGTATAGGTTTAGTTTAGGGTGTAGAGCAAACCATAGCTCCTTCTTCCACTAAGAATATTCAGTTTCCTAGTCGCTCACACATGCAACCTCTTTTTCTCTTACCTATTAGGTGAACATACTTGGTTTTTGTCATCTTTCTGGGAAATCAGATAAGTCTTACTTAAGGGGACTTCTCAGTGTTTTCTCTCTTGGTCTCTTTTATTGTTTGTTTTTTACCATGGCTAGCCTGGAGCTTGCTTTGCACACCAGGCTGTCCTGAAACTCAGATCCTCCTGCCTCTGCCTCCAAAGTACTGGTATTAAAGGCATGTGATACCACACCAGGGTTTGTTGTTGTTGTTGTTTTTGTTTGTCTCTCACTGAACCTAGACCCTGGGCCTGGATTTGGCTAAGCTGGCTGGCCAGTGAACTCACCTGTCTCCATCTTCCTAGTGCTGGAATTACAGATGTGGGTCACCCAGCTTTCTGCTTGTTGTTAAGGGTCTGAACTTGCAGGTCCTCATGCTTAGATGACAAGCCCTTTATAACTGAGCCATCTCCCCAACCCCAATATTTCATTACTATCCAAGTTTGCAACAATGTTCAACTTCCCACAAGTATTATGTGGGACTCTTTTCTGTTACTGCTTGAATATTTTTTAATTCTTTAAATTATTTTTATTCTTTATGATTTCATAAGTTCTGGACTTGAGAGGCAGACATTAGATTAACTATGTTCTGTAACATAATTATGATTACAAACATCCTACTGTAGTACAGGGCACTCTTCTCCCAAACAGGTTTATTTTATTCTTATTATTCCTGGCTGATAGGTAACATAGCTATATATTCTATTCTTTTATAGTAGGGGAATTCTTATGGTTTTTATAATTATTTAATTTTGTTTGTTTGTTTTTGTTGTTTTCAAAACAGGGTTTCTCTGTATAGCCCTGGCTATCGTGGATCTCTGTCTGTAGACCAGGCTGGCCTCAAACTCACAGAGATCCACTTCCCTCTGCATTACAAGTGCTGGGATTAAAGGTGGGATTAAAGGCACCACCACTGCCTGTCTAAATTTTTTTTTTTTTTTTTTTTTTTTTGTTTTTCGAGACAGGGTTTCTCTGTGTAGTCCTGGCTGTCCTGGAACTCACTCTGTAGACCAGGCTGGCCTCGAACTCAGAAATCTGCCTGCCTCTGCCCCCCAAGTGCTGGGATTAAAGGCGTGTGCCACCACTGCCTGGCAATAATTTTTATAATATATTTTGTGTATTTATTGCGTGCATTTTATTTGTGCATGTAAGTGTGTGTGTGTGTGTGTGTGTGTGTGTGTGTGTGTGTGTATGCATGCACAGTGCACATGTGGAGGTCAGAGGATGACTCCTAGGAGTCTGTTCTTTATCTCCATGTGTATCCAATGCTGCTTGTTACAGTTGGTGGTAAGCACTTTCCGTGCTGAGCCATCGAGATGGCCTGTCTTATTATTATTTTTAACTGATTTATTCCTCTTTGAGTTCATTGCTGTTAATGTTTTGTGTCTATTTCCAGGGAGTCTTCCTCAGTCTCCAGTGCTTAAATGCACAATCTTTCTGACCTTCTGATCTCTGTGTCTCCTTGCAGCTATATGTGGCTCAGCAAATGGCACCTCCGAGCCCAAGGAACAGCACCCCTAACAGCAGCAGCGGGAGCGACCAGCTGAGCAAAACCAACCTGTATATCCGGGGACTGCAGCCAGGCACCACTGACCAGGACCTTGTCAAGCTCTGTCAGCCGTGAGTTGCAATCCCAGAACAGAGGCTTCCAGGGATAGCAGAGATTCCTAGTCACTGGCTGCTTGCCACACGCTCTTAGTGTGTATTGCAACAGTGTTACGTTTCTACCCCCCATAGTCACCGCACATCCCAGGACACTCACTGCCACTTTCTGGGGCTTTGTTGTTTGGAGTCAGTGTCTCATGGATCCTAGGCTGGTTTCAAACAAGATCAACATAAGGGAGAAAGGATTTCTTTAGGCTCAGAGCCTGACCTACAGTCCATTATGCTGAGGAGTTCAGGTGAAGGATCTTGAGGTATCTGGTCACATCACACCCATGACCAGAAACGGGAATGGCTGCTTGCTGTTCCTCAGCTCCCTTTCTGCATTTACACAGTCCTGGATCCCAGTCCAGGACCTCAGGGCCACAGTGGTTAAAGCCCTCACGGGCTTGCTAGGTGCCTGTCTCCCAGGTGACCTCAGATTCTGTCAAATTGACAATTAACACTGACCCTCACACAGGCAGAAATATTCACCTAATCTCCATAGGGTGAATGTATTTTTTTTTTTTTTTTAAACAGGGTGTCATGTATCTTCCTGTGTCTACCTCTTGGGGTTAAAAGCATTTTCCATCGTACCAGGCTATACCAGCTTTTTAATTTTATTTATATATTTTAATTTTTATTCATCTTTATTTATATGTATGTTTATGTGCTTGTGTGAGTTTATGCACACCGTATATATCTGAAACCAGAAGGTATCTGATGCTCTGGAACTGGGGTTACAAGCAGGTGAGTCACTTAATGTAGATGCTGGGAATTGAACCCAGCTCCTCTGGAAGAGCAGCCAGTGAGTGCTCTTAACCGCTGAGCCACCTCTCCGGCCCCTGTACTATCTGTTCTTGTCTATTTATAGAGTCACTCATTATGTTGTTGAAAGTATTTACATTGTTACCAGTTTATGGCTATTATGAATGCAAGTAGCATGCTGGAAACTTACCCCTTGGCGTGCGTGAGTGCGTGCCTGAGTAAAAATCAATCAAACAAGCTGGGCTGTGGTGGCACACAACTTTAATCCCAGCACTTGGGAGGCAGAAAAGACAGGTGGGTCTCTGAGTTCCAGGCCAGCCTGGTGTAACAGATGGAGTTCCTGAGCAGCCAGGGCTACACCAAGAAACTCTCTCAGAAATAAAATAAAATAAAATAAAATAAAATAAAATAAAGAAAGAAACAAATCAGTCAAACAGAAATGTTGGAGTAAGTGCAGGGAGAAGGAAGGTGGAGCCTGTGAAGGGGAGGAGGGGCCCAACCTCTCTAAGAAGAGCGGGCTTCTCCTGCCCAGAAGGACTTCCTGCCTGTGTCCCAGGAATCTCTTCCTGGGTTGCTGGATCCCAAACTCTGGTGGGCCGGAAGGAGAGGTGTGGCCTGGGACTGGAACTTCTGGTTTTCTTGAAGGGGCTCCTTCTGTGGAGGAGGAAGCAGCACTGACCCAGCTGTTGCCAGCTGCAGTGGAAACTCTAGCTCAAAGTCTCAGGCTGCTGGGCCACAGCAGGCTCCACCCTGGGGCCTTGATGGGGATAGCAGCTTGAGTGTCCTCTGGCCAATAGTCATTCCTTTATCACTCCTTGCCTCAAAAGGCCCAAGGACCACTGGTCCCCACCTCTTTTTAATATGCTTTTTTTCTCAGCCTCCAGGGCATTCTCCAGCCTATTTTGTCTATTTGGGTTTCAGAAGCTGGAGGGTGGGAGTGGGGAGGCGGCGGCGGCCAGAGGGTAAAAACAAACTAATCAGTCATCTCTGTTCTTTAGGAATAAAAGGATAGATTTTTTATGCTTGTTTGGAGCACCAATCTTAAATTCAGTTTCTCCCAGTTTTTTCTCTTAAGCCCTTAATTTCTGGCTTTGTTCATGGCTTCTGTTCTGTCTCTGACATTTTCACACTCCTGGAATACAATGTAGCGGGTTTTTCCTAGTAGGATGCTTCTGATGTAACCCAAGATCCCATTACTTCATGACTAGAGCTCTGTCAGCTGTCCAGGCCCCTGCTGCCAACAGGGTTTTCCAAAAAGCTGGAAAACACAAATCTCATAAAATACAGAATGAAAACATGCCACAGACTAATTTAACTCATTCATAAAGGCGACAAGATGGAAAAACCAGGTCAAAGAGCACGAGGAGCTATTTGTTGGCACTAAAATGTTGGGATAAGGTTGCCGTGGCAAGGCCGGGACATAGGCGGTCAGTCACAGGACTTGCCCAGATCAGTTATACTAGAAAGTAGCAGAGTTAGGATTTTAGCCAAAGACATTTAGATCAGGCCTCATTAAGGGATCAGTAGAGTCTTGAGAGTAGGGGATCAGAGAAAGCATGTTTATTATTTTAAAATGCTCATCTTTAATTGTATTATTTATGTGTGTGGATGTTTTACATGCATGTATGTCTGTGCACTGCGTGCATGCATATATTGTGCCCACAGACAGGAGTCACAATGTGGGTGCTGAGACTAAAACCTAGGTCCTAGTGTTCTTACCTGCTGAGCCATCTCTTAACTTCGGATTTATTTTTATCATTTTTAATAGGATGAATGGTGTTTGTCTATAAGAAAAGTAGACTCAAGAATTATTTTTGCTAAGTGGGTGGTGGTGGCACCTGCCTTTAATTCCAGTGCTTGGGAGGCAGAGGCAGGCAGATCTCTGAGTTTAAGGCTAGCCTGGTCTACAAAGTGAGTTTCAGGATAGCTAGGGATACACAGAGGAACCTTGTCTTGAAAAACTGAAGAAAAAAGAAAGGAAAGGAAAAAGAAAGTTATTTCTGTTCCTCAAGGAATTCCAACAGAGCTCTGTCTTTAGGCACACGCTTTATGTGGGTGTGGCCAAGCTTCTTTCCCCAAAAGTATCTTAAAAAAAAAAATTTATTTATATGAGTACACTGTAGCTTCAAATACACCAGAAGAGGGCATCAGATCCCATTACAGGGAGTTGTGAGATACCATGTGGTTACTGGGAATTGAACTCGGGACCTCTGGAAGAGCAGTCAGAGCTCTTAACCATTGAGCCATCTCTCCAACCCTCAAAAGAGGACAAATGTGTTGGTATTGTAAGAGCTGTGGTCACTCTTGCAACTGGTGCCTTTGTGGGGTTAGGGTTATATTAAGGACACTGTGACAGCTGACCTTATCGAGGAAGTTAGACTGAAAGTGCCGTAGTGACTTTTCCCTTTGTGAGGACAACAACCCCAACAAACAGCAATTTCAGTGAAGAAAAGTTTGTGTTGCCACAGTTTGAGGGGAACAAACCATCATGACTGGTAGGATCCATGGCAAGAGTGTGGCTGGTCACACTGACGTCAAAAGCAAAGGGCAGACGGGGAGGGCTAGGTTGTAAGATCCTTGTGACTTGCTCACTCCAGTGAGGCGCTAGCCCTTAAAACGATGTCAGCATCTGGGGACCAGTCCTCAGCCATAGGACATATGGGGACATTTCCCATGAAAACCACACCAGCCTCCGAGATTACTAAAGTACATGTCTGGGTAGGCCAGGGACGATAAAAAGAAGTAGGGAAATCCTCTGTGAATATAGGCCGGAAGAGAAGGGGAAATAGATGTTTTATTTTCCCTCCCTCCCTTCCCCATGCTGGGAGCTGTACTTCACCTTCTCTGCCATGCTGGACTGAAACCACGAGCCAAAATAAAGTGTTTATTCGAGGCATTTTGTCACAGGGATGAAAATTAACAAAGTGGTTTTTGTTGTTGTTTTGTTTGTTCGTTTTGTTTGTTTGTTTGTTTGTTTTTTTAGGCAAAGCTATATAGACCTTATTGTCCTACAACTCATTATATAGACCAGGCTAGCTTCTAACTCACAGAGATCCATCTGCCTCTGCCTCCTGAGCACTGGGATCAGAGGTGCGCCTTACTGACTGCACAAGTAGCATTTTAAATTGACTTAGTTTTGGGTTTTGTTTCCCATATAATGAGTAGAAAAACTTGCGCCACGAGCAGCAGAGAGAGAAAGGGCTTAGAGTAATCTAAATGTCTTAATCTTTGTCCTGGCTGTGCTGGAGCTCACTCTGTAGACCAGGCTGGCCTCTGAGTCACAGAGATCCGTCTGTCTCCTGAATGCTGGTTCAAAGGTGTACACACCACACCGGGTTCTTCTCTGTGCAGTTTGTAATTCCTGCCCCCAGAACATCACCTTGCATTTTCCTTTCCCTTAGGTATGGCAAGATTGTCTCTACTAAGGCCATCCTGGACAAGACCACAAACAAGTGCAAAGGTGAGAGAGGGAAGAACTGCTTTCTGTGCCTCTGACTCCTGCTGCTGGGAGACTGGGCAGCCAGTGCCTGGGAGGACCTGGGAGGTTGGGGCCTAAAGACCAACAGGTATTTAGACTCAGTTGGTGAGCAGAGAGCTGAAGCTGACAGCAATGCTGTCAGGGGAGGTGCTGGCAGAAGGCTTTGTGGCTCGCATTCCCTTGAGTGCTTTCAGCTCCCTCTAGGTCAAGTGTCTTCCTGGGTGGGGAGATTCAGGGAGAAGTTTCTCATTGTCCACTTAAACACCTTTTCAGGGAGTTAGGAGGGCAGCCCAGTAGGTGTTATTTCCCAATGCTGAATAGTTGTGGATATGAACATTTTTCAGGAAGGGCTGCCTCCATCTGGTACCTGCTTGCTCTGCTGTATTCCTCCCTCCCTCGATGTCTGGAGAAGAGATGGAGGGCCTTTAGACGTTCATGAAGTCTAGGATTTAATACCTCAGGTCTGAAGCTCTAGGTTCTTAATGAGGAGAAAGATAGAATACCAGAAGGTATTCTCACTTCCCTGGGCATCCTTAGCCACAGATTGGGCCTGAGCTCTGCTGAGGGGTCACCTGGACAGTCACCTGAAAACTTTCAATCTCTCTTCCCCACTCCATCATTTACATGGACCATAACTCTTCTTCTGTCTCTTGAAAAGCCTGGGCCTCCCACCTCCCACCTCCCACCTCCCATGATGCTGTTTCCGTTCCAGGCTATGGCTTTGTGGACTTTGACAGTCCAACATCAGCACAGAAGGCTGTAACTGCACTGAAAGCCAGCGGCGTGCAGGCACAAATGGCAAAGGTAGGGTAGTGCCCCCCTCCCACGCACCATCTGCCACTCCAGGGGTTACAGTCAGCACCACAGTGCCAGTTTTGGCTCTGCCAGAGTGCTTAGGAATGTGAAAATGATGAGCAAGAATTGTCTACAGTGCTCAAGTGTGTGTGTGTGTCTGTGTGTGTGCACACGTGCATATATATATATATATATATATATATATATATATATGCTTGTGTATGTGTGGTGTTTGTGTGTGTGTGTGTGTGCACATGCTCGTTTGTGGTGTTTATGTGTGCATGTAGTGTTTGTATGTGTGTGTACACTTGTGTGCACATGTGTGTGCGTGTACATATGTATACTTGTGTATGTACACGTGTGTGTGTGTGTGTGTGGTGTTTGTGTGTGCATGTAGTGTTTGTATGTGTGTGTGCACATGTGTGTGTGTGTGTGTGTCTGTGTGTGTTCATGTGCATGTGTAGTGTGGAGCCACCAGATGTGGGTGGTGTTAACTGGACTCAAGTCCTTGCCATCTCTAACCTCTGTTAGTGCTTTCTGGTAACATCTGGACACAGACATGCCAGGCCAGCATCCACCTGAGCTAGAGAAGACTGTGCTGTGTGGTGTGGTAGACAGGAGAGCCAGACCTCTCGGCCTCCCTGGCCCCACTTTCCTAGGACAGATGGTCATAGTTTTGCAATATTCTCTGAAGAAGCCAGTTGTGCAACTCAGGTTCTGAAGAATGCTTTCCATGGCCTGCCATTGCTCCCATGGGGCAGGGAGTGAGCTGGGGAAGGGATTGGAGGAAGGGAAGGAAGCTACAGCAAGAAAGGAAGAGAACTGTACCTTCTGCTATGATCTCCCTGGATCTGAAAATTTTGTATGTCACTCTCCCTCCCCCATGTCGATCCCTAGAAAGCTAGAAGCCTTTCTGAAATCCCTTCATCCATGCTGAGGCACCTTGAATACTCTGAAGAGGCTGATAAGGGCAGCCATTTTGGAACTAGAGTTACAGTGGGTTGTACGTCACCATGTAGGTGCTGGGAATTGAACTCAGGACCTTTGGAAGAGCAACCAGTGCTCTTAATCACTGAGCCATCGCTCCAGCCCCAACATAGCTATTCTTTTCTCTAATGGTTAAAGGGAAAATGAAGCTGGATGTGATGGCTTAGGTCATCCCAGCACTTGGGAGGTAGAGAAGGATAGTGAGAGTTTGTTTTAGGCCAGCCTGGGCTACAGAGTGAGCCCTTGTCTCAAAAGAAAAAAAGAGAAAGAGGAGGAGGAAGAAGAAGAGGAGGAGAAGAGAGGTGGGTTGGAGAGAGTACACTGGCTGCTCTTCCAAAGGTCCTGGGGTCAGTTCCCAGCATCCATCCGGTACCTTAAAGGCATCTTAACTCTAATTCCAGGGAAGGAGATTCAATACCTTCTTCTGGCCTTCATGGACAGATACTATATGCACATCATATACAGATATACATGCAGGCAAAAAACACCCATAGATATAAAGTAAAAAATAAATTTTAGGGGGACAGGGGAAAGGGAAAGAATCGGAGATTGAAAGTGGGATTAAGGTTGCTGGAAACTACTGAGGCAGAATAATGATTGACAGGTTTGAAAACAGCTCTGGGGCAGGCACTGTGCACACGCCTGTGATCCCAGCACTGGGGAGGAGACAGAAGGATCAGGAATTCAAACTCAAGCCCTTGGGCAGAACTGCTGAGGAGCATTCGGCCCTCCTGGAGCCCCCACCCTGCCCCTAGTAGCCTCTCTCTTGGGCTTCCAACACCTTTGGGGCAAACCATTGACCAGTACATCCTGTTTTTCTGTTTCTTCTTCCTGCTTCCTTTCCATCCACGAGTGGCCAGGTATTCCCCCTTAGCCCAGTCTGCTGGGGTAGAGGAGAGGAAGAGAAATCATTCCAAACTATGGAGTTGACAAGTCAGGAGAAGGGAATCCAACCTCAGGGCCAGGCTGCAGGGCAAGAGGAAAACTTGTTCTGCCTGCTTCTTAGAGAGACAGCTGGTTGGTGGCTTGTGCTACTGGATTGTACAGCAGTAGACATGATAAATATTGTGATGTTTCTTCCTGGACTACATGTATAGTTCATGGTGATGGGACTGGGTATTACAAACAGAAAATTCTCTTTGTTTGGATCCCCCTTGATGTTTCTCTTCTCAAATGTTATTCTGTACACAAGGGCTGAGGATGGGTTAGGGAGTGAGATGTGAGTCTCAGTTTTCACTTTCATGTTCATAGCAACAGGAGCAAGACCCTACAAATTTATACATCTCAAACCTCCCACTATCAATGGACGAGCAAGAACTGGAGGGGTTGCTGAAGCCTTTTGGCCAAGTTATCTCCACTCGGATCCTTCGAGACACTAGTGGGGCCAGCAGAGGGGTCGGCTTTGCAAGGTAAGGGACGATCCAGAGTGGCTAACAAGAACTAACTTAGAAACAACAGGTACACACACAGATGCACACACACATACACAGAATCACACAGATACATACAAACACACACACAGATACACACACATGCACACGCACACACACACAGGGCCTTACCCCCAGCTAGACCAAAATAATGGTCAAAAATACCTAATAAGAGCCAGCAAAGTGGCTCAGCAGGTAAAGGTGCTGATGGCCTGAGTTTGATCCCTGGAACCCATAGGGTGGAAGGAGAGAACTGACTCCAGCAGGTGGGCCTCTAACCTCCACATGTGCTGTGGCTTCTGCACATACATAATACATACAGAAGTGCAATATAAATTGTCTAAACTCTTGGTAGTAAATCGTGTGTGTGTGTGTGTGTGTGTGTATGTTGAATATTGAACTCAGGGCCTGGCACATAACTTGAACTGGCTGCAATCCTCCTGCCTCTGCCTCTCAGATGCTGGGATTCTAGGCATTCTGTACCACGCCTCACCTCACAGCTGTCCCTTGGCATCCTCCCCCACAGTCTCTGCTAACCCAGCTTTTGTCCTCCTGATTCTGTACACCTAAAGCTGAGCATCCCCACCCCACCACCTCATTTAAATTCTGTCAGGCCTGTGCTTACATAGGGGAGGGAGCTACTCCCCTGATTTGCCTTCCCTCCTAAGAATGAACAACTGAGCAGAGACCTGGTCCTCAGATCGGTAGGATGAAGTGGGAGGTTTGCTCTGCTTCTTCAGATCTTCAGGGAGACTTACATCCTAGAACAACCTGTGCCGTGTCGGCCTGATGTTGTAGGAGTCTCTGTGGAGATTGATTACCACGGTCTGTCCTTCTCTAGGCTGCCCTCTCCTGGGCTCATGTGTCACGAAGCTTCACCTGATCCTAATCCTAGCCTACCTAAAAATGATTTACTTTTTTTTTTTTTTAAGATTTTGTTTGGGTACTTACATGGTTGACCAGCATGTAAAGATGCTTGCTGCTAAGCCTGCCAAAATAAGTTTGATTTTTTTCACTCACATGCCCCTCCCCCACACATACAAAATAAATGCATGTGAAACATTGTTGCAAAGACTTTTTTTTTTTTTTTTTTTTTTTTTTAGGCAGGCACAATTCTAATACTCAAGAGACAACCGCAGAGAATCACTGCAAGTTCAAAACCCATATATCAGAGAATGTGAGTACTGGGCTAGCTAGCACTGTGTCAGGAGACCCAGCTCAAGACAGGCTGGTGATGTAGCTCTGTGGATAGAGTGCTTGTCTAATAATAGGCATGACCCCAGTTTGATCTTCAGCATGGAATACAATGGGTGTCTAGTGACATTCCAGCGCTTGGGATGTGGAGGCAGGAGGATCAAAAGTTGAAGGTTACAGGAGACTCTTCAAAAACAACAACAACAAAAACCACCCAAACTGTTGTTGTACATACCTGTAATCCTGTGCTTGGAAAGTTGATCGTCTGCCTCAAAAACAAAAATAGAAGCCAGGCAGTGGTGGCCAGGGCCTTTAATCCCAGCACTTAGGAGGCAGATCCAGGTGGATCTCTGTGTGTTCGGGGCCACAAGTTCCACGACAGTCCAGGCTCTGTTACACAGAAAAACTCTTCTCTCAGAAAAACAAACAAAAAAACAAAACAAGAACAACAGAAATTAATCAAGGCCTGACCTCTAGCTCATGTGGGAGGGATCACTTGGAATTCAAGACCAGCCAATCGAGAGTGAGACCCTAGTTCAATCAATCAGTCAGTCAATCAATCAATCAAATATTAAAAAAAAATCAAACAAATGAGTTTCACTTAAAAGGAGATTCTGATAGTTGTTAATCGTTTTTTTAGCTTAAAGGTCTGAGTCCTTTGTGTTTCAGTCTCTTCCCTGCTCAGACTGTGAACCTAACATCTGGGAGATACAGGCAAGCAGATGGAGAGCTCTTGGACTACATGAGCCCCTGTCTGAAAGAACAGCCCCTCTTCCCAATAAAATAGAGGCTGTGGCTAGGGAAAAAAACACGTTCTGAACAGGCTCTGAGTAGCGCCACCTAACGGTAACCTTAGGTAATACAAGAGGAAGAGTAACTGGAGTATTCTTCAATTTTTGGCTCAATTACCATTTGCTTGTTTGTTTGTTTGTATTCCAAGACAGGGTTCCTCTGTATAGCCCTGGCTGTCGTGAAACTCACTTTGTAAACTAGGCTGGCCTTGAACTCAGAGAGATCTGCCTGCCTCTGTCTTCCAAGCGCTGGCATTAAAGGTGTGTGCCACCACCACCCGGCTCTCAGCTTGTTAAAACTTTTTTTTTTTTTTTTTTGGTTTTTCGAGACAGGGTTTCTCTGTGTAGTCCTGGCTGTCCTGGAACTCACTCTGTAGACCAGGCTGGCCTCGAACTCAGAAATCCGCCTGCCTCTGCCTCCCAAGTGCTGGGATTAAAGGCGTGCGCCACCACCGCCCGGCTTTAAAACTTATTTTTATTTTCTTTGAGATGTGATATGGTCTTGATGTGAAGCCCAGGCTGGCTTTGAACTTGAGACCATCTTGCCTCAGCCTCCTGAATGCTGGCATTACTTGGGCCATTGTGCGGTGATAGCCCGTACACTTTTGGGCAGAAGTTCTCTGCTTTCCCAGTTTATGGAAACCCTTAGTTATCACAGTGCTTTTCCCCTCTATACCAAAAGGATATCTAGCACATTAATTAATTAAATTGTCAAACAATTTGGGGTGGGTTTTCTTGCTTGTTTATGGAACAGCTTTAGTATGTTCTATTCTTGCATAAGTCCATGGTTGTCAGCATCATACCTGGCTTTTCTGTGGGTGCTGGGGCTTGAACATAGATATCTGTGCTTGAATGGCAAGCACTTTACCAAGTGGGCTATCTCCCCCTCTCTATGTTTGTTTTCTTTGCAGTACTGGCTAAAACCAGAGGCCTCATTCATGCCGGCACCTGCCCTCTTGCCGAGACTCATTCCTCTCTTTTCTTTTTCTTTTGTGATGTGTCCTGGTTCGATTGGTTGTTGTTGCGATTGAACACCCTGATGAAAGAAGGTGTGGTGGTGTTCCCCGTAATCCCAGCACTCAAGAGGCAGAAGTGGGTGGAGTAAAAGGGTCAGCCTGGTGTACACAGTAAGTTCCAGGCCAAAAAGGCTTGCGCAGTGAGACCCTGCCAGACAAAACCCACAACAGAATGAGTTCGTGCGCACTCACTTGCCTGTTTGGGCTCCACTTGCCTGTTTGCTTTCTCCACTCTGACACAACTAGAGTACCGAACCCCCCCACCCCCATCTAGGGAATAGTCCCTGCCTAGGGAATGGAGCCACCCATGTGAATTAAAGGAAGACAGTCCCTGGGAGACATGCTGACAAGCTCACAGGTTAACCCAATACAGGCAGTTCTTCAGGTAGACTTTGCCATGGCAGGAGGGGATGGTCAGAGGACCACTTTTAGGAATCATTTTCCTCTTTTACCATGTGGGTTCCAGAGATCAAACTCATGTCATTAGACTTGGCAACAAGCTCCCTGACCTGCTGAGCCATCTTGCCAACCCAAGTATAGAACTGCTGAAATCTCAGCATGTGAACACTGAGTTGGGGGGAATCTCCCGCTTAGAGCTAACATGGGCTGTACAGCAAGATTCCCATTTCAGAAAATCAAAGCCAAGTAGGAACTGCTCGAGGTCTGTGCTTTGGAAGGAAACGGTATCTGGTGCATAGGTGAGGATGCGGTCAGAGTTTTCCTGAGGGCTCTGACTTACAGAGCCCTGGGTGGTGAATGGCAACTGGTGCCCACACCTTCATTCCTTAGTGCTTTACCCCTTCTGTATCACTTATGGGACAAGAGCCTTCACGCCCTTTCAAAAGCATTTATTTATGACAGGTGGTGGTGGCATACACCTTTAATCCCAGCACTCAGGAGGCAGAGGCAGGAGGATCTCTTAATTGAGGGTGGCCTTGTCTACAGAGTGAGTTCCAGAACAGCCAGAGCTACACAGAGAAACGCTGTTTTGAAAGAAGAAGAAAAGAAGAAGAGGAGGAGGAGGAGGAGGAGGAGGAGGGAAGAGGAGGAAGAAGAAGAAGAAAAGAAGAAGAAGAAGAAGAAGAAGAAGAAGAAGAAGAAGAAGAAAAGAAGAAGAAGAAGAAGAAGAAGAAGAAGAAGAAGAAGAAGAAGAAGAAGAAGAAGAAGAAAAGAAGAAGAAGAAGAAGAAGAAGAAGAAGAAGAAGAAGAAGAAGAAGAAGAAGAAGAAGAAGAAGAAGCAGCAGCAGCAGCAGCAGCATTTATTTATCAATTCATGGGGGGAGAACAAGTGTGGCACCAGTTTCTGTGGAGGCCAGAGGAGAGCTCACAGGAGTCAGCTCTCTTTATTTGATATTTACTTTTGTGTGCACGAGTCTTCTGCCTACATGTATGTATGTGCACCAGGTGTGAGCCTGTTGCCTTTAGAGGTCAGATGAGGGCATCAGATCCCCTGTAAGTTATCACACATTGTTGTGAGGCATTGTGTAAGCACTCGCACCAGAACCTGGGTCCTCTGCGAGAGCAATGGGTACTCTTACCCACTGAGCTGTTTCTCCACTTCACCTCACTCCTTCATTTTTGAGACAAAGTGTCATCATCACCCCAGCTGGCCTGGAACTTGATAAGTAGACCCAGGCTGGCCTCAAACTCTCAGAGATGCATCAGCCTCTGTCTCTTGAATACTGAGATCAAAGGTGTACCCCCACCATGCTGACATCATTAGGAATATTTAAAAAGTAGTTCTGTAAGCACTGAACAAACGTCACGTTTGTTTGTTTTGTACGTACATATGTTTGTGTGTGGCAGTGCATGTGTGGAGGTCAGAGGACAGCCATCAGGAGTTGGCTGTCTCCTTATACCATGTGGTTTCCAGGGATGGAACTCAAGTTGCTGGGCCTGGGGACAAATGCCTTTATCCACTGAACCATCTCATTAGCCTGCTGTTAGGGCCTGGGCTACTCAGTCAGTCAGTCAGTGCTGGCTCGTCTTGCGTGACAGTTTCCAGCACTGCATAATAGTCTTACATGGTAGAGCTTTTCTGCAATTACAACACTGAGGCCAGAGAATCAGATCAAATCCATCCTCAGACAGAGGGTTTGAGGCCAGGCAGAGGTATATACATACAGATAGCCTGTCTTAAAAAAAAATAAAAAGGAAAGCTAGGTGTCTCAAAATGAACACATATGACAGAAACGTTCTTGACTATTTATGGGGCTAGGAGCCTGGGTTTTCTCACTGGGTATGTGTAGGACACATATCCCGGACAGGTGGCCTTACTCCTCATGTGCATCTTAGGATGGAGTCCACAGAGAAGTGTGAAGCCATCATCACCCACTTTAATGGAAAGTATATAAAGACGCCCCCTGGAGTAGCAGGTAAGGCCTCTGGGACTCGGGCTGGGAGCCCCTGGAGGAGTGGGCACTGCGCCATGGCCTAGCAACTGTGTGTGTGTGTGTGTTTTTTCTCACTAGCACCTTCCGATCCCTTGCTTTGCAAATTTGCTGATGGCGGGCCAAAGAAACGACAGAACCAAGGAAAATTTGTGCAAAATGGACGGGCCTGGCCAAGGAACGGAGACATGGTAAAAAGATTCCCGGAGGAAGCACAAACCCTGAAAGCATCAGAGTTGGAAATGGCTCGGCCTGGTTTCTGCGCCGTAGGCGGGGCACTTGAGAGCAGGATGTGTGGCTGAGCCCTGCTCTTCCGTGTAGTCCCCAAAACCTGTAGTGGGACATGTGGGTACTCGACTGGCAATATGAACACTGCATTCTTTCTTACAGGGTGGTATGGCCTTGACCTACGACCCCACCACAGCTCTTCAGAATGGGTAAGGGTGTTTCATTTTGATTTTCAAATAGCAGTTAGTGGAGGTGGCTCTGGCTTCCTGAGGCTTCTCACTGAACAAAGCCCTTTCCTACAGGTTCTATGCAGCTCCTTACAGTATCGCCCACAGCAGGATGCTTGCTCAGTCTGCCTTAGCCCCGTATCTTCCATCTCCTGTGTCTTCCTATCAGGTAAGGTGTGAGGCTCTTCCTACTGTGTGTATTAAGTGAACAGATATAAAGCTTCTCTATATAGTACACACAAATAAATGGTATGTAGGAGCATAACATGTGAGTTATGTATGTATATAAATAGCGTGTATTCCTGTATGTGTATATACATATATGCTCATGCATAGTGTATGTATATATAAACACTTTTAGAGACATCCTCTTGAGCTGGGCATGATGGCACACACCTTTAATTCTAGCACTTGGGAGGCAGAGGCAGTTGGATCTCTTTGAGTTTTGAGGCCAGCCTGGGCTATATAGCAAGCTCCAGGACAACCAAGGCTATATAAGAGAAACCTTGTTTTTTTTTTTTTTAAAAGTCATCTGCTTCTGTTTTTACTCTCACTGTAGATCAGTTTCATGTGAGTAAATACATGTGTATGAGGCTTTGGGAATCGCTTTTATAAAAATGTAACCATATTTAATATATTTTGTTATTCTCACATCTTTTTAATAGTCCTTTACTTTATGAGTGTTTCCTCTGGAGGAGCAGAACATGGTCTTAGCTGCTGAGCCATCTCCCAGCTCCCGGTCAATCCCACCCTCCACCCCCCCACCCCGCCACCCCTGTGTGTGTATGTGTGCGTGTGTGTGTGTGTGTGTGTGTGTGTGTGTGTGTGTGTAAAGGTCAGAAGGCAATTTGTGGAAAGTTCTCTCCATTTACCCTGTGGGTTCTGGGGATCTAATTCAGGTCTTCAGATTTGGTAGCTTATGCTTTTACCCACTGAGATATTTCATCTGCCCCTTTGGCTATTTTTACTGGGTTATGCAAGTTACAAGTTGCTAGTATTTGTTAACAGCTTGTTCTTCTTAACTTTTAAAGTTTTTGAGACAGGGTCTCACTATGTAGCTCTGGCAGGTCTGGAAGAAACTCTCTATGTAGCCCAGGCTGGCCTTAAATCAGGATTGACCTGTCTTTTAAGTGCTAGGACTCAAGGTGTGCCAGTACCATGCCCAGCAAAAACGGCTTTTGTTTTGTTTTCCGAGACAGGGTTTCTCTGTGTAGCCCAGGCTGCCCTGGAACTCTCTCTGTAGACCAGGCTGGCTTCAAACTCAACAGATCAGCCTGCCTCTGCCTCCCAAGTGGTGTGCTGGGCTTAAAGACGTGTGCCACCACAGTCTGGCTAAATAGCTTGTGTTCTGAAGGGACATGTCAGTTTGTGGGGGGCTTTGCTGAACATTCTCAGTCACTGAGTTTAGGCAGTTAACATTTTTATTTGTTTTTGCTTATATCAGAGAGTGACTCAGACATCTCCTCTACAAGTACCTAACCCATCTTGGATGCAACACCAGTCGTACCTCATGCAGCCTTCAGTGAGTGTTCAGAAGTGGGCAGAAGCGAAAGAGACAATTTGATGTAAAGCAGAGCAAAGGGCTTTGATGGCAGGCTGTGTGGGTGTGAGTTCTAGCTCAGTGCATTATGCAAACCAACAGTAACCTTAATTCTGTGGGTTTGTTATTCTTAGACATAGGTCCCTGCAGACTAAAGGTGAGGGTGCTATTCCTATTGTCGAGCTGGGTTACTGCTCAGGTTGATTCTCAGGACTTGGAAATGGCAGCAGACAGTGCTCTAGTTCCTGTGTAGTTTGCTTCCCGATTCCAGTGCAGTTAATAAACTATTTTTTAAAAGCAAATACAAATCTGGGTGTAGAGACACATGCCTTTAATCCCGGCACTCATGAGGCAGCAGCAGGTAGATCTGTGAGTTCAAGGCCAGCCTGGTCTACAGGGTTCTGAGACAGCCAGGGCAACACAGAGTAACCCTGTCAAAACAAACAAACAAACACAAACAAAACAAAACCAAACCAGGATGTTGGTGGCCCTGCTTGGCATCGTTGCCACCTCAGGTGTCTTTACAGGAGGCTGCTGTCTAACTATTCCCTTCATTGCCTCCTTTAGGGCTCAGTTCTGACACCAGGAATGGACCACCCCCTTTCTCTCCAGCCCGCCTCCATGATGGGACCTCTTACCCAGCAACTGGGACACCTGTCACTCAACAGCCTGGGCACGGTAAAGGATTATCTGTAATTATTAACCCCTGCAGAATAAGATGCGCCTGTGGAAATGCTCCTTGGCACCAGTAGTTACTCGGGATGCAGGTGTCTCAGGGTCAGTGAAGGCATACTCAGAACTGGAGTAAATGCCTGTAATCCTTGTACTCAGCAGACTGTTAAAAGTTCAAGGCCATGGATAAACAGAAAAGAATCTGTAAGCTGGGCATACAGCCGCTCTGCCTTCCTGCCTACCTCTTACCTGCCTCTCGGTCACGGCACTAAGTGTGGCCTAAACATTTGTGGGTTTGCTTAGGTGCCAGTGCCTATTTCCTGGAACAGCTCCTCATCGGAGCACTAAAAGCAAAGGGATGAAGCTCAGGGTTCTTTTATGCCTGAATGGTGCAGGAGAGCTGCTAACAGTGAAGGGAGGGTGTAGAGGAAGAGACGGAAGGCAGTGAGGGTGGGAAGTCAACCTGTTTCTAGCTGGAGTCCTTGGGTACCCCAGGAACATTTTAAAGAAGCACTCACAACAAAAAAGGTCTGTGTTTTCCAAAGTTCCCAAGGGCTTTAAACTCGCTGAGAACCATTGTTTTCTTTCCAGTTCATGCCGACAGCTGCCGCTATGCAAGGAGCTTACATCCCTCAGTACCCAGCTGTGCCTTCGTCCAGTGTTTCTGTTGAGGTAGGAGCTTTGTTTCTTTGCATTGAGGCCAGGACACATCAAGGGCAGATCTCTGTACTCCTTTTTCTCTCAGTACTGCTGACTTTCTCACTGGTGGGTGTGAGGAGTGCGGGAGGAAGGCTTCACTGGCGTTAGGCAGCCTGCTCAGTTCAGTTTAGACAGGGATGCTGACTTTAGTTGCCTCAATACTCAAATGAGCAACTGCTGAAGTATTTTGCAAGGTAGCTGGACCACTTTGCCCTCTTTCCGGCAGCCTGGATGCTGGGTGCACACTTGCATTTGGGGAGTGGCTGAACTGGAGGGGCTTTAGTGAGAGGTGAGTGTAGCAATGCTTCAGTAACTTTCCTTGGCTGTGACACAGGAGAACAGCGGCCAGCAGAATCAACTGGCAGTGGAGCCCCCCTCAGACCATGGGGTCTATCCTTTCCAGTTCAGCAAGTAATGAGGTAAGAACTTTATGGTGGGGTATGCTGTTCTGCTGAGCTGGGAGAGGGTGCTTGCAGCTTGGTCTTGCCTATAGCCAGACAGGTTAATTAATAGTCATGTCCTCTTCATACTGTCTCCAGCTTAGGCCTCCCTTAGGATTCTTTCTCCCATCCTTGTTAAACAGAAATGAACTCTTGGAGATGCTCCTAGACTCCGTAAGGTTTAGCAAGTTACAAGCCTGTAGGGGTGATATTTAGAAAACAGCGCCCAGTCTGGCTTGTTCCCGGGTAGCCACCATGTTCCCGCTGCTCAGCTCTGACCAGGGCTCCGGCTAGCTAGATGTGCAGGCCCTGGCACCCATGAGATGCCAGCATGGGGGACGGCTCTGCCAATCCACCACACTGCATCCATAAAGCTCAGCTGAACCCCAGACAATATCTGCCATCCTCGCAGTACCCGGTAGAAATGAGACTCTTAAAGCTTAATGATTACCTAAAGGATTTATATATTTAGAAATGCTCAATCAACAAGATGCCCACACAATTAGAGTTGTTACCCAATAGCTAACCTTTTGATAGAAGTTGCTACCCAGACAGGTTTTGACCCATCCGTGGTTCTCCATGGCTGATAGCCTCCTTCTTCTCCTCCCCTTCTATTTCTCCCCTCCTCTTCCTCTTTTCTCCTCCCAGCTCCACCTCCTCTTCTACCGCCTAATCACGGAGCTCCACTGTGAATACAGTGTAGCAGAATAAATACCCTGCTACACAGGCCTAGCTGTAGACTGCTCTGAGCACTAACACATGGCTGTCACTCCCCCACAGGTCCAGACCTGGGGAAAGAAGCCTATGCACTCCTCCTTGGGCTGTTTTCCCATTGCTGATGGAATCTGAGGAACTGCCTTGTTTTTTTCGAATGTGCTACATTCAAGATCAAAGACTTTTTTCTTTTGCAAAAGAAGTTTCTTGCTTTGTATTTACTTGCAGCGAACCTTTACTCCTCCCCCAAAGATACCAGTTGAGCTGCTTCTCATCTTCAGGAGGTTTGGGTATGTTGGGATTGCTTAGGAAGGCTTTTAAAATGATTTTTTTTTTTTTTTTTTTTTTTTTTTGGTTTTTCGAGACAGGGTTTCTCTGTATAGCCTTGGCTGTCCTGGAACTCACTCAGTAGACCAGGCTGTCCTCGAACTCAGAAATCCGCCTGCCTCTGCCTCCCAAGTGCTGGGATTAAAGGCGTGCGCCACCACCGCCCGGCTTTAAAATGATTTCTTTAAAGAAGAAATAATAGTGCTGGGAAGTCAATGAAGGAGCCCTTCTTGCCAAGTTTAGTTATGGACTATTTTCAATGTGTTTTAAATATGCAGTCTTAAAAATTGTTTTGCAAAGCTCTCAGCACACACTTTGCACCCCCACTCCCACACGCACTGTTTAAGGCAAGGTCTCATGGTGCAGTCCTGGCTGGCTGGCAGTGTAGACCAGGCTGGCGCTTTGAACTCAGAGATCCTTCCCACTCTGAGTGCACCACCATGCCTCGCTAGTTTTTTCTTGTCCACATTGTTCTTTTTTTCCATTTAGCTGAGCCTGCCTACTTTGCCTTTTTACGACCTTTAATTTTATGAATTTGATTTAAATTTCATGTGGAATTTGGGGAAGGAGAGCAATGCACAGGTACAGAAGTGTGGACCATGGAGGTGGCTTTCCCTCTGCCCTCCTGTGACTTTGAATTCTGCTCATTCTGCCTCCTGGAGGATCTTTTCTGCCTGGGTTCTCATGGCCTCTCATCCCAGCTGCACACATGGCTGTACTCAAGTGGTACTTTGCTGAATCACTTAATTCAGCAGGAGCCATCTTAGCTGGTTGCATGTACATGCCAAGTGCACACAGTTTGAAGGGATGTTAGCAAGAACTGTTGTGTGTACTGTGCATGCTTGAGAATGGACTGAGCTCTCCAATGCCCAGCCCAGCCCTGGTGTGTTTGGACTCCTTCCCCAGGGAACCAGAACACCAGAAATCATTTTCCTTCTTGTAGAAGGACAACAGGGTGCTAGGATCGGAAAAGGCAAGCCTTACAGCTCCCTGGCCACTCAAAGGTCAGGAGGGGACCTGTAAAAATGCCTACCATTAACTGTTCCTTCTGTAAGAACTTCCCCCACACAATGTGACTTGTTACGTCACAGGTACAAAGCGATGGAGATGGGCAAGTGTCCAGAGGTCAGTGTGAAGGAGGAGGGGCAGAGAGAGCGTGGTGATGCTGAGAGTAATGCCGCACCTGCTCACACTGCTGAGTTGGGAATCCTGGCCTGACTGTGCTTCTGTGCATTCTAGACTGAGGGATGAGGCCAGTGGAGAACATGAAGTACAAAATTACCAGTTTTCTCATTGGTGCTTCTACCCTCTGGAAGGTCGTACCCAGTTAGCAACCTCAAGCCCTCAGCGACAGAGGCCAGCAAACCCAGAGCCCTGTCCTGTGGACTGGGGAAGCCCTGCTGACAGTCTTGCTGTCACCGATGCTCCTTCACTGCCTATTAAAACTCATTTTTCTGTAGTTTTAAAGCAATTTGAATAGCTGACAGTTTTAAAATTTGAAATTTCCTTTTGAGTATACTGGTTAGATTCTAGTGTTTCTGGTTGGACAGGTGTGAGCATGGGAAATGAGGGCAACCTGTAATTTTGTTTTTATAGTGGCTAATGGCACTGTGTAATTTCTGCTTGGTGATTTCCATCCTCTCTATTTTCCTCATTAGCTCATTACTCAGGAAGGTAGTGACTGGGGTGAGTTGTAAGCCGCCTCTCCATCACCCTGCCCAAGGCCCACAACACTATGTGACTCTTCACCATCCCACTATCACTGGCATCCCTCTCAGGCTTGTTGGTTCAGACTGTAGATGGACTGGACTTTTGGAGACAGGTCCTGATATCAGGAATATGTGGAAACTCTGATGAGGACCAAGCTTGTGAAGCTGAGCGGCTTAGAAAAGGGAGCGTACTCAATAATAAAAATGGGGTGGTAGTGAAGCATTATTTGCCATGAGGGGGAAGGACTAGTTTGTTCTTGTTCCTGTCCCTCCCGGTCAAGTTTTGTTGCCAAGAGCAGGACAGTTGAGCATAGCTGGTAGACCCACACTCACCCAGCCTTTTCTAGACCTAAATTTAGAGGACAAGGTGGGTCTAAAGGTAAATACAATCTGTGCTTGTTAGACCGATTCTTCCCAATTCCAAGCAAGCCGACCACTCTACTTCTGGATAGCTTTCCCCTTAAAAGTGCCTTTGAGCACCAGGAGATCAGCAGTTAAAACCAATTTGTCTCCTCTGCTCTTTGCTGACCCTCCCTGGAGGTGGTCTCCATGTGGCAGTGATGCGAAAGCTTGATGCCCTCCCTCATCACCCTTGTGACCACTGCTCTGGTCGTTCAAAATAAGCATTTCCTGCCCAAGCAAATACCCAAGCGTTTTCGTCCTCATTACTCAACTACCTCAGTCTCACAACTCAAGGCTCACAAGCACCCACTTACCCCACTGCCCTTGTCTTCGCGGGGTTGGAACAAAGGCAAACTCCTCAATTCCAAAACTCAAACTGCTCTTTCTGGATTGTCTTCTCTAGTGACATTGGCTCCCCCATCACCTACAAGAGTGAACTCTCCAGAATAGTCCCTATATAACAAGCCAGGGGCTATGCTGTGCAGTTAAATGCTAGTTTTGGAGCATAGTGTAAGACCCCAGAAAGTAAGAACTGAATGGTAGAGGTTTGCAGTTTGAGAGGACTGGAATGGACATCTCTGCTCCTGCCCCTCTGGGTGGGTTGGTTGGGTGATGACTTCTAGATGCACTTGTTACCCTGGAGAGAAGTTAATTTATACTTAAGACACATTTTGTACATCTCCGCTTTATCCAGAAACCTGTCGTTTTATACTCTCCCATGTCTGCGCCAACACTACCTCTCGCTCACTCTCCTTGGCTGACTTCTTGTGATTGGAAGAGCTTTATTTACTTTTGCTAACATGAACATCTACATCTTTCTTTTTTAAATAAAACAGAAAAGCCCCCTTCCTGTCTTAGCGTCTTGTCTGTGGTGTACAGGGAAAGGTGGCGACTTGCCCATTCCTGCCCACGGCTGACAGAGCAGGAACACTGAGTGTTCCAGCATGCCAGCAGAAGACCCAGAAAACAGGTCAACCCATGCTTCAGGAGAGAAACACACTTCTTCTTCAGTCTTTATCAAATGTGGTTTTTATTCAATGACAAGCACTTTTCTACAGCTGCACCTGTGGAACATCACATGGCAAAAACAAGTTTTTTTTTTTTTCTCTAGACATTTTTTTCCTTTTTTTAAACCTTATTAAAAATGAGATTGGTCCTAAAAATATAGAAAGAAATAAATTTAAATTCACAAAAAACTGTACATTATCAAAAAGTCACTAAAACACCACATTTGGTTATATAAAAAGTCCCTTTTGTTGTAAAAGGAACATGGAAACGTGTTGGTGTTGATGGTTTCTTGCTGTCACCAGGGAGGGGACACAAAGGGCAGGGGAGGGCTGTCTTTATTTTTAATCTGCTTTCCCTACCAAATACTCTTTGTCAACAAGAGGAAGTCCATCTAGCTTGAGGGGCAGTGAAGATGAGGAAAGAAAAAGTGAGAAACAGCCCCTTTGACCATGTCCTGCCCCACATCCCTTCAGCCCCCATTTCTTCCAATCAAGTCTGGGACCTCCACCTTCAGAGTGCCTGGTCCCGAGGGGAGGGGAGGGGAGCGGAGAGCGGAGAGCCAGGCTCCACTCGCCCTCCCACCTCACCTCCAATAACGAATGACTCCAGTACACTTTATGCCAGGGGAAACAGTTCCAAACATTTGACTAACACAAAGTTTGTTACAGCGCAGTTATTTAGATAAAATATAAATATTTATGCATAATATAAAGTCAATTCAAATATTCTTCAATCCACCTCTTATTTAAAAGCAAAAAAAAAAAAAAAATTCTCAAATAAAATTAAGTTTTGAGGTTCATGGACAGAAAAGGCGACTTCAGAACTAGGCAACAGGAGTGCGGTGTGGGTGGGTTGAGGAGGAGTCAGGGCTGCCCAGGAACCTGCGCTTCCCCACCCTTCAGTACTGCTGGAGTACAAGGAATGCTACACCTCACCTGGCATCCTCCACCCACCCATGGAACATTGCTTAGATGCCTCAGCTCTCTGCTCAGGCCAGCTAGCAGCCACCTCCCCAGTGCAAGTACCCGTAATTTCTGATGGGAGGGGCTTGGCTGAGCAGGAAAGCAGGGGCCAGTGGCCCATGGCTACAGCTCGGAGTTAGCAGCTGTCCTCTCGTGCTGGGGTCTAACCTGGGCTTAGTCACATACAGGGCAATGGTAGACCCAGATCCTCCTCTCTACCCATCCTGTGCTCCAGGGTCTCTGCTGCTGGGGAAGAAAGGGGTCCTTGGGATATGAAGAAGATGTAAGGAAGGAAAACACAGCTAAACTCCGATACTCATGGTTAAGATCCAGTTCTACCCCTCTCCTAACAAAAACTCAAGACTCAAAGCTAGGAGAGGGAGTTCCTGCTGAAAAGATTGCACAGTTTGAAGAGGCTGGAAAAGAAATGACCATGAGGAGAGACAGCCTTGTCCCCAGAGAAATAGTTTCTGTGTTTTCCCAAAGACAAAAGGTGATGGTGTGAAACAAGGGGAAGGCAGGAATAAACACATGTGGGGCACAATGGGTTCCATCACACTACAGGGTCACAATCACAACACTCATCTGTGTGCAGATACACACACACACACACACACACACACACACACACACACCTCTCTCCTCCTCTCTCTGAGGCCAGTCAATTGCTACCTGGCCCCCATCTCAGAGGAGCACTCAAACTCAGCAGTAGTTGTCCCTGAGGAGTTCCCAAGAGGGAGGTTTGGGAAGCAGGGGAAGGAGGCTGGGAGGCCTAGGGCGCTGCCCACCTGCCCGCTCCCCAGCCACCGAGCTTCAGAAAAGGCTAGAGACTCACAGAAACTCAGCATGTGAGGAGAGCCAACACCATAGAGGGTTAACTATCAGCAGAAGATGAGGACAGAGAGACGGGAACTCTGAACTTTGTTTTCCACATAAGGGAAAAAGACTGGGGAGGGAAGGGAAAGAACCCGTACACGATAGTTTTACATTACTGGGTGGGACAAAATCTTAAAAATAGGGAGGAGTTAGAAATGAATGAGTGAGAGAAGGTGAGAAGTGGGGAGGGACTGAACATGGAAGCAGCATGTTCAGGGCCCGGTGTCCGGCTCGACACACTTGGAGTTAAGTCCACTTTACTGGCCGTCACTGCGGGTCCGCACACAGTACAGAGTGTTTCTCGGTTTCACACATTCACTAGAACTATTGCTATTGTTAAATGGCCCCAGGATGCTGAGGCAAGTACAGGGAGGGGAGGAAGCTGGAAGAGGAGGGAGGATTTCTTCACCTCTCTCCATTTTAATTAGGGGAAAAAACATGGAAAATTCTTTCTTTTTTGGCTTTCCGTCCAGAAGGACCTCATCTCTGCATCTCTTATTTAAGGAGCAAGAAGAGGAAGGGAGAAAAGGGATTAGGAACGAGAGGGTGTGGGTGCTGCCCAGGGCAGAGTCAAGAATCAACACTGTCTGACTTGAGTCCACCCAGGGCAGCCGTCAGCAGGTGAGAACGGCAGGTTTTTGTCTGGAAGGTTGGAGCAGATGCCACGAGGTGACTCCCGCCTTCCTTGCCTCACAGACTGGCCTGTTTTCCCTGATAAAATTCCTCCCAGCGGCTCTCAAAGAAGCGGCGCATGATGTGCCCTGCCTTGCCCACTTCAGAGTCATCCTCATTGAAGGTCTGGCAGTTGTCAAAAACCAGCAGGGCATCAGCTGCAAACTCCTCTGAGCTAGTGTACCTGGGCAGGGGAGACGGGGCTGTGAGCTGTTAGCTCTGAGCTTAGTGTACCTGGCAGGGTGGATGGGGCAGTGAGGGGAGAGAAAGCAAGGGTGAACCAAGAGAGATCATCTTACCCTCCACGCAGCAGCCGTTCTCGCATGGTGGAAAAATCCATAGGGTTCTTGATGACACGTCTGTATCCACTCACCAGGCGAGGGTTCACGGGCTCCAGGAAAGGCCAGGCTGCATCATGGGACTCCATCTCCATGAGGATAATCCTGTGAGTACAGAAAGCAGACGCTGACTCCTGCAGCCTCTCTGGCGCAGACACAGCCAGCCAGTCCTAGAATCCAGTAACTCACTCGCAGAATGTGAGGTCACTGTGCTGGCTTCTCATCGAATGCCGCCGTCTCTTGGAGGGAGATAGCCTGTCTTCTGGGTACCGAGGCACTGCTGGGCTTTCTCGGCTTCTTGACATCCGCCGCCGCCGCCGCCTGCTGTCACCTTCTGTGAAGGTCAGTGGAAAACTACTTTTCCGCTTCTGGCCTCGTTTTGGAAAACCAGGCCTCTGAGTGTATTCCTCCTCCACCTGCTAAGGATAGGCCCAGGTGAGCAGCAGTAGGGCCGAGGTGCCCAACTTCCTGTTCATCACAGTCCTGCCTGCCCACGACTGTGGCTCCCAATGTTCACAGAAACCAGCATGTGAATTCACTCAGATAATCAAGGGGGAGAGGCAGTAAAATGAATGAATGAATGGCGATTACTCCTATTTTATAGAGGGAATGACTGGGGCTTAGAGACTGTAGGTGACTTATTTTCAACCCAAACCTGCTGTCACAGGCTCATCCCTGGGAGCAGCACATGAGGGAAGGGTACATCTGTGGGACTGTTGCTCAAAGATGAAGACATCTCCTAGTCCTGTTTGAGAACAGAGAGCAGAGAGCAGAAGAAACCTTACCTGGGCCAGACAGACAGCACAGAACCAGTCTCCTTCTGGAACAGCCTCCATCTTGGGCCGATGACAGTAAATGTGGCAGCCTCGGTCACACCCATCACAAAGCAGGAGAAACTCATCATTGTCCCCCTTCCGGCAGACCAGGCAGGTCTGGACCAACATGAGAAGGCAGAGTGAGTCCTTAAGCCTGTGTTATCACCGACCCCACTCTCACCAGTATCTCAGTATCCAGACTCACCACTTTGTTGACAGACTTCTCCCACGCGATGGACCTTTCCAGCTGGCCCATGCACAAGCACACTTGGGCTGCACTACGGCACCTCTCAAGGGTATGCCGCCAGACTCGGACACGAGGGGTGATCTCATAGGATCTGTAGGGAAAGTGGTGATCCTCGTGTGAGGAACAGAAGGCTTTTGTCTTGCCTCTCCCAGGCCATGGAGCAGATAGCAGGAGTCACTCACATCTCAGTCGCAGTGCCGTCAGAGGCACCATTGGGTGTGCTCAGTAGGGCCTTCTCCACTACCACCTCATGGGCTGCCCAGAGGGGCTCCCGCAAGTACCGCCGCTCCACACTCTGCTCCAGAACAGCCAGTCGCATCACAGCGAGGTCCAGAGGGTTGGTGTTCTGCCGCTGAGGTACTGTTCCTTCCCTGCCCCGACCCTTCCAAGGGATATCCTCCTGGGAGTCAGGCAGATGCTCACAGTAGGTCAAGTCTTCTCTGGTGGAGTCTGGGCTAGGGCATGTCCAGCCCTTCCAGTGGGAAAAGAGAAACAGAACACATTGTAAAAGGAAACCTTTCATGTCATGGTAGATGATTCAGGAAGAAGAAACTCAGGGCTTGTCCTGGCACCCTGCCCCAGCCAGGTGTGGTGGCTCATGTTTGCAATCCCAACACCTGGAAGGCTGAGACAAGAAGAAAGCCTTGAGTCCCAGGCCTCTTGAGCCACAGAGTGAAAGCCTGTCTCAAAAACCAGAACCTAGGGCTGGAAAGAAGGCACAGTAGTTCAGAGTGCAGGCTATTCCCCAAAGGGACCTAGGTTCAACTCCCAGAGCACACATAGTGGGGCTCACAACTGTCTCTAAGGCCAATACGAGAGGATCTGACACTTCTAGCCTCTGAGGACACTGCACACATGTACTATATAGACACATGTGCAGGCAAAAGATTCAACAGATAAAAATAAACCAAAACAAAAATTAAGGAAAACCAACCCCCCCCCCCCTTAAACAACTCCCTCTTCAGCACCAACCCCAGGTACCCGAATCTGCAAATCCGAGAGGACAACCCGCTGCTCTAGCTCCTCCACCCACTGAAGCACGGCCAGGTCTGTCTCGTAAGTCTTCTCTCTGGGAGACCAGCTCATAATTCCTTCTTCCAAGGCAGGCAGCTGATTAGGCTCAAAGATGGGATCTGGGAAGAGAGTGGTCCATGAACGACTGCACAGCAGCTACTCTACATCAGGTTGGGTCAAGGTCTCTCTCTCATTTACCAGTTAAGGGCTGTAAACAAACTTCCTGCAAAAAGTCCTTGTGCTTGCTAAGATGTTTGTGAAGCGCCTTCTCCCGGATGCCTCGGGGATGCAGTGCCTTGAGCAGGACATCCAGTGTCTCAGGATCTCGGATCCACCACCAGCCTGAGCACATCTCTGTATACAGAGGGTATGCATATGGGCCAGGGAATGGGAACCTGCCTGTGGGCACAAATCACACTGCCCACAATGAAAACTGCGATTACCCTCCATGCTTACCCCATCCTAGCCAAGCTTGCTCACCAGGTGGGATGGGCTGGGCTGTCAGCTGGGTTAAGTAATGCTGCTCCACCTGCTTGAAGAACTTGCTAGGAGGTCTCCCTCTCCGCTTTGGTTGTCCTAGCCCTGTGGGACTCTGTGACATTTCTTCAGAGTCCCCTGATAGCCTCTTAGAGCCCCCTCTAGGCAAGTGGGTGGAAGAGAGCTGCACTGGGGAACAAGGATTGGCAGCACCGGGTGTGTTCATCTATAAATAAGAAGACATGAAGGAGTTTACATATTTCCTACTGCAGGCTACAGTCTCTCAGTGAGACATGGGAGCCTGGGGCAAAATAAAGTACACACTGATTTGGCTACTTACTGGTTGAGAGGAGGCAGGCAGCTGGAGGGAGGGAGTAGGTTGGTCCTCAGAAGCTGCAGGGGGTGGTGTGGGAGCAGCATCGCAGGGTATCTGGGCTGAGAAGTTAAACCAGGGACCTTGAAGACCAGGGCAGGATGGAGCCTCATCAGGCTCTGGCTCCTCCAAGGACTGAGATGGAGCAGAGTCTAATTTTCCTGGGCTGCTATCGGGCGTGAGGACTGAGCTGCTCAACAGGGAGTTGTGGCTCTGAGTCTGGCTTAGCCAAGACAGGAAAGCAGACTGGCTGAGGTCATGCTGGCTCTGACCCAGAGAGAAAGGGGAACCTTCTGGCTCTAGGAACCCACTACTTGACTGAAGATGGGGCTGGGTAGGGGCCTGAGGCTGAGGATGAGGCTGAGGCTGAGGCTGAGGCTGAGGCTGAGGCTGAGGTCCTGGGTGAGCTTGAGTCTGGGCTGAATCATGTTCCCTAATGGTGGACTTAAGGTGATGAGGCTGCAGAGACCCAGGCTTAGGTTTTTGAGGTCGGCCTCGGGACCGGGCAGGAGAAGTAGAGGTGTTGGAGCCAGTTAACTCCCTCTTTACAGAGACTCGGGCAGAGTTGGGTGTTGAAGTGACCACTTCCATCAAGGACTCAGTTTCTTGCTTTATTTCATCTTCAGTAACTGGAAAGAGAAACAAACAACTTACGATACACTGTTGTATAATGGAAAAAAAATGAGATCTATAAACAAAACACACTTGCTTCTAAAAAACTCACTTTCTGTGTCTGGAATCAACTCCAGAATACTGTGTTAACACCTGGTGTGGAACTACACCTAAAGTCTTTTAAGCACTAAAGAGTACAAACCCATTTTAATTTTTTGTAGTCTTTGAAAGAAATTAATTAGTCCACAGATAAAGGAACTGAAGCATGCAGCTGCTGTGAGGCAGCAGAGGTAGGCGAGTCTTGACTCTTGAGTCTACCACATCACAAAGTCAAAGCCCAAGAAGACTAGGCAGAAGGAAGGAAGAAAGGAAGGAATAAAGAAAGGAAGAAAAGAATGAAGGAAGGAAGAAAGGAGTGTTCACTTTTGTCTGGCCTTCACTCCCATCTTCCACAGCTGCACCTACCTGTGCTCCCCTCCGATCCTTCCACGAAGATACCAGCAAGACACGGTAATACCCAATAATGGCGTCTATAGCGGTCTTGACCCAAGGACACTGCCCGAAGCATCTGGGATGAATGGAGCAGCTTTTTTCTAAAGAAGAGCTGACGCTGAGTAGGAATTAGAAAAGGAATAAAAAACATTTCCATCATGGCATGATGAATTTCAGTATCCAGGAAAGAACTAAAGTTTAAACTTCCCTATAAAACTGATATATTCTGAAGGAGATCAGTTCTTGCCCAACGCGCATTTCCGACTTTTGTGAGATTAAAAGACGGTACCTTACTGAGTTTTTCTATATGGCGCTCTAGCTCTGGAATGCTGGATGCCGCAATATCAACCTGCACAGAAACAAGTAGACATTGAGAAAAGGAGAGCTAACAGACCCCAAAAAAAGATGAAAACTTTCTAACCCCTTTCCTTTGACTTTGGTCTGCACCTCTCCATCTCTTCGACCCCTGCGGCCATGGACAGCTGCTGTATTTTCCTCCTCTTCCTCTTCTTCTATGCCACTGGTTTCCTCCATGATCCGAGAGCTGCGTCTCCGTCCCAGGCCATCTTCTGCCCCTTCCGTCATAACCTCAGGCCGCCCAGTTCGCTTGGCCAGAGCAGTTTTCAGTCTTAAGAAATAGAGATTAGGGGAAGACTCTGGTGAAGAATATGATGCCAAAAAAGAAACACTTGAAATTTTCATGGTTCCAGAGCCGTGGCTATGCCTCACCCTCCCTGGGCTCTCCTCTGTCCCTGTTCATACCTCCGGAGTCGGCCTTCAACAATCCATTTGTTTTTCCTGTAGCTAGACATATTTTCCAGAGTCTTGTCAATCTCACTGCAGGGGAACATGGGTGATTTTTGAGGGAGAAGTGGCAGAGCAAAAAAAAGCAAGATTAAGCATTAAGGAGCTGTAGGAATTTCAGTCTAGTTCAAACAGAATGTGGACGACAAAGGCAGGCTTACAGTAAGTTTATGCCAAATCACTCCAGCATCCTCAGAGAAGAGCAAGACACATACCACCCAAGGACCTCTGGAGAGCTAAGGCCTCCCTAACACAAGACACAGGATTGACCATTCCCACTCAAGTCCTCACTTGATGATAATGGTGGACCCGTTGAGCTCATGCACAAGAAAGGCTAGAATAGCAGCCTTCTGTTGAGGTGGCTGGGCCTGAAAAGGCTGGGTACGCAGACTGTCACACAAGGAGGGCTCCACTCTATATGCCATGAGAAAGCAGCGCAGTATCTCAGACACATTGTCTCTGGTCAATGGGATCTCCGACAGCTTCTCCCCCAAGATCTTTAAGGACTGTTTGGAAGAAGCATAATGGAAATGAGAGGGAAATAGGAACAACTCAGGTTGGGGGAGCCTGGAAGAGCTCCAGGGTCAAGATAAAACCGTGAGAGAAAAAGACAAGGTTAGCAAGACGGCTCAGATGATCATGAAATTCGCCACTGAGTCTGATACAAATATCTTTAACTCCTAGACCCACCTGATGGAAGACCAACTGATTCCCCACAAGCTGTTCTCTGACCATATACATACAGACATGCAAACACATACTCAATAAATAAATATAAGTTTCAACAATTTAAGGTTGGGGAGAGAGCTATTCCTTTTGAAAGGACACAGATTTGGTTCTCAACATCCATATGGCAGTTCTCAACTATTCATAATCCAGTTACAGGGGATCAACCTTGTCTTCTGGCCTGCAGGGGCACCAGGTACACACATGACATACATATGTACATGTAGGCCAACACTAATCTACATAAAATAACATCTTCACACAAAAAAATTTTTAACCCCTTCTCTCCCACCCTCCCCCCTTTTTTGACAGGGTCTCATTATGTAGCATGGGCTGGCCTGGAACTTGCTATGCAGAACAGGCTCAAAGAAATTTTTGTAGAAAAAAAGAGAAAAAGAATGAAAGTTGTAGGGACATGGGCTGAATAGATGGCTTAGCAGCTAGAGGCAGCGATTGCTTTCCCAGAGGACCTGGGGTGAATTGCCAGCATCTATATGGCAGCTCACAATTGTCTGTAGCTCTTGATTTCAGGGGATTCAAAGCCATTTTATGGTCAGTGTAGTACCAGGCATACATGTGGTACACACACAGATGGGCAAAACAAGTCTACGAATAAAATAAAATTAAAAATTTAAGGAAGTTACTAGAAAAAGGTGAAAGACTACAAAGAGAAATTGCAAAGTAAAAAAAAAAAAAAAAAAAAAAAAAAGAATGAACAAAGCCTTGCAAAAGAAAAAGGCGTACAGAGCTACAAACAGGAAGCAGCTCCATTTCCCTTCCTTCTGTTGGTGCTTTAGGGGAGGCATTTAAGTATTCTCAAAGAGAGAGCAAAGCTGTAACACAGGCCCAGGAACGCTCACCTGACAGTAGGGAGGCAGACCAGGATCACGGAGTGCAGCCTTCAGAAGCCGCACTAGCAGGTCTTGCACTTTGTCCAAGCTGTCACCTTGACATAAGAGTCCCTCCTGCAGGACTCCAAGACTAGGAACATCTTTGGTAAGGTCAAAGCCTAGTACTTTGCCAAAACTGTGCAGGAACTCCACGATGGTCAAGCAATCTGAGAAAGCCCTACTGGACAGTGTCAAACCAGGGATGCGTGTGAAGTCAGGCAGGGGCTGGAGAGAGAAAAGCACATGGATATCCTGTTAGACTTACCAGGAGGCCATATCTAGATACTCAGAGGTCCTTCTGGTAATAGAAATGTCTTCAGAACTGGCCCTTCCATGACCCTTAATACCTGGTGGTCAGTCAGACACATATCTTCTGTGGGCTTCTTCATCTCTTCCAAGATAACCTGCTGCCTCTGCTGCTCCTCCAGCCGCCTCTGTGTGGCAAGGGCCTTGTCTGCTCTCCCGGATGGCCTGGCTCTGGGCTCTTCCTTTCCCTTTGCTTTTAACTTTTCCTTCTTTTCCCTCTTTACCTTTTCCTTCATCTTCTCCTGCCTTGTCTTCTTCTCCTTCTCAGCCTACCCACCCAAGGAGAAAGCAACAAGTAAGTGCATAAGGATGGCTGTCTAGCCATGCCTGATCCTAGTTCCTCATAAACTCAGAGTCCAAAATGTAATTCTAACACTGACATGGTGTGTTTAGAAAAATCTCTTGGTGCTTTACAATCAGACTTGGGAGATGAGAATTTAGCTCTGTGGTAGAGTGCTTGTCTAGCATGCACAGTGTACCCTGGAAAAAGAAATTATCCTTGGAACACATATTCATGTATATACCTTGAATTTCTTCTTAGTGTCCTTCTGCTTTAAGTTCTTGGTGTCTTGCTTCCTCTTGTTTCTGGCCTGTAAACCATAAGGGAAGTCATTTCTCCTCAAATGACTCTGAAAGCACCTCTGCTTGGGCTAGGATTCAAAAACAGAAAAGGGTGCTGGGGAGGAGAGGTGAAATGGGAGGGGCGATGAGGAACTGGCAATGGCTCCACTCTCTCACCCTAGAGATGCCCACATTGCTCTTGATCAAGCCCATTCTAAATCTAGTCTAAGGAATCCCACTTAATGAATATGTGCTGCTATGTTAAGGGTGGAAATGTGGGAGATGAAATATGAAGCAGGTTGTAAAAGTTAGCCCACCGACATCCCTTACCTGCCCCTGGACAGGAGCCTGAGTCTCTCCCCGCTGTACCTTCTGCCTTATCTTCTTTTTGCTTTTAGTCATCTTTGCTTTATCCTCCTCACTCAGTACTTCTGTGAAGGCAGGAAGGAAATTGAAAGTGAGGTAGAAAAACACACTTGGCATCCATGGCAGCACATGTCTATTACAAAGTTAGCTTCTCATGCAGCTCCTTCAACGACGTTTTTTTTTTTTTTTTTTGAGCAGACATAATAAAACATTTAAGACATAGATAATAGATATAGGGGTGCGGGAGGCATCTGCTGAGGCGGCTACACAAGTGTTTAAGCGGCACTGCCAGCCCAGGAGCCACAGACTGACGCCAGCTGAACTGCTTTGGAAGTGGCCCAGCTGATGGAAAGGAGGCTACAACTGCAGAATGCCTTTATAATCTGTCACTTTCCCTGCCTATGCAACAAGGGAGAAATACACAGACTGAGGCGCACAGCCTGATTTTAGTGCGAGAGAGATGGGGAAAGAACCAGAAATCTAAACTGTCAAGGCAAGAGGGTACTACTGTCTTATAATACTGACATCCTAGTGTGCACTAAGAAGATAATGAACTCTTTCAAAGCAATCGGCTCACCACTGTCAGAGCCAGTGCTTATGCTCAGCTTCCACAGCTCAGTCTACTGGGAGGTCTGAATCAAAGTGTAAACCTGCAAATCATTCTCTTCTAACTGACTGTCTCTGTCTCTTCTTTCTTCCTTTTTCCTTTCCTTTCCCCTTTTTCCGTTTCCCTTTTCCTTTCCTTTCCTTTCCTTTCCTTTCCTTTCCTTTCCTTTCCTTTGTTTTTTCGAGACAGGGTTTCTCTGTGTAGTCCTGGCTGTCCTCGAACTCAGAAATCCGCCTGCCCCTGCCTCCCAAGTGCTGGGATTAAAGGTGTGTACCACCACTGCCTGGATGACATTTCTGATATGTTAACATCACCATACATTTTTACAAAGAACTTCTAAAATATTATGGGCAAATAAATCACTTAAAGGTTTTGTTAAACTGGGCAGGCAGCTGAGTTCGAGGCCAGCCTGGTCTACAGAATGAGATCCACAGCAGCCAGGGCTACACAGAAAGACCCTGTCTCGAAAACAAACAAAAGGAAAGTTTCTACTGAAATGATCTGAGAGATGCTCAGCTGTCAGGAGATCTTGCACAGAACCTGGATCCAGCTCCCAGTTCACAACCAACCTCCACTCTAGGTTCTAGGGGATCTGACACACAGGTACCCAAGTAGTGCCTATGTGCAAAACATTTATATACATAAAATAAATCTTTTGAAAAAATGAAATATTCTGAGGTTGGGATTTTAGCATTTGTAGAGGACTTGTTAGACGAATGTTCAAAGTCCTAGGATTGGTCCCCAACATGGGAGATAAAAAAAGATGCTGCCAAATAGTAGAACTAGAACTGTGAATGGAATTAATAATTCATATTCTGCACACTGTACAGTTAAGACATTTTTAAGTAATGCTTATTTTAAAAGTTAGACATTTTCCATAGAGAAACCCTTTCTCTAGAAAAAAAAAAAAAAAAAAAAAAAAAAGACATTTTCCCATTTAGTTATCTCACTAAAAGTGTTCCAACAAAAGGATTCAGGTGTGAATTGAAGTCTCTACAATAAAAATCACAGAAATTATATGTACAAACTCAGTCTAAACAAGGAGCTGAAAGACAAGAAAACCATGGCAGCCTTCTCCTTTGGCCATTACCGTCTGTGGGAATAACCCATAGCTTAGTTTTCTAGTAAACACAACTTAAAAGGAATTGCCTGGGGGAGAAAAAAAGGAGCAAAGATCTGGGATTCTATTCACGCTTTCAATGGGGCAAGAATGGATTTAGGTTCATCTGTCTAGATGTCAGTCCTTCCTGGGAAAAACAGGTATCAGCAATTCAGCAACACCTCCTGGAGGGAGCAGAATACAAGAGCTACAAATAACACTATACCTTGGGTTTCCAGTTTCTTTGGAAGTCGGTTATCTGTTTTATTCAATGGCTCAGGCATTTTGATCTTAGGAGGCCGACCTCGGCCCCGCTTCACTTTGGGAACTTCCTTGTTCTTAGCCTTCTCATTGTTTCGAGGTCGGCCTCGTTTGCCAGTGATTGCTTGAATTCTGGAAGGAATCTCCTCTGCTGATAACTGGACCCACTGCAAACCCTAAAGGAACAGTGACACTGAGCAATGAGGACACAGGGATCTGTGCAGGCCACCAAGTGCCACTACTAAGCCCTCTGAAGTGTCCCAAACTCCTTGAGACACCTAACTCTACAAAAGGAAGCTATAATTTTTTCCCAACAATTTAATCCTTAGGCCAGCACCTCTGGTGTATCTCTTTCTTCAAAGAAATCTCCAACAGGCATGCGGGGACTGAAGCTGAAGTGCTCACGGCGAACACTGTGCATCACATTTCGGCTCAGGTACTAAGAGGAAAAGTGAATGGCATTAGTAAAGTCACAGTCATTCCACGGCTTTGGCAGTAACAGCACATGCAGAACAGGCCCCAGGAGAGACAACAACTACCCTACTTTCTTGGGACCCAAGAAAAAGGCCTTTTGTTTTAAAAAGCTACCAATGCTGTTTGTTACCTTGATAACTTCTGGAAATTGCTTCATTCTCTTCCCACAGGGGCCATAATACCAAGTTTCCCCCTGCCACCGATGACTGCCCTTCTTGATGCGCACTTCTCTTCGCCACCTGTCAGAGAAGCACATGGGCCCTGCCACCAGGTCACACCCCTACCCACTCCCATGCCACCCAGGAGCCAAGCTCACCGAGCAGATTCCCCCTCCAGCTATCTGACTAGCCCTGCATGCAGACAGTCCTACATAAACAGTCCTGCATTCAGAAACAGCATAGCACATAAGCTTGATGAACAGGCTCACAGTGCTTGAGCTGCAGCAAGTACTTCAGGAGGAAACATTGCACTAAATGGCAAATATGTAGAAAGATCCCCACACTCCTTTTTATAAAGCTACTGAAACGAGCAGTTGGAAACTCCTCCTGCGCCAGGCGGTGATGGCGCACGCCTTTAATCCCAGCACTTGGGAGGCAGAGGCAGGCGGATTTCTGAGTTCGAGGCTAGCCTGGTCTACAGAGTGAGTTCCAGGACAGCCAGGGCTACACAGAGAAACCCTGTCTCGAAAAACCAAAAAAAAAAAAAAGAAAAAGGAAACTCCTCCTGCCCTGGCAGAACAAAGTTAAGAGTAAGCTTGGAGGCTGACGTCATGAAATAACTAAGCAGGCTAGGTTTTAGTTACTAACTATGCACTGAGCAGTACATTATAAAACTCAGCCTTATTTCTGTCTTAAATATTGCAGTCGCATTAAGACTTGGTAACATCAAGTAGCCTAAAAAATCTAGGCCTCTGACAACAGCTGGGTTGGTCACTAAGAAAAGTTACTGCTCTAGGCCTAAATCTCCAGAGAGCATTAAACAGAAACCACTGCCACAGAACCACCAGTTCACTGGTGGGAAGCCTCTCTCCCGTCACTGCCATCCTGTGTGTGTATCTATGTATCCTGTGTGTATATCTATGTATCTCTATGGAAACTCTCTATGGCTCTATCTATCTCTATGGAAACTCTCTATGGTTCTATCTATCTATCTCTATGGAAACTCTCTATGGTTCTATCTATATGGAAACTCTCTATGGTTCTATCTATCTCTATGGAAACTCTCTATGGTTCTATCTATCTCTGTGGAAACTCTCTATGGTTCTATCTATCTCTATGGGAACGGCTCTATCTATCTCTATGGGAATGCTCTACGGCTCTATCTAGCTCCTTTGGATACTTGTGCTGTAGTCTGAAAAACAATCAAGACCAAGTAACCAGCAGATAAATGAAGACTATGTGAGGGAGTCAGACTTGAAGAGAGAAAACTAGTCTGGAACGATAGCCCAGCAGTTAGGAGCCTTTGCTGCTCTTACAGGAGTCCTGAGTTCAGATCCCAACATCTACAACAGTCTGTGACTCCAACACCAGGGTCCCACACCCTCCTCACTGTGCTGTAGTCTGCTCCTGTCCAGCCCAGTCCTCTCCCATCACAAGGAGAGGAGCTCCTCTTCCTGTCACCCATGAGCTTCCTGAGGTTAACATGTGTAGCCATCTAGAGCATTTACCCATGTTGGAGGGGAAGACGAACTTCTTCTGGGGTAGCAATACGTCTCTTCAGTACATCACCTAGAGAATCAGACCAGAGACACCAACATAAGAAGTCAAGCAAAGTTACCGGATAGCACTTGGAGGCGGAGGCAGAGGCAAGCACATGTCTTTGAACGGGAGGCCAGCTTGGTCTACATAGCAAGTTCCAGGCCAGTCAAGGCTTAGTAATAGGTTAGTAGAAGAGGCCGGATGCCATATGTGACACCTGTATGAGTGTTCCTGTGTGTCTATCTATGTATCCTGTGTGTCTATCTATGTATCCTGTGTGTCTATCTATGTATCCTGTGTGTGTGTGTATCTATCTATCTATCTATCTATCTATCTATCTATCTATCTATCCTGTGTGTATCTATGTATCCTGTGTGTGTCTATGTATCTATGTATCCTGTTTGTATCTATGTATATATGTATCCCGTGTGTATCTATGTATCTCGTGTGTATCTATGTATCCTGTGTGTATCTATGTATCCTGTGTGTATCTATGTATCCTGTGTGTGTGTCAATGTATCTATGTATCCTGTGTGTATCTATGTATCCTGTGTGTGTGTCTATGTATCTATGTATCCTGTGTGTATATCTATGTATCCTGTGTGTATATCTATGTATCCTGTGTGTATATCTATGTATCTATGTATCCTGTCTGTCTGTCTGTCTGTCTGTCTGTCTGTCTGTCTATCTATCTATGTATCCTGTGTGTGTCTATGTATCTATGTATCCTGTGTGTATCTATGTATCCTGTGTGTGTGTCTATGTATCTATGTATCCTGTGTGTACATCTATGTATCCTGTGTGTATCTATGTATCCTGTGTGTGTGTCTATGTATCTATGTATCCTGTGTGTATCTATGTATCCTGTGTGTGTCTATGTATCTATGTATCCTGTGTGTATCTATGTATCCTGTGTGTATCTATGTATCCTGTGTGTGTATCTATGTATCCTGTGTGTGTCTATGTATCTATGTATCCTGTGTGTATCTATGTATCCTGTGTGTATCTATGTATCCTGTGTGTGTATCTATGTATCCTGTGTGTATCTATGTATCCTGTGTGTGTGTCTATGTATCTATGTATCCTGTGTGTGTCTATGTATCTATGTATCCTGTGTGTACATCTATGTATCCTGTGTGTATCTATGTATCCTGTGTGTGTGTCTATGTATCTATGTATCCTGTGTGTGTCTATGTATCTATGTATCCTGTGTGTATCTATGTATCCTGTGTGTATCTATGTATCCTGTGTGTGTATCTATGTATCCTGTGTGTATATCTATGTATCCTGTGTATCTATGTATCCCGTGTGTATATCTATGTATCCCGTGTATATCTATGTATCCCATGTGTATATCTATGTATCTATGTATCCCGTGTGTATATCTATGTATCTATGTATCCTGTGTGTATATCTATGTATCTATGTATCCTGTGTATCTATGTATCCTGTGTGTATATCTATGTATCTATGTATCCTGTGTATCTATGTATCTTGTGTGTATATCTATGTATCCTGTGTATCTATGTATCCTGTGTATCTATGTATCCCGTGTGTATATCTATGTATCTATGTATCCTGTGTATCTATGTATCCCGTGTGTATATCTATGTATCCTGTGTATCTATGTATCCTATGTATCTATGTATCCTGTGTATCTATGTATCCTGTGTATCTATGTATCCTGTGTGTATATCTATGTATCCTGTGTGTATATCTATGTATCTTGTGAAGACCAGCAGGTAGGAACAGAGTGTAGGCACTCACCACCACCAGAGATTGTGACTGCTTCTCCACTCATCTCTTGCTGATCAGCACAAGCTTCAGGGGCACTGCTGACATCTTTACTTGCTGGAGAGACTGTCTGGAAGGCAGCTGCTGGAGAAGGTTCAGGGGACCCTTGAGGGGAAGTCACTGGAGCTGCCATAGAGGCTTCTGAAGAGATGGCTGGGAGAGCAGGTGAGGAAGCTGGAGAGACTGCTGGAAAGACTTCAGGAGGAACAGGAGAGGATGCTACTGGAGAGATAGCTGGAGAGATTTCTGCAGATGCTGTCAAGGAGGCTTCTGGGGAAGCTGTTGGTGAGACTGCTGGATGTAGTTGAATACTAGGTGGCTGGTCAGGGGCTGGCTCAGTCAGGGGACGTTGGAACTTTGAGGACTGGGTCTCCATTTCTTCCTGTTCAGAGTCACTGCCACTGTTCAGTCCAAAGCTGTTATCTACAATGCAAAGGAGAGTGTAAGTAAAAGAGTATGTCTCAGGTAAATGAATTTATCCAATCAAACCTGCACTATGGGAAACATGGTTATTTTAAGGTCTTTTAGTGAGAAAAGACATCACCCACATAAATGGGTGATTCACAACATTCTGGAACTCTAGTCCAAACGGGTCTGGCTGAAGACACCCTCCCTTTGTGGTCTCCATGGGCACCAGATGCACACACAATACATAGATATACAAATAGGAACACTCGTGCACACAAAATTAAGTTTTAAAAAAGCAGTGCTGGCTCTTTCTTTATTCCAATAGCTTTTCCTGAAGCTAAAAAGGCCTCTGGCCTTTTTCTTTGACAACTTCCAAGTCTCTCAAGTTCTACACAGGGCAAAGTACCATTTCCGACACCTTTTTATTCCCACTATACACCACATGGAAGTATGCTCCATACTTCCCAGTTTAACGGCTTAATTATGGAACCCATTCTCTCACTGCTTTTGCAGGTGAGAACTTTATGTGTGTGTCCTACCTCTCTTCACGTACCTTGCAAAACAGACTCCCCTAAGACAGGTGGGGAAGTGGGGCTGACAAAGATGGAGGCTGCTGTGTGGCTGTCATCTGCCAGGAGACTGAAGGCATTAGCATTGCTGAGAGAAGGGCAGTCGAGGGCAGAGATCACAGGGTTGCCCTCCAGAGGCAGCTTGTCTTCTGCACCCATCAGCTCTGCATCATCTATACCATAAAGCCCCCCACTCACTGGCTCTGTTTAAGGGGTGAAAAAATTAAAGCAGAATATTAAGTAGAAAGAAAGTCAGAGTTTTCTAAGACCCCCAAATATTCTAGTTTTTAGTGTATAAACTGGGGAAGTGGGGAAGCAAACAAGAAAGGATCTCTAGCTCAGACTAACTTGAAACTCACTATGTAGCTAAGGACTGTGTCAAAGTCACAACCCTGCTGTGTTAGCTACCCCTTCCATGCAATACATTAATATAAATTAGGGGAAACATACAGCCCTCTTATAAAGCAAAGTCAGGAGACTGTGAAAATGAAGGCAAAGATACTACCCTGTAGATCCTTGTAAAAATCTACCATTTCTCATAAAATAGGCCTTGTTTTTATATTTAATTGCCAAATGTTTTCTATTTAGTTAAAACCCAAATAAACCAACTATGTGGTAGTTATAGTCTATTCAGTGCATTACTGTAGCCAAGGGCTCTTTGCCAAGACAGGAAGAGTCTGGGAAGTGGACCAATGCATCTGAGTAAAGTTGGCCCAGGCAGCAGTATAGACTATGGCTTACTAAAGGTTTGCCAACAAGCCCAATACCCCAGATTCCAACATTCCTTGGTTTTTCTAACTTTTCCAGGTAACAAGCTGGCTCAGGTCAGCACAAAAGGGGGTCCCCTGCATAGCCCACCTGCTGCCAGAGAGTCAAAGGGCTCAAGGGAGTCTTCACTGAGGATTGGAGTGTCTTCCAGTTGATCAGGAAGATGTGAAGGATCATCTAGACAGCTCACTGTGGGCTCAGGGACCAGGACGGAGACTTCTTGGTGTAAAGACTCCACAGAAGAGACAGAACCATTGTAGCCACACATCTTCAGTTCTAAGCAATCCCAGGAGAGACCGAAAGTCAAAGCTGAGTCCTTCAATTTAGCTATGTTAGGTGTTATATTAGGTGTCCAGACAACTCTTTAATGAAGTCCATATATGCACATGGTATGGACTGCTCTCTCCTACATGGCCCTCCCCCAGACACAATGGTGCTCAAATCTGTTCAACATTCTCTTAATAAATTCTAACTTTGCTTTAAAAATAAGATGTTCATTCAATCCAATCAACCTTTATTTCTAGCTCTATGCTAGGAACAGATCCTATCCAGCTATATTCCTAAAACCAAGTATACATCATGCAAAGAGGAAGAGGAAGGCCTAAGACAAGAAGTCTACCATAGCCGGGCAGTGGTGGCGCACGCCTTTAGTCCCAGCACTTGGGAGGCAGAGGCAGGTGGATTTCTGAGTTCGAGGCCAGCCTGGTCTACAGAGTGAGTTCTAGGACAGCCAGGGCTACACAGAGAAACCCTGTCTCAAAAAAAAAAAAAAAAAAAAAAAAAAAAAGTCTACCATATACTCATTTTTCCCAACACGTGGAACAGAGAAAATATTTCTTTTTTTTTTTTTTTAAATAAGGTAGCCACCAATTACACTGAATATGAATTAAAAACTGAGATCTATTTTTAGGGAAACAAAAGATTGTTATATATTAATATAAACAAAAGAAAGGAAAAAGAAAGGGAGCTTAATAAACCAGCAGCAATGGCACACTCTGATGGTTCTCTTCTCGGATTCATAAGCCAGTCCCTGCTATGGATGCAGTCAACATCGATTCCTTCAATTTAGCTGTAGTAGGTGGTTCAATCAGGTGTTCAGGCAGCTCTTTCAAGCAATACCCATTCCTCCCCCAACTAAGATAGCTTCATGGCTTCACTGCTGTTTTGTTATCACCATTCCATCTATTAAAAGGGAACCCTGCCCTACTGTTTCTTGAGACTGGGTCTTATGTGTCTGGGGTTGACCTTGAACAACTACTCCTTCTACCTCCACCTCCCAAGGGCTGAGATTACAAGCATTTGCCAGTATGGCTGACAGGGTGGAACCCAAGGCCCCATTCATGCATGCTACCCATTAAGTCCTTGATGCAGTCTTCCTGGCTACTGCAGGCTTGCCCTCAGTCCCTACCCTCCCCAGGCAGCAGCTCTGCATGAGCAGCTGGGAATCATCTGCACTCGCACTCCGACTCTCGCACTGTGCTGCTGCCACATACACACCAGCCATTGGCTCTGCTAAGACCAACATGCGCATCAGCCTCCACTGTAGAGAGCTGGAAAGACAAGATTTCCTCACTTCAAAAAGCCACTGTCCCCCATAGCCCTACTTCCCCCCTCTCCACACCCAGCTCACAGACCCAGTTATACCTGGCTGCTCTTCCTCTAGCTCCAGGCTGCCTACCAAGCCAGTGTCATTTTCTGCCACAACTGAAGTCAGCTCCTTTTCTGCTGCCTCATCAGGATGGATGTCACTGCTTCCATCCTGGGAAGGTGCAAAGGTCTGGATACTAGACCCCAACATTGGAGAAGTCTGTGGGGAGGTGAAAAAACTTGAGGGTCCATTGGGCATCACCTCAAAATTCTGGTCAGGAAAAGAATCATACAGCTCCTGTGAATCGAAGTTAAGCCCCATGGGACTCTGGGTACCATTGGCCCAGAACTCTTGACTCCCAGCTCGAAGATTAGTGTTGTGACTTGGGGATGAAGGTTGTCGGCTGCCCCCAAGGATACCATTGAGCGGGTATTGTCCCCCAGGAAACTGAGAAAGAAGGGGTGGGTCCTTGAGGTTGTTGCCAGGATTGGCAGATGGGTACTGTGAGTAGTTCCAAAGACAGTCGTAGGCCACGTTAGGGTGATGGAGGTGTGAGGTGCTGGAGGAGTGGGGAGCAGAGTTCAAAATCCCTGAAGTAGTAGTGTGAGATACAGTAGATAAGCCATTAACATTCACATCCCCATTCAAACCTGGCAGGAAAAAAAAAAAAAAAACAGAACAGGTTTGGCTATGAATATACATATAATGGTACCATATAAAATTCAAATTGACAATGCTGAAGGTACAAGCAAGGGGGACCTCTGCCACCTCTATCTTCTGCCTCTCAAGGGCACATTAGACCTGGATGCTCCTGTGCATGCTCAGCAGCTGTTACTGCTGTTGCAAACTTTTTACTACATGAAGCTGCACACAGGTTTCCTACAATGACTTGCATTCTTCCCCACTCTCATTCCTTATGGGAATTCTTTCCTTGGAGGAATGACTGAATTCTCCAGTCCCTACCACCTCTTTCTTTAGTGCCTACTTGGCCCTAGAGTGGCACCAGAAGGGACAGCCTAGACCTCTCTGCCACATGCAGATCTAGCACTTTGTGCTGAGCTAAGAATAGAATTTGCAGTCACCACAGTGACAAGATTCCAGCTCAGAAGGCTGGGGTTAGCCCCTCCCCGTAGGCCCAGAAGGGTAATATGCAGTAGGTAAAAATCTTTGTATGACCACTGGCTGCAGAAAGAATCTAGCTCTAAAAAACAGCTATCTCTAAGTTTGCAAAAGACAACAATGAGTAAAAAAGGACTAAGGTAACTAAAGAAGCTGCAAGCAAGTGACGATGTATGGGGGAATCCTACAGCAGGTAGGTATGTGGTAGGTGAGTACATATGTGTAGAAATTCCAGCGAAACAGAGAGGCTTGTGTTTATCTGAAAGTGTCCTATAAATGACAGGAGGAAAGCAAGTACATGTCAGAACTGTTCTACTGCAGGAGGGAGAAAGCACTTGAAATTCGACTTCTAAGCAAAATGATTTGAAATCCAGGCAAATTTAGAATGTTAATTGATAGAAGTACTGAGGCAGGAGGACTGTCACCAGTTCAAAGCCATCCTGTGCTAGGAAAAGCCATTACCCCTAAAGACAAGACAAGAGAAGAAAAGAAAAGGACCTCAACAGTGACACTTTTATGTGGAATGATCAATTTCTAGGGAGGCCCTGCCCATCCCACTCTTGTGTACAAGGACAAGAGGCAGCTCCAGCACTCCTGCACAAGCTAAAGACACGTTTACCATGACCTTCACACACCTTCGTCAACCCTAGTCCAAAAGTTTTCTCATTCCTAAAAACAACTCCCCAGAGGGCATGATCCTGTCATAGACCCACTATCCTCATCTTTAAGCAGCAGTAGCCAGGAACAAGACCAACGGAAGAGCAAGCTAAGATGGAAAAACTTATATTAAAACTTCTCTAATCTAGATCCAAGACAAAAAAACAAAACAAAACAAAAAACTTCTTTAAGCCCTTAAAACTTATTCTCAGGTTGGGCAGTGGTGGCACAAGCCTTTAATCCTAACACTTGGGAGGCAGAGGCAGGTGGATTTCTGAGTGAGTTCCAGGCCTACTGAGTGAGTTCCAGGCCTACTGAGTGAGTTCCAGGACAGCCAGGGCTAAACAGAGAAACCATGTCTTGAAAAAAACAAAAACAAATGAACAAAAAGAAAAAAAAAACAAAAACAAAAAACCCTTATTCTCAGAAGCTTGATTTCTCTCTGGCTAGCTGCAAGCCCTATGGATTTATTCCTCTGTCACTACCTGCCAACAAAGAGTTGTTGTTGGGTAGCTAGCCCAAGATAGACCTCAGTCTCCTCTTGCCAACCTGATCTGATGATGCCCATTCCCTCCCCAGGCCTGTGGCCTCCATACTTACTTTTCCCTTGCTGGGGGAAGTTCATGGGAGACCCGTTAGTGTAGAGGCCCTCCCCTGAGGAAGGAGAGGGTTTCAGTCCTGAGGCAGCTGGTGCAGGAGGAAGGCCAGTAAAGTTAAAATGGTCATTTGCCTCCATTTCTGTAGGAGGGAGAAAAGGGGAAAATATTTGTGGTTAAACAAGGTTATATTATCACCTAGAGACTGTGTGTCTCCCTCCCTTTGCCTACCCTTCAGTGCAGGTACTATAAAAAGATGCAACTTGGAAAAGAGAAGAAAATATGCCCTTAACCTGGGCAAAGACCCAACTTTAAGTCAAGCACGGTATTGCAACTATAAACCCAGCATCAGGAATGGTAGGAAATAAAGCCCTTGGAGAAAATGAACTTAACTCTGATAGAACTAAGAACTATTGGGAAAGTCCGACCAGTCAAACATTTGTGATGTACTAGTGCACATTAACCTAACGTGAGAGTCTTATGGGGGGGGGGGGGAGTCCTGTTATGTTAATGACGTTTGGAGGGCATAAGCATCTACATTAATTTTTTTTTTCTTTTCCCTGAGACAGAGTTTTTCTGTGTGTCCTGCCTGGAATTCACTCTTAGACCAGGCTGGTCTTGAACTCAGAGATCTGCCTGCCTCTGCCTCATGAGGGCTGGGATGGAAGGCATGTGCCACCATGCTGGGCAACCAGAAAGCTTTCTTTATCAAGTTCCAAAAGTTGAAGCAATAAAGTACACTTAGGTAGTATTTTAATTATCCATTTAAAAGGATAAATAAGTTGGTTATAAAAAGATATGACCATTGGCCAACATCTGGGGTGTGTGTGTGTGTGTGTGTGTGTGTGTGTGTTTATCAGTCAGACCTACTGGCACATGCCTACAAGAGGTCAAGGCAAGAGAATCAAAGCTCAAGGACAGACTGGAGTACATAGTAAGAACTTGTTTCAAAGCAAGTAATCACAGTTTATCAATATGCTATATACTGAAAATTAAATATCATTAGCTATATACATGAACAGCCTACACACACTACATAAATACATACAATGCATTCACACATGAATGTACATACATACAAACTGCTTGTATATGTGTTGGCACACATGCCATGATAGATGTGCAGAAGAATAATTTGGGAAAATCAGATCCCTCTTTCTACCATGTGGGTCCCAGAGATTGAACTCAGTCCTCAGGCCTGGCAGCAGAAAACTTTACTGAAACATCTCATCAGCCTCCAGAATGCAATTCTGAGTCTAAAATATACACCTTGCATAGCATTACAGCACAATAATTCTAAGATTTTATAGTTTAAATACTATTACAACCAGTGTGTTAGTTAATTCTAACTAAAAGAAATAAAAGCAACTTGTATTCTATTTAAGGGAGCAGTGAGGTGGAGAGAATGGGTTTGTCTGGTTGTTTCTTGAGTGTCTCATACACTCTAGAGCAGCCTCAACTCACAGTAAGAGAAGGCAATACGCCCTTAACCTGGGCATACTTTCTGCCTCAGCTTTCTAAGTGTTGAGATTACAGGCACATGCCACAAAGCCCAACTCAGGAAAAGTTTTCTGTACTAATTTATATCTCATATAGAATATCCCAGCTTCATTCTAAAATTACAATAAGGGCTGGCAAAATGATCAGCAGATAAGGATGTTCGCAGCCAAGCCTAATGAGCTGAGTTTAATCCCTGGAACCCACATGGTTGAAAGAGAGGCTAATTACTCCTGTGCATGTGCGCGCAGGTTCTCACAGGTGCGCGCACGCACCCCTGCCCCCCCCCTCAGCTTTTTGGCTAAGATCAAGTGTAAAGTAAGTAGTAGGCTTCAATCTGCTAAAAGCACTCATGGAAAGACTGCAGTCATCCAGGATGTCCCCATTAAAGAGAAAGCCCATTTTTCAGAACACGGATCCAAAAGTAAGTATCAAGAGATTAATAATCCTGAGTGAAACACACAAAATGATAAAATTAAATTCTTGTTTTAGGTTGGACTATTTCCAAAGCCTAGGCCACACAGCAAAGAGAACATGCAATAGCTCACTTCAGAAACCCTGGAAAGAAGAGCCAATTCCATCTGACCTACACTTCCCCTTTCTCCTCCAGTTTTAGGCAGTCACATTGTCACCTGGGAACAGTATACCCTCAAAAATGGATCACATTAATTTTTTTCTTTGTTTTGTTGTTGAATATACAAGGAAACTAGTGAGCTTATCCATTCTATTACTCTGAGAAAATAGCATATCCAACCTTACAAATTAAGTACTATTAAGAAAAAGCTCAAAGAAATTAGAGATGTAAAAGGAATAAGAGCTATCTTGCACCTGCCCCAACTGAAGGGTTACAGGAACCACAGCCATCTCATTCATTTCATTCCTAAATACACACGCTATCTGCTGTACAGTCAACAAACTTAAGAACAGACTCCATGCTCAAATCTTAGCTCTCCACCAACTTCTTTAGCCTTGGACAAATTACTTAGAAAAAAATTTATTATAAACTTCTATGGCTTGTGAGGATTAAACAAGAAAATTTATATAAAGACCCTTGTATTAAATGTTAGGTTTAGTCTGTCTGACAGGGTCTTACTATATAGCCCCTGATGATTCAGACATGCCGCCTGTCACAAAAACCCTAAGTGATGGGATTAAAGGTATGTCCATAATGCCCAGCCATGTTAGTTTTTCTTATTAGACAAAAAGTAAAAACAATGTTTATCTTGTCTCTGTGTATATACATTATATACTACATATTTATATAAATATGTAACATATAAAAAATATATAAAATATTTCTTAAAATTTTTTTTTCCAGAGTTTCTTTGTGTAGCTTTGGATGTCCTAGAACTTATTCTGTAGACCAGGCTAGCCTCAAACTCAGAGATCCATTTGCCTCTGTCTTCTAACTGCTGGGATCAAAGGCATAAGACACAACACCTAGCTTAAAAGGTACATACATGGGCTAGAAAGATGGCTCAATGGTTAAGAGCACCATCTGCAGTTTCCAGAGGTCCTGAGTTCAATTCCCAGCAACCACATGGTAGCTCACAACCACCTGTAAAGAGATTTGATGCCCTCTTCTGGTGTGTCTGAAGACAGCGACGGTGTATTTACATACATAAAATAAATTAAAAAAAAAAAAAAAAAGGTACATACACAACATACAAACTTTTCGAGACGGGTTTCTCAGTATAACCCTGACTGTCCTGGAACTCGCTCTGTAGACCAGGCTGGCATCAAATTCAAGAGATCCATCCACCTGTTTCTGCCTCCCAGTGCTGGCACTAAAGGCATGTATCACCAAGCCTGGCTTTTAAAAGGCATATGTTTTTAAAACTTATAGTATGGGAAATACTACAAGAGAGATGATGTACCCAGACTTAATATATAAAACTTAACTCTTGGTTTCAGATATCACAATATAAGAATACAAGAAATGACAGGCATGGTGGCAAGTGCCTTTGATCCCAGTACTTGGAAGGCACAAGCAGGTGGATCTCTGTGAGTTTGAGGCCAACTTGGATCTTCTTAGCTAGTTCCAGGCCAGCTAGGGCTACATAGTAAGACCCTAGAAAATGGTGAGATTACAGGTGCATATTGACATGCCAACTTGCTTCTCAACATTTAAAAAAAAAAAAAAAACCTGATGTTTTATGTGTCTATGTGCCCTTAAGTGCACATGTGTCTGTACAGCACACATAGGCGGGAGTCCTCAGAAGTCAGAAGAGCTAGATCCCTGGAACTGGAGTTACAGACAGCTATGAGCTACCATGTAGTTCTGGGAATAGAACCCAGGTCCTCTTTAAGAGCAGTAAGCACTAACTATTGAGGAATATCTACAGCCCTGTTTCTCAGCATTTTAAACATAGTGACACAATGTATAAAAGTTGTCCCCATTCTGCCCCACACATCTTGGGAAGCCCCACGCTTTCTATACTCCCAATTCCCGATGCTGCAGACAATGATCTTTAAATTTCATACATTGAAAACTCCTCCTTCCTGCCAAGTCATCTTCTTCCATTAGAGTTCTAGGTGCCAAATTCAAATTAAAGGATGCCCTTATCTAACCTACTCAAATTTCTCTTGGAACTCAGACTCAGACCAACTAAAACATGTTCTGACTGAGGCGCAATCTCTCTAAGTGAGGTAGAAGGAAGGTGATGAAATTTTACACTAAGGTAGGAAAGTACTGCCATGTCCAGGCAGGTTCTCTACCATCACCTGGATGTCAAGTCTCACCATCATGTTTGCAGCATTTAATTTAACACTAAAGTAGAGAACGAGTCAAATGGCTTACTGCTGAATGTATGGCTCAGGGTTTGGTCACCACCACTAGCAGACCGGTGTAAGCTCACTCAGAGAATATTTCAAAGGAATGTATTCAGTTTGTTTGTTTCCTTTTTTTGGAGACAGGCTCTATATATAGCCCTGGCCGTCCTGGAACAGCCTATATGTAGACTAGGCTAGACTTGAACTCACAAAGATCCACCTTTCTCTACATCCTAAGTGCTGGGATTAAAGGTGTATGCCACCACTCACAGCTAGTTTCTCACAGAGATAAAATTTTATACTTGTACCATGTGCACGCCTGGTACCCACATATCAGCAGAAGACATAAGATGCCCTGGAACTGCTAAAGTTAACAATGATTTTGAACCACTATGTCGATGCTGGGAATAGAATCCATGTTTTCTTTCTGCAGCAAGTGAGTAGAGGTATCTGAAGAGTCCAAGAGGTATTGCATCCACCCCCTGGAGGCAGAGTTGCAGACTACTGTGAGTTAGGTGCTGAAAACTGAACTGAGGTCCTCTTCAAGAGCAGCATGCATGAGAGCTCTCCAGCCCCATTTTTGTTTTTAATTAGCTTTTTGAGAGAACATCTTATCATGTAGTCTTGGCAAGAGTAGAATTCACTATGGAGCCGGGCAGTGGTGGCGCATGCCTTTAATCCCAGCACTTGGGAGGCAGAGGCAGGCGGATTTCTGAGTTCGAGGCCAGCCTGGTCTACAGAGTGAGTTCCAGGACAGCCAGGGCTACACAGAGAAACCCTGTCTCAAAAAAAAAAAAAAAAAAAAAAACTTACTATGGAGATCAGGTTAGCCTCAGAAATCTGCCTGCCTCTGTACCACCGCCACAGCCCCTAATTTTTTTCTGTAAGTATATGTTCATATACTTGCCAGAGCTTGTATGTGTCAATACACATGTAGATCAGAGGACTTCAAAAACCATTCGTTTCCTTTGAAGCATGGTGCCCAATGATCTTAAGTATATCAATTAGGCTAGACCGGTTGGCCACTGAGCCCTAGGGGTCTTTCAGTTCTGCCTCCCCAGTGCTATGCTCACAATCACAAACCACCTTGCCTACGTGATATTTTACTTGGGTTCTAGGGATCAAATTTGGGTGACTCATGCCTTTAATCCCAGTACTCAGTCATAGCAGAGGCAGGTAGAAGTTGAAGGTCTGGTCTATGTTTCCTAGAGAGTTCCAAGCCAGCCAGGGCTACACAGCGAGATACTGACTAAAAAAAAAATATTGGGCTGGAGAGATGGCTCAGCAGTTAAGAGCACTGACTGCTCTTCCAGAGGTCCTGAGTTCTTCCCCGCTACCCCCCATGAGGGGGGGAGGGGAGGCGACCCGCGGAGACTCGAGGGAGTGAACCCGCGGGGTAGAGAGAGAGAGCACAAATAGCCCAGAGCCCTCTGCAGGCAGGCGGACGCCTTATGGGCTGCGCCACCGCGGTCCTGAGTTCAATTCCGGGCAACCACATGGTGGCTCACAACCATCTGTAATGAGATCTGATGCCCTCTTCTGGTGTGTCTGAAGGCAGCAACAGTGTACTCATATAAATAAAATAAATATTTTTTTAATTATTAAAAAACAAACAAAGGTTAAATCTCTTGACTTCTCTTTTCCTACACTGCTGTGAACTAAACCCAAGGATGAACTATACCATCCTTAATAGACTTGGTTAGGTATTCCTTATAAATAAGGCAAAGGGATAGAAATGTACTGAAGTTAAAAAGTCAACAAACGCCGGGCAGTGGTGGCGCACGCCTTTAGTCCCAGCACTTGGGAGGCAGAGGCAGGCGGATTTCTGAGTTTGAGGTCAGCCTGGTACAGAGTGAGTTCCAGGACAGTCAGGACTACACAGAGAAACCCTGTCTCGAATTAACACCCCCCCCCAAAAAAAAGTATGTTTTGGCCAAATAAAGCAAAGAAAAAAGGTATAGAAAATAGAGAGAGAGAGGTCTGGTGAATGTTAGTATTTCAGTGGCCAGACACAAGTGGGAATAATTGAGACAGCCAGGGCTACACAGAGAAACCCTGTCTAGAAAAAAAAAAAAAAGGTCAATAAATTTAGTTCTAAATTTAATGTTCTAACAGACTTAACTGAATACTCAAAGAACAGAGAATGTTTTAAACACCCATTAATGAAAGACTGAAGATTCACCAGTAAACAATTCTCTCTCTCTCTCTCTCTCTCTTTGCTTTTTTTTTCGAGACAAGGTTCTTATGCCCAGGTCATAAGAACCATTCTTAAAAAAAAAAAAAAAAGAACTAAAGGAATCATATCACAATCTGGTTTTCTGCCATAGTTCTCACACTTACACTTCACTTGCCAAAGGAATAGTTTGGTGTGTAGTGTCTTGGTAGAATATACTTAGCCCTTCTCTACCATGTACAAGGTCTTGCAGCACAAAACACCACCAAATAGGAAACCAAGGCAGAAGGACTACCTGCTTGGGCTACAGGAGTTCAAAGCCAGCCTGAGCTGGGAGTAGTGAGGAGCAAGCCTTTAATCCCAGGACTAAATTACAGCAGAGGCAGGTAGGGCTCTGTGAATTCAAAGTCAATCTGGGGCTAGAGAGATGACTCAGCAGTGGTTAAGACCACTGACTGACTGCTCTTCCAGAGGTCCTGAGTTCAAATCCCAGCAACCACATGGTGACTCACAACCATCTGTGATAAGATCTGATGCCCTCTTCTGGTGTGTCTGAAGATATCTACAGTGCACACACATAAAATTAAATGAATGAATGAATAAGTAAAAGAAAGTCAGTCTGGTCTATGCTTCACAGTTTTAAGCTAGCCAGGATCTCCACAATAAGATCATGTCTCAAACAAAAAAAATCTCTAGATTTCTCCTTTCCTACAGTGCTGTGGACTGAACTGAAGGTCCTCTACACACTAGGTAAGAGGCAGATAGATCTGTGTTCAAGGCTAGCCTGGTCTACATGGAGAGTTTCAGGACAGCCAGGGCTACATAGAAAGACCCTGACTCACAAAATAAAAACAAAGCCAGCCTGACATACCTGAAACCCTGTTGCAGAAATTGGGGAGGGGGGGGGGGGAGAAAAAAAAATCCCAGAAAAATATCCCTCTATGTCCTAAAATATAAAACCTTACTTTACTCACTTCACACATCACAGACATCACACACTACACTAATTAATAACTTTACATCACTCTAAAGAGTAGAAATAAAAAGAAAAAAGAAAAAAAGAAAAAAGAAAAAAAAAAAAAGGTTACCACCAGGAAGATGCTCAATTCTCTTTTGGCCGCACCAGACTCCAGTACTCAAGACTAACGAGAGGTTGAGATGAGCCCATCGGACTCTACTTAAACCAGTATTTCTTTTCAGATAGAGGCTTAAAAACCAGAACACAAGTGGGGCGGTGGTGGTGCACACCTTTAATACCAGTGTTTGGGAATCGAGGCAAGTGGATCTCTGAGCTTGAGGCCAGCCTAGTCTGGTATTCCAGAATTCCAAAAGTGGATTCTAAGATAGCCAGGGAATAGGGTGGTAGTACACTCCTTTAATCCCAGCACTAAGGAGCCAGAGGTAGGAAGATCTCTGTGAGTTCAAGGACAGCCAAGGCTACAGAGAGATCTTGTCTCAACAATTCAAAAATAAGTAAAAAGCAAAGAGGTGGCTTAAGTGTATAGACAAAACCAAAAAGAGGTGACCCAGGTGGTGGCATAAGCCTTTAATCCCAGTGCTTGCAAGGCAGAGATGGGGACTTTGTGACCAGCCTTGTGGTCCACAGAGTTACAGGACAGCCATAGCAACCATGTCTTGAAAAACAAAAAATAAATAACAAAAATAGAGTGTTCTTACCATCAAACTCTTATTTCCACATCTTTTCCCTCTTTTAACTCGAACAAGGAGAATCAATTTCTAAAGGCTAAAGACAGGAGAAGTTAATCAATGTGGTGGGGTTGGTGAGGCAGCTCAGGGATTAAGGCACTTGCTACCAAACCTGAATTCAATCCCCAGAGCCTACATGGTAGGATAGAACTAACTCCTGAAACTTGTTCTCTGATCTCTGCCCACACCCTGTGACAAACATAACTACCCCAAATACACATACCCTTCAAATACTAAAATGGTAGTTAAAGCATAGGATGTGTGAGACCTTGAGTTAAATTCCCAGCACACATGCACACGAACACACACACACAGACAGCTGATATTACCCAGATGCCCTATACCATCTAGATCAGAAGAACCTGCCAGTCAGCATCAGCAAGGCAATGCCAACATACTTGACACACTTGTTTCTGTTTCCAGATTGTCAGCCACCCCACTAAGAGCAGTAATTCAATCTTACTTATAAAGATACCATTTTCACAAAAATCACATATGCCTGCCTGTTTGGTTTTATATGCAGCCAGCAAGTTTCTGATAGAAAAACCGCAATTTCAATGGCAGGTGCATGTTTTCAGGGCAGTTCGAATGATCTTCACATTTCCATTCTTAGTATTTCAACTCTTGTCCCTAAGAAAACCCAAATGACAACAAAACAAGATTGAGCCAGGCATGGGGCACACACTTAATCCCATTATGTAGAAAGCAGAGACAAGCACATCTCTGTAAATTTAAGGCCAGCCTGGTCTACATAGAGAACTTCAGGCCAGCTAGGGCTACCTAATGAGACACATTCTTAGGGGTGGTGGTGGATAGGGAAATTCAGACAAAAAACAAAATGGAGAGATACAGGCCACAGTTTATCCTTTAGAAAAAAAAAAAAATCTCTTGGTTAGACCAGGCTTAGTGAAGTCTGTTCTGTAATCCCAACATTTGAGAGGGAGAAGACAGGATTGCTCCCGGTTCAAAGCCAACATAAACTTCAGATACTTAGTTCTAGGCTTGCCTGATCCTAGTACAAAAAAACCCCAAGTCTCTGTTGCAATTACATTGATTTTAATCCCAGCATTCAGGAGGCTGAGGTAGGTGGAGCTCTTGAGAGTATGAGGCCAGCCATGTCTACTCAAGGAGTTCTAGGACAAAGGGCAATATAATGAGACCCTGTCTCAAAACAAACAAACAAACAAAATCTCAGCTGAGTGATGGTGGTACATGCCTTTAATCCCAGCACTCAGGAGGCAGAGGCAAGAGAATATAGATTCAAGGCCAGTCTGTTTTCAAAGCAAGTTCCTTTCCAAAGCAAGTTCCAGACCAGCCAGAGCTACACAAAAACCCTGCCTCGAAAAACAAAAAAAAAACAACAAAAAGATCTCTCACTTTGGTTCAGCACCCTCTGACCTCCAGAAGCCCATATACACACCCCTAATTTTTAATAGTTCATTTTTATTTTATGTGCACTGGAGTTTTGCCCATATGTATGCCTGTGTGAGGGTGTTAGACTGGTAGGTAGGGCTGCAGAGAGTTGTGACTGCCATGTGGGAGCTGAGAATCGAACCCCAGTCCTCTAGAAGAGCAGCCAGTGCTCTCATCTGCTGAGCCACCTCTCCAGCCCCTGCAGACCAACATGTTATTTTGGGATAGAGATATGGCTCCTCAGTTAAGAGCTGCTCTTCCGCCGGGCAGTGGTGGCGCATGCCTTTAATCCCAGCACTTGGGAGGCAGAGGCAGGTGGATTTCTGAGTTCGAGGCCAGCCTGGTCTACCGAGTGAGTTCCAGGACAGCCAAGGCTATACAGAAAAACCCTGTCTCAAAACAAACAAACAAACAAACAAACAAACCAAAAAAAAAAAAAAAAAAAAAAAAAAAAGCTGCTCTTCCGGAGGACAGGAGTTCAGTCCTCACACTCAGGTCGCTATGGGCTGGCTCCGGGTACACCGGTGGTGCAGAGGCACACGTGTAGGCAAAAGACCCATTCATACACACAAAGTACAACAACAATAACAAATTAAAGGAAAAAGAAAAAAATCCACACTTCAAGAAATGTTCTTTTGGGGGCTGGAGAGATGGCCCCGCGGTTAAGAGCACTGGCTGTTCTGCTACTGCTCGGAGTCCTAAGTTCAATCCCCAACAACCACATGGTGGCTCACAACCATCTGTAATGGGATCCGATGGCCTCTTCTAATGTGTCTGAAGACAGCAACAATGTACTCACATACATAAAATGTTAAAAAAAAAAAAAAAAAAAAAAAAAAAAAAAAAAGGGAAAAAGGGTCTTTTATAGACGAAAGTTAAGTCGTGATAGCAAATTCCCCTAATTAGTTCTGTAAGCTTTACTTCTAGGAACCCAAGTCAACGAATAGGCTTCCCTGCAGGACTAGACTAGAATCACCACTGAGGAACGAGGTTAACATTCATTAATCAATCCCCATCCCTATGTACACATCTAAGCACACATCTTCCCCCTTTCCCCTTCTTCCACGTCTCAGAAGTACCCTTCTCTCCACAAGCTTATTTGCTCAGATGCTCTGCAATAAATAAAACTGTCATGCTTAAAAAATATTAAGAAAAATCAAGAAAGCCAATCTAATTCCATAAAGATCTCAAGTACTCTTGGCAGCTTTCTACACGGAATCTGCACTGCTTGTTCTGAATAGTGATCACTGCTCGTGATAACTCACTTTGATTCTCTATGACCTCTAACTCGGGGCAGGAGCGGGGTTGAGAAGAGATAGTGTACAAAGGAGGACCAAGATCAGGGGGTCAACTATAGTTGACTACTGGATGACAAATGATTACTACAGTGGAAAAAGTCTAACGTTTGGCAGATCCAAGCTTGCCCAGAAGGCTTCAGAAAATGAAACCAAATCAGATTAAAATGGTCATTTCAAAACAACAAGAGACGCAGCATCGAACGCACAGCTGCCATTTCCCGGCCACTTCCTGCGGGAGGCTGGGGGAGGGGCAGTTTGTGTACAGATGGAGGTGGTGGAAGCTATCGCCCCCACCAACACCACTCCCCCGAAGGATACAAACCCCTCACTCCAGTAAGCGCCACAAAGGATGCCTGCTATTGGCATTGACTTCTGGAAGTCGGGAACGCCGGGAAAGAAATGGATGATGCGAGAGCACCCTCTCACTACGGAAATGGGGATCCCCTTTGGACAGGAATTCCTTGGAAAGGAATCCCTCTTTATTCTTCCCTCAGTTTTTGGCCCTACTCAAACCCAGAAGCCATGTAGGAGTTGTATCAACCCCCATCTCAAGAGTCGGGGATTCTCCGGAGGCTCCAGGGCCCCAAGCCAGGCCGGCACGACCGACAGCCAGGCCCTCTCCGCGACCGGGAGAACAGAAACCCGAGGCTCTCCAGGGAGTCACCGTCTGTCCCCCACTCACCGCGGCCGAAACCCCCACCCGCACGAACCTGAACCTCAGGTGTAGCCCACTGCGGGAAGCCCCGCGTCCATCCCCTGCACACGGGCAACCCCGCCACCGCCCCAGGAGGTGGAGCCCTCCCGGGGATTCCGCCGCGAGTGGATGCGTCTCCACCCCAGCGGAGCTCGGCCGCCGCCGCCGCCGCCTCAGGGGGGCCTCGTCAGCCGCCACCCGCTCCCGGCCGGGGTCCCCCACCGCCTCGGCGGCGTCACCTGAGGCGCACCGGCCGCCGGAGGAACTCCCGCAGAACACCGGCTCCCGGCCCGCAGGCCCCCGGGCCGCACACCCCACAAACCTGAGGCGAAGGCGTCCGGCCGGGTCGGGGCTCGCTTCTCCCCGGGGGGCGGGCGGTTCACATGGCCAGGCTCCGGGCGCCAGGAGGGAGGAGACGCCCGCGGGAGAAGGGTGCAGGGTACGGGGTCTGGGAGGGGGAAGGGGGTCGCGGTTCAACCGCGGGGCCTGAGCGGAGCCAACATGGCCGGCGGGGGAGGAGTGAGCCGGAGGGGGCGGGGAAGCGGGGCCGACGGCCCCGCCCACCACTGCCGCGGCCGCAGGGTCCTAGTGCCCGACTTCTTCCTCGCAGATCCGGATCTGGGTCCTAGCGCCCAGAGTCCCTCACCGCAGGTCTTTGCTTCACCCGGATTTCATTGAGGGCTGGAGTCTTGCCTCACCCAGGTCAATTTGAAAGGCGAGCCATATCCCAGGGTTAACCTTAACTACTAGAACACATTTCTAGGACCAAAGGCAGCTGCTGCATTCCTAACCGTTTGGAAGATAATTTCGGGGCTGTTTATTTCCTCAGCAGGATGGTGAAAAAGTGGAAGTTGATACTCGGGGAGCGATTTTACAGAGATGGAGAGAAACACAATTCTACTCACCTATGTCCTGTAGGGACAACCTGGTCCTGCCTGGATCACTGCTTTCCTGGTGTCATCTGCAGGGCCTTGGTCGTTGGGGAGATTCCTGCACATGAGGAAAGGAGACTTGGCTCTGGCTCCACACAGTCAAGATCTGAGTCTAGCCTAAATGTGGCCAAAGGGTAGAAGATAAGTAGTAACATAACCAACAAAATGTCCCAAATGTTTATTTTTCTGTTCCCATACCTTTCTAACTAGCTACATAGCAGTGTTCTTTGGGGAACTGGAAACCTACAAAGGAATTACAGCTTAACTTTCACCTAAATGTGTACTGCAGGGACCCAAGATGGGAAGCAGTGTCGTGTGTTACAGCTTGTTTTTTTTTTTTTCCTTAAATTCCAACTTCTCACTTACTAGATGAAGAAATTAAGACCCACAGAAGCTCGCTGACTTGTTCAAAGTCATACATTAGATACAATATGGACTAGAAGGGCTTCATTCCCCTTCCTTACAGTTCAAGACTTCTAGCTTCATGATTCCCATTCGACTCCATGAAATGTAATTCTAGAATGTAAACAATTGCCTAAACTATGCAAAGCTAAGTCTGAATACTTAAAAAGAGGGACAGACAGAAACAGGATAATGACATTCTGGCTGGTTCGGAGGTGTCAACAAATATCTTCTCTTGGAGGATCCCAGGAGATTGGAAAGCTGGGTATGGACAGAGTATGATAAAGCCAAATCAGCCGTCTGATGTGGGTTTCTTACCCCAGAAAGGGATTCTGAGTGTGGGAGACATAACCCACCCATCATTATAAATAGTTCAAGATAGGCTTCAAAAGGAAGATCTCTTTTAGATAAGCCAACAATGCGCGCTAAGCAGAGGGTTCCTCTCCCTCAACTGAGGTAAGTAGATTACCAAGGGAAGGAGGAGACAAATAAAAACAAAATTTCAAGTAAAAGACAAGTAAAAACAAAATGTCAAAATGAGTTTATAAAGTCAGTCATGACAGTCTACGCCTGTAATTCATTCCGACATTGAAAAGGCATAGATGGGAGGGTCGCCCTGTGAGTTCAAGGCCACCTTGGTTTACAAATTGAGTTCCAGACTAGTCAGGACTACATAGTGAGAATGTGTGGAAAAAAAAAAACAAAAACAAAAGGACATTTATAGGTCGCCTGGGGGATACACTTCATCCTTCCAATAGCCCACTAACCTCAACGCCCTGGAGAAAGAAGTAAACTTATGCTAAAAAAAAAAAAAAAAAAAAAAAAAAAAAAAAAAACGTGTAACCCCACCACCACAAAAAAAAAAGCTTAGGTTGGAACTGGCATCTATGGCAGGAGAGGGAAGAGAAGAGAAAGGTGTAGAGGAAAACTGCTATCTTTTTTTTCCTTTTCCAGGGCAGATGAATCTTCCTCCCACCCAGTGGCTAACCAGTTCAAGACAGGGCACGCAGAGGAGGAGCCTGAGATAGTCAGACGTCCGTGGCCACGCCCTTTCGCTTCACCACCACACACCCACACACACCCACTGCTGGCTCCGGAAGAGCCGGTTACTCCTGTGCCCCACTGTCCCCACCCCTTCCGAGCCCCAGGCCTAGTCTCCTCCGCAACCTTTAGGCCCAAACTCAGCCCTGAGCCAGTCAAGAAAAGGGTAAGATAGAACACCACCAAGGTTTAGAGAAAAACAGGGCATAATATGTTTTCCCCATCTGGTAGAGAAGGGCTTCTTATCACTCTACCCGACCTAGGCTGAGATCTGTCCCTGCTCTCTAAAGGATAAAGGTGGGCTGGGAATACGCCCCAGAGCTTTTTACTTTTTGCCAGATGTCTTGACATACAACACTTGTGACCCTCTCCCCATGCCAAATCTGAACAACAAAAGGCAGACTTCACCCCATGTGTCCCCAAGCATTTGTCAATCCCATACAATGTGGCTGGTTAGCCAGCAAGCCTCCCTTCAAGAAGCTACTCCAAAGAGAGAGAGGGGCCAACGGTCATTTTATTAGCAACTTGTGAGAATAGTATCTGAGGAACAGGCTGAACCTCCCTCGAAAGAAGCCAGAGGATGATGAGAAATGATGTGGGGATAAATACCTGCCACCCTCCCCTCACTCTCCCTGTTCCTGCTGTACCTCCTCCTGACTCTGGGTCAGCTGCCATCGTGCCAGCCACTCTGGAGCCAGATAGCTGGGGCTATGAGATGGCGGTATGCATCCTAGCTGTATCTTCCGTTTCCACTTCAGACACCCCAGACATCCATCCAACCTTGAGCACCACAGGCTACACACACACACACACACACACACACACACACACAGAGTGCCCCTCCCAGCACCTCTAGTTGTGACTCAGAATAGTATAAGACAAACCCCGACACCCATCTTCATAATTCTGGAGGCAGGGGCACTAGAGAAGAAGCACGGGGCTCAGCTGGAGTTGGCGGAAGGAGTATTCCCTATTGAAGGTAGGGTAATTATAAAGACCTCCCACTCGCTGACTGAACCGATCACGCCTTAGCCACTGCTCTCGGCCCGGTAGCAATCCCCATTGGTCTGTTTTCGGCACTCAGGTTGGGACAAGACAATCTCAATGTATTTTAGTAAGGTTAGATTTTCTCATAATATGCCAAAAGGAATATAACCCCTCCCCTTCTCCAAGTGGGTCTGTGTCCCTCAAATTTAGTCTCCAAATTCCCCAATGGACAGCTCCATGGTAAACACATAAGACAGTGACAGGTCGTTGTGGTTTTTTTTTTTTTCCCTGAAATAGAGAAGGTCGGGCTTCCTTTGCCTTACCCAGCACCCCAAATCCCTTAGAGATTTAGCCCCAGTCTGTTCTGCCGCAACAGCCGCTGAAGCTGAGTATCACAAGGTTCCCGCAGCGCGGCTGCCCCCGGCGCCAGGGCTAGGGGGAGGGGCCAGCCCCAGCCCGGCCGAGGGCCTTCCCACCGAGATCAGGGGGCGGTGCTCGGGTCGGACCCCAAACTCCGCAGGAAAAGCTTTAGGTGGGACTTAGCTGAACTTGAATGGTGAGCGGAGCCGGGCGGACAGCGCCTGTACCGTGCGTCGCCCCCCCACCCCCCGCACGACCCGGAGGGGTTGGGGTGGCGGTTATCCCCACCCCCCCGCCCCGGGTTAGGATGGCGTGGGAAAGCGCTAGTTCCAGAGAAGAGGAGGCAAAACCCAGACCGCGGGAGAGCTTTCTGGAGACGGAGGCGCGGGGGAGGGGAGATCCGAGGCTGGAATAGGAGGGGTTCCCGGGAGAGGATGGCGGAGAGGCGTGAGAAGCCTCCGGATCCCGGGCGCAGAGGACAGGGGAGGAATGGGCGAGCAGGCAGTGCGGGGGAGAGAGCAAGGGCAGCCGGCGCAGGGAAGGTCAGAGCCTGGATCCCAGGGGAGGACGCGGCTACGGGGACGCCCTGCACCGGACCCCGGGCCTGGAGGCGGATGCCGGGCCTCACCTGAAGCAGGGCCGGGCCGGGCGGCGGCGGCGTCGCAGGTGGCCGAGCCGGGCGGCGGCGCCTCCTCCCCCAGCCCGAGGCCGGCGGCGGGGGGGTGGGGGGGGAGGTGGCGCTTAAAGGGGCAGGAGCCACCCGGGTGAGGACGAGCGCTCAGGGACGGCTGTCGCGAAGGCTCCGCTGGGGGAGGGGACGGCGGGTGGCGTCTCCTAGGGGCCAGAACCAGGAAGGATCCCAGATGCAGGAAAAGACGGAAACTTCTACGACGTAGTTGGGGACAGCGGTGGGTCTGGGCTGGAGTACTTGAAGAGCTCTCTTTGCCGGCGCGGAGCGCCAGCTAAGACTTATTCACAAAGGAGGCTGGGGAGACAGTGGGAGCCACAAAGATTCAAGGAGGCCCAGGGGAGCCGGAAAGGGAGCTCAAGGCCGAGCATGTCGGGGTCACGCACAGCGCCCTGCTAGGTAAACATGCTTCTCTGGGCCCTATCCGTACTACAGCTGTACAGATCTGGAATCAGGAAACCACAAAGGCAAAACGCTCTCTGCCTGTCCTGCCAACCCTCTGAATATTGTGGAGGCCATCCGAAACAGGATAATGAGGCTGATGCAGGGCTGAGAATCGGCTTTATTCATCGCCCCAGCCACCACCACCACCACCCTTGCAGCAACCTCTGGGGCAACAGGAAGCAGCTGCTCGACCTGGTGGTGGGTTAAAGTCGGGGGGGGGGGGGGAGGAAGAAACACTGAGAGAAACTAGGGAGGGGAAGCATCTCTTACAAGACTGAGACTGGACTAGTATTGAATACAGTAAAATACTACTTGAATCTCTGCACTTAAATTGGGGCGGGGGGGGTGTTTTAAGGGTGAGGAAGAAAGCCCTAACCTAAGATACAACCACAGGCTCTTCCTTAGAGCTGGAGCTTGCCAATGCTAGGAGATCTCATGCTCACCAGCTAAGCCCCGTGTCCCCCACAGTCCATTTCCCCTCCTTCACCCCCCAAAAGAGCAAAGGTTAGGCCCCACCCCTGCTGAGTCAGCCAGGGAGGGAGCTAGGCATCCCTCAGGCCTTTCCCAGGGGCAGCTATCATACTTACCCATGTCAGGCTGGCGGGACTCCAGATTTGGACCCGGCTTCTCACTGTCCTTGGGTCTCGCTTTAATTGAAGGCTACTGTTAGATCCTGCCCAACTATAGGCTGGGAACTCGAAAAAAAAAAAAAAACACAAAAAGCTAATGTATGCTTCCTGCGAACCACACAGCCTGAACTGCTGTAGGGTGATGTCCCTGTATGACAGACTGGGGTGGGAGGGAGGAGGGAAGGGCGGGGCTTTCATTGGGTGGAGAGAGGGAGGAGGCGAGGACAGGGCCGACCAGGAGAAATATGGAGGAAGGTTAGAACTATATTAGTACTTTAGAACTGTGGTTGAAGGGGACAGTAAAGGATGAAGGAAACAAAGAGTTGCAGCTAGCGAGAGAAAAAGGTTCTTTATGTTAGAGAACATGAACACCGGGATGCAAATGACCTTTAAAATATCAGTTTCCAAGTCTGTATTTGGGTGACAAAGCAGAAAGAGGTAACCGGTTATGTACTCTTAGGTCTTCACCCAGCTTTTTGCCCACTCCAGTCAGGATCTGGAGTAGGTGTCCCCACCCCCATAACAGCATTTTCCCCCAACCCAAGCTCCGAGAGCAAACTACCAAGCACAGGCAACTCAGAGGCGCCACCTTCTGTCCTGATCTTGACACGGGAAGGACTGGAGCCAAGGACGTCATAGACAGATGGACATTAAACTCCACCTCAGGAACCTCTCCCAGGGCCTTCAGGTCACAGGGAGCTCAGAATTGGGAGTTCAGCTGTCCCTGCTCTACCCTAAGTGGACAACCTTGCAAGGTGGAACTTATAGATGCAAGCTCCGCCCCAGGCCAGCTCCAGCTCGTTTGGTAAATAGCCATTAGATGACAGTACCTCCTTGCAAATAGCCTTTAATAGATTTCAAAATGGTGAGATTGCAGTTCTTGTAGTCTCAAACGCTTCCACAAGAGGCCGTTGTAGGGCACAAAATACATCCTAGCATAGTGTACACTAAGGTACATATTTTATGAAGTACTGCTTTTCAAAAGCCCAATGGCAATACTATAAAAATTGGTCTTTGTAACACCATTTAAGTCTTCCAAAATTTTCATAAGGAATCTTAACAGGCCTCATGTTCTTTGCCCTGCAGATTCAAACACAAACATGCACAGCTAGGCTTGTTCAAATGTCTGACAGTGTATTAGGAACGTTCTAAAAAAATGAGTGCCTACAAGACCCTCAATTGTGGCAGATATTCAACATTTCCTAAAAACTTAATCCCTCTTTTATAAGTCCATCTATTTTCCCCAGGGGGAAAACAGTTTAGTGATATTTGGAGCAAAAACCAAAAATTTATCCTAAAAAACAAAGCTGGGCCTTTTATGAAACAACACAAAGCCCACAGAATCACATTAATAAATCGATCTTTTGATAATCCTGTTTCTAACATACATGACTTTATCCTAAACTTGGCCCGTGAACTCAATTGTAAGCTGTTCAGAAACAAGATAAACAGACATAAATGAGGGGTATATACTTTATTGAAAACTTTAAATACTCTTCAGAGAGAACATCACATCTTCAATCAAGGCTCTGTGTGGCCTACATGGAAAACTGAGCTCTCAGCATGGAGAGGTCAGAGCAGAGTGCTGAGTTTGGCTAAAGGGCCACTCACGACCCATGTTCTTCTGCCAGCTTGTCAGCTTTTGCCACAGCTTCTTCAATGGGTCCCACCATGTAGAAGGCTTGCTCTGGGAGATGGTCATAGTCACCTACATAGGGGAAGACGTCGTTAGTAAGAAGCAGTACAAACACCTCACCACTGGAGCCCACTGGTCGGTCGGATGAATTATTTTCATGCAAGGAAACTTTTCATAGACTTCCAAGTGAAATTTACTTTTGGGTATTTTGGGGGGTTGGGGTATGAGTTCCTGGCTGGCCTGGAACTCAAGACCCTAGAGAGCTACTTAGGAGCACTGGCACTGAAGGTGTGTACCATATCCACCCCCTTCCAAGTGTAATTGTTTTTAATGATTTATTATGTATCCAGTTTCTGCATTCATGCAGTATATGTGGAATTTAAGACAAGATGTACTAGATCAATGTAAGTTTGGGGCTGAGGAGGTAGCTTAACACTGACTACTGCTCTACCAACTTGTATGTAACTCCAGGGACCTGACACCTCTTCTACCTCCACTGGCTGCTCCTGGGGCATCTAACCCCTCATGGGATGGCACATACATACTCAAGACACACAAGCACTTAAAAAAACACCTGGTCTACAGAGTTGCAGGACAGCTGGTTCTACACAGAAAAAGCCATAATTTGGAGCACCTGAGTTAAAATTTTCACTTTCAACTCAGTGACATGGGACAGTTAATGGAAGGCAGGGTGATGGCCCCTTTAAGAAAGGTAGACGGAGCCAGGCGATGGTGGCGCAGGCCTTTAATCCCAGCACTTGGGAGGCAGAGGCAGGCAGATTTGAGTTCGAGGCCAGCCTGGTCTACAGAGTGAGTTCCAGGACAGCCAGCACTCAGCACTATACAGAGAAACCCTGTAACCCTGTCTTCAAAAAACCAAAAAAAAAAAAAAAAAAAAAAAAAAAAAAAAAAAAAAAGGTAGGTGGTATGCATCACTCCATTATGTTAGAATGAGAAGATAGGTTTTATGGCTAGGCTTAATAAGAAGTAAAAACCAAAACAAAAAAACCCTCACCTGCTAAAATCTGCTGGAATCCTTTAATGGTCTCCTTCAGGGGCACCAGCTTTCCCATGTGACCTGTGAAGACCTCAGCGACCTGGAATGGCTGAGACAAGAAGCGCTGTATCTTCCTTGCCCGAGACACAGTCAGTTTATCTTCCTCAGAAAGTTCATCCATACCCAAGATGGCAATGATATCCTGGAGAGACTTGTAGTCCTAAAAGCCAGATGGAAGGACAGAGTCAAGTGCACACTTCTTCACAAGTGCCAGGCGGCCATCAACCAAGGTTGGTGTCTCATTCTTCATATTCAATTACATTAGAAAACAACTGATTTTTTTTTTGGAGACAGAGTTTCTTTGTGTAGCCTTGGCTATTCTAGAACTATTGCTGTAGACCAGGCTGGTCTCGGCCTCCTGAGTGCTGGGATTAAAGGTGTGCACCACTATTGCCAGGCTGACAACTGGATTCTAAGGGTGAAGTACAGTACCCTGAAACTAGGGACACCTTATTAACAGTTTCAATCCATTCTCAACTTTCCTCCATCACACAAATGACTAGAAAAAAAATCTAGTCTAGAAAAAGAAGTCTAGTCTTATAGTTTTCAAATTCCTTACAATTCAATGGCCATTGACCCCACGGAGAAAGATCCTCACTCACCTGCAGGATTTTCTGCACCCCTCGGGCGACATCATAGTGTTCACTGCCAACAATGTTGGGATCCATAATTCGAGAGGTGGAGTCCAGTGGATCCACAGCCGGATAGATGCCCAACTCAGCAATAGCACGGGACAGCACAGTGGTAGCATCCAAATGGGCAAAGGTAGTTGCAGGGGCAGGGTCAGTCAGGTCATCAGCCGGCACATAGATAGCCTAACATGAGTCAAGAACCCAGGAGACATCAGTAGCAACCCAACTTCGTCCTGTTTAAACCAGCCCTTTTCAAACCCCCCTCTCAAAATCAAAGTCTTTTTTTTCTTGGCATCCCTGGGACTAGATTAAGCTATGGACTCCCTTATCTAGGTCAGCATACTATGCTAACACTTTACTGTAAGTTCTGCTCTTAGCAGATGTTCCTGCACTGCAGTAGCTAAGTTAATATGACCATGAGGGTGCATGTCTACTAGTAAGGTCTGCTTAGCATTGTTGTTTTGCTTGTTGTGTGCCTTGGAATATGTAACAAACAAGCAAGATAACAATGAAAGCTAGATGTAGTAGCTCCTGTCTATAATCCCAACTTAGGATGCAGAGGCAGAAGGATTGCTATGTTGGGAAACCAAGCTGAGTAGAAAGTGAGTAGCTACGCATATCTAATGTCAGAAAACCCACAGGAGAGGTTCATTGCCACTGTGCACCATATGCATGAAGGAGCCTGCAGAATGTACAAGAGGGGCAGCAGATCCTTGGAACTCAATTACAGGTGGTTGTGAGCCACCATTAGGTGTTGGGAAAGTACCTTTTTTTTTTCCCCCCTTCAAGATAGGGATTCTCTATGTAACCCTAGTTGTCTTGGAATTTGCTCTAGACCATCTGACCTCAAACCTGGACATTTGTCTGCCCCTGCTTCCTGTGGGCTACCACCACCTGCCTACAGAAAGTACTTTTAACTACTAAGCCATCTCTCCAGCACCAGTCAGTACCTTAGAATTACTTGAGGACTGTCCCATTTCCTGGTTTGAAACAGTGTCGTGTAGTCAAGTTAGCCAGGAATTCACTATGCAGCTGGAAATAGCCTTGAGTTCTGATCCTGGTGCCTGTTTCCCATGTGTATGTATGTAAGATCCCAGGTGTATGTATGTAACAGCAGGCCCAGATAATAATAAACATATTTGTTTCTAACTTCACCTTTACAATCTAGCATGCAAGTACATAACTTTACACATGATTTTAACTGGCCAACTCTTCCTAATTAAGAGCACCCTTGGAGTAGGCAGGAACACATTGAATCCCCATCCCTGACAGGTGGACACATCTCTGAGATAAGAGGCCAGCCTGGTTTACATATCAAAAAAAGTTCCAAGGCAAACCAAACAAACACTGCAAGTCTACATAATGAGACCCTTTCTCAAACAGCCCCCTCAAATAAATAAGTAAATAAGTAAATAAGCAAATAAGCAAGCCCCTTTTGAGACGTAGCAAGAATTTGTTTTATGTCTTTGAAACATTGGTTGTCCTGGAACTATACCTAGAGCAGGCTGGCCTCACTCAGAGACCCCCCTGCCTCTGCCTCGTGTGAGCGCCACTTCACCCAGCACATGGTGTTTGTCCTTCTCCCTCCCAGACTGAGTATGTTTACCTTCACTGTGTGGAAGCCAAAAGAGGCACCTGATCTCCTGAAGATGGAGTTACAGATGTGAGGTGAGCCATCTGACATGGTACTGAACAACCTGAAGAGCTAAAAGCATTCTTAACCATGAACCCAAAATATAATATGGTTTCATTATCTCCCTGGGTTTGTTTTACCAACTGAAATCCTTATCCACTTAATTTTCCTTACCTGCACTGAGGTGATAGATCCCTTCTTGGTCGTGGTGATTCTTTCCTGCATTGTACCCATGTCAGTGGCTAGGGTAGGCTGGTAGCCTACAGCAGAAGGGATTCTGCCCAGTAAGGCAGATACCTGAAAGAAAGAAGTAAAGAACAAGGGTCTTGAGTGTCTATGTCTTCCTTCTAATATGCCCAACTGGCTTAACAAACCAGGCCTCCAGGCTTCACATACCTCTGAGCCAGCCTGGGTGAAGCGGAAGATATTGTCAATAAACAGCAGGACATCTTGGCCTTCCTGGTCTCTGAAGTATTCAGCAACTGTCAGACCAGTCAGAGCTACCCGGGCTCGAGCACCAGGCGGTTCGTTCATCTGCCCATATACCAACGCTACCTGTAGAACATACACAAGTCAGAAAAGCCAACAAGTAATAAGGAAACCACATAGAAATCCAACATTCCCAGTCAGAGAGAGAGAGAGAGAAAGAAAGAGAGAGAAAGAGAGAGAGAGAGAGAGAGAGAGAGAGAGAGAGAGACAGACACACACCACTAATGGGGTCTCTCACTACATGCCAATGTTTGCAAATTTCATGAAAATTCAAAATGCTGAAAATAATTTCTGCCTGAGATATGTGAGTGGCTTCCATTTCACACCTTCAAATCAGCTTTCAAAGAACTGCATTACTTATCAAAACTGAAGTCTAGAAATATCTTACACCAAAGAAATTATACATTGGTGTTCTGGACAATGGTGATAAGAAAGGGAAGCATTACAGAACCTGGGGCCCCATCACATCAAATATAACACACTAGTTTTCTGAATAGAGCTCACCTTGGAAGTGGCATCTTTTAGGTTGATAACACCAGATTCAATCATTTCATGGTATAAATCGTTGCCCTCACGGGTCCTCTCACCAACACCAGCAAATACGGAGTAACCACCGTGGGCTTTGGCAACATTGTTGATCAGCTCCATGATCAGCACAGTCTTCCCAACACCAGCGCCTCCAAAGAGTCCTGGGTCAGGAAGAAGTATTTCAGATCTCTGCATTCCCAAATTAAACAGCCTCCAAAAAATGTTCAGCTCTGCCCATTTTCCCCTTCTCAGGAATGGCAACTGGCTTCAGCAGATTCAGAAGAACGAAAGTCAGAAGCTAATCACCATTGAAGGCTGTCTGTCAGAACACACTCAAAAGACGTATTTCCATCCTTTACTGCATTTGGAAAATGCACCAAAAACCAACTTACCGATTTTCCCACCCTTGGCGTATGGTGCCAGAAGATCCACAACCTTTATGCCAGTCACCAGGATTTCCTGTTCAACACTCATCTCTATGAACTCAGGAGCCTCGGCATGAATGGGAGCGAATCTGTAAGGTTCAGGGAGAGAAGGATCAGTACTAAGTCACCATGCTGGAAAGCTGCACTAGTCTCTGCTGACAGTCAAGTCTAATCTTGTCCACGTAAGCTGTCATGGAACATCCAACTCTCAGAATTAAAAAAAAATTGTCAAGAACAATCCTTTTTCCTGATATACCTGTAAATTTTAGAGAAACCATAATGTACGCCATGAACACAAGCTTTAAATAATTAACAGGGGATTCAATGTAGCAAGTTTTCAGCAATCCAAACGTCTCTATCTTTACTTTTGATAACTGAATACAACAGAAATTGAAGTATTACTATAGGAAAACTTTGCTTTATTACCAGTTATTACCCTACTGTGTAAAGCTGCAAGAAAAGGTTCCCATATTCACAAATGCAATGAGAGGAACTTACTGTTTGGTTTTGATAGGACCTCTCTCATCAATAGGTTCTCCAATGACATTCATGATTCTGCCCAAGGTCTCAGGACCAACAGGAATTTTGATTGGTGCCCCTGAATCCAGTACTTTCTGGCCTCTAACCAAGCCTTCAGTGCCATCCATAGCAATTGTTCTGACCGTGCTCTCCCCTGTCAAACAGAATGAAGACATAAAGACGTTTAGGTTAAGCACAAAATCTGACAGTATGTAATGAAGGGTGATCAAAAGAACAAGCCTCCCTCTCTCAGGACCTGAGTGTGGCTTCAGCAAACTCAGAAGAACGAAAGTCATTTTGGTAAAGTCATCACAGAAGGGAGATGGCACAGATCTTACAATATTTAAGCCTAATAAGCGCTTTACCACCCCTAAAAAATCCTACTTACCTAAATGCTGGGCCACCTCCAAAACCAGTCTGCTGTCCCTGCCTTGCACTTCCAGGGCATTTAGGATAGGTGGTAATCCCTCGTCGAACTGGACGTCCACCACGGCGCCGATGACTGCCACGATTCGCCCGGTGGCGGTGCCTGCCTTTGGGGCCGCAGACGCCTGCGCCGCATAGTCTCTGGCTAGCAGACAAAAAGATATTGGATGGCGTTGGTGTTAGGACATCTTAAGGTCACCGGACTCCCCGATTTATCCCCCAAGAGAAGGCTAGTTGAGCCCAAACTAAGTCTCTTTTAAGACAGGGAGCCTCGTGGAAAAGGCCACCCTGCAATCCGGAACCCGCCCGCACTGCTTTCCCAACCTCGTGCACAAAACCGCCATTATTCTTGAGTTTGGTATCTCCATCAGAACCTCAAGGTCAAGGCAGCTGCCCGCCACTTTAACGTCACAAAATGGGACACTGTGGTTCGATCAACGCTCCCACGGCCGACTGTCCTTGCACTCCGCGGTTGGACAGTAGTCCGCTGCCCCGGGATCCTTATGGAGCACGGATCCGCTAGGCCCAAGCTCAAGGTCATGGGGAGAAAAACCGAACTCCCTCCTCCAGGAAGGCGCTTACCAGGATGGACCCCGGCGGGAGCGGCTCGCAGTAGAAGCTGCGCCGGTGGCAGCGCCGCCGAAGGGCTGAGTCCCCGCAAGGCCCCGGAGGCCGAGGCCGAGGCCACACGCCCCACAAGACTCAACATGGCGGAGTCCGGGTGGAGACTGAGAGCCGCAGCGATCCCGGCCGCCGGTCCTGCAGCTGGGGCGGGGTAGCCTCCGCCGTGGCCACAGTCATTGGATGATCTTGCTGTTCGTCATCATCACTGACGCTCCTATAGGGTAAAAACCTCAGTGCTCATCATCTATTGGTCTAAACTGATGTCAATCTAAAAATCACTGTTTTAAGTGGAGGAGCCGCCCTCTAAGCCTCGACACCTAATTGGGCCATAGAAACGTCAGTAGGAGAGGGTTTTTTGGCGGAACTACGTTGAAATAAAGGGGCGGGGTTCCGTTGAATGTGTTCTCTAGGCGGTCTTTGACTGTCCTTGGACCTTAAGTTAGGTGACAGTCGCGGAAGTGGAGTGGTGGCATCCTGAAAGTCAGGACCCTTCTGTGGCTCCAAAACGTGGGGTTTCCTCGACAGCGGTGAGGGTGGAATTTTCCAGATCCGAAACCTGGAGCCTCTTTATCATTTAAATCCGTGCAACGAAAGAAACTAAAGCAACCCATCCTTCAACAAACTCGAGGAGAAAGGTTATTTATTTATAACACTCGAGGGGTAATTTTGAGTCACCTAATCATGTAAAGAAATTGCCCTAAGCAGACGTGCTGGCAGAATCCTGTAATTCTAGAACAGGTACAGGGTCAAGAGTTCTAGGGGCCAACTTAAGCCCCTTGAGACCCTGTCTCAAACACAAAATGGAAGGTCAGAAGTAATAGACATAGGCTGTGATATGTGTGCAGAAATCTGTAAGGCAAAGTAGAAAGGAAGAACATGCGAAGTGAACATTTGCCTGAAACCGAATTCCTTCAGTTTGGTTGTAGATAAGGTGAAAGGACAACCCTACAGTGAGAAGAAGCCCAAGCCAGGGCTCAGAGGACTTTTGAATGAAAGTGGAGGCTGGCCAGAAGTGTGTGTTGCTCTAGGATGGAAAGTCAAAGAATCAATGACATCCTTGCCTGAGATATTCACTTTATTCAGCGACAATGGGGACAGGGTGGAGCTCTAAAAAGGAAACCCTTAGTCTTCCTATGAGAACACACATAGCTGTAGTACTGCACCTTATTACTTCCCATCATCCTTCAGTACTTCCCATTTTTCTGCATGATGATGAAAGTTTCTCCGTTTGACAGTGGAGAGCTAAGGCTGTAGCAGGAAAAAAAGGAAAGCACCCATATCCTCCTCCTAGCAATAATATGTATGTGTTGTTGAAACAGTCTTCTTGTAGTTCAGACATTCTTTGGACTCAGGCAGTCGTGTTGTCTCAGCCTTCCCATTACTAACATAATATCTAATAACCTTGCTAAGGAAGTGAGCCCAATGCAGGACAAGGTGTTGCATTCCTGTAATGTTAGCACTTCAGAGGTGGAGGCAGTAGTTTAAAGTCACTGGATAACACTCGGTGACACTAAATAATAAGTAAATAAAATTCAGAAAGAAAAGAACCAAAAAAAAAAAGTCAACATTTGATTAGCATGTAGAAGAAAAAAATATGGGGCAGGTGAATAATAAGATCCAAGGATGTGATGCAAAGAATCAAGAGGCTGTTCTGGTGAGACGTCTCAGTGGATAAAAACACACTGCTCTGCTCTTGCAGAGGACCAGCGTTAAGCTGGCAACGGCCTGTAATTCTAGGGATCCAACACCACCTCCTGGCCTCTAGAGGGCACTCATGTTTCCTCTGGCCTCATAGGCACCAGGCAAACAATGCATGCAGGCAAACACTAACACATACAAATCGCCGGGCAGTGGTGGCGCACGCCTTTAGTCCCAGCACTTGGGAGGCAGAGGCAGGCGGATTTTTGAGTTCTCGAAAAACCAAAAACAAACAAACAAACAAACAAACAACAAAAAAAACCCACATACAAATCAACTTGAATCAGAGTCGGGGCTATGTAGTAAGAAACTGTCTCAGTAGAGATAAGATGAGAGTGTAGACCAATGTTAAGAGTGTTGTCCTGGGAATGCAGAGGTCGGTTCCTGGGGTCGTCTTCAGGCACTCTCCACCTTGTTTATGTAAGTGATGTATATGGCTGTTTTGCATTCATGTATTTCTACCATGTGGATGTGTGCTATCCTTGGAGGCCAGAAGAGGACATTGACATCCTCTGAAACTGAAGTTATAGACAGTTGCAAGTCTCCTCTGTGCACTGGGAATAAAATCCTTTGAAAGAATAGCCAGTGGCCTAAGGCATCTCTCCAGCCCTTCTCCTCCATATTTATTCACTATTTTGGTGTTTTTGAGACAGGACCACACTATATAACCCTGGCTGTTCTGGAACTCTCAGTGTAGACCAGGCTGGCTTTGAACTCACAGAGATTTATCTGCCTCAGAATCCCAAATCTTGGGATTAATGATGTACGCTGTCACTCCCACCCCAGGTTATATTTAAGACAAAGTCTTTTCACTGAACCTGGAGCTTACTGTCAGAGTGCTTGTCAGTGAGGCTCCATGATCTTCCTCTCTGCCTCCCTAGGTTTGGTCACCCACCACTAGCATGGCCCCTCCCCTCCAAAAATAAAAAAGTAAGATAACAAGGGCAGTTGGTCAATACTTTGTGGGTACAGCACTGAAACTCATAAAACCAGGTGTGTGACACGTGCCTATAAGCCCAACATTGGAGAAGTGAAACTAGGATCCAGGAAGCTGGAGAAGATGGCTCACTAAACAATCTTACCAAAGCCGATGGTCTGAGTTGTATCCTTGCACACTGTCCTCTTACTTCCATGTCTGCCGTCCTCCAAATAAATAGGTGTACTTGTAAAAGTGGGAGGATCGTCAACTCAAGGTCATCCTGGCTACATGAGACCCCATCCAAAACAAACAAGTGCCAGGCACAGCGGCACACACTGTTATTCAGGCAGGCCAACCCAGGCTCTATCTATATAGGGAACTCCAGGGCACTCAAGGCTTCATAGTAAAACTTTGTCTCAAAATAAGTAAATTAACTAAGGGATTTCAAGAATCTCAAGTCATGTAAACATTCTAAACCCATTTGAATTTAACAAGTAGGAACTCATTCCATTGTGGAAAATAAGTCGAATGGTGAATGGTCTGTATGTAAGTCTAGGACATTGCGTGTTTGTGGTCCTGGGACTTCACACATATTAGACAAGCACTCTCCGCTGAGCTATTTCTCTAGCTTCATCCACTTTCGGAGACAGCTTGTGGCTCCCAAGCTGATCTTAAATGTAAGATTCCCCTGCCTCTGTCTGCTATCACAAGTGTTGTAGTAACAAGAATATGTAAGGACACCCTGAAGAAAAAAAGATGTCTGTGCTTTGCCTGGCTGCACAGCAACCCTTTCTGTTGTTAATGTGTATGGGTGCTTTGAGTGTTTTGGGCTAGGAGGCCAAAAGATAGTATCAGATCTCCTGGAATGAGAGTTACAGATGGTTGTGAGCCACTTGACATAGATGTTTGGAACAGAACCCCACAAGATCAAGTGTTCTTAATTCCTGAGCTACCACTCTAGGCCTCTACCACCCCACCCCAACTTTGAGGCAAGGGTATCTGTGATTTGAATGAGAATGACCCCATAGGCTCGTATATTTGAATGCTTAGTTCCCAGGAAGTGGAAATGTTTGAGGATTAGGAAGCATAGTCTTATTGGAGTTGGGGTGACATTGTTGGAAAGAGCCTCACTAGGTAGGGGTGAGCTCTAAGGCTCTCAGCGACTTCTCCAGCACCATGCCAGTCTGTTTCCTGTCATGACAGTGGGCTAACATTCTAAAACTATAAGCAAGCTCCCACGTAAATGCTTCCTTTTATAAGAGTTGCCTTGGCTATGGTTCCCTTCACAGGGACAGAACACTGACTAAAACAGTCTCATTATGTAGCCCTGCTGGTCTCTAATTTACTGTTATAGAAACAAGGCTGGCCCGAAACTCCGAACTTCCTACTTCTATCTCGAGACTTACAGATGCGTATTACCATTCCCAGCTCAAAAATCTGTTTTTCTTTTTAGAGACAGGGTCTCAGTGTGTATATAGACCAAGCTGGTTTTAAACTCACAGGGTTCAGGCATGCTTCTGCCTTGCAAGCTCTTTTTTTTTTTTTTTTTAATTATTTCATGTGCATGTTTTTCTTGGATGTATCTTTGTGAGAGTGTCAGATCCCCTGGAACTTAGTTACAGTTGTGCAGTTGTAGGCGGTGCTGGGATTGAACTCAGGTCCTTTAAGGAAAAGCAGTCGGTGGTTTTAATTGCTGAGCCATCTCTCTAGCCCTTCCAAGCAAACTCTTTAATTGAGACTATTGTCATGCATATGTCTTTCTGCATCTAGAGCAGAAGCTTCTATGGTTCAGCTAGAATGCACAAGGAAAACAGGAGCCAGACCAGGGCAAAACCTTGATCTTATTATTTACTAGGTATCATCAGACAATTTCTCTATCAGTTTACTTATAAAAGGGCCAATAATGGGGATAATCTCATTGGACTGTTCTAAGCATTAAACAGAATTGTATGTTAAAAAAATCAAAAACAGTATCTGGTGTATAGTCCATACATGTTAACTAATTTTAGTAATTGTTTTACTTTAGATTGATTTTAAAAATTATGCATATAGCTGGTTTGTCTGCACACACTGTCCTCTCTGAAGTCAGAAGAGGGTGCCAGATCCTCTAGGACTGGAGTTAGTTATATAGTGCAGGTAATTAAACCCCAATCCTCTGGAAAAGTACTCAGTACTCTTTAACTCTGAGCCATTTAGGGGTAGTTTTATTTTAGGGGTTGGAGAGATGGATTAGTGTTGAGAGCTGACTGGCTGCTTGTGCAGAGGCCCAGGATTTGGTCTCTGGTACCAATAGGGAGACTTTGAGCTGCAATTCAGCACCAAGGGACATGATGTAGTCTTACCACCTTTGAAACCAGGTATATATGTGGTATACATACATGCAAGTAAACACTCATACACAGGGAATGAAGACTTTTAAAAGTATTTAATTTTTATGCATGTGTTTTGACTGTAGTATGGATGTGTGTACTATACATGGCTAATGTCCACAGGTCGTATGGCATCTGCTCACTGGAACTGAGTTACAGATGGTACACACACATACACCAGGCACACACACATTTAAAAGTCCATTGTGCTCACACTTGTCACCTTCTAATTTTGTTAATTTTTAATGTTTTCCTGCAACAACCTCCTGACTTCTTACCTCGACCGGTTCTGGGAACTGAACCTAGGGCCAGATAAGCATTCTACCACTTAGCTATATCCCTGGCTCACTCTTTACTGAAACCAGACCTGTTAAAATTATACAAAAACAGAAATAAGTGATCAGCTTTGGTTGAGATAGCATTAATTGGCTTTCTGAACAAACCGACTTTTAAACTTCTGGCACTATCTTTCTTGGTTGATAATCATATTATCCAAATGATACTCCCTGTGAAATGCAATTTTTCAGTCAGGTCTAGTTGGCACACATTTGTAACCACAAGTGACAGTACCCTGAAGTTCATAATGGGAAACATCACCAATTTTATGATGAAAATTACCTCACCAACTCATCTTACAATATTGATATCTACACTGATCAATTCCTGCATTCCTCTAGAACCCATGTAATTCTTGAAAATAAAATTCCATTGTAGTTTTCATTACCCATGATAAACACATTGAAGGACCCCTAGCAGATGCCTACAACTTTGTATAATGCTAACCCAGAATTTGTTATATAGATTATGGTAAAGCTTACTCTACATATTAGGTATTAACACGTTTTCAGGGTTCATGATTACACCCATGAACAAAATGCTCACAGTGCTATGTACCCAGGTCACAACTTTGTTATATGAAATTGGTGTTTCTCAAAACAGTCACTATACCATACTCATCTTGCGATGTAAGATGATCCACTGCCTATAAGCTGAGCTGGGGTAAATGATAGTCACTGTGTATTGTTGGGGTACTACTAAGGTTGGGACCTATATTTATTCAACCTATTTCCACAGCCATTCCCATCTTTGAAACCCTTTTTTTTTTTTTTTTTTTTTTTTTTTTTGCTGGGCGGTGGTGGCACACATCTTTAATCCCAGCACTTGGGAGGCAGAGGCAGGCGCATTTTTTCTGAGTTCCAGGACAGCCTGGTCTACAGAGTGAGTTCCAGGACAGCCAGGGCTATACAGAGAAACCCTGTCTTGAAAAACCAAAAAAAAAAAAATTATATGAGTACACTGTCACTGTCTTCAGACACACCAGAAGAGGGCATCAAATCTCATTACAGATGGTTGTGAGCCACCATGTAGTTGCTGGGAACTGAACTCAGGACCTCTGGAAGAGCAGACAGACAGTGCTCTTAATCACTGAGCCATATCCCCAGCCTGAACCCCAATTTTTAAAAGTTTTTAAATTTTATTGCATTGATATTTTGCCTTCATGCATGTATGATGTAGTCAGATCACCCAGCACAGGAAGGAGTTAAGGGATTGAATCTGGGTCCTCTGGAAGAGCAATCAGTACTTTGATGAGCCATCTCTCCAACCCTAAAATCCAATTTTTACCTAGGACAGAACTTGAGGTTATAACCCAGAAATAGGGTTCTTGCTGACTACATTAGAGAAGCTGAAGAACTGAGCACAGTGGTGCAGTACTTACAATCTAGCACTCAGGGCGGAAGCAGCAGTGCTGAAGTAGAAACCAGCTTAAACTCCCTTGCAGGAACCAACCAAAAAAACAGACACAGGGAGCTAGAAAGACAGCTCAGCAGTTCAGAGAATTGCCTGCACCTCTCGAGGACCCAGGTTCAACCCCCAGTACTTTCAGGGGACACATTCATACATGTAGACAAAACACAGAAAATCAGAAAAAATAGAAAAAACAAGCCAATTCTCCCTCCTAAAAACCTTTCTTTGAATTCAGGTAATACCTCCTTCTAAGTATGAGTCTGGTGTGTTATCACTTTTGTGGTTGGGGTCACCACAGCACAAGGAACTAACTGTATTAGTGGTCACAGCATTAGGAAGGTTGACAGCCACTGCCATCTGAATGAATCCTAATGTAAAATAAGTATCTGACATGTGACCCCTGGGAAAGGGTTGTCCAACCCCTAAAAGGAGTTGCATCTTACACATCCCCAAATCTGTATGTTGTTTTTCTAACTGACTCAAAATCTGAGCTATGTACACATAGAAACCACTAAGGAACTAAGTTTTGTGTCTCTAGCACTTCATGCTGGGCACATCTCAGAAGCCGTAAGAGGTGACACAGCTAACATGCAGGAGCGAAGAATGTACAGGAGGACAACACATTCAGTTTTATTTCAGTCAAGTCACAACACTTGTCCAGCTGCTGCACAGTGTCCACAGCCTCCCATTACAGACGTGCTTTACAGGGTTTCCTGTACAGTACAGCAAGCCTCTTTGTTCAAACAGGACCAGTCCCAACTTTTCCCTCAAAAAACCTCCAGTAAGGGGCAAATACATGAAATTACATCAAACAGACACTTAAAAGGACAGCCAAGAAATCTTCCAACAGTTTATTAGAAAGAATGTAGACATTTAAAAAAATCCCCACTGTCATGAACATAAATTGAGGTTTTCCAGCCAGGGCATAAGCTGAAATCAAAACAGGAAATAAAAAAATCCAATAGTGTATTAACATTTTCCACTCATTTGCCATACTGACAGTGCAATACAAATCTGGTCTAAAATGTACATATTCTCAAGCAACAATGTACAGCTTTCTTTGTCCTCCATGCTAAGAGATGTAAAAGCTTAAGGGCCAAACAATACCAAATGTATAGGCTTCAAAAACCATCTAAGTTAGGGCATCCACTAGTTTTAGCTAAAATACACCTGAACACTGACAAGTGATCACATACAATGATGTAAAGTAAAATTTTTTTTTTTTTTTGAAAATAAACTTTAGTGGAGTAATTCTGAAAGGTATCCTGGAAGAATGGCAGGGTATCAGTTTAAGATATTAGCCAATTTGTTTCCACCTCCTTTAAAAGTTCATGGTCTAGGATCTAAAACCTTTATCTCTCCCTAATGTGTAAGTAACTTATGACGAAAGAAGACTTAGGTGAAGTGTGACTATCCATCAGAGCTGCTGTAGCAGTTGCCTAGGATCTCAACTGCTGCATGGAATCCTGGGAAATGTTCATGCATAAGGATATTGCCTTAGCTGACTTAAATTGCCCCATACAATGGTACATAATCAACCCTTAGTGAAGCCTTAAAAAGAAAAAAAGGTTGAAAGTGGGTTTAAGGAGGCAAGTACAGCATATCTGCCTTTAGAGCTATCAACTCAGGGATTTTCTCAATTATGAAATCTTGCAGAAGTTATTCTTCTTTTTCAGAATCCAGGCGATGACAGAACTCCTTACTCCAGATCTGGCATTTCTGAAAGGATTTTACAAATAGTCAGCAAGGTCTACAAGAGACTCTAACACCTACAAATGGAGACAACAAAGCCGAGAGCTCCCTAGAAATCATCTGTGAACACTTACAAAATGAACATGTAACCACACCTTAAAGAGCAAACCCTTTCTAAGAATATGACAAGACTTTTTTGGTTCTTAGTCCACTAGACAATTTCCATCCCTTGAAATGCCCTCTCCTTTCTTAATACGCTAATTCTATCCATGCCTAATTTGAGGCTAGAGATTGGCTTAGCAGTTAAAAGCTCATATACAAACAGTACAGACACATATGCAGGTAAAACATAGTATATATAACAATAATAGTAATAATAATAAAAAAGGCTCCTTCCCCCTCCTTTCCCCTCCACTTTTCCTGGCAGTGTTTATAGGATTTTCACCTAATCTGTACTCTACTGCTCTAAATTGTCCTAGTGCTTAAAAAGAAAATATAGGTGGTGTCTGCCCTGAAAGTTGGTCTCAGTGTGGACAACAACTGCAGGAGAAACATTAAAAAACAGAAACCTCAAGACACTTACTTTCATCATCACTGTCTTGTGAATCCTGTAGAAGAAAAGTTTAAAAAGTTACCGAGTTGACCATACATATCTCTTTACAGAATAATGCACTTTAAAAATCCTAAGTATTGTATTTTTTACTACAGTAGCAAAATAGTTACATGGAACCTAGGAATTTAACAATGCGCATAAATTCAAGGCCTATTTTACTAATGTGAACGGCCTTGTAGCAGAAGACCCATCTTTCCTTAAGTTCTCCCAACTCTGTCCTCCTCTCTTGGCATTCAATAAAAGGAAAGATCACTTAATGCACAGAAGCCAATGAACTCTAATTCATAGACTAAAGCTGACAACTCTCCCAACTATATAAGTTTATGTTAAGATATTAACAGATTGCTAGGAAGGATAATGTCTAAAATAGTAGAGTACACCTTCCTCAGTACATTCACACCCCTTTAATACTACTAGTCTCTGACCTGCTTTTAAAATCCCATTTCTATCCTCATAATCTTTAAACCTTATGTAATGATTTGTTAAAATATGATCCTTAATGGTTCACAAATGTAATTTCCCTAATAGGCAAAATCTTTTCCCTTTAAAATGTTAAGAAAGAAGACAGGTAGAGCTGGGCGGTGGTGGCACACACCTTTAATTCCAGCACTTGGGAGGCAGAGGCAGGCGGATTTCTGAGTTCGAGGCCAGCCTGGTCTACACAGAGAAACCCTGTCTCAAAAAACCAAAAAGGAAGACAGGTAGAATAAGGGTAGGGATGGCTGCACCCTAGCAGGGGAACAGCAAGTATATACGACCATCTCACTGCCTTTATTTTTAGTTAACAGAAAGGGGGCACACACATACTTACATCATCTGCTCCGTCTACTTCTGGTAAATCTACATCCTCATCACCACCCATGTGATCCATCATCTATTTGAAGAATAAAAATCAGCTTTAAAATGTTAAATTCAGCTTTACTAGGCCACACACTCCAGAATAGGCCTCCAGTACAGCAGAAGTTCCCATGAATGAATGCAAAAGAATCTTAAGTACTTTGCTGTCTATAAAAGGCTGAATCTAAAACAAGAGAAGGTTCACAGGGTGCAGCGGCAGGAGGATTCAGAAGTTCAAGATCATCCTCAACTAAATAATGTAAAGAGGCCAACATGGTGGGCTATATGAAATCTTCAAAAAATAAATAAATAAATAAAATGCTAAATTCACCCAGCAAGGTATCTACATATAGCAGAAAATGAAAATGTTAAGACTCTATATATCGAGCTGGGAAAATGTCTCATGTACCACTCTGACAATTGCAGGGCAATCTGACATCCTTATGACCCCCACAGTCACTGACAGAAAAAACAAAGGAGCCAATGTAGGAAAGGAAAAACAAAACCAAACAAAAACAAAAACAACAACAACAACAACAAAACCAAAAAACCCTGTGAGGGAGGTCATATATAGGTCACACAGCAAGCATCTTTTTTTGAGATGTGATTCTTAAGTCTAGGGTGGCTCAAACAACTCTGCTACTTCTGCCAACTAGCTAGAAGATATAAGAAAGTTTTATGCCTGAATTTAAGGGAAATAATTTTACATGCCACTTTGTAGACAATAGCCTATTCAGTCTTTTGGGGGTGAGATTGGGAAAAGAATAGAAAGGAGGGTGGCATGGTGGCCCACACCTTTAATCTCAGCAGATGGAAGGCAAAGGCAGGGACATCTCAGTGAATTTGGGGCCAGCCTGGAGTATACAGAAGTTTCAGACAGCCAGAAGAGAGAAGCTGTCTCCCGCAAAAAGCCCAGAGTTTTACCACCTCTAAGAGGCATGGTTTAAGAATATAGTTTCTCTAAACAGGAAAACTGCTCAAAATGTGCAAAGCGCATTCTAGGTATTGACTAGACACCAATGGCATTTAGCAGCTAGTTAGGAGGTGGAGGTAAAACCAAAACCAAAACTAAAACCCTTAAAAATGGCACCAAGTATTCTCTCCTCATCAAAATTAAGAGCCATTTGAGATGCTTAAGTAAAGCAGTTAATCCTGGGGATGGAGAATGAATCAGGGCTGGCTTCATGCAAGCTAAGTAAGCCCTCACCAACTAAACGACATTACTCCTTAACTTACACTACAGCTAACAACTATTTTCCCAATTTGGTCATAGTAACGGATTTGTGACATTTATATAACAGCATAATGGTCCTCCTCTGTTCACCCATCTTGCTTTTGTTTTATTTAAAGACAAGGTCTCACTGTGTATCCCTGGTTGTCCTGGAACTCACTTTGTTGACCAGGCTGGACTTGAATTCAAGAGATTCTTTTCCCTCTGCCTTCCCAGTACTGGGATCAAAGGCATGGGCCACTATACCTTCCTGTCTTCTTGATTTAGCACACATTTCAGTGTTAAGAAAATACCATGATGGTCCTGTTTATTATTATTTTCTAATTCTTTCTAGGGGAGTTGAAGAGATGGCTCAGTGGTTAGGAACACCTGTTATTCCTGTAGAGAATCCAGGTTATTTCCCAGCACCCACATGGTAGTTCACAACCAGTCAATCTTCTTCTGAACTCAGGCAGATTACCTACCTATCTACCCACCCATCCATCTATCTATCTGTTAGCAAACATTCAGACACATTAACTGGAATTATGGTATGAACAAATGTACAAAGGTGCCAGGAACCAAACCCAGGTCACTTGCGAGACCAACAAGAACTGTTCTGTCCAGTCCCCATCCCGAGACAGGGTTTCTCTTGTGTAGCCCTGGCTGTTCTGGAACTGAGATCCACCTGGTCTACAGAGTGAGCTCCAGGACAGCCAGGTCTACAAAGAGAAACCCTGTCTCAAAAAGAACTCTTCACCCTAAGATCATCTCTTTAGATGTTTGTCTATCACATGTAAGCCTTATGCCTGAACAGACCAGACAAGGGCCACCAGATCCTCTAGAAATATAGTTATAAGCAGTCGTGACCTGTCCTGACTACACAGGTTTCTGAGTAGAAAACCAAAAAAGATGATTGAGGAGCTGGTTGAGAGCACTTGTTACTCTTACATAAGACTGGGGTTTAATTTTTAACAACCATATAGTGGTTGATAACAGCCTGTAACTCCACTTCCAGGGACTCTGCCCATCTTGGACCATATAGAACGTATTATGGGAACAGGGTAGAAAATGCCATTAAAAGAACTTACCTCAGAGAAACGGTCAAAATTAGACATGTCTTCATCTGAGTCATCCTCCCAGTCTTTCCAATTATTGAAGTCCACACTAAGCCAATTAAGCTAGAGATGAACAAAAACACCACCTCCACATTACTCATGACCATTAATGGGTCATGAAATTAGCTCACAAGAGAACAATCCACAAGAAACCAAAAAGCAGTAATCATCATTTTTGACTGTTCAGCTTAGCTTTCATACAAAAACATTCATTGGTAAGTATTGTCTGATACCTGGAATTAGTTCAGTTTATAAAGGCTAACCTTCAACTATTAATCCTCTTTAGAGATGGACTACAGGTCATGCTATCAGGCTGCATCAACCTACAGCTTTGTGCACAGTAGGCACTGTCAACTGAGCTACCCCAGTGCCACTGTTTCCATTCTAGACAGCACCTTACTATGAAACCCTGGCTGGCCTCAAATTCTAAGAAGTCTTCCTGCCTCTAACATACTCTCTTCTACCATGTTGCACTCTTGTGATCAGAACCCAGGCCTTCAGGATTGTCAGTAATCACCTAAACCTATTAAGGCACCTGCCAGCCTATCCTCAGTTCCTTGAATCTTAAACATCACTAAACTTTGCTCCCCTATGATAACCAAGTAACTAACTTTTCTCAGTGTGCTGTTTAATTTTATGCCATTATAACACTGGTTAATCCCGAGAGGAGAAAACCCAATTGAGAAAATGCCACCTTAAGATCTAGATGCAGGCATTTTCTGAATTAGTGATTGAAGGGCTGAGCCCACTGTGGGTGGGGATTATCCCTGGGCTGATGGTCCAGGGTTCTAAGACAACAGCAGGCTAAGCAAGCCATGAGGAACAAGCCAGTAAGCAGCACCCCTCCATGGCTTCTTCATCAGTCCAGCCTCCAGATTCTTGCCCTGCTATGATGGACTAAGAATATGAAGTATAAGCCATGTAAATAAACTCGTTCCTCCCCAAGTTGCTTCAAATGGTGTTGTCACAGCAATAGTAACTCTAAGACACTCAGGCAAGCTAGTCGTAATGTCACAACCTTTCTGCCTTAGTCTCGTATGTACCACGATACCTAATGCGAAAAGGTCTGATTTTATGACATTTGATGAGAAAGCCAAGTATAGAACACCAGCTTTTATACTATTATAAAAATGTATTTTTAGGTTTAAAACGATTTTCATATATATATAGCATTCTGCCTGAAGGCCAGAAGAGAGCACCAGATCTCATGGTAGATGAGGTACCATGTGGTTGATGGGAATTGAATTCAAGACCTCTGGAAGAGCAGACAGTGCTTTTAACCAGCCCTATTTTTAATTCTTAAAACATTATAGACATTGAAACAGAAAAAAAAAAAAAAAAAAAAAAAAAGAAAACTTACCTTTGCCCTTTCCTTTGTTAACCTAGGCCACGACTGGCCAGATTCTCCTTTTCGCAAACAACATAAAATTGATCTGTCCGTTCTTTTATGCTTGGAATCCTACAGTAAAAGCATCATCATACCATTTATCTCTCTGCTGTTATGGTAAAACAGCCTGACCTTTCTACTTCTCCCTTTTTATGTGACAGACACACACACACTTGTTAGATCAAATCTAGGACCTTGAAACATGCTAGAATAGAGCTGTACACCTCCATAATTTGGCTGTTACTGTGCAGCCTAGTCTCGAACCCAAGATCCTCCATAATCAGCCCCCCAAGTGTTACTAGTTTTGAGGGCCCCTCTACACTAAGCTTTGTCTCTTTCCTCTGCGATGGTTTTTCTATGTAGGCAAAGCTTTCTGTCCTGTCTCTACTTCCTATAAGTTCAGCATATAGGCACAAGCCTGGTTTATTTTTCATTTCTTTCCCTATATTCTTTCTAAACTGGAAGAACAAGCTTTGGCTACTAAAAATTTCTGCTGTAAGATAGAAAGATTTCAAAGGTACTCTCATTTGGCCAGTGACAGAATAAAAAAAATGTGTAGGAAGAGAGGTTGCCAATAATTTCTAAACTACTAGGCTAAATAGATTTAAGATTTAATGTTTTATTATTGTGGTAATCTCAATAAAAATGGCCCACAGGCTCATAGGGACCACTGGCATTGTTGGGGGGAAGTGTTTCACTGCAGGTGGGCTTTGACGTCTCTGAACCTCAAGCAAGGCCTAGTCTCTTCCTGCCCCTCCATGTGTAGAACCCTTAGTAACCTCTCTGGCACTGTATCTGCCTTCGTACCATCATGCTTCCCTCATGACCACAATGGACTGAACCTAAACCAGCCCCAGTTAAAGGTTACCCTTTATAAAAACTGCCATGGTCATGGTTTCCCCACACAAATAAAATTCTAAGATAACTAGCAGCATGCCCAGTTTCTCATAATTTAAATCAGAAAAAAAAAAGCATCAACAGTACTTACATTTGGATCAATACAGTGAAAAAGATCAATTTCATTTAAATGCTTAAAATTATCACTTCCTCCAAGACAACTAAAAAAAAAGTGAGACACAGAGAGAAATTTTTATGTCAATTTTACACAATCTGAGAGATGGGAGCCTCAAATGAAAATGCTTCTATAAGATCAGGCTGTGAGAAGGCTTATAATAGTACATTTTCTTAATTAGTGGTTGATAAGGAAGGGCCCAGCCCATTGTGGGTGCTGCTACTCCTGGATTCTGTAAGAAAGAAGGCTGTGCAAGCCAGTAACCTGCACTCTACCATGCCTCTATGTCCCTGCCTTGACTTCCTTTGAGTGGATCCACAGGCCCAATAATGTCCATTTCACCCAAGGTCATGGTGTTTCATCACAGTAATAACCACCTTAAATAAGAGAAAAAGGTAAAAATTACCTGAAAGTAAGTTTGGATTTTTCAAAGTTTACATTAACATCTTTACTGTCTTCAACACAAAATTCAATGAATACATAGTCCCTTCGATCGTACCACTTTGCAGAAGCAGGCTGCCTGTAAATAGAAAAAATGATAAATTCAAGAAGAAATTCTTTGATTATTTATAATTTCTCTTTTCCATCACAGTTTAAATTTCACCTTACATTTATCCTACATTCCAAAGGCTTCATCCAACAAAGCAATCTCTGGAAGACTTAAACTTTCCTAATAGAGCTTTTATTTTAGGAGATGAGGGAATGAGGAAGAGCTCTCAACATTGGCTTTGAATACCTGATCCTTCCTTGCCTACCCACACAATGCCATTTATCTTTCTAGTGTCATTATATAGGACAAAAAGTAAGCTTTGAAAATAAACCAAGTGGTGGTGGCTCATGCCTTTAATTCTGGCAGTAGAAAGGCAGTGGGACCTCAAGAGTTTGAGCCCAGCCTGGTCTGGTCTACAGTGTGAGTTCCAGGACAGCCAATTCTATACAAAGAAACCCTATCTCCCCCCTCCCACACAACACACACCAAATACCCCCCCACCCCACACCCCCCCCCCCCCCCACCACCAGGGTTAACAGGGACTTTAAAAACTAAGATCTACTATTTAACACCAGCAAATCACTAGGTGATAATCCTTTAAAACCATCACTACTGAAACTAAGATTCGCAGATTTAATTATAAAGAGAACTTAGCTACCTTTAAGTAAATGTACTATTTTACAGTCCTGCTTTCAACATGAGAAACATAGAATTAGCAGGGACATACCCCAGTGGCATAATGTTTGCCTAGCGTATGTAGGGTCTGGGTTTTATATACCAAAGCCTAGCAAAGTATGCTATTTTGTCATCCCTGAATGCAGGAGACTAAGGTAAGAGGACTGCAATTTTAGGACAGTTCAGACTACATGCATACCAGGCTATTGTCCCACAGAACCAAAACAAGGGCTGGAGAGACGGCTCAGAGTCAAAGAGTACTTGCTACCCTTGTAGAGGATCTAGCTTCAATAACCAGCACCCTCATGGCAGATAACAACCATGTGTAACCCCGGTTCAGGGGATCCAAGATCAATAGACAAAGTGCACGTGTAGCCAAACTCTAATACTTGAGGTGGCCGCAGAGATCCACCTAGTGTTAGAAAACACCTCTAAGTTGTCTTGACTTCCACACATGTCCAGTGGTAGATAAATAAAAGTTTAGAAAAATGTCCCAGCTGGGCGGTGGTGGCGCACACCTTTAATCCCAGCACTTGGGAGACAGAGGCAGGTGGACTTCTGAGTTCCAGGACAGCCAGGGCTACACAGAGAAACCCTGTTTCGAAAAACAAAAACAACAAAACAAACAAACAAACAAAAACAAAAACAACTCACCTAAAGGTTGAAACTACGGATTCGAAGGCATATCATTCTTCACATGTATGCTCTCACACATACATATCATGTACTCTCCCAGATTAAATTTCAGAGCACAAGCACCCAGAGTTTCTCTGTTTCTCAAACAATGTCTAAATTGGAAATGAAATCCACTGAAGACAAAGTAATGATAGCTAAAATAGACCCTACCTAAATAATCTTAGTTGTAAACTTGACTGCATTCTAAATCAACTAAAAGGCATTCTTGCAATGAATTTTCTTGCTCAAATTGTTTGAAATGGAAAGACACATCTGCATAAAATTCTAACTATTTATTTAAAATGACATTTACTGATGTGTTGATATGTAAAGGTCAGAGGACATCTTGTGGGAGTCTAACATGTGAAATACACACATCCAACTCAGGCCCCAAGGCTCAGCAGCAAGTACCTTTTAAACTACTAGGTAACATATTGACTACTTTTACAGCCATATAATCTAATGATACTGTCCTGGAACTCACTCTATAGACCAGGCTGTACTTCAGCTCAAGAGATCCACCTGCTTATGCCTCTGGAGTGCTGGGACTAAAGGCGTCTGCCATCACCGCCAGGCTAGAACTGATCTAAAAGTAGTATGCATTTATACTGACATGGTTAAACAATATAAGCTTTCCCTTTGTTGCTCACTCATTATTTAAGACACAGGAACCTAGCCGGGCAGTGGTGGCACATGCCCTTCAGTTCCAGCACAGAAGTGGAGGCAGCTTGGTCTGCAGAGAAACCCCGTCTTGGGGGTGGGGAAAAGACATTCAACTTTTTCCCTTAGATTCACATTAAGTAATCAATGTATGGGCCGAACTGTTTTCTGTCTTATCTTTTACATTGTAGTTAGTACCTCAGAATGAGACTTTTATTTGGAAACAGGGTTTTTAAAGGGAAATTGAGTGAAAGTGCAATCTTAAAACCTCCAATATAACAGGTGCCCTTATAAGGGGAGATGAGGATGCAGATGAGAAGACACGAATGGTACCCCTTAAATGAAAGGGTATATTATTCAGTACTTAGAAAATAAAAATAACCAAAAGTAACACATGAATTAATGGTAAGGTCTCACAGCAGTCTAGGCTGGCTCCACGGCTGCCTTACTGCAGCATCTACAACAGTCTCTTTACAAATCCCTTATTTATACACATCAGACAGACAGACACCCCCCCACCCCCCTTCCCTCTTGGTTCTACTTGAAATAATTGAGAGAAAATAGGATTTAGGATGCTGAAGAGATGGCTCAGCATTTCAAGCATTTAAATAAAGCCAGGCAGTGTTACACACGCCTTTAATCCCAGCACTTAGTAGGCCAGCCAGAAAATACCCTAAGAAAGCCTGTCTTAACTAAAACACCAAAACCCAAAGGATTTGTGTTCAGTTCTCAGCACCTACAACTACATAAAGGTACCTCGTGTAGACCGTTAACTCCAGCTCCAAAGAACTGAGGAGGCTTACGGCCTCCTCAGAAATCCACTAAACACATTCGGCAAACACCTGCACGCACACACACAAAATTGTTTAAAACAAACAAACAAACAAAAAACAAAAACAACTTGTCATCAATTAATAACCTTATATGAAAACTACTCAAAACACTAAAAGATGTTTCTGATCAATGGTCCTAAAGATCCTGAATGTCAAAGGGTCCTTTATATGCAGGTGATGCTGGCTTGGTGATGCTTTCTATACTTGCAAAAAATTTTCTTAAAAACCAACCAACCTACCTACTTACCTACCTGTAGTGGCACACGGCTTTAATCCCAGCGCTTGGGAGACAGAGGCAGGTGGATTTCTTGAGTTCCAGGACAGCCAGGACTACACAAAGAAACCCTGTCTCAACCCCCCCCCCAACCAAAATCACAACTTTTTTTTGGTTAAGGTTTCTGTGTACGAGGGTTTTACCTGAAGAAGTCAGAAGAGGGTGTTGATCCTCTTAAAACTTGAATTAGGAAAGGCTGTGAGGCTTCACATGGGTGCTGGAAACCACTCAGGTCCTCTTCAAGAACAGTTAAGCACTTTTAGTTTTTCAGACAGGGTCTCTCTACATAGCCCTAGCTTTTCTGGAACTATGTAGGCCATGCTGGCCTCCAACCCAAGAGAACTGCCTGGCTCTGCCTCCCAGGTACTGGAATTAAAGCCGGCATCACCACACCCAGCTTTTATATACTGAACCATCATCTCCCAGCATTATGAACCACCACTTTACTTCTTAATCTGCTACTGAGCAACCACCAGAAGCATCTCATGTAATCATGCTATAGAAAGCACATTGGAGCTCCAACATCATTAAATGTTTACTGGAAGGTTATACTGGGAATTGTGCTAGAGATAGGAGAGGAAAATCCCAGTTCTTCCTTGAGCCAGCAGTGGTGCTTTGTGGAGTCTACTCCCTAAGGTAGGAACATTACTGCAAGTTCCAGGTCATCCTGGTCTACATTCTCTGTGCAATCTAAAGGCCATGCTCCAACTAATAAGGTAATGTAGGAAAACTGTGCTCAGGCTTCAGCTTCAGGCACACGCGCGCGCACACACACGCACATATATGTGCAGCCACATGCAATCACATAAACTGATTATGTATATTTGTATGTAGTACATGTGTACACGTGCAGTTGGCCAACAAGCCCTAATATCTCAGTGCCCTGCCCGTGCGGCACAGTACTCGGCTTTTTATGTGGGTGTTGGAAATGTGAACCCAGATCCTCACGTTTATTAGGCCAATGTTTTCCTGGCGGCACCATTTTCCCTATCTTCTTTTCAGTGTTTTAAAGGAATGTCTTGTTAGGAGGGAGCTTTAACTATACAGTCCTATATGGCCTCAAACTGCATCAAACCTCTTGCCATTAGCTTTCCAGGACTGGTATTCCACAGGGAGGTAGAAGGATCAAGAGGTCACGAAAGAATGAAAACAAAAAAGTTTTATCTGTATCAGTTTGTAATAAGAACCAGACAAAGGAGATACCAAAGTTTTGCTATATATAGAAAGCCACGCACAGTCAAATATGCTTGTAATCCCCATACTGAGGTAGGCATTCCAGGCCAGTGCCCCCTGCCTTAAAAGTTAGTTGGCTGTAATGATGCACACCTTTAATCCCAGCACTCAGGAAGCAGAGACAGGCAGGTCTCTGTGCATTCAAGGCCAGCTACAGAGACTGCCTCACCCCAAAACAAAAAAAACAACCAAAAAAACCCCAACAACAACAACAACAAAAACCCCACAAAAAACTGGAAAGGAGATTTAAATAAACAGAGCAGTTCTTTGTTTCTTAAATTATGTGCCAAGATAACATTAGGGTACCATGGAAGAAATTCACAAGGTATTTTACACCAGAGAAGAATTCAATGATACAGAGTTCAAGATCAAGAGAAATAATGTAAACACATGTTAATTTGAAGAGATTCAGCTGTATTACACCCTGTATTCTTTTAACTTCTCAAAGGCTGGGTTTTCAGTAGTTCCTGTGATTCATTCAAAAACAGTATTAGCAGAGAGGTGTTGGTACACACCTTTAATCCCAACATTCAGGAGGCAAAGCCCGGTATCGGAGTTCAAAGCTAGTATGGTCTACACAGTGCAACTCTTGTCTCAACTCCCTCTCCCTCACTCCCCAAAAACTATCAGTCCAGCCATACAATAAACAATAGAGCTGGGGCTAAAGCAAAGCGGTAGAGCAGTTTGCCTAGCGCATGTGAATGAAACCTTGGGTCTATCTTGGTAGCAAGATTTTAAATACAAGTCCACATTTGAGAAGCTATACAAAGCTGGGCATGATGGCACATGCTTGTAATCTCGCCATTTGAGTGGTGGGAGGACTGATTACAAGTTCCATGTCAGCCTGGGAGAGTGAGACCTACCTAAAAACCCCAAACCAACAAAACCCCTACCATTTATTTTATATTGTCTACCTGAGGTGAAGTAGGTAGACAAAGATATTTTGGCTTCTAGATCTTAGAAAACAAAATACAATTAAACAACAATCTTAAATTAGCAATAGGAGTAACCTACAACCTAGCAAATTTTGTCACTTTGTTTCTATGCTGTGTAGTTAAAGTCTAACTCAGTAAGAAAAAAGGGAAAATCAGTTGCCAGGTTACAGTGGTTAGGAAATCAACATTGAACAAAGGCCACCACCATTAGATACTTTTTTCAAACTTGAACTATACAATATACCACATGCTTATTAAGTTAGGAAAGCTGAAGATTTTGGGAGTTCTGCAGAGCGAAAACACAAACAGGCCAGGCATTGTGGAATTTAACTTTTAATCCAGTACCTGGAAGGCAAAGGCAGTCTGATCTTGAGTTCAAGTCGCACTTGGTCTACATGAGTTCCAGGACCATACAGTGAGACTGTAGCCAGGACTATAGGGTCAGACCCTAACCTACCTCAAAGAAAAAGCCTGTTTACAGCAAACATAAAAAACTGAACACTCAGCCAGATTCTTCCAATTTCACTTTAGAATGCTAAGTCAAGGCCGGGAGGTGGTGGTGCACGCCTTTAATCCCAGCACTTGGGAGGCAGAGGCAATCGGATTTCTGAGTTCAAGGCCAGCCTGGTCTACAGAGTGAGTTCCAGGACAACAAAGAGAAACCCTGGGGGGGTGGGGGGGGGTGAGGGAAGAATGCTAAGTCAATAGTTACATAAATGGCTTTACCACCATGTGGGATCTGAGAATTGAACCCAGATCTTCAGGAAAAGTATGGCTGCTCTTAAAGGATGAGCCACCTTTTTAACCCTGTATACTAAACACTTTAAAACAAGACCAGGTATCTGATCTCTTCAAAATATGTGCAAACCTGGTCTACACAGAGAGAAATCTTGTCTGGAAAACAAAACAGAGATGTGTGCACACTATACAGACCTGGCTGGCCTTGATCTTAAAGTTGTTTGCCACCTATAATTCCAATACTTGCGAGGTAGAGGGAAAAAGAGTAGGAATTCAAGGGGATTCTTCCATGTATCAGGATGGTAAGCCACCTTGGGCAGCAAAAACCCTGTCTCAAAAAAAAAAAAAAAAAAAAAAAAAAAAAAAAAACCCTTAAAAGAAGGTAATAGGACCACGAATTGTACACCTTTAATCCTAGGGAGGCAGAGGCAGGTGTATCTCTAGCCCAAGTTCCAGGACAGCCGAATCCACTCAGTGAGAACTTGTCTCAACAAACAAACAACCCTCCCCAAACAAACAAAACCCCCCCAAGACAATAGAGGTTGGAAAGATGGCTCAACAGTGAATAAGAATTGGCTGGTCTTCCAGAGGACCCAGGGTTCTAACCCCAGCACTCACTTGGTGACTGGCAATCCTCTAGCTCCAGGGGATTCAACACTCTCTTCTATCCACCAGGTGCAACATGCAGGTGATACACAGATATACACGAAGGCAGAAACATCCACACCCCACTGCTCGTGCAGAAACCAAGCACCCTCTTTGGGTGGCTCACAACTGCCTCTAAACTCCAGATTCAGATCTAACACCTCTGCTCTCAGAAGGCACTGAGGGTACTGGTAATAGAACTCGGTCTTCTTGCAAGGGTAAACAGGGTTGTTAACGACTCTCTACCTCCTAAATCGGTACTTTCTGAATAAAAAGATGTTTTGTTTATCTTTTTTTGACTATGTTTATCTATTAAATTGTTTTACCTAGCAATTCATTTTCTCCTTACAGTTTGGAAAATTAAATATCAAAAAGGAAGTTTTACATAAACTTGTCCTAAAAAGCCAGTATAACGTTAGAATATAGCTCAGTTACAAGAGCCCTGTCTTAACATGGGGTTGGTTCTATCCTTAACATCTAAAAGGTAAAAAAAATTAAAATCCGTGCTGGTGAGATGGCTGAGCAAGTGAAGGCTCTCGCTGCTGAACCTCACACCTTAAGTTGTATCCCCACAGTGTCCTCTTACCTCTAGGATCACTGAGGAGCACGTGGGGGGTGGCGCACATAGGGATAAAATTACTATAATAAAGCACTTAAAACCTGTTACATACATATCTGGGTTATGGGGGGCCTCCAAATCTCTTCACACAATTTCTAGCACTACATGTCTTCTAGAACCTGCTTCTCAGCCACTACCTGGCTCTAGGGTATCTTCTATTTAGATTTTTAACCATTCAGGCAAGCACTTAAAACTTGTACAAACTTTACATTTCCTTCAACTACTATCCGTAACTTTTAGTGCCGAGCATAGCACGAACCCACACCACCCTCAAATACTGTAATTCAATTCTCTCATATCTGAAAGTTTTCCTGACTGGAAAAAAAAAAAAAAAAAAAAAGACAAAAATTCTCAGGTTAAAAGAATCTGTAACCTCCATATAAACAAATTAAGGTCTTCAGACCAGTAAGATGATCATTTTATATCTATTTCACCTTCGCGTGGAGAGAGCATGACGAAACACCACCCAAAGTTTACTGAGGAACGCAGAAAAAGTCCACAAGCATCTTGTGACTAGACACGTGCAGAATCCCGCTCCATAGTAACTACTACCCGCTGCCAAGGGGGTGAGCGGATTTGCTCACGTTCACCCTCCTTCAGGAGACCGAGATGCGGGAACGGCAAGTTTCGCTGTGGTGACGGCATGGCCCCCTCTAGTTGCCTAGCAGTGCGTGCCGCCCAGGGCCGCGTGGTGCCCTACCGGTAGCACCGGCTTGCGGCGGCACCCACAAGTGCTCTCAGCCCAGGGCCTGCCCGGTCCGGGCACCAGGACCCAGCTGCGGGACTCCACGGCTCCGGGCGCCCTCATGGCGGAAAGCTCACACACGAGTTTAGGGCCTAAGGCTAAGTTCCCAGAGTTCCGAGTCAGGCAGGCCGTCTGGGGAAGAAAAGTGGGGTTTCTGGCCCGAGGAATCCGGGGGACGGGCTGGAGGTGGGGGAAACGGACATCTGGAGGAGAAATGTCCTCCAACGGTAACAGGAACAAGGATGCAGGCCCTCCCACCCCACGGCAGGACGGCCGCCAGCACGGGGAGAAAGACGGAGGGCCGCGAGTGGGGGAGGGCGAGGAGCCGTTTCCCGGCAGCCGGGGCTCCCGGCGCGGCCTCGCTCCGCTCCGGGACGACCTTCCGTCGGCGGGATGTCGCACTCACATGGTGAACGGGGCAGAGGGCCAGGCGAACGGGTGGGCGGGCCTCGCTGGCGGCGGCAGGCGAGTCGACTCCTCTCCGGCGGCGACTCCGGCGGTCTCTGCCCGGTCGCGGCCTCTCCTCGCTCCCCTTAGGCGACGGCGGCGGCGGGCTCGGCCTCGATGCCCAGAATGCACCGCGCGGAGAGCGGCTCCCTCAGCCCGGGAGAGGAGGAAAGTGTAGGAAAAGGGGCGCGAGGACGGAGAAGGAGCGTGCGTGCGCGCGAGGGGTGGTGAGGCCGGGCGGCGGCTGGTGACGCAGCAAAATGCCCGGGCCCGGCCGCCGCGCGTGCGCAGTCGCCGTTTCCAGGCTCTGCGCGGTTTTCTAGAGATCTCTACGGAAGGGGCGGGGCCTCCCGGCTCCTTCGCGAGCCTTCCCGCGCCCGCCCCTCCCCTCGTCCCTCCGGCTGCCCGGTTCGCGCCTGTCTTCCCGGGCTCCCCTCTCGCGTTAGCGAGCCGTTGGCGGCCAACCGTCTGAGCACGCGCGCGGGCGGTCTCCCCGAGAGGCGGCAGGACGCCGCGGCGTGTAATGCAGGCCCCAAGGCCATGTGTGGGGGTCGTTTTGTCTGAGCCAGGCTGCCACACGCAAGCCCAGGTTGGCCTCGAGCTTCAGCCGCTGGGATTGCAGTCTTGTGCCAAAGCCACCACGCCTGGTAGCGCCGGTTGCATCCGTGGAAAAACAGCCTCGTCCTCAAAGCCTGGACCACCCCTCTGTTTTTCTGAGGGTCGGAATCCCGTCCGTGCCCCTTTAGCGAGTTTGCCCTCAGGGGCGCGCAGTTCCCCCAGCTTGAAGACATTGGCGCCCTGGGGGAGGCGAGGAGGGAAGTTTCTAGACTAATTCGCTGTCTCCATGCGAGTTCAGATGAGGTTAAGGGTCTGTTTGAAAATCCTTTAACTGGTTTTGTATAGAATGCCCCGGGTTAAGTTTTAGGGAGGTTAGTAACCAAGAACAGTCTTGTCAAAAACTGACAGATCAGGGCAGAGGTAGACCAATGAGCCACTATTCCGACAAAGGGTTTTAGGAAAATGTAAACGGTTTGGGAAGAGTGGTATAGCTTGAAGGGAGCTGTGCGCGGAAAGCTGTGTTCAGATCTGCATTGCAAATGGGGCCCCTGGCTCAAATGTGGCTGAAGGCAGTGTAAAAACTTGTCTTGCTGTCTTCAAATTTAGGGTAATCCTGCTTCAGCCTCTTTATGTGCTGGTACTACAGGCTTTTTTCCCTTTTTATATTGATGTCAGTGCAGACTAATTGGTGATGTTGGCTGTATAGTCCGGATCCCATTGCTTGATTTTGAGAACTTTACCACTGTCAGGGAAATGAAAATTAGTCTGGCCTAGTGTCACGGGCTTGTAATCTCAGCTGAAGGCCGGGCGGTGGTGGTGCACGCCTTTAATCCCAGCACTTGGGAGGCAGAGGCAGGCGGATTTCTGAGTTCGAGGCCAGCCTGGTCTACAGAGTGAGTTCCAGGACAGCCAGGACAACACAGAGAAACCCTGTCTCGAAAAACAAAACAAAACAAAAAACAAAAAAAACCCAAAAAACAAAATCTCAGCTGAAGAAGCTGGGACAACTTTCAGGTAGTCTGGGCAACTCTCCTGCTTCAAATTTCCACTACACCACCCCCTCCCCCCGGCGCAGGTTATGTATGTATTCTGTCAACATGTATGTGTACTGTGTGTGTACCTGATGCCCACACAGAAGTCAAAAAGAGGGCATGAGATCCTTTGGAACTAGAGTTAAGGAGCATGTGAACCATGTAGAACCTGTGTCTTTAAGAGCACCCAATGTTCTGACTGCTGAGACATTCTCTCCAGCTCCCTCAAGATTCCAAAAAGAGCTAGGGGGTCTGGGTTGGGGGCTAGAAGCAAGTGGAACTCTTGAGTTCTGTAGGCCAGCCTGGTCTACAGTATCAAGTCCAGGACAGCCTGGGCTATATAAAGACACCTGCCTCAAAAAAAGTCAGACAGCACCCCAGCCCCAACCCTTTTTCAATTTCAATAAAAGGAGTAGCTCTGTGGTAGAGTACTTGCTTAGCATGGGTAAATGGGTTCAGTCCATGATACCACCACTACTACCACACTCCCCAAAAGAAAAAAGACCAACAGTTATAATGGAAATTTGAAAAGTGTTGGGAGCACAAAAAAGAGGGACATCTTAACTTGAAGAAACAGAACAGACCTTGTTAAGAAACTTTTATCAGGAATGGAGACATAGCACTGGCTGTTCTGTAAGACCTGAGTCTCAGTTCCATTAGCCCCAGGAGATCTGACTTCTGGCCTCCAGTGGCACCAGGCGTGTGCATTGTGCACAGATATTACATACAGGGAAAACAGCCACACACAAAACTTAAAACAAGGCCATATGTGATATATGCCTTTAAAATCAGGCCAGTCATGGCTATATAGTGACTGATACTGTCTCAAAAAAAAAAAAAAAAAAAAAAAAAAGATAACTGATTTTCCAGAAAACTCAGGTTCAACTGTCAGCTTCTCAGACTGTAGCATGGTACACAGGCATATATATATATATATATATATATATATATATATATATATATATATATATATATATATATATATATATATTGTGTGTGTGTGCAAAACACCAATGCACATAAAATAATGAAAATAAAAGGAGTGGAAGGCTAACCCTCCAGTTCATAAGAAAATATTGCTTAGCCAGCCTTTTGTTTTTTTTTTTTTTTTTTTGTTTGTTTGTTTTTGTTTTTCGAGACAGGGTTTCTCTGTGTAGCCCTAGCTGTCCTGGAACTCACTCTGTAGACCAGGCTGGCCTCGAACTCAGAAATCCGCCTGCCTCTGCCTCCCAAGTGCTGGGATTAAAGGCGTGTGCCACCACTTACCCTGCCTTTTTGTAGTGCTAGGGATTGAGCCCAGTGCATCCTGGGTCCTTTACCCATCCCCATTTTGACCTGCTTGTCTCTAGGACCCAAGACATTTGGGAAAAGGCTTTTGAAAATGTTGCCAATAGTGAAAGGTTTAATTTTCCAAGTACCAAAAATCAATCCAGAATCAAACGTCTAATGAAAAGCAATTTGCCCATAGGCACAGCTCAGCTGCTCTACAGCCTTGGTTCTGAACACACAGCATGATACATTTCACAATGCCAGTCTCTTCAGGACACAAGATGTCAACAGACACTTTGGAATTACTTCAGCTCAGATTTGAGATTATTGCATGTAACAAGACTGCAGTTTCATTTACTGTAACACAAAAGTTTTCAGTTATTATACAGGCTTCATTATGGAAAACAAAATACTTTCCTACTATCAAAATACAAATATCAAATGAGTGTATGGTTGGCTTGTACTGTTAGAATATTCAATTTTTAAAACTGCCATTTGAGAGGTCTGGAAAAGATAGTTCAGTGCTTTTATAAAGGTCCCAACCCATGTCAAGCAGCTCACATTGAATCTAGACCTCTTTGTGGAGGAAACTGAACTCAGGAACTCAGTCAAGCTTTCTACTGCTGAACTAAAATCCACAGCCTTGTGCATGGTAGGCAAACATTCTACCACTGGGTCAAACACTCTCCCCAACCCCCAGCTTGGAATACATTTTTAGTACTAGGTTTTGAACACAGAACTTGTACATGCCAAGCAAACACACTATCATCTGAGTTGTATTCTAGTTTTGTTGTTTTTGAGACAGGGTATTGCTGTGTAGCCCTGGCTGTCCTGGAACTCATTGTGTAGGCCAGGCTGGCCTCGAACTCAGAAACCTGCCTGCCCTGCCTCAAGTGCTGACATTTCAAGCATGAGTTATTGTCTTCCCAACCATTAAGATATGAAAGTCACTAATCTCATATTGAATAGAAACTGATGGCAGGTGAGCTAGACTTGGTCTGCAAGCAGTAGTTAGCTAAACTGGCTTGTATATGGACCCCAAGGTGTAGGGAAATTACCAAAGTTAAGCTTAAGGGAGCAGAGCATGGTACTTGTCTGTAACTAATGATGTGTGGGAGGTGGATGAGGCATTCAAGGTCATCCTTGATACATGGAATTTTGAGACCAGATTTGGCTTATGTGAGACTAAGTAAAAATTTAAGAAGGTAGGTCCCCAGGTAGTACAGGTCTGTAATCACAGGCTGAGGCCAGAGAATCTCATGTTCAGGGTCTGCCTGGGCTGACTACCAAGTGCAAAATTAGCCTGTGCTACTTATGATAGGGCCTCTCAAAAAAGGCTGGCGATAGAGCTGTGCATAGCCGGAGTGCTTGCCTAGCATGTGTGAGGCTCTTAGGTTTACTCCCGATACCACAAGCGTCAAGGAGGCTAAACAATGGTGGTATTGAAGTCAGGCTAATTGTACTTGATTTCTCTGACAATGGGATGCTATTCAAGTTTGAAAACTGTTCTAGAAAGATTAACTTGAAACAAAGTATGAGATGAATTGAAAGTAAAGGAACAGACTAGAACATTGAGACTCCAACCTGAAATTACCGGGAACTTCCCTTATCAAAAAAGTTCTTTTGAAACAATTGTCTTGCATAAGACACTTGGGTTCCACCGCATTGCAAGCTGTCATCCACCATTTCCCAACCTTCCTATTCCTTTAGTTACTTCTTTCCTAACTCTATTTCAATGGATTTCACATCAGACTTCATTCATGCCTTTAGCTATAATCTCAACCATTAGCTGTTATTAGTTTTAATAGGTTTATTTTGCAAATTTACTGATAAACTCAGTTTTTGGTTGGGATAAGTGCTAGATTAAAACACAAGTTACTTTACATTCTCTTTTGTGCTTCATCTTTATTTTCTCACATTTTAGAAACACCAGTTTGACAGTAATAGGAAGAGAAAACCACTATGCTTTGTTTGAGCTTTCTCATATTCTGAGGTTTGAGCTAATAGTTCTAGGGTCTCTAAATATAGGGTCACATTAACAACAAAGAGTTTCTCTGTGAAGCCCTTGCTGTCCTAGAACTCACTCTGTAAGACCAGGCTGGCCTTGAAGATAGCTACCCACCTGCCTCTGCCTCTGCCTCTGCCTCTGCGTGCTGGGATTAAAGGCTCATCACCACCTCCCACCTAACAGTATTTCTAATGAGTAAGAAAGAGGCTTTTAAAAGTTTATATCAGCTGGGTAGTGGTGGCCCACACCTTTAATCCCAGCACTTAGGAGGCAGAGGCAGGCGAATTTCTGAGTTCGAGGCCAACCTGGTCTACAGAGTGAGTTCCAGGACAGCCAGGGCTACACAGAGAAACCTTGTCTCGAAAAATAAATAAATAAATAAATAAATAAATAAATAATATCCCCACAAGCTGAAATCATTATTCACATAATGTTACAGGATATTTGATCAAACTGTGAACCCCAAGATTGTGAACTGGAAAAACCTTGTGTGTGGCTCGGCCCTAGCACACTCCTTTAACCCAAGAGCTAAATAAAGTCAACCCAAGTCCAAAAGGAGCAAGCAACCAGCTGATAGGGAGTGAACCTAAGGAAACAGAAAGGAGGGACAATGAGTTCAAAGTTTTACTAGGACAGCTTGAAGCAGCTTTTTAACCCTTCTGGGATACAGGAGTAGGACGGTCAGCTTGGTACAGCATCTGACTCCTGAGTCTTCATTTGGTAAAACCAAGTGGCAGGTATTTTTGTTTTTAAAACAGTATATTGCTTCATAGAGTTTGTTATCTTGGTCAATTATTCAATCCCAAGTTAAATGATGTTAAAGAGATGGCTCAGCAGTTAAGAGTACTGACTGCCCTTCCAGAGGTCCTGAGATCAATTTCCAACAACCACATGGTGGCTCACAGGCATCTGTAATGGGGTCTGATGCCCTCTTCTGGTGTTTCTGTAGAGAACAACTGTGTACTCATACATAAATCTTTAAATTTAGAGAGCATATCCCTTTGTCATACACACAGATTCTCAAAACTTCAGGTAGAAATTCATACAAAAAACCACAGTACAATGGAAGATTTGGGGAGAGTAGAGAATTCAAATCAGGGCTAGCTTTTGGTTCTTTTTTTAATTCCACACATAAACATTATCAGTGACTGACTTAATTGTTCTCAAAATACCCATACCTGAAATAATCACCTTTAAGAACATACTTACTCACCGGGCATGGTGGTGCTTCTTTAATCCTAGCTCTTGGGAGGCAGAGGCAGGTGTATTTCTGTGTTTAAGGAAGCTATGTCTACCTGTACCATGTACTCTTGGGGAGGCAATGACAGGATTTCTGGGGCTTGCTGGCCAGCTGTTCTAGCCAAATTCAAGTTCAGTGAGATACCTTGTCTCAAATCACTGTGCCAGGAAGTGGTGGTGCACACCTTTAATCTCAACACTTGGGAGGCAGAGGCAGGCAGATCTTGGAGTTTAGAAGCTTACACAGAGAAACCTCATTTCAGGAAAACAAACGAGAAACAAAACAAAAAGCCATCAGACATAGTGATGCATGAGACGACAGGCTAGTTGATTTGAGGTCAGCCTGGTCTACAAGGAGACTTCCAGGCCAGCCAAGGATACAAAGTAGGAACCCAGCTTTAAAAAAAAAAAAAAAAGAGTTGGAGAACCAGAGAGGACATTTAACAGACTTCCAGAACATGAATTTGGCACTAACACACAGTGAATGCACATACATGCACACTTAACACAGATCACAAAAAGAAAGACAGACGTGATGGCTCATGCCAAGCTGAAGCAGGATTGCTGGGAGTTGGAGGCCAGCCTGGGCTACAAACCTGTTGGGTATCGTGGCTAAGCCTGTAGTCCTAGTACTGTGAAGGCTGAAGTGGGAGAACAGAGTGTGAGGGTGCAGAGAGATCCTGATCATCAAAGACTGCAGTGAAAGCCTGCATCAAAAGTAAGGGCTAGAGAGATAGTTCAACCAGCAAGGTCATTTGCTGCTCCTGCATAGAACCCATGTTCCCACTTCATAACTTGAGTCCTAGTAAATTCAATGCCCTTTTCTGCCCAATTTGGGCAGTTTGACATGCACCTGATTAACATGCATACATACACACTCAAAAAACTTAGATACAACACTCTTTTAAAAATTGACATCTCCCATAACCCAAAAAGTCGACGGCACTTTTTATGCCAGAAACTTGGTTTTGTCTTCAGTGTCAATGCTTGCTAAATAACAAGCTCACTAGCTATGCAGAATTAGCTGGCTACAACCTGCCATTTTTCCTTGCTGGATAGCAAAGGCACCTCCCCCACTCCCAACATGTATATAGCCCTGGCTATCCTGGAATTCACTGCACACTAGGCTGGTGTGGGCCAAACCTCCACCTGCCTCTCGGCCTCCCCAAGTGCTAGAATCAAAGGCATGCACAATCACCACCCAGCTCCTTTATTCCAATCTTAATTAATAACTCAGATCACTCACCATGGAACGTTAAAGAATGGCTACAAAGGGATTAAAGAAACTGCAGAATGCAGAGCGGACACATGCAAAGACGATCGTACTGAGATTGAAGCCAGCCTCATAAACCCAAAAGAAAAAAAAAAAGCACTACATATAATGGATATAGCAAATTTAGTGGTATTTTCAAGAAACTATAGGGACCAGATGGCTCAGTGACGAAGACCACTGACTGCTCTTTCAGATGACCCGTTGCAGATTCCCAGCAACTATACCACATATAGTTAACAACTATCTGTAATTCCAGTTTAGGGGATCAGATATTCTCCTAATCTTCCCCAGGTACTGCATGCAAGCAGTGCAGACATATATGCAGGCAAACACTTATCAAACACTTATAAAAGTGGTAAATGTAAAGTTCAGGGTGGTGAGGGCTTAGACAGTGTTACAAGGCGGAGGAGGGAGAGAAGGTTGAAGATTTGTTCAGGACTCATGTAACAATCACTATACACCTATTCAAGGTATTTAATTTAGCTCTTCAAAGAAACAGCCCTCCCCCATTCCCCCTTTAAATGAGACTCAGCCAAGAGATGTTTTACTTGTTTTAAGATCCTGGCTAACCTAGGAACTTGATATGTAGAGCAGGCTGGCCTCAAAACTAGATCCTCCTCTCTTACCCACCAGGCCCCAGAGTTTAAATCAATACCGGTTGTCCCCTAATAGCTCACATGTTGAAAGCTTAGTCTCTTTTTGGAACAGAAACTTCAGAAACCATCTCCTTTCTTTCCCCCATTAGGTAAGCAGTTTTGCTGTTCCACTTGCTCCTGGCATTCACGTCCAGCCTTACAATGGTATATTTTAAGCTTCTGAAACAAAAACAAATTCTGTTTTTTTTATCTTTTTTTTTTGACATGGTTTCCTGTAGGCTGCTTCCACATCTCAAGTGCTATTATTATGGGCATATGAGACTGTGGTAGGCATAGGCTGGTTTTCCTCAGCTGTTTTATTACAGAAACAGAATGCTGACTAGCCTAAGGTAACCTTTTTATAGACATTTGAGATAGGCTCCTCCTTTGTAGCCTAGTTTGTTTTGAAACTATGTGATCCAGGCTGGCCTTGAACTCATGACCCTCTGTTTCAACAGAGAATACTGGGGTTTCAGAGACCATGACATTACAGAGCAAGGAAGACAGTTCTTTTCATGATGTAGATGAAGTTTCTTGAGTATGAGGACTTGCATATCCAGTGCTTAGCACACTGCAGGCCTCAAGAATGGCAAGAGGCTGTGCACACCTTAATCCAGCAATTGATTGGGAAGTACATCTTTATGAGCCTGAGGAAAGTCTGGTCTACCTAGTGACTTGCATACTAGTAAAAAATATGTAGAGACCATGTCTCAAAGCAAAAAAGGTACATGGCTGGTACCATGGCTCAGTGGATGACTATGAGCCTGCTGCCAAGATTTATAGCTTGGGTTCCATTCCTACGTGGTACAAGAGAGTAGGCTCCTGCAAAATGTCTTTTACTTTTGTGGTACTCTGTGGCATGAATGCACGCACCTATCCTTCCCACACAAATGCAGTAATCCTTTAAGACTTGTCTATCATATGTATACTTGGTGCCACAAGTTTAGAGAGGGCATCAGACTCCTTGCAACTCACAGCAGACAATAGTGAACCAACATGCAGTTGCTGGAAAATGAACGGGGATAACCTGGGAAATCAGTCACTGCTCTTAACCGAGCAGATCAAGGCAGAAGAATAGCCATGAATTTGAGTTCTTCTGGGCTACAGCTTGAGATCCTGTCTCAACAATAAAGAAAAGTTTATTGATCATATTGTGCCACCTAGAATTTAAAAAAAGAAAAAACATTTTTTGAGACAGGGTCTCTCTATAATGTAGTTCTGGAACTCACTATGCAGACCAGGCTGGTTTCAAATTCAGAGAGGTTCTCCTGCCTCTGCCTCCCAAATACTGCAATTAATAAAGTTATAGCCCACTATACCCAGCAAGATATTAAAAAAGTTTTTAAAAAGGATTTTTTTCCTTATAGTGTCTGTATACACAAACAAGAGTAGAGGGAAAAAGTGGGGGAGAGAAACACACTTGAAGGTGGTCTTAAACACCTTCAATTTACTTTCTGGGAAAAGATCTAGCACCTACTGAGTCCATCCAACAAGAAGCCACAACTTTTATTAGTGATAGAAACAGTACAAATTTTAAACCAAGCTGTAGTTCCACTTTTCAAACACCAAAAAGGGGGGAAAGAGGAGGAGGGGGGTGTCCTTGGTGTCAAATAGTTACATTGTTAATTCCTGTAAAAAAGAAAAAAAGATAATTAGAGGCATTTATAGGCTAAGAGGCAGAGAATCCAGGTCATTACAATCTAAGGCAGCTCAGGCTTTGAAATGAAGCCTAGGTGGCGGGTCACTCACCATAATAGCATTTACAATATCGTTACTGTTGTTTTTCAGGGCGCGGACAGCCTTTGCTCTTGATACATTTGCTTGTGACATGACCAATTCTATGTCCTTAACTTCCACACCCGTTTCATCAACCTAAAAGAGGGAAAGGGAGGAGAGTCTCAATAAATCTAAGAATAACTTCTGTAGTGTTCTGAAGCAAAAGTTGCTGGCCCAGATTAAGTACAATCCTCAAGATTCTGTGGCTTACCTCCTCTTCCTCACTCTCCTCTTGGACAGTTGGAGTCTGAGTGTTTTCTTGAATGTTTGAAACAGCTTCACCTTGAACTTTGAATTTCTCAGCAGCTGCTAACTGTGCTTGCTGAGACAAATCTTCAATCTACAGGGCAGAGGAGAGAGGCACGGGTAAATGTTTGTAAGTGAAAAATGGATCTCAGGCAACAAGATGCTAGAGGGGTTTTTTGGTATCACAATTGGAGATTAACCTCTGTAGTAGCAAGCAATGAATTATGTAACCTAACCCCAAATAACAGTAACACTGGAGCAATTCATCTGAAATTTTACTAACCTTGGCTTCCCCAAACACTATGTAGGTATCTGAAGCTGGGCTCTTATAGACATCCGGCTTTGTGATGACAAAGAGGATATTTTTAGACTTCCGGATAGTGACTCTTGTAACCCCTGTAACCTGTCGAAGACCCAGTTTGGACATAGCCTAAAGAAGAGAAATGAACATTAAGTTTCTAACTTTAGGAGCAGCTTTAGAAACAGTCCCACATTCACCACCCACAGCAGACCTTTCCCGTGGTAAGGAAAACATCTGAGTATATGCTCAGCGGCAGCTCTTTGCCAAGAGCCGTACCACAAGTACCTTCTGGAGGCAGGCAGGCAGGCAGGCAGGCAGGCAGGCAGGCAGGCAGGCTCATGTACCCTAAGCTAACTCTGACTCCCTACATGGCTAGCTAGCTCCCAACTCCCAATCCCTCCGCTTTCGCGTCTCAAGTGCTGGGATTCCACATGCAGACCCAAGCCCAGATCCTCCCTTATCCTCTGTCTTACCTTCCTCGCCTTCTTCTCACTCCGACTCTGCTTGGCTTTACTAACAGGCTCTTCGTCGATCTCAGCTGCAGCTGCCAGCTGCAAAGACAAAAGTTTTGTTTTGAGACAGGGCTTCTCTGTGTAGCCCAGGCTGTCCTGGAACTCAAGAGATGATTCAAAGCTTTGGATGCTTGCTTGCATTTGGTGTTGCTTTACAAAAAAGATTCACATTTCAAATAGCCAAATCCTTACAGTTAGTCTTGGTTGCAGACCTTTAGCCAATTTTCTTTACATTCTCACAGTGGTTCAGGCTGACCTTCAACTTTCCACTTCTGCCTCAGCCCTCCAGTACCAGGATCACAGGAACTGGCCGCCATGCGCATCCTCCAGTGCTTTCTTGACTCAATGTAAGTAATTAAGAGTACACGCACCTGGGCCTGTTGTGTGGCTGTCTGTGTGGAATCTTGTTCTTCGAGCTCCGGCACGGATTCATCACTGTCAGACTCTGTTCCTGACCCTAGGATGACAGGTAACTTTTATTATCCTCAACAGTACAATTTTAAGAGGTGGCACCTCGTCATGGCCTGCCTGAACTAGCTGTCATTGCTTTATGTAAGGCCTTACAAGGCTAAACGTAAATCGATTGGCTTCTGTGACCCAGCCCTAGACACCCAACTTACAAGAATCCATTGCAGACTTTTCCTCAGAGATGTTAGACAGTTAGCTAAGCAGCTTATGTGCTGTAACTGCCTTCTCTCTCTTAAGGTCTTCACTTCTTGCCACAAACACCAAGCTTCCATGAGATTCCAAATTTTATCCCCATCCCAGAAATAATCAGGCAGAAGGCATCTTTAGATACAATTAAGTGAAAACCCTTTAAATAGGGTTGGAGGGTCAGAAGCAGCTGTGCACGGACAGAGTTTTAGCCTGGCACCGGACAGCCTCCCCCATCATTTCTCACCTCTACTAGACCCATGGCTCCCCCACTCCCAAACATAACCGACACATCCTAATTTTCCTTCAATCGAACGGCCAAGCATCAGTAAAGTCTACTGAAGGAGAGGAAAGCATACACACACACCATTCCCAGGCCAGAAAAACAGCTCTCTATATTCTTAAGAAAGGAAGTCCCTGGGCAACTGGTAGTTACTAAGTCTAAGAAGAAAAGGAACAGCTTCAAGGTTTTTGTTGTTTTTCTCCATTTTAATTATTTTTTTTACAAAAGCAAACCCCAGGCCCAGGGACAAGGTTAGTGATGTGAGGAGAATTAAGAGTCTAGCAAAGGCCTGGCAGGTCTTGGTTTTCAGCATCAGCTCAGGTTAAAGAGGATGTCAGATCCAGAGCTTACTTAGCCTGAACCACTTTACACAAGACACAAAGTTTTACCTGAGATGACAGAAACCAAGATTTAGTTCATATTCCTAGAGCTTCTACATTTAAAATTACCATTTTATGTACTATGCCCAAACTCAAGCAGACATACTGTACAAAGCGACGCGTCCTAGTTAGTATTGGTGGGTAGCCCCCAAGAGGGGTGTGGGCAACACACCATGCACACAGCAAACCAAGGCAAATACCCTTGTTGTTCTTCAGAATAGGCTGCTTGGCAGAGGGGGCTGGGGCAGGGATCCCAGCAGGTTTAGGGGTGGGCATGTTGACGAGGATCGGCTGGAAAGGCACTCCCCCAGAGACTGCTTCCGGGGGAATCAGAGGCGGCAGCTCATCCTCATCTGCAGGGACTGGGAGCTTAGAGGGTGACTCCAGCACTGACCCAGGTGTGGACTGAAGAAATGGCTGTTTAGGAGGCAGAGGGGGAACTGGGGAGGGAGCAGGAGTCAGGGAAACTGCTGGGGTAGGCTTTGGAGCCACAGATGCAGACACAGCTTCGGGAAGGACTTTGTCAGAGGTAAATGCTGCCAGAGTAGCAGCTACCTGAGATTCCACAGGACCCTTTGGGGGATGAAGACGGTCACTGCCTTTTGCAGGGCAGACAGGCAGAGCTTCTATAGTTTTTAAAGAGTCTTTTTCAACAGGGACTGTTTGAGGGGCTGGAGCTACTGCAGAAAGGAGGCCCTTTGCGTCTTTCTTAGCGGAGGGATCTGGGCACTTGGGAGGTGAAGCAGAATTGTTCTTGGCTCTTGAGCCTTTCTGAATGGGAGCAGTGATGACCAAAGCACTTTCTGGAGCAGGTACAGAAGGCACTTCTGTGAGAGCAGTAGGATCATTCTTTGCTGGGAGCTTTTCAGATGCCTGAGGGGTTGTAGCTCCTGTGCTACAAGCAGAGGGTACTGAGGAAGCATGGGAGTTTTTTGTGGATGAGAGAGCAGAGGCCTCTTCAACAGAGAGAAGAGTCTTAGCTGGGAGAGTAGGGGCCCTTTTGGAGGACGGGGCCTTTTTAGGAGGGGAAGAGTTGACTGTGGACACTGAGGTTTCTGAGGTCTCCTTGGGGACCCCTTTGAGAGATGGAGTTGTTGAAGTTTCACTGGAGGTCTCAGTGGCTGGAGCCTTTTTACAAGATGGGTCTGCTGTGGCCTCTTTTGGAGCTGTCTGAGGAGCTGCAGCAGCTGGGGTCTTTTTGGAGGGAGAAATCTTGACTGGGGGAGTTGGGGAGAGGGAAGTGGCAGCTAGGGTAGTGGCAGCATTTGTAGGAGTTGGGGCAGCTAAGTTCTCCTTGGGGACTGTAGCTGATGGGGCCTTTTGCAGACAGGGAGCTGTCTGTGCCACTGAGGTGGTGACAGCTTTAACAGAAGGGCTTGCTGGAAACTCTTTAGAGGCTGAAGTTTTTGGTGCCTTTTTGGGGCTCTTTGTTGGGGAGGGAGGGAGGGTCGCTGGAGCTTCTTTGAGATCTGCAGTCTTTGGGGTCTTTTTATGGGAGGAAGGATTCTTGACTGGGGGTGCAGTTGGGGTTACTGGAGTCTCCCTGGGGGAGATAGCAACTTCTTGTGTCTCAGCAGGGACAGGCACTTTGGAGGCTGCAGTTGCTGAAACCTTCTGTGGGGTGGCAGGCTTCTCTGGTGATGCAGCAGTGACCCTTTCAGAGGGTGGGGCTGCAGTTTTGGGTGCCTTTTTGGGGGAGGGAGGACTTTCAGCTAGAGTAGTAGGGGCATCTTTAGGAGATGGGGTTAGAGGAACCTGTTTAGGGTCTACAGTTTTGGAAGCCTTTTTGGGGGAAGGAGCAATCTCCAGTGGCACAGCTGTGACCCCTCCAGGTGGAGTTTCTTTGGAGCCTGCAGTTTGGGAGAGCTTTTTGGAAGATGGGGCTACTAGTGTTTCTTTGAGACTTGCCATTTTGGGAGTCTTTTTAGAAGATAAGGGAATTTCTAGTGGCACAGCTGTAACCCCTTCAGGAGATGGGGTTGTGGGTGTTTCTTTGGAGCCTGCTGTCTTAGGCCCCTTCCTGGGAGAGGGAGGAATCTGCACTGGTGCAGTGGTGACCCCTTCAGGAGACGGGGCTGGAGTTTCTTTGGGGGCTGCAGTTTTAGGGGACTTTCTGGGGGAGGGAGGAATCTCCAGTGGTATGGCTGTGACCCCCTCAGAAGGTGCTGAAGTTTCTTTGGGGATGGCATTTTTTGGGGCCTTTTTGGAAGGTGAAGTTGCTGGAGCCTCTTTGGGACCTATCACTTTGGGAATTTTTTGGGGGGATGGAGTTGTTGAGGTTTCTTTGGGGGCTGCGGTTTTAGGGGCCTTTTTAGGGGAGGCAGGACTCTCAGCTAGGCTATTAGGGGCACCTTTGGGAGATGGGGTCACAGGAACCTGTTTGGAGGCTGGAGTAGGAGGGGAAGGAGGAATCTCCAGTGGCATAGCTGTAACCCCCTCAGAAGATGTGGTTGGAGTTTTTTTGGGGACTGCAGTTTGGGGGGACCTTTTTGGGGATGAAGTTGAATTTTCTTTGTGGGTTGCAGTTTTGGAGGATCTTTTTGGGGATGAGGTTGTTAAATTTTCTTTGGGGGCTGCAGTTTTTGAGGTCTTTTTTGGGGGAGAAATCTCTACTGATACAGCTGTACCCCCCACAGATGGGGTTGCCAGAGCTTCTTTGGGGGCCGCAGTTTTAGGTGCCTTTTTGGGAGAGGGAGGAGTTTCAGCTAGGGTAGTAAAGGCATCTTTGGGAGATGGGGTTACAGGAACCTGTTTAGAGACTGCAGTTTTGGGGGCCTTTTTGGGGGAAGGAGGAATCTCCAGTGGCACAGCTGTGACCCCTCCAGGTGGAGTTTCTTTGGGGCCTGCAGTTTTGAGGGACTTTTTTTGGGATGAGGCTGCTGAATTTTCATTAGGGGTTGCATTTTGGGGCACCTCTTTTAGAGGCAGAGAAACCTCCAGAGGCACAGCTGTGACCCCTTCAGGTGGAGTTTCTTTGGGGGCTACAGTTTTAAGGGACCCTTTGGGGGATGAGGCTGACTTTTCACCAGGTGCTGCACTTTTGGAGGTGTCTTTTAGAGGTGGAGAAGTCTCCAATGGCACAGCTGTGACTCCTTTAGAAGGAATTTCTTTGGAAACTGCAGCCTTAGGAGTCCTTTTGGAAGATGAGGTTGGTGAACTTTCTTTGGGGGCTGCAGTTTTAGGGGACTTTTTGGGAGGAGTCTCCAGTGGTACAGCTGTGACCCCTTCAGGAGATGGAGTTGCTGGAGTTTCTTTGGTGGCTGCAGTTTTAGGGGACTTTTTGGGGCAGTGAGGAATCTCCACTGGTACAGCTGTGACCCCTTCAGGAGATGGAGTCGCTGGAGTTTCTTTGGGGGCTGCAGTTTTAGGGGACTTTTTGGGGTAAGGAGGAGTCTCCAGTGGTATAGCTGTGACCCCTTCAGGAGATGGAGTTGCTGGAGTTTCTTTGGGGGCTGCAGTTTTGGGGGACTTTTTAGGACAGGTAGGATTCTCAGCTAGGGTGGCAGGGGCACCTTTGGGGGATGGGCTTGTTAGAGCCCCACTGAGTGTGTCACTCATTGGGGACTTTGGTGGGGAGGCAGGAGCCACATGTGGTAGAAAAGGGACCTCTTTAGGAAACTGGGATGTTGAGGCTTCTTTGGAGGCTACAATTTCTGTCCCCTTTTTAGAGGTTGTAGCTGGGGCACCCTTAAGGGATATAGATTTTGAAGTCTTTTGTGGGGAAAGAGAAGTCACAGCTGGGGCAGTAGAGGCAACTTTGGAAGTTGAATTTGCTAAACTCTCTTTGAGGGTTGCAGTTGCTAGGGCATTTTTGAGGGAGGTGGGACTCTCAGTAGGAGCAACGCAGGGTTCATTAGGAGATGGGGCCACAGAGGCCTTTGGGGGAGACAGAGACGTCACAGCTGGGACACTTTTAAGAGACAGGGTTGCTGAAGTGTCTTTGGGGACTGCAGCTACTGGAATCTTTTTGGGAGAGGTAGGAGTCACATCTGATACAATAGGGTCCACTTTAGGAGACTGGACTGCTGAGATCAGCCTGGAAGCTGTAGCTTCTGGGGTCTTTTGGGGAGAAGGAAGAATTTCTGCTGGGACCTTTTTGGAGGAGACAGAAGTTTCTGTTGGAACAATAGGGGCCCCTTTAGGGGAGGGAGGAGCCACAGTTGAAGGAATAGGGGCCCCTTTGGAGGATGGAGAAATGGGAGAAAGCTTATTAAGTGAGCTTTTAGGGCCTTGAAAAGACAGACCTGCCTCTGGAAGGAAAGAAGCCTCAAGTGGACAAAGAGGTGAAACACTTTGAGGAGAAACATCTGGGAGAGCAGAACCCTTCTTGGATGCAGGCTGTTCAGTCTGAGGAGACACACTAGTGTCTAAAGAAGATGAGGAGTTAGCTAGACAAACCATAGTTTCTTTAGAAGACACAGAAGCATCTTGGCACCCTTCACGAGAGGAGTCCGAAGACTCCATATGAGAGACAACATCAACTTTCCTTGCACCAGAAAAAGAAATCCCAGCTGAGGGAGAAGCAGGAAAGGGTACAGACTTGGGAATTTCAGGGGACAATGCCAAAGTACTCACAGAAACAGAAGCATTCTGGGGGAACGAAGCCATAGAAGGAGCCACAGGACAGCCTTCAGAGGCTAAGGGAACCCCGGGTGAAGTGGTAGAAGGAAAGGTCTCTTTGGCAGGTCCAGGAGCCAGCCCTTTAGAACCACAAGGTTCTGACAGAAATGGAGCTACTGCTGAGGCAGCGACAGAACTTTTGAGAGGCTGACCAACAGCAATGGCTGGCTGTACTACAGGGGCAGGTCCTCCTGCAGCCTTCCTTGCCACAGTGTCTTCTGACAGCACCTCCAAAGATGATGCCCTCTGAGAAGAGGAAGACTCTGTAAGTGCCATAGGTGGTAGAGTAGTGTCTTTTCTGGTAGGGAGCCCTGCCTGGGCTGGAGAAACAGGGGCTCCTACATTCACCAATACTGAAATGGGAAGACTTTTAAGGCCTTCAGTGGCTGGCAGAGGAGACACCCCTAGACTAGTTGATACCAGAGGAGCAGGAAACGGCTTGTGAGCAGCAGGTACAAGTGAAGTAACAGGGGAAACTGGGTCTTTACTACTCACAAGACCTGATGAAGCTGGAGGAGACACATGAGTGGCAGGTGCTACAGAAATGGTAGAAGGGTTATCAAGCGCAGGGTAGATGGCTCCAATACAGGAGGCAGGAGTTTCTTTTAAGCCAGTTTTTTGAGAAGCAGGAACTTGAGTCACCAAAGGCTGCAGAGCAGCATGAGAACCTTTGGGAATGAGAGAGGCTGTAGGAGACAATGAAGAGCCAGGAGGGCTGCAAACTTCATTAGTAACAGCAGAGGAGCCTTTGTCAACAGATGGAGCTGCCACAGAATCAGCAGCTGGCTCATGTCTGGAAAGAACGGTAGAGACTACAGACGGCTGAGATGGGTAAGAGGCTGCAATAGAATGCTCTACAGAAATGGTATTATTCACTGCAAGACCTGACTGACCTGGAGGCTGGATAGGAGAATCCACAGAACTGTGATGTAGAGGTGGAAGACCAAAAGAAGCAGAGGGTGCTGGGGGGATGCTGGAAGTTACAGTGTTCTGAGCAGGTATACTAACAGGTCCTCCTTTCAGGTTAAGGTTTAGCAGACTTTGTGTTAAAGCTGAGGAAATGGGGACACCTTTCACTGGGGAAGTGATGGGTAGTGTTTGAGGACAGGAAGTTAAACCAAGCTGAGCTGACGCCAGGGGGGTTTCAAGGTGGGAAGGAAAAGCACTGACTACATCTGGAGGACGTGGGGTAGTGCCTTTTAGATTCGGGGTTCCCTGAGAGGGAACTTGACTGGTAGAAGAAGCCTTTGGTTCTAAGGGAGGGATGGAAGCTGTCATAGATGTCAATGCCCCTGACTCTGCTCCAGCAGCTGATAGAGGTGAGGTGAGAGGGTGAGGGGGACACACAGAGCTCTTCTGAACTGAGTGAGGAGCCACCGCAACCAGAGACAAGGGAGCCGAGGAGGAACGGGCACCTTTCTGAGCTGGACCTATCATGGGAGAGGCCAAAGCTAAGGCAGCTGGGGAGATGGGAGGCCCTATCAGATGTGGCAGGAAAGTTGGGGTGGGAGGGGCGGTTCCTGAGGGCAGAGCAGTTTCAGCTGTTATGGGCTGGGCAAAAGGAACTTCAAAGGGGGCTGAAGAAACAGCAGAAGGGAGTGGGGAAGGCTGATGAGCAGTCGCTACAGGGCTTTGCTGGGGGGCAAGGGAGGAGGGAGCAGGAGGTCCAGGCTGCCCTAGAGCAGCAGTAACATTCAAGGCTGAAGACATAGGAAGCACAGCTGGAGAAAAGCAAAAATAAAACAAAATAAAAACCAAACCAAAACAAAAAAGGAGATAAAGGGAGGGGGAAAAGGTGAGTTGTGCAGCCCAAGTTGGTAACATGTCTCACAGGACACAATGAAGTTTAAAATCTGAGAATGACTGTCACCGTAAGGGATTAGAAACAGGTGACAAGCAATATCAACTTTGCCTGTGCATATTTCAGTGATTAAGTGGACTACAACCTTCAAAACAAACCAACTATTTTAAGGTGGGGCACAGTCCAAGACCAGCTCATCTCTAAATGGGGAGCCCAGGCCCACACCCTGTTACTCATTAAGCCCAGGGCTTTACACATGCTATGCAAGAACTCTCCTACTAAGGTTATATATACACTCATATATATATATCCTTTTAGACAGTCCTACCAATTTCTTAGACTGGCCTTAAATTTACAGTTATCAGCTTCTCATACCCTGTGGCACTAGCCATGAACTTCCCCCTCCTTCACAAAACTGACACTACTCCTAATGTTTTCTTTTTTTAGACGTGGTCTTACTGTAGCCCCAGGAACTCAGGGTTGTCTCTATCTCTGATTGGATTAAAGGAGTGTGACCACACTTCACCCAAATCTTTTCTGGCTATATTTTTAGACTTCTAGGGGTGGGGTAGGGTATGGAGAGTGAGAATTCAATTATGTTGGAACACATTTTAGAAATGATACAGCTAGCCCAGCTCAGCTCTAATAAAGCTGAAGCTCCTCAACAGTTGGTACCAATACTAAACCTCACCAGAAGCGGTCACACACCATTCTCTATCCATCCCCTCTCCAGCAGTATTGGCTCCTCACTCTCTAACTCCCTTAGGGCTCAGAGGAGGACAAGGTGGGAATTATATCATGAAACGGAACCCAGATCATTAACCATGCTTTAGAAGTACATGCTCCCTACCCTTAATTTAGGTAAGTACGCCATCCTGGCTAAATGCTCTACTATTTGGCACTACAAAGACTACTGAAGGAGCATAGTTTCTGCCATTCAAGAGACAACACTGGATTACATCAGAGTCAATAAATGGTAAATACCTAGAAGGGCACGAATCATTAAAATGCCCACGCAGCCAGTTTATTCTCAAATTCCTATAGTACAAGATTACAGGACAAAGAAGTGGCTGGACCAGTCGTTCTGGAGAATTGGTAGGTCAAAGCCTTCTAATTATAATGCAAATACTTCTTGTACACATACTAACTGGAATTTAAAAACATGCCCACATTTCTTGCTTTTATACAACAACCAATATCCTGATTGTTTTCATTCATTTCAATAAGAATAATTAGATACAGATATCATGGGTATGCCCTCAATACAAGTGCAAGTTCAGACTAATTAGGAATATCCTTAACATTAAGGACTGCTTTAGAAATTATTTTAAAAACTGGGATCAGGATATTCTAAGTTCACTTTCAGCCTCCACATTTGTAAAATAGTTTAACCCTTGTTGAGCTCTGAAGTTGCAGATCCCCAGAAACCATTCCTTTTTCCACCCTGCCAATTTCCCAGCTCAGGGTCCCACCTCCTTTTTGGTCTAGCAGCCGGATTAATCCCTTCAGCTGCTTAAAAAAAAAAAAAAAAAAAAAAAATCAGACAGGTGGGGAGGGAGGACTTTTATTATTTTAAATATAAATAACTTTAAGAAAACACAAACTCCCATGAGTAATAACAAAAATTCTATTAAAAACAAAGTAGAGAGCATATCTTTTTCCCCCTCAACAGGGTCTCTCTGTGTAGCCCTGGTTGCCCTATGCCTCCCAAGTGCACTTTTCTTACGGCTACCCTTAAGGTACCCTTTATTTAGTTCTGTAGAACTGACTCAGCAAACAAAGCCATTCACATTCTTTCCAGAATCTCTTTTTAAAGTTCTCTATCAAAATGTGTTAGCCAGAACTCAAGCTTATCTTCAGACTACATTCTATTTCAGTAAAAAAAAAAAAAAAAAAAAACACAACCCCAAGAATTTCAGTCTTACGTAATGGAACTACACCAGCAAGCATTATCAATCCCTACAAGTTAGCTAACCCAGGCTGCGGCTTAGGTAAGACACACTTATAAGCGGCAATATCTCATCCAGACATGTGATGAAAGGCTTGGTGCCAACCATGGCTATCTAAAACCTCGACCCAACTTGCTGGCCGGAACTTCACCAAAGCTCAGGTCTCCTCGGCCTGCCTGTGCCACCCAGTTACAACCGACCAGAACCACTCAGCCCCTTCCCTATCAGGTTTCCTATATGTAGATTCCACAGAAGCTTTTCAAGCAGCTGGTGTATTCACAACGCAGGCTAGGGAACCGGTGTATAAATCTCTCAAAGATAACAATCTTTTACTTTCTTCCTCTAAGGAGTCCCCTTAAACCCCAGGCAAGATAGCAATTAGATAGCTACAGATAGCTACAATCCCATTTAAAATTTTTCTTTAAACGACAATAAACTACAAAAGGCGGAAAGGTTATTTGTCCCTTTACCCACCAAATGGCTTTAGGATCAATTTTCATTAACAGCAAAAGAGCTATGGGCACCTACCTGTCTCAGCCTGAGGCTGTGGCAACTCCTGCTCTGTAGCAGGGACGGTTTCTGTGGCTTCACCGGGCATTTCTGAAGGGAATAAAACGGAGGCCCCGAATTAACTAGGGTGAATTCACCTGCCCAGCCCAAGAATTCTGCCTGGTAAAGTATTAAAAAAAAAAAAAAAATAGCGTAAGGCTCATTAAGAAGAAAAATCCCAAGGGTCCCCAAAGAGACTGGAAACATGTTGAAACTATGCCACGACCCTCAGATGTCTGCTAAAGGGATCTGACCTCATGGAGCCGCTTCACTTAGCAGACAGCTGACTTTGCACTGGCCAGGTCCTAGTTTTCACTCTTCCGATCCCACAAGGACAGCAATCCCAAGGTCTAGCTTCTAATCGTGAGGTCTCAGGCGCTACCTTGGGCCCCTTCCGGTCCTAACACTCACGCCGCTGAGCCTGGGAACCCCAGACTCTCTATCGACCCCTTGGCAGAGCAAGAATTAATGCGGGGTGACTCAAGACCGGCGATCCCTTGCCACGGGACGACGTTGCGAGTTCCGAGGCTGTGACCCCCTTAACCTCCTCCAGATCCCCGTGGCGCCCTTCCCAACTGCAGACGCCCAGCCTCTCCTGCTGCACCCCAATGGTTTCCACGTTCCCACGCCTAAACCCCGGGTTGGACCCGTGGCCCTTCTGTCCTGCTTTTGCTCGGACCCAAAGCGCAGACCCCATTTTGTCCGCAGGCGCGGGGGCGAGTTAAGAACTCTGAGCCCCACAGAGCCGCCAGCGCTCCTTAACTAAATGCCCGGGGCCGCAGAGCTCGCAACAGGCGAGGATGGCTACGGATGGAAAGCAGAGGCGCAAGCGGCACTTACTGTGCGGAGAACACGGAACCAAGATGGCGGCAGAAAGAGAGCGAGCGAGCCCGTGACCCACGCCTGTTGCAGAAGGAAGCCGGGCACCAAGAGGGCGGGACCAACAAGCGGTTCCGGGTCAGGCGCGTGGGCCTCCACTTCCTGTAGCGAGCAGAGCAGCTGTTCTCCGGGTACGGTGGTGACGCGGTCTAAATAAGGCTATGAATTCCTAAGAGGACGCGCAGGCCTGGCTGGAGCTGTAGGGGCCGCCCCGCCATGGCCTTGACCCCGAGGGACGCGCCAAAACCGTATGCGAAATAGCGACAGGTGTTTAAGACGGCGCCCGGGTTTCCGCTTTAAAAGAACGAGTGGCGAATTAACAGCGAACGTCACAGAGCCTGTGTTCGCACAATTGGAGAGAAGTGACCTAGGCTTACATTTTGGAAATAGAGGATTTAGGACAGCAAAAGCTCGTTTCTCTCCAGGAAAACCTCAAACACAGAGCATAAACACAATTCGCTTCACCTGATACCCTGGGTACGTCTCAGAAATTCTAAACTTCACCCTTTTTAGGGTCGCAGGGCTATACATTAAAAACCCACACTTGAGCTTGGGAATGTAGCTCGGTTGGCCTAGCATGCAAGAAGTCCTGAGTTCCATCCACAGCACCACATAAAGCCGCAAGTGGTACGAGCCCGCAGTCCAGCACTTTGGAGGCAGAGACGGGATCAAAAGTTCAAAGTTGTCCTCTGCAAAACCTCAACACATTTGGGCTGAATTTTGTATGTGTGGTCTTTTGTTGAAACAAGGTCGCTATGTAGCCCTGGCTGGCTTCCAGCTCACATAGAAATCCACCTGCCTCTACCTCCAAAGTACTGGAATTAAAGGCTGGGCTAGCAAGCCTTTAATTGGCTGGGCCTTGCTTTGTGTTTTCAAGACAAGGTCTTACTGTATAGACTAGCCTAACCCTAGAGACCCACCTGCCTCTGAACCTAGCAAATTTGGAGCCATCCTGGACTAGATATTGAGTGCTTGTCTCAAAACAAAACCTCATACTCTTTGAAAGTAGAATATACCATAAAACCAGTATTTTGTCAAAGAAATAGTTACTGACTTATACACCAGCTCTTGGTTCTACAAAAGAACTAAACAATTTTGGACCTGAATTACTTAGTTGTTTTTGTTGTTCTTTGTTTTTAAAGCAAGCTCTCTATAGGTCCAAGCTAGTCTCAAATTTGCTATAGTCCTCAAAAGTGTTGAGATTACAGCTGGACAACATTGTATCTGGCTAACTTAACACTTTATTATTTGGTTGGCTGTGTTTTCTAGGAAGCATTGAGAAAGTTAAACATCTGAAAGGTACCTTAAGCCCTGGTTGGGCTGGTCAGCTGGTTCAGCCGGTTTAGGCATTTGTGTTGGTCTGGCAACCTCCCATCCTTGAAACCCTTGGAAAGGTGGAAGAGAACAGACTCCACCGAGTACACACACCTCAAGTACACACACCTCAAGTACACATAAACAAAGAATGAAAAAGAAATCAAAAGGAAAGGATATGACTGCCCCTATGTTGCAGTTCACAGATCAGATGGAGAAACAGATAGAAAAAAAAAAAAATGAGGAATGGAAGCAATTACAATATAAAGAAACATATGAAGCATGTATACAAACCTTAAGGGAGGAATTTAAATTTTCAGTTGAGGAAAATACTGAAGTTAAGACAGAAGTAAATAGAGAAAGTCAACCAAGAGTTATTAGAAAACACACCTTGGTCTATCCGGTTACTGTACAACAAAGACCTCCAAACGTTGTTTACCCACAGGGTTATGAGGAATTTGAATGGCAACCTGTGGATGTGTTAGATCTGAGAAAATTTAAGGAAAGTGTCACTAATTTTGGTATGCACTCACCATTTGTAAAACAAATTCTGACTTCTTGGGCTATTAAAAATAGAATAATTCCCCAAGACTGGAAAGATATGGCGAAAGCTATATTAGAACCTGCCGCAAATTTACAATGGGTTGCATGTTGGAGAGATGAGGCGATGGAGATAGCACGACAAAATAGAGCCAGAGGAAGAGAGATTTCCATAGACCAACTGCTTGGTGAAGGTCGTTTTGCTGAAATAGAGGTGCAGGCTGTATATGATGAAGAAACTCTGGCATTGTGCAGATTATCAGCCTTAAATGCCTGGGACAAAGTTGCAGAATCCGGGAAGAGACTTGAACCATTTACTCAAGTCATACAAGGGCCAAAAGAAACCTTCCCTGACTTTTTACAAAGGCTAACCTCAGCTGTCGAAAGGAGTGTATCAGATTCAGTAGCAAGAAAGGCAATAATTGAGTCTTTAGCCTTTGAAAATGCAACTGCTGAATGCAAGGAAGAAATCAGACCACTGAAGGCAAGGTCAGCATCAATAGATGAATGGATTAGATACACAGCTGATGTTGGATCTCACTCAGCTGATATGATGGTAATAGAAAAAGCTGCAACTAGAAACCTAGAGATGACCCAAGATTTTTTTTTTTTTTTTTTTTTTTTTTTTTTTTTTTTTGGTTTTTCAAGACAGGGTTTCTCTGTGTAGTCCTGGCTGTCCTGGAACTCACTCTGTAGACCAGGCTGGCCTCGAACTCAGAAATCCGCCTGCCTCTGCCTCCCAAGTGCTGGGATTAAAGGCGTGTGCCACCACCGCCCAGCAACCCAAGATTTCAAATGTTTTAATTGTGCTAAATGGGGTCATCTCAGAAATGACTGCAGGACAAATAAAGATAATATAAAATGGGGGCCTAGGCCTTCTGGAATATGTCAAAGATGTGGCAAAGGCCGACATCTGACCAGGGAATGTAGAGCAACAACAGACAAATGGGGCAATACCCTGCCAAAAAACTTCCAGGGGGCCTCTCGCAGGCCCCAATGCCAGACAGGGAGAGTTCTCTTCCTCCGGACAATTAAATGTCACTGCTTCAAAAACAGATGTTCTGAGACAAGATATGACTGAGGAGAAAGGCACACAAACTGGAGAGATACACGACCTCAAGGACATGCTGGACGTGAAGGAGCAGAAGGTCAATGTTCTCCAGAAGAAGATAGAAAATCTTCAGGAACAACTAAGAGATAAAGAGAAGCAGATGAGCAGCTTGAAAGAGCAAGTCAAATCTCTGCAGGTGGACACGACTAACATGGACACAGCTCTGACAGTGCTGAAGGAGGCTCTTGCAGACAAAGAGTGGACAATTGAACTTTTAAAGGAGCAGTGGGACAGAGATGAGTGAGAGAAGCAAGAGGAGATTGATACCTACAAAAAAGATCTTAAAGACTTGAAAGAAAAAGCCAGCCTATTGAGAGGAGACCTCTCAGAGAAGGAGACTTCTCTCTTGAATCTCAAAGAGCATGCTTCTTCCCTGGTTTCCTCAGGACTAAAAAAGGACTCACGGCTCAAGACCTTAGAAATTGCTCTTGAACAGAAGAAGGAAGAGTGCCTAAAAATGGAGAGATCTAATCAAACTCTAAAGGAGATGCTTAATAGGCAAAAGGAATCAATAAGAACCCCCAAAGATAGATTACATATTGCATTATTAACCGTAAATTTTTTGAATGCTAATGAACAAAGCACCACAGCTGCTGAGAGACATTGGATGGTGGAAAAAACTACTGAACTAAATCAACCTGTTTATATTAAGGATATTTTGACTTCAGAATGGAAAGTGGGAAATGTGTTACACTAGGGGAGAGGTTATGTTTCCACAGGAATAGAAAAACTGTGGGTTCCTTCCAAGTTGATAATGATCAGAAATGACAAAGGGAGACCCCCTGAAGACCTCTCAACACAGAAGAAAAGGGAGACTAACACAACCAACCAAATGGGTGATGTATATATGGTGTTGTTTGTCTCTTATATGGACTTAACTGGCTGGGACTAAAATGTCTATATAAAGCTAAGAACATTTAAGTGGGTACTAATTTCTCTAATGCATGCCATCCTTTATGAGGACATGTATACAAAGGTATATTATAGTTTGATTAAGTGATCAAACTAACCTGAACTAATCTTCATTGACCAAGCTGTGTGCCCTACATGCTCCATGTGAATGTCTTTATAAAACTACCTGCTGCTTTAAAGTTTTATATGTTACAGGATGAAAGAAGAGAAACACAGCCCTAGCAAGAGTCATACTCAGGGATGCTGAGTCTCCGGGACCTTCTATTCCAGCTTCGTGCTTGATTCTACTGCAACTACATCGAAGCTGCTTCTTTTAAGGACTTGCTTCCAGAACTTTTCCAGAACAGCTAGCTTGCCTGTCCAGCCTTTCTGACTGTCACAGTCATGGTGTCAGCTAAGCTATGAACTTTCTCAGTACATAGTGACTTCAAGGCAAATGATGCCAGCTAGCTCTCCTTTGACTAAGCCAATTTTCCTATTTCCCTTTGGGCCCCCAGATGGGAATTCTTCGCCCCAATTCAGCTGGAAGCAGACAAAAGGAGATCATCGTCCCAATTCCTTATGTTGGCGTGGATGGTTCTGTTTATTTTAGAAATCTTTATGATTGTCACAAGGTTGAATATCTGAGAGAAAAGAGTCTTTTAATTGGACAAAAAGGGGGAAATGTAAGAGAAAAGAGTTTTTTTAATTGGACAAAAAGGGGGAAATGTTGTGGATAGCCCTAGCCTCTTGTTGTCATGGTAATTCCACTCCCAGGAGGGGCTGCGAAGGAGGAGTGAATCTTGTGAACCTTCTGTCCAATCAAATTTGTTAAATAAAGGCTAGAGCCAGTGATTGGGCAGTAGAAGAGGAGTGGGAGGAGCCAGAGGCAGGGGAAGAGTGATAAGAGCGAGAGGAGCCATTGGAGAGTGGGCAGTTGGGGGAAGGATAGATGGAGAAGATCATGACCTAGGAAACTGCAAGTTGTAAGAGCTCTCTTAGCTGCGGAATAGAGTAGTTCAATGGTAAATCTGCCCAATCTAGGCTTGCAGCATACATTTGTAATTAATTGAGTTGTGTCTTCCTTGACTGGACTTCAATGGGCTAGAGATTTACTGCAACACCTCTAGGTATGGAGGAAGATAAAGTTCTTTATGGACATGTGGGAGAGCATAGCCAGAGGCAAACGAATCCCCAGTTCAGAGGACTCGACCAGACAGAGCACACCTATGTAGGGGAAGGGAAAAGGAGAGGGAGAGGGGGAACCAGGCATAGCAGTCTGGAGTCCAAAGGTACAAAAAGGGTGGGTAATCAACACATCTGGATTATACAGGGAAGAGTCTCTGTGGGAAGGGGGGGGGGGTAGCCCATCCCTTGGGCTAAAGAGTTCAGGTAGAGGGCAGAGTGGGTCAGTCAGACCCTGTAAAAAGTGGGGACTAAGGGATACTGGGAAAGCCTGGAGGCCACGTCCACTTTGCTATGTTAATCAGCCATCTCAGCCCTTTGTCCCTGGTTTGCAACTTAACAATATCAAAATCTGGGATGAATATAAGAATCACCAGTGAAGGGCTGGAGAGATGGCTCAGCAGTTAAGAGCACTGGCTGCTCTTCCAGAGGTCCTGAGTTCAATTCCCAGCAACCACATGGTGGCTCACAACCATCTGTAATGGGATCCAATACCCTCTTCCGGTGTGTCTGAAGACAGCTAGCTACAATGTACTCATATAAAATAAATAAATAAATAAATAAATAAATAAATAAATAAATTTAAAAAAAAAATCACCAGTGAAGAGCTGCTGTTTCAGAGGACAAGGGTTTGATTCCCAGAGTCGACAGCACTGCTGTCTATAACTACAACTTCTGGAGAATTCCAGGCCCTCTTCTGGGCTCTGGGGGGCATTGAATGCACTGGGTGCAAAAGGGGTACACAGACATTTGCAGGCAATGCTACACCCATACTCATAAAAGCAGAAATAAGAGAAAAAAAATAAAATATTTGGAGAGTTTGAGTATAATGAGTGAGAATTAGGACAAGCGAATCAGGATTAATTGGAATAGCAGACTTTACAAGGACTGGGGAGTTCTGAAATCAGCCTCATATGGGAGACACTGCAAGTGACTGGGAACAGATGTGGGTCTGGGACTCTGCAGCTCAGTTGTTATGCTTTCGCAGCATATCTGAAGGCCCAGTTCCATGCCCAGTATTTCATAAAACCAGTCACGATGGTGAAAGCTTGTAATGACAGCACTTGGGACATGGAGGTTATCCTTGGCTATATTAAAGTTTGAGACCAGCCTGGGCTAAATAAGACCAACCCTCCATCCCCACAAAAACCATTTCACAATCTCCTTTGAATCTTGTGGATCATTTAGACTATTTAGCCTATTATTGCCTTCATTTGTAAAATGGGGACACGCGTCACTGCTCTATAGGATCACTAGGAAGACAACAGGTGGTATATGCACATGACTTAGTGTTTTTTTTTTTTTAATTAAAAAAATTATTTATATATGAGTACACTGTCACTGTCTTCAGACACACCAGAAGAGGGCATCAGATTCCCTTACAAATGGTTGCTGGGAATTGAACTCAGGACCTCTGGAAGACCAGTCAATGCTTTTAACCACTGAGCCATCTCTCCAGCCAGACTTAGCGTTTATTACTATTAAAAGTGTAGCTAGCCGGGCAGTGGTGGCGAACGCCTTTAATCCCAGCACTTGGGAGGCAGAGGCAGGCGGATTTCTGAGTTCGAGGCTAGCCTGGTCTACAGAGTGAGTTCCAGGACAGTCAGGGCTACACAGAGAAACCCTGTCTCAAAAAAAAAAAAAAAAAAACAAACACCCAACCAAACAAAAAAAGAGTAGGTAAGGAGGTCTAAGTGTTTTGACAAAACTAATTTTTTTGAGACAAGGTCTCATAAATGTAACTGTTAACTCTGCAGGCATGGAACTTGACATGTAGACCAGGCTGCCTCAGATTCAGAAATCTATCGGCCTGTGCTGGGATGAAAGCTGTGTGCCATTATGGCCTCAACCTTTACAATAGCTTTTTTTTTTTTTTTTTTTTTTTCTTTTTTTTTTTTTGGTTAAGTTGGTTACATTTTTGATGATTCCTTTTTATTTATTTATTTATTATTTGCATTGGTGTTTTGCCTACATATAGGTCTGTGTGAAGATGTCAGATTCCCTGGAATTGGAGCTACAAGACAGTTGTAAGCCACCATGTGGTTGCTGGGAATTGAACTCAGGACCTCTGGAAGAGCAGCCAGTGCTCTTAACCACTGAGCCACCTCTCCTGCCCAAGTTGGTTACATTTTTAAGCTGCTTCTTTGTGGTAAATTCATCCAGTTGCTGATGGAAAAAGGCACTAAAACTGAAAATGCTTGACAACATTCTATTAAGTCCTAATATTGTTCATCTTTGGAAATTTCAGTAGGTTTAGTTACCTGGTTAAAAATAATTTTAAGGAAGAACAAGAGAGCCAAAGAAAATATTTGACATGAAAGACTGTTTGGGGGAAAGAAGGGGCATTGAAACAGGAAGTGTAATGATATAAATGTACGTATGGGATGTCACGATAACAGAGGGAAATGTCACCATGAAACCCATTATCTTACATGCTGACTAAAACATTAATAAAAAACAAACAAACAAACAAACTTGGGGCTAGAGAGATGGCTCAGCGGTTAAGAGTACCGACTGCTCTTCCAGAGGTCCTGAGTTCAATTCTCAGCAACCACAAGGTGTCTCACAACCACCTGTGATGGGATCTGATGCCCTCTTCTGATGTGAAGACAGTGACAGTGCACTCCTATAAATAAAGTAAATAAATTTAAAGAAAAGAAAAAGGGAAAAAAAACTGGGCACGGTGGCTGAGGGCTTATAGCCCTAGCACCCAGGAGGCTGACACAGTTGGCCTGCTGGCCCTCCACAGGTTTGAGGCCAGCTTGGTCCTAGCACCCAGGAGGCTGACACAGTTGGCCTGCTGGCCCTCCACAGGTTTGAGGCCAGCTTGGTCTAGAGTTGACCCCATCTCTCAAAACAAGTATACATAACAGTAAAGAAAACCAAACAAAACCAAACAAGACCAAACTGAGCAGTGGTGTGATAGTGTTGGCTGTCAACTTGACCACAACTGGAATTAACTAAAATGCAAGCAGCTGGGTTTACATGTAAGGGCTTTTCCTTAATTAAATCATTGAAGTGGTAAAAACCACCCTAAATCTATCTGGATATTTTGAAGTGTTAAGATGCACCCTAAATCTGGCCATACCTTCTGATGGCAGCCGATATAAATGACATGTAAGAAGGAAGTTCTTCCCTCTCACAAGCAAGCCCATTCCCCCACTGGCATATTCAAACGTTCAGTTCCTTTAAAGAACCCCGACTAATACAGATGAATTGTGGTGTAGCTCATCCTGGTCCTGAATTTGTGGCAATCCTTCTGCCTCATACTTCTAAGTGCTGGCATCACAGGTGTGAGCCATGAGTAACTCACACAGCTGAAGGACAAGGCTGTCATTTATATAAAATCATGGAGGTGAAGGAGGAATCCAGAGTGGTAAGATGGAAGTCCTGGGCAAACTCTGCTCACTCTCCACAGTAACCGCTGGAACCCAGTATATCAGAAGCCCAGAGATTATCTTTTTATATAAAACATTTTACAGACTTCTGCAGTTCACCTATTCCTTGATTTATTGTTTCTTTCATGGCCCTTGACACCCTCTTTGGTCTCAAAGACCAGGTCTCTTCGACAGAAATTATTTCTCGAAAGTAAGTTCTGTTTTAAGGACTGAGGCACATCGATGATTCTACTGTATTTATTAAATGCTCCATGGTCGAAGGCAGAAGGCATTCACGTAGGTTGGATGGAAGTTGTTTTCTTCAGAAATCTTTTTGTAAATCTAAAACAAAATAGAAAACAAAATTTAAAAAATAAAAATATGGTTTAAGTGAAAGAATTAATTCACACCATATATAAAGACATGTTTTTGCACTTATTGAAGCCCAAATTATAGGTTGATCCAGGACAGAATGAGAATACAGAGGACTTGGCTGGCAAGACTGCTCAGTGGGTGTGGATGCTTGATGCCAAGCCTGAAGACCTGAGTTCAAGCCCCAGGACCTACCTGGGTGGAAGGAGAGAAGTAGCCACTTCCAGTTGTCTTCTGACTTCCACACACATGCACACACACACGCACACACACACACACACACGCACACACACACACACACACATGCACACACACGCACACACACGCACACACGCACAGCTAAGTAAATAAATGTAAAGATTAGGGGAAGCTCATCTTACCACTTTTCTTGAGAAGTTCCCCTTTCCGGGATTTATCCAGATTTTCGAGAAACTGTTCAAATACTTTCACATATGGTGCTAGGCTGGTCTTCTTATAATCTAAGTCATGAGACATGTACATTAGAAGGAGCATGTTGGCAGAAAGGACATGAATGTTTTAGAACAACCAAACAGAGTTAGTTCTTTGAAGAAGTTAGTAAGATTGACAAACCTTTAGTCAACCAAATAGAAGATATAAATGTATTGAACAGAGAACAGAAGGTGTTATTCTAACACATTCTACAGAAATACTGAGCCATGGTAGTGATTACTATGAAAACGTATACTCAGAAGAAATAGAAGGATTTCTAGATGCACATCACATACCAAAATAAATCCAGGAGACACAAATAACCTTAAGTAGACATATCACAAATGGAAGCTGGACAGAGTCACAGATGTCCCAGCCCCCTCTTCTTCCCCCCCGTTTTTTTTTTTTTTAAAGACAGACAGGGTTTCTCTGTGTAGTCCCGACTGTCCTGAACTCACTCTGTAGACCAGGCTGGCCTTGAACTCATAGACACTCTCCTGCCTCTGCCAAGTTCTAGGATTAAAGGCATGTGCCACCATGCTTGACCTATCTATCCAATGTTCAAGTTCAAGGACTGTCTCATACCAATTTTTATAAAGTTTGTTCACAAACAGAAATGGAGGAACACCACCAGATTTGTTCTATGAAGGCAATATTATCCTGGTAGCAAAACCAGGTAAAGACACACCACCACCCACACACCACCACACACACACACACACACACACACACACACCCACACACACACACACACGATAGACCAATTTCTTTGACGAGCATAGATGTAAAAGTTCTCAATAAAATACTTGCAAGCTGAATCAGGAACACATTAAGAAGGTTATAAACTACAAACAAGTAGGCTTTGTGCCAGAGAGACAAGTTTGGTTCAACATATATACATCAATAAATGTAATACGTCATATAAATAAACTGAAGACAGACCCTCACGGTGTTTGATGTTGAAAAGGCATTTGAGAAAGTTCGATGTGCCTTCATGATCAAAGTTCTGGAGACTTTATAGTTGAAACAGACCCCAAAATGATGAAGGTTATATACAACAAACCTATAGACAACATTGTGTAAAATGGAGACAGACCAAGAACAAGAAGATCAAGAACAAGACAAGGATGCTCACCTTCCCGCTTATTTCTTTTATGTCTTTTTAGACTCTTTTTATTTCACGTGCATGAGTGTTTGCCTGAATGTGTGTCTCTGCACCACATGCATGCAGTGCTCATAGGAGCCAGAAAACGACACTGGACCCCCAGAACTTGAGTTACAACCAGCTCTTACAGAGTGGGGCTGGACATCGAACCTGGGTCCTCTGCAAGGGTAGCACGTTCTCTTAACTACTGAGGATTCTCTCCAGCACCTCCCCTACTCTTTATCTGATACAGTGCTCAAAATCTTAGCTCCAGCAGTTACACAAAGACAGATCTAAGAGGGATGAAAGCGGGAAAAGAGGAAGAGAAGTCATACTATCTGTAGTCACAGATAATGTGATTCTTTAAAATTCTATAGAGCTGGGTGGTGGTGGCGCACGCCTTTATTCCCAGCACTTGGGAGGTAGAGGCAGGCAGATTTCTGAGTTCGAGGTCAGCCTGGTCTATGGAGTGAGTTCCAGGACAGCCAGGGCTACACAGAGAAACCATTTCGAAAAACAAAAAAACAAACAAAAAGCCCCAAAAAATTCTATAGAAAACTTGCAGGGTTTGAAAGCAGCCTTTATATAAACCAATAATGTATTCTCAGAGAAAGAAATTAGGAGAAATATCCCATTTAACTTTTTTTTTCTTTTCAATTTACTTTGGGCACATGGTGTTTTGCCTGCATGCATGTCTGTGTGATGATGTCGGATTTCCTAGGATTGGAGTTACAGATAGCTGTGAGCTGCCATGTGGGTACTGAGAATTGAACTGGGATCCTTTGGAAGAACCGTTAGTGCTCCTAACCACTGGGCCATCTCTTCAGCCCCAAATATCCCATTTAAAACAATTCTAAAACCAGGAAACGAAGCACTCCATAACAGAATTTACCACGGAGCTGGGTTCAGGATAGAAAGTGACCCCTGGTGGCCTGCTCCTACAGAAGTGCAGTCAGGTAAGAAGCTGCTGCTGACGGAAGCCTCCGTCCAGTAGCTTACCTCTGAGTCTGTGTCTGCCTTCAGCTTCAGCTTCATTCTCCTTTTCCTTCTCACTAGTGGAAACCACATCCAATTCCCGGCAGATGGCGCTGCAAGCAACAGGATAGAAGAACCACTGGGGTTGGTCCCTGGTCCCACATCACCCAGTGGTATACTAGCACTCGAAGCTCAAAATCTTCTGTGAAAACCATGGGCCTGAGGTGCAGCTTAGCTGTAGAGCGACTGTCTGCATATGTACCACGCATCTGAGGTACAGCTTGGCAGTATAGCTAGAGGGACTGTCTGCATATGTAAAAGGCCCTGGCACTTCTGAACAACAAGCAAACAACCAATCTGCCAGCTCAATAGGGTCTCATGCATTCCAGGGCAGCCGCAAACTTGTTATATAGTCAAGGACGGCCTTGAATTCTGAGGTCTGAGATTGCAGGTGTCTACCACAACTCCTGCTGTCATGTACCCCATCCAAGTAAGCTACGTTTTCACCCCCATCTAGAGCTTGGGATCCTCCTGCCTCTGCCTCTGGATCATGGCAGGTCACTAATTTTCTGTCTAGGGATCAAGTATAATCTATTTAAAATTCAAAAGAAGTCACAAATAAGGAATGATCACTGATCGGGAACATACCTTATAGTTGGAACAGTAAATGGATCAAACTGATCCACTTTCTGAAAATCGATAGGCACAGAAATGCGACCTACAAGAACCAGAAGTTATAAATGCATGACTGTTGGCTGTTGTGTCTCTGGATTATTTTTGGTTAAAACTTTACAAGGTTCTGGGGGTATAGTTTAGTGAATGCATGCTTAAGGGCCTTAGTATTAGTCTCTCTCTCTCTCTCTCTCTCACACACACACACACACACACACACACACACACACGGGAAATTTTTTTCCCAAAACCTTTGCTATTATAAGGGGTCTTAAATACAGTTTTTGGAGATGGGGTCTCACTATACAGCCCTGTTTGTCCTTGAAGCCCTGCTATGCCGAGAAGTCTGGCTTTGAATTTTTAAAGATCGTTCTGTCTCTGCCTGAGTACTGGGATGGATTATATGCATGAGCCACCACACTAAGGTTGTTTTGAACTAAGATCTCACTATGTAGCCCGATCTGGTCTTAAACTTATGAACCTCCTGAGTGCCGAGACTATATGTATGCATCGCTACACTTGACCACAATGGACACCTTAAGTTTAATGTGTGTACTCTATGAACACGAGTGAGCGGCATCAGATTCCCTTGGGGCTGGGTTTATAGTGCCTTTCACCTACTGAGACATCTCAGCAGTCCCACACTGAACATCTTTGCAAAATATTTTGGAAATACACAGTCATGTTCCCATAATGATATTTTGGTCAAAGGATGGACGGTACATACAGTGGTATCTAGCAAGAAGCAGCTTGGTTCGTATAAGAATACACTGTGATGTCTACTTGGTTATAAAATGATATTTTATATCAAATGATATTTCTCTAAAGGTAATGTTGTTAAGTGACCCGTGACCTTTGGTAGCATTGTCTTATAAATACATCTGAGGAAATACATGAAATGCATATCTAGGAGCTGAGAATACAATCATGCCTTTTTTTTTTTTTTTGAGACAAGGCTCTCAGATAGCCTAGGCTGGCCTCAAGCGCCACGTTGCTGACGATGACTTTAAACTTCTGATCCTCCCGTGTCCTCCTCCTAATTAGTGGGATTATAGGCCCATGCCATCAGTTTTATGGTTGCTGGGGATGCAGCCCAGGGCTTTGTATGTACCAGGCAAGCACTCTACAAACTGAGCCTCATGCCCCTAACCCAAAAACCTTTATATAGTAACAATTCCCCTGTGAGCTCCTTCACAGGAACGTAGGTAGCCAGTAAGTCAACTCTTCAACCTTTCACCTTACAGACACATGTATTCATAACCAATGATATCCTTTCGAACACATAATTAGCCAGCTGGGGTGGCACATGCCTTTAATCCCAGCACTCGGAGGCAGAGACGGGCAGATCTCCGTGAGAGAGGATTGATCTACACAGCGAGTCCCACGCCAGTCAGGGCTACACCGTGAGACCAAATGTTTTTCCTTTGGTTTCCCTTGCTTTCTTTGCACTGTACCTGTCTTAGGATGGACACTGAAAGGACTCTTCAGTAAGTGATTGACGCCTTTGCTGACGTTGATATCCAGGCGTGGGAAACAGTACTGGAGCATAATCTCCCATTCCAGCCAGGGGCCACACTTATCAGTCTTGGTATTCTGAAAGCAGATGTGAGACCACGTGAGGGTCAGAAGGAACTTTAGCCATCTTTAAAGCAAAACCAGTCATAACTCAATTACTAGCTGTGTTGACGTCGGTAAACACGGATCCCAGTGGTGGATACCTGAGGTGCACTGGTCACTTTCTTCAGGTGTTCCCAGCGCTGAGGTGAACTGTGAAACTTCTGAAACCCTCTTTGCAGCTCATCATGAATTGGTGATGCTTCATTAAGGAGAATGCTCACTTGGGATACCTCAATGAGTAACTCTTTAGTATATATTATTGCAGGAATACTGAAGCTTCACACATTCAGAAACTATTAATGATTCCTAAAACACAAGTGCTTGGCAGTTACACCATTAAAAATTCCCTTGTACAACTACAGTGGTGATCTGGCAGAAAGAATGCTAACATAATTAGAAGGTACTTATGACATCATATCTAGATAAAATGATTCCCCATTCTTTAAACACTAATTCTGGAAGAACTTATAAAATGAAAACACTATTTTACAAAATGGCCCCATTTCTTACTGTAGCCCAGTGATACAAAAATGTAGACATATTTTATTGCATAAAACAAAAGATTAAACATCTAGGACATAAGAGACTATGCAGGCAGCAGACATGTATAATGTCACAGAGACTATGTAAACAACACACATGCATAATGTCACAGAGACTATGTAAACAGCAGACATGTATAATGTCACAGAGACTATGTAAACAGCACACATGTATAATGTCACAGAGACTATGCAGGCAGCAGACATGTATAATGTCACAGAGACTATGCAGGCAGCACACATGCATAATGTCACAGAGACTATGCAGGCAGCACACATGTATAATGTCACAGAGACTATGCAGGCAGCAGACATGTATAATGTCACAGAGACTATGTAAACAGCAGACATGTATAATGTCACAGAGACTATGTAAACAGCACACATGTATAATGTCACAGAGACTATGTAAACAGCACACATGTATAATGTCACAGAGACTATGCAGGCAGCAGACATGTATAATGTCACAGAGACTATGCAGGCAGCAGACATGTATAATGTCACAGAGACTATGCAGGCAGCAGACATGTATAATGTCACAGAGACTATGCAGGCAGCACACATGTATAATGTCACAGAGACTATGTAAACAGCAGACATGTATAATGTCACAGAGACTATGCAGGCAGCAGACATGTATAATGTCACAGAGACTATGCAGGCAGCAGACATGTATAATGTCACAGAGACTATGTAAACAGCAGACATGTATAATGTCACAGAGACTATGTAAACAGCACACATGTATAATGTCACAGAGACTATGTAAACAGCAGACATGTATAATGTCACAGAGACTATGCAGGCAGCAGACATGTATAATGTCACAGAGACTATGTAAACAGCAGACATGTATAATGTCACAGAGACTATGCAGGCAGCAGACATGTATAATGTCAGAGAGACTATGCAGGCAGCAGACATGTATAATGTCACAGAGACTATGCAGGCAGCAGACATGTATAATGTCACAGAGACTATGCAGGCAGCACACATGTATAATGTCACAGAGACTATGCAGGCAGCAGACATGTATAATGTCACAGAGACTATGCAGGCAGCAGACATGTATAATGTCACAGAAACTATGCAGGCAGCACACATGTATAATGTCACAGAGACTATGTAAACAGCAGACATGTATAATGTCACAGAGACTATGTAAACAGCAGACATGTATAATGTCACAGAGACTATGCAGGCAGCACACATGTATAATGTCACAGAGACTATGTAAACAGCAGACATGTATAATGTCACAGAGACTATGCAGGCAGCAGACATGTATAATGTCACAGAGACTATGTAAACAGCAGACATGTATAATGTCACAGAGACTATGCAGGCAGCAGACATGTATAATGTCAGAGAGACTATGCAGGCAGCAGACATGTATAATGTCACAGAGACTATGCAGGCAGCAGACATGTATAATGTCACAGAGACTATGCAGGCAGCAGACATGTATAATGTCACAGAGACTATGCAAACAGCACACATGTATAATGTCACAGAGACTATGTAAACAGCAGACATGTATAATGTCACAGAGACTATGCAAACAGCACACATGTATAATGTCACAGAGACTATGTAAACAGCACACATGTATAATGTCACAGAGACTATGCAGGCAGCACACATGTATAATGTCACAGAGACTATGCAGGCAGCAGACATGTATAATGTCACAGAGACTATGCAGGCAGCAGACATGTATAATGTCACAGAGACTATGTAAACAACACACATGTATAATGTCACAGAGACTATGTAAACAGCAGACATGTATAATGTCACAGAGACTATGCAGGCAGCAGACATGTATAATGTCACAGAGACTATGCAGGCAGCAGACATGTATAATGTCACAGAGACTATGTAAACAGCAGACATGTATAATGTCACAGAGACTATGTAAACAGCACACATGTATAATGTCACAGAGACTATGTAAACAGCAGACATGTATAATGTCACAGAGACTATGCAGGCAGCAGACATGTATAATGTCACAGAGACTATGTAAACAGCAGACATGTATAATGTCACAGAGACTGCAGGCAGCAGACATGTATAATGTCAGAGAGACTATGCAGGCAGCAGACATGTATAATGTCACAGAGACTATGCAGGCAGCAGACATGTATAATGTCACAGAGACTATGCAGGCAGCAGACATGTATAATGTCACAGAGACTATGCAGGCAGCAGACATGTATAATGTCAGAGAGACTATGCAGGCAGCACACATGTATAATGTCACAGAGACTATGTAAACAGCACACATGTATAATGTCACAGAGACTATGTAAACAGCAGACATGTATAATGTCACAGAGACTATGCAAACAGCACACATGTATAATGTCACAGAGACTATGTAAACAGCAGACATGTATAATGTCACAGAGACTATGTAAACAGCACACATGTATAATGTCACAGAGACTATGTAAACAGCAGACATGTATAATGTCACAGAGACTATGCAAACAGCACACATGTATAATGTCACAGAGACTATGTAAACAGCAGACATGTATAATGTCACAGAGACTATGCAAACAGCACACATGTATAATGTCACAGAGACTATGTAAACAGCAGACATGTATAATGTCACAGAGACTATGCAGGCAGCACACATGTATAATGTCACAGAGACTATGTAAACAGCAGACATGTATAATGTCACAGAGACTATGCAAACAACACACATGTATAATGTCACAGAGACTATGTAAACACACACACATGTATAATGTCACAGAAACTATGCAGGCAGCAGACATGTATAATGTTACAGAAACTATGCAGGCAGCACACATGTATAATGTCACAGAAACTATGCAGGCAGCACACATGTATAATGTCACAGAGACTGTAAACACACACACATGTATAATGTCAGAGAGACTATGTAGATACACACATCTATGTCACAGAGACTATGTAAATGCACACATCTATAATGTCACAGAGACTATGTAGATACACAAATCTATATCACAGAGACTATGTAGACACACACGTCTATGTCACAGAGACTATGTAGACACACACGTCTATGTCACAGAGACTATGTAGACACACACATCTATGTCACAGAGACTATGTAAATGCACACATCTATAATGCCACAGAGACTGTAAACACACACATCTATAATGTCAGAGACTATGTAGACACACACATCTATGATGTCACAGAGACCGTGTAAATGCACACATGTATGTCACAGACCGACACAACTGGCTTACATGGTAACCACAGGAAGGATATTCTCAGGAACAAGGGCTAAAATCTTATCCCAGTTTTCTTTATTTTCGAGAATATCTTGGTTAACTAAGGCATATTCTTCAAAGTACTTTTTAATTATGTTTATAGATTTTCTGTAGGAATGACAGTAACAACAGTATTAGCAAGATACAGGGTCCACAGGTACTCTCCTACCAGGTGAGGTCACAGGGTGAAACCTCGGCAGAGGCAGCACGGGTGTTACAGTAAAGTAGACCAGGACCTGTGCTAGAGGTTGACAATTGCTTGTGTGATGTCAAGCGAACCGTACAGTTGTCTAAAACCCACTTCTCTTGTCTTTAAGTGGAAGTGCTGTCATGTTCCTGAAGGTTACTGAAAATGACAGTAGAGACACTGGAACAAGACTACTTAAAAGTTGGAGGCTGTCGGCTGCAACTATTGCTGGAAACACTACTCAGTGGTGAAAACTGGCAGCAAGAGGCATCTCTGAGCACATGTGGCAAACAAGAGGCAAACCTCAGGGGGTCTTCCCAACAGACCTGGCCCTCAGGGGGTCTTTCCCAACAGACCTGGCCCTCAGGGGGTTTTCCCCAACAGACCTGACAAAAGGGTGAACTTTCTCATTTAGGTGAACTTTCTTTTTAACATCTTGACCACCCTGAAAAATAAAGCACCGAAAAAGAATTTTATGTATATTATAAAGCATAAATTAGTTATTTAAAACATCTTTAATATGTTCTATTATTTCACTTGAAGCTATATAAAACCAAAGGCAGTGGCTAAATTCTGAAGTATAGAAACTTGGATGCTGGGCCGGGCGGTGGTGGCGCACGCCTTTAATCCCAGCACTTGGGAGGCAGTGGCAGGTGGATTTCTGAGTTCGAGGCCAGCCTGGTCTACAGAGTGAGTTCCAGGACAGGACAACCAGGGCTAAACAGAGGAAACCCTGTCTCGAAAAACCAAAAAAAAAAAAAAAAAAAAAAAAAAAAAAAAAGAAAGAAAGAAAAAAAAAGAAAGAAAAAGAAACTTGGATGCTATCTTATTATCTTAGAAAAATTTATTTTATCTTTTGTGCATGTATGTGCTTGAGTACATGTATGTGCATGATGAGAGTACAGCTAAAAAGGCTGTAAGATGGGGCCAGATCCCGGGAACTGTAACGGCAAGGACCAGGTCAGATCCAGGGAACCGCCAGAGTAGAGAGTGCTTTTAATCACAGAGCCATCTTTCCAGCCCAGAACACCTCCAACTTCCTTTGACAAAATTCCTTTTGTTACAAAGGAGGATACTTAGCAACAAAACATTTAGTATCTTTTTGTTGCTGCTGCTGTTGGAGACAAGGTTTCACTCTACAGCCCAGGCTGACCTGAACCTCACCCCATCTTCCTGCTCCAGTTCCCACGCAATGGAATTATTAGCATGAGATGCCACACATATTGTAAAAAAATATAATTTATTTAAAAAATATAATATATTTATACTTATATATAAATATGTTTCACATATTTATAAATATGTTTCACATATTTATACGATGAATTTTAGTTATTTCCCCCCCATGCCTCTCTGTCACCCCCATCCTCCCTTATTGAAACTCTTCTTTCCAACAGGGCCTCTTTCCACTTTCTGCTCATCTGTGTGTGAGACTCACTGAGTTTAATTGAAGTTTCTGGCCCCAGTGTGGGTGAGAGGTTATTTCCCAGAGCAAGAGCCACTTATCAGTGATGAGAATGACATGCCTCCCTCAGAAGCCCCACATGGAGTGGGATGGGGGGTGGATTCTTCCATCCACAAGAAATGAATTGTTGATGGCTCCCATCACATGAAGGACTTGTACAGACAACCACAGCTACAGTGAGCACACCTGAGTGTACTAGCTATGTCATGTCCAGAAGACATCTTCCCATCCTCTGGCTCTTTCTTTCTGTTCTCTCTCCTGCAGTGTTAATTGAGCTGTGTGTGTATGCGTGTGCAAGCGCACATACACATGTGCAAGTATCTTTTAAAAGTGGCTATTATGGCTTCTTCTTCTTCTTTTTTTTTTTCAGTGCAGTCCTAGCTGTCCTGATACTCACTCTGTAGACCAGGCTGGCCTCGAACTCAGAAATCCGCCTGCCTCTGCCTCCCAAGTGCTGGGACTAAAGGCGTGCACCACCACTGCCTGGTGGCTTTCTTTTTTTAAAAAAAAAAAAAAAAAAAAAAAAAGATTTAGTTATTTACTTTATGTATGTGAATACACTGTTGCTCTCTTCAGACACATCAGAAGAGGACATCAGGTCTCATTACAGATGGCTGTGAGCCACCATGTGATTGTTGGGAATTGAACTCAGGACCTCTGGAAGAGCAGTCAGTACTCTTAACCACTGAGCCATCTCTCTAGCACCAAGATTTATTTTTTTATTTATTCTGAGTACACTATAGCTGTTTTCAAACACACCAGAAGAGGGCATAGGATCCCATTACAGATGGTTGTGAGCCACCATGTGGTTGCTGGGGATTGAACTCAGGACCTCTGGGAGAGCAGTCAGTGCTCTTAACCACTGAGGCATCACTTCAGTCTGCTATCAAGGCTTTAAATGATCATTGCTAAGTTCACTTACTCTAGGATATGAATGCTATAAATATATACATTATATTTATATATAATATATATTATAAATATATATTTTTTATAATATGTATAAATATATATAATATATATATATATTTTCTGTGTTACTAAATGTTCTGGGTAATATCTACTAGAGAAAGACACGGAGACTGCTAATTAAGAGACTGTTACCTTTACAAGACTCAAGTACTCCACGATCCCGGAGCGTACAGCCGAGGACAGCTTTCGAACGGACTCATCACAGACCCAGCAGTGCACACCTCTCCTTCCTGAATACACCCAGAGGCGGTGCTTAAATCCAAAGTCCTCTGAGGAGGGACAGAAACAACAGGGTTTAAGACAGTGCTGTAACCCAGTTTTTGCTTACCCAATGCTCATTTTCCACAAGCTTTCTCATCTTCCAGCCCTGCCCCTCCCATGCAGGGTGGATACTGGCAATGAATTTTGAGACAAGGTCTTCCGTTATCCAGGATGCCTTTTTGTTTGTTCTTTTGAGGCAGGGTTTCTCTGTATAGTCCTGGCTGTATATAGACCAGGGTCCATAGAGCTCTGTCCATTAGCCTGCCTGCCTTCTAAAGGCAGACATTAAAAGCAAGCACTGCCGCCGTCCAGATGACCCACTCAGGATGGTTTTGAACTTGCTCTATTACCAAGGATGACCTTGAACTACTGATCCTCCTACCTCCACCATTGAAATTACTAAAAGGCACCACCAGACTGGGCTTTTTCACGTTTTACTTTTTAATTTGTGGTTATGACAGAAGGGCGTGCATGTCTGTGCATGCCTGTGGGAGCTTAGAGGCTGGCGCTGGGTGTCTTCCTCTCTAGCTGTCCACCTTATTTTCTGAGGTCTCTTACTGCCTGTGGAGCTCACTGATTCAGCTAGACAGTCTGGCTGGACAAGCCTCTGGAATCCTGTCTCCACCAGCCTGTGCTGTGGTTTCAGGTATGTGCCACCATAGTTGGCTTTTACATAGGTGCTGCAAAGCCAAACTCAGGCGTGCATGCTCGCACAGTGACAGTTCCTCATTTTCCTCATGCTGACTTACCCGCAGCTTGCCAGGAGCCCGAGCGCTCACTGTGATCAGAGTGCTGGCCTTTCTTACTCATCATCGTCTTCCTAACAGGGATTTATTTCTTCCTTGACTTATTTTCATTAATATTTATGTGTATGAGTGTATGTCTGCATATGTGTTGGTGCCTGCAGAGACCAGAAGGACAGTCTTGGATCCCTTAGAGCTAGAATCAGAAGCAGCTGTGAGGCAGTTCACACAGCAGCTGAGAGCCAGCTCAGAGGTCCTGTAATTTGAGGGGATAGAGGTAAGAGGTTCAGGAGTTCAAGTCATCCTTGGCAATACAGCAAGTTTAAAGCCAGCCTGGGTAAGACTGTTCTTTTCATTTTTTATGTCTCGTATGGAGAATAGTACCTAGCACACAGAATTGCTCCACAGTAGATTGTACTGGGGGAAGATACATGGATTTCTTCAACAGCTGTATTAATGTTTTCAATACTAACTTTTCTCTTTTCCTTTTCCTCTTATGTTTCAGGGGAAAATATTAGAAGTGTCTGAGATCTGATAATGAAATATAGAGACTGAGAGGATAACACACTGACACACACGACACACTGACACATACAACACATAACTCCTGAGACACACAATACACTGAGACACAACACACTGAGACATACAACACGCTGACACATACAACACAGACACAACATGCTGACACATACAACAGACAGGCACAATACACTGACACACACGACACACTAACAGAACACGCTGACACACACAATACACTGACATGACACATTGACACATACAACACAGACACATATAACACACTGACACATACAACACACTAACACACACATCACACTGACACACACACTATACTGACACACATGACACACTAATACACAGGACACACAGACACATACAACACACTGACACACACGACACACTGATACGCATGACACAGACACATACCCTTCAGTGCTCGGTCTATGATGCGCATGGCCATTGTCATGAGAGTCCAGCACTTGGAACATATGTCTGCAGAACTGGAACACAGCCATCATTACTCACTGCCAGTGATGTCACCTACCCCAGCAGGAAGGCGCTTACCTGCAGCATCTCCTTACGTCATCGTAGTCTGTCATGTCAATGTCAAAGACCAGTTCTTTCTCCTGAGCCTGGAAAGCTCCCAGCTTCACTGTATTGTGTTGACTGGGCTATGAATAAAAAACACCATCAGGTTCTGACACATATAACATGCTGGCACATACAACACGCTGACACATACAACACACTGACGCATACAGCATGCTGACACACACAACAGACATACACAACACACTGCCCATGTCTATTTATATGGCAATGAATCAAAGATACTGTATACACTTATAGATACTTTGGATCTCATACAATCTGAATTGATGATAGTTTTTATTTTTTTATCAACTTAAAATAGGGTGTAATGAGTTAACTCTAAGTATATGTGGCTTGGTAGAAATGCCAAAGCTATTTTTCGTTTCTAAGAACACATAAAGCAGGTGTGATGTGCATTATCTGTAATCCCAGCATAGAGGAGGCAGAAGCCAGTTTGAAATACATGAGACCATGTCTTTAAAAAGAAAAAACATTCTTGCTGGGGTCTTGGCATACTCCTTTAATCCCAGAGGCAGGAGGATTTCGTTTCTAACCGTTCGAGCATGCCATGCTAAAGTACTCTTATCAATGGAGCTACATTCCAGCCCAAAGCTCACCTTTTTTCCTAAACCTAGTAAGAAGGCAAGGTGTTAACAGTCAGGTGATTTTTTTCAGTCAGTAGAGTGTTAAGCAAGGCTAAAATTTACTTGCAAAAAAGGTGTGTTTCGCCGGGCAGTGGTGGCCCACGCCTTTATTCCCAGCACTTGGGAGGCAGAGGTAGGTGGATTTCTGCGTTGGAGGCCAGCCTGGTCTACAGAGTGAGTTCCAGGACAGCCAGGGCTACACAGAAAAACCCTGTCTCGAAAAAAAAACCAAAAACCACAAAAAAAAAAAAAAAAAAAAAAAAATGGTGTGTTTCAATTATAATAAACTCTAAAACATTAACCTTCAAAACTTGGGGGCACCAACTCACTCTGGCTTATGAAACAAATACACACACACACACACACACAAAAGATACAAACAAAACACAACAACAACAACAAAAGATTCCTCACTCTGTGAGAATATACTGCGCCTATATCAATCTTATATGGGTTCATCTTCTGCATCTCCTTTTCCAGATCGCTCTGGTTGTTGAAGGACTGGTAACGAATGTAAATATCATCTTTCAGTGTGAACGAAAATTCTCGGTGTTGAAAGTAATTCTTTGTCACTGCAAAATAATTTTATTTCCAGTTCAGGGCATAATATAACTTTAACTAATGGGAAGACATATAGTTTTAAATGGCAGAGTCTTATTGTGTAGACTAGGCTGCCCTAGAAGTTACTATGTAGCCCAGGCTGGCCTTGAACTCAAGAAAATCTACCTGTCCCAGCCTCCCGAATGTAAGGATTACAGGTTTAAGTCACTAGGCTTTCTGGAATATTTTTATTTATTTTATTTTTTTGTCTTCTTCTTCTTCTTCTTCTTCTTCTTCTTCTTCTTCTTCTTCTTCTTCTTCTTCTTCTTCTTCTTCTTCTTCTTCTTTTTTTTTTTTTTTTTGGTTTTTCGAGACAGGGTTTCTCTGTGTAGCTCTGGCTGTCCTGGAACTCACTCTGTAGACCAGGCTGGCCTCGAACTCAGAAATCCGCCTGCCTCTGCCTCCCAAGTGCTGGGATTAAAGGCGTGCGACCGGCCTGGAATATTTTTAATGAGTACTCTGTGCCCAACACTGTTCTAGATAGCCTATAATCTGAAGCGGCATACTATTTCACATTTGCTAGGGAACATAAACAAGAGGTGTAAATACTTCAAAGATGAAATGCCTGTTATCGGTGAAGAAGGTGCCTGGTTGCAGGTCACACACCTCTGTGCCTGCTAGTTGTTGGTCCCTTTCGTTCTCTTTCATTTACACACTATGGTCATGGGGACTGCGTATCTTTTTGTACCTTAGAGGTGGTGGGGCGGATGGAGATAGTGCAGTAGGGCACTCACATCGGCGCCGAGGACCCTTATACAGTATATAAGGACATCCCGCCCAGAATATCCTCACGCACCGCTCCCAGCCCCGCTACCCATCCCGTTCCAGCCCCCATCACCTCCGCCATAGTTGAGCCAGCGATAGTACTGGGCGTAGGGAAAGAGCCTTCGGTAATAAAGCTTGAGTAGCTCCGGCAGCTCTGCGGGATCAAATGGCTCCATGAAGTAAGGAACTAAACCCGGACAGGACTGACACGAGAATTGGCGGGAACAGCACAGCGCTCCAGCGTTGCGCACGCATTGACCCGCGCCTCCGCAGGGACCGCTGGGAATTGTAGTTCTTTCAGGTCTCTCAGGTGTGGCCGACTCTGACGGTTCTTTCTGGAGGTACCTAGGCCACCTGCATCTTTCGGGCTCCAGAAAATCTATCCATTTAGCAACAGGATTGTCCCCGAAAAGGAGAGACCTTTAGCATATTGACTTATATTAGTAATAATAGGATTTTAACCAGTCCTTTGCAAAAGATGAATATTTTAGAGATAGTATCAATATATCATAAGATTTAGAAAATTGTCATAGAGTTACTATATTCAGTATTCTAAATGAAGACCAAGTGAGAAAAATCAAAGGCTATTTAGTCTGAGCTTTCTATGACAAGTGAGTCAAACGCCATTTTACACTTTTGGTACAGATACAAAGGCCCACAGGAATGTGGGAACTTCACAGAAAACAAATAATAAAAAGGGGACGGGGCAGCTTCAGGAAAAAGAGCCGGTGTCTAGTGGTTCTGACTGGAGGCTGTTCGTCTGTGAGAGATGTAAGAAGGCTACATCTAACTAGAAGTGGGGAGACACATTTTACTTTCTCTTGTTGGACCAAAATTGGAACAAAATTAGAGAAGTTCTTGGCTAATAGTGAATTGCTGTTTTGGACCCGTTGTTGCAGAGTTTGTGATTTGGATCAGACCATCACTGGAAAGAACAGTTTGGATTTCTGCAAGACTGACAGATAGAGGTTTATCTCTTGCACCATTTGTAAAATGTTAATATTGTAATAATAATGTAAATGTAAAATTCTTATGTAATACATAAGAATTTAGTTCTCAGCTGTGCAGTGGTAGTGGAAGGCTTTAGTCCCAGCACTCGAGAGGCAGAGGCAGGCATATCTCTGCTTTTGAGGCCAACCTGTTCTTCAGAGCAAGTTCTGAGACCCTGTCTCAAAAAACAAAACAAAACAAAACAAAAAATAACTTAATTTTCTGAACAATGGTTGCAAGCATAGGTCAGAGTTCTTTTGTCTGTTTGTTTAATTTTGCTTTGACAGTTTTGTGTTTTACTATTTTAAATGTGTATTTTTAAAAGGCAGAGTCTTACCCAGACACTATTGTGGATGCCAAGAAGGGCATGCCTACAGGAGCCTGATTTAGTTGTCTCCTGAGAGGCTCTGCCAGAGCCTGACAAATACAGAGGTGGATGCTTGCAGCCAACCATTGGACTGAGCATGAAGGAGCTGAAGGGGTTTGCAACCCCATAGGAAGAACAATAATATCAACTAACCAGACTTCCCAGAGCTCCTGGGGACTAAACCACCAAACAAAGAGTACATATGGAGGGACCCATGGCTCCAGCTGCATATGTAGCAGAGGATGGCCTTGTTGGGCATTAATGGGAGCAGAGGCCCTTGGTCCTGTGAAGGCTCGATGACCCAGTGTAGGGGAATGCCAGGGTGGGGAAGTGGGAGTGGGTGGGTGGGTAGGGGAGCACCCTCATAGAAGCAGGGGGAGGGGAAATAGGATCAGGGGTTTGTAGAGGGGAAACGGGGAAAGGGGATAACATTTGAAATGTAAATAAGTAAAATAGTCAAAAAAAAAAAAAAAAAGAAAAAAAAAAAAAGAAAAAGAAAAAGCAGAGTCTTGCTTTGTTGCCTAGGTTGGGCCTCAAAGTGGAGATTCTCCTGCCTCTGTGTTTCAATTGCTGAGATCATTAGTGTATGCCACCAGGCTGGTTATATTTTTACTTCAAAATAACATACAGCGCCGGGTGGTGGTGGCACACACCTTTAATCCCAGCACTTGGGAGGCAGAGGCAGGTGGATTTCTGAGTTCGAGGCCAGCCTGGTCTACAGAGGGAGTTCCAGGACAGCCAGGGCTACACAGAGAAACCCTGTCTCGAACCCCTCCCCCCCCCAAAAAAAAAAACATACAGCATTATACATATTTCTGGGCTATGGCATGTTTTTATTTTTAGTTTTTAGGATTCATTAATTTTATAAGCATGAGTATTTTTTTGCATGTATGTCTGTGCATCACATACACACAGTGCCCATGGAAGTTAAGAGGACATCAGATCCCCTTGGAACTGGAGTTACAGATGGTTGTGAGTGCCACCATGTGGGTGCTGGGAATCGAATCTAGGTCTTGGAAGAACAGCCAGTGCTTTTAGCTGCTGAGCTATTTCTACAACCCCAATTTTATTTTTATTAGGATATTTTTTGTTTATCTTTTGTCAATTGCATACACGCAGACAATGCATCTTTTAAAAAATATTTACTTCTATGTTTTTGGGTGTTTTGCCTGCATGTGTGTCTGTGTACCACTTACAGACCTGGAACCAAAGGAGACCAGCAGAGGGCATCAGATTCCCCTGGGATTGGAGTCATAAATAGTTTAGTCACTATGTGGGTGCTGGAATTGAACCAGGGTCCTCTAGAAGAGCAGTCAGTGCTCTTGATAACTGAGCCACCTCTCCAGCCTCTAAACCATGTATCTTGAATATAGGAACCCCAACTCTTCTCTTCTGTTTCCCCCAGGTACCCCATACATATCTCCTTCCCCTTCATGTTTCTCCTTTTTGTTGCTTATTGTGACCCACTGGGTCTAATTAGTTCTGCCTGTTACAATGTTAACTAATTAGTTCTGTCTGTTACAATGTTAACTAATTAGTGCTGTCTGTTACAATGTTAACTAATTAGTTCTGTCTGTTACAATGTTAACTAATTAGTTCTGTCTGTTACAATGTTAACTAATTAGTGCTGTCTGTTACAATGTTAACTAATTAGTGCTGTCTGTTACAATGTTAACTGATCTTGTTGATTGTATGCAGACAGCTATGTCATCAGCAGTAGGGTCTTACTATCTGGTTTTGCTGAGCAATGGCAATAGTTGTGTTCTTTTGGGGACTTTTAAGTCTATCTGACCAATAACTCATAAGAAGCTATCCAACACCTGGAACTGAGATAATCGTTTAATAACTTGTGTCTTATGAGGGAAGTAAGTATTGTACATGCAAAGGTATCCATGTTCTAACTCTTAAAAATTATCTATCTATCTATCTATCTATCTATCTATCTATCTATCTATCTATCTATCAGCTTACAAAGTAGTGTGTTTCCATAAGGGACCCCGTTCAGCCCTCATCTACTTCTCTCCCATTTTACCCAGCCCTTAGCCTCATTTAAATCTTTAATCCCTCTCACCCCTTAATACACCCTCCCCTCCACGGATCCTTTCTTTCTGAGATCCCAAGTTAAACATATAAATCTAAAAATTCAAAGCCAGAATCTGTATATGAGAGACACTATGTGGCGTTTGTCTTTCTGAGCCTGGGTTGCCTTACTTAGTTTGATACATTTCCCTTCTATACCTTCAGTGAGATTTTTAAAATTGTTTACGAGGTTTCGTGTGTGCTCGGGCACACAAGCGTGTGGGTGCTAGATGACAGTTTTGTGGAGTTGGTCTTCTCTTTCTGCTTTCTCGGGGTTTCTAGGGATGGAACGCAGCTCGCTGGACGTATGAGGCAGTCACTTTTACACACCAAGTAATATTTTGATGCTGTGTAATGTAAGTTTGATACTATAGAGCACCAGAACGTAAGTAGGAGTACTTAAATGCATTTACATTTTATTTATTTATCTTTATGTGTATGGGTGTTTTGTTTGCAAGTATGTCTGTCAATCACAAGCATGGCTAGGCCCTTGGAGGCCTGAAGAGGGTGTTGAATCCCCAGGAATTACAATTACGATGTGCTGCTGGGGACTGAACCTGAGTCCCCTGCAAGAGCAGCAGGTGGTCTTAATGGCTTCATGGCTGAACACCTCTCCAGGCTTGCTTTCTATCTGTCTGTCTGTCTGTCTGTCTGTCTCCCTCCCTCCCTCCCTCCCTGCCCCCTCCCTCCCTCCCTTCCTTCCTTCCTTCCTTCCTTCCTTCCTTCCTTCCTTCCTGGTTCTTGGTGGCAGCCCAGGCCAGGACCCTACCATGGTCCGAGGTGGCATTACTGTCTACACACATCAGGGTGCTCCTTACTACCCTCTAGTCTCCAGTTCTGCCCATCTTTATAGTATCCACATCCTTCTGTTTCTGTTTCTCTTCCATTTCTCCATCACTTACTTGCTGCTTTTAGTGGTGACTGGGGTCTCTGAGTGTCTGGGGTCATCTCAGGAGTGGTCTCAGGAGGGCTATGCCCCATTCATGCAGTGTGGCATCTTGGGCATGGTTGGGCCTGCACAGGGCCAGGCTGGTGGTCATGTCAGGCTTGATCTTCACCCCAGCCTTGCAGCCTCAGGCTGAGGTTATCTCAGGGCACTCCCTGTCCTAGAAGCCAGGGGTCATCCTGGGTGTGGTCTGTCCACTAGGGCCTTTAAAGCACCAGACTGGTGGTCTTTTGGGGCTCACTCCTTGCCTGGGCTGTGTGGCTAGTCTTCCTGTATCAGCTTCCTGTGTGCTAAGACTATAGGCCTGGGCTGCTGTGTTCCTTGATATTTTTAAATTAACTTAAAGTTATTACACTGAGATTTAAAAACAAAACAAACTAACAGTTAGATGCAGTGGTACATGTCTTTAATCCCAGTACTCAGGAGGCAGAGTTCTAGGCCCAGCAAGGGTTACACAGGGAGAACCTGTTTCAAAATAAAACAAGAACCATACAAACAACAACAAAACAAACAACAGAAAAGGAATTAACGTGTGCCTCCTAATATTCTGGGTATGCCCAGCAGAAATAAAAATGATTGAGAAAGAGTATCTGTAGGGACCTTGGGAGCAGTCCAGTGGAAATGGAGGTTGTCTGAGGGGAAGAAGGCAGCAAGACCCCTTCTGCACACTCAGCATGAAGAGAATATTGGGAGCCAGAATGAGTGGGGCTTTTTGTTTTTTGTTTGTTTGTTTTGCCTGTTGTATATAAGTCTACCACCTGAACAAGAGCTTTTGCAGAAGGGTTTATTCAAGAGACAGCCAACATAAAGAGGTCTTAAGACTCGAATCTTCCTAAGGGTACGGTTGAGCGGGTATTTATGAGATAAAGAAACAAGACGGGAGGTGGTGAGTGTGGAGAGATGGCTCAGTGGTTAAGAGCACTGGTTGCTCTTCCAGAGATCCTGAGTTCAATTCCTAGCAACCATGTGGTGGCTCATAACCATCTGTGAAGGGATCCTATGCCCTCTCTCTTCTGGTGTGTCTGAAGACAGCTACTGTGTACTCATATAAAATAAGTTAATGAATGAATGAGTGAATAAATAAATCTTTAGAAAGGAAAGAAAGAAAAAAAAGAGGATGGTCATAGAGCATTCTACACAGAAGCTATGTAATCTTAAAAGGAACATTGGGTCTTCGGGTCTGGGCCTGAGCACTGAGCAGATCCCGGGCGGCAGCTCTGTCCCCACTCTCACAGAACCCAGAGGAATCGAGCCTCCCAGGAGCTCTAACCTGGGCAGTATCTTGTTGAGGCCCTCTCCACTCCGCGCTTGGCGGCCACTGTATCCCGGCCCAAGCTGCCGCTCCAGTCCTCAGGTCGGGGTTCAGCAAGAGAGAGAGAGTGAGGACGGACTCGAAGAATGGAGACCAGAGTGTGTTTCAATCCCGTTTATTCTTCAGTCTCTCTTCCTAGTCCAAGTCCCAAGTCTAGCTGTACTCTCTAAAGAGTCTCCCTAAAGAGTATATTTCCTCTAAGTGTCTGATTCTCTCATCTTTCTTCTGTCTGCCTCTCGCCTTTATATGTCTCACTTCTAAGCCATGCCTTTTGGTCACACCTTTTATCATGCCCTTAGGTCTTGTCTCTAAATCTGATCTCTACACTTCTAAGTCACACTCTTAAGTTACACACCTTTAATCTCACACACCTTTAATCTCATGCACCCAAGGTATCTAAACCAAGATTATCGGAGTGTGTTCAGCTGTTGTAGGCTATTGTAATCCAAGTCTCATGTCAGGGTATATGGCTCAAGATGGCTGCAAAGCTGATAGCCGCTTTCTGCTAAAAGTTGGCTCCCAACAGTATCTTAGGTAAGGAGAAAGCAACACTGGCCCCAAACAGGGAGCAACTGGGACCCACTGGGACACAGGAATTTACTCCTGGCCTGGAGCACTGTTTCCTTCCTGTCTGCACCTGAGCACTGAGCAGATCTTGGGCCCCAGCTCTAACCCCAGTAGTAACACCCACCCCACACAGTTCTGATACAACCAAAATAATAGGAAAGACAGGCTCCAGTCAGAGACAGGGCAGGTAGCACTAAGGAGATTCAGATGGCGAAAGGCAAGCGCAAGAACATAAGCATCAGCAACCCAGGGTACTTGGCATCATTAGAACCTAGTTCTCCCACACAAGAAAGTCCTGAATTCCCCATATCACTAGGAAAGCAAGATTCAGATTTAAAATCACTCCTAATGATGATGATAGAGGACTCTAAGAAGGACATAAATAACACTCTCAAAGAATTTGAGAAGAACACAGGTAAACAGGTAGAAGCCCTTAAAGAGGAAACACAAAAATCCCTTAAAGAATTACAAGAGAACACAACCAAACAGGTGAAGAAATTGAACAAAATTATCCAGGGCGTAAAAATGGAGATAGAAACAATAAAGAAATCACAAGCCTGGCAGTGGTGGCGCACGCCTTTAATCCCAGCACTTGGGAGGCAGAGGCAGGCAGATTTCTGAGTTTGAGGCCAGCCTGGTCTACAGAGTGAGTTCCAGGACAAACAGGGCTATACAGAGAAACCCTGTCTCGAAAAACCAAAAAAAAAGAAATCACAAAGGGAGACTACCCTGGAGATAGAAAACCTAGGAAAGAAATCAGGAGTCATAGATCACCAACAGAATACAAGAGATAGAAAAGAGAATCTCAGATGCAGAAGATACCATAGAAAATATTGACACAACTCTCAAAGAAAACGCAACATGCAAAAAGTTCTTAACACAAAGCATCCAGGAAATCCAGGACACAATGAGAAGACCAAACCTAAGGATAATAGGAATAGATGAGAGTGAAGATTTCCAACTTAAAGAGCCAATAAATATCTTCAACAAAATTATAGAAGAAAATTTCCCTAACCTAAAGAACAAGATGCCCATAAACATACAAGAAGCCTATAGAACGCCAAATAGGTTAGACCAGAAAAGAAATACCTCCCGTCACATAATAATCAAAACAGCAAGTGCACAAAACAAAGAAAGAATATTAAATGCAGTAAATGGAAAAAGGTCAAGTAACATATAAAGGCAAACCTATCAGAATTACACCAGACTTCTCACCAGATACTATAAAAGCTAGAAGATGCTGGACAGATGTCATACAGACCCTAAGAGATCACAAATGCCAGCCCAGGCTACTATACCCAGCAAAACTCTCAATCACCATAGATGGAAAAACCAAAACCAAGTTTACACAATATCTTTCCACAAACCCAGCATTACAAAGGATAATAGTGGGAAAGCTCCAATACAAGGAGGGAAATTATACCCTAGAAAGAGCAAGAAAGTAATCCTCTTCCAACAAATTCAAAAGAAGATAGCCATACAAAGATAATTTCACCTCTAATAACAAAAATAACAGAAACCAACAACCACTGTTCCTTAATATCTCTTAACATCAATGGACTCAATTTCCCAATTAAAAGACTTAGGTTAATTAACTGGATACATAAACAGGACCCAGCATTTTGCTGCATATAGGAAACCCACCTCAGTGCAAAGACAGACTCTACCTTAGAGTAAAAGGCTGGAAAACAAAATTTCAAGCAAATGGTCCTAAGAAACAAGCTGAAGTAGCCATTCTAAAATCTTCAGCCCAAGAACACAAAGGGAGGGACTCATGGCTCCACCTGTATAGGTAGTTGAGGGTGGACTTGCCAGGCATCAGTGGAAGTGGATGGCCTTGGTGCCTGAAAGTTTGGATTCCCTAGTATTGGGGAATTCAAGAGCAGGGAGGTGGGAATGGGAGATTGGTGTGAGCACACCCTCATAGAAACTCCCAGAATTATATGGATTAGACATGACAGAGGCAGGCCACCAGAGGACTAGATTCCAGAATTCAAACAAAAAGTTATCTTGATACTAAAATTTCTTTTAAGAATTGTATATTGCAGAATACACAGCCTTGGTATCTACTCATCAAGCAAGCTGAGCAGACCTGCTCGAACCGCCGATATCCTGGAATTCCAGCTAGATGCAGTGAAGACACAGTGTCAAAGGCTTATCAATTTACTCTTCCCCCTGCCCCTCTTCTAATATCTCAACGCTCATAGTCAGCTTAAAGAAGTCAATGAAGAGTCAGCGCCCCTATTCCCTGGGCTTGGAGACTGAGGTGGTTAATATTGGGCTGTCTTTCTAGGGAAAAGTAGTGGTTTTGTTGGAACAGGGAGGATTAGCTAGGATTTATTGCATAGCCATAACCTATTAGTAGAAATATGTATGTATAATTGTTATTAAGATGAAGTTATAATTTCTTAAATGGTACAAAATTTACATTGATTTCAAATTTAAGGTTTTCATTGGCATGAGCTTCTTATTAATATAAAAGTGAGATTAATATTGTTACTCTCATAGGCGTTGTGCCTATATAACACATTTAGGAATACAAGGCTTAGACCCAGTCCTTCTTTAACTTTTCTAACTTCTTTGAGATGGTTAGCCTATGAGTTAAGGGCCTATAGCAAATTCATGGCTCTGAGTTTATTGTTAGGGTGTTTTCTACATTTTATTTAGAAATAGCTGAGAGGAATTAACAGAGCACAGTCCAGACTGCCTTACATGGATAGTTGGTTTTCAAATCGTCAGAAGTCCACAGAATTGACGTTACGAACATTTCTGTATTAATGTTCATTTTGATTAGAGACCTGTCTGTTCCTGACAACTTCCTGTCTTGAATTCTAAGAAGAAATGGAGCATCTTTGGAGTTACTCCAGTTGTGGTGAGACAGCCTCTAAGCAAGAATTGCCTGTTTTCATCTACAGACAAATCACTGTCCAGAAAAAGACACACTTGCAGAATAGTCGACTTATATCTGCCAAGACAGAGTAATCAGCCCTTAATAACTCTGCATCACTAGGTCTGTCAGATGATCCTGGGCCAGAAGGCTGAAGATTGGATGCTCCAACGTTCTGTAGTATAGGGACTATCCAGGTGTTCAGTGGTCTCTATAAATTGGCTAAGTCTTAGAAACTATGCTTTGTGCTTCCCATAATTTCAGTTAACTCAGTCATTCTGGATTTCTGACGGGGCTGAAGACTTATAGTCTAATAGACAATCCCAGCTATTTACTTTGAGAGAAAAGATTTGAGAGGATGGTTTTCAGCTGACATTTATTCTAAAGCCAAAAAAAAAGCCAGGTTCAGAACTAAGTGTTTTAGTTAGGAGAGATGACAGAGGTTCTGGTTAGTCAACAAAATGACGGACTGGGTATTAGGTCTATCTTGCACCTTACTGACACAAATTGGTATAGTTATGCTTTAATTGTATTTTAAGAGAAAAGTTTTATTTTAACAGGAAGGGTGATATGTAGGAGGAGCTAAGGTGGGAGGAGTAAGGAGAGGAAAAGGAGTAAGGAGAGGAGGAGCTAGGTGACGAGAGAGGGGAGGGGGGAAACATGGAGGCAGGCAGATGTTCGTGTGTCTCTGCCAGTCAAAGATAGTTGATATATCTAGGTTGGGTATTGGGTTACACTTCTGATTATATGGGCATCTTGTTATTGAGCATTACCAAACTTATAAAGCCTTTGATTAACATTAAAAAATTGTATAAAAGCAGAAAGGTAAAGGGGGGATGGAATAGGGATTTTCTAGGGAGGGGAAATGGGGAAAGGGGATGGCATCTGAAATGTAAATAAAATATCTCCCCCCCCCCCCCCCCCCCCCCCCCCCCCCCCCCCCCCGCCAAAGGAACCTCAGGTAGAGGCTTTCCCACCAATTGCCACTGGGTGGCAGCATTGTTATTTGTTTCTGTTGAGATTTCATCCACAGAATTAACAAAATCTCTCTACCTCAAACCTTAGCTGTCGGACTGTACAGCCCTCTAACCCGCTGGAAGTTATTTCCCCTTCCAGCCTTACGCTGTCAGACGGCACCACTCTTTTTTTTTTTTTTTTTTTAAAGATTTATTTGTTTATTTTATGTATGTGAGTACACTGTCACTGTCTTCAGACACCAGACACTGTCTTCAGACACACCAGAAGAGGGCATCAGATCCATTACAGATGGTTGTGAGCCACCATGTGGTTGCTGGGAATTGAGAATTGAACTCAGGACCTCTGGAAGAGCAGTCAGTGCTCTTAACCACTGAGCCATCCCTCCAGCCCGGCACCACTCTTTTTAAGAGCTAATATCTAGCAAGTCCCAGGCTATTTCTCCAAACTCAGCAGACCGAGATACCAATTGTTTAGGATTTTTTTTTTTAGTTCAGTTTCTAGCACTATTTTGCGTGTTTTTAGCAGATAAAAGAGTAATTTATTTTGGGAAATATGGCTTTTAAAATCTTTATTCTATTCTCTTATGTTGCTTAAAAATTATTAATATTTTGGAGGTGATGGGAAGGAGATCCGTTACATTGCCTAGGTCAGTCTCAGACTTGCATCCAGTTCCTAAACCTGACATTTCAAGAGTGGGCCACCATGTCAAGTTAGACTTTCTTTCATTTATTCTATTAGTCTGCAAATAATTAATGAATAAATGTGTAACACTTATATTTGTATGACACCTAGACTCAATAAGGCATACCCAGAATACAGACTGGTAAACCATTGTTTCTGGGTGTGTGTGCATATGAGGTTGTTTAAAGGAGATGTTGGTGAATGAGCTGCTAATCTGAATGGGAGGGTCCGCCTTCTCTGTGGGCAGGCACCATCCAATCAGCTAGGGAACCAGAAAGAACAAACAAGGCAGAAGAAAGGTGATTTCCTCTTTCCTAAACCTGGGACACTATAATTCTGTCCTCAAGGGCAGAGTGAATGACTCCCAGCAATCTAGGACTCAACCTGTGTCTCGCTGAATCCTTTGGCCTTACTCTGAGGGTTATGTGATCAATTTCACTGGATCTGAAGACCTGGACTTGGACTGAGACCTCAGTTACAGACAGCCTGTCGTGAGACTTCTCAGCCTCTCCAATTATGTGAGCCAACACCCCCAGTAATTCCTTTTCATATATCTATATCTGTTTAGCCTGTAGGTTCTGCCTCTCTGGCTAATACTAACACAATCTATATTGGGTATAAAGATAGGCTCTAGGGGGAAAAATTAAGGACATGGTTTCTGCTCCCAAAGGCAGGGAATTTTCAGAAGGAACAATAAGTACAAACAATGGTAATAAAATGTTATACGTGCAGCTAGAAATTGTGAAACCTCTGTTAAATTTATGTGTATGGATTTGTGTGTCTGCCATATGCTTGGGTATCTACAGAGGCCTGAAGAGGTCATCAGATCCTCTTGAACTCAACTTGCAGGCAGGTGTGAGCTGCTGTGTGTGTGTGTGTGTGTGTGTGTGTGTGTGTGTGTGTGTGTGTGCTGGGGTCCTCTGGGAGAGGAACAAGTGCTCCTAACCCCTTAGCTATGTTCCCAGCCCTCTATGGCCTCAGCTCCTTAAGATAATAATGAGACACAGAAGTGTAAAGGGCACAGTGTGTTCGGGAATCTGCCAGTAGCTCTCCATATAAATAGTTCAGCTGAGAAGCTGGTCTAAAGGGCATCATGGGGCAAGCACTGTGTGATAAGCTGAGGGCCGGGATGGTAAATGGGATTCATCCTTCACTTTTATGCAGCTTCATCAGAATGAAATGAAGATGCCAACCGTGGCAATATTTGATGAGAATTTTTTTGGGGGTGGTGGTGAAAATACTATGGAAGTGAGCAAGATCTTTGAAGACTTGAAGTACTTGTGTGCTTGTTGATTTCCTCTTATGTAAGATAAGAAGGAGAAGATAGGAGAATTCCTTACTGACTCAGGATCGTAATACCTAGATGCTTCAAGGACACATTTCAGCTTAAATTTGATAGTATTACACGTATTAAAAAACTACAGCAAAGTAGCAGACCTTACTTATAAAGACTGAGTTTGTTTAACGGGAACGTTTCTAAACCCCACAAGACTGTTTCCTTTGAGGTCAAAGCAAGGGACGGCCTTGAAAGCAAACAAAGCTTTCGGCACAGAACATCGCAAGTGGTCATTAAGCTATGTCAAGGGGTTGGGTATAGAAAATCGAAAGTTTTAAAGTTTACTTATGAATTAACCTCCTAGGCTTTTACTGTCTTCTTGTGTACATTTTGTTATTATCCATAGTTCTACATATGCTTTGAATACAGTCCTCTCCCAACAGGCTGCATAAAACAAAGGGTTATCAGACTTAAACCAAGATATAGTATCAAAATGTACTCTTTCATAGAAATTTGGATTTATCTGAAGACGGTGAGGGGCGATGCTATTTTCTCACTGTGTCACTGTCTCTGCCTCCAACTCGTGATCCCCCAGCCTCCCGGGGGTCTAGGATGGCGCACATCACTCTACTGCTGGGTTGAATCAGTCCCCAGTGGCATAACCAGAATTGTGTTTTGGGAAATTTTTAGAGCCACAGGCCGGCAGGTGGGAGGGGAGAAATCAGCTGGCAGTTTTAGATGCTGTGTCTGGAAGTAGATGAGGAATACTCACAACCTGGGTTACTGAAGCGGGGAGGGTGGGATAGCTCTGATAACTTAAGGAGGCAGAGATATTAATGTCTATGTGTGGGGGAGGAGGAAAGAGATTAAAATAATGACAACATCGTGGACTCTGGCCACTGGGTAGAAGGGGATTTTCTTGAACCTTTGTTAGTGCTGATAAGTGTGTTAAATATTTATTGACTAGATGTAGTTTGGGAATGCATGAATGAGAGGAAGGACAGACAGCCACAAATCGTGATGGTTTCAATTTCGAACAGGTTGAGTTCAAGGTCTCACTGCATTTGAACGTCTTTCCCTGTCCTTACACAGTGTGCAGCGATGCAAAGCATTACTGTGCACTGCATTTTGGGCACACTGTATGCTTACTATCTGTTCTCTGTATTAATTCTATGGATTCCAGGGCTGGGTATGCAGCTCCGTGGTAGTACGCAGCGTGTGTGAGGTCTCCCGTTAGAGCCCAGCACTTAGACAGACAACCCCCCAGAAAGCAAAGACTTACGTCCTGAGAGTTCAAATAGCACGTCTACTTTATGAGCCTCTGATGATTTTAGTAGCTCGTTCAGGGCCTCCTTGTAAAGCGAGGGCTCTAAGTTTACAGATATTAGATGGACCCAGGTGGTAGGTGTTCAACAGGCAGCTGGAGATCAGAGGCTAGATGCCAGGAGAGAGATCTGAGCTGAAATCAGAGCTTTGGGGTCACTTGAATTGAGGTCAGGATGACGACTGAGATCACCAGATAAGAACGTGTATAGGAGAAGAGAAAGAGGAGCAGGATAGTTCTGTTAAAGATAGTCATGTAAAAACAGCAGAGGAAGACAAGCCAGTAAGGGCCAGAGAAATGGATGAATAGGAAAGCCAAGAATGATTTCACAGGAGCCAAGAGAGAAGAGAGCCATGACGTGCGCATCGGTTAGGGTGGGAAGTCACTAGTGATCTTTGCTAGATCTGTTTTATGGATTTTATGGTTGGGACAGAAAGCTTGTAAAGTGAGCTATGAAATCAGCAAGCAGACCTGTTACCTGTTTCCTGGTTTTTCTAACTATTCTGTGCCATATTACCAGTGTGTGTGTGTCTGTGTTTATGTGTGTTTGTGTATGCCTGTATGTGTGTCTGTATGTGTGTGTGTCTCTGTGTATGCCTGTGTGTGTGTCTGTATGTGTATGTGTGTCTGTATGTGTGTGTGTGTGACTGTGTGTCTGTGTGTGTGTCTGTGTGTGTGTTTGTATGTGTGTCTCTGTGTGTGCCTGTGTGTGTGTCTGTATGTGTGTGTCTCTGTGTATATCTGTGTGTGTGTGTGTATGTGTGTCTGTGTGTCTCTGTGTGTATATAAGACTGTGTGTGTCTGTATGTGTGTCTATGTGTCTCTGTGTGTGTGTGTATGTGTGTCTGTGTGTTTCTGTGTGTGTCTGTGTGTGTCTGTATGTGTGTGTCTGTCTCTTTGTGTGTGTCTGTGTCTCTTTGTGTGCCTGTGTGTGTCTCTGTATGTGTGTGTCTCTGTGTGCGTGTCTGTCTGTTTGTCTATCTGTGTGTCTGTATGCGTCTGTTGGCCAGGTACACATCGTGATATGTGTGGGGGGATCTAGAAGACTTGCCCTCCATAGATACTCTAAGGAATGATCAGTAAAAGGAAGTCATCCTACCTGAGGAGCTTTGTCATTGCTCTTCTCTGTGCCAGGCCTCACAGAGGAGACCGTGACTGCTCACTCACTGAGTGCAATGGGTCCAACTGGATTATGGATCACAGAGTGTCCAGGGCATGCCCACATCCCTGGAAATACATCCATAGTCATTGACTTAGTCAGGGTTTCTATTCCTGCACAAACATCATGACCAAGAAGCAAGTCGAGGAGGAAAGGGTTTATCCAGCTTACACTTCCACACTGCTGTTCATCACCAAAGGAAGTCAGGACTGGAACTCAAGCAGGTCAGGAAGCAGGAGCTGATGCAGAGGCCATGGAGCAATGTTACTTACTGGCTCGCTTCCCCTGCTTTGCTCAGCTTGCTTTCTTATACCAGGACTACCAGCCTAGGGATGGCACCACCCACAAGGGGCTCTCCCCACCTTGATCACTAACTGAGAAAATGCCTTACAGCTGGATCTCATGGAGGCCTTTCCTCAAGGGAGGTTCCTTTCTCTGTGATAACTCCAGCTTGTGTCAAGTTGACACACAAAACAAGACAGTACAGCCATCAAGTGCCAATAGATCCTCAGATGGGGGGGGGACTTTGGGACTCCTTCCTTGAAAATATTTACTGTTAATCTTTCTCCCATTGTTCCCCAACTAGGCCACCTTTGAAGAAGGATACTCAGTTGAAGAATTGCCTCAATTAGGTTGTAGATTGACATGTCCATATGTATGCATGTGTATGTGTGTGCATTAAAGACTTTGTTTATTGTTGTATATCTGTGTGTACGTCTGAGTGTATGAACATATGGATAACTGCATATGTGTTGGTGGCTGTGGAGGTTCAAAGAAGATACTAGAGCCTCTGAAACTGGAGTTACAAGTGATTGTGAGCTGTCCTGCCAATGCTGGGAATTGAACCGGATCCCCTGGAAGTGCTCTCAGTGCTGGGCTTCCTCATCAGCTCCCTGTTCTTTATTTTTATTTTTTTATTTTTGATACTTGTGTATAAGAATCAGAAGAAGCAGGGGCTGGAGAGATGGCTCAGAGTTTAAGAGCGCTGGCTGTTCTCCTATAGGTTCTGAGTTCAATTCCCAGTAACCGCATGGTGACACACAACCATCTGTAATGGGGTCCGGTGCCCTCTTCTGGTGTGTCTGAAGACAGTGACAGTGTACTCACATACATAAAATAAAAATAAGTAAATCTTAAAAAAAAGAATTACCAGAAGCAATTTGCTTTCAGCTGTGCCCTAGTTTGGTTTCTGTTGCTGTGATAAACACTGACAAAAAGAAACGTGGGAAGGAAAGGGTATATTCTATCTTACAGCTTAGAGTCCGTCATCCAGGGAAGCCAGGTGAGAAGCTCGAGCAGAGACTGCAAGTGAATGCTGTTTTCTGGCTTGTTCTCTATGACTTGCTCAGCCTGCTTTCTTATAGAACCCAGGACCACCAACCCAGGGGTACCAACACTCACAATGGACCTGGGTCCTCCCCATCAGTTACTAAACATGAAAATGTCTCCCAGACATGCCAATAGGTCAGTATGAAGGAGAAAATTCTCCAATCGAGGATCCTTTTTCCCAGGTAACTCTAGTTTGTGACAAGATGACAAAGACCAACCATCACAGATGGCAAGGCTATCACATGATGTCTTTGCTATGTCTCATAGGGATGCCAGTTCTCCAGCCCTGTGTAATAACAGTTTGTAGGATCTTAATCACCCATGTCTTCTACAAGGTCTCACACTGGTCCAAGTGAGCAAGAGTCAGCAACCACTCTGGAGATGTTGATAAAACATTTATATATCAGAGGATTGGAAATAAATGTAACCAAAACCCAAGGGCTTTCTACCTTAGTAAAATTCCTAGGAGTCCAGTCATGTGGGGCATGAAGAGAAAGTCCTTCTAAGGTGCAGGATAAGTTATTCCACCTGGCCTCTCCTACCTCCAAGAAAGCAGCTTAGTGGACCTATTTGGATTTCGTAGGCAGCACATTCCTCACTTGGGTATGTTACCCTGACTTGTATACCAAGTGATCCAAAATGCTCTAGTTGTGAATGGGGCCTGAACAGGAGAAAGCTTTCAACAGGTCCAGGCCGCTGTGCCGATCTCAGCACAAGATTCAGCAGACTCAATGGTATCAGTGTCGGTGTTAGTGTCAGATGCTACTTGGAGCCTTTGACAGCTCATAGTTCCTCATAGCTGAAGCGAGACTTGGGAATTTTGAGCAAGGATCTGATGTCTTATGCAGACAGCTATTCTCCTTAATTAACTAATTAATTTGAGACAGGGTTTCTCTGTGTAGCCCTGGCTGTCCTGGAACTTGTTCTGTAGAGCAGGTTGGCCTTCAACTCAGAGCAGGATTAACACACCTAGCAACTATTCTCCTTTTGAGGGGCAGCTTTCTTGGTTGGTCTGCTCTTGGGCCTTAATAGACATTGGACATTTGATAATAGGCCACCAAGCTACCATGCGACCTGAGCTGCCCAGTGTGGACTGGGTGTTGTCCAACATACCCAGCTGGAGAGTTGGATGTGAACAGCAACAATCCATCATCAAATGCATGTGGTATATGTGTGACTGGGCCCGGGGCACAGGTCAGTTACATGAAGAAGTTGCCCAAATGCACATGAGTCTTGCACATGTTATAATGTCACCTGCCTCAAACATACACCCTTGGCTTCCTGGGGTGTGTCCTGTGATTGATTGACTGAGGAAGAGGATTCAAGGGGTGTGGCCTGTGACTGAGCAAGAGAGGCTGCTAAGACCTACTTTGTGGGTACCTCTGCACACTATGCAAGCATCACCCAGAAGTGGACAGTTACAGTATTACAGTTCCTTTCTGAGACAATCCTCAAGGACACCAGGGAAGGTAGATCTTCAAAGTGTGGGCAGAACTTGGGGCAGTACATATGGTTGTGCACTTTGCTTTGAAGGAAAAATGGCCAAATGTGCAATTATATACCGATTCATGGGTTGTAGCCAATGGTATGGCTAAATGTCTAAGTGGCATGCGGGAGGAGCATGATTGGAGAATTGATGGGAAAGGCATTTGGAGAAATATGTGGATAGATCTGGAGGGCAGAGGGTTCTTGAGGGCATCTCTTGGTGTTATCACATCCTGTAATTAAAGTCAGTGGAAAACTACACACCATCATCCAGGAAGGATAATAAACATTTCAGGAAAGAAGATACACATTCCCCCTTCAGGTAAAGGACTAGGACCTGCAGAGGTTCTTGCAGAGTAGAAGAAACCCACACAGAATGTCATAAACACCAATTAAGGCCACACGACCCATCACATAAATGAGACGTGCCACTACTGTGAACACTTCTGTTTTTCTAAAAATACTACATTTCCAGAAACTCACAGCTGGTCACAGTGCAGAAAAAAAATTGTGTCTGTGGAGTTCTCAGGCATAAATGAGACATCTGTGTCCCACCTCCTTGCCTAAGAGGAAGGGAATGTCTTGGAAGAGGAGGCTGACAGGTTGTGGGAGCAAGAGCTGGCGAAATTGCCAACCAAACAGTGCCATCTGGGCATGACAGGACCGTTGCACTTGTGAGCTTACCACTTCTGTGGTTGCCTGCACAAGACACACACAGACTCATGGCTATCAATATTCAGCATAGAGTCATAGAGGGGTGTTGTAGTAATTATTTAAAAATGGCCGCTGGAGAAGCCAACTAAGCTGTGGCAGCCACATGCGCGCCGCAGCTAGAAATGTCCAGCCAGAGACACCAGCCCTGCAACCCACAAGACGCCAGCGTGGGAGATGAGTCTGCCAATCTTCCACACTGTCTCTGCAAGGCTGGGCAGTGCCCGGATCATCCTGCCAATGACATGGGCTCAGTACAGATGAGACTCTAATGCTTAGGCTATCCAAAGGCTTATATATTTAGTAATGATCAATAACAAGATGCCCATACAATCAGAGGTGTAACCCAATACCCAACCTAGATATACCAACTACCTTTGACTGCTACAGACAAACGAACATCAGCCTCCATGTCCCCCTCTCTTGTTCTCCTCTCTCTCCTAGCTCCTCCTCTTCCTTCTCCTCCTCCTTCCTTACTCCTCCTCTTCCTCTCCTTATTCCACCCACCTCCCCACCTTAGCTTCTCCTACAGGGGGGCCCACGAGCCCCCACCCCTAGTTGAGGAGCTACTGATATTTGATGGCTGTTGATGGAGAGAGCAACTTTCTTTAGGCTGTGTTGACTGTCCTCCAGTGAGCAGCTCTACACTGTACATACATGGCCGGCACTAATTGGATTTGGGGGTTATTTAAAAAGGGAGGTGCTGGAGAGAGAGAGAGAGAGAGAGAGAGAGAGAGAGAGAGAGAGAGAGAGAGAGAGAGAGATATGTCCGAGTAGTTAAGAGTTTAAGAGTGTTAGCTACTCTCTAAAGGACCTGGGTTCAATTCCCTATACCCACATGGCTGTAACTCCAGTTACAGGGCATTTGATACCCTTGTCTGACATTTGCAGGCACCAAGCACACACACACACACACACACACACTATGTATATATGTATATATGTGTATATATGTCTATATGTATATACATACACACACACTATATGTATATATGTATATATATATATGCATATGTATATATGTGTATATATGTATATACACACACACACACACACACACACACACACACACACACACACATATATATATATATATATATATATATATATATATATATATATATACAGACATAAAGTGGGAGGAGGGCCAGGAGGTAGGGAGGCTCTGGGGGAGGAGTTAGGGGGAGAGGTGAGGTGTGAATTTGACCAGAACACATAGCATGCATGTATGAAATTCTCAAAGAACTAATGGCAATATCATTTTGAAAAGAACAGCAGCCAAGTGTGGTGATGCACATGTTTAATCCCGGCACTTTGGAGGCAGAGAGGCAGGCAGATCTCTGTGAGTTCAAAGCCAGCCTGATCTATATAATGAGTTCTAGGACAGCCAGAGATACATAGTGAAACTTTGTTTCAAGAAACTATAAACCAAAACCAAACAAAAAACCCCCAAACCCAAATAGTGCATTTCTAGTTCTGTATAAGATATGTGGAATCCTGACAGTGTTGTCTTCATTTGGAAACTAGGCATGAAATGAGGAGTGGCCAATCGGATGTCAAGCTGACCAAGGGTGGAATTTTGGTAGTTAATCTTTCAGGTTGTCAACTTGATCCAATCTGGAAACTAAGAAAAATGCCTCTAGGCTGGTCTGTTAGGGATTAGCAGGGGAAGGAAGCCCCTCCCTCAGAGCGAGTGGCACCTTCTGGTAAAGGCCTAGACCCAAATTTGAGGGAGAAACTGTTGGCTACCCCTCCCTGCTAACTTGGAACTCTGTTCTCTTGGCCAGCATAGACTGAAGACCTGAGGGTTTCCAGGACAAACTGAGATTGCTGAGGTGTTGGCACTGAGTCTGTCTAGTGTGCTGTCATCACAGACAGTGAGTATTGTGTAAGCCAATCCAAACATCTCCTTTGTAATATATTATCAATCTACTGATTCTTTTCCTTTAGAGAACCCTAGTACGTGTGTGTATATAATGTAGAGTGAACAAATCCCCCTCCATTCACCTCTTTACCCCTCTCCCATGGAACCCCTTCCCCTAACAAGCTCTCTCTCCTATGTCTCGTCTTTTCTGGGTGAGGGACCTTCTGAGTGCTATTAGGGTGCTTGCACTAGCATGGGTTGGGGGTTATTGACTGTATCATGGGCAACTGGTGCAGGGACCCCATTGGTTTTCACACTAAGACTGAATAGACTGAGTTTGTTAATTTGCTGTTTTCTGTTGTTTGGGGGCAGTGTCTTGATTTGTAACCCTGGTTATCTTTGAATTTGTTGCAATCCTTCTGCCTTAGTTTGTCTTGTGCACGGATTATAGGCAGTATGCTATCACACCTGGCTCAAATGGACTGTTCTGGTGGTTGTATGTTAGCGCCTCACGGTTTCCAAATGTCTGACACAGAGTAAATGTTTGTTGAACGAAAATGATGTTTGAACTGACTCTCATAATACATAATACAGCCTGGCCATGGTGGCGCACGCCTTTAATCCCAGCACTTGGGAGGCAGAGGCAGGCGGATTTCTGAGTTCGAGGCCAGCCTGGTCTACAGAGTGAGTTCCAGGACAGCCAGGGCTACACAGAGAAACCCTGTCTTGAAAAACAGAAAAAACAAAAAAAACAAAACAAAAAAAACCCCAAAAAACATAATACATAAAATATAATATATAATATACAATAGACAATATATAATATAATTAATATGTAATTAATATATCACATATCATATAACACATAACACATAATATATAATATATTATGATATATGATATAATGTGATATATAATATAATATTAAATATGATATATAGATAGTTGATATGTGATATATGATAATATGTATTATTTTCTAAGTGGATAAGGGTCAGAGAGAAAAAGAAATATGTACTGAAGAAAATGTAGATGTAATGCAAAAGACTGGCTATACAGTGTCTTTTGTGCCAGTCAGGAGGGAGGCTGAGAACCATTTGAGCAAGGTGTTCAAGGCCAGCCTGGGCAACACAGTAATGTCGTTGAAACACCAGAAAAATTTGACCTCTGGGGCATACTGGAAACTGCCTGCTAGGGTTCAAGAGTAAGCTATAAGAAAGAGTATGGTAAACCCAGATGTGGTAGAGCATGTCTTCAACACTAGTACTCAGGAGGCAGAGGCAGGCAGTTCTCTGAAGCTAGCCTGATCTACATAGTGAGTTCCAGGCCAGCCAGGGCTATATAGCAAGACCCTGTCTTAAAAAAAATAAAAAGAGAAAAGAGAACAAACTAAGAGAAAGGAGGTTAGGTGTTGGCAAAGCCTTCATGACCAACAAGGATTCTGAATTGTGTAGATTCTCGTCTTGCAGCCGTTGTGGGGGAGGTCTCAGTAGGTGGTTGTCTCATTACCTCTGCCCTTATCTTTGACCTTCAGGCATAGTGACTGCATTGTCCAACCAACACTTAAAGACCAACCAAAGATGGTGAGCAGAAATATAGAGACAGGCAACCGTGAACACTAACCTCTCCTTTTCTTTTTAAAATTGTTTTGTAGTTAGCCTGTAAAGCAACTATGGGTTATCATGGGCTACTGCATAGCATTTGCATTTTGATGCACATATCATTACACTTCATTATTTGTCCCCCCCACTTTTTTTTATTGCTTCTCCCTGGTCCTCTTTCTCCCTGAAACATTTTTGCTTTCATGTCATGTGGGTTCCATTACCCTTTTAAAGACAGGTCTCATGTGACCTCAGACTTCCTATATATTAGTTGAGGTGTGTGATAAGTAGGCATGGACCAATAGTGATATCTCATGGCCAATGAAATGAATTTCAACAGTCCTTCAGGCTGGTCTATATTTACAAATTGCTTTGCTTGTATTATTTAACTAAAACTACTGAGTCTTCTGATTCCCTACCAACAAATCCCTGCCTAATGTATTCTCAATTGCCCCTGTAAGATCCTTAAGTTTTTTTAAACCTTTATTTTATGTGTATAGATGCATTGCTTGCACGTGTCTGTGCACCATGTGATACAGTACCCTCAGTGACCAGAAGAGGGAGTCAGATCCCCTGGGATTGGGTCACAAATGGTTGTGAGCTGACATGTGGGTGCTGGGAATAGAATCTGGGCTCACTGGAAGAATAACCATTGCTCTTAACTGCTGAGCCACCTCTCCAGCCTCCCCTCCCATGGTTTTTTGAGACAAAGCTAGGAATGTTTCTTTGTAACATATGTAACTTTTTTTTTTTAAGATACCATCTTGACATATGGCTGATACTCTGGCCTCCCTCTTCCTGTTACTAGAATTGTAGGCATTTGCCTCAACACCTGGCACTGTGTAACTGTGTATATAACTCCTGTTAAGATGTCTGTCACACCTTTTCTGTCTTCTCTCTGTTTCTCTTACTGACAATCAAGATCTGCTCTGGTGCAAGTGATCTTCTACTAAACCATATCCAGAGCCTTTTGTGTGACAAAATCTATTCTCTTTCTATTCAAGGACATTTCCTCATAATGTGGTTCTACCTGGTGACTCTTGTGGGACTTTACCATCTTCTGCGTTGGTATCGTGAGAGGCAGGTGGTGAGTGGTCTCCATGACAAGTATGTCTTCATCACGGGCTGTGACTCAGGCTTTGGGAACCTGCTGGCCAGACAGCTGGACAGGAGAGGAATGAGGGTGCTGGCTGCATGTCTGACAGAGAAGGGAGCGGAGCAGCTAAGGAGCAAGACATCTGAGAGGCTGGAGACAGTGATCCTTGATGTTACCAAGACAGAGAGTATTTCAGCAGCCACTCAGTGGGTGAAGGAGCGTGTTGGAGACAAAGGTACAAAGAAATATTTTCACTTTTAATTTGTTTAGGTAGGAATATGTGAAGCTGTATAATGTATACATGCCAAGAAAGCTGTATAATGTATACATGCCAAGAAACAGGGTTTAAAACATTGCTTTCTCACTTGAAAGACTATCATGACTTTTTTCTTCCTTCCTTTCTTTTCTTTTCTTTTTCTTTTCTTTTTTTTCAAGACAGGGTTTCTCTGTGTAGTCCTGGCTGTCCTGGAACTCACTCTGTAGACCAGGCTGGCCTCAAACTCAGAAATCCGCCTGCCTCTGCCTCCCAAGTGCTGGGATTAAAGGCGTGCACCACCACTGCCTGGCCTTTCCTTTCTTTTCCTTTCTTTCTCTCTTTCTTTCTTTCCTTCCTAAAATCTTCAATATGGTGATATTTATTTCTTTTTACTTAAAAAATCATTCTTCAATAATTTCCTGCAGTATATGTTTTTCTATTCTTTTCTGTCCCCCAACTCCTCCAGTCCTTCTACCAACCCAACTTCACATTCTTTTTCTCTTAAAAATAAAAACAATGTGTGTGTGGGGGAATGGGGAAAGGGGATGGCATCTGAAATGTAAATAAAATATCCAAAAAAATAAATAAAAATAAAAAAATTAAAAAAAATAAAAACAAAAGGAAAAAGCTACTTAAAACAAGGTGTCTGATCCAGGCTGCCTAACTCCACCTGAGTGCAGGCCCCGCCTGACTGTGTTGATGTACTCAGTGTCACTCACCTGGAGAAAACTGATTCCCCTCTCACAGCATTTACCATTTGGTAATAGCTTCTCAGTTAGTGGTGCCACTTTGTGTTGACTTCCTGACTTTGTGCAGGGATCTAGTCCTGCTTGAGTCTCCCCTCTTCCCCTCCTTTCCCTCATCCTCCCCTTTCTTCTCTCCCCTCTTCCCTGTCCTCCCCTCCTCTTCCCCCTCCTCCTCTTTCCCCTCCTCCCTCTCCTCTTCTTCATCTTCTCCCTCCTCCCTCTCCTCCTCCCTCTCCTCCTTCTTCCATCACTATCAATGAAGTTCAATTTGTTCTGCCCATATATTTTTACATGTGTAACCTTCCACTGGAATTTGGTCAACTTAGCAGGGGCTACACTCCCAGCAGGTACCAGTTGCCAACAATTCCTTTGCTATAGGTAGAACTTCATGCTCACCTCTTCTCTCCATGTTGGAATTTTATGTGGTAGAGCTTACACAGATCTTGTGTGTGTTGTCACAGTAGTTGTAAGTTCATATGTTCAGCCTTCCTGTTGTATCCTGAATAAGCTCTTCCCCTGTAATCACCCCCTGCCTCTGGCTTTTACACCCTTTTGCCCCCTCTTCTGTAATGACCCTTGAACCTTGAGAAGAGTGGTATGATATAGATCTCTCATTTAAGTCTCATTTTACAATCTCTTATGCTCTGTACTTTGATAAGTCATTGGGTCTCTGTGTTGATCACCATCTATGGCAAATAGAAGCACCTCTGATGAGGGCTGAGAGGCGCGTTAATCTATGGGAATACTGAGGCTGGAGAGCTGGCTCAGCAGTTAGGAGCACTCACTGCAATGCCAGAGGTCCTGAGTTCAATTCCCAGAAACCACATGGTGGCTCATAATCATCTGTAATGAGGTCTGATGCCCTCTTCTGGTGGATCTGAAGACAGCAACAGTGTATCTCTCTCTATCTATAAAACTAAATAAATCTTTAAAAAAATCTATGGGTATAATATGTCATTAGGAGTCAGTTTAAATACTATGCCTATTTAGGAGAATAATAGTTGGTTTTACCCTAGGGCCTATGACCTGTCTAGTCACAGGTTCTCAGCCCTAATAATGGTGCCAGGTAAGGTATTCATCTTGTGCTATGGGCTTTAAATCTGATCAGAAAGTGTTTGTGCCTTTATTGCACCAATGAGCATGCCTTACCAAGCCAGTTCTTCTTGTAGCTCACAGGGTTCACATCCGGGTAAGACAGATGTGTAGTTTTCTTTTACACTACAGCACTTTCCAACTGTGAAAAAGAGCCAGTAGGGATGAAGCTTCTAGGCCAGTCCAGCCAGATTTATCCATGTTCTTTTTTTTTTGTTTTTTTTTTGTTTTTTTTTTTTTTGTTTTTCGAGACAGGATTTCTCTGTGTAGCCCTGGCTGTCCTGGAGCTCACTCTGTAGACCAGGCTGGCCTCGAACTCAGAAATTCGCCTGCCTCTGCCTCCCAAGTGCTGGGATTAAAGGCGTGCGCCACCACTGCCCGGCTTGAGTTCTCCATGTTCTATGACTAAAGTTCATGGTGTCTCCAGCAATAGAGTCTTACAGTGTCAAGTTAGAATTTCTAGATGCGTGTGACCGATCAACCCTAAATTAAGGTGTTGTGAGTCTTTGTAGTATTTCATTTCCTTGGACATGTTTACATGTTACATGGAAAAATGGACTCCACATACTTATAGACAAAGTTTTAAATTTTTTTCTAAAAATTTTAATTATTTTATGTGTTATGGGTGTTTTACCTGCATGAATGTCTGTGTACTACTTGTGTGCCTGGTACCCATGGAAGCCAGAAGAAGGCATTGGATCCCCTGGGTCTACAGTAACAGAGAGTTGCACCATCCGTGCGGGTGCTGGTAATCAAATCCAGGTCCTCTGGCAGAGCAGCTAGTGCTCTTAACTGCTGCGCCATCTCGCTCCAATGTTCAAGAGGTTCTTTTTTTTTTTTTTTTTTTTTTTTTTGATGTAAGTTATTTAGATTTTATTTCTTCTTTAAGGTATGAAACAAAGGCTGCTGTTATAAGCTTGTGACTTCCCAGACCAAAAGTTTTTGTTTCATATTCTCCTCCACTAAACTTCAAACAGTACCCAAGGTTTTCATCTCTTTAGTTGTTCCTCTAAAACATTCGGCTGCTTACTTAACTTATCAAGGGCAATTTCCCCCTTATGATCGTATGTATGATGTGTGTAGGGGGGACATACATGTGCACTGGTGTGTGTGTGTGTGTGGAGATTAGAGAGTTTCCATCTTTACATGGGCTGCATGTAAACCCAGGTCATCAGGCCTGCTAGGCACACTTTACCTACCAAGCTGTATCTCATCAGAGACTTTTCTTGTGTCATTGTTATAATTATTGTCTTTGTTATTATCAGTTTTTTTTGGACACAGAGTCTCAGTAGGTAGCCCTGACTAGTCTGGAACTCCTATATAGACTAGGCTGGCCTTGAACTCACAGCATTTTTCCCTGCCTGTGTTGCCTGAGTATTCAGATAACAGGTGTGCACCTTGATGGCCAGTTTCACCATTCTTTCTTTCTTGACGCTTCCATCTAAAGTGACTTTCTTCCTAACTGAACATATTCCTTAGAGTTTATTTTTTATTTTGAAAAATATGTATGTATGTATGTATGTATGTATGTATGTATATGAATGCTCTATTTGCATGTTAAGTCTGCATGGTGGAAGAGAACATCAGATCCTATTATAGAAGGTTGTGAGCCACTATGTGGTTGCTGGGAATTGAACTCAGGACCTCTGGAAGAGAAACCAGTGCTCTTAACCTCTGAGCCATCTTTTCAGCCCTGATTCCTTAGAATTTAAAATCCAGAAGTACTGTATAAATCTCTGTCTGTCTGTCTGTCTGTCTGTCTGTCTGTCTCTCTCTCTCTCTCTCTCTCTCTCTGTCTCTCTCCCCAAGCCCCTCTAAAAATACTAAAGTTAAGTTCACAGTGATTGATAAATTTCCTTAAAATTTAAATCTGCAATCAGGGTTCTATCTATTTTCTCTGGACTATGGCATTCCATAGATTTTGGTCTGACTTATTCAATAAAACCTGTCTTAGTTAAAGTTTCTATTGCTGTGAACTTACCATGACCAAAGCAACTTGGAGAGGAAAGGGTTTATTTGGCTTACACTTCTATACCATTGTTCATCATTGGAGGAAGTCAGGACAGGAACTCAAGCAGGGAAGGAACCTGGAGGTAGGATCTGATGCAGAGGGCTGCTCACTGGCTTGCTCAGCCTGCTTTCTTATAGAATCCAGGACCACTAGCCCAGGGATACCACCACCCACAATGGGATGAACCTGCCCCATCAATAATTACTGAAGAGAGTACTCTACAGCCTGATCTAATGAAGGCATTTTCTCAGTTTAGGTTTCCTCCTTTCAGATAACTCTACTTTGTGTCAAGTTGATATAAAACTATGCAGCACAAAACCCCAAAACCAAGATCAACCCCTTTTTTCTACTGTTATATTTAGGAGCAGTCTCTCTCTCTCTCTCTCTCCCTCTCTCTCTAGTTGCAGGTCATCCTGGGCTATGGAGAGAGATCTAGTCTCGTTTTTTTGTTTGTCTTTTCTCTAGCATTTTTAGCTGTTTATTAAGGAAACTTTGTCAACATAAGTAGTTGTTGATTTTTATCAGAAATCTAAGTATTGATTTATGTCTTGTTGTTTTAGGACTCTGGGGTTTGGTTAATAATGCAGGTGTGTTACAACCATTTGCCTACATTGAGTGGTACCGACCAGAGGACTACATGTCTATCTTTCAAGTGAACCTCATTGGTTTGACCCAGGTGACTTTGAGCATGCTTTTCCTGGTGAAGAAGGCTCGGGGCAGGATTGTCAATGTCTCCAGTGTTTTGGGAAGAGTCGCATTGTTTGGAGGATTCTACAGTTGCTCCAAATATGGAGTTGAGGCATTTTCAGACGTGCTAAGGTAACTGTTAGATAAAATCCAGAGTGCCGTGTACGTCACTGCTGCAGACACTGCGCTCTGTGCTTCACACACTACCTTGTTTCCGTGCTCCCCACATCTTTTCTGTTGTTTGACACAGGTCTCACTCTGTAACCCAGTCTGGCCTGAATCTCACTATATATCTCTTGTGGCCTCAAGTGTAGGCATTCCTCCCGACTTGGCTTTCTGCAAGCTGAGATTACAAATGTGAACCACCTTAAGTCCTTTGTTGTTTTGAAACAGGGTCGTAGGTAGCCCAGGCTAGCCTCCACCTTACTTTGAGGTAGTTGAGGCTGGCCTTGAACTCCTGATCATACTGTTTTAACTTTTCAAGGGCTGGGGTTACAGGTGTGTCCTATTGTCTAGCTAAAAGAATTCTTTTTTAGGCAGGATCTTACTATGTACCCCTGGCTGGCCTCTCAACTCAAAAGAAATCTGTTGGTTTTTGCCTCGGAAGTGCTGGAATTAAAAGTGTGCACTACAATCCTGTCTGGTTCAAAAACCCTATATGTGGACATTGTTACTAGTTCATGGAAACAGACCAAAATTCAATCCCCCCCCCAATTTATCTGTAAGTCAGTATATGGCAGGATGGTGCTCTGGCCCGAGGCCTTTAGCTTCTGGAGCTTCATCATACTTAGTTCTCAAGATTCCCCTTCTGAGGAGAGGGTGGCTTTGTTTTTCTTCCTGGAAAACAGCTTGTCTGTCTCTCCAGGTGATGCCTTACTCCGTATCTTTTTACTTGATATCTTGTTTTCTTCATTATAATTTCAATTTATCATGGGACCCCTAGGTCTTGCTTGAGTCTAGCTCATTGGGTGTGTGTGTGCACGTGAGTATGTGTGCATTTGCTACTGTTGATCGGACTCTGAGCCCTGTACACACCAGGCAATCATTTGATCACCAAGGCACATATCCTTTCCTGAATTCATGCATCTTTTAAAAAAAAAAACAAATTATTTATTTCATGTATATGAGTACACTGCAGCTGTCTTCAGACACAGCAGAAGAGGGCATCGATCCCCTTACAGATGGTTGTGAGCCACCATGTGGTTGCTGGGAATTGAACCTGGATTCTCTAGAAGAGCAGCTGGTACTCTTAGCCACTGAGCTATCTCTGCAGCCCCTCAGTTCATATATCATGTGTGTCACTGAAATCACATTGTGGGACAATGTTATGTGCTTATTAGTCATCAGGCCATACTGTAAGAATTTTACATCTATTAAATCATTTCTTTTCTTGTGGTTCTTGGCCCTTACGTATTAGGTAAATGCTCAATCATTGATCTATATCTGACACCCAAATTATTTAAGATACTGCCTCACTCTACTGCAGGACTGCAGAGAGGAGGTTAAGTATTTGCCTGTGTCACATGGGCAATAGCAGACAGAGTCACCGTCTAAGAGAACCTAAGAATGGTTCTCTTCCCGTCAAGCGAGTACCCTGGTCCAATCAGCTGTGGACATAAGAACATGTGTAGTAGTCACTTGGCACAGAATATTTCTGTACAAACTCTCTTTAGCAGGGGTTGATCTTGGGAAATGAGACTTGAATATGACCTCGTGGTAGCCATTAGCTTCTTCTGGATATAGTACACTATCACAAGTAGTTTAAAGTTTATGGTGTTTTAAAACAACATGGCATCCCCTCATTGTTCTTCCAAAATCTGAAGTCAGGGTCATTGACAGAACCTCCCTCCTCTGATGGCCTGGGAAGGCTCGTCACTTGCCTCTTCCTGACTGCCTGCAGACCTTACCCACTGTGAGATTTTTGAGGTGAGGAACTCAGTCTTGACACACTCAGTTCATAATATAAGCACTTAGTACAGCACCTTCATACATATAAGCACTTAGCACAGCACCTTCATAATCAATGCTATTTCCTCTATTACTTCTTTTCCTTTCCCTTCCTGGGTACCTAATGCTTTAAAAATATTTATTTTTATTTTATGTGTATGAGCGTTTGTCTGCATGTAGGTGTGTGTGCTGTGTCTATTTCTGGTGCTTGTCCAGGTCAAGATACTATGTCAGATGCTCTGGAACTGGAGTTTGTAAGCTCTGGAACTGGCCAATTGTAAACTGCCATATGGGTGGTGGGAAACAAACCTTGGACTTCTGGAAGAGTAGTGTGTTCTCTTGTTGAAAGAGCAGTTTAGGAACTGGTGATATGGATCAGAGGGCAAAGGTGTGTGCCACCAAGTCTGATGACCTGAGTTCCATTCCTGGAACTCTTGCATGCAGAAGGGAGACAACTGACTCCTGCCAGTTGAACTCTGACCTCTAACAAGTGTGATGTGATAAACACACACACACACACACACACACACACACACACACACATACACATAGAGAAACACACACACACATACATGTACACACAAACACACTCATACACACTCATGCATGCACACACCCATATACATACATGCATATATAGATACACTCATACACACATATGCACACACATACACATGTACAAACACATACTTACATGCATATCCATGTGCACATACATGCATGCACACACAAACATACAAAGTCAAACCTAAACAAAGCAAAAGAGCAGAACAGATTAGTGGTTGGAGGAGTTGGTGTAATCATGTTCCCATTATTGCATTTAGGAATGTTTAAATTACTGTTTTTTCCTTTTTTTCCTTTTTTAAAATGTTTTTGAGACAGGGTCTCACTGTGTAGCCCTGGATGGCCCAGAATTCACTATGTAAACCAGGCTGGCCTGGAACTCTTAGGGATCCACTTGCCTCTGCTTCCTAAGTGCTTGGATTCAAGGTGTGCACTACCTCTCTGTCCTTTAAAATCTTCAGTAAAACTATTGGTGTGTGTGTGTGTATGTGTGTGTGTGTGTGTGTGTGTGTGTGTGTGTCAGAGAGAAAGAGAGAGAGAGAGAGAGAGAGAGAGAGAGAGAGAGAGAGAGAGAGAGAGAGAGAGAGAGAGAGATGGGAGTTGCTGGGGGAAGCAGCTAAAATGGTGATTGTTTTATCAAAGGTGGTAACTTAAATAGTTTGGTTTCAGGCGTGAGATTCAAGCTTTTGGGGTGAAAGTCAGCATAATTGAACCAGGGAGCTTCAAAACGAGGATGACGGATGTAGAGTCAAGCATTGAGAAAGTCAAGAAAGCCTGGGAAGCGGCCCCTGAGCATGTCAAGGAGTCCTATGGACAGCAGTTTTTTGACGACTGTAAGTTGTTGTGTGTGTGTGTGTGTGTGTGTGTGTGTAGGAATGCAAGTGTGTGATGTGTGTTTCCCTGCACATGTGGAGAGAGCAGAGGTGGACTTTGGGTGACATCTATCACTCTCCACCTTAGGTTTTTTTTTTTTTTTTTCCCTCCTAAGACAGGGTTTCTCTGTGTAGCTTGTGCTGTCCTGGAAACTTGGTCTGTAGACCAGAGTAGCCTCGAACTTACAGAGATCTGCCTGCCCCTGCTTTCCACGAGTCAAAGGCGTGTGATACCACAGCTGGGATTCCCACTGTAGTTTTAAGACAAGGTCTCTGAACAAGCTTGCTGTTCATCATTTCAGTCTGACTGGCTGGTCAGGAAGTCCCTGGATCTACCTCTCTCCATCCTGGGGTTACAGCCATGGAGTGGATTCTGGGGATCTAACTCAATGAATGGGAAGCAGACATATGCATGCTCTACCTGCAGTGGCCCCAGTGCAGACATATGCATTCTCTACCTGCAGTGTCCCTAGCCCCAGGTTTTTGCTGTTGCTGTTTTTTTTTTTTTTTTTTTTTTTTTTGATAGAGATTATAGAGAAAATGGGTATGTTTGCATAAGAAAAAAAAGACAGATGGCTTCTAAGAACACTCTTTGGCATGTACCATGTACTACACAGAAACACATATATAAGGAATACAATTCATGATTATACTAATATGAAACACCCATGCAAATCCACAGAGACCAACACATTATATGTTGCCTTGGGTTCATTGGATTGGAGAGAAAAGAGTGGTTTGGGATTATATGTTTGTATGTGTATTTGCTTATGTATTTATGTGTATATATATGTGTGTTTGTATGTGTTTACATGTGTGTATGTTTGTGTATATGTATGTGTGCTTATGTTTTAACTCTGTTCATATGTGTTTTACATGTGAATGTATATGTGCGCATGTATGTATGTGTGTGTGTATATATATATATATATATATATACACACACACACATATATATATGTGATGTCATGTGGTGATCAATCCCAGGGCCATGCATATTCTAGGTGAGAACCCGTGAGAACCCTACCATTGAGCCACATGTCCGTCCTACAGGGCTTGTTTTAGGAGTGAAGAATATGTTCTAAAGATCAACAACTCTACATGGTGATCACGGAACTCTAAATACACTAAAAATCAAGGTTTACGTATTTTAACTGGCTAGATTTTATGATATATAAGTTATAACAAAAATGCACAGATTTACAACGGAGGGCCAGCAAGATGGCTAAGCCGGTAAAGTGTTTCCTCTAGAAGCCTGGTGACCTGAGTTAATCCTAGAACCCAAATAAAGGTATAAGAGAGAGCCAACCCCACAAAGCTGTCCTCTGACCTCCACACGTGTGGTGTGCAATGTGCATGCACATATAAATATGCATTCAATAAATAAATAATAAAATTTCCAATTGAGAAAGGAGATTCCTGTACTTATATTGAATAAGTCATGGAACTGAGTTTTAAAAACAAAGTTTACTAAGGGAAGGTGTGAGACAGCCAGCATTTGGGAGGCAGAGGCAGACAGATCTCTGTGAGCCAAAACTCAAAAAGAGACCCAGACTCAAACAAACAAACAAACAAACAAAACAAAGCAAAAAGTAAACTTTTCTAGAATTAAAATAAAAGCACAGGTTTGATCTTCATGTTTTTGATGATCGTGTTGGGAAGCACAGGTCTGGCCTGGAATCCTGGTCTTCCCAGGAGTTCACTGTAGTTAGACTTCTGTGACCACGTGCAACTATAACTAAAACAATCCAGAGATTTGCTGGCTGACCCTCTTCCTCTGCTTCTTCAGTTTGCAGCACCACCAGACGAGAGCTGATGAAGTGCAGCACGAACCTGAGCCTAGTCACAGACTGCATGGAGCATGCTCTGATCTCCGCGCATCCTCGCACCCGGTACTCGGCTGGCTGGGACGCCAGGTTTTTATTCATCCCTCTATCTTATTTGCCTACGTCACTGGTTGACTACATATCGGCCATATCTAGGGGCAAGCCCGCTCAGGCAGCCTGAAGGATCCTGGATCAGTGCCTCCTGGAATGAAGAAATGTCTCAAGCTTTCTGTGACGACACGTTCTTTTGCCTAAACCACTTCTCTGGCTGTCTTTTCCTTTCTCTTCACCCCCACAGACGTCGGGTCTCACTCTATAACCCTGGCTGGCACTGAAACTCATAGAAATCTGCCTGTCTCTCTCTTAATCAAGGTGCTCGCATTCCAGGTTACTGTCTTAGCCACTTTTTCCTGGGAATATTTCCATAGTGTATCGTTCTTTCTTGTCCTATTAAACAGAGCCATTTAAGAACAATTTACCTTCTTTTTTTTATTAGAGTTATTTTAAACTATTTGTACGTATGTGTGTCTTTGTGGGGGTGTAGTGTCGATGCCTGAGGAGGTCAAAGAGGTAGAACAGAGGCAGTTGTGAGCCTCCCTAAGTGGGCACTGGGACTTGAACCCTGGTCCTCTGCAAAAGCAGCAAGTGTTTTAACCACTGAGCCATCTTTCCAGTCTTTAACGGAGTCTGGTTTTTTTTTTTTTTTTTTTTTTTTTGAATGATTTATTTATCTTTATTTTCTGTGCATTGTTTTTTTTTTGCTGCATGTCTATCTGTGTGAGGGTGTCAGATCTCCTAGAAAAGGAGTTACAGAAAGTTGTGAGATACCATGTGGGTGCTGGGAATTGAATCCGGGTCCTCTGGAAGAGCAGCCAGTGTTCTTAACCACTGAGCCATCTCTCCAGCCTCCACTGAACTTGTTTTGATGTCATTACTTACATATATATTGATAGTTCTGTGATAAATTCCTATTTGAGAAAGATGAAGAATCACTTGATCTGTGTGTGCTTCTTAGAAATCAGTCTGTGTTATGGCCCCTATAACACACATTGGATTTTTCTTTATCACCCCCTTATTAACAGCTACTGTTTTCATCAATATATTTCTTCCTTATTTAAAAAAAAAGTGCTTTTTTAAAGTTTTAATTAGAATAACATGTGTATATACTTTATAAAAAGCTGGTCTAGCAAGATGGCTCAGCAGGTAAAAAGGCCTGTCACATAGGTCTGATGACCTGCCTTAGGTCCTCAGAACCCACGGTGGAAGGAGAGAAAAAATTTGTGAAAACTGTTCTCTGACCAAACATGCTCCATGCATGCAAATGCCTGCCCACATGTGTAATCTATCTCTGTCTACTGGAAGGATTCTGGGCTAAAGCCAGCATGCCCAGCTACGACACAGTGGATTTCTCTATTTACCAACTGTCTTAGTCAGGGTTTGTATTTCTGCACAAAACCCACCATGACCAAGAAGCAAATTGGGGAAGAAAGGGTTTATTCAGCTTACACTTCCACATTGCTGTTCATCACCAAGGGAAGTCAGAACTGGAACTCACACAGGGCAGGAACCTGGAGTCAAGGAGCTGATGCAGAGGGCATGGAGGTGCTGCTTACTGGCTTGCTCCCCATGGCTTGTTCAGCCTGCTTTCTTGTAGAACCCAGGACCACCAGCCCAGGGATGGTGCCACTCACATTGGGCTGGGCCCTTGCCCCTTGATCACTAATTGAGAAAATGCCTTACAGCTGGGTTTCATGGAGGCATTTTCTCAAGGGAGGCTCCTTTCTCTGTGATAATTCCAGCTTGTGTCAAGCTGAAACACAAAACCAGTGAGAAGTTCTTGTTCATTTCCTGTTATAAGATGTGAGAAATTAAATTAAAGCTGTTTTACATATGACCTTTGTACTCCTGTTTCTGGTATAGGTTTATCATATTTTCTATCGATATTATTGGCATTGGCATTAATCGTATGAATAATGTTTATGGTTTGGAGTAACCTTTTTTTTTTTTTTTTTTAAAAAGATTTATTTATTTTGTGTATGTGACTACACTGTAGCTGCCTTCAGATGCACAGAAGAGGGCATTGGATCCCATTACAGATGGTTGTGAGTCACCATGTGGTTGTTGGGAATTGAACTCAGGACCTCTGACAGAGCAGTCAGTGCTCTTAACTGCTGAGCCATCTCTCCAGCTCTAGAGTAGATTTTTTTGGTTTTGTTTTAAAAGACAGAATTTCACTACATAGCCTAGGCTGTCCTGGAACTTGCTATATATAGACTAAGTTAACCCCAAATTCAGATTTACCTTCCTCTGCCTCCTGAATGCTGGGATTAAAGGTGAATACCACTATGCTAGGCTATAGTAACATTTAAAAAAATTTCCTTGGATTTAATTACTGCATCGATATAAATTAAACAAAAATTAAGACTCTGGGATCATTGCTGAAGAGGAAGCAGAAAGATTGTAAGAACCAGAGGATCAGGAAGTTTGATGGGATATTATATTTCCTAGTAATATCAGAAGCTACATCATGTCTCAGCAACATGGCCGCCTAAACAGGAGCTGTCCAAGGAAAGCAATAAACACATTAACATGGATGGGGAAGCCCAACAGGTCTCAACCCCAGGCAGAGAACTACAGGCAACTAAGGAATCTCAAGAGTGTGAGAAACAGCCTTCCCCCACTGGCTATCCAGTACCAAATGGTCAGCCCTGACAACAAGAATGACGTATTACAGGCTGAGCAGGAATATATATGTATATGCATATACACATATACGTGTAACAACAATAAGTGGAAAAAGAACATGGATTTTTAAAAAGAGAACAAGGAGGTACTGGCATATGGAGGGGGTTGAAGGGAGAAAGGGAAAGAGGAAGTGATGTAATTATAATCTCAAAAGAAGGAAGTAAAATTATTTGAGACAGGGTCTGTATGTTAGCCTTGGCTGTCCTGGAAATCTCTATGTAGACCAGGCTGGCCTAGAACTCACAGAGACCCACCTTCCTCTGCCTCTCAAGGGCTGGGATTAAAGATGTGCACCACCACCCACCAGCTAATCTCTTGTTCATTTATTGTGCTGGGGATTCAGCATGAGGCATACTTTAGGAGAGAAGTCAGAGTTCCTGAGACAGTGGTCAGACGAGAGTGGAGAGAGTTGAACAAGTGAGACTTTGCTTCGGGCAGTGGCTCAACTTAAAGAAAACCCTGTTTTCTTAAGATGGGCCGGATGATACATGACTGAATGCTAGCACACAGAAGGCTGAGACTGGACAGTCAGTTCTGGGACAACCTGGGCAACACGGTGAGACTCTGTCTCAAACAAAACAAAAGCAAACACAAACCAAACCCAAACCAAAAGACTCACTACCACAAACCCCAGGGTTTGCTTTCCTAAGTAACAAGTTAGTAGATGACTGTGGCAGGGTGAATGCATGTGTGTCTTCTAGCCTTTTCCTTCAGCATGTCACCTCAACACAATGGGACATTACAGATGTTTTCAAGGCAGTGACAGTGTGCTGGCTAGCTTTATGTTAACTTGACACAAAGGACACTCAGGAGGGAACCTCAATCGAGAAAATACATCCATGAGACCCAGCTGTAGGGCACTTTCTAAATTAGTGATTGATGGGGAGGGCCCAGCTTACTGTGGGTGGGGCCATCCCTGGGCTGGTGGTCCTGGGTTCTATCAGAAAGCAGGCTGAGCAAGCCATTGGGAGCAAGCCAGTAAGCAGCACCCCTTCATGGTCTCTACATCAGCCCCTGCCTCCAGGTTTCTACTTGTTTGAGTTCCTGTCCTGACTTCCTTCAGTGATGAGCAGTGGTACGGAAGTATAAGTCAAACAAACCCTTTCCTCCTAAGTCATCTATGAGGAATATTAAAGATTCTTAGAAAACCCCATGAATTTTGCTTTTAAATAGAGTGAACATATACATTAAAATTACTACCTAAATTAGGACACTTTTGGAAGAAAAGCCAGCCATTATGAACAGTTTACAGAGGGATACCAGCTATAGACTAGAAGTGCCCTAGGTAACTTGGTGCATGTCATCCTATTAAATTACGTCACACAAACCATCTATTTCACTGTGTGCCCTGTATTAGAATTCCTGAAAAATGTCATTACAGAGAATAAATATGACAGAGTTCCATATTGATTTGTAGTTCTGATCTCAGACAAAAAATAGTCAAAACTCTTCTTTTGAAGGTCAATTCCTTTCCTTTTCCAGTCACTGTGTTTTAAGTTCTTCCTTCCAAACCACAGCCAGACTCCTTTACTTCCTTCAGTGATTTGCTCCTCACTCCACTGGCTGTTGATAAGTTTTCGACTATATGAAACATGCTCACAGTCCTGAAGTTCAGCCTAGAACATTCTGGAGTGAATTTCAGGCCTCATCCATCCAAAGGCCTTTAAAACTGATGCAGATTCATGAAAGTAGGAAGTTCTTAGTAATGAATCTGACAGACAACAAATTTTCTCCTTCTGTGAACCTAAAACAAAAGCTGAGCATAGTGGTGGATACCTTTAGTCCCAGCACTTGGGAGGCTGAGGCAGTTGGATCTTGGTGAGTTAGAGGCTAGTCTGATCTACATAGTGAGTTCTAGGACATCCAGGGCTATGTAGAGAGACCCTGCCTCCAAAACAACAAACAAACAAACAAACAAACAAACAAAAGCTGGCACTGGGCCTTGGGACCTGAAGCTCACTGCTTCAGCTAGACTGACTCCTGGTACAAAAGCATATGGGCTCCTTGGGTCTCCACAGCCTCATGCTGGGATTACAGGTATGCACCACCCTACCCAGATTTTTATGTGGGTTCTGGGGATCCAAACTCAGGTCTTTGTGTTTGTTCAGTAAACTCTTTACTGATGGAGCCCTGTCTCTAGCCCCTCATACATTCATACCTATCTTATAACACCAGGTCTTTCTAAGTCTAAGGAGAGCACCTGCCGCTGTGTTTGTTCCCAGGCCCTTCCATTTCAACCTCGCCCACTTAGCTACTCAAAACCAGTTCTCTGAGTGTATTTATCAAGTTTGAAACAAACTTTCACTTCTGCAGTTTTAGGAAGAACAATATACTTTGTTACAAGAGCAAAGCCCTCTGGACCCGCTGCACTCTCACGTAGTGATTGCTTCTCTGAGGTGTAGGTGCTATCAAGAAGGACAAAGTTTTCCTCAACTTTAGCTACCTGATTTTAAAAGTTGTTTCTAGATGGTGTGTATAATGGTGACAGCTCAAGTTATAAAAGTATAAAAGGCATAGGGAAGTCTGGGACAGGTTGTAATGACTTTAGAAGCACGAGTCACAGAAGTAAAATGGGATGCTCCCCCAGCCTTCATGATTCAGCGTCTGAATTCAGCGTCTATTGTAGTTACAATAGGGCCGTTATTTGTCTCCTTGCAAGTTGGTCTCAAGGGGGCTCCAAAAGAGATTGTTTCTTGAACAGAGAAGTTGCTTAATAAATATTCATTGGATTTGAAAGCAGAGGCCCTCATTTATGATCCTTGCCGGCACGAAGATTTGCTCATTGGAATGTGCTTCAAGTTTCGGGTGTGGGTGGTAAGAGGAAGACGGGTTTATTTGGTACATCCAGGACTCACAGGCAATAGAATTAGAAAGTTCCTCAAACAACTTTGGATGTGATTATGTAATGAAGTTACCTGGAGCTGAGACATCTTCAGTCTAGACCCAAGGAAATATAGTGTCTCCTAAACACGTCCTACTTCAGCTTTGCTTTTATGTTACATTTTATTTTAAAACTAACACTACATTTGTTGCAGAGAAAGATTAACTAGAGAGGGAAACTCCATTTTTTGGGCTACAGGGAAGCTATCAACCATGCAGGGGTTACCCATGCTTCTGTAAGAAACCCCTCTTCACACTCTACAACTGATTGCTCAGATGGAACCTCGGTGGAATTGAACTCGGGTTTGAGTTGAAGCCTTGTAAGGAGTAGACCTCGCTTACATCACCCCAGGGCAGGGATTTTCAGAACTACTTCAGAGTTGTGTTTTTGTTGTTGTTGTTGGACAGGGTTTCTCTGTATAGCCCTGGCTGTCCTGGAACTCACTCTGTAGACCAGGCTGGCCTTGAACTCAGAAATCCGCCTGCCTCTGCCTCCCACGTACTGGGATTAAAGGCGTGCGCCACCACTGCCGGGCAGAACAACTACTTCAACCTCACTGACATGCGCCTTTACTCAGAAAGAAAGGGAGCAAGAGACAGATAAACAGGAGAGATGAAAAGAATTTAGCATGGTGTGGTTGCTAAGTGATAGCCCGCAGCTCAGACTAGTGAGGGGACATGGAGCATCGGTAATGACTGCCCCTTTCTAGTTCTCAGGCTGCTGGAAAGTTTGTGGCTATTTAGCAAATCCGCTCTATAACTTACGTATGCACGCTATACATATTCTTTTAATGTGTAAATAATTCTAATTTAGAAGTTAGAATAAGTTCCTGGCAGGAGTTAACCTGTTTTCTCCCTGCCCTAGACTCGATGTGGCAATGGCAACTACCTTTCTGGAGGCTGATATGGCTGCGGATGCCAAATTTCAGAGCTTGGAGCAGATCTAAGGTGAGGCAAGGACAGAGTTAAACTGCCAAGCTAAAGTCCTGGGTGCTGAGGTCCGGAGTCCTGCGGGAAAGAGAGGCCCACAGCTTAAAGACAGGCTTGGGGGCAGGTGTTAGTGCCCTTTCTGACCCTCCTGACTGTGCCCACAGGACTAACTGCTCCAGAGGACCCTGATACCTTTACAGGTTTCCCTCCTACATTCAGCCTAGCCGGTGTCCCACAGAGCAACCGTGTCCCTGGTTCTCCCTGCAAGTGCCAGCCCATTTGAACAGACTTTCCTTTTTAATTTTACTGTTTATTTATTTATTAATTACAGCTGTGTAAGGATTATTGGGGTGGGGGGGACCCTCTTGCCCAGTGGTCACCATCCTGTATATTCCACTCTCAAAGGATTGAGCTTGTAGACTAACCTGTATCTATAGGTTTTCTATATGCTGGTTCTGGTAGCCATGTCTGTTGATATTCCTGGTACATCTTCCCACCGTTGAAGCAGAGTTAGGAATCTTTCATTTCTCAGTAAGAAGTCAATCTTCTTCATCATCTAATAAAGGGCAGCTGTGGGAGGCATGGCCCCTCCCCAGGGACTTTTTCTAGAAATCAGTTAAAAATACAAATTTATTTAAAATTATTACCAAAGAGTTAAAATACTAAGATTTATACAGTAAGCAGGTGTGTGTATGTGTGTGTGGCACTCATCTTTAATCCCAACCTTTGGGAGGCAGAAGCATGCAGATCTCTGAGTTTGAGACTAGTGTGGTCTACAGAGTGAGTTCCAGGACAGCCAGCGCTACACAGAGAAACATTGTCTCAAAAAGTGTAAAAAAATAAAAAAATAGAGAGAGAGAGAGAGAGAGAGAGAGAGAGAGAGAGAGAGAGAGAGAGAGATTCATATAATAATCTCATTCTTGTAATATCAAAGATCAAGGCTCATTTGCTTTCTTGAAATCTTGTCTTTCTGACTTAAAAACATTGTAAGTTTAGAATATTTTTAATTATGTATAATTGTAAAGAAATAGGCAACAAATGTATTGGTTTTTTTAGACTTAAAAAAAAAAACCTTTTTATCGATTCTTTGAGAGATTCACATCCTAGGTGCCAGTCTCATTCATCTCCCTGTCCCCTCATACTTGCCTTTCACCCTTATAACCTCTCCCCCAAAATAAAACACACGTAACCAACCAATAACAATAATAACAGGAGCATAGAAAACACCTCACTGTGGAAGCTGTACTGTGTCACGGTACGTCCCTCTGTTCACACATCTTCACTTGTAAATGTTCTGCAATGTGTCATTGGTCTGGTTTGAGATCTCTGGCTTCTGTGACACCATCAATATATCTTCACTGTGATTCTGTGGCAGAAGTTACCTGTCCAATCTATTTGCAGTGGGAGGCCTGTGATTGATCAGGGAAAAGGGAGGCAGAGCTAAGAGTGGCAGAGGGGAGACGCAGGGGGAGGGGGAGAGGAGAAGGTGAGATGGAGGCAGACCCTCGTGGCTTTAGTAGTCTCAGGTAGTTATGCATATCAAAAGGTTAGGATAATTGGGATAACTTGTTTAAATGTGTGAGCATCTTATGTATTGAGATTTTATTGATATATAAATCGATTGGTTAACTATAAGAATTAAGAGTTTTGATTTACCAGGTGATGGGTGTGGTGGCTGATTGCAGGATGGACAACTGTGGCATGGGGCTGTCATGGCCTCGAAGGGAACTCGGGGGCTCTGGCCTGGCTGGAGAGCCTGCTGAGATGAGAACACCCAGCTGGTGCCAGGTGGCCCACAGGTGCCGCCATTAGTGCAAGAACATGGGGGATAAGCTGGGAGCCAGCCAGATGTATCATTTCTAATACCTCCCACAACAGGATTCCTCCTCCTGGTTATCATGTTCTTGCCCTGTAACATGGAGAGCCTGAAGCTTTGAAACAGCAAGACTGGCTCTTTCATGCAACCCAACCATTCACAGATGATATAGATTTTGGGGTGGGCTAATTCAGAGCCCTGGATCTGGGACTGAATGGTAGCTGAGCTGGTCAGCCAGCTGGCTTGCCTGCATCCACACCTCTAGGGCAAGCTCTTCAGCACCGCTCTGACTAGGCCACCCCGTGCTGCCATTGGCAGGAAGTAGGGTCAGCTCTCTTACTCTCATGCCCTTGGAGCTGGCTCACCTGCACCCACACCTCCAGAGCCAGCTCCACCGTGGTGACCAAAGTTCAGAGCCCACTATCTCAAGTGCTGCAGCCTGCTAGGGGCTGGTTCACTGTGCCTTTGCCATCAGGGCCAGCTCACATTCCACCAAGGCCAATTCTACTCTGCTGCCCAGATGAGATATAGGGCCCACTTTCCAGAGTGCTGAATGGGCAAGGGACAGGGCCATGGAACCAGCTCTCCTGACCTTAGAACAAGTTTTCCCAACTGCTGCAGATGGTGAGGGGTGAGGTAGGAGAGAATATCATCATCACCCCTGTACCTATGTCAGGGCTGTGCCACCCCCTTCCTCACCCCTAGGGTCAGCTTTGCTCTTCTGTCTTGGAGAGGTACAGGTCCTGAGTGCTGCAGCTGGTGATGTTGGACTCTCAGATTGAAACTGGGGTAAGCGCTCCTGCAGAAACACCCATGGACAGCAGATTCGATGCAATAATAAGAGGTTTATTGATAACCAGTGCACTGGGGTTCCCTTGCATGCAGGCAAGAGGAACCCCGAGCTAAAGCTAAGGGCAGTTTATATACCATTTTCACAGAGTTCATGCGGGCAGTTATACAATTACCTCTTAAACAATAACCACAAAGGCTGATCTCAAACAGCCATTCCCAGGCCCGGTTTCTAGGTAACTCAGATTTTCACATTATCTTTATAACAATGAGTATGAGCTAAGAGGCTTCTATTTACCCAGATTTATTACCCAGGGCCCAGCTTCCTGATTACCTCTTGGGCCCTTCTCCTGGAATGTGTGTATAAGTCTTTGGAATGTGCTCCTCCTGAGATGTGTCCTGGGCCAGTTAATTTTTAGTTTAAACCGAAACCTGAGATTCTTTCAATTTTAAGTTTAAACTGAGATCTGCAATTCTTACAGTGAGGGGCAGTGTTGGGTATGTCAGTCATACCCTGCAAGAGGTGGGGACTGAGGGATGCTGGGAGAACCTGGAGGTCAGGTTTGATTTGATATGTTAAGTAAGCATCTCAGTTGCTTGTCCCAGGTTTGAAGTTTAACATCCAAGCTTTTTGTTGATAATAATTAACAAATAAGGGGTAATGTAATTATTTATGACTACTTCCTGCTGACATTGGGGCATCATTGTTGGGGGCCCAAAAAGTTAGATTGTTGGCCAAGTCTGGGAAGAGCAGGCTGTTTCCCTTGCTCCAGGCTCTGCAGGAACATCTGGCGCTGGGCACATGAAGGCAGCAGCTGAGACAGTTTGCATTCTTTAATTGATTAGAAGTCTGCGGATATATATTAGGAGAAGTTAAAGAAAATTAAGGCATTTGGGGGAAATTTTTTCTCAGGTGTACATTTGAAACTTTTAGTCCCATGGTCTTGGTAGTTGGGGGAAGGGAGTCCCAGGACCAGGGAAGAGGAAGAGATCCCACCCTCAGGAATGAATAGGTAGGTGGGGAAACAGTCTGATCGACAGTACTTATCTGCAGTCCACTTGACCTGTGACAAGTGGATTCAAGTAGATTCCCTGACATTTATAAGATTTTTTAAAAAGTTTACAAAAAGAGATACATTTTAGATATGTTAGTATCGTCAGTTTCTGTACTGAAAAACACATTGTAGAAAGGGCAGTAGACTCATGCCTTTGAATCTATGGTAAAATAATTTTGGCTAAAAGCATTAGCACTCTGTCCTCTATCCAGGAGACTGGGCATGTATAGATGTATTTTAGAACAGTGAGAAGCATCTTTAAGTCTATACTTAGAATACAAACGAAAGGAAATTTAAAATCTTGTGCTTGTGGCTGTGATAATAGTGGTCAGTGTTTTACCAGAGATAGATTAGTAGCTTATCAGAACTCCATTGATTGATGTTAAAATTCTGAACTTCTGAAGTCTTAGTATAATGGTAGCATAGTGAGGGAAAGAAATCTGAAGCACTTTTTATGTTTTTATATACTTTAAGTCACTTTCTTATCACCATTTGTGGTGGTCTGAACATGCTCAGCCCAGGAACAGCACTATTAGGAGGCATGGCCTTGCTGGAGAAGGCGTGGCCTTGTTGGAGTGGGTGTGGCTGTGTTGGAGTGGGTGAGGCCTTGTAGGAGGAGTTGTATCACTGTGGGGGTGGGCTTTAAGGCCCTCTTCCTAGTCAAGTGGGTGCCAGTCTTCTGTTTGCCTTCAGAATAAGATGAACTTTCAACTTCTCCAGCACCATGTCTGCTTGGATGCTGCCATGTTTCCACCTTGATGATAATGGACTTGAACCTCTGAACCTGTAAGATAGCCCCAATTAAATGTTGTCCTTTATTAAGAGTTGCCTTCATCATGGTGTCTGTTCACAGCAATGAAACCCTAAGACAGAAGTTGGTACCAGGCCTGGAGTATTGCTGTGATAGACCTGACCATGCTTTCGTTCGGAAGAATGTGGATTTTGGGACTTTGGGTATGAAAAGCAGTGGAATGCTTTAAGTGGGGCTTAATTGGCTATGTTAGTAGGACTATGGGAGACTTTGTTGCTGAGGGCGATCTGAACTGTGGAAGCCTGGTTCTAGAGGTTTCAGTGGAGAATTTCAGTATGTGGCCTAGAGACTATTTTTGTGTTATTTTGGTGAAGAATGTGGCTGGTTTTTGTTTGTTTGTTTTGTTGTTGTTGTTGTGGTGTTTTTCTTTGTCTGAAGAATCTAACTGAGGTTAAGGTTAAGAGATTGTCAATTGCATTGACAAAGGAAGCCTCAAAAACCAAACCAAACCAAACCAAACCAAACCAAACCAAACCAAACCAAACCCCAGCAGAGATTTTGCTCTCTGATTTAGTCTCACAAAGAGCATTTTTATCAAGGGTACAAAGCTTAAGAAGAAAAAATACAAAACATATGGTTCAAAGAGTGAAGGGGCACCAGGAAGTAGAACGGAGCTGAATCCTACGTTCTAGGAGATAAACAGATTAAGGGAGTGTGACCTCATAGGAAGATTTCATCCTGTGAAACTTATTATTGTTTATGCTTTTGAGGTTGAACAAGGGACCTGGTTATTGTTTTCATTTGGATTTTAAATCTGAAATAAACTACAACCCAGAAATAGAGGGCACACTTGTGATCCGGATTTTGAGGCTGGAAGACACAGACTTTTGATCCAGATCTTGAGGAATAGTGGCCATAAAAAGCTTAGGCCCAGGCATGGTGGCACACACCTTTAATCGCAAGAAATAGAGGCATGCAGATCTTTGAGTTCAAGGTGACTTTACAGAGCAAGTTCCAGAACAGCCAAGCTTAGGCAATAAAGACGTTGTAAAACAGAAATCCAATGATAATGTAATAGAAGAAGGAGGCCATGTTCCAGCTCAAGTAAGCAGCAGAACTCTGCAGCTTTGCCATGTAGTTCTGGCTTTAGAGTCAAGAATACAAGGGACTACTGGGACAATTAATACTAGTTAGCTGGAGCTAAGAAATTAGTGGTGATTCAGAAGAACCTGCATCACTGAGCTAAAATCTTTTGAGAAGTGTTTTCTGAGAGCACAAAGAAGCTGTGTTTCAGAGATAGCCAAGGTTGTACCTCATGTAGGAGCTGGATTTGGTCATGTGTAAGAAGAGTCACCCAGGTGTTACTGGTTTTGAATGCATGAAGGGGTCATGGAGAGCATGAGGCTTGGCATTGTGGGGGGCCAGGAAAAGTCACTGATGAAGGTGCAGCCTCAGGTGCAGTTGACAGCCCAGGACTGAAGGGGCCATGCAAAGAAGCTGAGGCTTGGCACCATGAAGAAAGGCTATTGCTGAAGCAAAGTTGCAGTGAGAAATTTCAACATGCTAAGAGGTGCGAGTCCCGTGGGATGATCAGCAGGAAATACAGCAGTGGAGTGGAGTCAACCAGAGCCTAGGGTGCTACAGAGGACAGAACTGGAGATGTGACCCAAGCCCTCTGGGGAAGCTCAGAAGATCATGTGTGGATCCCAGACATTGAAACAAGAAGCTGTAAGGCCAAAGTTGCCTTGGAGACACAGAGCTTTCCCCTCCTCCAGCCTTCATAATGTGCTTTTCCCAACCCTAAAGCACCTTCTTAGACTCTAAAACATTTTCTTTTTACATAAATGTTACAGTGTTTTTCTATCCAATTATTCCACTAGACACAGGTAGTTGGTTACTGGGAACAGTAATTAAGTGAAGGAATACTGAATGTTACATTGAAATCTGTTTTTGTGAGTTCTTTTTAGTTAGTCTGGTAGCCAGGTAAACTGTCTTTCTCAGCTGGAGGTTTAGGAGAGTGAGGCCTGAGGCATGGATTTTACACGTGAAGAGAACTGAGAAGGCAGCTCAAGCCTTGGCTGCTGCTGTTAAATTGAGAATCCATCCTTAATTACAAGTGTAAAGCCAAGTTTGGTTAGAGATTTTACGGATTTTTGAACCATACCCAGTGAATTTACAAAATCATTGCTGAGATAAAGACAGCTTACACAACAGTCTTAAAAGAGTTCTTGAGCTTGAGAGCAGAGAGCAGAGAAATCATGGAGATAAAAGATTTAAGAGTGGGAGGCAGTAGAACCTTAGAGAGACGAGATAGGGACCATTTGCTTGTGTGGTGTCAGAAGCTGTTACATCTGTGAGAGTGTGGAATTGAGTGTGCTGTCTTTGGCTATTGCACTATAACTGAGGCCAAGACATCGAGATTAAAAAAAAAAAAAAAATCTGTGAGTCCAAGAAAGGAATTGAGTCTGAGGAGAGAAGCAGGAAAGGAGATGAAAAGATGTCTGCATAGGGAGTGTGAGGCAGCCAAGGGACAGAGAACTGTGCAGCCATAAGGGGCAAGGAGGAGCATAGAGGAACATCACTCAAGGGAGGATCCCAATATTACAGAAGACACAGGGGTGTTGGGAAGCTGCTGGACTTAGGCAGTTCCTAGGGGAGGTGAGGAAGTTCCGGGAAGGAGCTGAGAGGAGCCATGGGGTAGCAGAGGGGATTCTGTATTATGGTAACAAGAATTTCAATCTGGAGAGTCAGTCATGTTGGATGGTGTTTTGCTGGGGCAAACACGTGAAGGAACATTTCATTGAAGTGGACACAGGTGAAAGAATAAGGCAGACTCATGAAGGAACATTTAGCTCAAGCAGACACAGGATATTATGCTAAAGCAAGCACGTGAAAGGACACACGATGAAAGGATTCTTTGCTAACAACACACATATTTATTGGTCCTCCTTACACTGTGTAGTTGAGTTGCATTTGTTGGGACTTCATAGAGAGAAATGCACCAAAAGACTTCCGGTGATGTGCTGCAGGTTCTTGCTGCTTCTGTGGACTCAGGCTGATTGTCAGATGTCACTGAGACAGATATACATGCTGAGGCAAGACCCATGGAGGACACATGCTGTTTGGAGGGTATAAATAGGACTTGACAGACAGGGACAGAGGCTGAGCTTGGTTTATAGAGCTAGCTGTGCATCGCTTGTGGGTCTCAGGTCTTCACTGATCTTCCTGAGAGAGGCACAGGTGAGAACTTCTCTTGGCATCCCTCCGGGTCCCTCCAGTTAACTTGAGCCGAGGCTGAGGCCTGGCTGTCTCTGCTAGGTAGCTCCACCACTGCCAATTCATGTTTCCTATACCGACTGTACTGGACTGGACTGAAGTGTTTGAGAGTGGATCAAACTGCCGCTGCTGACCTGGAAACCGAACTGCCTATATCCAGACAACACAGATGGGAGTTGCTCCAAAGAACCTTTCTAAACAGGTCCACTTCCCCCATATCCTTTCCTTTCCACTACCTCTGGTGGGTGGTGGGTTACAAGGGAGGTTAAAGCATTTAAGAACCATCATTAAAAGTACCCCTTGAAAATATTAAAGTTACAGTTGTCCCCAAGAGGACTGAGAGACTAGTCAGAGATAAATGTCCCAAATCACAGAGGAGGGGTGTACCTTTCCACCTGAGCAGGGCCTGGTAGGGCAAGGAAGCTTCCTACCACACTGGAGTGGCTCTTGTAGCAAACATAGACAAAGCAGAGAGCTCTGTAGTGACATTTAATCACTAGAAGGGGAGAGACAAGTGGTTAGAGCAGGTAGAGGGGAAAACAGCTGGAGAGATGTAAGTGTCTTAGTAAGTATAATTGTCCACATGGAGAGGCCCTAAGGCTTCGGAAGGGAGATGCTCACATGGTGGGCAGCCGAAAAGGACAGAGCTATGAGAGAACACTTACTGAGTAAGTGATAGCTAGGTAAGAGAGGGAAAGGGCGGTGACTCGGGAAAGACTCGGATTCTAGAATCAAATCTGGTGGGTGGAAGAGCCAACAGAAACAAATGATCAGAATGATCAGTATACCTAAGAGAGTCAGAGCAGCCACTCCCAGGTTTCAGCCCCAGATGAAGAAAAGAAATAAAAAGGAAAGAAAAGAGAGCTGTGGATCCATGTTTCACCCTACCATAGGGGTGTGGGAAACACCCACCGAAGGCTGAGGCCTTCTGTGGGAGAAGGTTTTCTCCATGCTCCCCACCACAGTTGGTTTTTTTTTTTTTTTTTTTTTTTATTCGAGACAGGGTTTACTCTGTGTAGCCCTGGCTGTTCTGGAACTCACTCTGTAGACCAGGCTGGCCTCGAACTCCGAAATCCGCCTGCCTCTGCCTCCCAAGTGCTGGGATTAAAGGCATGCGCCACCACTGCCCGGCTCACAGTTCTTGATAAAAGAGACAGTCCATGTTTATCCATACCGTTTATTGACTGCTCAGCTGAGATCCTGGGTTTAAACTTAAAACTGCCACTGGCCACTGGTTTCAGATCTTACCAGTTTCCAGAGTTTTATGTAACTGCAGATACCAACAAATCAAAGAAACCCATTCTAGTTGAACCTGTAGATGCCTGGACAGGCAGGAGGGCAACAGGCTTCTAACAGAAACACGATTGTGTTTCTTTGACAAAAACCAAGACTCCATGGCAGGTTGGGGAACATTTTGCCTACCCTTGAATAAATGCAGAGTCATGAGACTCTTGTTTAAACTAGCTGAGTGAGACTGGGTTGGGCAGGAGTGAATGGAAAGAATTCGGGGATCTGTACCTGCATGGGAAGACAGGCTAGGCAATTAACAAGGATATTAACTGATATATTTAGCTACACTTCATCGGTTAACTTCTTTTGAGAAAATTAGATTTTTTTCCTAGACTATTGGGTAAGTATACATAAATAATTTTTCATGTAAACGATTTGTATCATCAACTTCCATCTGTGTGCTCAGGGGCGGGGACAGCACGTATGGGGATGAAGACAGGAAGTTTGGATTGTTAAGTGGTACATTAAGACTGAGAGCATGCTCTAGGTGACCAGAGAAAAGAACTGCTGAAAAATAGCAAGCCAGCAGTGGCTAAGGTAGCCCCCTGCAGAGGGTGAGCCTGTGCCCTTTGCTCCCCTTCCCCCCCCACCCCCATTCCGAATCCGCTTTCCCCATGTGACTCTGCCGGAGTTTCATGGAAGAAAAAAAAAAAAAGTTTTAGCCAGGTGGAAAAACAAAACAACAACAACAACAACAAAAAAAAACAAAACAACAAAAAAAGAACTGTTGAAATTGAGGTTAAATAGACAAAATGAAGCAAAAGAGAGGAAGTTGAGCGTGGAAAATCACTGTCAATCAAAGCAGATTACAGTTGCAGTGGTGTGAAATCCCTCTGGTGTCTACAGTGGGTGTGAATTCCAGTAGAGCAGGAATTTCAAAACTTGGCCTTTGTTGCCAAAGAGAGACTTAAGAGAGGATTATCCACCTTGGAATGTGATATAGGGGCTTAGAGGCAGGAGGACACCATGGAAGGAGTAATTTCATCTGGTTGTTTTGTTTTTATATAAGAGTTTGAGGTCCCCAAGGATGTCACAGGGGCAAGCTGTGGGGAGACTTTCCTGGAGTGAGTTGAACCCTGCCTGGATTAAGTGTGGAGTGTGGTGTCTCTGCAACTTTAACCTGGAATATGAATCCCAGAGCTGAGATCTTAGTGGAGGTAGGGATGGTGAGGAGGACCAGGTGGTTCTCATCTACAGGAGGGTTTTTAACTAGACTCACTTTCAGGATGGATTTTTGAGAGGTGTAACTCTGAGGAGGACTTTGGTGTGAGTTTATTTGCAGTTGGGTGGGAGGAAGCTGAGATTTAATAGTTTAGGATCCTATGTTAGTGTATGGGCTGCCCTCAGGGACCTAGCAGCTGCTGCCAAGGATACCAGGTGTGTGCAGTGAATAGGAGGATCCCACATCAACCCAGATTTCTCTCTGTTCTCAGTGCAGGCCCCTTCTCTTTCCCTCTCTGCTCCTGTCTGTCTTCTGTCTGTCTGTCTGTCTGTCCACTTGTCTGCCTCTACCCCCTCTCCAGGCCTTATTTCTCTCCCCTCCTCTGATAACTCCCCCCTTTTAAAAAGACATATTTATTAATTTTATGTATATGAGTATACTGTAGCTGTCTTCAGACACACCAGAAAGGGCATTGGATTCCATTACAGATGGTTGTGCGCCATCATATGGTTGCTGGGAATTGAACTCAGGACCTCTGGGAGAGCAGTCAGTGCTCTTAACCATTGAGCCATCTCTCCCGCTGGATAAACCCCTTTTAAATCAGATCTGTTTCATGGCATAATTTCTCAAGGGGTACACCTTGGCATGTTCTGGCCAAGGATACCCCCTCACCACACACTGCATTATATTTCATGACATCGTAGAAAGCCTGAAAAAAAAAAAAAAAAAAAAAAAAAACCTAAAGGCTACCTGACTCATTACTCTATTGCCATCAAAAGAACCCATGTCCAAAGAAACTTTTATAAAAGGAAGCATTTATTTGGGAGTTTAGTCCATTATCATGGTGAGGAGCATGCAGCACCCGTGGGTTAAAGTAGTGAGAGCTATATCCTACCAGCAGGCTGAGAGAGAGGATTGGGCCTAGCATGGGCTTTGAAAACCAATCCTTCTCAAATAATTCTGCTCCCTGATCATTAAGCATTTAGATATCTGAGCCAAGGGGGCCATTCTTATTTAAGCCACCACAAGGACCTTTCATGCTTTACTTCCCAAAAGGACTTTGAATGCAGCTTCTTGAGAGAAATGAGGAGATTGTTGTATGGTTTTCATTAAGATGGGACTTGAGGGTGTAGGGTGCCAGGCATCCAAGTTAACAAAAATGGCCCTGGGAGAGTGGGTTGAAGTTCTTTGTCTCAGGCCAGTGAGTATTCAAGCTTGGAGTGTGCAAAGACAAAGCAAGCCTTATTATGAAGAACTACCACTAAGTTTGAAATTGAGGGAAAGTGAAAGAAACTCTTAGCATAGGAAGGCTTTCCAATCCAAACCTTGCAAGTATCTCAAACACTGTTAGCTCTGCTGAGTCTCTTGTTCTCGCAGCCAGCCAGAAATAGATGTATTTGTATCTTAGTTGGAGTTTCTTTCCTGAGATAGGGGTAGGTTTCTTGTTAGCTGTTATCCTTAGAGTTTAGTCTGTTACAGTTAGCTGCATTGGATACAAAGTTATATGTAAGAACAATAGGAACTTTCCTCAGTGGTTTGGGACTGGCAACAGCTGGCTTGTGGTCACTGGTCTAGAGACAAGCTCTTCTTCTGAGCTGTTTGGTTATTTTATACCTGACTACATGCCCCCTTTCTTCCTCAGTGTTTCAGACTCTGTGATGTTTTAAATTATTATACATATAAGTATTTTGCCCATACATATGTCTATGTGCCACATGTATCCCTGGTGCCCCAAAGGCCAGAAGAAACCATCAAATCCCTGAAACAAAGTTACAGATGGTTATGATCTACCACGTGGGTGCTGAGAATTGAACCCAGGTCCTCTGAAAGAGCAGAGGTTAACTCTGAATCAAGTTAACTCTTGATTCATCTTTCCAGTCCCTTGCTCTTTCATTTTAACACCAGTCCCCTCTTTTTTGCATTGAGTTAGTTTTATGTTGGCCATCTATTCCTGGTCATGGGGCCTATTCTTAAGAATGGGTTGTTTCCCCAGTGAGACTTCCTTGGAGAAAAATTAACTTTTCATTTTCAAGTAGTTATCAATTAGAGACAGTTTCTGTGTTAGGGATGGGGACAGGTACATGCTGAGTCCTGCATGGCTGAGGAAGGGATGGGATGACATGGTTTTCCACCCCTGGAGCAGAGCCAGCAGGGCATAGGCTTTCACGAGTATTGAAGTTTAGTGGGCATGAGGCTTATTTGTATAATTAGAAACATCATGGGTCCAGGAAGTGAGATGTGTTCATCAGCAAAATAGTAATGCTATGACCATCAGGACATCCCTTAGGGCTGTGGGAAAGAACTCTGAAAACATGAGTTCAAAAATATATAATTTTTCAACTAGGCAAAATATAAGGATGCAATATGAATTGTATGAGGACCTTCACAGACCTAAAAGAAGAAAGGCAGCTGCACTAATGAGCTAGTGTGTCAGAAAGATACAGAGGCAGGCAGATTCCTGAGTTCAAGTTTAGCCTGTGACAGACTGAATTTAGGTCTAGGCATGGTGGTCACAGTGATTTGAGAGCTGGATCCCACCTAGCTAGCTTATTGTGCTTACAAAGGAAGGTCTCTGAATTAATTTGCAACTGGGCTTTTGAGTGCTGAGCTATCTTGATGAGGTATCTGGAGAGCTATCTGGAGCAGAACAGTTGACTTTGAGTTGTTCTTTTGATGCTGAAAACTTCTGGTGTTCCTCTGTGTCCCTCCCTGTGTCAAGGCTGAGGCCTGGCTGTCTCTGCTAGGTATTTCTTAACTAATGGGACAACTCTCCAGGCCCATGAAAATAATCTTGGCTCCTAGGGCCATAGGCATTTCCCATCTTCTGTCTAGCTCTGCTCCTGGTAGGAGGTCTTTTCTGGCTAGCACATGTTACTATAGCTGACTAAAAACTGCTGTTAGATGAGTTTAAAACTTGCTGAATTTTTCTGGGCACAATGACACAGACCTGTGATTCCAGCTTCTAGAGGCAGAGGTAGGTGGCTTTCTAGTTCAGGAAAAGCCAAGATACACAGTGAGATATTAAACAAGTCTTTCAAAGTTCAGATAATTAATTTAGAGTTCATAGAGCTTATCGGATTTGTACCTTAACCTGTGGCTTAGATTCCCTCTCAATCTGCAGAAAGCAATTTAATCAGATATGTTTGTCTGGCTGGGTGTGGTAGCACATTCAGAGACAGGTAAATCTCTGCAGTTTGAAGTAGCCTGGTCTACAGAGTAAATTCTAGGACAGCTAGAGCTACACAGAGAAACACCGTCTTGAAACAAAAACAGCAGTAGAAAGAGAAATGTTTGTTTCAAACTGACACACAAGATGTGTTATCCTCAGAGTCATCCAATCTTTCTTCCCCTCTTCAAAGCTGAGGGTATCAACATTAAGACTAAGGTACTTTTAAAAATCATTATTTCTAACCACTGATCTGATCAAGGATTTCCCAATGGAGAAGTTAGAGAGAAGATCGAAGGAGCAGAAAGGGTTTGTGGCCCCATGAGGAGAGCAACAATACCAACCAACCAGAGCTCTCCAAGGTCTAAACCACCAGCCTGGGAGCACATAGGGAGGGATCCATGACTCCATCTGTACATGAAGGGGAGGATGGCCTTGTCTGGCATAGGTGGGAGAGGAGATTCTTGGTCCCATGAAGGATGAACACCGAGTGGGGTGGGGAATTCGAGGGTGGGGAGGTGGGAGTGGGGGTGGTAGGTGGGGGTACATCTTCATAGAAGCATGAGGAGGGAGGGATGGGATAGGAGGTTCCTGGGTGGTGGGGGGAAAGGGGGTTAGGGGATAAAATCTGAAATGTAAATATAATATCCAATAAAAAAAGAAAAAAAAATCAAAGCAATAGTTCATGATCATTCCCCCCCCACTTCTGAGTATATGTGCATGCATGTGTGTGTGTATGTGTGTGTGCATGTGTGAAAAAAAGAAAAAAAAGAAAAAAATCATTATTAATTTTATGTGTATGAGTGTTTTGTCTGCACATGCATGAGTGTACCAAATAACACCCATGGAGGTCAGAAAAAAGTGTCTGATCCCTGGAAGTGGAGTGACTGTTGGCTGTGTGGTGCCATGTGGGTGCTGGGCACTGAACTCTGCAAGAGCAGCAGGTGCACTTAACTGCTGGGGCATCTCTCCAGTCCTGACTAATGTATTTTTAAGATTTAAGAGAGAATCGTGGGGCTGGAGAGACAGCTCAGTGGTTAAGAGCACTGACTGCTCTTCCAGAGGTCCTGAGTTCAATTCCCAACAAACACATGGTGGCTCACAACCATCTGTAATGGGATCTGATGTCCTCTTCTGGTATGCAGGTGTACATGCAGATAGAGTATTATATACATAAAGTAAACAAACAAACAAATAAATAAATCTTTTTGAGAGGGAGAGAGAGGAAGAGAGAGAGAGAGAGAGAGAGAGAGAGAGAGAGAGAGAGAGAAAGAGAAAGAGAGAGAAAGAAAGAGAAAGAGAGAGAATGAATATATCATGAGTAGCGGATTTTCAACCAGTTTCCAATACAGTTTTCACAACAGCCCGTCTCAGGACATCACATGTGCTATGCAAGTAGTTCCACTGAGCTAAACTCTCCAGATCAGTGGTTCTCAACCTTCCTAACCACGTGGCACGTTGCTACAGTTCCTCATGTTGTGATCTCCCCCACAGTTATTTTCATTGTTACTTTGTAACCGTAATTTTGTTACTGTTGTGAATTGGAACATAAACATCTGTGTTTTCCAATGGACTTAGGCGACCTTAGTAAAAAAGGTTTGTTTAACCCCCAGAGGGATCAAGGCCACAGGCTGAGTAACACTGATCTAGATATTTCTATCAATTCTTTCCCTATTTAAGCTCTCCACCCCTGCTTCCTTCATTCCCAAGCATAAAAGAAACTTTGAACCTAGACTGAGATAAGGTGGTTGGTTTTTGTTCATTAAGGTAAAAGGAGAGTTTGTCTGGAGGAAGGAGGTGAGCCACAGATAGAGTGGGGATGAGAGAGGAGAATGAAGAGTGAAATAATAAAAAATAATAAATGTGGCAGGGGACTTGCCTTTCTAACATTCCTGTTTTAACTTGCCAACCAGGAAAGAAACTACATACATCTTTCTCTCTTTCTTTCTTTCTTTCTTTCTTTCTTTCTTTCTTCTTTCTTTCTTTCTTTCTTTCTTTCTTCCCAATAGGATGTCAGTTTCCATGGAGGTCTTGGGAATTTAAGTTTTCTTCCACCCTACTCAAAATGGAAATCCTATTCTAAATAGTTTCTTATATTGGAACAGGTATCTCTCTTATGTTGGGGTCCATCCCAGGGGCAGCTTATAAAAGCAAATACCATAAAAGACTATACAGAAGAAAAAAATGATTATACAGAGATGTAGGTGGGTGATCAGTTTGGGTCCAAGCTTATTGTGGGTAAGTAGTTCTACTGACTTCTATTGTGATTAGTTTCCAAGGGCACAGAACATAATAGAATATGAAATCAACTTGGGCATGAGCATGTTTCCGAATGACAGCAGAAACATGTGAGAAAGTTTCCTTATAATATTAGTAACAGCACAAAATGGCAGGGTAGCCAGGTAACAGTGACCTAGGCATTAACATTTTACCCAGGCCTTAACATTTCACCTAGGCCTTGATAGTTTACCCAGACCTTAACAGGTCTCCAGGGGAGGAGTATATTTCAAAGATATTTCAGTATTTCATAGAATACTGTATACAGTATTTCATAGAATTCTAAATTCCCGAGTAAAGCATATAAGTTTAAATTTAAATGTATCCCTCTTTAAGTGAGCAAATGCACAACAGCCATCCATCCTCATCTGATTGGCTGGTCCTCTTGGGAGGGAACATTTTAATCCTTCAGTCACTGGGTTTTTCAAATGTCAAGGAGATGAATTTATGTTTGGCAACATAATGGGACCACTGGGTACTCCTACCAGAGGCCCAAAGCAATGCATACAGCCATTTTGGTACTGGAGACCTGAAAAAGGAAGAAACATTCTCCTTTTAGTTTTTTTTTTAGATAGATCTTCCTGTGTAGCCCAGGCTAGCCTCCAACCTGCAAGCCCCTGGCCTTTGACCCACAGTGCTGGGGACAGGTACGTACCAACTGCTTGCGGCTCAGGCCTCACACATGATTTTCTCTAGACTGGAGGGACAAAATTATATATATATATATATATATATATATATATATATATATATATATATATATTGCTTTGAGTGTAATTAAAATATACTAATTTTATTAGTTGATCAGATTTGTTTTTAAGTATGATTGAAAACAAATGACTTTGCTGTGACTTTAAATGAATTACTGAACCCATAAGATGGAACAGTATTGTAACTATCGGTTTAAGTGGATTAGTAGTAAACAAATAATTTTCAATGAATTAGTAGTTTTAAATTTTTAATTTTTTATTCTTTAAAAAAAACTAGAACTCAGTTTTTTGTGTGATGCTGTGAAGATTTCCAGGTGTTTGATAGACGTGGAGAGGGAGACAACTGGGCTGCAATAAGAACGGTTAGGATAGCATTTGTTCACCTCTCTCTCTCCCTCTCTCTCTCTCTCTCTCTCTCTCTCTCTCTTTCTCTCTCTCTCTCTCTGGAGGGGGGTCTGGTCTCTTGTCAAGTAGCTTAAAAGAGAAATAAATTAAAGGTTTCTGTGTCATAAGTTTGAACTACAGACCTGTGCTGCTATCACAAAAAGGGTTTGCTTGTTCAAATCCCCAAAGGATGAAATTTCACTCTCTACAAACAGAAACAGCCCCAGGGCTAAAGCACTTCCTTTCTTTAGTCATGCCTGGGGCCCAGGGTCACTGGAGACCGGAAGCCTACAAGGAATAGCAAGTAATATTAAATCCATCTGAATTTTGAAATTAGCAACAGGAGGTGTATGGACAATCTGCAGAGCAGGGCAGGTTGAATTACAGAGAAACCTACAATTTAGCTGTATCCTGGGCCTGCGGCCAACCAGGAGGAACAAAACTGCTTTGTTACCTCATGACAGTGAGCACTAAAGACTCAGAGTCCTTCGGGACCAGCTGGTGTCTGAACACAGAGGACAGTTCTAAGCCCTAACACAAGCAAGCCCCTCCTCCTTTCCCACATACAGCCCTACATATTACCCAGGGCTTATTATTTTCTCTGTCATTCTTTTCTCAAGAGGGCATGGGCTTGTCCCTCCATCTTACGTCTTGTTTGTTTTAAAGCTTATTGGTCACATGATTTTGTAGGCAAGATCGGCTGTCTGTAATTTTCTGCTCTAAATTCCTAGTTTGGCTGCGTAGGGGTAACTTGGTGGAGTTTAGCTCTCAGAGTACCTTGTATGGAAGTAGGCTGGTGGCATTATTAGTGTTTTCTGTTCAATTGTTACTAGGCCGATGCTGGCTGGATGCCCCTTTACAAAAACTGAGCCATTCAGAATTTATTTCATACAGCAATCACATGCTTGTGCGTGGCATGACTTGTTCAGAAAACAAATATTAACTCTTAACTGGAGAATTCAAATGTTCCCTGTCTGAAGGTCTTTCTGATAGGGCGTACGGAATCCAAGTGTGGTGTAATTCCTTATCTTTCCCACACACAACTTGCTGGGGATCCATTCCAGGTCTCAGGGCCTCACATCAACTCTGCAGGAAACCTACCCTTGAGCTACATTCTCAGCTCATGAAGCTCCTAAAGACTTACTCCCCACTCCTGCTCCTGACTCCTCTAAACCAGAGTCTCACTCCCCACCCTGCCTGCTTCAACTTTGAGCTACTTCACTTTTATTTTATGCTTTTTAAAATATATAACTGTTGGATCTAATTTGTGCTGTTCAGAGGGGCCATCCGGAGTCACATCTCTGAAGAAAACTGACGCTTCCTCTCCTAATGCCAGCAACTGTCACACAGTGCTTCAGTTACAGGTGCATGTAAGATTAGATAGGAAGGCATACATAGCCTTACATAGATTCCTTCCTTTGGGACCAGTCCCAAGATGCAACTGAGGGATGGTGGAAACTGCATTATTCTCAACGGATCTTCCCCAGGAAACAGAGGAACCCAAGACTCATTTTTCAGCCTAAGCCTGAGACTCATTTCACAGAGCCCCTTGTCCAAAGCCTATCAAATTGCTGCCTCCTGGAACCTATAATTCTTCCTTTCCTTTTGTTTATCGAGCTGTCCCATGGCTCCTTAATGTGTGGGCTCGGTTCTGGTGACTTTGTTAGACACCACCTTTTGTCTGGTGGCTTCAGAATAAATGAGATAAGAGACCTTGGGGGTCCAGCCTCTCATCGGAGAAGATTGGTTCAAAGAAGGAAGATTTATTTTGGCTCATGGGTCTAGTTTGGGTCTGCTGTCTTTAGATCTGAGGTAAGACAGAAGAACATCATGGGGAACATTTGGTAGAATAAAGCTGCTCGCTTGCCCTGGAGGGATTGGGAAAGGGCGCAGTGTGTGTTTCCCTAGAAAGCAGATCACCTGGTTTCCCTTGTGATTTGTGGGCACAGGGAACTTTGTGCCCTCGGCAGTCAGCCCCCATCTTCAGGTGCTTCTATTAGGCATGTCCCAGAGGACCCCAGGGGTCTGCTTAGGAGGTTCTCAAAATCTTTGCTTAGGTTCATGTCGCTACCCACGTCTGACCAGCAGAATAAGGCAACGGCAACCGTGTTCTTCTTCAAGCGGTTTATTCAGCTATCCCTGTACAGCGAGCTTCTTCTCTCCTCTCTCTCCTCCCCAGCTCCTGCAGCCCCTTATAAGCATTGCCTTGATCCTATCAGCAACTGCCATGAAGTCACTGGTGATTGGCCATTCTCAATGATGCGAGGTGGGGTGATCGGGTAACCACACCTCTTGGCGCATACGACTCCATATATTTCTCTCAAGCAATGCCTATGCCAAGCGCCACCTTGTAATGGTGAGAGCGGAGCCGCTTCCCATAGGTTCACACAGATTTTACTTATACTCTGAGCTGTAGAAAAACTTTGTGTTTACAATTAGTAGCTAGGAAAGACCACCCAGAAAGACTCAGTCTGTTCCGTGGGGATTGGAAGATAGGTTTCATTTGACTACTCATAAGACTAACCTAGGACACTTGCTTTTTTTTTTTGTTTGTTTGTTTTTTTGTTTTTTTTTTGTTTTTCAAGACAGGGTTTCTCTGTGTAGCCCTGGCTATCCTGGAACTCACTCTGTAGACCAGGCTGGCCTCGAACTCAGAAATCCGCCTGCCTCTGCCTCCCAAGTGCTGGGATTAAAGGCATGCGCCACCACCACCCGGCAGGATACTTCCTAAATAAAAAATGCCTTATGAATATCCATCCTTGGGTTCAAATTAGTTTTTTATGGCTTCATGGACTAGCAATTTAAGGAAACACCTACTTATGCAAGTGATTCACACCTAGAATAACACAAAATCAAACAAGACATGGTGTAATTGCCTCTTGTTTTAAAAAATTATACCAGTCTGTTTACTGTTTCTGTTACAGAATCCTTGAGACCGAATAAATTCCATGCTGATTAGAGGCTCATTTTGGTCCCTGGTTGTGGTGACTGGCCAGCTAATAGCATGGCAGTGGTTCTGCTTGGCTTTTGGTGAGCGTCTGGGGTTTCTTCACCACACAGCAGAACATGGAAGGTTGACCAAGAGTCTAAAAGAGAGATATAAAGGGCTGAAGTCCTCCAGAACAGCCCTCACTGGGTCCTACCTTCCCACACTGACACTTTTCCTGCACATGCACCTTGGATTGGGGGTTCAAATCCCAGGATGGCAGTGGCTAAGTATGCTTTTGTGAAGGAGTTTTTTGTTTGTTTGTTTTGCTTGTTTTTTTGTTTATTTTTTTTACAAGAAGAATGACAGATTTAAGCACTGCTTGATTACTAATTGGCTTATTATGTTATGCATTTTTTCTTTTATTTAAAATGTTTTTTCAGCCGGGCAGTGGTGGCGAATGCCTTTAATCCCTGCACTTGGGAGGCGGATTTCTGAGTTCGAGGCCAGCCTGGTCTACAGAGTGAGTTCCAGGACACCCAGGGCTACACAGAGAAACCCTGTCTCGAAAAACAACAAAACAAAACAAAACAAAACAAAAAGCATAAAATGTTTTTTCATTCAGTATATTATGTATATAATGTAACATGGTTTCCCTTCCCCTTAGTCTTTCCAGTATCTCCCCACCTGTCCCCCCACCCACCCTCCCACCTGCCCTCCCACCTGAATCTATCCCCTTTCCGTCTCTCCTAAGAAAAACAAACAGAAACCTAAGGAATAATAATAAAAACATAATAAAATATAGTAAGATAGAGAAGCAAACAAGTAAGGGTAGGACAAAATAACAAAATGGGAAGAAGAAAGGAAGCACAAGACTGCATGTAGACCCAGACACACAAGTTTGCACACACAGGAATCCCATGGACACCTAAACCCTGAAGCCAAGATATATACACAGAGAATCTTTAAAGTTAAAAGAAAAAATGCGTGACTTAACATTACATGACACAGAACATCCAAAGACTCTCTCGAGCTCATTTTGTCTTGAGCCTATTCCTGGGCACGGGGTCTGTCCTAACGAGTGGTTACTTCCCCAGTGAGACTCACTTGAGGAGCCATCCCCCTTGGCCCTAGCCCCATGTTCTCTACCTCACCTCTGTGGTTATACAGATCGTAGCTTGCTTATTGATGGCTTAACATAAAAACAGCATGGTACTGACTTAACAGAAAAACAGACTTGCTGATCAATGGAATAGAACTGAAGACACAGAAATAGTTCACACACCTATGGGCATCTGATTTTTAATACAGAAGCCAGAAATACATACTGGGGGAAAAAGACAGCATCTTCAACAAGTGGTGCTGGTCAAACTGGACAGCTGCATGTAGAAGAATGCAAATAGATCCATATTTATCAACCTGCACAAAACTCAAGTGGATTGAAGCCTCAACATAAGGCTAGTTACTCTGAATCTGATAGAAGAGAAAGTGGAAAACAGGCTTGAACTCATTGGCACCGGAAAAGACTTTCTGGACAGGACACCAGCAGCCCAGGCACCAAGGACAATAGTTAATAATAAATCAGACCATGTGAAGCTAAGAAACATCTGTAAGGCAAAGGACACTGTCATTCAGACAAAACATCAGGTTACAAAATGGGAAAAGATTTGTTGCCAACTACACATCTGATAGAGGGCTAATATCTAAAATATATAAAGAACTAAAAACACCGGAGATCAAGCAAACAAATAACCCAATTAAAAAGTTGGATACAGGCCCAAACAGAATTCTCAAAAGAGGAAACTCAAATGGCTGAGAAGCACTTAAAGAAATGTTCAACATCCTTAGTCACCGAGGAAATTCGAAATCAAAACTACTTTGCTTTTACACCAAGCAGATTGTCCAAGATCAATAAAACAATCAATCAATCAGATTGGCCAAGATCAATAAAACAAATGATAGCTCATACTGTGGAGGATGTGGAGAAAGGGGCACACACAACTCTTGCTGATGGGAGTGCAAACTTGTACACTCACTGTGGGAAGCAGGGTGGTGGTTCCTCAGAAAGATGGGCATCTATCTACTTCAAGACCCAACTGTATCATTCTTGACCATACACCCAAAGGACACTTCATCCTACCACGGAGACCCTTGTTCAGCCAAGCTCTGGACGTTCTATCCATAGTAACCCCAAATTGGGTAAAGAAAATGTAACACATTTACCACAAAGGAATGTCTAACTGCTCAGTCACTCAAAAAACAAAATTATCAGGTAAATGAAAGAAATTAGAAAAAAAAAAAAAAAAAACCCATCATGGGTGTGGTAACTTAGAACCAGAAAGACAAATATGGTGCTTGGTTATGTATTTTGGATATTTAAGGGTCATGGGTCTGCAGTTGGCCTTCTTTTCCAGTTAGATATTTTTCTACACTTTATCTGGTCAAAACCCAAGAAGAAATATGGTTTTATTCCTTTCAAAAACATTTGTTTTTAAAAATTGTGTGTGAGTATGTGTGTGTGTGTGTGTGTGTCCTGTGTGTGTCTGTGTGTATGTGTGTATGTGTGTATGTGTGTATGTGTGTATGTGTGTATGTGCGTGCGCGCCTGAGTGCAGGTGCCCTCAGAGTCCGGAAGAGGGCACTGGCTTCTGGGGAGCTTCAGTTACTGCTGGTTGTGAGCTGTCTTGTGTGCGAGCTGGGAACTGAACTTAACTTGGGTTGAGAGCAGTACATACTGCCGAGCCATCTCCCCAGCCAGCGTGGCTTTATTCCTTTATCGTCCGTATCTCCCTAATTCTCATCCTCTCCTACTACCCAGATATATGCATGTGGTAGACATTCAAAGGAGTCCAGAGTTATCCTGAGTCCAAACATTCATTTACTATTTACATAAGAGTATTTACATCTTTTCCAGTCCTAAAACAATCACTATACCTAACGAGTTTTTCAGTTATAAAACACATCTCCAATTTATACCTAACCTAACTCCCTGGAATATTATTTGGCTATCTCATCTCATCAGAGACGAAGCTGTTTGTCTGGTGAACTGACTTTTTGCATGTTCTTGGCTAAAATATGTTCTCCGGGGACTCCTTCATCCAGTGAGCACTTACAGTAGTGCTGCCACCATCTCCAGTCTGGGACGTCTTGTTCCTCAGTTCCTCAGTTTCTCAGTTCTCCTCTCCATTATGCACACAGCCACGCCCCCTGGCCCCACCACACCAAGTTGTCTGTCTAGCAGTCTGTCCAATAAGTTGTTGAAGCCCAGGTCTTGTCATGGAGATGGTTCACTGCTTGCCTCTTTGGTACTTGTACAAAAAAATAGTAAAGTCTCCTAAGGGCGTCAGGTAGAGTCATGTGGCAGGAATTAGTCGTCTTCTTTGAGAAATAACATCTAGCCTTCACAAGCCCGAGAATGGGTTTGCCAGAGTTAGAGGTGTAGCTCCTAGCTGCCTTTAATTTAATGTCACTTACTCTACCCTTAGCTACTAAATTTAGTATGACTTCTATCCAAATGATCTATCCAAATGATTGTAGCTCAACCTGCCAAATTCCTACACTGCCGGATGATTATTCTAAATATAGAAATACAAAATAGTTCTGTTTTAAATTGACTATGGGAAATTATTTTTCTGGTTGGTTTGGCTTAACAGTAAAATTTACATGTGTCTATGTGTATCTTTGAGACACGAACTTGCTGTGTAGAATAGGTTGGGTTTGAACTAGGAATCCTCCTGTGTCTGCCTCCCGTGTGCTGGGGTTAGCACCACCGGACTTGTTTTTGTTTTTTGTTTTCCAATAGATACAATTTAGAGCCACCTGGCAGGAGGGGCCTCAGCTGAGGAACTGCCTCTATTGGATAGCACTATGATGTATTCTCCTGTCTTCTTCTTACAGTTTACAGTCCACCGTGAAGTGAAGTCAGGGCAGGAACTCAAGGCAGATGATGAAGGCAGGACCTGAGGACAGGTGATGTCATGAGACCCTAATTTTTCCTTTTCCCTTCCAGCAGTGTGTCACGGAGCCTAGTGCAGACCACATCGGATGTGAGTTCGAGAGCCAGGAGATGCCCAGAAGTCTGGGTTCTACTCTGCTCCTCTGGCTTCTACATTCTTCTGCAGTCTTCCCTGCACCTTGGAGCAGGGTGTGTCTTAGAGTTTCTATTGCTGTGATGAAACACCACAGCCACAGCAACTTGGGGAGGAAAGGGTTTATTTCCCTACACTTCCACAGACAAGTCAGGGCAGGAACCTGGGACAGAGCTGATGCAGGGGCCATGGACAGCCTCTGTTTACTGGCGTGTTCGTGGAGGCTTGCTCAGCCTGCTTTCCTCTCTCTCTCTCTCTCTCTCTCTCTCTCTCTCTCTCTCTCTCTCTCTCTCTCTCTCTCTCATGTTTTCTGTATGATTTTCCTCTTCAGTCATCATCCACAGGACTCAGAGAAGTGGTGGGAATATGTAGGTGCAGACTTGAAGTTCTATCTCCAGGTTTATCTCCAACATTGAGGAAACGGATTGTACATCATGGGCAGAGCCTCAGCCTGCTTTCTTATAGCACCCAGGACCACCAGCCAGGGAAGGTGCCACCCATAGTGATCTGGGCCCTCCCACATCAATCAATCAACCAATCAATCAATCAATCAATCAAGGAAATGTACCACAGGCATGCCCACAGGCCAATCTAGTGGGAGCATTTTCTCAAATGAGGTTCTCTGTCCAAAATGACTCCAAGTGTCATGTTCATACACAACTAGCCAGCAAAGGACAAAAGAGAGGTCACATTTTTAACTGGTTGAGTGGTTAGAAATCTGCAGTTTCTGCTGCTCACAGCTAAAAGAAGATTCTCTGGCCAGGCGTGACAGTAGATCTGATCTATAGTCATAATCAAGTATTTAAAGGGTAAGCTGACAGATATGTCTACTTAGCAAAGCAAGTGTATGAGGTTCTGCCATAGGACTTGTGGTAGTACGTGTGTGTGTGTGTGTGTGTGTGTGTGTGTGTGTGTGTGCCAGAGAGCAACCTCAGATACCACACCTCAGGCAGTATCACTTTTAGAGACAGAGTTTTACACTGGTCTGGAACTCATTAAATAGGCTAGACTGGCTGGCCAGGGAGCCCAGAGATCCTTCTGTCTCTGCCACACCAGTTCCAGGATATGGGACCACAACATATGCCACAGTACCCAGCATTCCTCCCTCCTTCCCTCCCTTCCTTCCTTCCTCTCTCTCTCCCTCCCTCTCTCCCTTCCTCCCTCCTTCCCTCCTTCCCTTCCTCCCTCCCTTTCTCCCTCCTTCCCTCCCTTTCTCCCTCCTTCCCTTCTTCCCTCCCTCCCTCCCTCCCTCCTTTCCTTTCTTCCTTCTCTCCTTCCTTCCTTCCTTCCTTCCTTCCTTCCTTCCTTCCTTCTTCTTTTCTTTTTCTTTCCTTTTTTTTTTGGGGTGGGGTGGGGTGGGGGTGGCTTCTCTGTATAGCTGGCTCTTCTGGAATTCTCTTTGTAGACCAGGTTGGCCTTGAACTCACAGAGATCCTCCTGTTTCTGCTTCCCAAGTGCTAGGATTAAAGGTGTGTGCCACCAGGCCAGGCTTGTATACCCTGCTTTCTTCAACTGTGTTTTCTGGGGATCAAACTTGCAAGGCAAGCACTAAGTGAGACATTTTCCAAGCGCTTTTTTTTGGGGGGGGGGGGAGTCTTGACAATTAAATCTGGTAGATGCAAGATGAAGACAACGAGCAGAAGAGAAGGCACGCAGAACCTGGACTTGGTAAGTCTGAAAGAGTCGCTCTTCAAAGTGATCTGAATGGGCCAATAGAGAGAATGGAAAGGACTGTGGGCCAGCCTGGCTAGAGGCAACTCTGCCTGTCACAGCCTGGTCGCTGTGTCCTCTTGTCTGAACAAAGCCCCAACTCTTATTTTACATTGCATAATTGTACATTACATACGTAATGTAATACAACATTACATTACAATACATCTGTGGCTGTCATCTGTGAAGCTATGTGGTTCTTTTTTGGTGACACTCTTGGACCTGTATTGTGAGAGGCAGGTGGTGAGCCAACCCCCAATACACCAGCATGTCCTCACCATGGGCTGTGACCTGGCCTTCAGGAGCCCCTTTGACCGTCTAGCCTGACAGTGCTGACTGAACGTCTGCTGGAAATAGAAGCCAAGCAGCTGTGGGGACAAACATCAGACAGGCTGGAGATAGTGACTTTGGGTCAGCATGACAACAAGTTGCAGCTGTCTGTGAAGTCAGAGCATAGATAAGGGATTCCGTCTATCAGAATTGCCAGAATATTTACTAGGTGAAACCCTGCAAGGTCAGATCAAATATACACTGAGGACTCTATTGAGATATATATCAAATATGTTTTCATCCCACGAGGACTCACAAATGAGTAATTGTTCACAGAGTAAGTGAGTAAGTATCTATATTTGGGACACTTCTGGAGAACTCCATTCCTTGCTATACGTGTTTATCAGAGTGGAGAGTAGAAAAAAGCAGATTGGCAGTAAGGAAGTAGATTTAATCAGTGTGTGTGTGTGTGTGTGTGTGTGTGTGTGTGTGTCTGCCTGTGTGTATGAGTGAGTGTGAGTGTATTTGTGTGTGTGAGTGTGCCTGTGTGCCTGTGTGTGTGAGCGTGTGTGTATGAGTGTGTGTGTCTGTGTGTGTATTTTGTGTGTGTCTGTGTATATTGTGTGTGTGAGTGTGTATATATTGTGTGTTTGTATTATGTGTATGAGTGTGTGTCTCTGTGTGTATTGTGTGTGTATGTGTGTATTTTTTGTGTGTGAGTGTGTGTGTATTGTATGTTTGTATTATGTGTGTGTCTCTGTGTGTATTATGTGTGTGACTGTGTATGTATGTGTGTGTGTACACACATGTCTATAAGGTAGAATAAAGGGCAAGTGAGAGAACAGAAAGGAGTGACTATGGAACCTCCAGGTACGATACCATTTGAAGATCCAGAGAGATGTCTTCTATGGCTTTGACACAGAAAGTCATTCTGGGCTTATGTTTTACTGTCTATGTCTTTTCCTGAAAGCAGGACATGCCTGCTTTTGAAAAATCACGGGACGGTGAGATTAAGAGAGATCTACTATATTTAGGCAAGGTTCCAGAGGCACCTTTCTTGTCCAACCCCTGCACTGTGTGATTTTATGGGGATTTTATGACGGGGCAGTTTTGAGCAACAGATACTTTGAGCCACAAGTTACAACACAGTGCGGAAAGTGCTGACACGGCAGATGAAAGTCAACACCAGTTCAAGCTCTGGGGAGGTCATGGCAAAGGGTGGGCGTAGGGGACATGACACCAAATGCTTCCAAAGGAAAGGTTCCCTCTGGTAACTTCAGATTGTGAAATGGGCGGCTGGCAGCTCTGCCGGAGCAGGAAGCAGAAGAGGTGAAGGTGGAGAATTAGTACAGTGAGGGAGGGAACTTTATCTGGTTTGTTCACTGGTGTATCTCAAGTGCTGAAAACTATCACTCGATAAATCTATATGCAGGGACTGGAGATACGGCTGAGCAGTTAAGAGAGTGTGCTGTTTTTTCCAGAGGACACAAGTTTGGTTCTCAGCACCTGAATCAGGCAGCTTACAACTGCCTGTAACTCCCACTCCAGGGGATCCAGCACCCTCTCCTGTCTTCTGCGGGTACCTGCACACACATGGGTTATAGGAACACAGATACATAAATAAAAAAATAAAAAAATAAAAAATAAGTCTTTAAAAGAATCTATTTGTAATCAGATAATCCTGGGCACTATTGAGAGTGGACCATTAGCTGCAGAGTGTGAGTTTTCGGGGTTATTATCCAGGAGGTCCAGCTGCTTCCTGGACGTGGAAGATGCAGGATCGGCAGGATATTGAAAGCACAAGGATGGGTGGTTCAGATGAAGGTTTCCTGGTGTCTATGAATTTTGTCCTGCAGAAGGACTGAAGCCAAGAAGAGGACAAAACGAAGGAATTTGCAGTGGTCTGGAAGTTCAGACGCAGCTGAACTGCGCATGTTGGAGGACTGGAATCTGACACCAGAAGGTGGGAGTTGCTCAGAAGCCAGCCAGGTACTGAAGAAGGCCCCTCTGTTTAGGGCCTCTGGGACCCATAGTCACCATCAAGGGGGATAGTCGCAGCCTTGTGCACCCTGAGGTAAGAGAGACTACCCAGGCAGGGGACTAATTATTATTATTAGTTTGTCATTAGTCTTAGCAATTTGTGCTAAAATCTGCTCAGGGAGATTGCCAAAGATGGTTACAGTCAGCCTCTGAAGTAGGTATGGTTAGGGAGGACCATGGACAGGGTCAGGACTGGCCTCTTTGCATGGGCTCGAGAGGTAGGAGAGGTGGTCCCAAAGCTGCCACACCTAAGTTGGATCACCAGGAGAATGCACTTGGAAGAGCCGAACTCTTATGGGACCCCTGTGTAGGTATTTATAAGAAGGTAGTAAGCTTGGCTTCACGCTCACCTGGCTTCACATCTGACACGCCATCTCTTGCTCCCATGTGCTCTGGCTCCACCCCAGTCCCATAATGCCCATCTGCCTTGATACCACCACCAGGTACAAGCCAATAGGGGTTTCTCGTCTTGTACACATAGCATCCAGAATTGTAACCTAAATACGCCCTCTTTCTTCATAAAATTATGTAGATTCAAGTATTCTAGTAAAGTATTAAAAAGTAGACTACATGGAATTCCCTGGCCCTCATATCAGGGATCTTGATTCAGCAGTCGCCTAAACTGTCCTTATTAGGAATCCTGGCTTTTTGGCTAGCTAGGGGCTGAGCACAGACAGGCATTCTTCTTTATATCCCCCACACGACTGACTTCCTGGTGCTATTTCTATCTCCCACCCCAATGCTTTGGTTATTATTGCCTTTGCTTTTTTTTCTCTGTCGACTTCAGGCTTCTTAGAGGCTCTAGAGCTGCATAGACCGTGCTAGGAAGAGAGCTACAGGAAGACAGAGAAGGGCCTGGTCGTCACTTCAGAAGCATTGCCACAGAAACAACTCTGAGCATGTTTGTAAGGGATCTAGATTAGGTTAATCAAGGTTAAGACTCACCCTCAGTAGGCGGTGCCCTTGACTGCGTTCATGGTGCTGGCCACTGGTTTGTGCAGGGAGTGGTGGGTGCCGGCTCCTGGGGTACCAGTCTGAGGTTCATCTGAGGTAACTGATGAAGGTGAAGTGGCCCAGGCTGGAGAAGCGGTGTCACCATCTTACCTCAGATTCTGGACCAAAACCTCTCCCAGCTGACATTCTATATGATGACCAGCAACACTGCTCTGTACCTTGATGTGGCCCCTGGGGGTCCTGCTCCCAGTTTCATCAGGCTGAGGAAGGCTGCTGTTTCTAGGATGCTCACAGCAAAGGCTGAAGGATGGAGACTAACACACAGTAACTTGTGAGCTGCAGTGGGAAGATGGGCACACGCGTCAGGCTCTGTGGTTGGAGGCTGCAGCTTCAGAGGCTTCTACCAATTGACAGAGGCCCCTAGGCCTCAGGTCTGTAAGGAGAAAGTGACCTTGACAGTTAATAAATATGTTCTCTCTCAAGAGGTGTGCGTGTGTGGGATAAAGTGAGCTGAGTCCAAGAATTTATCATCCACCATTCTCATACAGCGTGACCAGCTGTCTCCTAACACTTCTCTGCCCTGATGTGTTACATCCCCTGAATGGGTGAGTGGCAACAATGCTTCCTTAGGCTGTCCTTGAAGATATTTTGTTGCAGGAACTACACAAGTAACAAATACACACTAAACCAACAAGTTGGCCAGTGAATTTACTGGGGGTTTCCTTCAGAAACAGGAGTGCAGGGGCACTTACAGGAGCGTGGGTGACTCTTGCTGTTGTACCCAAAGCCAGCCCCAGTGTAAGTGCTGACTCACCAAAGAAGCTGAGTCCACCTTCTGGTTCCCCCTCTGCCTCCTGTATCAGCTCGCACCCCTCTTCCCCCCCACCTCGTGCGTTAGGATTATGTGTAGCTGGGCTGATGTGGCGGGGTGAGTGGCTGGCATCTCAGGTGAGGGGATGGTGACCCTCTCCACTCGTCTGAAGGGATGTCAGCAGGCCTGGTTTTGGGGAAGGTCTTTTAAGGGTGCTCAAGGCTGCCCCGGGTTCAGCTGTGCCACTCCTGGACCGCAGTGTTCCACTGTACTGCTGACAAAGTGCCTTCCGCTGGCTTGTCCCCTGTATTCCGCACAGCTCTGTGGCTTAACAAGCCATGTCTGTGAGAAGCTAACTGATCCTTTCTTAAGCAGGCTTACTTACTCTACCAATGACCGATAGGAAATTCCACCTTCTTTCAGATCCCTGCTCTGCTTTACTCCACACTGCCACCTAGTGGGCACACCCACAGAACAGCTCCTCAAGCCCATGTTGGCTACCGCTGCTTCTTCTTCTTCTTCTCCTTCTTCTTCTTCTTCTTCTTCTTCTTCTTCTTCTTCTTCTTCTTCTTCTTCTTCTTCTTCTTCTTCTTCTTCTTCTTCTTCTTCTTCTTCTTCTTCTTCTTCTTCTTCTTCTTCTTCTTCTTCTTCTTCTTCTTCTTCTTCTTCTTCTTCTTCTTCTTCTTCTTCTTCTTCTTCTTCTTCTTCTTCTTTAAATTGCTTTCTATGAACCTCTAGGATTATATTATAAATATATTTATGTTATAAAACGTGATATGTACTATCAGCTGCCATCCCCAGGAAACACTCCGCCATACAACAGAACTCAATGCCATACAGAAAGAATAAAATCAAGGTTAACTCTTGGAAAGCTGAGGGTTACATAGCCAGAATCTCACTTCTGAGACCAGAAAGGATAAAATCAGGATCCAGTTCTTACTTTCCTTCTGGAGACAAGAGTCCATAGTTATTGTCACAAATCATAGGACTTTAGAAGTTGAATTAATGAAGCTCTCTATCCTTTTAATTTCCTTTCAAATATTTACATTATCATACATTACAATTGACTGTTGGTGTATATACCCTATGAATCTGAAATACACCAACAGGTGTAATTACCATCAGCGCCAAGACACATAGTTTCATCATCCTTCCATGCCTTCCTGTTCACGTCTTTAAGTCACACCCCCACCCACCTACACCTATGCAACCACCGGCCTGTTTCTCATCGCTGTAAATTTTGCACCCACGGAACACAGCAAACCCATTTACTCTCACACAACTTGTTGGAGTAGCATTCCAGTACAGAATTAGCTTAATGCACGCAAATCTTTTCTATAGCCCATCAACACCAAAATCCCAGTTCTATCATATAGTTAGAGTGGAGAGAAATCTGGGCACACTCTAACTCCTTCTGTGAGATTAACAAAGGAATTATGTGTTCCCAGAACATAGTAGAGATGTGTCTTTAGGACTGTGATTATGGACATTCCAGTTCAAAGCCAGGGACTTCTGTTCTGTCCAAGAACAGAAGGTTAAAAAGAACTCTCCAAGCCAAAGCAGCTTGTAAATCCAGCCAGGGAGATATGCTCAGGTTCCAAGGCCAGGATCTCCCCTCTCAGCCCTGCCTTCTGTCCTTTTGTCACTAACCTGCACCCTCTCCAGCCCACCCTGTGAGCCACCCGTCCTGCTTTGCACTGGTAGCTGACTGGGCGTATTAGTTACTGCTCTCTTGGCTCTGACAGCATATACCTGATAAAAGCAATTTAAGAGCCGAGTGTGGCCAGGGCGTGGTGGGGCGAGCCTGTAACCTCAGCACTTAGACAGGAAAATCAGGGGTTCAGATCAAGGTCAGGCCTGGCTATTATGAGTTCAAGGGCAACTTGGGCTACTTGAAAGTCTTCTCTATAAAAACAAATAAAACCAGAGCTAATGGAGGGACATGTCGGCTTGACTTACAGATTGAGAGAGTACAGTTTGTCGTGGTGGGCAGCCCACAGTACTGGGGACATGCTCACATTTGGGCAGGTTGAGTTATATAAAATTCTTTGTTTCAAATTATAAAGTTATAAATATGTTTTCTTTATTGCTGCTGGTGAGGCAGCCATCTCTCCATATAGTCCAAACTGACTTTCAACTCACTGTAAGTCCTGCCCAGACAGGCATTGCCCTTGGAGATGTTTCAACTGCCCGGGTGCTGGGATTGAATAAGCACCCTCATGCTTTGCATAAATACGTGATTATAGGGCCAGTCAGATGACTCAGCAAGTAACAGCACTTGCTACATAATCCTGATGACCTGAGTTCAATCTCTGAGACCCACAGTGAGAAGAGAGAAACATCACCCTCTGACGTCCATATATATGTCGTGACACACACATACACACACACACACACACACACACACACACACACAGAGAGAGAGAGAGAGAGAGAGAGAGAGAGAGAGAGAGAGAGAGAGAGGAGAGAGAAACAAAGTTATTTTATTACTGATTTGAAACAATATTTCAAAATTACATTTAAAATTGGAACATGACAGGTAAAAAAACTAAAAGTTCCTTCTGCAGCCAAGCAGGCTGACTAGCTTCCTTTTCCATCAGAGCCTGGTATGCAAACGCCACAAACGGCAGCTTCTCTTAGATGTATACAACCTGTTGCATGGATGAGCTACCATAAGACACTTGGACCAGTTTTCTGATGGCTTTTCATGATCTCACTGATGCCCCAAGCTTAGGCAGGTGTTGCAGGATGCCGTTGGGAAGCCCCAGAGCTCACCACAGCAATATCATCATGTCCAACTGCCTCAAGTTGCAGAATCAGGGTGTGATTAAAAGCCCTGTCTAGAACCCAGTTCAAGTCCCTGTCACTAGAAGAACCACATCTCAGAGAAGAAGGTTTAACCAAATTTAAAGCAGATGAATTAGAAGACACGTGTGGTGGTTTGAATAGGAATGCCCCCCCCCCCCAGGCTCATATATCTGAATGCTAGTCCCCAGGGAGTGACACTATTTGAAAGGATTAGAAAGATCAGGAGGCATGGCCTAGTTGGAGGAAGTGTGTCACTGAGGTCGGCTTAGAGGTTTCAAAATTCCTTGCCAAGCCCAGAGTCTCTTTCTGTGCTGACAGATCAGGATATATATTCTCAGCTACTGCTCCAGTGTCTGCCTGCATGGCATCATGTGTCCTGCCTTGATGATAATGGACTGAATCTCTGAAACTGTAAGCAAGCCCCAATTAAATGATTTATTTTTATAAGAGTTGCTATAATTAGGACAATAAGGTAGGTGAGAAGCAGCTCATTTTGGAAGGTTGTCAGGGCAGGGGGAGCGGGGATGTCAAACACATTCTCAACTGTGCTGTCCTGGATAAATGGTGGAGTCTGGGCTCCCGAGTCCCTCATCCTGACATTATGTGCACCGATACATCTCACACCCAGTTAGGAAAAACTAAGTTAAATTAATGTTTCCTTTTTTACAATTACCCTTGCTTTTTTCCTGCATACTCTTTTGTATGCAGATGGATAATACATTGTTCTAAATGTCTGGCCCAAGTGCCCCGTGCTTGTTTGCTATGAGTTCTGCCCCCTGCCCTTCATGTATACTTTCTGGTAATGTGAAATAAATTTTTATTAATCAGAAACCTTAATAAAAAATTTCAGGGTTAGGGAGGTGGCTCAATGGATCTCTGGCCACACAAGCCTGAGAACAAGAGTTCAATCCCTGGAAATCATGCAACAAGCCTGATGGGGCAGCGTGTAACCTCAGGACACCCATGGGGCATCAGGAGATTCACCTGGAATTGTGCCAGCAAGTACACAGTACAGAGGTAGAAACAACAAGGTTGACCTGCTTCAGCAAGGACTCTCTGACCTCTCTGCACACACATGGGCATGCATACCCTTTGTGCACACACACAAATTTTTTAACAATTAATAATTTCATATATATATATATATATATATATATATATATATATATATATATATATATATATCTTCCCAAAGGAAAAAGAATACACATTTAAAGTTTTACCCTCCATTCTAGGAAAGGCCACAGAGACTAAAGAGAACCCTCTTTTCCTTGATCGAGCTTTGTTTGCAGCTGACAAACATCCAGCCCAAAGTGGCTTAGGCAAACAGAATTTGTTCAGATCAGTAGATTCTAGGTACCGGATAGGTAGGACAGAACAGGTACATATGTCACAGAATACACGTGTAGGTCAGCAGTCAGTACCATTGACCGAGAGTCACAAAGTAAACAACATTGACCCAAGCCACCTTGCAGTCCCATGGAAGGAGGCAGAGACTCACACTGGTCAAGGGTTTTCACAGCACCCAGTGTCACTAAAATGCCTATTACACAGTTTTGAGATAGCAATTCAAACCTCCTTCCCAGCTCTGGGGTCATTCCAGTGGAGCCAGGAAAGAGAATCCAGAGAACCCAGGAGGAGACTGGAGACAGAGGTTCAACATCTCAGTGTACAACTTTACTTTCAAGGACAAAAATCATTTAAAGAAGAAAATGTCCAGAGTGATGGCGGACATTAGAACAGTGTCCCCTCTTCCTGTGTCTCTACTCATTCATGTCAACATCATCATTCTTGATTTGGCCCCTGTCAGGTTAGCCAGTAGTGAGATCCCAGACATCCCGGCACAATGCCCAGACTTGACTCCTACTGGTCTCCTTTGGCTACCACCCAAGCCTGTACCAATCATGGTGGTTCAGGGTATGGTGGGACAGACATTAATATCTATTTTTCTTGTTTTTTTTTTCACAATGAAAAGACTTCTTCGTATTGAATGTATCGAGCTTCGGGTAAGGAAATAGATTTCCATTCACTCTTTATCCAAGTACAGCCTTTGTCTAAGCTCTGTTAAATTGCCCGCTAACGTAACGAGCTACAGCTTTTAGCCCTCAACCCTGAAAGGAAGGAACACACGTTCCCTTGTGGTCAGAGACATGGCGATGAGCAATTCAGTCCAAGAGACTTAGGGCAAGCATTTGAGGGGCTGAGGCCCTGATGGCTCCCACCCATTCCATTCTGAATGGCTTTGTCAAACTGCAGCTATAACAGGCTCCCAGACCTTAGTAGGCTGTCAAACCTTAGCCCAGCGGACACCATGGAGGTGCCACTCAGACCTTGGAACCTAGCATGTAGTTTGTACACAGCAACACTTGACAAAACAAAGTTCATACTTCTAGCAAAGTCCCTGACCGCTGACCTTCCTTCTTAGCCTCGGTAGTTCCTCTCCTGGCTAGCCATTCTTGCTAACTGAGGTGTGTCAACACAGGATGCAGGGTGGGCTCTTAAAGGCTCACCCTGAGAAATGCACAGGACTGCACTCAGGTCCCAACTACCCAGGTGTAGTCACCAGCCGGCTAATAAAAACTCCCTGTTGGTTTGTTCCTGTGTCTGATGCTCTCCTCTGGGGGATATCTCACAACATTGCCAGACAGCGGAACCATGGTTGTAATCAAAATGCACACATGTACTGAAAAATGTCTGTTTTATAACCCAGTCTCTTCTCTACACAACTGCCAAGAGTTGTAGCAGGCATTTGACCCCATGTACCCATTAGCTCGTTACATTTATTGGTGTGAAAAAAGTCAAGCCACTTCCTCTTGAATACTAGGAATTTTATAACATTAAGAGGTGTGGGTTCCAAGTCTTACTAAAATTTTTTTTATTTTATTTCTAAAGTAGCCAGCTATTTTTTTTCTCTCTTGAAGGCAAGGACTTTTTTGTGTAGCCCAGGCTTGTCCAGATATCATAGTCCTGACTCCACCTCCCGAGTGCTAGGCTTAGTCTGCATCCCCATTTGCTAGTTCATCATGGTTTTTTTTTTTTTTTTTTTTTTTTTTTTTTTTTTTTTTTTTTTTTTTTTTTTTTGTCTCCTTTTACTTTTCAGTTGGAGATTAAGCTTAGAGTTACACTCATGCTGAACAAATGCTTTGCCAGGGTCACATCGCCAACCCGTTTAATTTTCATTGTTGTTTTGTCTTTTTACTTTTTAAAATTGAGATTTATTTCACACCCCACAAAACCCACCCTTTAAGGTATGCAGTTCATGGTTTCAGCAAATCTGAAAGGGTGTGCAACTGTCATCACCGGCTACACCACCTAGCTACAGAACATTCTATCTGCTCTTAAAGGGTTGCCGTAGCTGTGGGCTCTTTGGACTGTCCCCCACAGCGCCAAGAGTCCCATTGACATAACTCAGCAAATCCAGGTGGTGAAAGACATCCCCCCCCTTTTTAAATGTTTTGAAACAGGGTCTCACTATATAACCCTGATTGCTATGAAGCTTTCTATGTAGACCAGGCTAGCTTCGAACTCATGACTGCCTCTGCCCCACAGTGCTAGGATTAAAAGTATATGCCATGCAGCCAGGCTTAAAGAAGGACTTTCCACTCACAGCCAGGCAAACAGAACGCCAAATCTTCCAGTATCTAGAGTAAGGATAATGAGAAGTTCAATGAGGTTCCCTTACACCCTGGTCACCTCAGACGAGAAGAAGGCAGAGAAGCTGAAGCAGTCTCTTCCCCCTGGTTTGGCAATGAAGGAGCTAAAATGAACCAGACAGCCTCCTCTGGACTGGACTATATTAAAATCCTGAAAAGCTGCTGCAGAGTTGGCTCAGCAGTTAAGAGCACTGACTGCTCTTCCAGAGGTCCTGAGTTCAATTCCCAGCAACCACATGGTGGCTCACAACCATCTGTAATGGGATCCGATGCTTCTTCTGTGCACGTGAAGACAGCTGTAGTGTACTCATAGATAAAATAAATAAAACCCTGAAAAGCAAAACAAACAGAAAGGACTGTGCACCCATCAACAGCCATTCCTGTCAGCTCTAGGTAACACTGCATCTAGGTCCCCAGCTTCTGTAACTGTGTCAGAGATGCACAAACCTTGTGTATCCCATACAATTGGAATCACAAACAGATAGCTGGAATTCTTCGCTCTGTCTGAACAGAACCTCTGGGATGGCAAGGAGCAAGTACTCTTAGAGCTGATAGCCCCCGAGTTACAGAAACTCACACAGTGGGCTTCCAAACCCAGAACTCGAGGCCTATGACTCAAGCTTTCAAAGCCTCTCATGGCAGGAATTTATTGTTCTCAGCTTTTAGCTGACAGTGTCAGGTGGCTGGAGTCTTCAAAATTATTTATTTTATTATATGAATATACTGTAGTTGTCTTCAGACACACCAGAAGAGGGCATCGGATCCCATTACAGATGGCTGTGAGCCACCAGTGGTTGCTGGGAATTGAACTCAGGACCTCTGGAAGTGCAGTCAGTGCTCTCAACTACTGAGCCATCTCTTCAACCCTGCTATTCCTCTTAATACTCATTCACTCTTTGTATTTTTAAATCTTCTTTTAGTGTTTTGTTTTGAAGACCATGTCTATGGTCTAGCTATGGCTGTCCTGGGACTCAATGTGTAGACAAGACTAGCCTCAGACTCACAGAGATCCTCCTGCCAAGTGCTGGGATTATAGCAGTCAGCTACCAAGTTTGGTTCCTTGTAGTGTCTATTCTTGGTTATCTCTGGAGTTCTTTGGTGGCAGTTTAGAGTTGCAGTTATTTTGGAGGAATGGGGCAGAATCTCCTATAACTGGCCTGAATTGGCTATATAGCCAAAGATGACCTTCCTGCCTCGGTCTCCTGACATGTCTGTCTCATCTTTCAAATGCTTGGTGGGCTGGCTGGTGTTAGAGTCCTGAGACTTCAGTGTAGAGACCCTAGGCTCTCTGTAACTCAGCTACATCTCAATGTCAACATTGTTATCTCCATCAGAACTGGAAGCCAGATTCCTGTCTGTTCTTTGTAACCGAAATACTGTATGGAGGTGGTAAATAGGCCTCCCAGACCCATATAGCAAACAGCCCATGAGAAGCACATGGCATATAGCCATTGGAGGGACGTGGGAGACTCGTGTGTGGATTCTTACCCCACCAACCGAGGCCCTGCCTGTGCACAGCTGTCCTCTTCAGGTTACAGGCTTTGTGTATGTACTAGTTTCAGGTCAAGTTTACCAGTGGACCCTAAACCTGGCACAATGCCAACCACAGTTTTTTTTTCCTGACTCACAGGGGAAGTGCGCCCCCTTCTGTCATGATTGAGAATAGCCACAGAGGTACAGGATCATCTAAAGTAGTCTAAGAATTGTCATTGCTAGACAGGAGTCCTCCAAGCCAATGCAAATTGCCTGGAGTGATCAGCTGGAAATACACTTGCCTCAGGCCATCTGAAGGTGCTATAAGCACAGTGCAGCTGGTCTCTAGGAGGGGCTGCTAGATTGTAATAGCTGTGGACCCAGCAACAGCTTAGCCCACTCATTGAACAGTAAACACTAAAGGGTGCTTACAAGAAAGACAATAATGTTAACTTTTTTCCCTTTTCTTTTTCCTCTCTCTCTCTCTCTCTCTCTCTCTCTCTCTCTCTCTCTCTCTCTCTCTCTCTCTCTCTCTGAGACAAGGTCTTACTGTACAACCCTGGCTGTCCTGGAACTCACTCTGTAGACCAGGCTGCCCTCAAGCTCACAGACACCTGCCTGCCTTCGCTTCCCAAGTGCTGGATTAAAGGCAAGCATCACCACCCAGTCCTCTATTCATCTTCATGGCTGTGTTACACACTGTATAAACACACCACATTTTGCTTCTCCACTTGTTAGTTGTCAGACATTTTGGTGGCAGCCGTTCTGAATGTCTAGCTGCCAGCAGTTGTATACATGTTTATGTGTCTAAGTTTACCCTTTTAGGAAATCATCATAGGTTTTCTTTTAATTTATTTTTATGTGACTACACTGCCATGAGCCACCATGTGGTTGCTGGGAATTGAACTCAGGTCCTCTGGAAGAGCAGTCAGTGCTCTTAACCGCTGAGCCATCTCTCCAGCCCATCAATAGGTTTTCTAAAGCACCTATACCATCGAGCTTTACTGTACGTCATATTTGGGCCAAGTTTCACATGTTTGTGGTACCTGATTTTCTCAAAAGTTGTTTTGTTTTGGATTTTATTCCTGACTAGATAGTTAAGATAATATTTTAACATTTCCCAGCCAGGTATGATGAAGGCATCCACCATAATCATAGGGCTAAAGAAGTGGAGGCACAAAGATCATAAATTCAAGGTCATCCCTAGCTACATCGTAAATTGGAGGCTAGCCTGGACTACATAAGAATGTGTCCCAAACAACAACAACAACAACATCATCAACAACCACCAAAACACAACCTACAAAGTCTGGGTCTAGCTGTTAGTAGATGCTCGCTTAACACATAGAACCCTGGGTTTGATCCTGGTCAGTCCAGAAAACTGGGCATGGTGGTTCTTGCCTGTAATCCCAGCACTGGGGAACTGAAGGCAGGAGGATTAGAAGTTCAACACTATTCTTGGTTATGTAGTAAATTTGAAGCCAGTCTGGGATACAAGAGACATTTCGAAAAAACAGCAAGCAGCAGCAGCAACAGCAACAACAACAACAAAAAGACTCTTAAGTTTTTTTGTGGTTGGGCATTTTCTTAGTTTGGTCTTTTCACTTTGAGACAAGAGACAAGAAAGTCCCTGCCTTTAATCTTCCAGTACATCTTGGTATCTCCATATATCAGTAGCCTAAGGCTTATTCATAGGTTGAAACCAGTTGGATTTTCTTTACCTGATTTGTCAGCCGTTTACTATAAAGCACACTGTATGAACCTAAGGCTAAAAAGTGCTATAGCGTGTAATAGACTCTTTATTACAGGTCTGTGTACATGAAAAAGTTCTGGGCAAGTTTGTAACTACAGTTCTAGGGGTGTGAGGGGCAAACAGAAGGGTGGAGGTAGAAGCTGCAGAAAGCAACTCCAGCTGAGGTTATTAGAATAACCTTCAAGGCGTACACACCATTCCCACCAAAAAATGCTCAGACCACTGAGGACAAGACACTGGCTGGCTGGAGCTCTAGGAGGTGGCAGCTGGCTATGGAGGCTTCCCAGTGCAGAGAGAATGACAACCCATCGCCAGGTCTGTTACTGGAGCCAAATATTGATACAGAGTGAAAGGATATTGGGAGAAGCAATGCAAAACGCTGTGAGGAAACTCCACCCCTGCCTATTGGAGAGGGTCCTACCAGGGGACCTGGAAAAGATAAGTGAGCTTTGCACCACAGCACGGAGCAGAGGAAAGAAGGCATTTGCAGGCCAGAGAAAATGGCTTCATAACCAACCCCATCCATTTCCTAACCCTGACCCTGACCCCGACCCCGACCCCGACCCCGACCCTGACCCTGACCGTGGCTATGCTGCCTCCAGCCAATTCTTCTGTTGAGCTTCTAGACCAGAGCAAAGTCAACCTCTGGGTCAAGCCACAGATTTCCTTTATACAAACAAAACCACTCTCATTCTTTTTTCATAATAAGAAGTGTTTATTAGGAGTGACAGTCACAGTCTCTCTCTCTCTCTCTCTCTCTGGAAAAGAGTTGTATAGTTGATAAAACAAACAAATAAACAAGCACCTAGTCTCCAGGTCTCAGTGAAGGGGGATCCGACTCGTTATCCAAGTTCCAGAGGCAGAGAGCACTGCACTGGCTTCAATGCTGATGCATGTGATGGTGCTAGGTTTCCTGTATTTTGGCTTACACAGGCTAGAGACCAGGTCGGTGTATCTGAAATCTGGCATATCTCCTCCACAGGCGTTGACTCCTTACTGACCTCATAAAAGTCTTTGAAATCTGTCCCGGGTATTTAGGGACCGCAGGAAACCAATCCTTCGGGTATTTTGTTCTGCACCAGTCTGTCCAACTCTTCCTGACATCGGATGACACACTCCATCCTATGGCCTCAAGCTCCACCCGTCCCTGCTAAACCTTGACAGTCTGCTGGTCTGTACCCTAGTGTCACGTCTCAGATCTAACGCTTGGCTCTCACACATGTTTTACTATTCCTCTCCAAGCAAATGGTTTTCTGTTTATACGATCTCAGCTGGGTCAGCCCAGGACTAGGGCAGCTGATCCTGCGGGTTCTAACCCTTCACAGTCACACAGTGGCAACCCTGCCTGCATGCTTTCCCTGCTCCCACTTTAATATTTTATGGATTATGTATTGTGTATTATACATTACATATTATGTATTACGCATTATATTATAGATCATGTTATATATCATATGTCATATGTCCTATATCATATATCATACAACCAGACATATCATAACAAGTAGATGATCACAGCTGTACATTTTTGGATGGGGGGGTCACTGAGTCAGAGTTATGAGGAACTTATCTTTCAGGGGCTTTCAATCAGAGACAAAAGGCTAGTGGCTACCAAGATGGCTGCCTAGTATAAAATGGAGTTTCTCTAGGCTTCATAAACAATGCTTTAATCGTAGTCAAATATCCTTAGGGAGAGTTAAGCTCTCTTAGCTACTCAAAATAACATTTGGCCTTTGTACTTAGCTCTTTAAGGTCCATCTGTGTGGTAGCGTGCACTATTACTTTCTCTTTGTTCCTGCAGTGCCTGAAAAGACCAGAAGAGGGCATCAGAGCCCCTGGAATTGGAGCTGTAGACGTTTTTTTTTTTTTTTTTTTTTTTTTTTTTTTTTTTTTCCTGCAATATGATTTCTGGGAACTGAACCCAGGTCCTCTGCAAGAGCATCGAAGGCTCCTAACTGTCGAGCCATCTCCAGCCTTTACCTTTTAACTTTTTGAGGTCAAAGTATTAGCAAAGGCAAGGAATTAGACTGATCTAATTTCTGCTAATGTCACCTATTTGCCCGGCTTTGATTTTCTCTCGGTCTTGGAGCTTATCCTAGGATGCAATTATTTCTTTTCTGATTTGGTTCCCAGCACGACGGCTAAGATAGTCTCTGTCCTAGAAGAGCAATAAACAAAGGCAGAAAGGCCAAGCTAAGTGACAGGGACACCCAAAACTAAGCAAATAAAAACAGGTGTCAACTCTAGGGAAAACGAAACGCGAGCAGCTTGGAAATGATTGCATAATAGTTATGTTGTAACGCTTCTGTTTAATTTTATCCTCGATACTTTGGAAGGGGAGGAGCGGATCGATGAAACTGATGAAGTCTCATAGTTCACAGGAAGAATCAACAGACAGTGAGACCCACATCAAAAAAAAAAAAAAAGAAAGAAAGAAAGAAAAAAGAAAAAGAAAAAAGAAAAAAGCCACACAAATTCATTGTTTGGAAATGTGGCAGTAAATAAAAATAGTGAGTTGGAAGACGTCAAAGCATAGCCCTGTGTGGAATGGGAAGGAAGCCAGTCTTGCCTCAATGTCTTTACAGAGTTACTGTGACGTCAAGAGGTGACGTCATCTTACTGAACACAACCCTCTATGCGGTTGGTCATTGGTTGACTGCGGCACGCAGGAGTGTTCGGCTGTTTGTGTGGCCCCATAGTGTCTGTAAAAAAAACCACACTTTCAAACAGAATGAGAGAGAATGGTCTCATCGTTTTCTAGAAGCAGTCTTGTGCTGCAGCCCTTGAAATCATGGTTTGGGGAAAACGCCAGAAGTATAAAGCAGAAAGAACAGCAAGTACCTCGCTCCCTAAAGACAATCGCTCTGAACACTGAAGCTCAGAATGTTTCCTCCCAGTCCCCTACTTAACCCAGCGCATTTCTTTTGCAGCTCAGGATTCAATTGAATTCAATCAGCCCTTGCTGGGCATTAAGCCCAACTGCAGGGTAGGTGCTAAGAACGAGACTCCGCCCTGACCATTCATTTTTACAGGTTATACTTACCACAGAGAAGCAATAGCAACATTTGTTGATTGCCTTGAGACGTCTTAGTTAAGTTTTAAAAAATGCATTCACTTATTTATTTGGGAGAACAGGGTTACCATGGTGTGCATGTAGAGGCGGGAGGATGACTTGTGGAAGTCAGATCTCTCCTTCCACCACGTGGGTTCAGGTAATCGAATCAGGCTGACCAGCAAGCCTCTTCACACGATGATGAGCCATTTCTCTAGGCCGCTTTCAATTCTTATTAACGGGCCAATATTGTATCCGTTGAGCTTGCCCCTGCGGCTCCAGAAGCAGTGGGAAACTCTGCCAAGGCCAGTAATATACTTTCCAAAAGGAATAGACACAGCCTACTCCGTAATCTATTAAGTTTAATTCTTGGAATGTATTTGTCACAAGAGATTACAGGCCTTGACTTTGCTTGAGTTACCCTAGTTGTGGCTTCAGAGTAAAGGCAGAAGGCAGTAAAGTTGCTGGGTGACCACCAGATGACTGATTTCTTGCAATTTTATAATCCTAATAATAAAAATTAAGTTATCGGTGGACCATGGTGGTACATGCTTGAGTTTCCATCACTTGGAAAGCTGATGCAGGAAGCTTGTAAGTCTGAAGTCAGACCATGCTAAACAGAGATCTTGTTTTTGAAGAACCGAAATGAAGAATATTAAATTTATGTACATTTTAAGCTAATTGTTGTCTCCACAGGCAAACTTTCCGATTCTTCTCCAGCACTGTGCCTGCCTGCCACCATGCTCCTTCCATGATGGTCATGAACTCAACTCTCTGAAACCATAACCATAAACTCTTTCTTCTATAAGTTACCTTGGTTAAGGTTCCTCTTCACAGCAAAAAATAACGTAACTAAGACAACTGGTAGGCAAACAGGCTTTAGTTGAGTTAGATCTCTAGCTCCCTTGGCTTTTTGAAACAGTTTCAATGTGTAGCCCAGGCTGGCCTGGCACTCACTGTATATCCTAGGATAACCTCAAACTTGTGATCCTTCTGCCTCTGCCTTTAAAGTGCTGAAATTATATTTTATTTCACATATAAATGCTTTTCTTTAATTTCTTTCATCTTCGTGAACAAAAGGGAGACCCCGAACCTGGTATCAATGGTGTGTTGGTTTTCTCAGCTTGACACAAGTTAGAGTCAGTTGAGAAGAGGGGACCTCACTTGAGAATATACCGCCACAGGATTAGCCTGTAGGCAAGTCTGTGTGTTGGAGGGTATTCACTTTTTTAAAAAAATAAATTTATTTATTTTGTTTTTTCGAGACAGGGTTTCTCTGTGTAGCCTTGGCTGTCCTGGAGCTCACTCTGTAGACCAGGCTGGCCATGAATTCAGAAATTCACCTGCCTCTGCCTCCCAAGTGCTGGGATTAAAGGTGTGCACCACCACTGGAGGGTATTTACTTGATTAATGATTGAAGTGGGAGACCTGAGCTCACTGTGGGTGTCCCCCCTCTTCCCCCGCAGCCGGTCCTCCTGGGATATATAATAAAGCATGCTGAGCAAGCAAACATGAGCAGCAAGCCGATAAAGTGCGCTCCTCCATGGCCTCTTGCTTCAGGTTTCTGCCTTGAGTTCTTGTCCTGACTTCCCTTCATGACCTACTGTAAGGAACAAGACGAAATAAACCCTTTCCTCTCCAGGCTTTTTTTTTTTTTTTTTTTTTTTTTTTTTTTTTTTTCCTCTCACAGCAATAGAAAGTCAGCTAGGACAAATGACCAGAAATATGCTAAATTAAAAAAAAAACAAAACGGTTACTGGGCAGGGAATCTATCTAGAACTACAATTAAGAATGCTAAACCAACCTGAGTACTAGCTGGGCATGCTGGCACATGCCTTTAACCCCAGCACTTAGAGGTAGATGCAGAAGGCACTGGAGTTCAAGGATAGATAGCCTTGGCCATGCAGCAAGTTCTGGGCTGGCCTGGGTTGCTTATGACCTTGTCTTAAACAAACAAACAAACAAACGAACAAAAAACACCCAAACAGGGCGGTAAAGGAGCCTGTGCCCAACCTGATGACCGGAGGTCAATCACTAGAACCCACATGATGGAAGGAGAACTCTGATTCCAGGAAGTGTCCTCTGACCTCCACAGGCTTGCCACACTACAGATGCACTCACACATGTACACCAGATTAAGTATATAAATAATGAACGAGAGAGAGAGAGAGAGAGAGAGAGAGAGAGAGAGAGAGAGATTGAGAGAGAGAGAAAGATTGAGAGAGAAAGAAAGATAGATAGAGAGAGAGAGAGAGAGAGAGAGAGAGAGAGAGAGATGGCTTAGTGGATAAAGCACTTGCCACACAAACATCACTATCAGTGTTCAGATCTGGCACCCTTAGAATGAATAAACACTGTGTGGGTGTTGAAGCCTGTAATTCAGGACTTGGAAATTGGAGACGTGGGATTCCTGGCACAAGATGGCAAGCCACACTAGCTGGTGTCAGCAAACTGTGATCCAAGAAGATGTCACCCTCAGGCCTCCACAAGCATGTCACACACACACTGCACATGAATACTGATACACCACAGGCATTCGGGAGAGCACACGGAAAAAAAAAAAAAAAAGAAAATAAAAACCTCTAAATTCCCATCTGGGTGAAAGCTGAACTGTAGTTAAATCTTTCCTTCCATTGAAGTCTTCACTCAGAAAGCCCGGGCTTTTCCATCAGGACCCTCATTGGCTTACAGAACGTCAAACAGTATGAAATATAAATAGCAACATCCGATTCACACCTCATCAGGGCAATATTTAAATACTATCTTTTTTTTTTTCCCCTGCCGCTTTCCAATTGTATAATGGCAGCCAGTGTACAGGTCTAAGTTTTATAAAATAAACTTTTTCTTTTGCCTTTACCCTGGAACTAGAAAAAGTTAAATTACAACGATATATTTGTACAGTCACTAGTGGGCACTTGGCAATTGTGAGCAATCTCTCTAGATACCACAGCAAGCAGCTGGGAGGGTGTCCGGCCTTATACGAGAAGCTCCAAGGAGAGTCAGCTAGGAAAGAATCAAGGTAATAGTCCTTGGTTAACCAAGTTATAACAGGTTTTTTGGGGTCGGGAACTCCAGGGCTCAATTAGAAAACTACACAAGATTAGTATCTTCACTTTACAAAAGAGAGAAATATCAGTAAATAAATGAATGTGGTCGATCCACTGACTAAGGAAATGCCAAGTAAAACAAGAACGAATTTGCAATAACTGAGGGGCTGTTTGCTTTGTCAGCTCAAGTGTCCAGGCCTGGCAAGACCTCAAAGACCTGGTGCTCACATACTGTGGGCTGGGTAGCCCTCAGCTGCATGTGGGCGGGGGCGCCCTCAGCTGCGTGCTGAGGTAGCTGTGCATCTGCAGGGGGCTGCAGCTGCACGCCATCCTTAGCGCATCCTTTGCCATGGAAGTCTTTGGTTTTGTAGTTGTTATTGTTTGGGGACATGGTGTCACTTAGCAGCCCAGGCTGGCCCCAAGCTCAGGATTCTCCTTCTTCATCCTCCCAGATGGTAAGATTACAGGCATGTACCATGATGCCCAGCTTCTTACCCGTTTCCGTTCTCGATCATTCTGAGTGAGTACTTTTGGGGAAAAAAAAAAAGAAAAGAGCCAGGAAGTGATTTGAAACTGTGGTTATTTCAGTTCTCAAAGAGCTTTAGAGTCAGCATTCTGCTCAATGAAAAGACGACAGTCTGGCTTTTGTGCTTTTCAACCCTATCTGTTCCTCTCCTTTTGAAAATCCTCAGTCAACTGACATGCTTCTTCTTTCTTCTAGTGTTGCCAACCCGATGCTCAGTCCTCTGTTAACTTCCTTTCTTGTTGACATGATTTTGCCAAAGATAATATGACCTCTTTGAGAAAGCTAAAACCTCTCCCCACAAACTGGCCATCTCTGACCCAGTCTTTCTATTTGATTCTGTTCTCTTGTGAGCTAGACACCACTAGAAGAGCCACAGATCCCCTTCTTGGGTTCAGAAGCCAAGGTTGGTGTTGGGGCTCCTTTTGGGTCGAATCTCCTCCACTCTCTTTTTAATCGAATTCCCGGATCTGCTTGATGTTGCAAGTGCCCCTTTTTTGCCACGCCCATATCATTGGGTCAGCAGGGATTGAGGGTTACAGTTGCACAAATCAATTAACGATACTCAAATTGCTCTGCTCCACCAGCAGCTGCCTGAGTTCCTTGCCACCCGCCAAAGTGCTCTGGATTCTCGAATGTAGGACACACACACACACACACACACACACACACACACACACACACACACAGAGAGAGAGAGAGAGAGAGAGAGAGAGAGAGAGAGAGAGAGAGAGAGAGAGAGTTTTATTTTTTAATATGCCCTAAGCAGCTCAATGGCTGGGCCGCTCCCAAACTTCCACGTTGCTAACGCCTCCCCTCTGATACTTCTGAATTATTTTCTACTAAAATATAAAATCCATCTTTGCTATTGAGCCTTGGTTATGGTTTCATTGTTTGTGTGGTGGTTTGAAAAGGGGTTCTATAGGCTCATTGGGAGTGGCACTGTTGGGATGTGTGGTCTTGCTGGAGAAAGTGGGTCATTGGGGGTGGTGGGCTTTGAGGTTTCAGATGTTCAAGTCAGGCCCAGTTTGCTGCCTGCAAATCCAGATGCAGAGCTCTCAGCTCCTCCTTCAGCACCTTGTCTGCCTGGATGCTGCCATGCTTCCTGCTATGATGACAATGGACTAAACCTCAGAACTGTAAGCCAGCCCCAACTAAATGTTTTCTTTCATAAGAGAGGTTGTGGTCATGGTGTCTCATCACAGCAATGAAACCAAAACTAAAACAGCCTGGTTGTATAGCTGTGTGTTATAAAAATTTCTCTGATGAAAGGGGCTCTGAGTGGGGACAGTTTAAGAAGACCAAGGCTCGGCACCTGGGCAAGCCTTTGGAGACAGACAGCTTCCATGTGGCTTTCAACTGGTAATATAAAATATAACTTACCCTGGGATATATGTCCTAAGAAAAACAAAACAAAACAAAGCAGCAGCAGCAACAACAACAGCAACAACAACAAGGAAAATCTGAGTGCGATCAGGCTCACTAAAATTAAATTGAAATTATATATAAGCTTTTCTTTTTTTTTGTTATGTGGTTCTCTTTTTTAAATTAATTTTATTGGATATTTTATTTATATTTCAGATGTTATCCCCTTTCTCCATTTCTCCCTAACCCAGAAACCCCCTATCCCATCCCCCTCCTCCTTCCGTGAGGATGTGCCTCCACCCACCTCCCTGCCCTCAAATTCCCCCACACTGGGGCATCCAGCCTTCACAGGACCAAGGATCTCCTCTCCCACCTATGCCCAACAAGGCTGTCCTCCCCTACATATACAGCTGGAGCCATGGGTCCCTCCCCATGTGCTCCCAGGCTGGTGGTTTAGACCCTAGGAGCTCTGGTAGGTTGGTATTGTTGCTCTCCCCATGGGTTTGCAAACCCCTTCAGCTCCTTCAGTCTTCTCTCTAACTTCTCCATTGGGAACCTATGATCAGTTCAATGGTTAGCTGTGAGCATCTGCCTCTGTATAAGCTTTTCTAATGAGCCAATACTTAAAATACATTCATCAAATATATAGTTTACTTTTCTTGTTTTCTTATAATTTTGATAAAAGATAATGAGATATTTTTCTTCATATTTTTTAAATTAAATTTTTGTTTTTTGATTGTGTCAGTGTGCGTGTGCATGTTTGTGTGGGCATGTGTGTGTGTGTGTGTGTGTGTGCAGTACGTGAAGATGTCAGAAGAGGAGGGCATTGATTTTGTGGATCTGTGTTAGAAAACAGTCCAGGAATGGAGTCATGTGAGAATTCTGAGTGCTTGTGAAAACACTCCAAGAAAACAAGCATCTTGTGACCTCAGTTGCTTCAAAGCACAGAATTGTTCTTGGAATGTGTTCTCATGTTCCTCACAGGTGTAGTGGAGTGAGTCTGCTTCAGATCACTCAATATTGCTTGCTGCTGTTACTCAATTAATGTTTAAACTGTCCTTTATATGCCTCTGTGAAAAAAACATGTTTCTTTTTTCTGTTGTTGTTGAGTTTTTTTGTTTTGTTTGCTATGAGTGGCTTGTCCTTGTGATTGCATACAGCCTGAACCCATGGTGACCTTTCTTAATTCTCCGAGTATAAATTGTCTGAGAATCTAAATAAAGTTGGTTATTGCAGGAGACTCAGTCCACCTCACTTGTTAGCTCCAGTCTCAGGTCCCACCGCCTCTAGTGTGAGGAGCAAACTGTGATTACAGAAAAATAAAACACAGTCTAGGAGAAGTAGATTAGATTTTGTGTGCCTCAAGCTGTCTTTCTTAGTGGAAAAATGAGTCTCTTCTGTTTGTTTTGTTTGATAACGTCCTTTATTTGTTTTTATTTCGCTCTGGTTAATCGAATGACCCATTTCCAATGTTTCATGAGCTCATATTTTTTCAGTTAAAATTTTAATTTTATGTAAATGGGTGATTTTACCTGCATGTGTGTGTTACTTGTGTGCCTAGTGCCAATGGGGGCCAGAAGAGGGTATCAAGTCTGCTGGCCTGTGAGTCACCATGTGGGTGCTAGGAATTGAACCCAGCTCCTGTGAAGGAGCAGCAAGGTTTGTTTATTTGTTTATTGTATTTCAAGACAGTTTTCTCTGTGTAATAGCCCTGGCTGTTCTGGAACTCTTCGTAGACCAGGCTGGCCTCAAACTCACAGAGATCCACCTACCTCTGCCTCCCAATTGCTAGACCTAAAGGCATATACCACCATGCCTGGCTTGGCAAAAATTCTTAACTGCTGAGCTACCTTTCAAGCCCTTACGATCTTAGTTTGAACAGGATGTTTAAACCTTTGATATATGACAAAATTCTCAAGAGTTAAAAACTTGACTTTTGGTTTGAATGACTGTGAGTGGGGCCCGGCTGGGGTCCGAAGGTTGCTCTGAGTTGTTGGGCGTGGTTCATCAGCACAGCACCTAGGCTCAGGCACTGTGGTACCATGAGGCGCCTGCACTTAAGAGATTATGGCATTTGATACCCACCATGTTAAAAAAACCAGAACTTCTCTAAAAGTATTGATCTTCCTAGAAAGAGGATCTCTAATTTCACCAGTAAGAACATGAAGGAGGTTAAGAGATCTCACACAGTGTTAGAGGCTTATCAACTTACTCTTCCCCCCACCCCTCTTCTAAAATCTCAACGCCCTTAATCAGCTTGAAGAAGTTAAAGAAGAGTCAGCGCCCCTATTCCCTGAGCTTGGGGACTAATGTGGTTAATAATGGTCTGTCTTTCTAGGGAAAAGTAGTGGTTTTGTTGGAACACGGGGGATTAGCTAGGACTTATTGTATAGCCATAACCTATTGGTAGAAATCTGTATAATTATTATCAAGATGAAGTTATAATTTCTTAAATGGTATAAAATTTACTTTGATTTCAAATTTAAGGTTTTCATTGGTACGAGCCTCTTATTAATATAAAAATGAGATGAATATTGATACTCTCATGGGCATTGTGCCTGTATAACACATTTAGGAACACAAGGCCTAGACCCAGCCCTTTTTTAACTTTTTTAACTGATTTGGGACGGTTAACCTATAAGTTAAGGGACTATAGCAAATTCATATTTTTGAGTTTATTGTTAGGGTGTTTTCCATATTTTATTTAGAAATAGCTGAGAGGAGTGAACAGGCAACAGTCCAGGTTACCTTACATGGATAGTTGGTTTTCAAAACATCAGAAGTCCATAGAACTGATGCTACAAATATTTATATATTAATGTTCATATTGATTAGAGAGACCTGTCTGCTCCTGACAGCTTCCTGTCGTGGATTCTAAGAAGAAATTGAGCATCCTTGGAGTTACTCCAGTTGTGTGGTGACAGCCACTAGGCAAGAATTGCCTCTCTCCATCTACAGACAAATTACTGTCCAGAAAAGGACACACATGCAGAATAGTCTGCCTAGACAGAGTAATCAGCCCTTAATAATCCTGCATCACTAAGGTCTGTCAGATGATTCTGGGCCAGAAGGCTGAAGATTTGATGCTCCAACGTTCGGTAGTGTAGGGGCTTTTCAGGTGTTCAGCAGTCTCTATAAATTGGCTAAGTTTTAGAAGTTATGTTTAGTGCTTCCCATAACTTCAGTTAACTCAGTCATTCTGGATTTCTGATGGGGTTGAAGACCTATAGTCTCATAGCCAATCCTGGCTATTTACTTTGAGAGAAAAGATCTGAGTAGATGGTTTTCAGCTGACATTCATTCTAAAGCCAAAAAAGCCAGGATCAAAAGTAAGTGTTTTAGTTAGAAGAGATGACAGAGGTTCTAGTTAGTCAACAAAATGATGGACTGGGTATTAGGACTATCTTGTACCTCACTGGTACAATTAGGAATAAGTATGCTCTAATTGTATTTTGAGAGAAAAGTTTTACTTTAACAGGAAGAGTGATATGTAGGAGGAGCTAAGTGGGAAGGAGTACTGAGAGGAAGAGATGGAGCAAGGAGAGAAGATGAAGAAGAGGAGAAGCTAGGTGATGAGAGAGAGAAAGAGAGAGGGGGCATGGAGGCAGATGTTCACATGTCTCCACCAGTCAAAGATAGTTTTTATATCTAGGTTGGGTATTGGGTTACGCTTCTGATTGAGCATTACCAAACTTATAAATCCTTTGATTAACATTTTTAAAAAATCGTATAAAAGTAAAAAGGAAAGGGGGGGCATGGGACAGGGGTGTTCTAGGGAGGGGAAATGTGGAAAGGGGATGGCATCTTAAATGTAAATAAAAAAAAAGAGATCTCCACAACAGTTGGCTGCTTACATAAGTAGAAGAATTGGACAAGCAGTGAAAAGCCCAGATAAATGGCGCAAGGTGCTCTACCACAGAAAGTTAGTTCATCATTCCTTCCCAAATTCTTGTTACAGAACTAAGCAGTCCCCTAAAAGTAGGGGCTGTGGCATGGCAAATAAAGAAAATGAATGGGCTTGTGCAGGCCATCTACCTAAAAATTTACGCCACGACAGTTGGACATTTGTCATTAACACCAGTGATTCTGGGTCTTCACAGACAGAAAACCCATCACCAAAATATAGTGGTTTCTTTTCTGAGGTTTCTCAGGACCATGAGACAATGGCCCAGGTTCTATTCAGTAGGGATTTGAGATTGAATATAGCTTTGACTTTCTGGAGGAAAAAAAGTATAAGTGAACTTGTAGCTTATTTAGTGAGGATAGAAGACCTTGGGGATGTGGTAGATTGCCTTCCTGTTTTAACCAGTAGTTCACAGGAAGAAAAGCAGTATCTCTCACCTGGCTACTGTGTAGACTTACTTCCTCCAGTAAAGTCTTTACTTCAAAGCAGATTTGAAGGATATGTAATAGTTGGCTTAAATTGGCTTTAAGCAGTAATAAAAACATGGTAGTCAGCACTCTCATCTAAATCAGAAATTATAAGTCATGGAAATTTTAAGATTTTAAAGCAACAGTTGAATGAATTATGGGAACAGAAAAACCATCTTACATTGATTCTAGGATATACTGGTAATATAGTTAAGAACATAGATGCTTATTTATTATGGCTTCATTGAGAGATATCATCTTCTAAAGAGTATTTGGTTAGTCAGACAGCGCTGGATTATATGATTTCCAAAAGTATGTCTCTCCTGAGAACTGAGAATTGTGGAAGAAATAAAATCAATTTTTTTCTTTTAAAAAGCTACATAATAAAACCACTAATGAAATTCTAACAATTCTCTTCACACTGAAGTGGAAATATCCAGAAGGAAGCAGCGTTAGCTTCAATGATGTGAAAGTGTGCTATGAAGATTGTCTTTGTTGCATGCAAAATTTACATGGCCACTTGGTAGCGTTGTTTAAGAACTATTGTGTCGCCGGGCAGTGGTGGTGCACGCCTTTAATCCCAGCACTTGGGAGGCAGAGGCAGGCAGATTTCTGAGTTCGAGGCCAGCCTGGTCTACAGAGTGAGTTCCAGGACAGCCATGGCTACACAGAGAAACCCTGTCTTGAAAAACCAAAAAAAAAAAAAAAAAAAAAAAAAAAAAAAGAACTATTGTGTCTTAACTCAGTCCTGCATAAGAATATGATTTATAGTATGCAAAAATAAGACAGGACTTATTACCAGGAACTATAAAGACCAATCATTAAAATTTTTATTGTGCTTTATGAAGAAACACTTAAATGTATATGGCTATTTCTTCTGTTAAAAAGACTTTGAAAGTTTAAAATTGTTTTGTCCACACTGAAAAAAAAAAGTTGACTTTGAGAGGGGTCATTGTTAAACAAGAAATGATGTTCAGTCTCCTTTGAGTACACTTGGGTAAGTTGTATTGATATCTCCCCATAGGACTGGTCTGCTTCAGGAATTGCAAACTTGTAGGAGTTGTCTAGGCCCAGCATGTTATCAGTCATATCTTTGGTTACTATGTTACATTATTGTTATTCTCATCAGACCTTTAATTGTGGCCATTCTAAGTCCATAATAAGTTACTTTGTTATAACACTTTTTTCCGGAAGTTCCTTTTTATAAGTGATTGTAACCTTCAGTGTGTCTTCAGGAGGCTCACATAGGGACTGAGTCACCTAACCTATACTACTGAAGGCAAGTTTCTTTAATCCTGAAATTATATAACCAGCGTTTCCCAGAACTCTTAGGAAGAAACCAGCTCATCAAATCATTAAGCTGCTGTCCAGGAGGATGAGAAATAGTTGCAGAGAAGAGTCTGAGCTGATGCAGGACTGTCATTTTTATGATCATTTTTATGACATTGCTCAGTCATTATATTTTCCAGATTTAAGGGGAACTTTTCTGTCTTTCCAGATAACTATAGCCTGTAGAGATTTTTGTAAATGATACCTTTGTGAGGAAAAGGTCATAAACTTTGAAGAGTTTACTTCTCTCCTTACTTGAGTCCTTTGAAATTCTAAAACTATGCATTAATTAAAAAAACCCTTTATCTGTTGTATGTGTGTGAGCATGTATGTATGTGTGTGTATGTGTGTATATGTGTGTGAGCATGTATGTGTGTGTATGTACGAATATGTGTGTATATATGTGTGAGCATGTATGTATGTATATGTTAGTGTGTATGTGTGCATATGTACTACTGTTTCTGGCTTTATGTGTGCTCTGGGGGATACAACTCAGGTCCTCACGTTTGTATGTCAAATGTTTTACCCACTGAGTCATTTCCCAACTCTTTCTTTCTTTCTTTCTTTCTTTCTCTCTTTCTTTCTTTTGTTCTTCCCTCCCTCCTTTCCTTTCTCCCTTTCTTTATAGACAGGGTATCATTGTATAGTTCTGGCTGGCTTGGAGACTCCTAGAGACCCCACCCACATGCCACCAAGTCCTGGGATTAAAGGCATGCACTACTGTGCCTGGTAATATTCTTATTTTTTATGGCAATATTTGTTGTTTTCACTTTATCATTCTATACATAAATTCAATAAGAGTCTGCGCTCTTTGTAATAGAAATGGTGGTAAGCTCACACTGTGACTAAATGTCACATTGCCACGTGTGACTGCTTGCTTTAAGGAGCCACACCTTAATGCTGCATGCTCATTGGAAAAACTGACCTGTTACCTTGTTTCTGTGGTTCACTTAAGGGCTCTGGTGCATCAGGAAGTAAAGAACTTCACTTTCTGGCTGTCACAGAAACCTCAGCATTTGGGGGACTTTGATGAGAGAGGTGTTCATCCCATGCTACAGGAGCCAGAGGCACAGTCCAATGCCAAGTCTTTGACTTGGCTTTCTAGCTTGGGGAGGCTTTTTACAAGTCTAATCTAAAGGCCAGGCATGGTGGCATGTGTCTGTAGTCTTAGCATTTCAGAAGTAGAGGCAGGAGGATCAGAAGTGCAAATTGATCCTCAGGTACAAAATGATTTCAAAGTTGGCCTGGGTTACACGAGGCCCTGTCTGGAAACAAACAAGAAAATAAACCCAAACGTGTCACTTGAGATTCTCATGCAAAGTGCACACACTGCACACTTATTGATTTATTTGTCTATCTATCATCTATCAATCAATCAATCTATCTGTTGTGTTTTATAAATAGATAGGAGAGACAGGAATATGTTTGGTAGAGGTGCAGTATGCTGTGGGGAAATGGGGTGCCTCTCAGGGGCCCATGCTGAGGCATGCCTTCTCCTGAGGGACCAGCCACTCGACAGTATAGTATAGAATAGAGTTTATTCAGGCATGGGGAGGAGAGTTGAGAGACAGAGAGAGAGAGAGAGAGAGAGAGAGAGAGAGAGAGAGAGAAAGAAGAAGAAGAAGAAGAAGAAGGAGGAGGAGGAGGAGGAGGAGGAGAAGGAGAAGAAGAAGAAGAAAAGAAGAAGAAGAAGAAGAAGAAGAAGAAGAAGAAGAAGAAGAAGAAGAAGAAGAAGAAGGAGAAGAAGAAGGAGAAGAGGAGGAGGAGAAGGAGGAGGAGAAGGAGGAGGAGAAGGAGGAGGAGGAGGAGGAGGAGAAGGAGGAGGAGGAGGAGGAGGAGGAAGAGGAGAGGAGGAGGAAGAGGAGAAGGAGGAGGAGAAGGAGGAGGAGGAGAAGGAGGAGGAGGAAAAGGAGGAGGAGGAGGAGGAGGAGGAGGAGGAGGAGAAGGAGAAGAGGAGGAGGAGAAGGAGAAGAGGAGGAGGAGAAGGAGGAGGAGAAGGAGGAGGAGGAGGAGGAGGAGAAGGAGGAGGAGGAGGAGGAGGAGGAGGAGAAGGAGAAGAGGAGGAGGAGAAGGAGGAGGAGAAGGAGGAGGAGGAGGAGGAGGAGGAGGAGGAGGAGGAGGAGGAGGAGGAGGAGAAGGAGAAGAGGAGGAGGAGAAGGAGAAGAGGAGGAGGAGAAGGAGGAGGAGGAGGAGGAGGAGGAGGAGGAGGAGGAGGAGGAGGAGGAGAGCCTGGCCAGCATGTGGAGAGAGAGGAGGAAGGAGAATAGGGGAGAGGGGGAGCAGGAGCAAAAGGAGAGAGCAAGAGCTAGCGGGAAAGAGAGAGTGAAGGGGGAAACCCCTTTTATAGTGAGTCAAGCATACTTAGCTGTTGCCAGGTAACTGTCAGGTGGACCCTGGACTAAATGCCAGTACTATCTATCATCTCTCTCTCTCTCTCTCTCTCTCTCTCTCCCTACCTATCTCTGTGCTTTGAGTCAAGACATTGCTATATGGCCTATCATTACAATTAGTTCATTATCATGTACATTATACATGCTATGCATATTTGTGTATGTGTGCATGTGTGCACATGTGCATGTGTGTGCACATCCATGTGGAGGCCAGAAGCCACATCAGATGTCATCCTCAGCCACTCACTTCCTTATTATTCTAGCTGAGACCAGAGCTCACCAGTTGGCTAGCTGAGAGGATCCACTTGTCTTTGTCTCCTTCCTCATGCTTCTCCCCCAGCTTTTATGTGAATGCTGGGGATTTGAACTCTGGTCCTTGTGCCTTCATGGCAGGCACTTATTGACTGAGACATCTCCTCAGCCTATGATACTTTTGTCTTTATTTATTTATTTATTTATTTATTTATTTATTTATTTTACTGGGTGATGGTGGTGGTGGGGTGTGCGTTGTTGAGACAGTATCTATGTATGTAGCCTTGGCTGTCCAGGAACTCACTATGTAGACCAAGCTGGCTTTGAACTTACAGCAATCTACTTGCCTCTGTCTCCCAAGTGCTGGGGTCAAAGGTCTATACCATCCCCAGTTCTTTTTTTTTTTTTTTTTTAAAGCTGGTCCATAAGAGCACAAAATAGAATATATTAATAGGATATTATGTCATGCTTGATGCATTGACTACATTGTATAACATTTAATTCAGATTAACTATATTTATCTCTTCAGTGACTCTTTGTGGTGAAATCTTTCATACATTATTGTTATAAATTGTAGCCATACTGCACTGGCACCATGTATCTTCTTGTTTCTAATTGTAGCTCAGAACCCATTCACCACAATTGCTGCACACAATGTGAGCTTAAACACCCATGCGGTCAGTCACTGCTTCCATAAATCATCAGACCAAGGCTGAACATATTTTGTGGATTAGTCAGCCTTACTGTTACTGTGGTGGATAGCCCTAGCCTCTTGTTGTCATGGTAACTCCACTCCTGGGAGGGGCTGCGAAGGAGGAGTGAATCTTGTAAACCTTCTGTCCAATCAAATTTGTCATCAGACCAAGGCTGAACATATTTTGTGGATTAGTCAGCCTTACTGTTACTATCTCTGCAAATGGGGTAACTAAGGAAAGAAAAATTGTTTAAAAATAAACTTGTGTGCATTTGTTTTTATACTTTGCTTCATCGGTTTTGAAGTGTTGTATCTACCTGCAGTCTGGACTACACCCCCCCCAGGCCCCCCCCAACCCCTGACCCTGGGGAGCACTGCCTCTTTTTGAGACAGGGTTTCACTATGTAGCTCTGGCTGGACTGGAGCTCACTATGTAGAACAGGCTAGCCTCAAACTCAGAGAGATCTGCCTGCTTCAGCCTCCTGAGTGCTGGGATTAAAGGGAGGCACCACTATTTCAGGTTAGAGCCCAATTATTATCCTTCCCTCCAGTGTCAGGCTGTGACTCTCCTAACTACAAACTACAATAGTGATTCCCCACACCCACCCCCCATCTTTCTAGTTCAGAATCACTGATGTCAAAGCCGTCATGTCCTGAAGCCCTGCAAGCTGCTTGGTGATGGATGAAGACTTACAAGAAATAACCGTGAGCTTTGCTGGCCTTCCTATTGCTGTTTAGGCCTCTCAGGAGGCTTGGAAATCATCCTTCGACAGGAAACATTGTTGCTGAATGTGCTGGAACCCAAATAGGAACGTCTCCACCAGTCTACGACTGAAAAACAGAGCTCACAGTTTGTCTTGGCTCCTTGTTTTCTTTTGGGTCTATAGAAACAAAATTGGAGACCTGCTGGGTTGAGCGCTGCAGAGGTCTCCTCTTGATGGAGCCATCTGCACACAGTGCCCTGAGAGGAGACATGCAGCTATGGATTGGGTGACTGCACTGGCCTGTTTTGGGGAATTTGGTCCAATGTTGGCTTAAAGGGGTAGGGGAGTGGATTTCAGATTAGAGAATGCCGATGTTCAGAAACTGACACCTCAGAGTGAAGGACTCCGAGGCAAGGTTTCTCCCTGACCCCCTCCTGCCCTCTTGCCTCTCCCATCCCTTGTTCTTTCCCAAGGTGAGCCACCAAAACCACAGTGTGTCTTCTTCCAGGCTGTCATCAAAACCAGAGCTTTGCCTTTCCCCAGGACCAGCCATAAAACCTCTGCCTTCCTGCTGATGGGTTGGCTAGAAAGGGATGAATGAAACCCTGAACCCTGGAGGGTCCTGCCCTATCCCTAAGAATGAGATGCTACAAGAAGGGGTCAAGAAGAATCAGAACAGACGTGCCTTGCAGGGTCCCCTCTGTCTGTCTTCAGTGGCACATACATATGTACATGGCTGACCCTGCTCCATTGGTCCCAAGCATCGAAACACCATTCAACTTGTAAGTTTTTGGGTCTTCAATCTGCTGGCTCCTTGTTGTCTATTGTCATAGTTGTCAACTGTCTTTTGTTATAGGGATGTCAGTTATGACTTTTATAATAGGCAGGGAAGGTGTCACCTCTCTCCACCCTTACAGTATTTAAAGTCATTTGGCAGCTGACAAAAAATTTTAAACCACATAAAATAATCCCATTCATTAGAATCCTATTTTAATAATTCTTTATTAGATCTATGAGGCCAGGAGGGGGCTCTGTGGTTAACGGCACTGGCTGCTCTTCCAGAGAATCTAGGTCTGAGTCCCAGCAACCACATGGAGGCTCACAGCTGCCAGTAACTCCAGTCCTAGGAGACCTGAGGCACTCTTCTGGCCTCAGTGAGTACTAGGCACACATGTGGCACACAGACATATATTCAGGGAAAACAGCTAAACACATTAGATTAAAAAAATAAGACTAGAACATGATTCTGCAGAGGAGGAAAGAAGGGAAGATATATAATAGTCAAAAAGTGTCCCTTGCTGTCTAGAGACACATCTGGCTTGCTTCAGTCAGTAGTACTTGTGAGTGGATTATTGGATGTTCAGAATGCTTTCTGTAGCCACATGGATGAAAGAGGATAAAGTAAGCCTGAGAGAGATGCCAGAGATGACAAGACCCCAGTTCTATTCCTAAATTCTGCCCAGGAGCTAAGCATGGTAGCACATGCCTGAGACTCCAGTACCTGGGACACAGAGGCCAGAAAAAGCAGTCATTATCAAGGTCACCCTCAACTGTTTGGTGAGTTTGGGGGCCAGTGTGGGCTCCCCGGCACGTTTTATAAAGTCTCATTCATTTTAGTGAGGATCTGAGCTTGCTATCTGTGGCATCTCCCATTCAAGAATCACTTCCACTTGGTTTTGAATTAAAAAAAAAAGATTCCTTTTATCATACTAGAGGAAAGACAATTACAGGCTGGTGTACCTCTTCTTGCCACTACTGCCGCTATTAACATATATAATTATATATATAATATATATAAAGACATGAAACAGAGACAGAATGTGCCTTATTTACTCTGTAGTTTGACCAGGAACTAGAAGTTAGGATTCTAAATCCTGTCCCATGAGGTGTATGCTTATCTAGAGAAACCCAGACAGCTGGTTTAACATGTTACACTTGGAAACTGCCAGGAATTTCAGGGTTTTCCTCCATCATCAGGTCTAGTGTTACTGGTGTTACCACATGCCCAACTGTCTAAATCCATCTGGCTCAAACGTGTCTGAAAATGAGCCAGGGATGGCGGCACAGGCCTGTAATCCAGAGTGTAGGCTGGAGCTTCCTCAGTTACATAGTTCCATAGTTACTCAGTTCCATAGTTACTGAGGCCAGCTTGGGCTACTGAAAACAAACCAATAAAGAGCTATTGTTTCTAGAGGGTCATACCAATTCCCAAAGGTGGGGGAGGTGAGGAAGCTGATGGAAGGAGGAACAAGTAGGTGAGGGGTCAAGCTGAATCCTCCCTGCTTTGAGCAGCCATCTTTAACATGCAGTGCAAGCCTGCTAGCTTTCTGGTCAGTGCTGACTCCCTTTCAGTCTTAGTCCAGACTGTGATTCTTCTAAGGGTCCTTTGATCCCCTAGTCTAGGCTACCTACCTGTCCTGCTGTGCACCAGCTCCTGTAACATCCTGTTCGCTTTGTTCCATGATACTTACCGAGTGAGTAACTAACTGCTCATTCAACTGTGTCCTTCCCTAGTATCCGAAGTTTCTCCAGTGTGAGAGCTGTGGCAGGTTCAGCATAGGTCCCTGGCCCCAGGCAGGCTGCTGGCTCCTGTCAGATGTTGCTACATAAGTCAGCTGAACAACTGAGTATGGAATGGCTTCTAATTTTTGACATGGAGAATATTTTCAGTAGGTTCATCTAGAGCCTTCACTGGAGCGCCTCAGATATGGGTTACTGGTCTCACAGAAGCTAGAGATGGATTGCTTTAGAAAGTAAACTGCCAGTATACCTGTGTATGCACTTAGGCGTGTACAATGCATATGCACATAGACACACAGAGACACACACACACAGACACAGATACACATACAGGCACACGTACATAGACATGCACACACATATAGATACACAGAGACACAGATACACATATAGGCACACACATACACACATAGACACACAAAGAGAGACACACATAGACACACAAACACACACACATACACACACATAGACACACATGCACACACACATAGACATACACACATAGACACAGAGAGGCACATACAGAGACACAGATGCACATACAGGCACACACATAGACATGCATACACACATAGACACACACACAGAGACACACACACAGACACACATAGGCATACACACATAGACATAGAGAGACACATACAGAGACACAGATGCACATACAGGCACACACACATAGACATGCACACACACATACACACATACACATGCACACACAGACACATAGAAAGACACACATAGAGACACACACACACATAGACACACACAGAGAGACACACATAGAGACACATATACACAGACACACACATAGACACACACATAGACACACACAGAGAGACACACATAGACACACACACACACACACACACAGAGAGACACACATAGACACACATACACACACATAGACACACACAGAGAGACACACATAGACACACATACATAAACACACACAGAGAGATACACATAGACACACATACACACACATAGACACACACAGAGAGACACACATAGACACATACACACACATAGGCACACAGAGAGAGACACACAGACACACATGCACACACTGAAATTAGGAGATAAACTGAATAAAAATGAAAGCATGATACATAATAATTTGTCAGTTGAAACCAAGGCAGTGTTTCAATGGGATCTCACAGCTTGTTATGTGCTCAGTATTGTTTCTCAGTAGGGAAATGCAAATTAAAACCATCATAGGATGACACAACTCTCTTACTGGGGTGACTGTAACCCAAGAGATTAACAATGCCTGGTGCAGATGAGGACACAGAGAAGATAGGGTTGGTGTACGTTGCTGGTGGGAACATAAAATTCACCTGGAAAAGTTTTAAGAAGTTAGGGACACTCCATGACCCAGTTAGGTAACTTCTGGGTGCCTACTTTAGAGAAATGAAAGCTGTGTTCACACAGAGATAGAGCACACACACACACACACACACACACACACACACACACACACACACTATAGACTTTCATGTAGCCCAGGCTGGCCTCAAACTTGCGATGTAGCTAAGGTTAGCCTTGGACTACTAATCCTTTTTATATGCACTTCCCAAGTGCTGGGATTACAGCTGTGCGTTACTGCTCCCTGACACAGGAAGTAGATTTAGGTTTAGATACAGTTATACAATTGCATACGTTTAATTAAAATCATCAAACTAAACACTTGCATCAAATTCAGAGAATTTAATGCTACCAAAATTATACCTCAACAAGACTACTAAAAAAAGAAACCAAGGAATCATGAAGGAAGATACTTTTCCTGACCACACACCCAAAGGCCTGGAATCATCTCCTGGGCAGCGACTGCCACCCTCTTCCTTGTAATTATGCAACTTCTAGTTGAGAACATGGCTGTCTAGAAGGCAGACCAGCTTTAGCCTTTCTCAAGGTGTGACTGAGGTCTGGCCAGTGCACGTGAGTGTGAGTGAGTTGTGCAAAGCATACGGTGCCCTAAGGGAGCAGAAACGTATCCTCCATCTCCTTATTCCGTCTGGCTAGTGCCATCTTAGCCCATGGACCGGCAGAGAGAAAAGACACAAGACATCAGGCCCTCTGGCACATTCATAGAATTTTTTTCTATTTTCAAGTGAAAGAAGAAATGAATGTTATATATGTTTTCATTGGTTGTTTTGGTGCTGTAACATGCAACTTGGGAACCTCATGCTTTACACTGTGGGCTAGAAACACCATTTGCATCTCTGTCTGTCTTTCTGGGAAATTCTCTTACCACATCATCTAAGTGGTAGATGCTGTCAGTTTGGAAATTCCCTCTGCTCTTAAACTGAGGTGATTAATCAGCCTCTCATCCAGGAGAGGCCAGTCCCAGGGGCCTGAACCACTGTGTATTGATCAGGATCAATGGCGTTAGGTATTGATACAAGATAATATTTTTTTGGAGCTTGGTTCTAATGGGGGCAGGTCTGGGCTCCAGGGTGATGAAAATTATGAGGTCCGAGCTGGAAACTACTGTGGATTGTCCCGCCCTGAGCCTCATGGTGGATTTTTCCCATATGAAACATTAAGAGGTCAGACAAGGGAACCTCTTCTTGGTGACTAGAGTACCTGCTCTCCTGAACGGGTTGATCCATCCAGTGACTAATGGGTGAGTGGATTAAGGATTAAATGGGCTACCTGGAAAGTGGGCCTGCTACTAAAACCAGTTTGATTAGTCTCTTGCCATGACAAACACAGCACCACCTCAGGATTCTGAGGCCATCAGGGTCCTGACCTTTGACCTTGGATTGGAATTGTGAGCCAAAATAAATGTCTTTCTTTGTAACGTATCCAGTCTTTGCTTGTCTTAGTTAGGGGTTCTCCTGCTGTAATAAAACACCATGACCAAAAGCAACTTGAGAAGGAAGGGCTTACTTCAGCTTATACTTCCAGGTAAGTCTATCTGAAAGAAATCAGGGCAGCAATTAAGGTGGGAGAAAGCTGGAGGCAGGGACTGAAGTAGAAGCCAGGGAGGGGTATTGATAAATGGCTTGCTGGGTTTGCTCTCTTTTCTTTTGTTTTTTTGTTTTTTGTTTTTTTTTTTTAAAATTTAATGTATTTTAATAGCAAACTTACAGAAACAGCATAGAAGACAGACAACATTAAAAACACGTACTTGTATGTAGGACAACTCAGAAAAGTATAGTGAATGGATGGAATCTACTGTATGATAAAAATGCTACAAACACCATTTAGTTTCTGTCAATAAGAAATTTACTTATTTAAAAAAAATCCAAATGATGGCATCGTCCTTAAAATTTTAATAGGTTTATTTATAATTGTTATAAAGTTGAACTGTTGAAATGTGTTCACTGAAACACTTTGCGTGCATTTATGCTTTACATCTTGCATTTATATTAAAAATTCACACACAAATGAACGTGGGGAAACTGCTAATACTTGGAATCATATATTCAGGTACCTTTGACCCCATGGAAAAAAATATCTAACATCCAGAACTACTGACAACTGGAAGAAGAGGAAAAAGACTTTTTTTTTTTTTTTTTTTTGAGAATGAAATGTTTCCCTTCATAGTGGACTCTTAAGCGCGTTCTCCGCTTGCGCGGCATGCTAGCTGGATGTCTTTTGACATGATTGTTACACGTTTGGCATGAATAGCACACAGGTTGGTGTCTTCAAAAAGGCCAACCAGATAGGCCTCACTTGCCTCCTGCAAAGCATCAATAGCTGCACTCTGGAAGCGCAGATCTGTTTTGAAGTCCTGAGCAATTTCTCGCACCAGACGCTGAAAGGGGAGCTTGCGAATCAGAAGTTCAGTGGACTGATTTCACATGAGTGCCACAGTATCAGGCCTGTAAGATAAGGTTTCTTCACTCTTCCAGTAGAGGGCGCACTCTTGTGAGCCGCATTTGTAGCCAGTTGTTTCCTGGGTGCTTTACCACCGGTGGATTTTCTGGCAGTACGCTTTGTATGAGCCATGGTATGGGCACCTCCTTACTTACCCCCTTTCTTTAGCTAGAACTCAGCAAGTGCTTTCTTACACACCCCAGGACCACCTGCCCTAGAGGCCACACCACACACAGCTAGGCCCTCCATTATTAATCACTAATCAAGAAAATGCCCTACAGATTTGCCTATAAGCAATTTGATATTTTTTTCTTCCTCAACTAAGGTTCCTTTTCCTAAATGACTCTAGCACATGCCAAGTTGATAAAAACCAAACCCCAAACCCAAACAAAAACAAAACAAAAAAAACTCAACTAGGACAATGATTTGTTATTAGCAACAGAAAATAGATAAAGATGGAACCTGCTGGCCAGTGCCTCTGTGAAGAGGCACTCAGTCTTAGGAGGAGGATAAGGGGTGGACAGAAGCCAAAAGCCCTCACTTGTGACATTCTTTTTTCTACTTAAGTATTTTCTCTCATCTTTACAATAAATGGACTCTGTCTCTCTGCATCCATACATCTGTTGGTCTATCCATCAGTCAGTCTGTCTGTCTGTCTGTCTGTCTCCCTCCCTCTCTCTCAGTCTCTCTCGTATGTCTGTTCTGCATCTTCGTGTGTGCATGTACATGAGCAGAGGCTAGAAGACAACTTTGGGTGCTGTTCGTCAGAAACCACCCACTTTGTCTTTTGAAACAATGTTTCTATGTCTCATATCAGCCTAGAACTCATCAAATGGGCTGACCAGCAAGCCCCAGGGAACCACCTGTCACCCCCTCCCCAGCACTGGGCTTATAATCAAGAACGATCACACCTACATTTTTAATTAAAAAAAATTGTTCTTAAGACAGGGTCTCTTGACATAGCCCTGGCTGTCCTGGAATCACTGTGTAGACCAGGCTCTCCTTGGATTCACAGAGCCCCACCTGCCTCTGCCTCCTGACCGCTGGAGTTAAAAGTGAGGAGCACCATGCTGGGTTCATGCAGCTTTGTAAGCTGTGGGTTCTGGAGCTTGAACTTGGGTCCCCATGCTGTCAAAACAGACAGCAGTATCTCCTCAGCCCCGGTGGGTGGATTCTCTTGACTCTACTTCTCTGTTTCTTGTCAGAGAAGATCTCCTTGAAGGAACTTTCAATTCTCAGGAACTCCAGTTCTCCCACCTGTTGGAGCAGGGGATAGGCAACAAGGAGGGACACAGAACAGAAATGATCTCACGATGAAGAGAGATGAAACCTGGAGCCTCAGCTGGGCAGAAGCAAGCGGTGCAGGTGCAGCGGTGTCTGCGTCACTGAGGGGAGGGTCTGTCCATCACAGCCCTCCTCAGTGTCTTCTCAGCCACCCTGAGGCAATCCAGCAACACTTCAGGGTAAGACATAACATTGCTGACTGCAGGCTGTGCCCTGTTCTGTGTACTTTACTTATTACTCGCTTTAATCTTTATAATAACCCCGTGAAATTGATACTATCATTACCCTTGATTTGTGTGAGAGAAAAATGAAGCGCAGAGCGGTTAATACTTTGTTCAAGGTCACAGCGAATAAATGACAGAGGGAGATTTAACCCCAGGAAGTCTTCTTCCATGACTGTGATGTTAAGGTATCCTTTGAAAGGCAAGCGTGGCCTGCTCTGAGGAAGAGGTTTCAAGTGTTTAGTCACATAATCCTTCCTAATTATTCTTACACCTTCCTCCTGTGAAGTCTGGGGCCATCACCACTGCTCACTGCCTTCTTCCTTTTCTAATTGCCCAACTAACATGCTGGATGCTGATCCAGGTATCAGACAACTTTAGGATGGACAAGGGAAATTGTGGTGTGAGTGTGTGTGTGTGTATGTGTGTGTAAAGACAACAGCTTTCTCTCCACATAAACTGGCTCCCTATTGCACAGAAGACAAGGTGCTGATCCTGGCCTGTGAGTTCCAACCCCATTCTCTCTTTCTCTGCCTCTTTCTCTGCCTCTCTCTGTCTCTCTGTCTCTCTGTCTCTCTGTCTCTCTGTCTCTGTCTCTCTGTCTCTCTCTCTGTCTCCCTGTCTCTCTCTGTCTCTCTCTGTCTCTCTCTCTCTCTCTCTCTCTCTGCACGCACACATGCACATGTGCATGGAGTCAAAGGTTGATGTCTAGTGTCTTCCTTCATTACTCATTTGAAACGGAGTTTCTCACTGGACCAGGGCACTCACTGAATTGCCCAGAGCTCTGGAGAGCTGCCTGCTCAGGTCCACCTCTGAGTGTACATTACACACACATGTAGCCCGATGCAGCCTTTGATGTGGGTTTGGAGGATCTGAATTCAGGCTCATGCACTTGCCTAAATGGAGCCGTCTCCCCTCTTCTTTTACAAAGTTTTTTCTGTGATGTGTTATATCACATGGGCTCTACCATTGCCTCCTGGGGAGACACTGTTATTCCTATTTCACTGAGAAGGGCACTGACTCAGGAGGAATTAATAACTTGACCAAGAGCACGCAGGAATCTGGATTTCAACTCTCATATATGATTGCAACAGCATGTGTCAGAGCTATGAGCAAAGACCTGGGATGGGGAGGTAAATCCCATTCAAAAAATGCTCACATTAACTGGGTGTGGCAACTCACGCCTATAATCATAGCACTTGGGAGGCCAAGATGGGAGGTTTGCCTTAGGGTTGAGGCCAGCCTGGGTTACACAGTGAGTTTCAGGTTACCATAGGCTACAGAGTGAAATTCTGTCTCATAAAACAAACAACAGAATACTAAAAAGATCTAGCATGAAGTCAAGTTCCTTTCAATAAGACATGGATGCCGTATACAAAGGTGCTTGATTAAACCATGATGTTCTGCAGATGTATATAGCTTGTACTTATATATGGCACACAATTGTGGCCACATCCCAAAGATAACAGCTATCTGGAATTACATCTCTTCTTGGATCCAAAGCATGCAGTAAGAGCAAAACTCATGGGCAGAGACTGTAGGTCGGTGATAGAAAACTTGTCTAGCATGTACAAGGTGCGGGGTTCAACACTAAGAATGGGGCAGGAACCAAATTACTATTTTGATGCCTCTTTCTTATTATGAACATTGGTGCTATCTCCTTGAGGGGCTGTTTGGAATAAAGGGGGCATGCAGATTAGGAGAAAACAAACCAACATCAGATCTAGTTCTCTCCTCTGTGCTTCAGTCTCTGGACAGCTACAAGTGCCTGCTGCTCGTTGTCTTGGTGACATTCACGGGTCACCATTTCCCAGTCAGCAGCTACAAGCCTTACACGCTCAGCTGTCTGTCCAGCAGGCTCTCAAAAGCTGAGTTGCATCTCACCATTAAACCATCAGTGTCTCCGTGGTGGCTCTCCGGCACCTGCCTCGACACCCAATGTGCTAGAGCATCATGCTAGGCTGCTTCTCCTTCAGTAGTGAGATCCACAAATGGGCTGGTGAGGCAGTTCAGTGGGTAAATGCATTTGCCACCAAACATTCAGATCTGGGTTTAATATCTGAGACCCACATGGTAGGAGAAAACCATCGCCTGGAAGTTGTCCTCTGGCCCCCCGAGGGTGATCCAGTATGTGTGTGTGTGTGCATATGCACGCACACGTGCAAGTATACTCAATACATAAATTGTTTTTAATTTTAAAGAAATAAAGATAAAAAATTTAGATCTTTCTTTCCCAGCAAAATTAAAGAGAATTACTTTCAGAGATTAGTCACCGCTCCTCATGTACAAAGTCATTTGGTAGGTTGTCAGTACCTCATATACAAAGCCCTCTGATAGGCTGTCAGTTAGCGCTCATGTACAAAGCCCTTTGATAGGCTGTCAGTCAACTCCTCATGTACAAAGCCCTCTGATAGGCTGTCAGTCAGCGCCTCATGTACAAAGCCCTCTGATAGGCTGTCAATCAGCTCCTCATGTACAAAGCCCTCTCTGATAGGTTGTCAGTAGGGTCTCAGCTCTGCTTCTGAAATTGTTTTCTTGAAGCTCATTTTCATCTCCTGCATCACATGAGAAATTCCAAAGGGAACATTTTGCTCGCTATTCTGAGTTTGCTGTATGTGTTTGATTGAGTGCAGAGGCAGTGAGTACTCTGTCCTTGTGTAGAAGTATCTAACAAGCTGACCAGGCAGGAGCAGCAGCTTTGGAGCACTTGGGCTTTTATTTTTTCCTTCCACCTTGATGTTGGGGAAGAGTCTGGGAACCTACTGAAGTTCCAAAGGGACCTCATAAACCCCAGAAAAGAGAAGTCCCTGGAGGGTCAGGGGCTCCTAAAGAGTGAGCGGGAAGAACGGCTCAAGAAAAGCTATAAGGGGAAGCATTGTGGAAATAGAAGCGAGCCCCATTACTCCCTGCTGGCCTTAAATGGTTGGACAAAGAAGAAATAAAGCAAGGTATGTGGTAAAGAACGGTGGGCTAGAACTGAGAGTTTGCTCTGCTCGACCTTGTAGGGTAGCTAATGACACTCTCTCTCTGGGCCTAGGCTCTTTCTCATCAAAGCTAGAACATTAACCCTTCCTGGCATGGGATCAGCACTCTGGGGGGACTTGCTGTTGGAGAGTGTCGGGACTTCAAACTCCACAGGGCTAGAGGTGTGACTATGCTCACCAACTCTAAACATGTGCAGATTGCTTAACGACCCTGAGCCTCGGTTTCTTCCTCTGTAAATTATGAGCAACATCCGGGTACTTGTTGCAGAGATTTAAACAATTTTTTTTTAAATGGGTTTTGTGGGAAACAACCTGGTGCTTGAGACCAGCTCTGTCCAATGAATGCTAATTATTATTTATTTTTCTAATTGTGACATATCTCTCATTAGCTCTGGATTTGCTTGTCTCTATAGTTCATTCCAATTCATCCACTCTGTGTGGACCTTCCTAATGGTAAGGTGGTGCAGAGCAAACCTGGAAGGACTAGGGTGGGGAGGATGGAGATCAGAGCTCTAGGTGGACAGGAGAATTTTCTAGAACGACAGAATCAGCCTGCATTCCCATAGGTGCTATTGCTAGGTGTTTTTATATTGCAAGACTTGGGAGCTGGGGTGTAGTTCAATGGTGGAACATGAGTGCAAGGATCTGGGTTTGACCCCCAGCACTGAAAAAGAAAAACAAAAAACCAAACAACAACCCCCCCCAAAATCTTCATTAAATTGTACACTTAAATAAATATATTTGTTTTTATGTAATTTTTTCCTGTATGGATTTTTTTTTGTGTGTGTGAAAATGTCACAATGAAACCTTTTATGCTGTACAACAAACCAAGGGTAGTAAACACATTAATTTAAATATATGTAAATCAGATTACATCACTCTCTGCTTTAAACGCTTGAGAGGTGCAGTGATGTGAACACTGAGTAAGTGATGGGAATGTTAAGTGATGAGAATGCTGAGTAAGTGATGAGAATGCTGAGTAAGTGATGAAAGTGTTGAATAAGTGATGAGAATGCTGAGTAAGTGATGAAAATGCTGAGTAAGTGATGAGAATGCTGAGTAAGTGATGAGAATGCTGAGTAAGTGATGAGAATGCTGAGTAAATGATGAGAATACTGAGTAAGTGTTGAGAATGCTAAGTGAAGAAAGTGCTGAGTAAGTGAAGAAAGTGCTGAGTAAGTGATGAAAGTGCTGAGTAAGTGAAGAAAGTGCTGAGTAAGTGATGAAAGTGCTGAGTAAGTGATGAAAGTGCTGAGTAAGTAATGAGAATGCTGAGTAAGTGATGAAAGTGCTGAGTAAGTGATGAAAGTGCTGAGTAAGTGAAGAAAATGCTGAGTAGGTGAAGAAAGTGCTGAGTAAGTGATGAAAGTGCTGAGTAAGTAATGAGAATGCTGAGTAAGTGATGAAAGTGTTGAGTATGTGACAAAGTGCTGAGTATGTGAACTTTTAAGACAGGATCATGGAAGAGCATTTTTAGGGAGGACTGAGGCTAGCAGGTGAGAATGATGTAAAATGCACTTCTAACATGTATGAAAGTGTCAAAGAACAAAGTTAAAATTAGTAAAAATGAGCCTGAGGAAGGGATAACTAGCACTAAGGGCCTTTGAAAAAGAGCCATATGGAATCTTACTGCTGTAAATGCTTCTTAATATACATTTATAACATTTATTATATGTAATCAAACAACTTGGAGTGGAGTTACACTACTCAGGGAGGATGTGATGCTTAGTCCAGGGAAGCTATTAGGAGGTATGGCCTTGTTGGAGTAGGTGTGTCACTGTGGGCGTGGGCTTTAAGACCTTGTTAGCTGCCTGGAAGACAGTATTTTCCTAGAAGCCTCCAGATGAAGATATAGAACTCTCAGCTCCTCCATGCTTGCCTGGATGCTGCCATGCTCCTGTCTTGATAATGAACTGAACCTCTGAACCTGTAAGCCAGCCCCAATTAAGTGTTGTCCTTATAAGAGTTGCCTTGGTCATGGTGTCTGTTCACAGCAGTAAAACCCTACAGAGGACGATACCTCAACTAGACTCTAGACATTACCAAATAAAACCTCCAGTATACAGAATGGGTTATCGCTTTTTGAGTTGTTGGTCAGCAGGTTCCCAGAGAACCCTGCCTCAGATATTACAGTTAGTGCCAGTGCTATTGGTCACCTCCAGAACCTGATGGCAGGACCCTGTTGCTGAAGACACCACCTACTTGAATCATAAAACGTGAAGAAATCTAGCTGGTACCTACTGGCAAGTATTCACAGTGCTGGAAAGTGCTGTGTAGGTGGCCAGAGGAGAAAAGTCAGCTCTAAATTTCACTCAGCTCTGAACCCTACAGGTTATAATGGCAGCCTGCCTGGTGAGATATGCCCCAATGAAATAGTGGTACAAATGTCATTTTCAAACGGGCTTGAAGGCCTGCATATCTGACGCTGTCAATGAGGCCACGAATCTGTGACTAGATATGTCATGGTCCCTAGGGGAAATCTACTACTATTATTCTGCTAAGTGGACAAAGCCAATAAAACATCTCTTAATAATTTAATGCAATAACCATAAATCATTGCATCATTTAACCCTTATCTTCCTTCAGGAGAAGACAATTCACAGAAACTCACAACTGGTCAATATACAGAGAAAAGACATGGAAATGCCCAGTCCTCCAAGGTTCAGGGATCTACAAGGAAGAGCAGGCAGAATTAAGAGCCAGAGGTGTAGACGACTTCAGGGAAACTTTTCCAGACAGCAGGGTAGGTGCACGTGTGAACTAACAGAGCTTGTGAGAGCACACACAAGACCTGCACAAGCTCAAGCCAGGTGAAATTCCAGTGTGGGCAAGGGGAAGTGGGCATGGCTCACTGAGGAGCTGTCAGCATCTCATCACTGCTGGGACAGGGAGTCAGCTTTCTTCAAGGAGTGACATCTGGCATATTGACCAGTCTCCAGGGCAAATCCTATCCCATGAGTAGTCTGCTAACACAAACTGAATTCCTGTTTTGTTTTAAGATAGAGAAAGAATATGAAGTTGGCTAGGAAGATGGAGAATGATCTGGGAGGAACTGAGGGACGAGATGAGTATGACAGAAATACATTGTATGACACTCTCAAAGATTAAATAAAAACATTAGTTTTTTTTTTCCTAAGACAGGGTCTCACTATGTAGCTCTGTCTGTCCTATATTCACTATGTAGACCAGGCTAGCCTTGAACACACAGAGATCCACCTGCCTCTGTCTCCTGACTTGTTAGGATTAAAGACATGAAGGCTGGGCCACTACACCCAGCCTAAAAATATGTTTAAAAGAAATAATATTTCTTTTAAATGGAAAAACCTGTTCCTTTGTATTCTGATTTAACAATTAGTAAAAATTATACTAAGCACCAAGAAGAAGAAAAGCCACTTAAAACTAGAAAAATAGCTACAAAAAAGATCATAGTCCTAACATGAGATGAAGTAAAATATAACATTGAAGCAGGTAAGTGCCACAAAGTTCAAAGCAATACTTCAACCCTGAGGTGGACATGTATCTTTTCCAGCACTACTTGGTCCTGGAAACTTGTCTGGGGCATGAGAAAGAAGAAAAAGAAACAGAGACAGAAGTACAGAAAAGCTGGTGTTGGACACGAGTGGCACCTGCTATAACGTAACAATCCCAGAATGGAAATCATTTATTTTGTAGTGCACAGGGAGCTAGCTAGCTGTTAGCTAGTCTTGGTGGAGGTTTCTGTAGGGGAGAAGTCTCAGACTGTAAACATTGGAGAAGGAAGCTGAGGTCCCCAGATTTTACACAAGCTTTCAACGTTCATGTGGATCAGAAGAAGACTTTGAGTTACCATTGTTCTTACGCATTGGTCCCCATCAATGATACATGTTCGCTTGGGACTTCATTCACACCGTTAACATTCACTGGGGGCATCCTCTGATCCTCACAGAGGGGTAGCTTTTAGACTAAAACACTGAACTGTTTTTTTCTTGCTGAAGTGCTTGAGGTTGAGCCCTGGATTGCTTGCATTCGAGGCAGGTGCTCTACCACTGAGCTACAGTCTCAGCTTCTACAATGAAATCTCCTACCTACACAGGTTGTTCAGGCCTTGCATATTCCCTCTGCTGAGTTATTCCTGCTGCCTTCCTGCAGTGTAGAATGGGACATATGAATATTTTCTGACGCTACCCAGGCTGTCATATACCTGAACATAGGCACTCAGCAAGCAGCGATTCTCTCTAGGCTCTACACTTCCCAAAGTGCTTCCAGAAACTCCCCCAGAAGCCTTAACCCTCTTTTCTTACCAGCCATGTTTTTGGAGGAAGAACAGCTTCCTGGAGATAAGGCCCTGTCTAGAAATAATATTATTTGTACTTCATTCTCCAAAGTCTATAATTTCTCTAACAACCTCAGAGTTGGGGAAAAGAAAAGCCAAGGAAGGACATCTCCGTGTTTTGTCAAGCATCTCGCTCTAAGTAAAGTCTCACTTTACCTACTTACTTGAGTGGGGAACGGAAAGGAACCTGGGAGAGTATACTCATGAACATCTCAGAATATTGTCGAACAGTTTCCTTACAGTGCAATTGTTGTGTCATTTGTTTGTGACAGGGTGGTCTCATGTGATCCAAGCTGGCCTCAAACACACGTAACAGAGGGTGACTTAAAACTCCAGATCTTCTTGTCTCTACCTTCTCAGAGATGCAGTTAAAGGTATTGCACCATTACCCAGGCTTGAATTTGGTGCTAGGAATAGATGTAACAGATTGTAGTAGATTATACAGTGTGTCCCTTTTCCAGGTCAGATGTATCTATGTGTTAACTCCTAGAAACTGTGACAGTTGCCTTATTTGCAAAGGCTTTGTAGAAAGAAACAACTAAGTCATATTTATCTTCAACCTCAGCCAGAAGTTGATGACATAAATTAAAGACATTTTGATTTTAAATAATCACATTTGACCTTTATTACACAAACAGCAACATTTTGAACTATTTATTTATTTATTTTGAACTATTTATTTACTTTTTTGTTTGTGTCCTGGGGTTTGTTTCTTGAGGCAGTGTCTCATTTTGTAATCTCACAAAAATCCTCCTCTCTCAGTCCCGCAAGTGCTGGGATGACAGGCATGAGGTGCCGTGCTCAGCCTCGTTACACACTCATTTTTAAAAGATTTATCTTCTTATGTGTATGCATGTTTTTGCCTGCATGCGTCTATACACATTACATGCATTTATTTATTTACAGTTATTGTTGGGACTGGTGGCACATGTCTGTAATCATAGCACTCTGGGAGCAGAGGCAGGAGAATCATGAGTTTGAGGGAATATTGAAAGTTATAGCAAGTTCAAGGCCAGCCTGAGCTTCTGAGTAAGCTAATTGAAAATCCGAGGGCTGGGGTATAGCTCAGTGGCGGGTGCTTGCCTAGAATGCTCTGGGTTCGATACTCAGTATATCAGCTTGATCAAAAAAGTAGTTTTTCATCAAAAGCTCATATAATCCAGAAGGTTGTTGTTGTTGTTGTTTTTTTGCTATTTTTAAAGATATGAATTATTTAGTTCTATGGCTTATTTGAAGATGTTACAAACAGTTCATCCCCTGCTGCTGGAAAAGGGTTCTGTTTGGCCACTTAGCTGGGGGCCTTTGGGAAAATGACTTCTCACTCTGAGCCTATTGGCTGCTTCTCCTGCAGGACTATCATTGGCTCCCAGGTGTGCAGGGACATTTAGGTCATTGGTACACAATTCATAGTTCTGGGCTCTGCCTTAGGTCTTTTGAATCAGATTTTCTAACATTGGGGTTCCTATGACTTTTTTGTTTGTGTCCTGGGGTTTGTTTCTTGAGGCAGTGTCTCATTTTGTAATCTCACAAAAATCCTCCTCTCTCAGTCCCGCAAGTGCTGGGATGACAGGCATGAGGTGCCGTGCTCAGCCTCGTTACACACTCATTTTTAAAAGATTTATCTTCTTATGTGTATGCATGTTTTTGCCTGCATGCGTCTATACACATTACATGCATGCTTGGTACCTGTGGAGGTCAGAAGAGGGCATCAGATCCCCTGGAACTGGAATTCCAGAGGCTGTAAGACACCGTGTGGATACTGGGAATCTAACCCAGATTTTGTGAGGCACAAGTGCTCTTAACCTCTGAGCCATCTCTCCAGCCTCCATCTGCATTTTAAGGAACTGAGTGATCATGATAAACATCTGAGTTTGGGAACTATTGAACTCCAGGGTCCTTCAAAAATTTTTTTTTCCTGATTTTTGTCCCTTCTGTCACTGTCCTATTTCTGCTGCTAGCTATTGTAACAAAGTAAACCACAAGATAAACAATAAAAAAAAGTTCATGCTTTCATCATCCTCACATACCCCCCAGAGCTTTGGTGCTGGTAGTAAGTGCTCAATAAATACTCAAAACATTAATCAATGGTGATTAAAGAAGCAAGCGTTATATGGATCCCAATCACCTACAGACAGAGAAATGCAAAGAAAAGAAAACTACTTAAAACCTTCTCTGAATATGCTCTGGCAGGCCTTGCGGCCATGTTACACATTTCATGTATACACAGATCAGCGCCTACTCAGAGGACCTGTGAGGAGGGAGAGTCTCCTGTGGGCTAGATTGTCCCGTGGTGCTTTACGGAGGTGGTGACAGCTTGTCATTCAACAGAAGCCAGCTTTCTTCTCTTTGACCTTTCCAGGGCCAGGACCATTATTAGTACCTGCCTGGGGAGGTGTCTTGGATGCCACTACTCTCTAAATCAGCAGGAGCCACATCAGGTTTCTGGCGACCCCAGCAGATGGGAGGAGACATCAGCCTGCAGTGGAACTGATCCAAGCATGCTGTTCTCTGCCCACAATATAAATATAATAACACCTTGCGATTCCTCAGTCTTTTGCTGTCTCCCCTACTCCCCACTGGCTACCCCTTGAGCTCACCCACTCAAACACTGTCTGCTGGCTTTGGCAGGTATCTGCTGAGGATGAAATCTGTTATAGGGGTGGGCAACTTAGCCAGGGGGATATAGAGAAACTTGACATCCAGGCCAGGGTTGTAGCGGATTCGGGGGCTCCGGGAGACAATGGCATGTTCCATGCTGTTGGTGACATCGCTGATTCTCCGCTCTGCCGACCGCATCAGGTTAACCAACTTTTCAGTATCTGTTTGAGACATTGGGGGTGAAAGGAGGATAGAACAAAAGCCTTTGTTATTATTTTTTAAAATGTGCTTCCCTCACCCCCCCCCTCAATTTTATCCAAGGAACCTGTCTATCAGAAGATCAATTCAGTGTTTAAAGCAAGTCTCCCACACAATTCACAGTATCCCGTACCTAAACACCTATCTACAGGACTATTATAATATCTTATTTTTCTCTCTAAACACTAGAATTGTGTCCTGAAATTTTACTGCTTTATTAGATGATCAACAAAAAGATTCTGCCCAATTCTTCTACAATAAATCACTTAGTAGCTGTCTGACCTGGGGCATAAGCTTTGATTATCTGTAATAACGTGGTCCTTAGAGAACAGCAAAGATGATTGTCATCTTTCTGTCCCTGAGAGGAAAACATAAAGAGAAAGGTTATTTTGACTCAGTCCTGCTGTTCTGCGCCTGCCATGAAGTCAGACATCAGGGCATAATGTGAAAATGCTCTCCTCATGGTGTCCAAGAAGGAGCAAGGGATGGAAAAGAGATGGAGAAGGAGGGATGGAGGGATGGAGAGAATGGGGGCAAGGGCAACATACAGTCCCCAAGTGCATGTTCCTAAGGACACACTCACTGTTTCAAGTAGGGCCCAGATAAGGTCTGCATTATTTCCCACAGGCTGGGGAAGTATGAGCCACCAGAAGATTAATCCTTTGTTTGCTTGGTTTTGTTTTGAAGACAAAATCTCACTCTGTATCTTAAGCTGGCCTGGAACTCACTATATAGCCTAGGCTGATCTCAAAACTCATGGCAATCCTCCTGCCTCAGTCTTTCAAATACTGGAATTACAAGTGTGAGCCTTCACACCTGTCTTCCCCAATTTTTCCTAGTGTGTGTGTGTGTGTGTGTGTGTGTGGTCCTGGGGATTGAGCACAGAGTCCCAGACAATCTAAAGGAATAGAATGACCATAACCACAAAGTTTGAATTCAGATTATTCTTACAGGGACCAGGTGTTTCTACAAGTCTCTGTTTCTGTGTATGTCTGTGTCTGTGTGTATGTATGTGTGTGTGTCTGTGTGTGTCTGTGTATATGTATGTGTGTGTGTCTCTGTGTGTCTTGTGTATGTATGTGTGTGTTTGTGGGTGTATGTGTGTGTCTGTGTGAGTATGTCTCCTTCTGTGTGTGTCTTGTGTATGTATGTGTGTGTCTGTCTGTGGGTGTATGTGTGTGTCTGTGTGTGTATGTCTCTCTGTGTGTGTGTCTTGTGTATGTATGTGTGTGTGTGTGTATGTGTGTGTCTGTGTGTGTATGTCTCTCTCTGTGTGTGTCTGTGTGTGTCTGTGTGTGTATGTCTCTGTGTGTCTGTGTCTGTGTGTGTATATGTGTGTCTTGTGTATGTGTATGTCTGTGTGTGTCTGTGTGTACGTACATGTGTCTGTGTTTATGTCTCTGTGTGTGTCAGTGTGTATGTATGTGTGTGTGTCTTGTGTATATATGTGTGTATGTATGTGTCTGTGTGTCTGTGGGTGTATGTGTGTCTGTGTGTGTCTTGTGTATGTGTGTATCTGTGTGTGTGAACTGAATTCTCACCATAACTCATTATAAATGAAAACAAACTGAGAGGTTAATTAACTTTCCAGCAGACAGTTGAAACCTGCACCTGGATAACTTAGATCTGACCTAAATAGCACAAAAATTACCTCTCAGCCACAGGGACCCAAGCTAATGACATTTAGAAGGAGTGGAATAGGGCTGGGCACATGGCTGCTTCCCTCAAGAACATGCATAGGGCCAGCTCAGCCTTCCTTGGCAGGCAGCCAGAGGACTCATGCCAGCTAACTGTGTCATAGTGTGTTAACATCAAGAGTTGCCCACACAAAGGGCAGTTATGGAGGAGTCTTCCCAGGAGACTTCTCCCCCAAGGCCCTAGTAGTTACAACAGAAACGCCACAGAAGGAAGTCTCATGGCACCTGCCCCTTTTGAAACCTCTGCTTCAGAATGCTCCAAGGGGACATTGGGCCCTCCGATCCTCAGACTGGCTTTCTCCCTCATATTAGGATATGCCTACCACTGGCATTTCTTTCTCCACTGCCACTTCACCATGCCCACTCACGTGCCCTACTGGTTCATATGTCCCTGGACTAGACAAACTACTGAGATTGCCTTCTGCCACCCTCCAGGTTCCAAAGGTCAGAGACGCCTGTTAACTTGGTGAGAGAATGCGAGCCGTCTAGGCTCAGTTCCACACACTTACCATCCTCTTTAGCAAGCTATGTTTACACAGTAATACACACAGCATCTTGAAACAGAGGCATGTGGAGGCCTGCCTGGGATGACACGCCCAGTGGTTTCCTCAACTCTTGTTTCTTTTTGTTTTTTGAGGCAGTTTCTCACTGGGCCTGGAGCTCACTGGCAGCAGACCTTATGGACCCTCCTTTTCTGCTCTCTGGGATTTGAGTTATGTGCTATTGTGTCCTGCTTTTTATGTGAGTGTCAGGGATACAAACTCAGGTTCTCAGTATGCATCTTACTGACTGGGATATCTCAGTCCCATAGGCTCTATGTACAGATGAAAAACTGAGGCATAAGATGACCAGTGGTTTGGAGCGGAGCCTGGTGGACTCCTGTGATTATAGCATTTGGGAAGCAGAGGTAGAAATGTTCAGAATTCAAGGTCATCCTGAGCTACATCCATATGAGGTTTTAAGACAGCTTGCAGGCAGGCAGTCTGGCTTTGGCACACACACTCTTTGTCACTTTGCTAATTCTCTTCTCAGTGCAAGATCTACCTGCACCTGATGGTTGGAGGACAAGTGGCAGGAGCAGGCAGTATCCCTCCACACACCCTACCTTTCCCCACACTGTGGCTTTGCTATGTGGGCTCTGATCTCAAAACTCCGGCTTTGCTACTAACTGCATGTATGATCCCTGGGGCTGGACCTCATCACCTATAAACTTGAAATCCAGCCAGTGACCCCAAACCTTCGTATCTTCAGAGAACCCGCTTCTGCCTGGAGACTCACAGGTTTGGAAATACTCCTCTCCATAGCTATCCCGGGTCTCCTGTGGCAGCCGATCCCACAGCTTCTTCATGCGTGATTCCAGAGCTTCTTGGCCCAGAATGGATGTCTTGTAGTTCCCTGGCTCGATGATGCTGACCTTCACCCCGAAGAAATGAAGCTCGCGCCTGTGAGATTAGGAGTTGCATTTGGTTTGGTCTCATAACAAGCATCAGAGACACATTCGGAAGGACCTGTCTCTCTGGGAACCTGGAAGTTTCATCCTGTCATAAAAGCTAATTTCAATACTGCCTTCATGCAAGTAAGCCTTCCTTAGGGCTTCTGTCCTTTCCCCAACTGATCAGTAGTCTGTGGTAATTTGCATTAGGCAAAAACAACAGGAAGCCAGTGAAGAATCTAGGCCAAGGCCTTCCCTCCTCCAGGGTTCTTCCCACTCAGCCCTCCATCACCCATGTGACGAAGGAATAGGGGATCTGTAAAAGGCCTGCATCTTCTGAGGGCTTCCAGATGCACCTCTGCTCCAGGCCTCCCTCTGTTTGGAAAGTCTGTCTGTCTGTCTGTCTGTCTTCCTCCTTCTTTCTCTTTTCTTCTCTCTCTCCCCCTCTCCTTCCCTCCCTCTTCTTCCTTTCCTTTCTCTCTCCTCTTTCATTCTTTCCCCCTCTTTCTCCTTCCCCTTCTCCTTCCCTCCCTCTCTCTCCTCCTTCCTCCATCCTTCCCTCGCTACTGCTATCTCTCCCTTACAGGACTATCAGGGTTTTCCTCACTCTGGGTCCACCCAAGGGAAGACCCACCTGGTGTCTTCTATCCTCACCCCACACAGTTTTCACTTCTTCTCTTGATCTTTGAAGAAGGCACCAGCCACTGCTTGAGGTTCCTCCCTCCCCCCGAACTACTCTGCCCACACACTGTCACTCTTGGGCCTCCATTACTGTGGTAAAGCCCAAAGATCCCCACCTGGCTTGGTACCAGGACCCAGTCACCTGATGCTATCAGAGAAGGCCTCAACACCAAACTTGGAGACACAGTAACCACCACCGATGACAGCCACAATGCCACCAGAGCTGGACATGTTGACCACCCTGCCCCGGGCTTTTTTGATCATCGGCAGCATGTTCAGGGTGACATCAATCAACCCCACCAGGTTTATGTTGATCACTTTCACAAAGTCTTCCTTGGTCAACCATTCATTGGGACCACTGGGCAGGCCCACTCCAGCGTTGTTCACCAGGGCCCAGAGGCCTAGGGTAAGAGAGATAGGTAGACAGAATCACACAGGGATCAGCAAAATCTCTGAGAAAGTTCCAGGGGCCACTACCTAACATCTCAGCCCAAGGATGGCTGAGCAGGTGAACAGTACACAAGGACAGTGAGCAGATACGCTCAAGGGTGCTGTGGCTTGGGATTCTTATGGTCTGCCAACTAAACCAGGCTCTGTTGTAGCTGTAACCCAGGCTGTGCAAACGGAAAGCATAGGATACAGAGTATGAAATATAGCACTTTTGTACAAACCGATTAATGCATGAATTCTATCACCATGTATTCTTTTTCTCTATTCTTCTAAGTAGAAAAAAGTTCCAGTTCACTATTACCAAATCAGTTCATCTGTGCATTTATCTAGCAAACTTCATTCATTCATTTATTCATTCATTCATTCATTCATGTGTCTGCTCTGGGCCAGTTACTAAGCAAAGGAGGCATAGAATGAGTAAGTCCAGCTTGTACACCTCCAGAGGCTCAGACACCAGAAAGAAAAGTGTGGTAAGAATATTTATAGATAAATGCAAAAGAGTATTTAATAACCACTTGTGGAAAGTGTTATCTCTTCAAGTTAGGTAGATAGGACTGGAGAAAAACAGTGTGGTTACCCAGCTCTTACAGAGCCTCAGGGTTGAAGAACTTCAGGTTCTAGGTTTGGTTCTAGCTCCAGCCTTGGTTAGATTCCTTCTCTCCCTGGACCTCGAGTCCCACACCAAACAAGGCTGGTGAAGTTATTCCCACAAGCCAGCTCAGGGAGGGAGCCATGGGAGAAGGTTCTCTTCACTTGTTTTACATACTGAGCTTTTGAGTGAAATTCCTCCAGGAGAGATTATGGTAAAGACAGTGGAAACTTTTCCCTTCCTCAGGGATCCATGAACCCACCATCCCCTGATCCCTCTGTTCCTTTCCCTGGTGCAGTCCCATTGATTCACACAGACTCTCTTGGTGCCACTGTGCACCCTCTCCTGATCAGGGCAGATCAGGATGCATGCTTCCATTCTGACCTGTCTTTCCCCTAGCTCTGGGGTCTTCACCTAAGCCACACCTCTCCCCATTTTATCCCTTTTTAAAATTAGAGCAGCTACAGGGAGATAACAGGCTGGCAGGACTTAGATCCTTCCCAGCTAAGGGAACTCTCTTGCCTTACAGAAGAGAAAACGAGGCTTTTGAGCCTCAGACCCTAACCCATCAGTAGTCTGTGCTCCAAAGAGGGCTACGTACCACCGGTCTCTCTGATAGTGTGCTGGTTAAGTGTAATGTATTATCTTTGCTTGTTTCCCTATAAAGAAAGATATTCAGAGCTCTAGGGCTGTGCTTACCAGAGCCTCTCTATCCTCCTGCATCAGTTTCCCTGCTCTGAGATGCAGATGTGAATCACCTCACACAATCCCTACGTTGTGCATGAAGAATAACGGTCCTCCAAAGATGTCACCTTCTCAGAACCTGGGAATTTGTTAGATTGTATGGGAAAGAGCTATAGGTGGAAGGAAGGCAGCTAATCAACTGATCTTGAGCTGGGAGACTTTATCCCAAGTTCACTGGGTAAGCCCATATAACCACAGGACACCTAAGCAGAAAAAGAATGCAGGAGCCAAAGAACCAGAGAAATGAAAAACCTTTAAGAGAAAATGTCCTAAGCTTACTGGGAGAGAGAATGAGCCATGAGCTAAGAAATGATAATGTGTTTCTCCATCACACTCTTGGAGGCACCAGTGATATGTGGCCCTCTCTAGAGCACAGACCACTGACTTGTTAGGATCTGAGGCTCGAGAGCCTCATATTCTCCTCTGTCAGAATGTAGGTAGCCTCTGAAGGTTGAAGATCTGGATGTGAGTTCTGCCCTAGAATCCCCCTAGATGAGCAAAGCTCTGTTGGGACCTTGGGGATGTTGTATTTGCTTCCTCAGGAATTATGAGGTAATGCATGTGTGTCCTTTAACCTATTCATTTGCATGAGCTTGTTGCAGCAGCAACAGGAGACTGATACACCCAATGAGTAACAAACAGAGCACAAAAGGTTGGAGGAGGCAGGATTCAGGAAACAGGCTGGGACAGTGTGGTGGAAGAGACTCACTGCCGCTGAATTATTCATTAAGTAACTCATTCACAAAATATCTGCCGAGCACCTTCATAGGTGCTAGGTTTCATCCTCAGGACATGGGGTGGGTAAAAAAGACACAAAGCCCACTCTCAGGAGACTTTCTTTACCCCAGCAGAGAAAACACGATAAAGAAAGAGAGACAGCAGGATAGCTCAGCAGAAAGTCCTGCAGCACAAGCCTGAAGGCCTGAGTTCCATCCAGGGCTCACATGGTGGAAAGAGAGAAATGACTTCCAAAAGTTATTCTTTGGCCTATATACACAGACACAGACACACACACACATTTTTTTTTTTCCTTCTGGCTTCTTTTTCTGTGTCTCCAGATCCACAGAACAAATGCTTTCTTCTGACCTCCTCGTGCATGGTACACACACACACACATACACACACACACACACACCCTAATCATAACAATAACAACATATGTTTTTAAAAGTAAAATGCATTTTGTACTAGATAGGGCTAAAGAGAAAACCAGCAGAGAGCTAGAAGGGTTGGCCGGACCTGGGCAGAGGTCTAGCCTTGACTCTTCAGGAGCCAGCACTTCTCCTAGTTTCTGCACTCCTAAGTAAGCAATCTTATGTCCACACCCTGCAGGCTACACATTCACCAGGCAAGTCCCCACACATTCTTGGTACAGCCCCCAGCACAGTTCATTTCCCCATGGGAGCAAGCCCCTGCTGAAGGCAACATCTATGGTGAGGTACAGAAGAAACCAGCCTGTCATACTCATAAAGTTCCACCTTTTGCCCCTTTATGATTGTTCCTAGCCTGAGCCTCCCAAGAAACATAGAGCCACTAGTGGAACTCCTGAAGACTAAACCACTCCAGAGATTTGGGCATTCAGGGCTTTCCAGCTGCTGCCTTGGAGGGAAGAAATTTCCTCAGGGTGTTTCTTCCTCACTTCAGCTGGCCAAACCATGCAGCAATTCCAGATTCTACTGGATCAGAACCTCCCAGCCTGTTCCTACTTCATCTCTCCAACCCCATTTGGACATGAGGGCCCCAAAGAGAGAAAGAGAGAGAGAGAGAGAGAGAGAGAGAGAGAGAGAGAGAGAGGAAAAAGAGAATGTTGAAGAACACAGTTCACCCCACCTTGCTCGCCCACTTGGTCCCTCACCCACTGGGCTGCTGCCTTGATGCTCTCCGACTTGGTGACATCTAGGAGGAAAATCTGTAGCTGGTAGGAGGTATCCTGCAGGAGTTTCTGAGCACCCTCCTCAGTGAGGCAGGCAGCAAGCACTTTCATGCCCCTATCAACCAGCTGTCTGGCCAGCAGGTTCCCAAAGCCGGAGTCACAGCCGGTGATGAAGACATACTTCTCTGAGAGGTTTTTAACCAGATTGCAATTTTTGAACCAGCGGTACATAAAAGCAAAGTCTGTGAGGGCCGCCATAGGAGCTGATGTCCGAGGATGGGCCCAGGAGATGGTAGGATAGGCTGATCCTCAGAGCTCAGCAGGCAGCCCGGAACCCACAGGAAAGGACAGCTTCTGAGACTTGCAATAGATACGGGCATCTGGGTGAGCCTGTCTGTAATTTTATAGGTGGTTGCACTGCCACAGCAATTAGCTCAGATGCAAGAAATTCAAGTCCAACCTGCAGTGTGTCACTCTGACAAAGTCACTGCCCTGGCCTCCTCATCTCTCCTCTCCACATTTCAGGGAGGGATCCAAAAATGGGGAGATTCATAGTTGTGGGAACTCAAGTGCATTCTGGGAAGGGGCAGAGGAGACACAGAGTGGCTCAGATCTGATCCAAGCTCTCGTAAAAAGACCCCACCCTGGTTTTACCTCCTGCCTAGGGATCAAAACCATCTGCCATGCATTCAGGCATGTCAACAAATTTAATTTTTATTATCTGAAAAAAGAAGACAAAATCATTAATACAAAGCAAACAAGAGCTGAATTCAAGTACTGAGTCCCAGTACGGATGAACACCAGCTTGTCAGCCATTAGGGATCTTTAATTAATTTAGTTTAGTTTAGTTGTTGAGACACTCTCCCTAACAGCCCTGGCTGGCCTAGCCTGAACTTGCCAAGTCGACTTAAAATGGGTGACAGTTCTCCTGCCTCTACCAGGCGCTGGGATTTCAGGCAGGTGCCACCATGACCGAGTTCTCTGGAGATGGCGAGTCTCCATCATGAGAGATGATAAAAAAAACACAGGGTTTTCCCAGGCTGGGTGTGACTCCACTGTGCTGACTTTAGAGTTGTCTAAGGGAGGGGAGGCTGGAGGTATGAGCTTCAACTTCTAAGAAGTAGAAGACTCCAGCAGCCGGGTGTGGAATCACATTTGCTTCAGCTGCTTGGGAGGTAGAAATGGGAGGATCCAGAGTTCAAAGGTCATCCTTAGCTACATATCTAGCCAGAGGCCAATCTGGGCTACATGAGATCCTGTCTCAAACAAACAAAACACCCCAAACCAACCAGAACCTTGGTGGTGGTAGGGTGGGTGATATTCAAGTTACCAGCAAGGAACCTCCACAGTGGAAACCAACCCAGTATTTCACCCATCCTACCCGCTGGTGACCTGGGCATTATAAGAGCCCAATACTGAGCCCTTATCAGCTCTCTGAGGAAAGGGCTCTGGGGGAAGGTTCCTTTCCTTCTATCCCAAGGACCAAGCACATTTTATGTGGTTCAATGAGCTGGAGAGACTGAAGGCAGGGAAGGTAGACAGAGCAAGGGAGAGACTAACATGCCATGTGAGATGATTTGTAGGGAGACCGAGGCCAAGGCTTGGAAAGCATGAGGGGCAGCACTTACAGAGAGTGATTCCAAATGATAGAGACCTTGCAGAAAGTCAGGTGGGTGCTGCTGAAGCAAATGAAAGAAGGAAATCAGCTGGGCGTGAATCTCGATGGGCCACGCCTAGCACTGCGTAAATTGCAGGGATCTGGTAATGCTGTGAGCTTTCTTGGCTCGACATCTGAGGCCATCAGGATGAGAAAGGTCACTAGCTGACCTCGTCCTTGCTTAGAGGGTCTGATACAGAAATCGGGTGCAAAAGTTCCCTAAAGAGGGGGAGCAATGGGTAAATCTCTACTATTTACCAATGAAGGCAGATAAGGAGAGCATCACACCAACCATCCATCTCCCTGGGTGAGAATAACTACTATAATTTTGGAGCCAAATTTGAAGCACGTTTTATTAAATACAGGCCAGGACGATAACAATGCCTGGGTTGACACCTATGGTTCTTGGAGACCAGCCATGAATTACCTTAGTTGCTTGTAAAGGCAAAATCCACAAGGCTGCATACTTCCCACCTTTGTCCAATTGGGAGCAAGCATACACCTGGACATACCTCCCACCTACGTGGGATGAAGAACATCCTGTGCAACTGGGGCAATCAACCTTGCTAACAGAAGTGAGAACAAGTGTCCTGTTGTCTTACGTGAGCAACAGACCCCAACACTCCAGAAAGTTCTCTGTCCTTGGGCAAGTGAGGATTACAGAGTAGAGGTGCTTTTGTTTTATAGATCTCTTGAGCACAGTAATTTAAACTTAAAAAATAACTTTAGTCTTCACACAACAAGGCTGGGTCATTCTGTACCAAAGGTATAGGTGAGAAATAAACTCATCAACCCATCTCTGAGAGGCAGACCCAAAGCCCATGGGTGATGGAGGTAGGCAGTGGTAGGTGACAAACCTACATGCATCATATTTTCCCTGAGTCCGTGGCATATCCTGTGCAGGTCTGGAAGACATCCCTCCATCTCTGTTGGCCTCCTGGGTAAGTCAGTGATCAAGAACCTCATGCCTGGGAGAAGGCAACATTCCTTAAGTGCTGAGCAGGCTGAGGGGCAGCGAGCTCTCTACCTCTCTATGTCTGCCCCAGGGTTTTCCTGAGATAGTAATCTCAATCCTCGGGAATACGAGGAATACAAACTATGTTTTTCAGATGAGGAATTGTATATGTATATGATGTATATGTATACATATACACAAATATACATACACACATATGTATACTCTATATAATATATACACATATACTATATATATAAACATACACATATACACATATATGCCTACTCCCGGTCAGTTCTTGGGGACACAGGTACGTCTGAGGCACCTGGCACCAGAAGAGAATAATTCAGAATTGACCTGGAGTAGGCCTACCCTGGATCCAGTCACCTTCTAGACTTCTCTACTGACTCTTGCCAAGGCAGTGGCTGCCTGGTCTCAAATACAAAAATGTAGGCTTGAGAGCTGTAGTGCCCCATACAAGAGTGGCTCTGCTTTCAAACTCTGGCTTTGCTCACACAGCTGTGCCTGTGAGGCCTGAGATTTCAGGTGGCTGTGTGCTTTTTCAAGCTCACTCAGTGTCCACAGGAGTCTGCAGATGTAAACTGGCCTCATTTCCATCCTGTGAGAGGGCAAGGACTGGTCACACTGAAACATACCCTAAGGAGGTAGGAGGGAGACAGAACATGGTAAATGGCGTTTAGTTCCTTTACCCCTGCTCGTGCCCCAAAAGCAAAGTGCTTGGGGGCAGATGCAGAACGGGACCTCAGAGCCTTGAACCATGGCTTACTATGCGCGCGTGTGTGCACACACACACACACACACACACACACACACACACACACACACACACACAGTCTTGTGTGTGTGTGTTTCCTCATCTGAAAAACATATTTTTTGTTTCTTATATTTCCCTGGATTGAGATTACTATCTCAGGACTTCCCTGGAGCAGACATGGAGAGGTAGAGAGACCGCCTGATCCTGGAAGGCTGCTTTTACCTTTTTGTTCCCCACCCACATATTACTTATCACAGCAACCCACCAGCGTGGATACAAGAGAATGTCTTAAAATGTTATTTTTTTTATTATTTTTTATTAATCATTCCATTTGTTTACATCTCAAATGATATCCCACTTTCCGGTTATTCCCTCTACCAATCTCCTTTCCCATGATATCCCACTTGCTGGTTACCCCTCCACTAATCCCCCCTCCCACAACTGCCCCCCTCCCAAGGTTGGGGGGGAGAGAAAAGACACATCACACACACACACACACACACACACACACACACACACACTTGTAAGAAGGACATAACACTTTCAAAGAATTTGAGGAGAACACAGGTAGACAGGTAGAAGCCCTTAAAAAGGAAACACAAAAATCCCTTAAAGAATTGCAAGAAAACACAACCAAACAGGTGAAGGAATTAAACAAAACCATCCAGGATCTAAAAATGGAAGTAGAAACAATAAAGAAATCACAAAGGGAGACTACCCTAGAGGTAGCAAACCTAGGAAAAAGATCAGGAGTCATAGATGCAAGTATCACCAACAGAATGCAAGAGATAGAAGAGAGAATCTCATGTGCAGAAGATACCATGGAAAACATTGACACAACTGTCAAAGAAAATGCAAAACACAAAAAAAGCTACTAACCCAAAACATCCAGGAAATTCAGGACACAATGAAAAGGCCAAACCTAAGGATAATAGGTATAGATGAGAGTGAAGACTCCCAACTTAAAAAATGAGTAAATATCTTCAACAAAATTATAGAGGAAACCTTTCCTAACCTACAGAAAGAGATGTCCATAAATATACAAGAAGCTTACAGAACTTTAAATAGTCTAGACCAGAAAAGAAATACCTTCCGCCACATAATAATCAAAACATCAAATGTACAAAACAAAGAAAAAATACTAAAAGCAGTAAGGGAAAAAGATAAAGTAACATAAAGGCGGATCTATAAGAATTACACCACACTTCTCACCAGAGACTATAAAAGCCAGAGATCCTGGACTGATATCATACACACCCAAAGAGAACACAAATGCCAGCCCAGACTACTATACCCAGCAAAACTCTCAATCACTACTGATGGAGAAACCAAGATATTCCATGACAAAACCAAATTTACACAATATCTTACCACAAATCCAGCAGTTCAAAGGATAATTGGTGGAAAACTCCAACACAATAAGGGAAACTACAACCTAGAAAAAGCAAGAAAGTAATCTTCCAACAACCCCAAAAGAAGATAGCTACACAAACATAATTTCACCTCTAATAACGAAAATAACAGGAAGCAACAATCATTTTTCCTTAATATCTCTTAATATCAATGGACTCAATTCTCCAATAAAAAGACATAGACTATAAGACTGGATACATAAGCAGGACCCAGCATTTTGCTGCATACAGGAAACACACCTCTGTGAAAAAGACAAACACTACCTCAGAGTAAAAGGATGGAAAACAATCTTCCAAGCAAATGGTCCCAAGAAACAAGTTGGAATAGAGATTCTAATATCAAATAAAATCGATTTTCAACCAAAAGAAATCAAAAAAGATAAGGACACTTCATATTCATCAAAGGAAAAATGTACCAAGATGAACTCTCAATCCTGAACATCTATGCCCCAAATGCAAGGGCACCCACATACATAAAAGAAACTTTACTAAAGCTCAAAGCATACACTGCACCTCACACAATAATAGTGGGAGATTTCAACACCCCACTCTCAGCAATGGACAGATCATGGAAACAGAAACTAAACAGAGACACAATGAAACTAACAGAAGTTGTGAACCAATTGGATTTAACTGATATCTATAGAACATTTCATCCTAAAACAAAAGAATATACCCTTTTCTCAGCATCTCAGGGTACCTTTTCCAAAATAGACCATATAATTGGTTACAAAACAGGTCTCAACAAACACAAAAAAATTGAAATAATCCCTTGTACACTATCAGACCACCATGGACTAAGGCTGGTCTTTAATAATGACAAAAACAATGGAAAGCCCACATACACATGGAAACTGAACAATGCTCTACTCAATGATAACTTGGTCAAGGAAGAAATAAAGAAAGAAATTAAAGACATTTTAGAATTTAATGAAAATGAAAACATATCATATAAAACCTATGGGACTCCATGAGAGCAGTACTAAGAGGAAAACTCATAGCTCTAAGTGGCCACAAAAAGAAACTGGAGAGAGCATACACTAACAACTTGACAGTACACCTGAAAGCTCTAGAACAAAAAGAAGCTAATATACCCAAGAGGAGTAGACAGCAGGAAATAATCAAACTCAGGGCTGAAATCAGCCAAGTAGAAACACAAAGAACTATACAAAATATCAACAAAACCAGGAGCTGGTTCTTTGAGAAAATCAACAAGATAGACAAACCCTTAGCCAGACTAACCAAAAGGCACAGAGACAGTATCCAAATTAATAAAATCAGAACTGAAAAGGGAGACATAACAACAGAAACTGAGGAAATTAAAAAAAAAATCATCAGATCCTACTACAAAGGCCTCTACTCAACCAAATTGGAAAATCTGGATGAAATGGACAATTTTGTAGACAGATACAAGATATCAAAATTAAATCAGGAGCAGATAAACCATCTAAAAAGTCCCATAACCCCTAAAGAAATAGAAGCAGTCATTAAAAGTCTCCCCACCAAAAAAAATTCCGGGACCGCCCTTTCCTCAGCTGCTGCCAAGGTGCTCGGTTCTTCCGAGGAAGCTAAGCTAAGTGAGGGTGAGGCCTTCACTTCATCTGGCGACTAGCATCGTGCCAGCAGTCTACAACATGGCTTCTGTCTCTGAGCTTGCCTGCATCTACTCTGCCCTCATCCTGCACGATGACGAGGTGACGGTCACGGAGGATAAGATCTATGCCCTCATTAAAGCAGCTGGTGTCAGTGTTGAACCTTTCTGGCCTGGCTTGTTTGCAAAGGCTCTGGCCAATGTCAACATTGGGAGCCTTATCTGCAATGTAGGGGCTGGTGGGCTTGCTCCAGCAGCTGGAGCTGCACCTGCTGGTGGGCCTACTCCATCCACCGCTGCTGCCCCAGCTGAGGAGAAGAAAGTGGAAGCAAAGAAGGAAGAATCTGAGGAGTCAGAGGATGACATGGGCTTTGGTCTTTTTGACTAAAATGCTTTTGTTGACATGTCCAATAAAGAGCTGAACCTGTAAAAAAAAATAGTCTGGGACCAGATGGTTTTAGTGCAGAATTCTATCAGACCTTCCAGTAAGAACTAATATCAATTCACTTCAAAATATCCTACAGAATAGAAACAGAACGAACAATATCCAATTCATTCTATGAAGCTACAATTATGCTCATACCTAAACCTCACAAAGACCCAACAAAGAAAGAGAACTACAGACCAATCTCTCTTATAAATATTGATGCAAAAATACTCAATAAAATCCTCACAAACCGAATCCAAGAACACATTCATCATGATCAAGTAGGCTTTATCCCAGGAATGCAGGGATGGTTCAATATTCAGAAATCCATCAATGTAATCCACTATGTAAACAAACTCAAAGAAAAAAACCACATGATCATCTCACTAGACGCTGAGAAAGCATTTGACAAAATTCAACATCCCTTCATGTTAAAACTCTTGGAAAGATCAGGAATTCAAGGCCCATACCTAAACATAGTCAAAGCAATATACAGCAAACCAGTAGCCAACATCAAACTAAATGGAGAGAAACTTGAAGCAATCTCACTAAGATCAGGGACTAGACAAGGCTGCCCACTCTCACCCTACCTATTCAATACAGTACTGGAAGTCCTAGCTAGAGCAATCAGACAACAAAAGGAAGTCAAAGGGATACAAATAGGAAAGGAAGAAGTCAAAATTTCACTATTTGCAGATGATATGATAGTATACTTAAGTGATTCTATAACTTCCACCAGAGAACTCCTAAACCTGATACACAACTTCAGTAAAGTGGCTGGATATAAAATCAACTCAAACAAATCAGTAGCCTTCCTCTACTCAAAGGATAAACAGACTGAGAAAGAAATTATGGAAATGACACCCTTTACAATAGTCACAAATAATATAAAATATCTTGGAGTGGATCTAACTAGGCAAGTGAAAGATCTGTATGACAAGAACTTCAAGTCTATGAAGAAAGAAATAGAAGAAGATCTCAGAAGATGAAAAGATCTCCCATGTTCCTGGATAGGCAGGATTAATTTAGTAAAAATGGCCATCTTGCCAAAAAGCAATCTATAGATTCAATGCAATCCCATCAAAATTCTAAATCAATTCTTTATAGAGATAGAAAGAGCAATTTGCAAATTCATTTGAAATAGACAAAACAAAAAACAAACAAACAAACAAACAAACAAACAAACAAACCCAGGACAGTGAGAACTATTCTCAGTAATATAAGAACTTCTGGTGGAATCACCATCCCTGACCTCAAACTGTACTACAGAGTAATAGAGATAAAAACTGCATGGTATTGGTACAGAGACAGGCAGGAAGATCAATGGAATAGAGTTAAGATCCAAAAATGAATCCACACACCTATGGTCACTTGATTTTTGACAAAGGAGCTAAAACCACCCAGTGGACAAAGGTCAGCATTTTCAACAAATGGTGTTGGTTCAACTGGAGGTCAGCATGTAGAAGAATGCAAATCAATCCATTCTTATCCCCTTGTACAAAGTTCAAGTCCAAGTGGATAAAAGACCTTCACATAAAACCAGATACGCTGAAACTAATAAAGGAGAAGGTAGGGAAGTCCCTTGAATACCCAGGCACAGGGGAAAAGTTCCTGAACAGAACACCAATGGCATATGCTCTAAGATCAAGAATTGACAAATGGGACCTCACAAAAATTACAAAGCTTCTGAAAGGCAAAGGACATTGTCAATAGGACAAAATGGCAACCAACAGATTGGGAAAAGATCATTACCAATCCTACATCCGATAGAGGACTAATATCCAAGATATACAAAGAACTCAAGAAATTAGACTCCAGACAACCAAATAACCCCATTAAAAATGGGGTACAGAGATAAACAAAGAATTCTCAACTGAGGAAACTCGAATGGCCGAGAAGCACCTAAAGAAATGTTCAGCATCTTTAGTCATCAGGGAAATGCAAATCAAAACTACCCTGAGATTCCACTTCACACCAGTCAGAATGGGCAAGATCAAAAACTCAGGTGATAGTAGATGCTGGTGAGGATGTGAAGAAAGAGGAACACTCCCCCATTGTTGGTGGGATTGCAAGCTGGTATAACCATTCTGGAATTCAGTCTGGCAGTTCCTCAGAAAATTGGACATAGCATTACCTGAGAATCCAGCTATACCACTCCTGGGCATATATCCAGAAGATGTTCCAACATATAAAAAAGACATATGCTCCACTATGTCATAGCAGCCTTATTTATAATAGCCAGAAGCTGGAAAGAACCCAGATGTCCTTCAACAGAGCAATGGATACAAAAAATATGGTACATTTATATAACGGAGTATTACTCAGCTATCAAAAATAATGAATTCTAGAAATTGTTAGGTAAATGGATGGAACTAGAAAATATCACCCTGAGTGAGTTAACCTAATCACAAAAGAACACACATGGTATTTACTCACTGATAAGTGGATATTAGCCCAAAAGCTTGAAATAGCCAAGATTCAACTCACAGACCTCATGAAGCTGATGAACAAGGAAGACCAAGTGTGGATGCCTTGGTTCTACTTAGAAGGAGTAACAAAAATACTCAAGGGAGCAAATATGGCGACAAAGTGTGAGACAGAAACTTAAAGAGGGGGTGTTTGGAGGCCATTCCACCTGGATATCCATCCCATGTGCTGTCACCAAAGGTAGACACTGATGTGGAAGGCAGGAAGTGCATGCTGACAAGAGTCTGATATAGCTGTCTCCTTAGAGATCTGCCAGAGTCTGACATATTCAGAGGCAGATGCTCACAGGAACCATTGATCTGGTCAAGGGGTTCCCAATAGAGGAGTTACAGAGAAGACTGAAGAAGCTGAAAGGGTTTGTGGCCCCATGAGGAGAACAATACCAACCAACCAGAGCTCCTCAGGGTCTAAACCACCAGCCTGGGAGCACATAGGGAGGGATCCATGTCTCCATCTGTACATGTAGAGGAGGATGGCCTTGTTGGGCATACGTGGGAGAGGAGATCCTTGGTCCCATGAAGGCTGAGCACTGAGTGGAGGGGGAATTCGAGGGTGGGGAGGTGGGAGTGGGGGTATAGTTAGGGGCACATGAGAAGCGGAGATGGGATAGGAGGTTCCTGGGTGGTTTGGGGAATGGGGTAAGGGGATAAAACCTGAAATGTAAATATAATATCTAATAAAAAAAAAAGCTACTTTAATTCATGCAAGCTGGGTTAGAAAGTGGTAACCATCATATGAGCAGTAGACCTACATCCAGTCCACGGATGCCCTTTGGTTGGTGTTTCAGTCTCTGAGTGCCCCCAAGGGTCCAGATTAGTTGTCTCTGTTGATCTTCCTGTGAAGTTCCTATTCCCTCTGGGGCCATCTGGTTGATCCTTCCCCCAATTCTTCCATAAGAGTCCCCAAGCTCTGTCCTGTTTTCTTTTGGACCTCTGTAGCTGTTTCAGTCAGCTTCAGTCTACTTTTTTACACAGCCCAGGATCACCTGTCCAGGGGTGACCTGGGAATTACAAATGTTATTCCCACATAGGGGATTGGACCTTCCTTTGTCCATTAACGATCAAGAAGTTGGCCCCATGGATGAGTTGTCTATGTGCAATCCAGTGCAAGCATGTTCTCAGGAGAGGTTCTTTCTCACTTGTGTTAGTGGACAAGAACAAACAATGGTAACAACTTACAAGTAGGGCCTCTTGAGGGGAAAGTCATTTCCTTCCCCATATCAACTCTGGAAGTCCCCCTTTTTAATATTTTTTTTTTTAAAAGGGAAGGCTGGGAAAACTTACAGAAACCGTGCCTGTCCTAGGTTGGAACAAAGGACCCCAGCCTCCCTTTCCTGTCCTTGGATACTCAACAGCCATTGGTTGAGCTCCTGTCTTAGGATAGTGAGGCCTCCCTTCTTTTAGGGGCAAGGGTCTCGGTATGCTCTCTTACCCGTCATTGACTATCCAGCTTAGCGCGTAAGTTAGGAGATATACCTCATTAGTCTTGATGACAGAGGTTTTACAATCCCCTACTTCCATCCTGTAATAATGGACCTGTGTGGGTTTCATTTGAATAGCATATATCTGTTGTCTTACAAAAGCCATCAGTCAGTTGAACCACATCAACCCAAGAGACAAGAGACTTAACAATGCCTGAACTGTCACTATGACAGCAACACTCTTTTTAAGGGCAACACATAACTCCCTCTATCAGAGGAGTAAAAAGTGTAAGCTTCTTCTATTCTGTTTATAAATGTCTTATATCAGAGTCTAAATCTATAGAAATACAAAACTGACCATAGCTTTGATCTAAAGAAAACAAGTAAGGAAATCCCTGTTCCTGCTCTAGCCAATCTCAAACCCAAAAAACAACTATAGTAACTGTGGTAGTGGATTTTCTCCTGGGTCTAAACAATCTAAATTCTCACTAAATCTAAAACAATCTAGTTCCCCACTAAATCATAAGTCAGGGAATCAAGAGTCCAATAGAGCCACCCTGGAGATTCAGGTGGTGATGTCTCCTTCGGCACTGATAACTTCCCAAGTCAGGTTTACTTGTTGATCTGTTCCAGTTTAAAGGCAATTGTGAAGCATCTTCATGTTTCCTGAGAAGAAAAAATATGCTTCTCAGGGTTTTTTTTCCTCCCTGGATTTGTTATTGTTGTCTATTTGTTTAATCAGTCTCTCTGGCAGCCAACGTGCAGCATCTGCAGTTTGGGAATATATGCAAACAGAACCTCTTCCCCAGATAAGCACTGGATCTGGCCCATTCCAGGTTCCAGTTAATGGGTCTTTCCAGAGGACTGTCACAAAATTCTTTTTGGTATCAGGATGCCAGAATCTATCTGCAGCAGATTTTCCTTCAGAATCCAAAGTTAAAAAATTTAAAATGAACAGTGCATGATGAAGGATATTTCTGGGGGATCCCTTGGTAGGGTACCATTCCCCCTTTTTAATTTTTTCAAATTGACATTTAATGGTTTGATGTGCCCCTTCTACCATACCTTGGCCCTGTGGATTATATGGAATACCCGTTTTATGTAGTATTCCCAATGTTTCACAAAATTGGTGGAAACTGGAGCTTGTATAACCTGGGCCATTGTCAGTTTTTATCTGTTTAGGCACACCCAATACAGCGATTGTAGCAAGCATATGAGTGATCACATGCTTGCTTGCTTCTCTAGTTTGTAATGTTGCATAAATGAAACCACTGCATGTATCTACACATACATGTATATATTTTTGCTTGCCAAATTCATTATAATGAGTAACATCCATTTGCCAGATACTGTTTGGTATCAGTCCCTTTGGATTTACACCCAAATGAGGAACTGGTAAAAGTTTAACACATGATTGACATTGTTTGACAATTTGTCTAGCTTGTTATCTTAATTTTAAACATAATTTTTAAAGTTTTAGAATTAAGGTGATGTAACTCATGAGCCTTTATGGCCTGATCCAAGTTAGATAATCCCTTCTTTACTTTTTCCTAATCCTTTTCCTGGGGGAACGTCCAGAGTTTATCATTTGAGCCATGATTACTTCATTAGGGCTGCACATAATCAATCCCAACTGGGATAACAGATCTCTGCCCCAGAGATTAATGGGAAGGCCTGAGATGACATAGGGTTGTATATTTCCTGTATTTCCTTCTTTATCCTTCCACGTCAGCACCTTAGAGCTTTGTAGTGGGTTTGACTTTGGCCAATACCCCTTAAATTGGTTAAGGTTGGGGTAAGAGGCCAGGTGGCAGGCCAATCACTTTGTTTTAGGATAGTCACATAAGCTCCTGTGTCAACCAAGCCTTGGAATGCCTTTCCATCTAGCCAAATAGTCATCATAGGTTTTTGTTGAACTATAGGCTGTACCCAGTATGCATCAGAGGAACCAAAACCTTGATCCCCTCTTTTAGGATTCTTATATTTGTGATTAGTAGGGTACAATGGAAGTAACAATAGTTGAGCTATCATCTTTCCTGTAGGAATGGTGACTATACTCTGAATTGCATGTGCCATTACCTTAATCTCACCCTGATAATTATTATCTATAACTCCAGGAAAAATTTGTAGTCCCTGCATAGTAGCACTGCTTTTTCCCACTATCAGGCCAAACACATTTGGATAGAGCGGTCCAAACACTCCAGTGGGTAAGGCCTGAGGTCCCATTTCTGGGCTTAATAATGTGTGGGTGGCAGAACTGAGGTCCAGTCCTGCGCTTCCTGGTGTTGCTCGACTGAATTCAGAAAGGGATTGGTGTTTGCTGGTAGGACACTGACTGCTCCATAAGCCTGTTTTGGCTTGCGTTGGTTCGGGGCCTGGAGCTAGCCCCTGTTCCCATTTCCCTGATTATGGGAAAGGGTGTTACCTTGTGCGTCTTGTTTAGACCTACAATCACTAGCCCAATGCCTTCCATGTTTACAATGTGGGCAGAGCCTAGGCTGTTTTCTGGGCTGTCTCTGGCTTAACTCATTTTCTACCTTGCAATCTCTTGCACAGTGTCCAGGCTTGCCACATTTAAAACATGCCTTTCTGTCTTTACTTGCCAAAAAATCTCTTACTGATTTTCCTTGCATAGCAGCCACCATAGCTAACCCTGTTGGTAAGAGGGACCTATGTCAGAACAAAGTCTGATATACACTGTAAGGTCTGTCTTTTTTCCTGTAGGGTCTAATGGCCGCTTGGCAGGCAGGATTAGCATTTTCATATGCAAGTTGTTTCACATAATCTACACCTGCCTCTGAATTACCAAAAATCCTCCCTGCTGTTGTCATTAATCAATGAACAAAGTCAGAAAATCGTTCATCAGGCCCTTGCCTGACTGTTGTTAAAGATGCACCAGGGTCTCCCTTTACCGGAAGTTTACGCCAAGCCTTCATGGCTGCATTTTGAATTTGAGCATATAAACCTGGGTCATATTGCATTTGGTTATCACTAGAAGCAAATTGCCCTTCTCCTACTAAGGCATCAAAGGACCAACCATTGCCTGCTTGAATGTTTCTCCTAGCTGTCTCTTTACAATTCTCATCGTACTCTGATTTCCAAATAAGATAATCACCACCACTAAGAACTGCTCTCACTAACGCATTCCAATCACTAGGAGTCAGCCACTCCTCTTTGGCAGAGTCTAAAATTGCAAGAGTAAAAGGAGCAGTGGCACCGTATTGAGATATTGCATTTTTAATTCTTTAATAATTTGAAAATTAAACCCTGTGTGATGTCTCCAAGCAACCCCTTGATCATCTCTGGTCTCTGATACAGGAAAAGCCTCAGCGTTTCCCTTCTCTGGATGATCTGTGGCTAATCTTAAGCTAGACGACAGAGACTGTCTTTGGACTCCTGGTTGAGGAACACAAGGAGCCAGGGGATTTTCGCAGTTTACCTCTTGAGACATCTTTCCTGTCTTTAATTTTTGTAGCTGATTAATTAAGTCCTGATACTCTTTTTCTAACTCTATTTGTTGTTTAAGAACAGATATTTTTTCCTGTAACTCCCTTATGGGATCTATAACCACCATCTCCATTGTGGTAGCATTTGGAGGTGGAGGTGCATAGGGAGGGGGCATTTTAGCGTCATAAAATTCGACTTCCTCTTCCTCTTGGTCAGCACAATCTGTCTCTGACAAATTGTCAACCTTTGGTTGTATTTTGGATTCTAACTTACGCTTCCTTTTATTTTGAACAAAAAAGACAGCATTCAAGAACAAAAGCAGAAAGTTAACACATGTGAGCAGCAAACAAAACCAAAACAGAGAGTTGGATTCAGGCTGACTAATTTCTTGTCCCATTTTCCTTACCGTTCTCCATGCCAGATTCCTGCGACAAACAGCAGATCCTTCTTCCGGTAACGTCTCTCACTGGGTCTCTCGTTCTCGCTGCCTCTCGTTGAGCTGCAAAAAATGTTGAGGCCTGAGCTGCCCCATGTTGGGTGCCAAAAAATGTTGAGGCCTGAGCTGGCCCACTTTGGGTGGCCAAAAAATGTTGGGAGCCGCACTAGCCCCACGTTCGGGTGGACAAAAATGTTGGGACCTAAGCTCGAGTCCCTGTTCGGGCGCCAAAAATGTCATGGCCTGAGCAAAATGTTGAGGCCCTGGCTGCCCCGTGTTTGGCAGCCACTCTATCCCGGTCCAAGCTGCCACTCTGGTCCATGGGTCGGGGTTCAGCAAGAGAGAGGGTGAGGGTGGACTCGAAGAATGGAGACCAGACAGAGTGTGTTTCAATCCCGTTTATTCTTCAGTCTCTCTTCTTTGAAGTGTCTCCTAAAAGTGTCTCCTACCTAATGTCAAGTAATCTGTTACTTTCTCTGTCTGCCTCTATCCTTTTATATGTCTCACTTCTAAGCCATGCCTTTTGGTCACACCTATAATCATGCCCTTAGGTCTTATCTCTAAATCTGATCTCTACACTTCTAAGTCAAACTCTTAAGTTACACACCTTTAACCTCACACACCTTTAATCTCACACACCCAAGGTATCTAAACCAAGATTATCAGAGTGTGCTCAGCTGTTGTAGGCTATTGTAATCCAAGTCTCATATCAGGGTATATGGCTCAAGATGGCTGCAAAGCTGATAGCCGCTTTCTGCTAAAAGTCGGCCCCCAACATGGAAGTCATGATGTCTCTGGGATCCCAGCCCCATAACCTTGTGTTCCTTTGAGGTCAGCCTTCCATGTTTGGGGCTGACCCTTCTACTTTCCCAGGAGCTGCTGTATTAGGAGGACACCAGCTCTCCCTGTCCTTTCTTGTAGTTGTCCTGAGTCTAAGTGCAGGTGTCCTAAGATTCTCATTATGTTCACAATGTCCTGGTTTGTGGCTCTAGAGTGCAAGATGCAGAGATACAAGGGGAACCTTGGACTGGACCATGAGACCCCTGTAATGACATATGCCTGTATTCCCACATGGGTCCAGGATAAAAAATCTTAAGGGAATAGAATTGAACGGCCAGAGGTGTTTTCTTTGGCAGCAAGATAGGGAGAGCCAAAGGGCACTGAGATATCAGAAAACACAGAAACAGTGGTCAGAGATGAACATGGTATAAGCCTACTGACCGAGTGCCTACATCTTCCTGTGTGAGGCTTCCAGGCTCACTTTGACTCAGAGTATTTCTCTCTCTGCTTGTCTTCTATAAGACATGTGGCTTTACCTGGTGGCAATTGTAGGCCTGTGGACGCTCCTGCGCTTTTTCAGGGAGAGGAAGGTGGTGAGCCATCTCCATGATAAGTATGTCTTCATTACGGGCTGTGACTCGGGCTTTGGGAACCTGCTGGCCAGACAGCTGGACAGGAGAGGAATGAAGGTGCTGGCTGCATGTCTGATGGAGGAGGGAGCTGAGAAGCTGAGGAGCAGGACATCTGAGAGGCTGGAGACAGTGATTCTTGATGTCACCAAGACAGAAAGTATTGTGGCAGCCACTCAGTGGGTGAAGGAGCGTGTTGGGAACAGAGGTACCATTGAGATTCATGTTTGTATTGTTGGTTTATCTCCCTGTTCGAAAGGAGCCCCCTGTTTTTACTCCCTGGCCAGATCCCTAGTGGTGTTTGGGGGCCTTGAAGTAACCCAGCATGTCATTTGAGCACTCTCTCTTCTCTCTCCATCCCCTTCCTTCTGTCTCCCCAGTCCTGTGACCTTGGTAAGAAGGTGCCCTGGTGAGGACTTACCCTCTCACATTCCTGTCTCTGCTCTGTCATCTTTTCTATACAGAAAATCTAGATTACTGGATGCCAAGAGCCAGGTTAGCACAGGGTCCCTTCCTGAGCAGAGGATGGGACTTGGCCCTGGGCTGTGTGTGCAGGACCTCTGGAGCCATGCTGCAGTGGATCTCCTGAGTCAGCAGCATACCTGCTCTTACCTGTCAGCTGCATCCTCTGTGAATGGAGACATGATTGTTCTGTGTACAGAGCAGGCAAGACCAGCTTAAGGACTGACTTGGGAGACTAAATATTAGGAAGGGGGTTGCTATTACTTCATTAATTATTATGGGGCAAAAGTAGAACCTTGGTTTAAAAAAAACCCTAAAGAACAAATTGAAAATATGATTATTATTCACAAAATGGGGAAACATAAGGTTAAAACAAAAGTAACCTATATTCTCAGTATCCTGACATAAAATCTGTAAACATTTTGATTCTATACAGGGTTAAAAATATGTAAATTCTTTTCGCTTAAAAAAATGATCAACTTTATTACCTCAAGAACATTTTTCAAATAATGATATTCAGTGATTTCGGAACAACCCTTAACAAACCTTCAAGGATTTAAATGTATCTTGGGGCTGTGTCCTGGCATCCTTGCCACATTCTTCTTTCTTTTTTTCATTATTATTATTTTGTGTAAAAGTGTCTTCCCAGCCAGTCGTCCTGTCCTTGTGTTTTGCAAGCACCTCAGGAAAGTTGCTCAATATATTTTGAAAACCTTTTATTTAAATTTTGGTAATTTCATACACCAGTACAATATATCTGTGATACAACCACCCAGCCCCACCTTCCCCCCAGGCCTGCCTTCTCCCCATCCACGCCTCCTTTCCAGCCATGCCAAGTCCCCAGCCACACATTCTCCTGTCTCTTTCCTCTATCACCCTTCTTTCACACCCTTCTCTCAGCTTCTTCTTTTTAGAATATAAGGCGTCATGTTTGATAGACCATTCAGTGTTGATGCTGAGCCTGCCAAGGCCGACTTTCCTCAAAGTACAAATGCAGCAGGACCTTTAGTTCATGAGTCTCAAGTTCCATTAGAATACTAGCTTCGCCTTTCGTCTTTTATCCACCCTTCACCTCGTTTTCATTCGTCTTCTCTTCTGCTTCCTCTTCTGCAAAAATATTATTAATCTGTAAGATGTAAACATACTTTCCACATCTCCCTCTTAACAGAGGCATAACATGTCTTGGACTTCCATCCTTGCTATTGGCAAACATGAGGTCGGTGGTTCCTGAGCAGGTAACTGATCTGTCAAGAATCAAAGAAGAGGAAGGTATCCAGGCTGTGAGCCATTTCTTCCTGGATGGGATGCACCAACCCTGCTGACAATATGCTGTTATTTGTCCACTCTCCATCCAATGTCTGTATGAATGGTCTCACCTTACCCCGTGGAATGTAAATTTTAGTCAAAATTAGTCCTGTGATTCTTTCTTCTTCCCACTGTTTCCAGGACTCTGGGGCCTAGTCAACAATGCTGGCATCTCCATCCCCTCTGGTCCTAATGAGTGGATGAAGAAACAGGACTTTGCAACTGTATTGGATGTGAACCTGTTGGGCATGATAGAGGTGACTCTGAACATGCTGCCCTTAGTGAGGAAGGCGAGGGGCCGAGTGGTCAATGTCTCCAGCATCGTGGGTCGAGTGTCCTCTATTGGTGGTGGTTACTGCATCTCCAAGTATGGTGTAGAGGCCTTCTCGGACTCCCTCAGGTATTAGATGATTATGAGGTCCCATGTCAACACTTCAGCAAGGTGTTTTGTTTTAATTGCAACCTTTGGGAACCCTTCATGAACAATCTTTTTCTCCTGGTTTGGATTACTCTCCTACCTTCTTCTCTTTGTAGTAAAGTGGTCAGTAGCTGGGCAACCACTCTCCATACCTTTGTCATGTGACTGAGGCCTGAGTTCACTTAAACTTGTCCTGCTCTGGAGGCCTGCCCTGTGGAAGCACCTGGGGCATTACTGGCCTTGGCCAAGAGCATAGTTCCCACCTTCTTTGATGCTCAGGTTGGGGATACCCTGGGGGAGCGATATCACACTCATCCCACCTCCTAGTGTTTAGCAAGTTCTTGTTTAAAGTCCACAATTCGCATATTCTGGCACAACAAAGAGATTTTTGACCCTAATTAACAAAGAAAAAGACCAACAGCAGCAACAAAAATCCTAACAACCGAGAGTGTGAAGAGAAAAGAGAGAGAGAAGAGAGAGAGAGAGTGTGACCAAGACTCAGAGATTGTTAGCAGTAGTGACAGTGTAGTTTGTCAGATTTCTGGAGGGCTTTGCAGCAGGGGTCTGAGGTAAGGGTTAAACAGAACAGAACAGGACATCCTAGGTTAAAATGTTAGCAGCCTGTGCCCAGTGTGATTATTTGTAGAGTGCTGTTAGTGCTGTGTAATTCTGGAGCAAAGGGCAGGTCAGCCCTGGCAGCTGGGTATATTGTCACAGAGTCACTTTTGGAGAGTCTGAGGGTTCTAGACAAGTTTGTATAGCATACTGATGTCAGGTCAATCTGTGTCTTTTACATTTTACCTTATACATTGTTATACAGTTTACAGCATACCTATGCATTATACCACTGTAGCAAACTGAGTTAGATTTCCTGCTAGCTGCAAGGCAAAATGGTATCTAAATGTGGTTCCATGACTGCCTACACAGAATAGCCTCTGAAGACATCCGAGGAAGCCAAAAAGGAACTGACTTGAGATTTCTTTAAGTAGTAGTAGGAAAAGGTGAGGTTCAAGAGTGAGGGGGAACTGACTTAGGCAAGTCTAGTGAGCCCTGTGTACAGTATATGGACAACCTACCTGTGTCACAGAACTGAATATTTAGATTTTGACCAGTAAGCCACTTTTGTGTGACATTGGAGTGACATTCAAAAACACAGAGATGATGCCCTTGCCACAGGTGACATCCCCATCTGCTGCACATCCCAGACCCCAAAACTTGTGAACTTTTCTCTCCAGTGAATCATTGTGTTGTCAATTGTATTACTTTGTGCAAAAGACCTCTGATGTCTTAGATGACCTTTGACTGCTGTCTTACAGGAGGGAGCTCTCCTATTTTGGGGTGAAGGTGGCTATCATAGAGCCTGGTGGTTTCAAGACCAACATCTCTGATGTCAAGAGACTAGCAGACAACATAGAGAAGCTGTGGGACCAGGCCACCTCAGAGGTCAAGGAGATCTATGGCGAGAAGTTTAAGGACTCCTGTAAGTGACCTGTAGGAACCAAAGGCAAGCCTCATCCTACACTGAGTCTTCTGTGCTTTTCTGCTACTGGTACAAAGTCTGGCCTAGGCTATTTTTCTTCATTAATCCCCTTTCCTTGGGAGCCTATGGGATTCTGGTCACATAAAGAGGTTCTGGTTTCTAGAACTTTGTTTCCTCTTAACCTGTCAATATCTTAATGATGAAGGTAAAACCAAGGATGGAGCTATCAGATCACCACTTTCCATGAGCTTGGCCTTGTTCTCACTAATAGGAGAGAATGTCTGGCTATTTTGCCATATCATTCTCTGACACAGGCAGCTGAGTGTGCCTGGCTCTTCCTTGAAGCTGATGGTTTGGGTTGTGGCCTGTTCTGAGGAACTGGGACAGTCTAGTCTTAGGCATGGCTTCTGAATGTGGGAGACAAAAATTTTCGAGAAGCTCTCTTTGGTTGGTCACATAATAGCCATGGTGGGATGTGGAGTCAACTGGAATAATCTCTCATTCTACACAGATGTGAAAACAATAACATCATTGACAGATACATGCTCAGAGGACCTGTCTGTGGTGACGGACTGCATGGAGCACGCTCTGACTGCCTGTCACCCTCGCACTCGATACTCAGCCGGTTGGGATGCCAAGTTCTTATATATCCCCTTGAGTTACCTGCCCACATTTCTTGTGGATACCCTTTATTATTGGAGTTTTCCAAAGCCTGCCCAAGCCCTCTGAATCTTCATGTGTGTGCAGACTTGGGGAAGTATGTGGAGGGAGATAATGATACCGGGGCACATTGTTCACAATACTCTCTAAAATAATTCTGCTTCCATACTACTCAAAACCAGTAAAGTTCAGAGGAAAGAGCCAAAGAATTCTGACAAGGGGTAGTGATACAAAGGGGCTGGCAATAGCCTGTGAAGTTAGGCAGCTTCCTAAGGCTTGTTTCATCCTAGCCTAGTCTGAGAATCTACAGAACTGCAGAGGTTGTAAACACCTAGGACATGCTTTGCCTCTGGCCCCCTTCCTCATGATGTGCATGGGCCTGGCTACTCATGACGACATGGAAGATTGAGAGAATCCACTTCACAATCATCTTTCTCCATGGTGTCAGGTGGAAGGGCCACCACCAGCACTTCATGCCCTACTGCTGCATCAGCAGGCTGTGGTTAGGAGGTGGTTTTGCTGGTGGGATAGAATCTGGCTAGGATAGAAAACACAAAACAACAACCACAGCATTTTTATTTGTCTTAAATCCAGGCTTTCTTTGTATTCCTTTCATTTCAGAATAAAAATTGAACAATTACTTGTGTCCTGTGCCTTGATTTAGTTGAGCAGTGTGGAACACTGGGAGATAAAGATAAAGGGAGAGAGGGGACAGCCCTAGGGAGGTCTAGCAAGAATGAGCTGGACTGTTAACCACTCACTGTACCTGCTCAGCTCTTCCCACCAGAGAGGACAGTGGCCACTGCTTCTCCCCCAGGATTTTGAAGTATCCTGGCTCACAGGATAAAGCAGAAGAATGGGCAACCAGGAGATGCCTTGGGAGATACTGGCTGAACCCGGGTCTTGTTCTGTAGTCTCACTAGCTGACTGTCTCAATTTTCTGTGTACTACTCCTCATGGCCTCTGAACTCTGTTCCCCTCCTACAGCCCCTTGGTGGATGATGTCAGTACCATGTCTGGATTCTAGTCTTTCGTTTTCTGCTCAGCATTTGCCTTGCTGGGTCACAGAGGCTCTTGGACTTGTCTTCCCAAGACATTGCTCTGTATGCTTGTAGGTTTGTGGTGATTCTCTCAAGTAAGGGATAAGCACAGAAAACATTTCCAAGAAGTGACAAAGTCCTGGCTGGGTTCAACCCCAAAATGCCATTGTGAGCAACTTCTTCAGATGTTCTAATGTCTTCCCTAAGAATGAAAATGGGACGATGTTATCATCAGCAAATCTAGTTTAAGTGTTAAAGGATCTTTGAATTGGTTTCTAGTTAGGGTGTGACTCAGCCCTTATAACACACTCTAATCCCTCTGGCTGGAATACAGACTCACCCTTAGTACTCACCTTTCATCCCAAACAGTGAAGGTGAAAGTAATTTGTAGAAGGAAGCACCCATGTTTGAAAGTGATGTCTAAATGAGTGGCAGACAAAGTGATGAATCAGAGAGATTTGGTAGAATAGGATACGCCCACCTGCCATGAGAAGAGAGACAAAAGGGAAGCTACTTAATGGAGAGAAAGACAGGACAGAAGAAGAGAGTACAGAACAGGAAGGCAGTAGAGTTCATGGAGACAGTTCAGTGGCGTTGAGAGGGTGAGTGGAGCAGCACAGAGAGGGAGGAGAAGGCAGTTTTACTGGGACAGTTATACAGGTTGCAGAGAGAAAGCAAGAGACAGAGACAGAGACAGAGACAGAGAGAGACAGAGGGAACAGAATGAGCTGGAGAATGAGGAGTTTGAATATTAGAAACAGACTGACAGAGATAGTTTGAGGCCTAACAGAGCAATTCAGAAGAAGCCCAGAGATGCCTGATTGGATCAGTCATCTTAGAAAGGAGTTTGAGCCAGAACAGGTGAGTTGAACCAGCCAGCCAATGTTCAGTAAGCATCAGAGGCTGAAAACATTCTAGGCCTAGATTAGATTGTATGGATGCTAGCAGCTTCTAGGACTAGTCTTAGGTTAGTAGATGGAGACAGTAAGCCTCAGAGACTACAATTCCAATGGGCCAATAAAAAGTACTTTTACACAGGAGAAAATAGTGATTGAGACCCTGTGTTACAGGGCCATTCCTTGTGTTTGTTTTATAATTTTACTTGTTTTGGTTTTGAGACAGAATCTGGGTACATGAGTTTGGCTGAGCTTGACTTTCTTATCCTCCTGCCCCAGCCTCTGAGTGGCTGGCATTATTGTTATATAGCACTACACTCAATGTAGCTTGTTATTTGTAAGTGTTTTGTTTGTGTTGGGTTTTTTGAGACAGGGTTTCTCTGTGCAGCCCTGGCTGTCCTGGAACTCACTATATAGATTAGGCTGACCTCAAACTCATAGAGAGCTGCCTGCCTCTGCCTCCTGGGTGCTGGTGTAAAGGTGTGTGTCACTACCTCATGTGCTACTACTGCCCAGCTATTTGTTCATATGCTTGTTTTTGAGACCTTGTCTCTTATTATATTAGTGCTCACCAGTAGGGTGTGCTGCCTGATTAGTGAGTCCCTAAAGTCTGGTCATCCTCACCTTACCAGAACAGCAACAACAGTGCTCTTAGCTTCTCCAATCTGGAGATTGCAGTCAGGTTTTTATTTTTGGGCATACAGTAGTTTATTCACTCAGGCATCTTCCTAGCCTCTTCTTCCTTTCCCTCCTCTTCCTCATCCTCTTCTTCCTCCTCATTTTCCTCCTCTCCTGTCACCCCACTGACCTGTTCCTAACACCCTCCTCATTGGCCTTTAGGTGACACCCTTCTTCCTACTCCTTCCCCTCTTCCTCCTCCTCCTCTTCCTCCTCTTCTTATTCCTCCTCCTCTTTCTCCTCCACTTCATCATCAGCTTCTACAAGAACCTACCTTACTTCTTTCATTTGTTGTGGCCCTCTGTGAGATGTGCACCTTTTTAAGTCCCAACACCTAGTCTAGTGGTTCACTGTCATGGACCAGTCTGTTGAGGACCGCTCTGCCAAATGTTGGAACCCACACTGCCAAAAGCTTGGGGGTCAAAATTGTTAAAGCCCACACTGCTCCAAACTTTGGGGGCTAAATTGTCAGAGCCTGCAGTGCCCTAAGCTTTGGGGGTTAAATTGTCCCAGCTCATACTGCTGCTCTGGTCCACAGGTCAGGGTTTAGCAAGAGAGAGAGTGAGGGTGGACACGAAGAATGGAGACCAGACAGACTGTGATTCAGTCCTGTTTATTCTCAAGGCTCTCTTCTCTTTTTCCAAGTTTCTTTTTTTAATTTTTTATTGGGTATTATATTTACATTTCAGATTTTATCCTCTTACCCCACTTCCCCCCACCACCCAGAAACCTCCTATCCCATCCCCCCTCCTCATGCTTCTATGAGGCTGTGCCCCCAACTACCCCTTTCTACTCCCACCTCCCTTCCCTCACATTCCCCCCCCCCCCCAACTCGGTGTTCGTCCTGCATAGGACCAAGAATCTTCTCTCCCACCTATGCCTGACAAGGCCATCTCCCCTCCATATACTGCTGGAGTCATGGGCCCCTCCCTATGTGCTCCCAGGCTGGTGGTTTAGACCCTGGGGAGCTCTGGTTGGTTGGTATTGTTGCTCTCCTCATGGGGTCACAAACCCTTTCAGCTCCTTCAGTCTTCTCTCTAACTTCTCTATTGGGAAACCTTTGATCAGTTCAATGGTTAGCTGTGAGCATCTGCCTCTAAATATGTCAGTCTCTGGCAGACCTCTAAGAAGACAGCTATATCAGTTTCTTGTCATCATGTACTTACAGCCATCCACATCAGTGTCTAGCTTAGGTGACTGCACATGGGATGAATACCCAGGTAGAATGGTCTCCAGATGGCCCCTCCTTCAGTTTCTGCCTCACGTTTTGTTTCCATATTTGCTCCCTTGAGTATTTTTGTTACTTCTTTTAAGTAGGACTGAGGCATCCCCAATTCGTCTTCCTTCTTCATGAGCTTCATGTGGTCTGTGAGTTGAGTCTTCACTATTCCAAGCTTTTGGCTAACATCCACTTATCAGTGAGTAAATACCATGTGTGTTCTTTTGTGATTGGGTTAACTCACACAGGATGATAATTTCTAGTTCCATCCATTTACCTAACACTTTCTCGAATTCATTATTTTTAATAGCTGAGTAATACTCCATTGTGTAAATGTGCCACATTTTTTTGTATCTATTCCTCTGTTGAGGGACATCTTGGTTCTTTCCAGCTTCTGGCTATTATAAATAAGACTGCTATGAACAGAGTGGAGAATATGTCTTTGTTATATGTTGGAGCATCTTCTGGGTATATGCCCAGGAGTGGTAGAGCTGGATCCTCAGGTAATGCTATGTCCAGTTTTCTGAGGAACCACCAGACTGATTTCCAGAGTGGTTGTACCAGCTTGCAATCCCACCAACAATGGAGGAGTGTTCCTCTTTCTCCACATCCTCACCAGCATCTACTATCACCTGAGTTTTTGATCTTAGCCATTCTGACTGGTGTGAGGTGGTATCTCAGGGTTGTTTTGATTTGCATTTCCCTGATGACTAAGGATATTGAGCATTTCTTAAGGTGCTTCTAGGCCATTTGAGTTTCCTCTGTTGAGAATTCTTTGTTTAGCTTTGTACCCCATTTTTAAATAGGGTTATTTGGTTGTCTGGAGTATAATTTCTTGAGTTCTTTGTATATCTTGGATATTAGTCCTCTATCGGATGTAGGATTGGTAAAAATCTTTTCCCAATCTGTTGGTTGCCATTTTATCCTATTGACAATGTCCTTTGCCTTACAGAAGCTTTGCAATTTCATGAGGTCCCATTTGTCAATTCTTGATCTTAGAGCATATGCCATTGGTGTTCTGGTCAGGAACTTTTCCTCTGTGCCTAGGAATTTGAGTGTCTTCCCCACCTTCTTTTCTATTAGTTTCATCATATCTGGTTTTATGTGAAGGTCTTTTATCCACTTGGACTTGAACTTTGTACAAGGAGATAAGAAAGGATTGATTTGCATTCTTCTACATGTTGACCTCCAGTTGAACCAGCACCATTTGCTGAAAATGGTGTCCTTTTTCCACTGGATGATTTTGCTCCTTTGTCAAAGATCAAGAGATCTTAGGTGTGTGGGCTCATTTCTGGATCTTCAGTTCTATTCGATTGATCTTACTGTCTGTTTCTATTCCAATATCATGGAGTTTTCATTACTATTGCCGTATAGTAAAGTTTGAGGTCACGGATGGTGATTCCCCCAGAAGTTCTTTTATTGTTGAGAATAGTTCTCGCTATCCTGGGTTTTTTGTTACTTCAAGTGAATGTGCAAATTGCTCTTTCTATCTCTATGAAGAATTGATTTGGAACTTTGATGGGATTGCATTGAATTTATAGATTGCTTTTGGCAAGATGGCCATTTTTTTTTTACTAAATTAATCCTGCCAATCCAAGAGCATGGCAGATCTTTCCATCTTCTGAGATCTTCTTCAATTTCTTTCTTCAGAGACTTGAAGTTCTTGTTACACAGACCTTTTCTTGCTTGGTTAGATTCACTCCAAGATATTTTATTTTATTTGTGGCTATTGTGAAGGGTGTCATTTCCATAATTTCTTTCCCAGCCTGTTTATCCTTTGAATAGAGGAAGGCTACTGATTTATTTGAGTTTATTTTATATCCAGCCACTTTGCTGAGGTTGTTTATCAGGTTTAGGAGTTCTCTGGTGGAAGTTTTAGGGTCACTTATGCATACTACCTATCATATCATCTTCAAATAGTGAAATTTTGACTTCTTCCTTTTCTATTTGTATCCCCTTGACTTCAGTTTGTTGTCTAATTGCTCTGGCTAGGACTTCCAGTACTATATTGAATAAGTAGTGGGACCTCCCAGCCTCCCACCTCCCAGGTTCATCACATCTTGTGGGTGAGGAAAGGAAGCAGTTTTCATTTTGTTTTATTTTTTTTCTGTTGTGCTCCCCCTCCCAACCTCCCAGATCTTTGAGAAATCTTGCCAGTAAAGATTGTATCCTTCACACAGAGACAAGATGCAGACAGGTATGTGGGTAGTACCTCTGACTCCCTCTACCCCCAACCCTACACTCATTCCTTCACTCTTTACAGACTATAGCCATGCTCACAGTCTCCAGTACTTCTGAGGTCCGGTTCCTCTACTGCTCAGCTGCTTTCTCATCAGATTAGATGTTCAGCCCACACCCTCATGTAGCTGTCTGGTCAGCAGACCCCAGAGTTGGGTCCCAGCCCACGATGAAGTCTTGCTTGTTTAGGTGTGGCTCACCAACACCTGCATCTCCCTGTATGAATTCCACAGGCCCACTATGGCCACCAGCTACAGCCAGAAGGTTTCAAAGAGAACAGTCTCCAAACTCTGAATCAAAATGTACCTGACTGCTGCTCAGACTTGAAAAACTGTGGGCAGTGAGGGCTGTGGTTGGCAGGGCATCCTGTAGGCTTTGGCATGGCATCCTCAGTTTCCTCCCTGAATACTGGCCTTCTGGAATTTATTTTTGTCCCACCTTAGTTCTTTGAATTGCTTTACTATTCTGATAGACAAATGTTCTTGGCTATTTCCTGTCCTGCTCCCAAAGGAAACACAGCTCATTATTCAGCAAAACCATCTTGATTTTTTACACCTCCTCTGCCCACCTGAGAACCTATACCTACATAATTCACAACAAGTTCTCTGCCCTAACCAAGTTACAGGCTCCGATTAAAGTCTCAGGGGCCAGGGAGCAGCATGGAAACAGGGACTTTCTGAACAAAGGCAGTTGCTATTAATAACCAGGAGAATGTATAAATATGCATTTACAGCCACCTGTGCCTAGTGGGGCACAGCTATACTGTGAGCTCCTTCAGAGCTGGATCCAGAAAACCACAAAGCTAAGGCCAGCCTGCAGGACAACAGGGCCTTGTCTCATAATGAAGTTTTTTTTCCTTTCTTCTCTAAAAATCCAGTGATATAGCTCATCAGTAACATTCTGGACTCCGTTCCCAGTTCCCTTCCCCCACCCTACCCCAAACTCACATTTAAGAGAAAAACATCCTCTCTGAATGTAGATTTTTCTCATTAGGCTTAGAATTCTTCTCCGAAACAGGTCATTTCCCCCTTGAGCTGCAGGAGAGACAAAGGAGAAGGCAAGAAGGCTTTGGTGACCTAGAGGCAGATTAACTTCAGAGAAAGAGGAAGTAGAGTCTCTAGAGAGGAAGTCTGACTCTGTTAGCAAGGGAAGGGGAAAGGAAGGGAAGAATAGATACTTTCATCTTCTCAAGATGCCCTTTCGCCTGGTAGAATCAGACTGTCATAACTACAGCCATCTTGAGTTGTTTGTTTTCTTGAAATTTTATGTCTATGAGCAGTGCCTATGACTAGCTTTCTTAAGACACAGTAGAAAAGGGAATCAGATTCCATTAGAGATCCCATTAGCCATTTTGCCAGCCCTCCATCTTGAGTTGTAATCACCATAAATAAATTTGACTAACCCTTGTCAGATTTTTTTTTCAACACAGATTCTCAGAAAGCAAAATTATTAAATGAAATTTGGGAAACATTTCCCTGCCATGAAATGACAGGCTTGACACCTTGAACCTGACTAGTGCAGGTGAAGGAGTGGAGAAAGAACATACACACAGACACATACAGAAAAGATGGCATCGGGCGCCTTGTGTCAGCACTGAGAGTCCTCAGCTACCTCAGCTGCAACCTCAGCTCCTAAATCATGAACAGCAAGGGGGAGGGGCCAGCTAGTCCTGTCTGAAGAAAGCTGTCTCAGGCTGGAAACTTCCAGAAGGTGGAAGCTGCAGTTGCTAGTATTTACACACTGGTCAATCATCCACCAACCCCTGAACTTTGGCCAGTGGAAGAAGGCTTTGCCAATTCTGATCCTGGCCCATATAGAGAAAAGCTGTACCAGTATCCAGGGGTCTGAGGCCTCTACATTGTCATCGCAGTGTCTGGCCAACAGTACACATTCACAGAGGAAAACACTCATGCAGGGCTTCCTCCTTCCCTATGTTTCTTCAGTGTCTCTTGTGCTTGTATCATGAGGGTGTGCCATCATGCCTTGCTGTCAGTTTTTATTTGAACACTAGATACAAATGATAACATTACACATGATAATGGAATACACTGCAACACTTCAAGCAGTTCATTGTAAAACTTACAATGGGTGTTAGTTCCAACATCGGAGTCATAAAGGAACAGGATGACCAAGAAAAGATGTAAAGGAGGCAAGAGTCTCCAAATGCTCCTGTGGAGTTCATTCGAAGAACATTGTCCATGCTGTTCTTTCAAACAGAGCAAGAGCTGTTCATGACAGCTCACTCCTGTAACAGGAATTCTGGAAAGCTGATGCAGGTGGAACCCTATGAACTCAAGGCAAGCCTGGACTACTAAAAATGAGGTCCTGGGTTACAAGAGAGGGAGACGGAGGTTGGGGTAGGGGGAGAAAGACCTCTCTCTCTCTCTCTCTCTCTCTCTCTCTCTCTCTCTCTCTGTTTCTCTCTCTCTCTCTCTCTCACACACACACACACACACACACACGCTTGTTATCTTCCTACCCTGGAATATAAAGTCATTTCTGGACTTGAGAGCAATAAGACTACTTTGATTCATGCAAGCTGGGTTAGAAAGTGGTAACCATCATATGAGCAGCGGACCTACATCCAGTCCATGGATGCCCTTCGGTTGGTGTTTCAGTCTCTAAGAGCCCCCAGGGTCCAGGTTAGTTGTCTCTGTTGATCTTCCTGTGGAGTTCTTATCCCCTCTGGGGCCATCTGGTTGATCCCTCCCCCAACTCTTCCATAAGAGTCCCTAAGCTCTGTCCAATGTTTTCTTTTGGACCTCTGTAGCTGTTTCAGTCAGCTTCAGTCTACTTTTTACACGGCCCAGGATCACCTGTCCAGGGGTGACCTGGGAATTACGAATGTTATTCCCACACAGGAGATTGGACCTTCCTCTGTCCATTAGCGACCAAGAAGTTGGCCCCATGGATGAGTTGTCTATGTGCAATCCAGTGCAAGCATGTTCTCAGGAGAGATTCTTCCTCACTTGTGTTAGTGGACAAGAACAAACAATGGTAACAACTTCCAAGGAGGGCCTCTTGAGGGGAAAGTCATTTTCTTCCCCATATCAACTCTGGGAGTCATGATGTGTCTGGGATCCCAGCCCCATCACCTTGTGTTCCTTTGAGGTCAGCTTTCCATGTTTGGGGCTGACCCTTCTACCTTCCCAGGAGCTGCTGTATTAGGAGGGCACCAGCTCTCCCTGTCCTCTCCTGTAGTTGTCCTGAGTCTAAGTGCAGGTGTCCTAAGATTCTCATGTTCACAGTGTCCTGGTTTGTGACTCCAGTGTGCAAGATGCAGAGATACAAGGGGAACCTGGGACTGGCCATTGGGCCTGAGCAATGACATACATCTGTATTCCCACATGGGTCCAGGATCAAAAGCTTAAGGGAACAGACCTGTGTTATTGAACTGTTAGAGGAGTTTCTTTTGGCAGCAAGATAGAGAGGGCCAAAGGGCATTGAGATATCAGAAAACCCAGAAACAGTGGTCAGAGAGGAACATGATACAAACTTGCCGACCTCAGTGCCTACATCTTTCTGTGTGAGGCTTCCAGGCTCATTTTGACTCAGAGTATTTCTCTTTCTGCTTGTCTTCTACAAGCCATGTGGCTCTACCTGGTGGCACTGGTGGGCCTGTGGATGCTCCTGCGCTTGTTCAGGGAGAGGAAGGTGGTGAGTGATCTCCACAACAAGTATGTCTTCATCACGGGCTGTGACTCAGGGTTTGGGAACCTGCTGGCCAGACAGCTGGACAGAAGAGGCCTGAGGGTGCTGGCTGCATGTCTGACAGTGGAGGGAGCTGAGCAGCTGAGGAGCAAGACATCTGAGAGGCTGGAGACAGTGATCCTTGATGTCACCAAGACAGAGAGTATTGTGGCAGCCACTCAGTGGGTGAAGGAGCGTGTTGGGAACAGAGGTACCATTGAGATTTATTTTTGTGTTGATGGTTTATTTCCCTTCTTGAAAGAAGCCCCCACTCCCATTCGTACTTTCTGGCCAAATCCCTAGTGGTGTTTCGGGGCCCTGAAGTAACCCAGCATGTCACCTGAGTACTCTCTCCTCTCTCCAGGCTCTACCTTCTTCCTCCCAAGTACTCTGGCCCTGGCAAGAAGGTTCCCTGGTGTGGACTCATGCTCTCACATCCCTGTCTCCTCTCTGTCCTCTTTTCTACACAGATAATCTAGATTGTTAAATGCTAAGTGCCAGGTTAGAGCAGAGTCTCTTCTGAAGCAGAGGATGATCCTGTGCTGTGTGTGCAGGACCTCTGGAGCCATGCTGCAGTGGATCTCCTGAGTCAGCAGCATACCTGCTCTTACCTGTCAGCTGTGTCCTCTGTGAAGGGAGACATGATTGTTCTCTGTGCAGAGCAGGCCAGACCAGCTTAAGGTCTAAATTTGGAGTCTAAATACTAGGAAGGGGGTTGCTATTTCTTCTTTAATTATTATGGGGCAAAAGAAGAACCTTGGTTTAAAAGAAATCTTAAGAAAAATTTGAAAGTATGATTATTGTTCAGAACACTGGGGAACATAAAGTTAAAACAAAATTAACCTATATTCTCACTATCCTGACATAAAATCTGTACACATTTTGATTTTATACAGGGCTAAAAATATGTGAATTGTTTTCATTTAAAAAATGATCACTTTTACTGCCTCAAGAACATTTCTTCAAACAATGATATTCAATGATTTTGGTACAACCAGTAACAAACATTCAAGAATTTAAATGTGTGGGGAGGTGGGAGTGGAGGGGGTAGCTGGGGGCACATTGTCATAGAAGCAGGAGGAGGGTGGATGAGATAGGGGGTTCCTAGGTGGAGAGGGGAAATGGGGTAAGGGGATAACATCTGAAATGTAAATAAAATATTCAATAAAAAATAAAAAAAAAATGAATTTAAATATATCCTGGGGCTGTGTCCAGGCATCCTCGTCACATTCTTCTTTCTTTTCATTACTATTACTGTTTGTAAAAGTATCTCCCCTGTCCATTATCTTGTCCTTGTGTTTGCAAGCACCTCAGGAAAGTTGCTCAATATATTTTGAAAACTTTTAAGTAAATTTTTGGTAATTTCATACAGAAGTATAGTGTATGTGTGTTACAACCACCCAGCCCCACCTTCTCCCCAGACCTGCCTTTTCCTCAGCCACGCCTTCTCCCCAGGCACACATTCTTCTGTCTGGTTTCTCTATCACCCTTCTTTCACACCCTTCTCTCAGTTTCTTCTTTTTAGAATATAAGGCATCATGTTTGATAGACCATTCAGTGTTGATGCTGAGCCTGCCAAGGCCGACTTTCTTCAAAGTACAAATGCAGCAGGACCTTTAGTTCATGCATCTCAAGTTCCATTAGAATAATAGCTTCACCTTTCTTCTTTTATCCACCCCTCACCTTGTCCTGGCCAGCAGGGCATTAAACAGGGTTCCGGGGAGGTCACCTGAAAGAGAAGATGGGGGACAGGCAAACACAAAGAATGGCGATCTGTCTATAGGCTGATCAAACTGCAATTTTTACTTTTTCACACAGGGGTTATATACACAAAAAGGCAGGATGAGGAATAGGATAACGCAGGAGCATAAGTGTTTAGAGGAAGTACAGATACCTTCCAGAACATAGTATCAGCTGGGTGACGCTTCAGGGGACAGGTCACTCTGACTTCATGTATGATTCACCTGTCCCTATTTAAGTTAGTATTATCCATCAAGGTTACTTATCTGCAAGGTTTATGATTGAAACCTGGCAGCTTTCCACTTAACTGCTTGTTTACAATAGCTTCTAGCCATCTGTTTCAAGGTTTTTTTTTCACAGAGACTCAAGACTTTGCGCTAGCAGGCTGGCTTTAAGCCTATGGCTGATTCCAGGCCTTCTGTGTACAAGCAGAGATGCCCTGACATCTCCCACCTTCTTTAAGTGTAGAAGGACCATGGTGATTCTAATTTTGCAAAGGTGTGGATAGAGGCCTGACCTCTAGTAATTAAAGGAGATCTTGTAATGGCTCTGGTCCTCCTGTTGTTCAGTGAGGCATGAGAGCCATACCCATCCCAATGTCTTTTTCCTGTAGAGGGGATATTTTTGACAGCACCCCTATGCAGTCATGCTTGTCCCTCAGGCATTTCAGAAAGATAATTTTAACTTTATATTCCCCTGCAGTGCTCAGCCTCGCAGCCTAAGCAAGAATTTAGATCGTCAGTCAGAGGGGGTTCTGGGTAGCTTCTCTCTGCTTGGTCTAGGGGCTGGAGTCCCCTCTTTTTGGTTGAGTGAAGACGTGTTTTGGGAACATCCTGAATAGAGTAACAACCTCATCTTGAGTCTCGTGGTCCTCCATAGCTAACTTATGATAATGTACCTGAATAGATTTTGCTCTCAAATAATCTATCTGTTGTTTCACAAATTTAGTAAGCCTATTTAAGGCTCAGGGACCAAAAGAAATAAGCAGAAGTAACCAAATTAATGGGTCCAAAATTGTAGAAAGTAGGGTTGACAACCGTGGAGAAGTTGAAGACCAATTCTTTTACTAGCTCTCATCTTTCTCTTTCTCTCTCTGTCTTCTTTCAAGGCCTTCTCTGACCTTTTTTTTATGCCCTTTTTAGCCATCCTTGTCTTGTCTATATAAAAGCAACATTCTTCTTTAAGGGCTGCACACAGTCTAGAACTGTACACAGTCTTTTCTATTGTAAAAGAGTAAATCAAGTCCAATAAAGTTCTTTGCATTTTTTGGAGATCACTTCAGACAGCAAAACAAGAGATTTTTTTCAGGTTAGTGATGTCAATCTCTAACTGTTTGATGTCCTTGTCAAGGGCCCATCGAAGGTTTGAGTAGTGTAAGTCTGGAGGCCAGCATCTGGATTAGAACTTCCAACCGCAAACACCACGGGTGATTCATTTTTACCTGGAAAGGAAAAAGAAGGGAATTCTCAGGAAGATTTCTCTTCCCTGGATGTCAATTGATATTCACCTTATTTATAATTGGGCCTTGTTTCATGGGGTATCTATTTATTTCATTAATCTTTCTGGCAGCCATTTAGCTGTGCCTTCTTTGGTATCAAACAGGCATATCAGTCCTTGGTCCCATATAAGAACTGGGTCCAGGCCATTTTATTTAAGAGTAAGATAGTCCTTCCACATACCTGTAGCATAGTTTTTATTGGTCTGAGCATGTCAATGGCAATCGGCAGCAGGTTTGCCATGAGCTTTCAGATTTAGAGAATTGAGAAGGAACAAGGCATGATGGAGAGTATTTCTGGGAGCCTCCTTCTGGGGTGTAGCTCCCCGTCTTTTAGTTTTTTTTAAAGTTTTTATTAAATATTTTATTTACACTTTAGATGCCACCCCCTTTCCCCATTCCCCCCTTAGAAAACCCCTATCCCATGCCCCCTTTTCCTTTTTGCATTTATACATTTTTAAAAAAATGTTAATCATAGGCTTTATAAGTTTGGTATTGCTCAATCAGAGGTGTAACCCACTACCTAACCTGAATATATCAACTATCTTTGACTGGTGGAGATACATGAACATCTGCCTCCCTGTCTCCTCCCTCTTTCTCTCTTTCATCACCTACCTTCTCCTCTCCTTCTCCTCCTCCTCTTCTTACTCCTTCTCTTCCTCTCAGTACTCTTCCCACCTTAGCTCCTCCTACATATCACCCTTCCTGTTAAAATGAAACTTTTCTCTCAAAATACAGTTAGAGCATAATTATGCCGATTTGTACCAGTGAGGTACAAGATAGTCCTAATACCCAGTCCATCATTTTGTTGACTAACCAGAACCTCTGTCATCTATCCTAACTAAAACATTTAGTTCTGAACCTGGCTTTAGGATGAATGTCAGCTGACGACCATCCACTCAAATCTTTTCTCTCAAGGTAAATAGCCAGGATTGGCTATGAGTCTATAAATTTTCAACCCCATCAGAAATCCAGAATGACTGAGTAAACTATAATTGTGGGAAGCAGAAAGTATAGCTTCTAAAACTTAGCCAATTTATAGAGACCTCTGAACACCTGGACACTCCCTCTACTTCAAAAGGTTGGAGCATCTGTTCTTCTGCCTTCTGGCCCAGGATCATCTGACAGACTTAGTGATGCAGAATTATTAAGGGCTGATTACTCTGTCTAGGCAGATATAATCAGTCAACTATTCTGTAAGTGTGTCCTTTTCTGGACAGTAATTTGTCTGTAGAAGGAAAGAGGCAATTTTTGCCTAGTGGCTGTCTCACCACAACTGGTGTAACTCCAAAGATGCTCAATTTCTTCTTAGAATTCAATATAGGAAGCTGTCAGGAGCAGACAGGTCTCTAATCAAAATGAACATTAATACAGAAATGTTTGTCATGTCAATTCTGTGGATTTCTGATGTTTTGAAAACCAACTATCCATGTAAGGTAATCTGGACTGTTGCCTGTTAACTCCACTCAGCTATTTCTAAATAAAACATAGAAAACACCCTAACAATAAACTCCAAGCCATGAATTTGCTATAGTCCCTTAACTCACAGGCTGACCATCTCAAATCAGTTAAAAAAAGTTAAAGAAGGACTGGGTCTAAGCCTTGTATTCCTAAGTGTGTTATACTGGTACAATGCCTATGAGAGTAACAATATTCATCTCACTCTTATATCAATAAGAAGCTCATACCAATGAAAACCTTAAAATTTGTAAACAAAGTAAATTGGTGGTGTTTAAGAATTTATATCTTCATCTTGTTACTAATTATACAGATTTCTACTAATAGATTATGGCTATGCAATAAACCCTAGCTAATCCTCTCTATTCCCACAAAACCAGTACTTTTCCCTAGAAAGACAGCCCAACATTTACCACCTTAGTCCTCAAGCCTAGGGAATAGGGGCACTAACTCTTCATTAGCTTCTTCAAGCTGATTATGGGCTTTGAGATATTAGAAGAGGAGTGGGGGAAGAGCAAATTGACAAGCCTCTGATGCTGTGTCTTCACTGCCTCCAGATGGAATTCCCGGACCTCAGAGGTTTGAGCAGGTCTGCCCAGCTTGCTTGTTGAATAAATACACCAAGGCTGATCATTCTGCAATATAAAATTCTCAAAACAAATTTTAGTATCAAGATAGTTTTTTTTTTTAAGAGGGCTGACATTTTATTAAGGATGTTGGTTCTAACCGCTTTTCTTTTCCCCCCCTCTTTTATTGGATATAATATTTACATTTCAAATTTTATCCCCTTACCGCATTACCCCCACCACCCAGGAACCCCTTATCCCATCCCCCCTCCTCCTGCTTCTATGAGGGTGTTTACCACCTACCCTCTAATCCCCCTCCCCACCTCGAGATTCCTCCCCCCCCCCCAGTGCTCAGCCTTCAAGGTACCAATGACCTCGTCTCCCACCTATGCCCAACAAGGCCATCCTCCCCTACATATACACCTGGAGTCATGTGTCTCTCTATATGTGCTCCTAGGCTGGTGGTTTAGACCCTGGGGAGCTCTGGCTGGTTGGTATTGTTGCTTTCCTCATGGCGCCACCAACCCTTAAGGCTCCTTCAGTTTACTCTCTAACTTCTCCATTGGGAACCTTTGATCAGATTAATGGTTAGCTGCGAGTATCTTTCTCTGGGTATGTCAGACTCTGGGGGACCTCTAAGGAGACAGCCTTGTTGGGCTGCTGTCAGCTTTCCCTTCCTGACATCCATATCAGTGTCTATTTTTGGTGACTACACATGGAATAAATACCCAGGTGGAATGGTCTCCATACAACCTCTCCTTCAGATTCTGTCCCACACGTTGTCTCCATATTTGCTCCCTTGGGTATTTAGTCACTCCTTCTAAGAAAGACCTAGGCATCCTCACTTGTTCTTTCTTCTTCATGAGCTTCATGTTGTCTGTTAGTTGAATCTTTGTTGTTTGAAACTTTTGGGCTAATCTCCCCTTATCAGTGAGTAAATACCATGTGTGTTCTTTTGTGATTGGGTTACCTCACTCAGGATGATATTTTCTAGTTCCATTCATTTACCTAAGAATTTCTCGAATTCATTATTTTTAATAGCTGGGTAATATTCTATTGTGTAAATGTACCACATTTTTTGTATCCATTCCTCTGTTGAAGGGCATCTGGGTTCTTTCCAGCTTCTGGCTATTATAAATAAGGCTGCTATGAATTTACCTAAGAATTTCTCGAATTCATTATTTTTAATAGCTGGGTAATATTCTATTGTGTAAATGTACCACATTTTTTGTATCCATTCCTCTGTTGAAGTGCATCTGGGTTCTTTCCAGCTTCTGGCTATTATAAATAAGGCTGCTATGAACATAGTGGAGCATATGTCTTTGTTATATGTTGGGGCATCATCTGGTTATATGCCCAGGAGTCGTATAGCTGGGTCCTCAGTGCTATGTCCAATTTTCTGAGGAACCACAAGACTGACTTCCAGAGTGGTTGTACCATCTTGCAACCCCACCAACAATGAAGGAGTGTTCCTCTTTCTTCACATCCTCGCCAGCATCTACTATCACCTGAGTTTTTGACCTTAGCCATTCTGACTGGTGTGAGGTGGTATCTCAGGGTTGTTTTGATTTGCATTTCCCTTATGACTAAGGATGTTGAGCATTTCTTAAGGTGCTTCTTGGCCATTCGTGTTTCCTCAGTTGAGAATTCTTTGTTTAGCTCTACCCCATTTTTTTAATGGGGTTATTTTGTTGTTTGGTGTCTAATTTCTTGAGTTCTTTGTATATATTCAATATTAGCTGTCTATCGGATGTAGGATTGGTAATGATCTTTCCCCAATCTGTTGGTTGCTGTTTTGTCCTATTGACAGTATCCTTTGCCTTACAGAAGCTTTGCAATTTTATTAGGTCCCATTTGTCAATTCTTGATCTTAGAGCATAAGCCATTGGTGTTCTGTTCAGGAACTTTTCCCCTGTGCCTAGGTATTCTAGGGTCTTCCCCAACTTCTCTTCTATTAGTTTCAGTGTATCTGGCTTTATGTGAAGGTTCTTTATCCACTTGGAGTTGAACTTTGTACAAGGGGATAAGAATGGATTAACTTGCATTCTTCTACATGTTGACCTCCAGTTGAGCCAGCACCACTTGTTGCAAATGCTGTCCTTTTTCCACTGGATGGTTTTAGCTCCCTTGTCAAAGATCAAGTGACCATAGGTGTGCAGGTTCATTTCTGGGTCTTCAATTCTATTCCATTAATCATCCTGTCTGTGTCTGTACCAATACCATGCAGTTTTTATCACTACTGCTCTGTAGTACAGTTTGAGGTCTGGGACGGTGATTCCCCCAGAAGTTCTTTTATTGTTGAGAATAGTTCTCGCTATCCTAGGTTTTTTGTTATTCCAAATGAATTTGTAAATTGCTCTTTCTATCTCTATGAAGAATTGATTTGGAATTTTGTTGGGTATTGCATTGAATCTGTAGATTGCTTTTGGCAGGATAGCCATTTTTACGAAGTTAATCCTGCCAATCCAGGAGCATGGGAGATCTTTCCATCTTCCGAGATCTTCTTCAATTTCTTTCTTCAGAGACTTGAAGTTCTTGTCATACAGATCTTTCACTTGCTTGTTAGATTCACTCCAAGATATTTTATATTATTTGTGGCTATTGTGAAGGGTGTCATTTCCCTAATTTCTTTCTCAGCCTGTTTATCCTTTGAATAGAGGAAGGCTACTGATTTGTTTGAGTTGAGTTTATATTCAGCCACATTGCTAAAGTTGTTTATCAGGTTTAGGAGTTCTCTGGTGGAAGTTTTAGGTTCACTTAAGTATACTATCATATCATCTGCAAATAGTGAAATTTTGAGTTCTTCCTTTCCTGTCTGTATCCCTTTGACTTCCTTTTGTTGTCTAATTGCTCTAGCTAGGACTTCCAGTATTATATTGAATAGGTAAGGTGAGCATGGGCAGCCTTGCCTAGTCCCTGATCTTAGTGGGATTGCTTCAAGTTTCTCTCCATTTAGTTTGATGTTGGCTACTGGCTTGCTGTATATTGTTTTTACTATGTTTAGGTATGGGCTTTGAATTCCTGATCTTTCCAAGACTTTTTACATGAAGGGATGTTGAATTTTGTCAAATGCTTTCTCAGCGTCTAGTGAGATGACCATGTGGTTTTTTCTTTGAGTTTATTTATATAGTGGATTACATTGATGGATTTCCAAATATTGAACCATCCCTGCATTCCTGGGATAAAGCCTCCTTGATCTTGATGGATAATTGTTTGACTAGACAAGTTTGTACAAAATACTGATGTCAGGTCAATCTGTAGCCTTTACCTTATACCTTATATATCATTACACAGTATACAGCATACGTATGCATTATACTACTGTATCAAACTGAGTTAGATTTCCTGCTAGCTGCAAGGCAAAATGGTCCCTAAATGTGAGGTACCATGACTGCCTACACAGAGTAGTCCCTGAAACATCTGAGTAAGCAAAAAAGGAACTGGCTTGAGATTTCCTTAGGCAGTAGTTGGAGAAGGTGGGGTCCAAGAGTGAGGGAGAACTGACTTAGGCAAGTCTAGTGAGCCCTGTGTACAGTATATGGGCAACCTACCTGTGTCACAGAACTGAATATTTATATTTAGACCTGTGAGCCACATCTGTGTGACATTGGAGTGACATTCAAATGCACAGATACAATGCCCTTGCCACAGGTGACATCCCCATCTGCTGCACATCCCAGACCCCAAAACTTGTGAACTTTTCTCTCCAGTGGATCATTGTGTTGCCAATTGTATTACTTTGTGCAAAAGACCTCTGATATCTTAGATGACCTTTGACTGTTGTCTTACAGGAGGGAGCTCTCCTATTTTGGGGTGAAGGTGGCTATCATAGAGCCTGGTGGTTTCAAGACCAACATCTCTAATGTCAAGAGACTAACAGACAACGTAGAGAAGCTGTGGGACCAGGCCACCCCAGAGGTCAAGGAGATCTATGGCGAGAAGTATAAGGACTCCTGTAAGTGACCTGTAGGAACCAAAGGCAAGCCTCATCCTACACTGAGCCTTCTGTGCTTTTCTACTACTGGTACAAAGTCTGTCCCAGGCTATTTTTCTTCATTAGTCCCCTTTCCTTGGGAGCCTATGGGATTCTGGTCACATAAAGAGGTTCTGGTTTCTAGAACTTTGTTTCCTCTTAACCTGTCATTGTCTTAATGATGAAGGTAAAACCAGGGATGGAGCTATCAGATAACCACTTTCCATGAGCTTGGCCTTGTTCTCACCAGGAGGAGAGAATGTCTGGCTATTCTGCTAGATTGACCTCTAACACAGGCAGCTGAGTGTGCCTGGCCCTTCCTTGAAGCTGATGGTTTGGGTTGTGGCCTGTTCTGAGGAACTGGGACAGTCTAGTCTTAGGCATGGCTTCTGAATGTGGGAGACAAAAATTTTCGAGAAGCTCTCTTTTGTTGGTCACATAATAGCCGTGGTGGGATGTGGAGTCAACTGGAATAATCTCTCATTCTACACAGATGTGAAAACAATAACGTCATTGACAGATACATGCTCAGAGGACCTGTCTGTGGTGACGGACTGCATGGAGCACGCTCTGACTGCCTGTCACCCTCGCACTCGATACTCAGCCGGTTGGGATGCCAAGTTATATATCCCCTTGAGCTACCTGCCTACATTTCTTTTGGATACCCATTATTATTGGAATTTTCCAAAGCCTGCCCAAGCTCTCTGAATCTTTATGTGTGTGCAGACTTGGGGATGTATGTGGAGGGAGATAATGATACCAGGGCACATTGTTCACAATACTCTCTAAAATAATTCTGCTTCCATACTACTCAAAACCAGTAAAGTTCAGAGGAAAGAGCCAAAGAATTCTGACAAGGGGTAGTGATACAAAGGGGCTGACAATAGCCTGTGAAGTTAGGCAGCTTCCTAAGGCTTGTTTCATCATAGTCTAGTCTGTGAATCCACAGAACTGCAGAGGTTGTAAACACCTAGGACATGCTGTGCCTCTGGCCCCCTTCCTCATGATGTGCATGGGCCTGGCTACTCATGACGACATGGAAGATTGAGAGAATCCACTTCACAATCATCTTTCTCCATGGTGTCAGGTGGAAGGGCCACCACCAGCACTTCATGCCCTACTGCTGCATCAGCAGGCTGTGGTTAGGAGGTGGTTTTGCTGGTGGGATAGAATCTGGCTAGGATAGAAAACACAAAACAACAACCACAACATTTTTATTTGTCTTAAATCCAGGCTTTCTTTGTATTCTTTTCATTTCAGAATAAAAATTGAACAATTACTTGTGTCCTGTGCCTTGATTTAGTTGAGCAGTGTGGAATATTGGGAGATAAAGATAGGAGAGAGGGGACTGCCCTAGGGAGGTCTAGCAAGAATGAGCTGGACTGTTAACCACTGTACCTGCTTAGCTCTTCCCACCAGAGAGGACAGTGGCCACTGCTTCTCCCCCAGGATTTTGAAGTATCCTGGCTCACAGGATAAAGCAGAAGAATGGGCAACCAGGAGATGCCTTGGGAGATACTGGCTGAACCCGGGTCCTGTTCTGTAGTCTCACTAGCTGACTGTCTCAATTTTCTGTGTACTACTCCTCATGCTCTCTGAACTCTGTTCCCTTCCTACAGCCCCTTGGTGAATGATGTCAGTACCATGTCTGGATTCTACTCTTTCGTGTTCTGCTCAGCATTTGTCTTGCTGGGTCAGAGAGGCTCTTGGACTTGTCTTCCCAAGACGTTGCTCTGTATGCTTGTAGGTTTGTGGTGATTCTCTCAAGTAAGGGCTAAGCACAGAAAACATTTCCAGGAAGTGACATAGTCCTGGGTTCAACCCCAAAATGCCATTTTGAGCAATTTCTTCAGATGTTCTAATGTCTTCCCTAAGAATGAAAATGGGATGATGTTATCATCAGCAAATCTAGTTTAAGTGTTAAAGGATCTTTGAATTGGTTTCTAGTTAGGGTATGACTCAGCCCTTAGAACACACTTTAATCCCTCTGGCTGGAATACAGACTCACCCTTCGTACCACCTTTCATCCCAAACAATGAAGGTGAAAGTAATTTGTAGAAGGAAGCACCCATGTTTGAAAGTGATGTCTAAATGAGTGGCAGACAAAGTGATGAATCAGAGAGATTTGGTAGAATAGGATACGCCCACCTGCCATGAGAAGAGAGACAAAAGGGAAGCTACTTAATGGAGAGAAAGACAGGACAGAAGAAGAGAGTATAGAACAGGAAGGCAGTAGAGTTCATGGAGACAGTTCAGTGGCGTTGAGAGGGTGAGTGGAGCAGCACAGAGAGGGAGGAGAAGGCAGTTTTACTGGGACAGTTGTACAGGTTGCAGAGAGAAAGCAAGAGACAGAGACAGAGACAGAGAGAGACAGAGGGAACAGAATGAGCTGGAGAATGAGGAGTTTGAATATTAGAAACAGACTGACAGAGATAGTTTGAGGCCTAACAGAGCAATTCAGAAGAAGCCCAGAGATGCCTGATTGGATCAGTCATCTTAGAAAGGAGTTTGAGCCAGAACAGGTGAGTTGAACCAGCCAGCCAGTGTTCAGTAAGCATCAGAGGCTGAAAACATTCTAGGCCTAGATTAGATTGTATGGATGCTAGCAGCTTCTAGGACTAGTCTTAGGTTAGTAGATGGAGACAGTAAGCCTCAGAGACTACAATTCCAATGGGCCAATAAAAAGTACTTTTACACAGGAGAAAATAGTGATTGAGACCCTGTGTTACAGGGCCATTCATTGTGTTTGTTTTATAATTTTACTTGTTTTGGTTTTGAGACAGAATCTGGGTACATGAGTTTGGCTGAGCTTGACTTTCTTGTCCTCCTGCCCTAGCCTCTGAGTGGCTGGCATTATTGTTATATAGCACCACACTCAATGTAGCTTGTTATTTGTAAGTGTTTTGTTTGTGTTGGGTTTTTTGAGACAGGGTTTCTCTGTGCAGCCCTGGCTGTCCTGGAACTCACTATACAGATTAGGCTGACCTCAAACTCATAGAGAGCTGCCTGCCTCTGCCTCCTGGGTGCTGGTGTAAAGGTGTGTGTCACTATCTCATGTGCTACTACTGCCCAGCTATTTGTTCATATGCTTGTTTTTGAGACCTTGTCTCTTATTATATTAGTGCTCACCAGTAGGGTGTGCTGCCTGATTAGTGAGTCCCTAAATTCTGCTCATCCCCACCTTACCAGAGCAGCAACAACAGTGCTCTTAGCTTCTCTAATCTGGAGATTGCAGTCAGGTTTTTATTTTTGGGCATACAGTAGTTTACTCACTCAGGCATCTTCCTAGCCTCTTCTTCCTTTCCCTCCTCTTCCTCATCCTCTTCTTCCTCCTCATTTTCCTCCTCTCCTGTCACCCCACTGACCTGTTCCTAACACCCTCCTCATTGGCCTTTAGGTGACACCCTTCTTCCTACTCCTTCCCCTCCTCCTCCTCCTCTTCCTCCTCTTTTTATTCCTCCTCCTCTTTCTCCTCCACTTCATCATCAGCTTCTACAAGAACCTACCTTACTTCTTTCATTTGTTGTGGCCCTCTGTGAGATGTGCACCTTTTTAAGTCCCAACACCTAGTCTAGTGGTTCACTGTCATGGACCAGTCTGTTGAGGACCGCTCTGCCAAATGTTGGAACCCACACTGCCAAAAGCTTGGGGGTCAAAATTGTTAAAGCCCACACTGCTCCAAACTTTGGGGGCTAAATTGTCAGAGCCTGCAGTGCCCTAAGCTTTGGGGGTTAAATTGTCCCAGCTCATACTGCTGCTCTGGTCCACAGGTCAGGGTTTAGCAAGAGAGAGAGTGAGGGTGGACACGAAGAATGGAGACCAGACAGACTGTGATTCAGTCCTGTTTATTCTCAAGGCTCTCTTCTCTTTTTCCAAGTTTCTTTTTTTAATTTTTTATTGGGTATTATATTTACATTTCAGATTTTATCCTCTTACCCCACTTCCCCCCACCACCCAGAAACCTCCTATCCCATCCCCCCTCCTCATGCTTCTATGAGGCTGTGCCCCCAACTACCCCTTTCTACTCCCACCTCCCTTCCCTCACATTCCCCCTCCCCCAACTCGGTGTTCGTCCTGCATAGGACCAAGAATCTTCTCTCCCACCTATGCCTGACAAGGCCATCTCCCCTCCATATACTGCTGGAGTCATGGGCCCCTCCCTATGTGCTCCCAGGCTGGTGGTTTAGACCCTGGGGAGCTCTGGTTGGTTGGTATTGTTGCTCTCCTCATGGGGTCACAAACCCTTTCAGCTCCTTCAGTCTTCTCTCTAACTTCTCTATTGGGAAACCTTTGATCAGTTCAATGGTTAGCTGTGAGCATCTGCCTCTAAATATGTCAGTCTCTGGCAGACCTCTAAGAAGACAGCTATATCAGTTTCTTGTCATCATGTACTTACAGCCATCCACATCAGTGTCTAGCTTAGGTGACTGCACATGGGATGAATACCCAGGTAGAATGGTCTCCAGATGGCCCCTCCTTCAGTTTCTGCCCCACGTTTTGTTTCCATATTTGCTCCCTTGAGTATTTTTGTTACTTCTTTTAAGTAGGACTGAGGCATCCCCAATTCGTCTTCCTTCTTCATGAGCTTCATGTGGTCTGTGAGTTGAGTCTTCACTATTCCAAGCTTTTGGCTAACATCCACTTATCAGTGAGTAAATACCATGTGTGTTCTTTTGTGATTGGGTTAACTCACACAGGATGATAATTTCTAGTTCCATCCATTTACCTAACACTTTCTCGAATTCATTATTTTTAATAGCTGAGTAATACTCCATTGTGTAAATGTGCCACATTTTTTTGTATCTATTCCTCTGTTGAGGGACATCTTGGTTCTTTCCAGCTTCTGGCTATTATAAATAAGACTGCTATGAACAGAGTGGAGAATATGTCTTTGTTATATGTTGGAGCATCTTCTGGGTATATGCCCAGGAGTGGTAGAGCTGGATCCTCAGGTAATGCTATGTCCAGTTTTCTGAGGAACCACCAGACTGATTTCCAGAGTGGTTGTACCAGCTTGCAATCCCACCAACAATGGAGGAGTGTTCCTCTTTCTCCACATCCTCACCAGCATCTACTATCACCTGAGTTTTTGATCTTAGCCATTCTGACTGGTGTGAGGTGGTATCTCAGGGTTGTTTTGATTTGCATTTCCCTGATGACTAAGGATATTGAGCATTTCTTAAGGTGCTTCTAGGCCATTTGAGTTTCCTCTGTTGAGAATTCTTTGTTTAGCTTTGTACCCCATTTTTAAATAGGGTTATTTGGTTGTCTGGAGTATAATTTCTTGAGTTCTTTGTATATCTTGGATATTAGTCCTCTATCGGATGTAGGATTGGTAAAAATCTTATCCCAATCTGTTGGTTGCCATTTTATCCTTTTACAATGTCCTTTGCCTTACAGAAGCTTTGCAATTTTATGAGGTCCCATTTGTCAATTCTTGATCTTAGAGCATATACCATTGGTGTTCTGGTCAGGAACTTTTCCTCTGTGCCTAGGTATTCAAGGGTCTTTCTCACCTTCTCTTCTATTAGTTTCAGCGTATCTGGTTTTATGTGAAGGTCTTTTATCCACTTGGACTTGAGTTTTGTACAAGGGGATAAGAAAGGATTGATTTGCATCCTTCTACATGCTAACCTTTAGTTGAACCAGCACCATTTGCTGAAAATGGTGTCCTTTTTCCACTGGATGATTTTGCTCCTTTGTCAAAGATCAAGAGATCTTAGGTGTGTGGGTTAATTTCTGGATCTTCAGTTCTATTCGATTGATCTTACTGCCTGTTTCTATTCCAATATCATGCAGTTTTCATTACTATTGCCGTATAGTAAAGTTTGAGGTCACGGATGGTGATTCCCCCAGAAGTTCTTTTATTGTTGAGAATAGTTCTCGCTATCCTGGGTTTTTTGTTACTTCAAATGAATGTGCAAATTGCTCTTTCTATCTCTATGAAGAATTGATTTGGAACTTTGATGGGATTGCATTGAATTTATAGATTGCTTTTGGCAAGATGGCCATTTTTTTTTAGTAAATTAATCCTGCCAATCCAAGAGCATGGCAGATCTTTCCATCTTCTGAGATCTTCTTCAATTTCTTTCTTCAGAGACTTGAAGTTCTTGTTACACAGACCTTTTCTTGCTTGGTTAGATTCACTCCAAGATATTTTATTTTATTTGTGGCTATTGTGAAGGGTGTCATTTCCATAATTTCTTTCCCAGCCTGTTTATCCTTTGAATAGAGGAAGGCTACTGATTTATTTGAGTTTATTTTATATCCAGCCACTGTGCTGAGGTTGTTTATCAGGTTTAGGAGTTCTTTGGTGGAAGTTTTAGGGTCACTTATGCATACTACCTATCATATCATCTTCAAATAGTGAAATTTTGACTTCTTCCTTTTCTATTTGTATCCCTTTGACTTCTCTTTGTTGTCTAATTGCTCTGGCTAGGACTTCCAGTACTTATTGAATAAGTAGTGGGACCTCCCAGCCTCCCACGTCCCAGGTTCATCACATCTTGTGGGTGAGGAAAGGAAGCTAGCAGTTTTCATTTTGTTTTATTTTTTTTCTGTTGTGCTCCCCCTCCCAACCTCCCAGATCTTTGAGAAATCTTGCCAGTAAAGATTGTATCCTTCACACAGAGACAGGATGCAGACAGGTATGTGGGTAGTACCTCTGACTCCCCCTACCCCCAACCCTACACTCATTCCTTCACTCTTTAGAGACTATAGCCATGCTCACAGTATCCAGTACTTCTGAGGTCCTGTTCCTCTGCTGCTCAGCTGCTTTCTCATCAGATTAAATGTTCAGCCCACACCCTCATGTAGCTGTCTGGTCAGCAGACCCCAGAGTTGGGTCCCAGCCCACGATGAAGTCTTGCTTGTTTAGGTGTGGCTCACCAACACCTGCATCTTACTGTATGAATTCCACAGGCCCACTATGGCCACCAGCTACAGCCAGAAGGTTTCAAAGAGAACAGGCTCCAAACTCTGAATCAAAATGTACCTGACTGCTGCTCAGACTTGAAAAACTGTGGGCAGTGAGGGCTGTGGTTGGCAGGGCATCCTGTAGGCTTTGGCCTGGCATCCTCAGTTTCCTCCCTGAATACTGGCCTTCTGGAATTTATTTTTGTCCCACCTTAGTTCTTTGAATTGCTTTACTATTCTGATAGACAAATGTTCTTGGCTATTTCCTGTCCTGCTCCCAAAGGAAACACAGCTCATTATTCAGCAAAACCTTCTTGATTTCTTACACCTCCTCTGCCCACCTGAGAACCTATACCTACATAATTCACAACAAGTTCTCTGCCCTAACCAAGTTACAGGCTCCGATTAAAGTCTCAGGGGCCAGGGAGCAGCATGGAAACAGGGACTTTCTGAACAAAGGCAGTTGCTATTAATAACCAGGAGAATGTATAAATATGCATTTACAGCCACCTGTGCCTAGTGGGGCACAGCTATACTGTGAGCTCCTTCAGAGCTGGATCCAGAAAACCACAAAGCTAAGGCCAGCCTGCAGGACAACAGGGCCTTGTCTCATAATGAAGTTTTTTTTCCTTTCTTCTCTAAAAATCCAGTGATATAGCTCATCAGTAACATTCTGGACTCCGTTCCCAGTTCCCTTCCCCCACCCTACCCCAAACTCACATTTAAGAGAAAAACATCCTCTCTGAATGTAGATTTTTCTCATTAGGCTTAGAATTCTTCTCCGAAACAGGTCATTTCCCCCTTGAGCTGCAGGAGAGACAAAGGAGAAGGCAAGAAGGCTTTGGTGACCTAGAGGCAGATTAACTTCAGAGAAAGAGGAAGTAGAGTCTCTAGAGAGGAAGTCTGACTCTGTTAGCAAGGGAAGGGGAAAGGAAGGGAAGAATAGATACTTTCATCTTCTCAAGATGCCCTTTCGCCTGGTAGAATCAGACTGTCATAACTACAGCCATCTTGAGTTGTTTGTTTTCTTGAAATTTTATGTCTATGAGCAGTGCCTATGACTAGCTTTCTTAAGACACAGTAGAAAAGGGAATCAGATTCCATTAGAGATCCCATTAGCCATTTTGCCAGCCCTCCATCTTGAGTTGTAATCACCATAAATAAATTTGACTAACCCTTGTCAGATTTTTTTTTAACACAGATTCTCAGAAAGCAAAATTATTAAATGAAATTTGGGAAACATTTCCCTGCCATGAAATGACAGGCTTGACACCTTGAACCTGACTAGTGCAGGTGAAGGAGTGGAGAAAGAACATACACACAGACACATACAGAAAAGATGGCATCGGGCGCCTTGTGTCAGCACTGAGAGTCCTCAGCTACCTCAGCTGCAACCTCAGCTCCTAAATCATGAACAGCAAGGGGGAGGGGCCAGCTAGTCCTGTCTGAAGAAAGCTGTCTCAGGCTGGAAACTTCCAGAAGGTGGAAACTGCAGTTGCTAGTATTTACACACTGGTCAATCATCCACCAACCCCTGAACTTTGGCCAGTGGAAGAAGGCTTTGCCAATTCTGAGCCTGGCCCATATAGAGAAAAGCTGTACCAGTACCCAGGGGTCTGAGGCCTCTACATTGTCATCGCAGTGTCTGGCCAACAGTACACATTCACAGAGGAAAACACTCATGCAGGGCTTCCTCCTTCCCTATGTTTCTTCAGTGGCTCTTGTGCTTGTATCATGAGGGTGTGCCATCATGCCTTGCTGTCAGTTTTTATTTGAACACTAGATACAAATGATAACATTACACATGATAATGGAATACACTGCAACACTTCAAGCAGTTCATTGTAAAACTTACAATGGGTGTTAGTTCCAACATCGGAGTCATAAAGGAACAGGATGACCAAGAAAAGATGTAAAGGAGCCAAGAGTCTCCAAATGCTCCTGTGGAGTTCATTCGAAGAACATTGTCCATGCTGTTCTTTCAAACAGAGCAAGAGCTGTTCATGACAGCTCACTCCTGTAACAGGAATTCTGGAAAGCTGATGCAGGTGGAACCCTATGAACTCAAGGCAAGCCTGGACTACTAAAAATGAGGTCCTGGGTTACAAGAGAGGGAGATGGAGGTTGGGGTAGGGGAGAAAGACCTCTCTCTCTCTCTCTCTCTCTCTCTCTCTCTCTCTCTCTCTCTCTCTCTCTCTCTCTCTCTCTCTCACACACACACACACACACACACACACACACGCTTGTTATCTTCCTACCCTGGAATATAAAGTCATTTCTGGACTTGAGAGCAATAAGACTACTTTGATTCATGCAAGCTGGGTTAGAAAGTGGTAACCATCATATGAGCAGGGGACCTACATCCAGTCCATGGATGCCCTTCGGTTGGTGTTTCAGTCTCTAAGAGCCCCCAGGGTCCAGGTTAGTTGTCTCTGTTGATCTTCCTGTGGAGTTCCTATCCCCTCTGGGGCCATCTGGTTGATCCCTCCCCCAACTCTTCCATAAGAGTCCCCAAGCTCTGTCCAATGTTTTCTTTTGGACCTCTGTAACTGTTTCAGTCAGCTTCAGTCTACTTTTTACACAGCCCAGGATCACCTGTCCAGGGGTGACCCGGGAATTACGAATGTTATTCCCACACAGGGGATTGGACCTTCCTCTGTCCATTAGTGACCAAGAAGTTGGCCCCATGGATGAGTTGTCTATGTGCAATCCAGTGCAAGCATGTTCTCAGGAGAGATTCTTCCTCACTTGTGTTAGTTGACAAGAACAAACAATGGTAACAACTTCCAAGGAGGGCCTCTTGAGGGGAAAGTCATTTTCTTCCCCATATCAACTCTGGGAGTCATGATGTGTCTGGGATCCCAGCCCCATCACCTTGTGTTCCTTTGAGGTCAGCTTTCCATGTTTGGGGCTGACCCTTCTACCTTCCCAGGAGCTGCTGTATTAGGAGGGCACCAGCTCTCCCTGTCCTCTCCTGTAGTTGTCCTGAGTCTAAGTGCAGGTGTCCTAAGATTCTCATGTTCACAGTGTCCTGGTTTGTGACTCCAGTGTGCAAGATGCAGAGATACAAGGGGAACCTGGGACTGGCCATGGGGCCTGAGCAATGACATACATCTGTATTCCCACATGGGTCCAGGATCAAAAGCTTAAGGGAACAGACCTGTGTTATTGAACTGTTAGAGGAGTTTCTTTTGGCAGCAAGATAGAGAGGGCCAAAGGGCATTGAGATATCAGAAAACCCAGAAACAGTGGTCAGAGAGGAACATGATACAAACTTGCCGACCTCAGTGCCTACATCTTTCTGTGTGAGGCTTCCAGGCTCATTTTGACTCAGAGTATTTCTCTTTCTGCTTGTCTTCTACAAGCCATGTGGCTCTACCTGGTGGCACTGGTGGGCCTGTGGATGCTCCTGCGCTTGTTCAGGGAGAGGAAGGTGGTGAGTGATCTCCACAACAAGTATGTCTTCATCACGGGCTGTGACTCAGGGTTTGGGAACCTGCTGGCCAGACAGCTGGACAGAAGAGGCCTGAGGGTGCTGGCTGCATGTCTGACAGTGGAGGGAGCTGAGCAGCTGAGGAGCAAGACATCTGAGAGGCTGGAGACAGTGATCCTTGATGTCACCAAGACAGAGAGTATTGTGGCAGCCACTCAGTGGGTGAAGGAGCGTGTTGGGAACAGAGGTACCATTGAGATTTATTTTTGTGTTGATGGTTTATTTATTTCCCTTCTTGAAAGAAGCCCCCACTCCCATTTGTACTTTCTGGCCAAATCCCTAGTGGTGTTTCGGGGCCCTGAAGTAACCCAGCATGTCACCTGAGTACTTTCTCCTCTCTCCAGTCTCTACCTTCTTCCTCCCAAGTACTCTGGCCCTGGCAAGAAGGTTCCCTGGTGTGGACTCATGCTCTCACATCCCTGTCACCTCTCTGTCCTCTTTTCTACACAGATAATCTAGATTGTTAAATGCTAAGTGCCAGGTTAGAGCAGAGTCTCTTCTGAAGCAGAGGATGATCCTGTGCTGTGTGTGCAGGACCTCTGGAGCCATGCTGCAGTGGATCTCCTGAGTCAGCAGCATACCTGCTCTTACCTGTCAGCTGTGTCCTCTGTGAAGGGAGACATGATTGTTCTCTGTGCAGAGCAGGCCAGACCAGCTTAAGGTCTAAATTTGGAGTCTAAATACTAGGAAGGGGGTTGCTATTTCTTCTTTAATTATTATGGGGCAAAAGAAGAACCTTGGTTTAAAAGAAATCTTAAGAAAAATTTGAAAGTATGATTATTGTTCAGAACACTGGGGAACATAAAGTTAAAACAAAATTAACCTATATTCTCACTATCCTGACATAAAATCTGTACACATTTTGATTTTATACAGGGCTAAAAATATGTGAATTGTTTTCATTTAAAAAATGATCACTTTTACTGCCTCAAGAACATTTCTTCAAACAATGATATTCAATGATTTTGGTACAACCAGTAACAAACATTCAAGAATTTAAATGTGTGGGGAGGTGGGAGTGGAGGGGGTAGCTGGGGGCACATTGTCATAGAAGCAGGAGGAGGGTGGATGAGATAGGGGGTTCCTAGGTGGAGAGGGGAAATGGGGTAAGGGGATAACATCTGAAATGTAAATAAAATATTCAATAAAAAATAAAAAAAAAATGAATTTAAATATATCCTGGGGCTGTGTCCAGGCATCCTCGTCACATTCTTCTTTCTTTTCATTACTATTACTGTTTGTAAAAGTATCTCCCCTGTCCATTATCTTGTCCTTGTGTTTGCAAGCACCTCAGGAAAGTTGCTCAATATATTTTGAAAACTTTTAAGTAAATTTTTGGTAATTTCATACAGAAGTATAGTGTATGTGTGTTACAACCACCCAGCCCCACCTTCTCCCCAGACCTGCCTTTTCCTCAGCCACGCCTTCTCCCCAGGCACACATTCTTCTGTCTGGTTTCTCTATCACCCTTCTTTCACACCCTTCTCTCAGTTTCTTCTTTTTAGAATATAAGGCGTCATGTTTGATAGACCATTCAGTGTTGATGCTGAGCCTGCCAAGGCCGACTTTCTTCAAAGTACAAATGCAGCAGGACCTTTAGTTCATGCATCTCAAGTTCCATTAGAATACTAGTTTCACCTTTCTTCTTCTTCTTTTATCCACCCCTCACCTTGTCCTGGCCAGCAGGGCATTAAACAGGGTTCCGGGGAGGTCACCTGAAAGAGAAGATGGGGGACAGGCAAACACAAAGAATGGCGATCTGTCTATAGGCTGATCAAACTGCAATTTTTACTTTTTCACACAGGGGTTATATACACAAAAAGGCAGGATGAGGAATAGGATAACGCAGGAGCATAAGTGTTTAGAGGAAGTACAGATATCTTCCAGAACATAGTATCAGCTGGGTGACGCTTCAGGGGACAGGTCACTCTGACTTCATGTATGATTCACCTGTCCCTATTTAAGTTAGTATTATCCATCAAGGTTACTTATCTGCAAGGTTTATGATTGAAACCTGGCAGCTTTCCACTTAACTGCTTGTTTACAATAGCTTCTAGCCATCTGCTTCAAGGTTTTTTTTCACAGAGACTCAAGACTTTGCGCTAGCAGGCTGGCTTTAAGCCTATGGCTGATTCCGGGCCTTCTGTGTACAAGCAGAGATGCCCTGACATCTCCCACTTCTTTAAGTGTAGAAGGACCATGGTGATTCTAATTTTGCAAAGGTGTGGATAGAGGCCTGACCTCTAGTAATTAAAGGAGATCTTGTAATGGCTCTGGTCCTCCTGTTGTTCAGTGAGGCATGAGAGCCATACCCATCCCAATGTCTTTTTCCTGTAGAGGGGATATTTTTGACAGCACCCCTATGCAGTCATGCTTGTCCCTCAGGCAATTCAGAAAGATAATTTTAACTTTATATTCCCCTGCAGTGCTCAGCCTCGCAGCCTAAGCAAGAATTTAGATCGTCAGTCAGAGGGGGTTCTGGGTGGCTTCTCTCTGCTTGGTCTAGGGGCTGGAGTCCCCTCTTTTTGGTTGAGTGAAGACGTGTTTTGGGAACATCCTGAATAGAGTAACAACCTCATCTTGAGTCTCGTGGTCCTCCATAGCTAACTTATGATAATGTACCTGAATAGATTTTGCTCTCAAATAATCTATCTGTTGTTTCACAAATTTAGTAAGCCTATTTAAGGCCCAGGGACCAAAAGAAATAAGCAGAAGTAACCAAATTAATGGGTCCAAAATTGTAGAAAGTAGGGTTGACAACCGTGGAGAAGTTGAAGACCAATTCTTTTACTAGCTCTCATCTTTCTCTTTCTCTCTCTGTCTTCTCTCAAGGCCTTCTCTGACCTTTTTTTATGCCCTTTTTAGCCATCCTTGTCTTGTCTATATAAAAGCAACATTCTTCTTTAAGGGCTGCACACAGTCTAGAATTGTACACAGTCTTTTCTATTGTAAAAGAGTAAATCAAGTCCAATAAAGTTCTTTGCATTTTTTGGAGATCACTTCAGACAGCAAAACAAGAGATTTTTTTCAGGTTAGTGATGTCAATCTCTAACTGTTTGATGTCCTTGTCAAGGGCCCATCGAAGGTTTGAGTAGTGTAAGTCTGGAGGCCAGCATCTGGATTAGAACTTCCAACCGCAAACACCACGGGTGATTCATTTTTACCTGGAAAGGAAAAAGAAGGGAATTCTCAGGAAGATTTCTCTTCCCTGGATGTCAATTGATATTCACCTTATTTATAATTGGGCCTTGTTTCATGGGGTATCTATTTATTTCATTAATCTTTCTGGCAGCCATTTAGCTGTGCCTTCTTTGGTATCAAACAGGCATATCAGTCCTTGGTCCCATATAAGAACTGGGTCCAGGCCATTTTATTTAAGAGTAAGATAGTCCTTCCACATACCTGTAGCATAGTTTTTATTGGTCTGAGCATGTCAATGGCAATCGGCAGCAGGTTTGCCATGAGCTTTCAGATTTAGAGAATTGAGAAGGAACAAGGCATGATGGAGAGTATTTCTGGGAGCCTCCTTCTGGGGTGTAGCTCCCCGTCTTTTAGTTTTTTTTTAAAGTTTTTATTAAATATTTTATTTACACTTTAGATGCCACCCCCTTTCCTCATTCCCCCCTTAGAAAACCCCTATCCCATGCCCCCTTTTCCTTTTTGCATTTATACATTTTTAAAAAAAGGTTAATCATAGGCTTTATAAGTTTGGTATTGCTCAATCAGAGGTGTAACCCACTACCCAACTTGAATATATCAACTATCTTCGACTGGTGGAGATACATGAACATCTGCCTCCCTGTCTCCTCCCTCTTTCTCTCTTTCATCACCTACCTTCTCCTCTCCTTCTTCTCCTCCTCTTCTTACTCCTTCTCTTCCTCTCAGTACTCTTCCCACCTTAGCTCCTCCTACATATCACCCTTCCTGTTAAAATGAAACTTTTCTCTCAAAATACAGTTAGAGCATAATTATGCCGATTTGTACCAGTGAGGTACAAGATAGTCCTAATACCCAGTCCATCATTTTGTTGACTAACCAGAACCTCTGTCATCTATCCTAACTAAAACATTTAGTTCTGAACCTGGCTTTAGGATGAATGTCAGCTGACGACCATCCACTCAAATCTTTTCTCTCAAGGTAAATAGCCAGGATTGGCTATGAGTCTATAAATTTTCAACCCCATCAGAAATCCAGAATGACTGAGTAAACTATAATTGTGGGAAGCACAAAGCATAGCTTCTAAAACTTAGCCAATTTATAGAGACCTCTGAACACCTGGACACTCCCTCTACTTCAAAAGGTTGGAGCATCTGTTCTTCTGCCTTCTGGCCCAGGATCATCTGACAGACTTAGTGATGCAGAATTATTAAGGGCTGATTACTCTGTCTAGGCAGATATAATCGGTCAACTATTCTGCAAGTGTGTCCTTTTCTGGACAGTAATTTGTCTGTAGAAGGAAAGAGGCAATTTTTGCCTAGTGGCTGTCTCACCACAACTGGTGTAACTCCAAAGATGCTCAATTTCTTCTTAGAATTCAATATAGGAAGCTGTCAGGAGCAGACAGGTCTCTAATCAAAATGAACATTAATACAGAAATGTTTGTCATGTCAATTCTGTGGATTTCTGATGTTTTGAAAACCAACTATCCCTGTAAGGTAATCTGGACTGTTGCCTGTTAACTCCACTCAGCTATTTCTAAATAAAACATAGAAAACACCCTAACAATAAACTCCAAGCCATCAATTTGCTATAGTCCCTTAACTCACAGGCTGACCATCTCAAATCAGTTAAAAAAAGTTAAAGAAGGACTGGGTCTAAGCCTTGTATTCCTAAGTGTGTTATACAGGTACAATGCCTATGAGAGTAACAATATTCATCTCACTCTTATATCAATAAGAAGCTCATACCAATGAAAACCTTAAAATTTGTAAACAAAGTAAATTGGTGGTGTTTAAGAATTTATATCTTCATCTTGTTACTAATTATACAGATTTCTACTAATAGATTATGGCTATGCAATAAACCCTAGCTAATCCTCTCTATTCCCACAAAACCACTACTTTTCCCTAGAAAGACAGCCCAACATTAACCACCTTAGTCCTCAAGCTTGGGGAATAGGGGCACTAACTCTTCATTAGCTTCTTCAAGCTGATTATGGGCTTTGAGATATTAGAAGAGGAGTGGGGGAAGAGCAAATTGACAAGCCTCTGATGCTGTGTCTTCACTGCCTCCAGATGGAATTCCCGGACCTCAGAGGTTTGAGCAGGTCTGCCCAGCTTGCTTGTTGAATAAATACACCAAGGCTGATCATTCTGCAATATAAAATTCTCAAAACAAATTTTAGTATCAAGATAGTTTTTTTTTTTAAAGAGGGCTGACATTTTATTAAGGATGTTGGTTCTAACCGCTTTTCTTTTTCCCCCCTCTTTTATTGGATATAATATTTACATTTCAAATTTTATCCCCTTACCGCATTACCCCCACCACCCAGGAACCCCTTATCCCATCCCCCCTCCTCCTGCTTCTATGAGGGTGTTTACCACCTACCCTCTAATCCCCCTCCCCACCTTGAGATTCTTCCCCCCCCCCCCAGTGCTCAGCCTTCAAGGTACCAATGACCTCGTCTCCCACCTATGCCCAACAAGGCCATCCTCCCCTACATATACACCTGGAGTCATGTGTCTCTCTATATGTGCTCCTAGGCTGGTGGTTTAGACCCTGGGGAGCTCTGGCTGGTTGGTATTGTTGCTCTCCTCATAGCGCCACCAACCCTTAAGGCTCCTTCAGTTTACTCTCTAACTTCTCCATTGGGAACCTTTGATCAGATTAATGGTTAGCTTCGAGTATCTTTCTCTGGGTATGTCAGACTCTGGGGGACCTCTAAGGAGACAGCCTTGTCGGGCTGCTGTCAGCTTTCCCTTCCTGACATCCATATCAGTGTCTATTTTTGGTGACTACACATGGAATGAATACCCAGGTGGAATGGTCTCCATACAACCTCTCCTTCAGATTCTGTCCCACATGTTGTCTCCATATTTGCTCCCTTGGGTATTTAGTCACTCCTTCTAAGAAAGACCTAGGCATCCTCACTTGTTCTTTCTTCTTCATGAGCTTCATGTTGTCTGTTAGTTGAATCTTTGTTGTTTGAAACTTTTGGGCTAATCTCCCCTTATCAGTGAGTAAATACCATGTGTGTTCTTTTGTGATTGGGTTACCTCACTCAGGATGATATTTTCTAGTTCCATTCATTTACCTAAGAATTTCTTGAATTCATTATTTTTAATAGCTGGGTAATATTCTATTGTGTAAATGTACCACATTTTTTGTATCCATTCCTCTGTTGAAGGGCATCTGGGTTCTTTCCAGCTTCTGGCTATTATAAATAAGGCTGCTATGAACATAGTGGAGCATATGTCTTTGTTATATGTTGGGGCATCATCTGGTTATATGCCCAGGAGTGGTAGAGCTGGATCCTCAGGTAATGCTATGTCCAGTTTTCTGAGGAACCACCAGACTGATTTCCAGAGTGGTTGTACCATCTTGCAACCCCACCAACAATGAAGGAGTGTTCCTCTTTCTTCACATCCTCGCCAGCATCTACTATCACCTGAGTTTTTGACCTTAACCATTCTGACTGGTGTGAGGTGGTATCTCAGGGTTGTTTTGATTTGCATTTCCCTTATGACTAAGGATGTTGAGCATTTCTTAAGGTGCTTCTTGGCCATTCGTGTTTCCTCAGTTGAGAATTCTTTGTTTAGCTCTACCCCATTTTTTTAATGGGGTTATTTTGTTGTTTGGTGTCTAATTTCTTGAGTTCTTTGTATATATTCAATATTAGCTGTCTATCGGATGTAGGATTGGTAATGATCTTTCCCCAATCTGTTGGTTGCTGTTTTGTCCTATTGACAGTATCCTTTGCCTTACAGAAGCTTTGCAATTTTATTAGGTCCCATTTGTCAATTCTTGATCTTAGAGCATAAGCCATTGGTGTTCTGTTCAGGAACTTTTCCCCTGTGCCTAGGTATTCTAGGGTCTTCCCCAACTTCTCTTCTATTAGTTTCAGTGTATCTGGCTTTATGTGAAGGTTCTTTATCCACTTGGAGTTGAACTTTGTACAAGGGGATAAGAATGGACTAACTTGCATTCTTCTACATGTTGACCTCCAGTTGAGCCAGCACCACTTGTTGCAAATGCTGTCCTTTTTCCACTGGATGGTTTTAGCTCCCTTGTCAAAGATCAAGTGACCATAGGTGTGCAGGTTCATTTCTGGGTCTTCAATTCTATTCCATTAATCATCCTGTCTGTGTCTGTACCAATACCATGCAGTTTTTATCACTACTGCTCTGTAGTACAGTTTGAGGTCTGGGACGGTGATTCCCCCAGAAGTTCTTTTATTGTTGAGAATAGTTCTCGCTATCCTAGGTTTTTTGTTATTCCAAATGAATTTGTAAATTGCTCTTTCTATCTCTATGAAGAATTGATTTGGAATTTTGTTGGGTATTGCATTGAATCTGTAGATTGCTTTTGGCAGGATAGCCATTTTTACGAAGTTAATCCTGCCAATCCAGGAGCATGGGAGATCTTTCCATCTTCCGAGATCTTCTTCAATTTCTTTCTTCAGAGACTTGAAGTTCTTGTCATACAGATCTTTCACTTGCTTGTTAGATTCACTCCAAGATATTTTATATTATTTGTGGCTATTGTGAAGGGTGTCATTTCCCTAATTTCTTTCTCAGCCTGTTTATCCTTTGAATAGAGGAAGGCTACTGATTTGTTTGAGTTGAGTTTATATTCAGCCACATTGCTAAAGTTGTTTATCAGGTTTAGGAGTTCTCTGGTGGAAGTTTTAGGTTCACTTAAGTATACTATCATATCATCTGCAAATAGTGAAATTTTGAGTTCTTCCTTTCCTGTCTGTATCCCTTTGACTTCCTTTTGTTGTCTAATTGCTCTAGCTAGGACTTCCAGTATTATATTGAATAGGTAAGGTGAGAGTGGGCAGCCTTGCCTAGTCCCTGATCTTAGTGGGATTGCTTCAAGTTTCTCTCCATTTAGTTTGATGTTGGCTACTGGCTTGCTGTATATTGTTTTTACTATGTTTAGGTATGGGCTTTGAATTCCTGATCTTTCCAAGACTTTTTACATGAAGGGATGTTGAATTTTGTCAAATGCTTTCTCAGCGTCTAGTGAGATGACCATGTGGTTTTTTCTTTGAGTTTATTTATATAGTGGATTACATTGATGGATTTCCAAATATTGAACCATCCCTGCATTCCTGGGATAAAGCCTCCTTGATCTTGATGGATAATTGTTTTGACGTGTTGTTGGATTCGGTTTGCAAGAATTTTATTGAGTATTTTTGCATCAATATTCATAAGAGAGATTGGTCTGTAGTTCTCTTTCTTTGTTGGGTCTTTGTGAAGGCTTAGGTGTGAGCATAATTGTAGCTTCATAGAAAGAATTGGGTAGTGTTCTTTCTTTTTCTATTCGATGGACTAGCTTCAAGAGGATTGGTGTTAGGTCTTCCTTGAAGGTCTGATAGAATTCTGCACTGAAACCATCTGGCCCAGGACATTTTTTGGTGGGAAGATTTTTAATGACTGTGTCTATTTCTTTAGGAGTTATGTGACTGTTTAGATGGTTTATCTGCTCCTCCTTTAACTTTGGTACCTGGTATGTGTCTAGAAAATTGTCCATTTCATCCAGATTTTCCAGTTTTGTTGAGTACAGGCCTTTGTAGTAGGATCTGATGATTTTTAAAATTTCCTCTGTTTCTGTTGTTATGTCTTCCTTTTCAGTTCTGATTTTATTAATTTGAATACTTTCTCTGTGCCCTTTGGTTAGTCTGGCTAAGGGTTTGTCTATCTTGTTGATTTTCTCAAAGAACCAGGTCCTGGTTTTGTTGATATTTTGTATAGTTCTTTGTGTTTCTACTTGGCTGATTTCAGCCCTGAGTTTGATTATTTCCTGCTGTCTACTCCTCTTGGGTATATCAGCTTCTTTTTGTTCTAACTCTTTCAGGTTTGCTGTCAAGTTATTAATGTATGCTCTTTCCAATTTCTTTTTGAGAGCACTTAGAGCTATGATTTTTCCTCTTAGCACTGCTTTCAGTGAGTCCCACAAGTTTTGATATGATGTGTCCTCATTTTCATTTAATTCTAAAAAGTCTTTAATTTCTTTCTTTATTTCTTCCTTGACCAAGTTATCATTGAGAAGAGCATTGTTCAGTTTCCAAGTGTATGTGGGCTTTCTGTTGTTTTTGTCCATGTCAAAGACAAATCTTAGTCCATGGTGGTCTGATAAGGTACTAGGGATTATTTCAATCTTTTTGTATCTGTTGAGGCCTGTTTTGTGACCAATTATATGGTCTATTTTGGAGAAGGTACCATGAGGTGCTGAGAAGAAGGTATATTCTTTTGTTTTAGGATGAAATGTTCTATAGATGTCAGTTAAGTCCAATTGGTTCATAACTTCTGTTAGTTTCATTGTGTCTCAGTTTAGTTTCTGTTTCCATGATCTGTCCATAGCTGAGAGTGGGGTGTTGAAATCTCCCACTATTTTGTGTGAGGTGCAATGTATGCTTCAAGCCTTAGTAAAGTTTCTTTTATGTATGTGGGTGCCCTTGCATTTGGAGCATAGATGTTGAGAATTGAGAGTTCCTCTTGGTACATTTTTCCTTTGAAAATGAAGTGTACTTCTTTATGAATATATTTTTATAATATGAAGTGTACTTCTTTATCTTTTTTGATTACTTCTGGTTGAAAAAAGATTTTATTTGATATTAGAATCGCTACTCCAGCTTGTTTCTTGGGACCATTTGCTTGGAAGATTGTTTTCCAACCTTTTACTCTGAGGTAGTGCCTGTCTTTTCCACAAAGGTGCGTTTCCTGAATGCAGCAAAATGTTGGGTCCTGTTTGTGTATCCAGTCTGATAGTCTATGTATTTTTATTGGAGAATTGAGTCCATTGATATTAAGAGATATTAAGGAGAAATGAATGTTGTTTTCTGTTATTTTTGTTATTGGCAGTGGAGATATGTTTGTGTAGCTAACTTTTACAGTTTTTGGAAGATTACTTTCTCGATTTTTCTAGGTTGTAGTTTCCCTCCTTGTGTTGGAGTCTTCCACCAATTATCCTTTGAAGTGCTGGATTTGTGTTGAGATACTGTGTGAATTTGGCTTTGTCATGGAATATTTTGGTTTCTCCATCAATAATGATTGACAGTTTTGCTGGGTATAGTAGTCTGGGCTGGCATTTGTGTTCTCTTAGGGTCTGTATGTTATCGGTCCAGGATCTTCTGGCTTTTATGGTCTCTGGTGAGAAGTCTGGTGTAATTCTTATAGGTCTGCCTTTATATGTTACTTTGCCTTTTTCCCTTACTGCTTTTAGTATTTTTTCTTTGTTTTGTACATTTGATGTTTTGACTATTATGTGGCGGGAAGTATTTCTTTTCTGGTCTAAACTATTTGGAGTTCTGTAGGCTTTTTGTATATTTATGGACATCTCTTTCTTTAGGTTAGGGAAGTTTTCCTCTATAATTTTGTTGAGGGTATTTACTGGTCCTTTAAGTTGTGAGTCTTCCCCTCATCTATACCTATTATCCTTAGGTTTGACCTTTTCATTGTGTCTTGGATTTCTTGTACATTTTGGGTTAGTAGCTTTTTGTATTTTGCATTTTCTTTGACAGTTGTGTCAATGTTTTCCATGGTATCTTCTGCACATGAGATTCTCTCTTCCATCTCTTGTATTCTGTTGGTGATACTTGTGTCTATGACTCCTGATCTTTTTTTTAGGTTTTTTATCTCCAGGGTATTGTCCCTTTGTGATTTCTTTATTGTTTCTACTTCCATTTTTAGATCTTGCATGGTTTTGTTTAATTCCTTTACCTGTTTGGTTGCATTTTCTTGCAATTCCTTAAGGGATTTTTGTGTTTCCTCTTTAAGGATTTCTATCTGTCTACTAGTGTTCTCCTTAAGTTCTTTGAGAGTGTTATTTATGTCTTTCTTAAAGCCCTCTATCATCATCATGAGAAGTGATTTTAATTCTGAATTCTGCTTTTCTGGTGTCATGGGGTGTTCAGGGCTTGCTATGATGGGGGAACTGGGTTCTGATGATGCCATGTAACTTTGGTTTCTGTTGCTTATATTTTTGTGCTTGCCTTTTGCCATCTGGTTAACTCTAGTGCTGCCTGTACTTGTTGTCTCTGACTGAAGCCTGCCTTTCCAGTTATCTAGCTTGTGTCTGATATCCTAGGGGTCCAGATGTCTCTGTGATCTTTTCCACCTGCGCTGATTACAGTGATACCTCTATGATGCCTCAGGATATGGTGCCTCCAAGGTAGCAGTCCAGCTAGGTGTCTGCTGTTCTGGGTGCAGTGTCTCCTCTAGGATATCTCAGGATATGTTGTCTGAAGCTCTGAGTTCAGTTGTTCCTCTGTGGCTCTGGCTTGACTGGAACTTCCAGTATGTCTCAGGTGGAATCCGGGGTCCACACACCAGCAGACCTGGCAGAGGTCTGGTCCAGGCCTCATATCCGGGAGATGGGGAGGAAGGGGAGTGCTAGCCTGCAGGGGCTGGGAGGGGGTATCTGCTGGAATCTGAGCACTCACAGCACCCAGCTATGGGTTCAGGGCACAATGTGGGTCTTCCTACCTAAAGCTGGCTGTGGGATCCGTGGAGCCTCCAGAATGTCTTGGTTGGGATCCAGGGTCCATACACCAGCCGACCGGGTAGAGGTCTGGTCCAGGCCTCTGATCCGGGAGAGGGGCAGAAGGGAAGTCCTTTTTGTTTTTTAAAAGCCATTTTTTAGAGTTCTTAGTAAAACCAGGGCAAAAGTGCCAGCAGCTGCTTCTCCCACACTCAGAGAGTCATGAAGACAGTATTTTAAAGTTCTACAATATTTATTTTACAATACCTTGTCGTTGAATTCTAGTAACATGGGTAGTACCAAATTGTCAACAAAACATCTCAAATGTCTGACTGCAACAGTCAGTTTTGTTTATTTTAATATGATATGTAACACCTGTTGGGAGCTGACTTTTAGCAGAAATTGGCTAGAAAGCAGCTATCTACATGCTAGCTATGCCTCCAAGGGTTACATCATATCCACATGCCTACAAGGGCCATGGCAAAAGTGTATAAATACCCCAGATTTCCCTTCAATAAAAGAGACTTGATCAGAACCTCTGTCTTGTCTCCATTCCTTTCGTCTCTTCCCCTTATCTCCACTCTCTCTCTCTCTAGACCCTGACCCGAAGACTGGAGCGGCAGTCTGAAGCCAGGCAGTGGTGGTGTATGCCTTTAATCACAGCCTTTGAAAGGCCAAGCCAGGCAGAGTGGAGCAGACTGCAACATAGTAACTATTCAGGCATTGTTAAGTCTTTTGTCTCAAGCCAGGTAGAGCAGAGCCGGTTGCAACAAACACCAAGTATAAAAAGATAGTATAAGCAATAACTAATTGTACTTTTGATTGTTTTTCTTGTTAAAGTAATTATAACTAGAAAGCCTGAAAAGGTGTCAAATCACATAAACATATTTTAATTTTCTAAAATCAGAAATGTGTAACGTCTACTTATCATAATTGATTAAATATAAGTCCTCAAGTATTAACACCATTATTAAAAAATTGAGGGCATTAAAAGCAAATTTTTGTAATGTAACTTATACACTCTCTAAAAATATCAAATTGTTGTCTCAAGCTATTATTATTAAACATAGATCCACAAAGATGTACTGTGTTGTGGTGATGTTATATAGACAAATAGATGACTTTTTAAGTCTTAATCATGATCTTTATAAAAAATTTGAGTTATATTCATGATTATTAAGCTCTTTTTTTAATGAGACTGTTACTAGGCCTTTTTCTGATAGTCAAAACTGTAATGAGAATTCTGTCAGTCTCTGAAATAACCTCAGTTAATTGTTTTTAGATAATAACCAGACTTTTTCCCACTTAGGGCACATTCTAGGAGGTTATAAAACAATTTGCCAAAGATCAATAAAAAGGGGACCAACAATTTACTGTAGGTGTCAGGATAGAAAATAAAACATTGTCTGGGCTTATCTACACAAATCTTCACTGATAACCCAGTTATAGTTCTAAACCTTCAGTGAACCTGTGGAGCCACACAGGTAATGGATGTTTAGCCACACAATCATGTCCAACAAATATGTATATAAACATTTTTCGTTATAAACCTTTATCTCAATTTAATTTTTGGTATAAAATTGTAATGAACTTTGTAACATGTGATCATACACTCTAAAAAATATATGAATACTGAGGACTAAAGGATACGAGGGCAAGTATAATGGAGAGATAAATAGAACTTTTTCCACTTAGAATATAAAATAAAACTTTTTTCCTTTTCTCAAACAAAATAGAAGTTTTCTTTGTACTTTTTCTTTAGATAGCTTTCATAGAAAACCTTTTTTACACCTAATAATAAACTCTTTAATAACTTTTAAGTGGCCTCAGACTAGCAGGCATAAGTTAGAGCCCAGCAGTTTTTGCCCCAGACAAAACAAAAGCTGTTTACTTAATCTTTGAATGTTTTTAGAATGAGGTGCTAAGTGCCAAAAGACTGCAGCTTTTGGTTTCAGGGATCACAAAAGGCAGATCAGCTACAGTGGCACAGCAAGCCAGATAAACAAGCCTTTATTATACAGTAACCCCAATGTAAAGAAAGTAAATTGTATGGCCAATTGTTTTTGTAGGGTCTGTAATTTATCTGATATACAAATTTGTTATGGCATTTTTCTGGGATTCAGGCAATCTGGTATGAGCCCTTAAATGTCTTAAAAAATTAAGGGAAAATACATGTTTCTTAAACTGAGCTGTATCTGTGAACTTTGAAAATTAGCAATATCTAGAAAAGAAACAATTTTAAGCAATTATAAACCATAAGCCATATACTGGCTATGAGTATACCAATTGAAAGCGTAATTTTTTTGTATTTTAAATAGTGGCTCTTAGTACTGCCTTCATGGGAGTCCCACAGGTTTTGATATGATGTGTTTTCATTTTCATTAAATTCTAAAATGTCTTTAATTTCTTTCTTTATTTCTTCCTTGACCAAGTTATCATTGAGTAGAGCATTGTTCAGTTTCCAAGTGTATGTGGGCTTTTTATTGCTTTTGTCCATGTCAAAGACAAGTCTTAGTCCATGGTGGTCTGATAGGGTACAAGGGATTATTTCAATCTTTTTGTATCTGTTGAGGCCTGTTTTGTGACCAATTATATGGTCTATTTTGGAGAAGGTACCATGAGGTGCTGAGAAGAAGGTATATTCTTTTGTTTTAGGATGAAATGTTCTATAGATGTCAGTTAAGTCCAATTGGTTCATAACTTCTGTTAGTTTCATTGTGTCTCAGTTTAGTTTCTGTTTCCATGATCTGTCCATAGCTGAGAGTGGGGTGTTGAAATCTCCCACTATTTTGTGTGAGGTGCAATGTATGCTTTAAGATTTAGTAAAGTTTCTTTTATGTATGTGGGTGCTCTTGCATTTGGAGCATAGATGTTGAGAATTGAGAGTTCCTCTTGGTACATTTTTCCTTTGATGAATATGAAGTGTTCTTCTTTATCTTTTTTGATTACTTCTGGTTGAAAAATGATTTTATTTGATATTAGAACCGCTACTCCAGCTTGTTTCTTGGAAGATTGTTTTCCATCCTTTTACTCTGAGGTAGTGTCTGTCTTTGTCACAGAGGTGCGTTTCCTGTATGCAGCAAAATGTTGGGTCCTGTTTAATGTATCCAGTCTGATAGTCTCCATCTTTTTTTGGAGAATTGAGTCCATTGATATTAAGAGATATTAAGGAAAAATGATTGTTACTTCCCGTTATTTTTGTTATTAGAGGTGGAATTATGTTTGTGTAGTTATCTTCTTTTGGGGTTGTTGGAAGACTACTTTCTTGCTCTTTCTTGGTTGTAGTTTCCCTCCTTGTGTTGGAGTTTTCCATCCATTATTTTTTGAAGTGCTGGATTTGTGGGAAGATATTGTGTACATTTGGTTTTGTCATGGAATATCTTGGTTTCTCCATCAATATTGATTGAGAGTTTTGCTGGGTATAGTAGTCTGGGCTGGCATTTGTGTTCTCTTAAGGTCTGTGTAATATCAGTCCAGGATCTTCTGGCTTTTATAGTCTCTGGTGAGAAATCTGGTGTAATTCTTATAGGTCTGCCTTTATATGTTACTTTGCCTTTTTTCCTTACTGCTTTTAGTATCTTCCCTTTGTTTTGTATATTTGATGCTTTGATTATTATGTGACAGGAGGAATTTTTTTTTTGGTCTAGTCTATTTGGGGTTCTGTAGGCTTCTTGTATATTTAAGGATACCTCTTTCTTTAGGTTAGGGATGTTTTCCTCTATAATTTTGTTGAAGCTATTTACTGGCCCTTTAAGTTGGGAGTCTTTACCCTCATCTATACCTATTATCTTTAGGCTTGGTCTTCTCATTGCTTGCTGGATTTTCTGGATGTTTTGTGTTAGGAGCTTTTTGCATTTCACATTTTCTTTGACCATTGTGTCTATGTTTTCCATGGTATCTTCTGCGCATGAGATTCTCTCTTCTATCTATTGCATTCTGTTGGTCATGCTTGTGTGCATGACTCCTGATCTTTTTCCTAGATCTTTTTCCTTTTTCTTTTTCTATCTCCAGGGTAGTCTTTCTGTAGGATTTCCTTATTTTTTCTACTTCCATTTTTAGATCCTGGATAGTTTTGTATAATTCCTTCACCTGTTTGGTTGTGTTTTCTTGCATTTCTTTAAGGGCTTCTACCTGTTTACCTGTGTTCTCCTCAAATTCTTTGAGAGTGTTGTTTACATCCTTTTTAAAGTCCTCTATCATCATCATGAGAAGTGATTTTAATTCTGAGTCCTGTTTTTCTGGTGTGATGTGGTGTTCAGGACATGCTATGGTGGGGGAACTGGGTTCTGGTGATGCCAAGTAACTTTGGTTTCTGTTGTTTACATTCTTACGCCTGCCTTTTGCCATTTGGTTAGTTGTAGTGCTACTTGCACTCACTGGTTCTGACTGGAGTCTGCCTTTCCAGTTATCTTGGTTGTGTCAGAGCTCCTTGGGGTTTAGATGTCTCTATGATCGTGAACTCCAGCTGTTCTGGGTACAGTGGCTTTTCTAGGATATCTCAGGATATGGTGTCTCCACGGTAGTAGACCAGGTAGGTGTTTGCTGCTCTGAGTGTAGTCACTCCTCTAGGATGCTTCAGGATATGGTGTCCCCTGCTCTGCAGCTCTGAGGTCTGTGTCCTCTCTAGGATGCCTGCAGCTCTGTGTTCCCTGACCTCTCTAGGATGCCTGCAGCTCTGCGTTCTGTGACCTCTCTAGGATGCCTCCTGATGCAATTTCCACAGGGGAGCAGATCATCTGTGTGACTGCTCCAGCCACCGGGATCCGGGTGAGAGGCAGAAGGGGAGTGGTTTTCCGCAGGAGTGGGTTCTGGGTGCCAGGTGCACTCTGGGGGCTCCCTACTGCCAGTTGTGCTTCTGGGGCCTAGGGCAGTGTGTGGGTGCTCCTTCCTGCAGCTCTGCATTTCATGACCTCTCTAGGATGCCTCTGGACACAGTTTCCACAGGGGAGCAGATCAGCTGTGTGACTGCTTCAGCCACTGGAATCTGGGTGAGAGGTAGAAGGCTTGGATAAAACTCTTACTGAGATCTCTTTTATACTTCTGGATTTTGAATGACTCCAACTTTGAATCACCAGCTTTAATCCAGTTTTTTTTTTTTTTTTTTTACCAAATTTATAAATTTGTAATCATACAAAACAATATATAAACAGGACATATAGAGCATATTTATATTTTTTAAACCAATTAAGAATAAATGTACATTTAAACATTTGTTTACCTTTTTAGCTGTAATTTAAGAGAAAAGTACCCTTTCACTTATCAAACTGGGAAAAACCACTATTAATTCCCTTACTACAGAAGCCAAAAAACTGCTGGCCCCCTTCCAAGAGCCACTTATAAAAACAGTTAACTCCTCTCAGGTTCTTTCTGCAGGTGCCCTTCTCCTAACCACAGGTGAATTATCAGCTTTCCTTGTGTAAATTGAGACTGCCTCCCAAGCAAGTTTTAAACTAAATTAAGCAAGCAGTTTTAACCAGTTTTTCTTTTAAACATGAAACATAGATCACTCAGACAACAAGACAAAGACAGACAAATGACACACATGGACAATATTGGCGAGCCAATGACAGACAATAGACATAGGAAGCAGGACTGAGAATTCATCCAATGACAGCAAGAGAGATCAGGGTGCCCTCCCCATCAACTCATGATCTCAGGAGGGCTCTGTATTAAGCTTTTTGTTTTCTTAGGTTATCATGCCGGAGAGCAGGCAACTTGCTTTCATTTTCATTCTTCCTCTCTCTTTTACTTTCAAGGTTTAACTTATCTCCTCCGTAGGAGATATAACATTTTTTTTTTTTTTATCAATAATCCCCTCTTGGGAAGAGAACACTAATGAAAGCAAAGAATTTTTAAAGACCCTTTTTTCTTAACCCTAGTTCCTCGTGATCTGAAGATAGGCTCCTGGAGTCACGTCACAATGAGTGACTGCTTAGAAAATGTTTGTCCTATGCTTTGTCTTTTAAACCTAATTCCTTGCGCCCTGAGTTGACTCACTCCTTGAGTCCATCATGAACAGTGTCTGCTTAAAAAATACCTGTCCCAGGGCCCTCAATCTCAGGGCCTCACTGCTCTGATCCTCCTCAGAACTCTCCCACAGTTGGGTGGACTGTGGTATCCTTCTGAATTGAGGCTGCTGTCACGCTGACCTTGGGAGTTGTCCTCTTGGATGCTCCTGAGAAATTCCAGAGCTAAGGCTCTGGGAATCACTTTAAAAATGCTTTGAGATTCAAAGTGACTTCATGTACTCCAGGCAGCCACCCTCAATGGTAGGCCTACCACCCTCTGAAGAGTCAGTGTCCTTCCTTTGGTGATCTCCTTGAGCCCTTGAATGCTGGGGGTGGGGTGGGGGGGTGCGGAACGTCTTGTCTTCAAGCCCCACGTTGGGCACCAAAATGCACTGGCCAGCAGGGCATTAAACAATGTTCAGGGGAAGTCACCTGAAAGAGAAGATGGGGGACAGGCGAACACAAAGAATGGCGATCTGTCTATAGGCTGATCAAATTGCACTTTTTACTTTTTCACACAGGGGTTATATACACAAAAAGGCAGGATGAGGAATAGGATAACGCAGGAGCATAAGTGTTTAGAGGAAGTACAGATATCTTCCAGAACAGAGTATCAGCTGGGTGAAGCTTCAAGGGACAGGTCACTCTGACTCCACCTATGATTCACTTGTCTCTATCTAAGTTGGTACTATCCACCAAGGTTACTATCTACAAGGTTTATGATTGAAACCAGGCAGCTTTCCACTAAAGCTGCTTGTTTACAGTAGCTTCTGCTGTCTGCTTCAAGGTTGTGTTTTCACAGACTCAAGACTTTGTGCTAGCAGGCTGCTTTTAAGCCTATGGCTGATTCCAGGCCTTCAGTGTACAAGCAGAGATGCCCCTGCTGTGAGCCATTTCTTCCTGGATGGGATGCACCAACCCTGCTGACGCTATGCTGTTATTTGTCCACTCTCCATGCAATGCCTGTCTAAATAGTCTCACCTTACCCTGTGGAATGTGAATTTCAGTCAAAACTAGTTCCGTGATTCTTTCTTCTTCCCACCGTTTCCAGGACTCTGGGGCTTGGTCAACAATGCTGGCATCTCTGTCTTTGCTGTCAATGAGTGGATGAGCAAACAGGACTTTGCAACTGTACTGGATGTGAACCTGTTGGGCATGATCGAGGTGACTCTGAACATTCTGCCCTTAGTGAGGAAGGCGAGGGGCCGTGTGGTCAATGTTTCCAGCGTCATGGGCCGACTGACTTTGGTTGGAGGAGGTTACTGTGTCTCCAAGTATGGTGTAGAGGCCTTCTCGGACTCACTCAGGTATTCGATGATTATGAGGTCCTGTGGTGACCCTTCAGCAAGGTGATTTGTTTTAATTGCAACCTTTGAGAACCCCTCATGAACAGTCGTTTTCTTCTGATTTGGAGTACTCTCTAACTTTCTTCTCTTGGTAGTAAAGTGGTCAGTAGCTGGGAAACCACTCTCCATGCCTTTGTCAGGTGACTGAGGCCTGAGTTCACTTAAAATTATTCTGCTTTGGAGGCCTGACCTGTGGAATCATCAGGGTCATTACTGGCCTTGGCTAAGAGCATAGTTCCTCATGTTTTTGATTCTCTGGTGGGGATTCCCAGGGGTGTGTGAATCACAATCATCCCTCCTCCTAGTGTTTAGCAAGTTCTTGTTTAATGTCCACAATTCCCATATTCTGGAACAACAAAGGGATTTTTGACCCTAATAAACAAAAAGACTAACAGAAGCAGCAACAAAAATGCTAACAACTGAGAGTGAAAGAGAAAAGAGAGAGTATGACCAAGGCTTAGAGATTGTTAGCAGTAGTGACCATGTTGTTTGTCAGATTTCTGGAGGGCTTTGCAGCAGGGGCCTGAGGTAAGGGTTAAACACTAGGACAGAACAGGACATTTTGGGATAAAACTTTAACAGCCTGTGTCCAGTGTGATTGCTTGCAGAGTGCTGTTACTGTTGTGTCATTCTGGAGCAAAGGGGAGGTTAGCACCAGAAGCTCAGTATATTGTCAGAGAGTCTGAGGGTTCTAGACAAGTTTGTACAAAATACTGATGTCAGGTCAATCTGTAGCCTTTACCTTATACCTTATATATCATTACACAGTATACAGCATATGTATGCATTATACTACTGTATCAAACTGAGTTAGATTTCCTGCTAGCTGCAAGGCAAAATGGTCCCTAAATGTGAGGTACCATGACTGCCTACACAGAGTAGTCCCTGAAACATCTGAGTAAGCAAAAAAGGAACTGGCTTGAGGTTTCCTTAGGCAGTAGTTGGAGAAGGTGGGGTCCAAGAGTGAGGGGGAACTGACTTAGGCAAGTCTAGTGAGTCCTGTGTACAGTATATGGGCAACCTACCTGTGTCACAGAACTGAATATTTTTATTTAGACCTGTGAGCCACATCTGTGTGACATTGGAGTGACATTCAAAAGCACAGATACGATGCCCTTGCCACAGGTGACATCCCCATCTGCTGCACATCCCAGACCCCAAAACTTGTGAACTTTTCTCTCCAGTGGATCATTGTGTTGCCAATTGTATTACTTTTTGCAAAAGACCTCTGATGTCTTAGATGACCTTTGACTGCTGTCTTACAGGAGGGAGCTCTCCTATTTTGGGGTGAAGGTGGCTATCATAGAGCCTGGTGGTTTCAAGACCAACATCTCTGATGTCAAGAGGCTAGCAGACAACGTAAAGAAGCTGTGGGACCAGGCCACCTCAGAGGTCAAGGAGATCTATGGCGAGAAGTATCTGGACTCCTGTAAGTGACCTGTAGGAACCAAAGGCAAGCCTCATCCTACACTCTGAGTCTTGTGTGCTTTTGTGCTACTGGTAGAAAGTCTGTCCCAGGCTATTTTTCTTCATTAGTCTCATTTCCTTGGGAGCCTATGGGATTCTGGTCACATAAAGAGGTTCTGGTTTCTAGAACTTTGTTTCCTCTTAACCTGTCAATATCTTAATGGTGAAGGTAAAACCAGGGATGGAGCTATCAGATCACCACTTTCCATGAGCTTGGCCTTGTTCTCACTAATAGGAGAGAATGTCTGGCTATTTTGCCATATCATTTTCTGACACAGGCAGCTGAGTGTGCCTGGCTCTTCCTTGAAGCTGATGGTTTGGGTTGTGGCCTGTTCTGAGGAACTGGGACAGTCTAGTCTTAGGCATGGCTTCTGAATGTGGTAGACAAAAATTTTCGAGAAGCTCTCTTTGGTTGGTCACATAATAGCCATGGTGGGATGTGGAGTCAACTGGAATAATCTCTCATTCTACACAGATGTGAAAACAATAACGTCATTGACAGATACATGCTCAGAGGACCTGTCTATGGTGACGGACTGCATGGAGCACGCTCTGACTGCCTGTCACCCTCGCACTCGATACTCAGCTGGTTGGGATGCCAAGCTCTTCTACCTTCCCTTGAGCTACCTGCCTACATTTCTTTTGGATGCCCTTTATTATTGGAATTTTCCAAAGCCTGCCCAAGCCCTTTGAATCTTTATGTGTGTGCAGACTTGGGGAAGTATGTGGAGGGAGATAATGATACCGGGGCACATTGTTCACAATACTCTCTAAAATAATTCTGCTTCCATACTACTCAAAACCAGTATAGTTCAGAGGAAAGAGCCAAAAAATTCTGACAAGGGGTAGTGATACAAAGGGGCTGGCAATAGCCTGTGAAGTTAGGCAGCTTCCTAAGGCTTGTTTCATCCTAGCCTAGTCTGGGAATCCACAGAACTGCAGAGGTTGTAAACACCCAGGACATGCTTTGCCTCTGGCCCCCTTCCTCATGATGTGCATGGGCCTGGCTACTCATGACGACATGGAAGATTGAGAGAATCCACTTCACAATCATCTTTCTCCATGGTGTCAGGTGGAAGGGCCACCACCAGCACTTCATGCCCTACTGCTGCATCAGCAGGCTGTGGTTAGGAGGTGGTTTTGCTGGTGGGATAGAATCTGGCTAAGATAGAAAACACAAAACAACAACCACAACATTTTTATTTGTCTTAAATCCAGGCTTTCTTTGTATTCCTTTCATTTCAGAATAAAAATTGAACAATTACTTGTGTCCTGTTCCTTGATTTAGTTGATCAGTGTGGAACATTGGGAGATAAAGATAGGAGAGAGGGGACTGCCCTAGGGAGGTCTAGCAAGAATGAGCTGGACAGTTAATCACTGTACCTGCTCAGCTCTTCCCACCAGAGAGGACAGTGGCCACTGCTTCTCCCCCAGGATTTTTAAGTATCCTGGCTCACAGGATAAAGCAGAAGAATGGGCAACCAGGAGATGCCTTTGGAGATACTGGTTGAACCTGGGTCCTGTTCTGTAGTCTCACTAGCTGACTGTCTCAATTTTCTGTGTACTACTCCTCATGCCCTCTGAACTCTGTTCCCCTCCTACAGCCCCTTGGTGGATGATGTCAGTACCATGTCTGGATTCTAGTCTTTCGTGTTCTGCTCAGCATGTCTTGCTGGGTCAGAGAGGCTCTTGGACTTGTCTTCCCAAGACATTGCTCTGTATGCTTGTAGGTTTGTGGTGATTCTCTCAAGTAAGGGCTAAGCACAGAAAACATTTCCAGGAAGTGACATAGTCCTGGGTTCAACCCCAAAATGCCATTGTGAGCAACTTCTTCAGATGTTCTAATGTCTTCCCTAAGAATGAAAATGGGATGATGTTATCATCAGCAAATCTAGTTTAAGTGTTAAAGGATCTTTGAATTGGTTTCTAGTTAGGGTATGACTCAGCCCTTAGAACACACTTTAATCCCTCTGGCTGGAATACAGACTCACCCTTAGTACCACCTTTCATCCCAAACAGTGAAGGTGAAAGTAATTTGTAGAAGGAAGCACCCATGTTTGAAAGTGATGTCTAAATGAGTGGCAGACAAAGTGATGAATCAGAGAGATTTGGTAGAATAGGATACGCCCACATGCCATGAGAAGAGAGACAAAAAGGAAGCTACTTAATTGAGAGAAAGACAGGACAGAAGAAGAGAGTACAGAACAGGAAGGCAGTAGAGTTCATGGAGACAGTTCAGTGGCGTTGAGAGGGTGAGTGGAGCAGCACAGAGAGGGAGGAGAAGGCAGTTTTACTGGGACAGTTGTACAGGTTGCAGAGAGAAAGCAAGAGACAGAGACAGAGACGGAGACAGAGAGAGACAGAGGGAACAGAATGAGCTGGAGAATGAGGAGTTTGAATATTAGAAACAGACTGACAGAGATGGTTTGAGGCCTAACAGAGCAACCCAGAAGAAGCCCAGAGATGCCTGATTGAATCAGTCATCTTAGAAAGGAGTTTGAGCCAGAACAGGTGAGTTGAACCAGCCAGCCAGTGTTCAGTAAGCATCAGAGGCTGAAAACATTCTAGGCCTAGATTAGATTGTATGGATGCTAGCACCTTCCAGGACTAGTCTTAGATTAGCAGACGGAGGCAGTAAGCCTCAGAGACTACAATTCCAACAGGCTAATAAAAAGTACTTTTACATAGGAGAAAACAGAAATTGAGATCCTGTGTTACAGGGCCATTCATTGTGTTTGTTTTATAATTTTACTTGTTTTGGTTTTGAGACAGAATCTGGGTACATGAGTTTGGCTGAGCTTGACTTTCTTGTCCTCCTGCCCCAGCCTCTGAGTGGCTGGCATTATTGTTATATAGCACCACACTCAATGTAGCTTGTTATTTGTAAGTGTTTTGTTTGTGTTGGGTTTTTTGAGACAGGGTTTCTCTGTGCAGCCCTGGCTCTCCTGGAACTCACTATATAGAATTAGGCTGACCTCAAATTTAGAGAGCTGCCTGCCTCTGCCTCCTGGGTGCTGGGTTAAAGGTGAGTGTCACTACCTCATGTGCTACTACTGCCCAGCTATTTGTTCATATGCTTGTTTTTGAGACCTTGTCTCTCATTATATTAGTGCTCACCAGTAGGGTGTGCTGCCTGATTAGTTAGTCCCTAAAGTCTGCTCATCCCCACCTTACCAGAGCAGCAACAATAGTGTGCTTACCCTCTCCAATCTGGAGATTGCAGTCAGGTTTTTATTCTTGTGCAGCCAGTAGTTTCACTCAGCCATCTTCCTAGCCTCTTCTTCCTTCTCCTCCTCTTCCTACTCCTCCTCTTCCTCCTCCTCCTCTTCTTCCTCCTCCTTCTTTTCCACCTCCTCTCCTGTGACCCCACTGACCTGTTCCTGCCACCCTCCACATCAGCCTCTATGTGGCGCCCTTCCTCCTCCTCCTCCTCCTCCTCCTCCTCCTCCTCCTCCTCCTCCTCCTCCTCTTCAGCTGCTACAAGAAGTGATGGGAAGGCAAGAGAGATGCAGAATCCGAGTGCCCCCCCCTTGATGGGGACTTAAAGAGTTTGAGTAAATAAAAACACTCCCAAAGCTCCCCTGGGGTACCCCTTCCCTTCCAGTACCTGAGAGAGTCTGTGAAGGCCTCTATACCACACTTGAAGATGCAGTAACCACCACCACCACCAAAAGACATCAAAAGACACTTGGCCCATGAGGCTGGAGACATCATTGACCAAAAGAGAGCAGCAACATTGAAGTGAAACTTTTGAGTTAATGGGACAATTGATGCTGAGCTGGAGCAAACCAATTAATAGAGATTCAAAAGAGACCAGGATTACTGAGGAGAAAGATCTGAAAAGTGTTTTCTGAGAACACTGAAAAGCTGAGTTCTAGAAGTGGCCAAGTTGACATATTGACAGCCACCTTTGGTCCTGTGTAAGAGTCAGCCAGGTGGTACTGGTTTGAAAGAGTCTTGGAGAGCAGCTGATGCTTGGTACTGTGAGACGCCAGGAGAGGTCATTGGTGAAGGTGCAACCTGAGGGGCACTTGAAGGTCAGGACTGAAGGAGTCATGCAAAGAAGTTGAGGCACGGGAAAAAGAAGAGAGCCTATGACATGCTATGGTGAATGTACAGTCCATGAGCTGGAGAGAAGGCTCAGCAGTTATGAGCACTGACTGTTCTTTTAGAGGTTCAGAGTTCAATTCCCAGCAACCACATAGTGTCTCCCACCAGGAATAAATAAATCTTAAAAAGAAACATGCAGCCCAGATGCAGGAAGGTTTCCTGGCAGTATTGGAGGTGCATTAGATGACCACCAAGAACAGCAGCAGCAGCAGTGGAGTGGAGCCAGCTTGGAGCTTAGAAGACAAGCTCAGAGGTGGAGAAGTGACATAAGCCCTTTGGAGGAGCTCAGAAGAACATGAGTAGATCTCAGACACTGGACATTATATTGTTACATAGCTGGTTTTTGATTTTGCTTTGGTTTGATTGTGACTATACTGTGGTCCTTTTCTCTTGAAGTAAGAAAGTTTTTATTTTAAGGTAAAGTTTTATAGAAGCCCATAGCTGAAAGACTTTAACCCTTTAAAAGTGATTTAGGATCTTTAGAGATATTGGATATTTTAAAGTGCCTGAAAAATAATGTGTTTGACTTTTAAAATGTGAACTTATTAATTGTTTATGTGTTTAATGTGAAATTTTGTAGGACAAATAACAATAAATGGGTTATAGCTTAATAGTGATGTGTGTGTGTGTGTGTGTGTGTGTGTGTGTGTGTGTGTGTTACATTAACAAGGGGTCAGTTGTACTCACTTGTTTAGTGTCAACATGACACAAGGTATACTTATTAGAATGGAAGGAGCCTCAGTGGAGAAAATGTCTCCATGAGATCCAGCTGTAAGGCATTTTATCAATTAGTGATCAATGGGAAAGGACATAGCTCATTCTGAGTGATGTCATCCCTGAGCTGCTAGCCCTGGGTTCTATTAGAAAGAAGACTGAGGCATCCATTGGGAGAAAGCCAGGAAGCAGCAACTTCCATGGCCTCTGCATCAGCTCCTGCCTCCAGGTTCCTGCCCAGTTTAGTTCCTCCTGAGTTCCTTTGGTGATGAACAGTGATGTGGACATCTAAGCTTTCTTCCTAAAGATGGTTTTTCATCATGGTGTTTGTTATAACAATAAACCCCCTAAGGAAGACACCCCAAAGGACAGGATAAGGGAGGTGACAATCCTTGCTGATAAGTAACAATAGAGATTTTGCACTGTCAACCTGAACACATTGTGCTTTCTTTGCCACTCACCCACAAGTGGCCCTCACTCATCCCTCTGGCCTTTAAGTCATGGATCATCAAGCAACTACTCTGAAAGGCCTACAGCTAAACACCATATCTCCATCATCAATTTCTGTGCAGGGCAAATGGGAGACTAGTTGACTGAGAGTAAGATCGGCATTTGTTGTTTTTATAATGTTGTCACAGTAAATCATCTTCCCTGTTGGCACAAAAGCATGTCTTGTCCTTCTATAGATGCATAATCTGTAATCAAGATTGTTTTTGTTCTGTGTTGACATGTAAAACTACTTCTGTAGAAGCTTTCTAAAATACATATATGAAGCAATTAGTGGTGTCACCATATGACAATAGATATTACACCCCAAGTAGACATCGAATGCCAACAGGAAAACTTTCTGTGCCAGGAATGGCTCACATTATGTCCCTCAAAGGGCCGTATGGAAGACTCCCTTCCAACTTCCATCATATGCTATGGACAAGGCTACTAAATTCTCTCCCAACCTGATGGTAAAGCCATGTAGCTGAAGACCATACTATCAGATGCCATCAAACTGAGAGAAGGCAAGATGGTGCCCAAATAAAAGTTTTACTGCTATGGATTAGCATGCCAGGTACAAGAAGATACTCTTAACAATCCCAGAGGAGAGAGTCATTCATTATGATTACTCAGGCACAAGCCCTGTGATCTCCCATAGTGACCTGCCCTGAGAACCCTAGTATCATGTTGATAACTAAACACTTTTCGTTAGATTGAAGAACTGCTTTCTGAGATTGAATCCATAATGACACTATTACAGTGGCCAAGAACCTGAGACTAGGTAGGTCTCTGGTTTTAGCTCATAATAAACCTGGTGCCTTCCTTTAGGAATGATGTCTTGGTTCCCTTACCTGACACTTCCACAACATTCTGCCCCAACCTGTAAGGATTCAGACTGACCTTGTGCTCTCAATAACAATGTTTCTATCAGGAAGTGCAACCAAGGAAGTACAGTAACCTTTCTTCTGCGGGGTGCTGCCAGAGCCCCTTTCTTCTCCCCTCCTCCTCATTTCTCTTGGCTGTGGGTTAGCCGGTTGCGCTCCCACATGCCCCCTCATCTTGGTCCTTCCACGGCCTCTCAGCGGTCTGATAGCCCGAGGGCTTGAGACCAGTCGGTCTCTGGTCACCTCCAGGGATCCCCAATTCAAGAGTTCTACACCCCACAAAACTTTAGACTGAGTGAAAACTTCCCCTGCCAAATGGTGCCCATAATGCCCACTGGTGCGGTGTGGAACCAACTCAGTTAAAGATCCCACACTGCTGCTTCTGCCATGCTCAATCACGGTTCCAGTCAACTGAGCTATGACAGACACACGGACCTACAAGACAACACAGACTCACGCCCACGCATGAGCCTACATTGTTCCCTACAGGTGGTAGAGGACATGGAAAGAGCCAGCTCCAAGAGTGCCACCCCCCCCTCCCCGCTGGTGCCCACAAAAACCCTCTCCATGAAGCTCCAGGACAGTGAGTAATCCCTAGCCTAGTTCACAAGACTAGGCAGGCTTCTTTCTGTCTCCCCCCTTTTCTCTCTCCACATGTTCCTTGCTAGTGTCTTCTCTCTAATTCTTAGCTACCACTAGCTCCTGCCTAGTTCAAAGAGACTAGGTCCCTTTCTTTCTCTCTCCATGTGTCCCTGGTCAGCTTCTCTGCTTTAACTCCTCTCTTCCTGTTTCTCCCTGTCTCTCCCTCTCCATGTGCTCTCCAGCTCAAGGGCAAGATGGTAGCGACTCCCTAGCCTCCACTTTGTCCATCCCCCAGGCCACAGAGAGGGCTCCTTCACAGCAACAGCTGTCTTTCAGGCCACAGTGCTTGCTATGACCCTCGTTCTAAGACTCTTTTCCTTGGTCCATTTTGTTTCAAATTCTCAGGAGTGCTGACTTCAGTGTTTTGTGCTGCCTGCTAACATAAGTTTCTCTCTCTCTCTCTCTCTCTCTCTCTCTCTCTCTCTCTCTCTCTCTCTCTCTCTCCCTCTCCCCCCACGTGTTCTCCAACTCGACAAGATGGCGGCCACTTCCTAATTTTCGCTCTCTGCCCCTCCCCCCAGGGGTGCCTGCTAACTTTTCAAGAGCACTGTCTCTAAACTCTAGTCCCCAGTGTTTCTTCCCCCAGGGAGTCACACAGCCTGCTAACATAGGCTAACATAGGCTTTCCCCCTTTTTCTCTGTCATTTGCAGCTGACTGCGACCATTTAATTCAGTTGGTTTGCCTGAAAAGCAGTGGGTCTGAGACCCTGCTTGCTCCCCTCCCCACCTCTGCCTTTCTTTCTCTTGGCTAAAAATGCCAGGCTGGGCCTGGTTGCTACGTGTCTCTCCCATAGACACAGCCTTTCACTCTCTCTGACTCTTGGCTGCTCTCCTATCAAGCCTATATGTCTCTTCCTCTAAGCTTTCTTCAAAGTTAGCCATTTTCTCCTTCTCTACATTTAAGATTTCTAAGAAAAAAAGGGGGGAATACAGGACCTCTCTGCCAGAGCACCCAGACGCCACATGGCAGAGCAAGGCCCTCTCCCCACTGCATCTAAACCTGCCATCACTGCTTCTCCACAACAGGAAGACCTACAACACTGTTCCTGGTTTTCAAGCAAAAATTTTAAATGTTTCCTTTTCTCCCTAACAGGAACACCTACAGCAACAATGTCCGTGCTTCTCAACCAAAAATTTTCTTGTTTTTTTGTTTAAATGTCTCCTTTTCTCTCTAACACTTGTGATATATGTCCAAATTTTTTTCAATTTTTAAGGTTTCTTTAAGGTTCAAAAGTTATCTACTTAACTTCCACAGGTTAAATCAACATAGTGATTGTTATTCTGTATTCTGTATTCTGTCTAAACTCCACCTCCACAGTTACCTGGCAACAGCCAGGTATGCTCCTCCATACAATTACCTGGCAACCTCCGGGTAGGCCTGGCCCACTATAAAAGGGGCTGCTTGCCCCCTCGTCACTCTTTTACTCTTAATCTCTTACTCTCTTACCCTCTCTCTTACCCTCTTGCCTTTCTGTCCCCTTCCCCCTTCCTCTCTCTCCACGTGGTCATGGCTGGCCTTACTTCTCTACATCTGCTTCTCTGTCTCTGTCTCTGTCTCTGTCTCTGTCTCTCTCTCTCTCTCTCTCTCTCTCTCTCTCTCTCTCTCTCTCTCTGCCTCTACTACCCTCCTGGTTCCCCTCTCCATGCCCTCAATAAACTCTATTCTATACTATACTGGTGTGTGGCTGGTCCCTCACGGGAAGAGATGTCTCTGCATGGGCACACTGAGACATCCCCTTCCCCATACCTCTCCACACACCCACAGAACATACTCTCTTTATCTCGTCATCTTTTTATAAACATTTCATTGGTGCTGAGACTCAGATACAAAAACTTTGGGGATCACCATGCTGCAGTCTGCCTCAGCTGCTAGCTGCTGTAACCGGGCAATACTGAGGCCACGTGGCCTGCCTCCATCGCCACCGCCATCACCTCTACACCAAGTGGACTCCATCCCTGCTACCTGCCATCACCGACCTTGTGAATTTCCACTACTGCTGCAGACTAACTATGCCTGAGGCCCACCACGTGGTACTCTGCTGTGCAGCCAGACAGGCCCATACAGACCTCGCAGTTCCACTTTACTGATACCAGACTACATAAGCCTGCAAACACACACTGGCATATTGATTGGTAAGGAGATTCCAATTGGCGGGAGGGACCCTAGATGCCCAGATAAGGCCTGGCCAGCCTTCCCTGGGCTGAGAGGTATTGGCATTTGTCTGCCCCAGTCCCTATGACTGGCCTCCTAGCTGAACTACTACTTAGGACATTGGCCGCTGGGTGACTTCCCCCCCTCGAAAGCAGTTTACAGTCTCCCTCCCCGCTCTGAGCTCTTGCAGCTGCCAGAAATCCTGGTACCAGGTTAAACTGCTTTTGGTGAACTCCAGGAGTTTGTTGAGGCCCCTAGGTAATCTCATGACGACCTGACTACCTAGGCTGTTGCCTGACTTCTTACCGCCTTTCTATCGGGATGCTGATACGATAGCTCAGTAGGCCCTCCCTGTCACCCAATGGGTACTACATTGTCTTCAGCTGCACCCCAGACACCTCACTGGGTTGTCTCCTTAAAAACTTCAGATCTCTAAAATCAATCCCTGATTTGAGGCCTTCCAAATTGATACACCTCTGCAATAAAGTTTGGATTCGGTGCCCTCTAGATAATGGTTTAAAATGGCCACCTAATGGCACACTAGACCCAGTCATTTTAAAGGGTCTTCATACATACATACAGAAGTCTGGTAAATGGAAAAAATTCCCTATATCCAAGCATTCATCTACGTTTGCTCTAATCCCTCAATGTGTTCTGCCTGTTCCCCAGTGATTAGAGTATCCATCCACATGGTCCCAAGGAAAGATTTCTTGAGCTCAGAGCTAACCCTTTCCTTCCCTGACCCTCATTCTAGAGCTCCCCTTGGCAAGACACTTTTCCTTTCCTCTTGAGACAGTTTCTTTCTTGCAGCTGAGTACCCCAAGCCAGGCTTGGACAGACTGTTCTCTCTTTCAGGAGCACTGGCTCCAAGTTCTAGTCCCTAGCGTGTCTCACCCAGGGGTCAGTCCTCTGCCTGCAGATGTAGACCTCCCCCACATCATTTGTGGCCAGCTGTGACCATTTGGCTCAGCCGGTTTGCCTGAAAAGCAGCTGTTCCAGGACCCTGCTTGCTCCCTTCCCCTCTGGTCCTTAGCTCTGCGTCTACTCCTTACATTCTTCCAGGGACCCTCTCTGAGATTTGCTTCCCCACGTACACAACCACCCAAACAAAGGGCTTGGCCTCTCTCTCTCTCTCTCTCTCTCTCTCTCTCTCTCTCTCTCTCTGCCTAGGACTTCCACCACAAGAACAGCTAACATGAATGTTGCTGTGATACCGGACTTGTGCCTACTTTTCCTTGCCCACTGCAGACTTTAGCTGCCAGAAGTACTGGGCAGTGGCTTCCGGCTGCTAGTAGGAAGTCCTGCCCTTCTGCCATTGCAGACCTGACCTGCAGCACCTGTGGCCCATAGCCCCAATCTGCCAGCCATTTGATCGTATGCTAGCCAAATGTTTCCTTACTAATACTAAAATGTGCCTTTCTCTACCTACAGAACCTGACAAAGCTACTTAAGACTCTTTCCTATCCTGTCTTAATAGATTTTTACTACTGCTATTAAATTCTATTCAGTTACAACCAATTCTTATGGCTCTCAATCTTGTCAGAAGTCTGCTAATACTATATTTAAGTTTGTAGCTGACAGAATTCCCAAAGCCTGTAACAGTTGACCCAAGATGGTTTCAGAAGACTTGAACACCTAGAAGATACAGCCTGGATTGTATGAGATGATATTGTCATTAACACAGTGGACTAAACTGGATTCTCTGAGTCAAATGACTTTGCTAAACCAAGGTAAGTCATTTCTCATGTCACGCTATCCATTCCACAGAGAAAAAGCCCTGTCATGGGCCTTTTTCACACAGTGAGGCGTGAGGAACCCTGTGGTTTTCCCCCACAGATTGTATCACAGAAAATTCCAATAAGAAAACATAGTTGGGGGCTGGAAAGATGGCTCAGAGATCAAGAGCACTGGCTCCTCTTCCAGAGGTCCTGAGTCAAATCCCCAACAGCCACATGGTGGCTCACAACCATCTGTAATAAGAACTTGTGCCCTCTTCTGGCTTGCAGGTGTACATGCAAAAAAATAATATGCCTAGTTGTAGGGTGCCATAGACACTCAGCAGAGAGTTCCTTGGCATCCCAAGTTTAATTTTTTTTTTTTAAATAAAATGAACATGGTTTAAATAAGTTTGTGGTGTACAGGGACTTAACTAACTTCCCCTTTTATTTTATGAAGATATTGTTTTAAAATTCCACAATACCTGTTTCTTAATATATTGTTCTTGATTAAAAGGAATCCTACTAATATGGGGTAATATTAAATTGTTGACAAAACATCGCAAATGCTTGACTGTAATAGCCAGTTCCATTATCTGTTTTAATCTGATTTGGAACACCCAGTATAGAAAAACAATGTAGGCAATAAGTACACTACAGTTTTAGTTGCTTCTGTTAAAGCAGTTGCAACTAGAAGGCCTGAAAAGGTGTCAATAGTCACATGTATATATTTTTATTTTACAAAATCAGAAATATGAGTAACATCCATTTGCTATAATTTTATGATTAGTTATAAGTCCTCGAGGATTAACATTATGTGGTACACGTAGAATTGAGGACACTGAGGACAAGTCTTTATAATTTAACTTCTGCTGTTGCCACCTGCAGCAACAGCTGAACAGGGTTCACCTGTAAGAGAAGCTAAGAACAGGGAAACAATGGTGGGAAGAGATGAAGCCAAGACAAAGTTCTCTGATCAAGGCTTGTAGTTTGATGTAAGACCATCAAATAAAAAGGGGAAGACCCAACCCCCACAAGAAGAGTCTTCCTCAGCACTTCAGCTCAGCAGCGTGGGTGAGGGGTGTGCATCCTTAATCATGGGCCTGGAGGTGTAGCAAGCAAGCTCAGCAGGCAGTCTATTCAACTCAACTCCTGTGGCAGACTTAGGGTCTCCAATGCAGGCAGCTTCCCAGGTCCTTTGTAATTTGGTCTCTAGTGGTAAACAGTGTGTTCCGACCTGCTCAGCCTGACAGGCTGACAGCCTTGGGGAAAAGGTACCTTTCAGTTCCCCCCTTAACCTTTTAAGACAGCAGTGCCAATATTTCATACACATTTTCAGGCACAATATTTCATACCGTCTAGGGTCTTGAGTGGTTGGGCGACTGTGCCTGGCTTAGGTCGGCGTTTATCTTGCTCCTATAATTACCCATCATTGAGGAAAACATACATAGCATATTGATGTATGCCTCTGTCTTAGGTTTATAGGAGTTAAAAATTATTTCTATAATTACCCATCATGGAGAACATACATAGTGTTATGATGTATGCCTCTGCCTTAGGTTTATAGGAGCTCAAAACACTCTTACCCATCGTTGACTATCCGGCCATCATTGGCCCACTCTCTTAGACCAAGACCACATTCAGACCAAGGAACCTGTGGGAATAGGCTAGCTGCAATTTTTTCACCACGAAGTGTAACCACCAGGAGGAGGTGGCTGAGCTTGCTGAAGGTGACCAGCAGTAGTATAGCGGCTTAGGTAGCTTAGGCGCTGGCCTGCAGGGGGCGAACCTTTGTGAGGGTAATCAACCTGCTTAAAATACAAGGTTCAGAGGTTAAAAGCAACAGGATTATCTGAGCAAGAATTGGAAGTGGAAGGATTCCTGTATCTCATTCAACTGCTAATTAGCAGGGAGCAGACAAAGGTCTGACGCCAAGTGGATGGCTTAAGAACAATTACTTGCTCTCCAGCAAGAGTGGAGACTGTTAAATCAAGTTAAATCAGCTGGCTGTTTTTGAGCCATCTTCCTCATTAGAATCATAATTATTAGGCTCAAGATCTGTGTCCACTTGATGGACCAATCTTTCAGGTAGCCATCGGGCTCCATTCTCTTTGTCTGAAAAAATACAGACTGAGCCATGGCCCCAAATTAAAACAGGGTCGAGACCATTCCAAGTATTAGTTAATGAGTCTCTCCACAAGACCCGGGCAAATGAGCTGGAAGTAACTGGATGCCAGTGGCGATCCTCTGCAGACTGACCCTTAGCATCAGTTTGCAGAAAATTTAGAACAAATAAAACAAAAGCACGGTGTGCTTTTGGTGACCTTGGGGGATATAATTCCCCCTTTCTAGTTTAAAAAAGCCAATTTTTTCTTTTTGAATTACTTGTAAATCCAGGGAAGAAGCACCATTAGCTGCTTTTTCCACACTCAGAGAGTTATGAAGATATTATTTTAAAGTTTCATAATCTCTTTCACAATTTCTTGTCTTTGAGGATAATAAGGAAATATCAGTAATATTAAATTGTCAACAAAGCATCTCAAATGTTTGACTGTAGTCAAATAACTGTAATAGTCAGTTCCATTATCTATCTTAGTCTGATATGCAACACCAAGTATAGGAAAATAATATAGGCAATAACTAATTATATTTTTAGTTGCTCTCTTGTTAAAGTAGTTGCAACTAAAAGGTCTAAAAGGTGTCAAGTCACATGTATATATTTTAATTTTTTAATCAAAAATGAGTAACATCTATTTGCCAAAATTGATTATATATAAGTCCTCAAGGCTTAAGACCATTATGAAAAAATTGAAGATATTGAGAACAACTTGCACACTCTCTAGAAATATCAAATTGTTGTCTTAAGCTATTACTCTTTTGATGCTGTAAAGAATAAGGTTGTATGGCCAATTATTTTTGAAAGGTCTAGAAAATGTCTAGTATATAAATCTGCTCTGGCATTGTCCTGTGGTTCAGACAATCCAATGAGCTTTTAAATGTCTTATAAAGTTAAGAAACAGTACATGTTTTGTAAATTAAGCTGTATTTTTATAAATAAAATCTGAGAATTAGCTATATCTAAGAAAGAAACAATTTTAAGCAACTATAAATCATGAGCCATATACTGGCTCTGGGTATATAAATTGAAAGCTTGATTTTTTAGCATTTCAAACAGTGGCTACAACACATAATTTAATTGTGTTGAAGCAGGGTAAACTCAAGAAAATAAATATGTGATTTAATTATGTATACTGTTTTCTCAATAGATGAGGCATCTATAAATATAGCAAATACAGTGAACATCTTTTCTATGGGCTGCATGCATAGTAAATTTTTAGGAAATATAAAAGCATGCATAGAGAAAAACTATAACATATGATTATCAAATTTGTCTAAAATGTTTGCCATGTAATAGGCCAAATATCATTATTTTTCAATAACCAATTTAATTGCTATTTGGAATAAGGAATAACTCTTTTATCCAAAATGCTTTTAGGATTTTATCATATAATCTTGTATAAACACAATTATAATTTTATAATAGGATGTTTAAACTTTATTTGTAGATATAGAAAAATAAATCCACATTAATGGTTTCTTTTGTCAAAGGGCTGCTGTGGACATATGAGTAGTAACAACACAAACAGCCAACAATTTATCATAGTCTATATAATTTATCTGTTGATAACTAACAGCTTACTCTATTTTCAGCAAAGCTATTTCTCCTTTATAGTTAATTGTCAAGGGGAATTAGGACTTGCATCCCTTTGAAAATATCAAACAGAGGTTTAAATCCTCCTATGGTAAGCTTAAGATGAGATTTTAGCCAATTAATATCTCTTAACAACTTTTAAAATTCACTAAACTCAAATCAAGATTAAAAGTAAACCATTTTCCTTTTGCATGTACACGTACAAGCCAGAAGATGGAGCTAGATTCCCACCACAAATGGTTGTGAGCCATCATGTAGTTGCTGGGAATTCAATTTCTCTAGCGTTTAACGGCTGAGCCATCTCTCTAGCCCCAACTATCTATTTTTATTATAATTTTCCATGTTGCAATCTGCTTAGGATATAACTGAGGTCTCAAATATTGAAAAGAGACTGCCTTTGAATTCTATCTGGAGCAACAAGTACTCCAAAATTTTTAAAGCTCATTATATTGGAGCAAAGGCTTGCGGAAAAACTTCTTTAGAGAAATCTGCTAATAAAGTATCACATAATGAATAATATACACTAAAAGATTTAAACTCTTAATTTTTTGTATTAAAGTAACAACTATATCTATATCTATATCTATCTATCTATCTATCTATCTATCTATCTATCTATCTATCTATCTATCTATATGTATGTATGTAAAGCAATTAACCATCTTTTGAAGCAATCATTTCTAACAGTATCGCTTCATGGGCTCTCAAAAATTATGAATAAATTTATTGATTGTAAGCCTCTCACCTTTACCAGAAATGTAAATGAATGGTTTAAAAACATCTTTTATACCTATAATAATTCTATATGTATTTACTGAAATGGCAGCTGGAGTAGGCAAGTCAGGCTGTATAAATCTTAAATTTGAACTTTATTTTGGATTAATTTAATAACTAATCTTTTTTAGCTGAGTGAGAATATCAGATAAAATCCAACCTTATCCTCTAATAATTGTTACATACATTAGAGGAATCAAAAGCATCTCATGTTTAACAACTTTGGATATAAAGGAATCAAAACAAATTGAACAATATTTTTGTCAGCAGGTACAGTTATAACTCATGGAGGGAAGTAGGCATAATTTTAATGTCTCCAGCATAATTATAACTTTCAGCCCACAGACTGTTTTAAAGTCTTTGGGTTTTAGGTTTATCCCTCTTCTCACAAGAAACAATGAAGACAAAAGACAAATTCAGGTAAACACATTTCTAGGACCTCATCAGAAGACCCAGGACAAAAGGAATGTTTGGCCCCTGAGCTTCTGCAGAGCTCAGTCTGCATTGTCTTATTTCAAATGTAAATGCTCTTAATCTCTGGCCTGTTCTCTGAGGTCTGGCTAGTCCTGAACTGCAAAAAAATTTTTTAACCTTAAATTTAAACTTTAAACTTTAAAAGATAAGTGTTGTATCTTTTCTCTATAAACATGGGTAAATCAAAAAATCTCAAACTCTCGATAGAACTACCAACTGTAGCCAATGGAATATTGGCAGTTTAACTATGTTTTTAAGCCTCTTTTGCAACATTAGATTATAACCATATTTTTGAGAAACAAAACCAATCTTTAACGATGTAAGCAATCTATTTTCTCCAAAATCAACACCAAGTAGATTACCTTTATGCTATAAAGTTTTGCTGCCAATTCTTATATATGAATGCATGATAGTGCAGCTTTTAATATCTCACTAAAGAGACATTGTTCTTAAATCTTATTTTTATACATCTGGTTTCTGAATGACTCTAACCCTGAGTTACCAATCTTAAGCCACCCTTTGTTACCAAGGTTGTAAACCTTTTTATTTATTATATCCAATAACTTTAGGCCAATAATTTATAACCAAGACATGTAGAACATATTTATACCTTAAAACCAATTACAAACAAAAATGAAGTGACAACACATCTTATATATTTAAACCAAACAAAATGTCTTGCTTTTTCTAGCTGTAATTTCAAGATAAAAGCACCTTGTCACAGAGATTTTTCTAAGACAAACTCTTAACTTCCTTATTTAATCCAAAAAACCTGCCTGTCCATTTAAAAGTGGCTTTTCCAGCTGAGCTTGACTCTTAGCTACAGGTGTTAAGCAAACTTATCAGCCGCTGCTCTGCATATTAAAACTGCATTTGAAAACCAAGTTCAACTAGACCAAGTGTTGAATCAAGCAATTTTAATGATCTTTTGAACATTAAACATAGAACATAAAACATAGACGACCAATCATTCATACAATGAGACACATGGACAGAAACACAATGAGACACGTGGACATTGGTGCGGCAAGGGACAAACAAAGAAGCAGAATTATGGATACTGCTCAGTGCTCTTCCTTTTTTTGTTTTTCAAATTCTTTTAAACCCAGTTCCTCTCATCTAAGGCTGCCTCTCTTGGGCCTGCCAAATACTCTCCTTTCCCCAACTCACTGTTACCCCCTATTTGATTATCAATAGCATCTTTTACAAGTTCCCAAAGGCAAAGGGTGGTGGGATCTGCCTTTGTAGTTCCTAAAACCTGTCCAACTGTTTCCCAGGTTTTCTTATTCAAGGTTCCTTCCTGTGGGAACCACGGGCAGTATGAATTTACCTCTGCCAAAAATTTTTCTAACATACTATTTGAAACCCCTGATCTTCCCACCTGGAGCAATCCTTGTAAGCCTCGGGCAAATGTTTTGAATTCTCCTGTCTCATAATACTGCCAACCCTAGGTAAATTTGGACGCTGGGCCAACACCTATTTCCTAGAACCTATCCCTGACAAACACACTTCCTGCACACATGACCTTCAACAATTAACCATAACTAGCGATAGTATTAAAATCGTTTGCTACTTACTAAGTGTGCGGAATAAAACTTCTTCCATTTTCCGTAGAGCTCTGCTCTACACAAGACAATGTTCCTCAGCTGTCCCTCTCTTGTCCTCAGGTCCGTCCATGTTCAAGGCGCCATTCTGTTGCCGCCTGCAGCAACAGCTGAATGGGGTTCACCTGTAAGAGAAGCTGAGAACAGGGAAACAACGGCGGGAAGAGATGAAGCCAAGACAAAGTTCTCTGATCAAGGCTTGTAGTTTAATGTAAGACCATCAAATAAAAAGGGGAAGACCCAACCCCCACAAGAAGAGTCTTCTTCCACACCTCAACTCAGAAGCATTTGTGAGGGGTGTGCATCCTTAATCAAGGGCCAGAGATGTAGTGAGCAAACTCAGCAGGCAGTCTATTCAACTCAACTCCTGTGGCAGACTTAGGGTCTCCAATGCAGGCAGCTTCCCAGGTCCTTTGTAATTCGGTCTCTAGTGGTAAACAGTGTGTTCCAGCCTACTCAGCCTGACAGGCTGACAGCCTTGGGGAAAAGGTACCTTTCATTCTGCACTCTCTAGGAATACTAAATTATTGTCTCAAGCTATTACTATTTTGATGATATAAAAAATGAATGATATTGTTTGGCTAACTGTTCCTGTATAAGGCGTATAACCTTCCTAGTATACTAATCTGCTGTGGCATTGCCCTCTCTAAGGGGTTTGGGTAGTCCAGAATGAGCTCTTAAATGTCTTACAAAATAAGGAACTGTACGTTCTCTTAAATTAAGTTGTATTTGCATAAATAATTACAAAATGAGAATTAGCAATATCTAAAAAAGTAACAGTTTCAAGTAATTGTAAACCATGAACTATATATTGGCTACCAGTATACAAAAACCTTGGTTTTTCAGCATTTCAAAAACAGCAGCTACAGCACGTAGTTCAATTATTTGTGCTGAAGCACGGGGAAACTCAAAGAGAGTGAACATGCAATCCAGTCACATATGCTGCTTTCCCATTAGATGAGCCATCTGTAAATACAGTAAGAACATTTTCTATGGGATGCATGTGTAAATTCATAGGAAGTACAAAAGCATGCATAGAGGAAAACTGTAACAGCTTGTCTTTTGGATAATTATTACCAATTTTTCCTGAAAAATTTGCACATGCAATAGGACAAATATCAGTATTCTGCAATAACCAATTTAACTGCTGTTTGGAATAAGGAATAAATATTTCATCAGGTTCTTTCCCAAGATATTTTCTTGATTCTATCCTATAGATCTGTATTAACACAGCTATAGCTTCATAAGAGGGTGTTAAATCTTTACTTAGAGATGAAGAAAGATGAATCCACATTAATGGTCCTTTTTGCCAAAGGACTGCTGTGGGCACGTGAGTTGTTGCAAGGATGCAAGCAGCCAACAATTGATCATAGCCTATGTAATGTATCTGTTGTTGACTAATAGTTTCCTCACTTAATTGTCTAGGGGACTTAGGATTGGCATTTCCTTTGAGAACATCAAACAGAGATTTAAGTTCTCTTCTGGTAAGCTTAAGATGAGGTCTTAGCCAATTTTTGAAAATCATTAAAAGCAAACTATTTTTTTTTCATGTATACCTGCAGGCCAGAAGAGGGCACTGGATCCCATTACAGATGGCTGTGAGCCAGCATGTAGTTGCTGGGAATTGAACTCAGGACCATTCACTGCTCTTAATCACTGAGCCATCTCTCCAGCCCCATCTTTTCTTACTGGAATTTTCTGTGCCACAATCTGCTTAGGATATAGCTGAGGTCCCTAATATTAAAAAAATATTGCTTTTGAATCTTTTCTGGAGCAACAACTACTCTAAAATTTTAAAGCTTGTTGTATAAGAAGAGCAAAGGATGGAATAAAACTCCTTCACAGGAATCAGTTAGTAAAATATCCATATGATGAGTAATATACACTGAAGAATTCAAAGTCCTAACTTCTTGTACCAAAGCAGTAACAAATTTTTTCCATAATGTAGGACTAAGTCATAACTTTCCAATCATTGATTCATGGATTCTTTAAAATTACAAGCAGGCTCACTAAATGCAAACCTTCCACAGCCACCAGAATGTAAAGTAACAGTATAAAAACAATCTTCCAAAACCCATAATAATTCTATATGCATTTCCTGGAATGGCAGCTGGAGTAGGCAAGGCAGGCTGCATTGCCTCCACAAGTTCCATAGCCCCATCGACCCTTTGCAGCAAACCATGCAACAATCTCCACCTGCTTGATTTTTTTCTTAATTACAAATACGAGTGAGTTAAAATCCTGAACCTGTGATCTAACTGCAAAAGTCTTTATAATACATAAAATATTACCTAGTTAAGACGTGTCTTTAGAGACCTGTTTCCCTGGGTTGGTTTATGCCATGTGTTGCTGTTTAGAATGACTCCAACCCTGAGCTACCAGTTTTAAGCCATCTTTTTGTTACCAATGTTACAAATTTTAATCATACCCAATAAACTTATGCGCTAACAATGTATAACTAAGACATGCAGAACATATTTATACTTTTAAAACCAGTCAGAAACAAAAACAAAGTGGCTGCATACATTTTATATATCTAGACCAGACAAAATTCTTACTTTTTCTAGCTGTAATTTCAAGAGAGGAGCATCTTGTCACCTGCTGAACCTAATAATCACAGTCAGATTTTTCTAGGAGAAACAACCATCAGCTCCTTACCATAGAAGCCAAAAAAACTACTGGCCCCTTTAAGAGAGGCTTTTACAGACAATGAGCCCCTGGCAGGGCTTCTCCAGCTGTGCTAGATCCAAACAGGTGCAGGGGCTCCAAAGGCCAAGTGAAACTGCTTTTTATTTTTACTTTTTCTTTTTTTCCTTTTTTTCTTTTTTTTGAAATGAGTTAAAACTAAATCAAGAGGTGAACAACCAGCAGATAAAGTTTTAACTTCTTTTTCCTTTGATCATAAAACACGGAACAACATTCAAGCAATGAAACAAAAACACAGACATAAACAGACATGGACAGATCGGTGCACCAAGGACAGAAAATAGACAGAGAGTGAAGAACACTAGATGGCCCATGAAAGGGACCCAGATACCCTACTTAAGGGATCCAGAACCAAGCATTTCTCCAGTAGGAGCCAGAGAGGAGGCAGGATGTCTCCTCCCCTCTGCCTGTTCCTAGGAGAACTCTGAGACAGCTTATGTTCATCTTCCTTCTTTTTTTGTCAAAGCGTCACCAGACAGTAGTGGAGGACTGCTTTCTCAAACCCATGTCTATGGTGTAAACTATCTCTAATGAGGGTCCAAAGACTAAAAGCATCACAAGGCAATAACCAAAGTCCCATCATCACTCCCATGATCACTGTTTCTAAGGGCTTATCAGGATGACAAAAATATCTGAGCCTACTTCCCTGTCCTAGCCCAGAGTCATATTCATGCCTGAGGCCTACTTTTTTTGTTGTAGGCTAAGGATTAGATTCCTGACTGAAATTACTGTTTTTTGTTTTAGCCTAAAATTAGATTCCTGCCTGAACTTACTTTCCTGTCATGGTCCAATGTCAGATTCCTGCCTAAAGCCCATTTCCTTGTCCTTGGCCAATGTCAGATTCCTGCTAAGCTGCCCCCAAAGCTCTCCACATTTCCCCTCTTTATTTTATTTAACAAGACTGAATCTTAGGTCATTCTGACAAGAATGTCCTTCTTACTGATCATGGAATATGCATTATCAAAAGCAATGCACTTGTCTAGTGGCTGTCTCACCACAACTGAAGTTAACTCCAAAGATGCTCAATTTCTTCTTAGAATTCAATACAGGAAGCTGTCAGGAGCAGACAGGTCTCTAATCAAAATGAACATTAATACAGAAATGTTTGTCACGTCAATTCTGTGGACTTCTGACGTTTTGAAAACCAACTATTCATGTAAGGTAATCTGGAGTGTTGGCTGTTAACTCCACTCAGCTATTTCTAAATAAAACATAAAAAACACCCTAACAATAAACTCCAAGCCATGAATTTGCTATAGTCCCTTAACTCACAGGCTAACCATCTCAAGAATTGCTTCTTTCCTTCTACAGACAAATTACTGTCCAGAAAAAGGACACACTTGCAGAATAGTCAACTGATTATATCTGCCTAGACAGAGTAATCAGCCCTTAATAATTCTGCAGCACTAAGGTCTGTCAGATGATCCTGGGCCAGAAGGCAGAAGAACAGATGCTCCAACATTTTGTAGTAGAGGGAGTGTCCAGGTGTTCAGAGGTCTCTATAAATTGGCTAAGTTTTAGAAGCTATGCTTTCTGCTTCCCACAATGATAGTTAACTCAGTCCTTCTGGATTTCTGATGGGGTTGAAAACTTATAGCCTCATAGCCAATCCTGGCTATTTACCTTGAGAGAAAAGATTTGAGTGGATGGTCTTCAGGTGACATTCATCCTAAAGCCAAGGAAAAAGCCAGGTTCAGAACTAAGTGTTTTAGTTAGGATAGATGACAGAGGTTCTGGTTAGTCAACAAAATGATGGACTGGGTATTAGGACTATCTTGTACCTCACTGGTACAAACTGGCATAATTATGCTCTAATTGTATTTTGAGAGAAAAGTTTTATTTTAACAGGAAGTGTAATATGTAGGAGGAGCTAAGGTGGGAGGAGTACTGAGAGGAAGAGAAGGAGTAAGGAGAGGAGGAGAAGAAGAGGAGAAGCTAGGTGATGAGAGAGAGAGAGAGAGAAAGAGTGGGGAGACAGGGAGGCAGATGTTCATGTATCTCCACCAGTCAAAGATAGTCGATAGCTGGGCAGTGGTGGCACACGCCTTTAATCCCAGCACTTGGGAGGCAGAGACAGGCAGATTTCTGAGTTTGAGGCCAGCCTGGTCTACAGAGTGAGTTCCAGGACAGCCAGGACTACACAGAGAAACCCTGTCTCGAAAAACGAAAAAAAAAAAAAAAAAAGAAGATAGTTGATATATCTAGGTTGGGTAGTGGGTTACACCTCTGACTGAGCATTACCCAACTTATAAAGCCTTTGATTAACATTTTAAAAAAATGTATAAGTGCAAAAAGGAAAAGGGGGCATGGGATAGGGGATTTGTAAGGGGTGGGATGGGGAGAGGGGATGGCATCTGAAGTGTAAATAAAATATCCAATAAAAAAATGAAAAAAATACTCAATAAAATACTTGCAAACAGAAAAAAATATGTTAGATTTGATTAATATATTCCTATGTACACTGTTGCTGTAATTTTAGATGCACTAAATTTACAAAAAAAAAAAAGCAATGCACTTCTATCTTATGTTGGTATGGTGCTACAGAAATTTGCCTGTCCTTTGCTTGCCAGCCTGTTAAATTTGGGGGGGTGGTGCTCCATTTTTAGTTTTAAGCCGTGCACTTTGGTTGGCAACATGTGGATGTTGTTAAAGACAAGCTTTAACATGATGGGCAGAAATAAAAGTTTTCCCAGGATAAAAAGGGCTAGCATGATCTAGCTATATATGCTATTCTGAAGTTTGAGCAAGATGGAAATACTGACATCAGGCCATGAATAATTTTATCAGCAGTATATAACATACACATATACACATATAGGCCTACTCCAGGTCAGTTTTTGGGGACACAGGTACATCTGAGGTACCTGGCACCAGAAGAAAATAATTCAGAATTGACCTGGAGTAGGCCTACCCTGGATCCAGTCAGTCACCTTCTAGATCTCTCTACTGACTCTTGCCAAAGGCAGTATCTGCCTGGTCTCAAATACAAAAATGTAGGCTTGAAAGCTGTATGGCTCCATACAAGAGTGGCTCCTGCTTTCAAATGCTGGCTCTGCTCACCCAGCTGTGTCTGTCAGACCTGAGATTTCAGGCTGCCCTGTGCTTTTTCAAGCTCACTCAGTGTCCACAGGAGTCTTCAGTAAACTGGCCTCATTTCCATCCTGTGAGAAGCAAAAACTAGCAACACTGAAACATACTCTACGGAGGTAGGAGGGAGACAGAACATGGTAAATGGAGTCTAGTTCCTTTGCCCCTGCTCATGCCCCCAAAAGCAAAGTACTCTGGTGTTGTGGATAGCCCCTTTCCTGTGAAGGGCTGCAGAGGAGGTGTGAGTCATTACACAGGTGATTTCTAGTGAACCTTCTGCCCATCTTAATTTGTAAAACAGAGGCTGGAACCAGTGATTGGGCAGAGGAAAGGGGAGGTGGAGATATAAAGGTTGGTGGAAGAGAGCAGGGGTGAGGAGGACTGGAGGAAGACAATGGAGGAGGAAGACAACAACTGGGAAGCAGGAGGTAGAATAGATGGCAGGGTCTGGAAAATCCTCAAGTTATAAGGGTCTCATAGCTGGGGAAGAGAGTAGTATAGGGGTATCTGTCGAATCTAGGCTTACAGAATATATTCATAATTGGGTTGTGTTTTCATTGACCAGTCCTATTTGGGTTGGAGATTTAAATATCTCCCACTACACTTGGGGGCAGGTGAAGGACTGGACCTCAGAGCCTTGACTGGTGGCTTACTATGTGTATGTGTGCATACGCACATATATACACAAACACACACATGAATATATATATGTATATATGTCTGTGTATGTATGTATACTCACACAGAATACACACACACACACACGCACACATATAAGGAATAGAAAATATATATGTGTGTGTGTGTATTGCCTCATCTGAAAAACATATTTTCTATTCTTTATATTCCCTGGATCAAGATTACTATCTCAGGACTAGCCTGGGGCAGACATGGAGAGGTAGAGAGCCCATATGATCATGGAAGGCTGCTTTTACCTCTCTGTTCCCAATCCACATATTACCTATTACAGCAACCCACCAGAGTGGATAAAAGAGAATGTCTTAAAATGTTATTTTATTATTTTTTAATCATTCCATTTGTTTACATCTCACATCCGGTTACCCCCTCTACCAATATCCCTTCCCATGACATCCCACTTGCTGGTTACGCCTCCACCAACCCCCTATCCCACAACTGCCCTCCCTCTTCCCTTTTGTCTGTATGAGAATGCTCCCCCACTCACCCACACTCTCCCACCCCACCATTCCAGGAAGAACAGACTGTTCCAGGGACAAAAATTGGAACAGACTGAAGGAAGGGCTAACTGGGAATGGCCCCACTGGTGATACATCACATCTGCAGACACCAAACCCAACACTATTGCAGTGGTAAGAGATGCTTGTGGACAGGAACCAAGTGTGGCAGTTCCTGGGAAGGTCTGGCCTACAGCTGACCAATGCAGAGGTAGATGCTTCCAGTCTTAAAATGTTTTAATTATAAGTCTTAAAATTTTAGTTTTAACATGTTTTAATTTAAACTAATAAAATTTAAGAAACTCAGAGGTAGGTCTTAGACAAAATAGTGGTCCAAACTTGGATATACCCAGGCATTTTTAAGAATTGACCATGGCCCTGAGGTATCTGAGATGCCTAAACACCCATGTTTTGTGTATGCAAGCAGAGCCAGAAGGATGGACCATGGTATTGACAAAGATGACAATGGGGGCTCTGGACAGAATTCTGGACAGAGATCTCTTCCCAGTGTGTGCTACTCAGCCACAAATGCCAGAAACATCTCCCAGAGATCCCTTGGCTTCCAGATTGACCCTGTTTCCTGCATCCTGGAAGGATCCCACATGGCTCACTGTGTTGGCTATGTCCTTTTCGAAGAAGCCAGTCTCCATTACAGCCAACACTGATGCACTCCAAAGGGAGAGTTCTGTCCTGTAGCGTGCTTGAGGAAAGGGAGGCATTATACAGAATACAGAAGAAGAAACAAAATCTGGTCCACACATAAGGCAGGGCTTGGGTCAATGAGAAAGCCCTGGGAGCTGAAGAGTGTGACCCTTGGAGACAAAAATCACAGTGATGTTATTTGTGGGAATGTTTGTGTATTGTTGCAGAGATATGGCATTTTGTTCTCTCTCTGGTCTGTCCCAAGGCACCAATAACACCTCTCTATATGTCAAACACATCTAATGGATCAGCAGGCCTTGCTCGGGCTACCTCCTCATGCCTTGTTTTTTTTCCTCAGCAGGAAAGATGCTTCAGCTCTTGGATGGACCTCAAACTGTACCAACCTCCCAGGTTCATAACATGTTCTTATATATGAATGCATGCTAGCACAGCCTTTACTATCTCACTAAAGAGACATTGCTTTTAAATATTTTATATCTGGTTTCTGAATGACTCCAACCCTGAGTTACCAATTTTAAGCCAACTTTTTTGTTACCAAAGTTTCCAATTTTTAATCAAACCCAATAACTTATAGGCCAATAATCTATAACCAAGATATGCAGAACATATTTATACTTTTAAAACCAGTCAGAAGTCCCTTCCGGTCTGGGCCAGAGCACTGAGCAGATCTTGGGTGGCAGCTCTGCCCCCAACCTCCAAGAACCCAGAGGAAGTGGGGGATCCCAGGCGCTCTAACTCAGGCAGTATCTTAGGTAAGCAGACAGCAGGGCCCGCCCTAAACAGGGAGTAACTGGCAACCAAAAGGACCCAGGAAGTCACTCCCAGCCCGGAATACTGGTCCCTTCCAGTCTGGGCCAGAGCACTGAGCAGATCTTGGGTGGCAGCTCTGCCCCCAACCTCTAAGAACCCAGAGGAAGCAGGGATCCCAGGCACTCTAACTTGGACAGTGTCTTAGAAACTAGTTCTCAGATCTGAGGCCTGGATCAGACCTCTGCCAGGTCTGCTGTTGTGTGGACCCCGGATTCCACATGAGACATACTGGAAGGTCCACTCAACCCAGAGCCACAGAGGAACAACTGAACTAAATGCGTCAGACAACATATCTAGAGATATTCTAGAGGAGACACTGCACCCAGAACAGCAGACACCTAGCTGGACTACTACCTTGGAGGCACCATATCCTGAGGCATCCTAGAGGTACCACTGTAATCAGTGCAGCTGGAAAAGATCACAGAGGCATCTGGACCCCTAGGAGATCAGACACAAGCTAGATAACTGGAAAGACAGGCTTCAGTCAGAGACAGCAAGTACAGGCAGCACTAGAGTTAACCAGATGGCAAAAGGTAAGAGCAAGAACTTAAGCAACAGAAACCAAAGTTACATGGCATCATTAGAACCCAGCTCCCCCATCAGAGCAAGCCCTGAACACCCCATCACACCAGAAAAGCAGGAATCAGAATTAAAATCACTTCTCATGATGATGATAGAGGGCTTTAAGAAAGACATAATTAACACTCTCAAAGAACTTAAGGAGAGCACTGGTAGACAGATAGAAATCCTTAAAGAGGAAACACAAAAATCCCTTAAGGAATTGCAAGAAAATGCAACCAAACGGGAAAAGGAATTAAACAGAAACATGCAGGATCTAAAAATGGAAGTAGAAACAATAAAGAAATCACAAAGGGACAATACCCTGGAGATAGAAAACCTAAAAAAAAGATCAGGAGTCATAGACACAAGTATCACCAACAGAATACAAGAGATGGAAGAGAGAATCTCATGTGCAGAAGATACCATGGAAAACATTGACACAACTGTCAAAGAAAATGCAAAATACAAAAAGCTACTAACCCAAAATATACAAGAAATCCAAGACACAATGAGAAGGCCGAACCTAAGGATAATAGGTATAGATGAGGGGGAAGACTCCCAACTTAAAGGACCAGTAAATACCCTCAACAAAATTATAGAGGAAAACTTCCCTAACCTAAAGAAAGAGATGTCCATAAATATACAAGAAGCTTACAGAACTCCAAATAGTTTAGACCAGAAAAGAAATACTTCCCGCCATATAATAGTCAAAACATCAAATGTACAAAACAAAGAAAAAATACTAAAAGCAGTAAGGGAAAAAGGCAAAGTAACATATAAAGGCAGACCTATAAGAATTACACCAGACTTCTCACCAGAGACCATAAAAGCCAGAAGATCCTGGACCGATAACATATAGACCCTAAGAGAACACAAATGCCAGCCCAGACTACTATACCCAGCAAAACTCTCAATCATTATTGATGAAGAAACCAAAATATTCCATGACAAATCCAAATTTACACAGTATCTCAACACAAATCCAGCACTTCAAAGAATAATTGGTGGAAAACTCCAACACAAGGAGGGAAACTACAACCTAGAAAAAGCAAGAAAGTAATCTTCCAAAAACCCCAAAAGAAGATAGTTACACAAACATATCTCCACGGATGTTAGCCCAAAAGCTTGGATTAACGAAGACTCAACCCACAGACCACATGAAGTTCATGAAGAAGGAAGATCAAGAGGGGATGCCTCAGTTCTACTTAGAACGAGAAACAAATATGCTCAAGGGAGCAAATAGGGAAACAAAACATGGAACAGAAACTGAAGGAGGGGCCATCAGGAGACCATTCCACCTGGGTATTCACTCCAATGTACAGCCACCTAAGCTAAACACTGCTGTGGATGGCTGGAAGTGCATAATGTGAGGAACATGATATAGCTGTCTCCTTAGAGGTCTGCCAAAGACTAACACACTCAGAGGAAGATGCTCACAGTTAACCACTGATATGATTGGGGGTTTCCCAATGGAGAACTTAGTGAGAGGACTGAAGGAGCAGAAAGGGTTATTGACCCCAGGTGGAAAGCAACAATACCAAACAACCAGAGCCCCCCAGGGTCTAAACCACCAGCCTGGGAACACATAGGGAGGGACCCAAGACTCCAGAGGTATATGTAGGGGAGGATGGCCTTGTCAGACATAGGTGGGAGAGGAGTTTCTTGGTCCCATAAAAAAATGAACACACAGTGTGTGTGTGGGGGGAATGTGAGGGCGGGGAGGGGATAGTGAGGGGGGGTAGGTGTGGTCACTGCCTCATAGAAGCATGAGGAGGGGGATGGGATAGGAGGTTTCTGGGTGGTGGGAGGAAGTAGAGTAAGGGGATAAAATCTGAAACGTAAATAGTACAACCAATTTTAACAAGCAGAAAAAAAAGTCGCCAGAACCAACATCTTTAAAAAAAAAAATGTCAGCCCCCTGGGGGTGGGAAATTTTTTTTTCTTGATACTAAAACTTGTTCTGAGAATTGTATATTGCAGAATACACAGCCTTGGTGTATCTACTCATCAAGCATACTGAGCAGACCTGCCCAAACCTCCAATGTCCTGGAATTTCATCTGGATTCAGTGAAGACACAGCATCAGAGGCTTATCAACTTACTCTTCCCCCCCACCCCTCTTCTAAAATCTCAAGGCCCTTAATCAGCTTGAAGAATTTAAAGAAGAGTCAGCACCCCTATTCCCTGAGCTTGGGGACTAATGTGGTTAATAATGGTCTGTCTTTCTAGGGAAAAGTAGTGGTTTTGTTGGAACAGGGGGGATTAGCTAGGACTTATTGCATAGCCATAACCTATTGGTAGAAATCTGTATAATTATTATCAAGATGAAGTTATAATTTCTTAATGGTACAAAATTTACTTTGATTTCAAATTTAAGGTTTTCATTCGTATGAGCCTCTTATGAATATAAAAATGAGATGAATGTTGATACTCTTATGGGCATTGTGCCTGTATAACACATTTAGGAATACAAGGCCTAGACCCAGCCCTGTTTTTTTTTAACTTTTTTAACTGATTTGGGATGGTTAACCTATGAGTTAAGGGACTATAGCAAATTCATGGCTTTGAGTTTATTGTTAGGGTGTTTTCCATATTTTATTTAGAAATAGCTGAGAGGAGTGAACAGACAACAGTCCAGGTTACCTTACATGGATAGTTGGTTTTCAAAACATCAGAAGTCCATAGAACTGACTCTACAAATATTTATATATTAATGTTCATTTTGATTAGAGACTTGTCTGCTCCTGACAGCTTCGTGTCATGGATTCTAAGAAGAAATTGAGCATCCTTGGAGATACTCCAGTTGTGTGGTGACAGCCACTAGGCAAGAATTGCCTCTCTCCATCTACAGACAAGTTACTGTCCAGAAAAGGACACACATGCAGAATAGTCGACTGATTATATCTGCCTAGACAGAGTAATCAGTCCTTAATAATCCTGCATCACTAAGGTCTGTCAGATGATTCTGGGCCAGAAGGCTGAAGATTTGATGCTCCAACGTTCGGTATTATAGGGGCTTTTCAGGTGTTCAGAGGTTTCTATAAATTGGCTAAGTTTTAGAAGCTATGCTTAATGCTTCCCATAACTTCAGTTAACTCAGTCATTCTGGATTTCTGATGGGGTTGAAGACCTATAGTCTCATAACCAATCCTGGCTATTTACTTTGAGAGGAAAGATCTGAGTAGATGGTTTTCAGCTGACATTCATTCTAAAGCCAAAAAGCCAGGATCAAAAGTAAGTGTTTTAGTTATAAGAGATGACAGAGGTTCTGGTTAGTCAACAGAATGATGGACTGGGTATTAAGACTATCTTGTACCTCACTGGTACAATTAGGAATAAGTATGCTCTAATTGTATTTTGAGGGAAAAGTTTTACTTTAACAGGAAGAGTGATATGTAGGAGGAGCTAAGTGGGAAGGAGTATTGAGAGGAAGAGATGGAACAAGGAGAGAAGATGAAGAAGAGGAGAAGCTAGGTGATGAGAGAGAGAAAGAGAGAGGGGGCATGGAGGCAGATGTTCACATGTCTCCACCAGTCAAAGATAGTTTTTATATCTAGGTTGGGTATTGGGTTACGCTTCTGATTGAGCATTACCAAACTTATAAATCCTTTGATTAACATTTTTAAAAAATCGTATAAAAGCAAAAGGAAAGGGGGGCATGGAACAGGGGTGTTCTAGGGAGGGGAAATGTGGAAAGGGGATGACATCTTAAATGTAAATAAAATATAAAATAAAAAAAAAAAACCAGTCAGAAACAAAAATGAAGTTGCTACACATCTTATATATTCAAACCAAACAAAATTTTCTTGTCTTTTCTAGCTGTAATTTCAAGAGAAAAGCACTTTATCACAGAGATTTTTCTAGGAAAGCCAAGTCTCAGCTTCCTTATCATAGAAGCCATAAAGCTTCTGGGCGTTTTAAAAGCAGCTTATGCTGACAACCAGTTCCTGGAAAGGCTTTTCTAGCTCAGCTCGACTCTTAGGTACAGGTGTAGGGTAACTTATCAACCTCTGCTGTGCATATGAAGACTGCCTTTAAAACCAAGGTAAACTAGATCAAGGGTTGGATCAAGCAGTTTTAAGGATCTTTTCTTTTGAATATGAAACATAGAACACCAATCGTTCAGACAACGAAACAAAAGCCAGACAACTGACACAGTGGACATTGGCTTGCCAAGGACAGACAATAAACAAAGAAAGCAGAACTAAGCATTTCTCCTGTGGAAGCCAGAGAGAAACATCTGAATTTTCTCCTCTTCCTAGGAGAGCTCTGAAACAGCCTCTTCATTGTTTGCTGCTGACACAGTCCAGAGAAAGAACAACTGCTTTTCAAAACCCTTTCTCTCTCTGATATTCAAGATCTATCATTTCTTTCTTTAGGAGATGTATCGGCAGCTATTTATAGTTACTCTTCAGTGCCCAGCTTTCTTAGTTTTCCAATTCCTTCTAACCCTGCTCCTCTCGCCTGGGGCAGCTCTTAGGCTTCGGGGCAAATGCCTATTTGGAATCCTCTGGTCCCAAAATTCACTGTCACCTCCTAGGTGAGGTTGGCGTTGGGTCAACACTTATTCAACCTAGACCATATCCCCTAAAACACACTTCCTGCAAACACAGCCTTAACTAGCTAGCATCAATGCTGTTCACTGCTTACCAAGTGATCGGGATACTCTCCTTCTTGTTCCATTTTTCCGTGGAGCTCCACCTAAGACAATGTTCCTCAGCTGGTCCCCTGTTTTCAAGCCCTATATTGGGTGCCAATCTGTAGCCGCCTGCGGCCATGAATCAACTGGGTTCACCTGAAAGGGGGGCTGGGAATGAAAGGGGACAGAGGGTGAGAAGAGATGAAGCCAAGACAAAGTTCTCTGATCAAGGCTCAAAGCTTTAATGTTTAGCTCTCAATTTAAAAAGGAAGGCCCAACCCAAAACCCCTCTTGGTTTCAGCTGGAGATGGGTGGGATAATCCATAATTTGTTCTAGGTCATGGCAGGAGATATCTCAAGGCAAGCCCAGGGGCAGTTCTGCTTCTGTGTTCTGTGCAGCTAAGGTGGGTAGCTCCAACTAGATCCTATCATTTAGTCTGTTGTGGTAAGCAAGGTCTCTCAGGCCTGCTCATGGCTGGGGGAAGGGTATAGTATAAAAATGCATTTATACCCACCTGTGACTAGTGGGGTACACCTATACTGTGACCTACTTCAGAGGTGGACCCAAAAGAACCACAAAGTTAAGGCCAGCCTGCAGGGCCCAGAACCTTGTCTCATAATGTTTTTTTCCTTTCTTTTCTAGAAATCCGGTGATATAGCTCATCAGCGATATCCTGGGCTCAGTTCCCAGTTCCCTTCCCCCACCCTACCCCAAACTCACATTTAAGAGAAAAACATCCTCTCTGAATCTAGATTTTTCTCATTAGGCTTAGAATCCTTCTCATAAACTGGTCATTTTCCCTTGAGCTGCAGGAGAGACAGAGGAGAAGGCAGGAAGGCTTTGGTGACCTAGAAGCAGAATAACTTCATAGAAAGAGAAAGTGGAGTCTCTAGAGAGGAATTCTGACTTCCTTAGCAAGGGAAGGAGAAAGGAAGGTAAGAATAGAGACTTCCACCTCCTCAAGATGCCCTTTCCCCTGCTGTGTAGAATCAGATGGTCATAACTACAGCCATCTTGAATTTTTTGTTGTTTTTTTTGAAATTTTATGTCTATGAGCAGTGTCTATGACATGCTGTCTTCAGACGCACCAAAACAGGGAATCAGATTCCATTACAGATGGTTGTGAGCCATCATGTGGTTGCTGGAAATTGAACTCAGGACCTCTGAAAGAGGAGTCAGTGTTCTTAATCGCTGAGCCATCTTGCCAACCCACCATCTTGAGTTGTAATCACCATAAATAAATTTGACTAACCCTGGTCAGATTTTTTTTTACACAGATTCCCAGAAAGCAAAATTATTAAATGGAGTTTGGGGAACTGTTCCCTGCCATGAAATGACAGGCTTGACACCTTGAACCTGACTAGTGGGAATGAGGGAGTGGAGAAAGGATAGACACACAGACAAATGTACAGAAATGGTGGTATCAAATGCCTTGTGTCAGCACTGAGTGTCCTCAGCTAACTCTCCTGTAATCTCAGCTCCTTTATCATGAACAGCAAGGGGGAGAGGCCAGATAGTCCTGTCTGAAGGCCAGATAGTCCTGTCTGAAGGAAGCTGTCTCAGGCTGAAAACCTCCAGAAGGGGGAAGCTGAAGTATTTACACACTGGTCAATCATCCACCAACCCCTGAACTTTGGCCAGTGGAAGAAGGCTTTGCCAATTCTGAGCCTGATCCATATAGAGAAAAGCTGTACCAGTTCCCAGGGGTCTGAGGCCTCTACCTTGTCATGGCAACAGTACACATCCACAGAGGAAGACACTCATGCAGGGCTTCCTCCTTCCCTATGTTTCTTCAGTGTCTCCAGTGCTTGTATCATGAGGGTGTGCCATCATGCCTTGCTGTCAATTTTTATTTGAACACTAGATACAAATGCTAACATTACACATGATAATGGAATACATTGCAACACTTCAAGCAGTTCATTGTAAAACTTACAATGGGTGTTAGTTCCAACACTAGAGTCATAAAGGAACAGGATGACCAAGAAAAGATGTAAAGGAGCCAAGAGTCTCCAAATGCTCCTGTGGAGTTCATTCGAAGAACATTCTCCATGCCGTTCTTTCAAACAGAGGAAGACCTGTTCATGACAGCTCACTCCTGTAACAGGAATTCTGGAAAGCTGACACAGGTGGAACTCTATGAACTCAAGGTAAACCTGGACTACTAAAAATGAGGTCCTGGGTTACAAGAGAGGGAGATGAAGTTGGGGGTGTGTGCAGAGAAAGCACACCACACACACATACACATACTTGTTATCTTCCTATCCTGTCACATAAAATCTCTTCAGGACGTGAGAGCAATAAGACTACTTTGATTCATGCAAGCTGGGTTAGAAAGTGGTAACCATCATATGTGCAGGGGACCTACATCCAGTTCACGGACCCTTTGGTTGGTGTTTCAGTCTCTAAGAGCCCCCAACGGTCCAGATTAATTGTCTCTGTTGATCTTCCTGTGAAGTTCCTATCCCCTCTGGTTCCTATCAACCCTATCTGGGTGATCCTTCCCCCAATTCTTCCATAAGAGTCCCCAAGCTCTGTCCAATGTTTTCTTTTGAACCTCTGTAGCTGTTCTAGTAAGTTTAGTCTACTTTTTACACGGCCCAGGATCACCTGTCCAGGGGTGACCTGGGAATTACAAATGTTATTCCCACACAGGGGATTGGACCTTCCTCTGTCCATTAGCGATCAAGAAGTTGGCCCCATAGTTGTCTATGTGCAATCCAGTGCAAGCATGTTCTCAGGAGAGATTCTTCCTCACTTGTGTTAGTTGACAAGAACAAACAATGGTAACAACTTCCAAGGAGGGCCTCTTGAGGGGAAAGTCATTTTCTTCCCCATATCAACTCTGGGAGTCATGATGTGTCTGGGATCCCAGCCCCATCACCTTGTGTTCCTTTGAGGTCAGCTTTCCATGTTTGGGGCTGACCCTTCTACCTTCCCAGGAGCTGCTGTATTAGGAGGGCACCAGCTCTCCCTGTCCTCTCCTGTAGTTGTCCTGAGTCTAAGTGCAGGTGTCCTAAGATTCCCGTTATGTTCACAATGTCCTGGTTTGTGGTTCCAGAGTACAAGATGCAGAGATACAAGGGGAACCTGTGACTGGCCATGGGGCCTGAGCAATGACATACACCTGTATTCCCACATGGGTCCAGGATCAAAGAGCTTAAGGGAATAGACCTGTGTTATTGAATTGTCAGAGATATTCCTTTGGAGGCAAGATAGGGAGAGCCAAAGGGCACTGAGATATCAGAAAACACAGAAACAGTGGTCAGAGATAAACATGATAGCAGCCTGCTGACCTCAATGCCTATATATTTCTGAGTGTGACTTCCAGGCTCATTTTGACTCAGAGTATCTCTCTGCTTGTCTTCTATAAGCCATGTGGCTCTACCTGGTGGCACTGGTGGGCCTGTGGACACTCCTGCGCTTGTTCAGGGAGAGGAAGGTGGTGAGCCATCTCCATGACAAGTATGTCTTCATCACAGGCTGTGATTCAGGGTTTGGGAACCTGCTGGCCAGACAGTTGGACAGAAGAGGCATGAGGGTGCTGGCTGCGTGTCTGACAGAGGAGGGAGCCAAGCAGCTGAGGAGCAAGACATCTGAGAGGCTGGAGACAATGATCCTTGATGTCACCAAGACAGAGAGTATTGTGGCAGCCACTCAGTGGGTGAAGGAGCGTGTTGGGAACAGAGGTACCATTGAGATTCATGTTTGTGTCATTGGTTTATCTCCCTGTTCAAAAGGAGCCCCCTGTTTGCACTCCCTGGCCAGATCCCTAGTGGTGTTTGGGGGCCCTGAAGTAACCCAGCATGTCATTTGAGCACTCTCTCTTCTCTCTCCAGCCCCTTTCTTCTGTCTCCCCAGTCCTGTGACCTTGGTAAGAAGGTACCCTGGTGAGGACTTACCATCTCACATCCCTGTCTCTGCTCTGTCATCTTTCCTAAACAGAAAATCTAGATTGCTGGATGCCAAGAGCCAGGTTAGTTCAGGGTCCCTTCTGGACCAGAGGATCAGACTTGGCCCTGTGTCCCGTGTGCAGGACCTCTGGAGTGGAGGATCTGCAATGGATCTCCTGAGTCAGCAGCATATCTGCTCTTACCTGTCAGCTGTGTCCTCTGTGAAGGGAGACATGATTGTTCTGAGTACAGAGCAGGCGAGACCAGCTTAAGGTCTGACTTTGGAGTCTAAATACTAGGAAAGGCATTGCTATTACTTCATTAATTATTATGGGGCAAAAGTAGAACCTTGGTTTAAAAGAAATCTTAAGAAGAAATTGACAATGTGATTATTGTTCACAACACTGAGGAATGTAAATTTGAAACCAAATTAACCTATATTCTCAGTATCCTGACATAAAATTTGTACACATTTTGATTCTATACAGGGTTAAAAATATGTAAATTCTTTTCACTTAAAAAATGATCAATTTTATTACCTCAAGAACTTTTCTTCAAATAATGATATTCAGTTATTTCGGAACAACCATTAAGAAACCTTCAAGAATTTAAATGTGTGGGGAAGTGGAGTGGGGGAGGGGTAGCTGCGGGCACATCTTTATAGAAGCAGGAGGAGGGCTGATGAGATAGGCAGTTCCTGGGTTGAGGCTGGGGGGAATGGGGTAAGGGAATAACATCTGAAATGTAAATAAAATATCCAATAAAAAATTAAAAAAAGGATGTAAATATATCTTGGGGCTGAGTCTCGGCATCCTCAGCACAGTCTTCCTTCTTTTCTTTCATTATTATTACTGTTTGTAAAAGTATCTCACCTGTTCGTAGTCCTGTCCTTGTGTTTTGCCAGCACCTCAGGAAAGTTACTCAATATATTTTAGAAACTTTAAATTTAATTTTTGGCAATTTCCTACAGAAGTATTGTGTATGTGTTTCACAACCACCCAATCCCACCTTCTCCACTGCCACACCTTCTTCCCAGACCTGCTTTCTCCCCAGCCACGCCTTCTCTTGTCTCCTTCCTTTATCACCCTTCTTTCATACCCTTCTCTCAGCTTCTGATTGGAGCCAACTTCTGGCAGAAAGCAGCTATCAACTTTGCAGCCATCTTGAGCCATATACCCTGATAAGAGACTTGTTTTTCAACAGCCTACAACAGCTGAGCACACTCTGGTAACATCTTGTTTATCCCACATATCTTGTTTTGCTGTTAGTGACAACAGCTTCAAGGCACATGTGGTAAAGAGTCTTCAGCTGTATTTCCCTGCTTGTGCTTATAAATACCCAGGATTTCCTTGCAATAGGAGGAGACAATAAGGAGACAATAAAGGGACACAATAAGAGAGAGGAGAGAGAATAAGAAGAGGAGACAATAAGAGAAGGAGATAAGAAGGAGGAGACAATAAGAGGGAGACAGTAAACAAGACTTGACTACACACCCTGTCTTGTCTCCATTCTTCGAGTCTCTTCCTTTTCTTCCCCCACTCTCTCTCTTGCTAGACCCTGACCTGTGGACTAGAGCAGCAGAGCAGTCCTGGACAAGCTGCTTCTTTTTAGAATATAAGGCATCAAGTTTGATAGACCATTCAGTGTTGATGCTGAGCCTGCCAAGGCCGACTTTCTTCAAAGTACAAATGCAGCAGGACCTTTAGTTCATGCGTCTCAAGTTCCATTAGAATACTAGCTTCGCCTTTCTTCTTTTATCCACCCCTCACCTCGTTTTCCTTCATCTTCTCTTCTGCTTCCTCCTCTGCAAAAATATTAATCTGTAAGATGTAAACGTACTTTCCACATCTCCCTCTTAACAGAGGCATAACATGTCTTGGACTTCCATCCTTGCTATTGGCAAACATGAGGTCGGTGGTTCCTGAGCAGGTAACTGATCTGTCAAGAATCAAAGAAGAGGGAGGTATCCATGCTGTGAGCCATTTCTTCCTGGATGATTGCACCAACCCTGCCAACAATATGCTGTTATTTGTCCACTCTCCATCCAATATCTGTATGAATGGTCTCACCTTACCCTGTGGAATGTAAATTTTAGTCAAAATTAGTCCTGTGATTCTTTCTTCTTCCCACTGTTTCCAGGACTCTGGGGCCTAGTCAACAATGCTGGCATCTCCAACCCCTCAGGTCCCAGTGAGTGGATGAAGAAACAGGACTTTGCAACTGTATTGGATGTGAACCTGTTGGGCATGATAGAGGTGACTCTGAACATGCTGCCCTTAGTGAGGAAGGCGAGGGGCCGAGTGGTCAATGTCTCCAGTGTCGTGGGTCGAGTGTCCTCTATTGGTGGTGGTTACTGCATCTCCAAGTATGGTGTAGAGGCCTTCTCGGACTCACTCAGGTATCAGATGATTATGAGGTCCCATGGCGACCCTTCAGCAAGGTGTTTTGTTTTAATTGCAACCTTTGAGAACCCCTCATGAACAGTCGTTTTCTTCTGGTTTGGAGTACTCTCCTACCTTCTTCTCTTTGTAGTAAAGTGGTCAGTAGCTGGGCAACCACTCTCCATACCTTTGTCATGTGACTGAGGCCTGTGTTCACTTAAACTTGTCCTGCTCAGGAGGCCTGCCCTGTGGACACACCTGGGTCATTACTGGCCTTGGCCATGAGCATAGTTCCCACCTTTTTTGATGCTCAGGTTGGAGATTCTCTGGGGGGTGTGATATCACACTCATCCCACTCCTAGTATTTAGCAAGTTCTCATTTAACGTCCACAATTTCCATATTCTGGCATGACAAAGAGATTTTTTATTGGAAAATTTGTTTATTTACAATACAGATGTAATACTCTTTTTCATTTCCCCTCCCTAGAACCCCCTATCCTATACCCCCTCTTCCTTTATGCTTTTATACCATTTTGATTACCTGCCTGTGTTAAGGTCAGTTCTAGGTTGAGGGTACTAGCAATATACTAGATGCAAATAGTTGAGGAACAAGCAATAAAATAAATACAAATAGCCAAAGAAAAAGCAAGACATTAAACCCAGTTACATGAACACTCCCATGAACACAGTTTCTAAAGGCTTATCAGGATGATTGAAGTATCTGAGCCTACTTCCCTACCCGAGCACAAGGTCATTTTCATGTCTGAAGCCTACTTCCTTGTTCTAGCCTAAAATTTAGAATCCTGTCTAAAAGTACTTCTTTGTTATAGCCTAATATTTAGATTCCTATCTGAAATTACTTCTTTGTTCTAATGTTGGATTCTTGCTTGAAGCCTACTTCCTTGTCCTTGGCCAATGTCATATTTCTGCCACACAGCCCATTTCCTTGTCCTTGGCCCATGTTAGCTTCTTGCCAAGCAGCCCCAAAGGCTCTTCACCTCTCCCCCTTTTTTATTTTGTTAACAAGACTGAGCCTGTCTTAGGTCATTCTGACAAGAATTCCTTCCTTACCCATGATGGAGTATTCGTTATCAAAGGGAATGCACTTATGTCTTAGGTTGGTAAGGCTTTGTGCAGAATCTTACTCATCCTTGGCTTGCCAGCCTGTTAATTTAATAACACTGTCTGGGTGTCCATTTTCGGGTTTAAGCCATGTATTTTGGCTGTCAACATGTTGATGTTCTTAAAGATAAGCTTTAACATGGTGGGCAGGAATAAAAGATTTCCCAGGACAAGAAGAACTAGCCTGGCCAAGCTATATATGCCATTCTTGAGGTTTGACAAATGGAAATACTGAGCTCAGGCCATGGATAATTTTATTGGCATTATCTGCAGCATCAAAGGTCAACAGAACAGCATTCTTTAAATTTTTAATCTCACTGTGCAAAGTTAACACAATCAGAGAGGTGTTAGGATTATGCCAAATATCCTGCAGGTGTCTTTAAACTTTTTTTTCTAATTATAATGACAATCATTGTGCATTTCAAAAGTAACACTACTCCAATGATATCTGTCATGACACTTGGGATGGCTTCTAATTCTTGAACCCTGAACCTCCATTAGATAATTTGAATGGGTTATAAAGCACCACTTGTTGTTCCAGAAACCTATATAAATTCTTCTGTATATTCAATACATTAGTAACATTTTTTTTGCTAGATGGTTAACAAAAATAGTTGTCTTAACTCCTTGTGTCAATGCTATTGCAGAAGCAGTGGTGCTAACAATTGATGAAATTAAAGCTGTTATACCAGTGATAATCAAGCCTGGTACCCTCTTGCTTCTGCTTAAAGCCTAGCTCACTTCTTCCAGCACTTTCAAGCTTTTTTTTCAGAGAATCAAGGTTTTCTAATACTCAGGGAAGTGAGACGAAAGCTGGTTGATAGACCCCCGTAACAGACATGCCAGGTTTCAACACACTAACATAATTGGAAATTATACAGTCAATGCAAATTACAATAAACACTGTAGAAGAGACAGAACCAATTTTAGTTTGACAATTAAAAGAGCCTTAAAACATACACTAACCCTTGTTTGAAATTCAAATCCTGTCCCAACATTATCCCTTGCCATCCTAACATCATAGTGAGCTACATCTAGCTTCCAAGTATGTCTCTGACAAAGTCCAGATACAGTCTTCCAAAAGTAGACTGTTATTTCCCATATTGGATTGATTTCTAGACCAGTACCAGATTGAGTCCTAATAGCTGGTCACATTTAAGAAGAATACAAGAGACATAATTTCTCTTTTTGATTCTCTATCGCACAAGGTCTAAAAACTTGAGGCAAGGCAGCTTGTCCCATCTGGGATACTCAAGCAAAGGTGGGTCAGGAATATATGTCCAATACAGCTCCCTAGTCACCCTTCTCAGGGCATTCAGCATGCTCACAGGTCAGCATCATTCTTTGTCTCATCAACAGAATGTCTCACCTATCTTTTTAAAGTTCCATGGGCCTCTTCCACAATACCTTGTCCTTGAGGATTATACAAAATCACCATAATAAATTGTAAATAAAAGTCTCAACTGCTCTACTACAATTGCCAGACCCATTATCTATTTTTATTAGATATTTTACTTATTTACCTTTCAATGTTATCTCCTCTCCCATCCCCTCCAAACCCCTTATCCCTTACCCCCTCATCCTACTTCTATGAGGATGTGTTCCCACCATCCTCCCATTCCTGCCTCCCTGCTCTCCAATTCCTCAACACTAGGGAATCCAAACTTTCAGGGACCAAGGCCCTCCACTTCTGCTGATGCCTGACAAGTCCACCCTCAACTACCTATACAACCCTCTCTTTGTGTCCTCAGGCTGGAGGTTTAGACCCTGGTAGCTCTGGTTGAGTATTTTGATACTCCTTCTAAGAAGAACCAAAGCACCCACACTTTGGTCTTTCTCCTTCTTGAGTTTCATGTGGTCTCTGCATTGTATCTTAGGTATTGTGAGCTTTTGGGCTAATATCCACTTATCAGTGAGTACATAACATGTGTGTTCTTTTGTGATTGGGTTACCTCACTCAGGATGATATTTTCCAGCTCCATCTATTTGCCTAAGAATTTCATGAACTCATTGTTTTTAATAGCTGAGTAGTACTCCATTGTGTAAATGTACGACATTTTCTGTATCCATTCCTCTGTTGAAGTACATCTGGGTTCTTTCTAGCTTCTGTCTATTATAAATAAGGCTGCTATGAACATAGTGGAGCATGTGTTCCTGTTGTATGTTGAAACATCTTTTCGGTATATGCCCAGGAGTGGTATGGCTGGGTCCTCAGATAACACTATGTTCAATTTTCTGAGGTACCACCAGACTGCTTTCCATAGTGGTTGTACCAGCTTAGAATCCCACCAACAATGGAGGAGTGTTCCTCTTTCTTCACATCCTCACCAGCGTCTACTATCACCTGAGTTTTTGATCTTAGCCATTCTGACTGGTGTGAGGTGGTATCTCAGGGTTGTTTTGACTAGCATTTCCCTGATGACTAGGGATGCTGAACACTTCTTTAGGTGCTTCTCAACCACTTGAGTTTCCTCATTTGAGAGTTCTTTGTTCAGCTCTGTACCCCATTTTTAACAGGGTTATTTGATTGTTTAGAGTCTAATTTATTCTGTTCTTTTTTATACCTTGGATATTAGTCCTCTTTCGGATGTAGGATTAGTAAAGATTTTTTCCCAATTTGTTGGTTGCCACTTTGCCCTATTGATGGTGTCGTTTGCTTTACAGACGCTTTGCAGTTTTATGAGGTCCCATTTGTCAGTTCTTGATCTTAGAGCATAAGCCATTGGTGTTCTGTTCAGGAATTTTTCCCCTGTGCCCATGTGTTCGAGGCTTTTCCCCATTTTCTCTTCTATTAGTTTCCGTGTAGCTGGTTTTATGTGGAGGTCCTTGATCCACTTGGAATTGAGCTTTGTACAGGGAGATAAATATGGATCAATTTGCATTCTTCTACATGCTGACCTCCAGTCGGACCAGCATTTGTTGAAAATGCTGTCTTTTTTCCATTGGATAAATTTAGCTCCTTTGTCAAAGATCAAGTGACCATAGGTATGTGGGTCCATTTCTGGGTCATATATTCTATTCCATTGATCCTCTTGCCTATCTCTGTTCCAATACCATGCAGTTTTTTTAAATCACCATTGCTTTGTAGTACAGCTTGAAGTCGGGGATGGTGATTTCCCCAGAAGTTCTTTTAATTGTTGAGAGTAGTTTTTACTATCCTGGGTTTTTGTTATTCCAAATGAATTTTAGGATTGCTCTTTCTATCTCTGTGAAGAATTGAGTGGGGATTTTGATGGGGATTGCATTAAATCTGTAGACTGCTTTTGGCAAGGTAGCCATTTTTACTATATTAATCCTTCTAATCCTGTATGTTCTTGACATACAGGTCTTTTACTTCCTTGGTTAGATTCACACCAAGGTATTTTATATTATTTGTGACTATTGTGAAGGGTGTCATTTCCATAATTTCTTTCTCAGTCCATTTATCCTTTGAGTAGAGGAAGGCTACTGATTTGTTTGAGTTAATTCTATACCGAGCCACTTTGCTAAAATTGTTCATCAGGTTTAGGAGTTCTCTGGTGGAAGTTTTGGGGTCACTTAAGTATATTATCATATCATCTGCAAATAGTGAAATTTTGACTTCTTCCTTTTCTTTTTGTATCCCTTTGACCTCCTTTCGTTGCCTAATTGCTCTGGCTAGGACTTCCCGTACTATATTGAATAGGTAGGGGGAGAGTGGGCAGCCTTGTCTAGTCCCTGATCTTAGTGAGATTGCTTCCAGTTTCTCTCCATTTAGTTTGATGTTGGCTACTGTTTGCTGTTTGCTGTTTGCTTTGACTATGTTTAGGTATGGGCCTTGAATTCCTGATGTTTTCAAGACTTTTATCATGAAGGGATGTTGAATTTTGTCAAATGCTTTTTCAGCATCTAGTGAGATGATCATGTGGTTTTTTTCTTTGAGTTTGTTTATATAGTGGATTACATTGATGGATTTTTGTACATTGAACCAACCCTGCATTCCTGGGATAAAGCCTACTAGACCATGATGGATAATCATTTTGATGTGTTCTTGGATTCAGTTCTTAAGAATTTTTTGAGCATTTTTGCATCGATCTTCATAAGGGAAATTGGTCTGAAGTTCTCTTTGTTTGTTGGGTCTTTGTGTGGTTTAGGTATGAGCGTAATTGTGTCTTCATAGAATGAATTGGGTAGTGTTCCTTCTGTTTCTATTTTGTGGAATAGTTTGAAGAGAATTGGTATTAGGTCTTCATGGAAGGTCTGATAGAATTCTGCACTAAAACTGTCTGGTCCCGGGCTTTTTTTTTTTTTTTTTTTTTTTTTTTTTTTACTGGGGAGACTTTTAATGACTGCTTCTATTTCTTTTTGGGTTATGGGACTGTTTAGATGGTTTATCTGCTCCCGATTTAACATTGGTAACTGGTATTTGTCTAGAAAATTGTCCATTCCATCCAGATTTTCCAGTTGTGTTGAGTATAAGCTTTCGTAGTAGAATCTGTAGATTTTTTGAATTTCCCCGGTTTCTGTTGTTGTGTCATTCTTTTCAGTTCTGATTTTATTAATTTGAATACCATCTCTCTGCCCTCTGATTAGTTTTGTTAAGGGTTTATCTATCTTGTTGATTTTCACAAAGAACCAGCTCCTGGTTTTATTGATTTTTTTTGTATAGTTCTTTTTGTTTCTATTTGGTTGATTTCAGCCCCAAGTTTGATTATTTCCTGCTATCTACTCCTCTTGAGTGTATTTGCTTCTTTTTGTTCTAGAGCTTTCAGGTGTGTTGTCAAAGCTGCTAGTGTATGCTTTCTCCTGTTTCTTTTTGTAAGCACTTAGAACTATGAGTTTTTCTTGTAGCACTGCTTTCATTGTATACCATAGGTTTTGGTATGATGTGTCTTCATTTTCATTGAATTCTAAAAATTCTTTAATTTCTTTCTTTATTTTTTCCCTGACCATATTATCATTGAGTAGAGTGTTGTTCAGTTTCCACATGAATGTGAGCTTTCCATTGTCTTTGTCATTATTGAAGACCAGCCTTAGTCCATGGTGATCTGATAGGATGCATGGGATTATTTCAATTTTTTTTGTATCTGTAGAGACCTGTTTTGTGACCAATTATATGGTCTATTTTAGAGAAGGTACCATGAGGTGTTGAGAAAAAGATATATTCTTTTGTTTTAGGGTAAAATATTCTATAGATATCTGTTAAGCCCATTTGGTTGATAACTTCTGTTAGTTTCACTGTATCTTTGTTTATTTTCTGTTTCCATGATCTGTCCATTGCTGAGAGTGGGGTGTGGAAATCCCCCAATATTACTGTGTGAGGTGCAATGTATGCTTTGAGCTTTAGTAAGGTTTCTTTTATGAAAGTGGGTGCTCTTGCATTTGGCACATAGATGTTCAGGATTGAGAGTTCATGTTGGTTGACTTTTCTTTTGAAGAGTATGAAATGTCCTTCCCTATCATTTTTGATAGCTTTAAATTGAAAGTCGATTTTATTCGATATTAGAACAGATACTCCAGCTTGTTTCTTAGGACCATTGCTTGAAAAATTGTTTTCCAGCCTTTTACTCTAAGGTAGTGTCACTGAGGTGGATTTCCTTTATGCAGCAAAATGCTGGGTCCTGTTTACATATCCAGTCCATTAGCCTATGTTTTTTTATCGGGGAATTGAGTCCATTGATGTTAAGAGATATTAAGGAACAGTGATTGTTGCTTTCTGTTATTTTTGTTAATAGTGGAGGCATTGTTTGTGTGGCTATTTTCCTTTGGGTTTTTTTGGAAGAGGATTACTTTCTTGCTCTTTCTAGGGTATAATTTCCCTCCTTGTATTGGAGCTTTCCTGTTATTATCCTTTGTAATGCTGGGCTTGTGGAAAGATATTGTGTAAATCTTATTTTGTCCTGGAATATCTTGGTTTCTCCATCTATGGCAGTTGAGAGTTTTGCTGTGTATTGTAGCCTGGGCTGGCATTTGTGCTCTTTTAGGGTCAGTATGACATCTGTCCGGGATCTTCTGGCTTTTGTACTCTCTGGTGAGAAGTCTGGTGTAATTCTTATAGGTCTGCCTTTATATGTTCACTTGGCCTTTTCCATTACTGATTTTAAAATTTTTTCTTTGTTTTGTGCATTTTGTGTTTTGATTATTATGTGACTGGAGGTATTTCTTTTCTGGTCTAGTCTATTTGGTGTTCTATAAGGTTCTTGTATGTTTATGGCCATCTCGTTCTTAAGGTTAGGGAAGTTTTCCTCTATAATTTTGTTGAAGACATTAATTGGCCCTTTAAGTTGGGAATCTTCACTCGTCTATACCTATTATCCTTAGGTTTGGTCTTCTCATTGTGTCCTGGATTTCCTGGATGTCTTGTGTCAAAACATTTTTGCATTTTGCATTTTCTTTGACAGTTGTGTCAATATTTTCTATGGTATTTTCTGCACCTGAGATTCTCTCTTCTATCTCTTGTATTCTGTTGGTGATGCTTGAGTCTATGTCTCTTGATTTCTTTCCCAGGATTTCTATCTCCAGGGTAGTTTCCATTTGTTATTTCTTTATTGTTTCTACTTCCTTTTTTATGTCCTGATGATTTGTCCAACTCCTTCACCTGTTTGGTTGTGTTCTTTTATAATTCTTTAAGGGACTTTTGTGTTTCCTCCTTAAGGGCTTCTACCTGTTTACCTGTGTTCTCCTCAATTTCTTTGAGAGTGTTATTTATGTCCTTCTTAACGTCCTCCATCATCATCATTAGAATTGATTTTAGATCTGACTCTTGCTTTCCTAGTGATATGGAGAATTCAGGACTTTCTAATGTGGGAAAACTAGGTTCTGATGATGCTGGGTTGCTGATACTTATGTTCTTGCACTTGCCTTTAGTCATCTAGATCTCCTTGGTGCTACCTGCACTGTCTCTGACTGGAACTTGCCTTTCCTATTACCTTGGTTGTGTCAGAACTGTTTGGGGTGGGTGTTGCTGCTGGAGTTATAGCTGAGGCCCAAGATCTCTTCAGTGCTTGGGCGCAGATCAGAAGGGACCAGTGCTTTGGTCCAGGAGTGAATTCCTGGGTCCTAGTGGGTCCCAGTTGCTCCCTGTTTGGGGCAGGTGTTGCTGTCTCTTTACCTGAGTTACTGTCCTCCCAGGTTAGAGCTCCTGGGAGCCCCACTTACTCTGGGTATTGTGAGGTTGGGTGCAGAGGTGCTACCTGGGATCTGCTCAGTGCTTGGTCCCAGACTGGATGGAGATAAAGAGATTTTTGACCCTAATAAACAAACAAAAAGACCAACAGCAGCAACAAAAATCCTAACAACCGAGAGAGTGAAGAGGAGAGAGAGAGAGAGAGTGACCAAGACTCAGAGATTATTAGCAGTAGTGACAGTGTTGTTTTTCAGATTTCTGGAGGGCTTTGCAGCAGGGGTCTGAGGTAAGGGTTAAACACTAGAACAGAACATCCTGGGTTACACATTAACAATCCTGGGTTAAAACGTTAAAAGCCTGTGCCCAGTGTGATTGCTTGCAGAGTGCTGTTAGTTCTGTGTCATTCTGGAGCAAAGGGCAGGTCAGCCCTGGCAGCTGGGTATATTGTCACAGGGTGACTTTTGGAGAGTTTGAGAGTTCTAGAGAAGTTTATATGCCAAACTGATGACAGGTCAATCTGTAGCCTTTACCTTATACCTTATACCTTATACCTTATACATTGTTATACAGTATACAGCATACCTATGCGTTATACTAATGTAGCAAACTGAGTTAGATTTTCTGCTAGCTGCCAGGTAAAACAGCCTCTAAATGTGGGATACCATGACTGCCTACACAGAGTGGCCTCTAAAGACATCTGAGGAAGCCAAAAGAAACTGGCTTGAGATTTCATTAGGCAGTAGTTGGAGAAGGTGAGGTTCAAGAGTGATGGGGAACTGACTTAGGCAAGTCTAGTGAGCCCTGTGAACAGTATACGGACAACCTACCTGTGTCACAGAACTGAATATTTATATTTAGACCTGTGAGCCACTTCTGTGTGACATTGGAGTGACATTCAAAAGCACAGAGATGATGCCCTTGCCACAGGTGACATCCCCATCTGCTGCACATCCCAGACCCCAAAACTTGTGAACTTTTCTCTCCAGTGGATCATTGTGTTGTCAATTGTATTACTTTGTGCAAAAGACCTCTGATGTCTTAGATGACCTTTGACTGTTGTCTTACAGGAGAGAACTCTCCTATTTTGGGGTGAAGGTGGCTATCATAGAGCCTGGTGGTTTCAAGACCAACATCTCTGATGTCAAGAGGCTATCACATAACTTAGAGAAGCTGTGGGACCAGGCTACCCCAGAGGTCAAGGAGATCTATGGCGAGAAGTTTAAAGACTCCTGTAAGTGACCTGTAGGAACCAAAGGCAAGCCTCATCCTCCACTGAGTCTTCTGTGCTTTTCTGCTACTGGGACAAAGTCTGTCCCAGGCTATTTTTCTTCATTAGTCCCATTTCCTTGGGAGCCTATGGGATTCTAGTCACATGAAGAGGTTCTGGTTTCTAGAACTTTGTTTCCTCTTAACCTGTCATTGTCATAATGGTGAAGGTAAAACCAGGGATGGAGCTATCAGATCCCCACTTTCCATGAGCTTGGCCTTGTTCTCACCAGGAGGAGAGAATGTGAGGCTATTCTGCTAGATTGACCTCTGACACAGGTAGCTGAGTGTGCCTGGCTCTTCCTTAAAGCTGTTGCCTTGAAGTTGTTCCTTTCTGAGGAACTGGGAAAGGCTAGACTTAGGCATGGCTTCTGAGTGTGGGAGACATGGATTTTAGAGAAGCTCTCCTAGGTTGGTAATATAACAGGGGTTGTGGGATATGGAGTCGACTAGAATAATCTCTCGTTCTACACAGATGTGAAAACAGTAAAGCCATTGGTGGACATATTTTCAGAGGACCTGTCTGTGGTGACGGACTGCATGGAGCACGCTCTGACTGCCTGTCACCCTCGCACTCGATACTCAGCTGGTTGGGATGCCAAGTTCTTATATATCCCCTTGAGCTACCTGCCTACATTTCTTTTAGATGCCCTTTATTATTGGAATTTTCCAAAGCCTGCCCAAGCCCTTTGAATCTTTATGTGTGTGCAGACTTGGGGAATTAGGGTGTGTGGAGGGAGATAAAGACCCTGGGACACTGTTCACAATATTCACTGAAATAATTCTGCTTCCATACTACTCAAAACCAGTAAAGTTCAGAGGAAAGAGCCAAAGAATTCTGACAAGAGGTAGTGATACAAAGGGGCTGGCAATAGCCTGTGAAGTTAGGCAGTTTTCCAAGGCTTGCTTCAACATAGCCTAGTCTGAGAATCCACAGAACTGTAAAGGTTGTAAACACCTAGGACATGCTTTGCCTCTGTCTCCCTTCCTCTTGATGTGCATGGGCCTGGCTACTCATGATGTCATGGAAGATTGAAAGAATCCACTTCAGAATCATCTTTCTCCATGGTGTCAGGTGGGAGGGCCACCACCAGTATTCCATGCTGTAATGCAGTGTCAGCAGGCTGTGCTTAGGAGGTGGTTTTGCTGGTGGGATAGAATCTGGCTAAGATAGAAAACACAACAACAACAACCATCACCACCTCAACAATTTTTATTTGTCTTAAAACCATGGCTTTCTTTGTATTCTTTTTATTTCAGAATAAAAATTGAAAAGACTATTGTGTCCTGTGCTTTGAACTAGTTGAGCAGTGTGGAGAAGTGGGAGATAGAGATAGGGGAGAGGGGACTGCCCAAGGGAGGGTTAGCAAGAATGAGCTGAACTATTAACCTCTGCACCTGCTCAGCTCTTCCCACCAGAGAGGACAGTGGCCATTGCTTCCCTCCCAGGATTTTGAAGTATCCTGGGTCACAGGATCAAGCAGAAGAATAGGAATCCAGGAGATGCCTTGGGAGATACTGGCTCGACCCAGGTCCTGTTCTGTAGCCTCACTAGCTGACCATCTCAATTTTCTGTGTACCACTGACTCCTCATGCCTTCTGACCTCTGCTCCCTTTCTACAGCCCCATGGTGGATGATGTCAGTATCATGTCTGAATTCTGGTCTTTCATTTTCTGCTCAGCATTTGCCTTGCTGGGTCAGAGAAGCTCTTGGACTTGTCTTCCCAAGACCTTGCTCTGTATGTCTGTACATTTGTGGTGTTTTTCTCAAGTAAGGGATAAACACAGAAAACATTTCCAGGAAGTGGCATAGTCCTGGGTTCAACCCCAAAATGCCATTGTGAACAACCTCTTCAGATGTCCTAAGAATGAAAATGGGATGATGTTATCGGCAAATCTAGTTTAAGTGTTAAAGGATCTTTGAATTGGTTTCTAGTTAGGGTGTGACTCAGCCCTTAGAACACACTCTAATCCCTCTGGCTGGAATACAGACTCACCCTTCGTACCACCTTTCATCCCAAACAATGAAGGTAAAAGTAATTTGTAGAAGGAAGCACCCATGTTTGAAAGTGATGTCTAAATGAGTGGCAAAGTGATGAATCAGAGAGATTTGGCAGAATAGGATATGCCCACCTGCCATGAGAAGAGAGACAAAAGGGAAGCTACTTAATGGAGAGAAAGATAGTACAGAAGAAGAGAGTACAGAACAGGAAGGCAGTAGAGTTCATGGAGACAGTTCAGTGGAGTTGAGAGGGTGAGTGGAGCAGCACAAAGAGGGAGGAGAAGGCAGTTTTACTGGGACAGTTGTACAGGTTGCAGAGAGAAAGTGAGAGACAGAGACAGAGACAGTGGGAACAGAATGAGCTGGAGAATGAGGAGTTTGAATATTAGAAACAGACTGACAGAGATAGTTTGAGGCCTAACAGAGCAATTCAGAAGAAGCCCAGAGATGCCTGATTGGATCAGTCATCTTAGAAAGGAGTTTGAGCCAGAACAGGTGAGTTGAACCAGCCAGCCAGAGTTCAGTAAGCATCAGAGGCTGAAAACATTCTAGGCCTAGATTAGATTGTATGGATGCTCGCACCTTCCAGGACTAGTCTTAGATTAGCAGACAGAGGCAGTAAGCCTCAGAGACAACAATTCCAACAACCTAACAAAAAGTACTTTTACATAGGAGAAAACAGAAATTGAAACCCTGTGTTACAGGGCCATTCATTGTGTTTATTTTAAAATTTTACTTGTTTTGGTTTTAAGACAGAATCTGGGTACATGAGTTTGGCTGAGCTTGACTTTCTTGTCCTCCTGCCCCAGCCTCTGAGTGGTTGGCATTATTGATATATAGCACCACAGCCAACTTAGCTTGTTATTTGTAAGTGTTTTGTTTGTGTTGGGTTTTTTGAGACAGGGTATCTCTGTGCAGCCCTGGCTGTCCTGGAACTCACTATATAGATTAGGCTGACCTCAAATTTAGAGAGCTGCCTGCCTTTGTCTCCCGGGTGCTGGGGTTAAAGGTGTGTGTCACTACCTCATGTGCTACTACTGCCCAGCTATTTGTTCATATGCTTGTTTCTGAGACCTTGTCTCTCATTATATTAGTGCTCACCAGTAGGGTGTGCTGCCTGATTAGTGAGTCCCTAAAGTCTGCTCATCCCCACCATACCAGAGCAGCAACAACAGTGCTCTTAGCTTCTCCAATCTGGAGATTGCAGTCAGGTTTTTATTTTTGGGCATACAGTAGTTTACTCACTCAGCCTTCTTCCTAGCCCCTTCTTCCTTTCCCTCCTCTTCCTCATCCTCTTCTTCCTCCTCATTTTCCTCCTCTCCTGTCACCCCACTGACCTGTTCCTAACACCCTCCACATTGGCCTTTAGGTGGCACCCTTCTTCCTACTCCTCGTTCTCTTCCTCCTCCTCCTCCTTATCCTCCTCCTCCTCCTCCTCTTTATCCTCCTCCTCCTCCTCCTTATCCTCCTCCTCCTCCTCCTTATCCTCTTCCTCCTCCTCCTCCTCCTCCTCTTTTTCCTCTTCTTATTCTTCCTCCTCTTTCTCCTCCACTTCATCATCAGCTTCTACAAGAACCTACCTTACTTCTTTCATTTGTTGTGGCCCTCTGTGAGATGTGCACCTTATTAAGTCCCAACATCTAGTCTAGTGGTTCACTGTCATGGACCAGTCTGTTGAGGACCGCTTTGCCAAATGTTGGAACCCACACTGCCAAAAGCTTGGGGGTCAAAATTGTTAAAGCCCACACTGCTCCAAACTTTGGGGGCTAAATTGTCAGAGCCCGCAGTGCCCTAAGCTTTGGGGGTTAAATTGTCCCAGCTCATACTGTTGCTCTGGTCCACAGGTCAGGGTTTAGCAAGAGAGAGAGTGAGGGTGGACATGAAGAATGGAGACCAGACAGACTGTGATTCAGTCCCGTTTATTCTCAAGTCTCTTTTCTCTCTTTCCAAGTTTCTTTTTTTTTTTAATTTTTTTTATTTTTTATTGGGTATTATATTTACATTTCAGATTTTATCCTCTTACCCCACTTCCCCTCACCACCCAGAAACCTCCTATCCCATTCCCCCTCCTCATGCTTCTTTGAGGCTGTGCCCCCAACTACCCCCTTCCACTCCCACCTCCCAACCCTCACATTTCCCCCAACTCGGTGTTCGTCCTGCATAGGACCAAGAATCTTCTCTCCCACCTATGCCTGACAAGGCCATCTTTCCTCCATATACAGTTGGAGTCACGGGCCCCTCCCTATGTGCTCCCAGGCTGGTGGTTTAGACCTTGGGGAGCTCTGGTTGGTTGGTATTGTTGCTCTCCTCATGGGGTCACAATCACTTTCAGCTCCTTCAGTCTTCTCTCTAACTTCACTATTGGGAAACCTTTGATCAGTTCATGGTTAGCTGTGAGCATCTGCCTCTAAATATGTCAGTCTCTGGCAGACCTCTAAGAAGACAGCTATATCAGTTTCTTGTCATCATGTACTTACAGCCATCCACATCAGTGTCTAGCTTAGGTGACTGTACATGGGATGAATACCCAGGTGGAATCGTCTCCAGGTGGCCCCTCCTTCAGTTTCTGTCCCACGTTTTGTTTCCATATTTGCTCCCTTGAGTATTTTTGTTACTTCTTTTAAGTAGGACTGAGGCATCCCCACTTTGTCTTCCTTCTTCATGAGCTTCATGTGGTCTGTGAGTTGAGTCTTTACTGTTCCAAGCTTTTGGCTAACATCCACTTATCAGTGAGTAAACACCATGTGTGTTCTTTTGTGATTGGGTTAACTCACACAGGATGATAATTTCTAGTTCCATCCATTTACCTAACAATTTCTCGAATTCATTATTTTTAATAGCTGAGTAATACTCCATTGTGTAAATGTGCCACATTTTTTTGTATCTATTCCTCTGTTGAGGGACATCTTGGTTCTTTCCAGCTTCTGGCTATTCTAAATAAGACTGCTATGAACAGAGTGGAGAATATGTCTTTGTTATATGTTGGAGCATCTTCTGGGTATATGCCCAGGAGTGGTAGAGGTGGATCCTCAGGTAATGCTATGTCCAGTTTTCTGAGGAACCACCAGACTGATTTCCAGAGTGGTTGTACCAGCTTGCAATCCCACCAACAATGGAGGAGTGTTCCTCTTTCTCCACATCCTCACCAGCATCTACTATCACCTGAGTTTTTGATCTTAGCCATTCTGACTGGTGTGAAGTGGTATCTCAGGGTTGTTTTGATTTGCATTTCTCTGATGACTAAGGATATTGAGCATTTCTTAAGGTGCTTCTAGGCCATTTGAGTTTCCTCTGTTTAGAATTCTTTGTTTAGCTCTGTACCCCATTTTTAAATAGGGTTATTTGGTTGTCTGGAGTATAATTTCTTGAGTTCTTTGTATATCTTGGATATTAGTCCTCTATCAGATGTAGGATTGGTAAAAATCTTTTCCCAATCTGTTGGTTGCCATTTTATCCTATTGACAATGTCCTTTGCCTTACAGAAGCTTTGCAGTTTCATGAGGTCCCATTTGTCAATTCTTGATCTTAGAGCATAAGCCATTGGTGTTCTGTTCAGGAACTTTTCCTCTGTGCCTAGGTATTTGAGTGTCTTCCCCACCTTCTCTTGTATTAGTTTCCACGTATCTGGTTTTATGTGAAGGTCTTTTATCCACTTGGACTTGAGCTCTGTACAAGGAGATAAGAAAGGATTGATTTGCATTCTTCTACATGTCGACCTCCAGTTGAACCAGCACCATTTGCTGAAAATGCTATTCTTTTTCCACTGGATGATTTTGCTCCTTTGTCAAAGATCAAGAGATCTTAGGTGTGTGGGTTAATTTCTGGATCTTCAGTTCTATTCGACTGATCTTACTGCCTGTCTCTGTTCCAATATCACGCAGTTTTCATTACTATTGCCATATAGTACAGTTTGAGGTCAGGGATGGTGATTCCCCCAGAAGTTCTTTTATTGTTGAGAATAGTTCTCGCTATCCTGGGTTTTTTGTTACTTCAAATGAATGTGCAAATTGCTCTTTCTATCTCTATGAAGAATTGATTTGGAACTTTGATGGGATTGCATTGAATTTATAGATTGCTTTTGGCAAGATGGCAATTTTTTTTTACTAAATTAATCTTGCCAATCCAAGAGCATGGCAGATCTTTCCATCTTCTGAGATCTTCGATTTCTTTCTTCAGAGACTTGAAGTTCTTGTTACACAGATCTTTTACTTGCTTGGTTAGATTCACTCCAAGATATTTTATTTTATTTGTGGCTATTGTGAAGGGTGTCTTTTCCATAATTTCTTTCCCAGCCTGTTTATCCTTTGAATAGAGGAAGGCTACTGATTTATTTGAGTTGATTTTATATCCAGCCACTGTGCTGAGGTTGTTTATCAGGTTTAGGAGTTCTTTGGTGGAAGTTTTAGGGTCACTTATGCATACTACCTATCATATCATCTGCAAATAGTGAAATTTTGACTTCTTCCTTTTCTATTTGTATCCCTTTGACTTCTGTTTGTTGTCTAATTGCTCTGGCTAGGACCTCCAGTACTATATTGAATAAGTAGCGGGAGAATGGCCAGCCTTGTCTGGTTCCTGATCTTAGTGGGATTGCTTCCAGTTTCTCTCCATTTAGTTTGATGTTGACTACTGGCTTGCTGTATATATATTTTTTACTATGTTTAGGTAAGGGCCTTGAATTCCTGATCTTTCCAAGATGTCTAACATGAAGGGGTGTTGAATTTTATCAAATGCTTTTTCAGCATCTAGTGAGATGATCATGTGTTTTTTTTCTTTGAGTTTATTTATGTAGTGGACTACATTGATGTATTTCTGAATATTGAACCATCCCTGCATTCCTGGGATAAAGCCTACTTGATCATGATAAATGATTGTTTTGTTGTGTTCTTGGATTCGGTTTGCGAGGATTTTATTGAGTATTTTTGCATCAATATTCATAAGAGAGATTGGTCTGTAGTTCTCTTTCTTTGTTGGGTGTTTGTGAGGTTTAGGTATGAGCATAATTGTAGCTTCATAGAACACATTGGGTACTGTTCCTTCTGTTTCTATTCTGTGGAATTGTTTGAAGAGAATTGGTATTATGTCTTCATGGAAGGTCTGATAGAATTCTGCACTAAAACCACCTGGTCCCGGACTTTTTTTGGTGGGGAGACTTTTAATAACTGCTTCTATTTCTTTAGGGGTTATGGGACTTTTTAGATGGTTTATCTCCTCCTGTTTTAATTTTGATCCTTGGTATCTATCTATAAAATTGTCCAGTTCATTCAGATTTTCCAATTTTGTTGAGTATAGGCCTTTAAGTAGAATCTGACGATTTTGTAAATTTCCTGTTTCTGTTGTTATGTCTCCTTTTTCAGTTCTGATTTTATTAATTTGAGTACTGTCTGTGTGCTCTTTGGTTAGTCTGGCTAAGGGTTTGTCTATCTTGATTTTCTCAAAGAACCAGCTCCTGGTTTTGTTGATATTTTGTATAGTTCTTTCTTTTTTAATTTGGTTGATTTCAGCCCTGAGTTTGATTATTTCCCGCTATCTACTCTTCTTGGGTGTATTTGCTTCTTTTTGTTCTAATGCTTTCAGGTTTGGTATCAAGTTGTTAGTGTATGCTCTTTCCAGTTTATTTTTGTGGGCAGTTAGAGCTATGACTTTTCCTCTTAGTACTGCTTTCATGGATTCCCATGAGTTTTGATATGATGTGTCCTCATTTTCATTAAGTTCTAAAAAGTCTTTAATTTCTTTCTTTATTTCTTCCTTGACCAAGTCATCATTGAGTAGAGCATTGTTCAATTTCCATGTGTATGTGGGCTTTCCATTATTTTTGTCATTATTAAAGACCAGCTTTAGTCCATGGTGGTCTGATAGTGTACAAAGGATTATTTCAATCTTTTTGTATCTGTTGAGGCCTGTTTTTTTTTTTTTTTTTTTTTGACAGTTGAGGCCTGTTTTGTGACCAATTATATGGTCTATTTTGGAGAAAGTACCATGAGGTACTGAGAAAAAAGTTATATTCTTTTGTTTTAGGGTGAAATATTCTATAGATATCAGTTAAGTCAAATTGGTTCATAATTTGTGTTAGTCTCATTGTGTCTTGGTTTAGTTTTTGTTTTCATGATCTGTCCATTGCTGAGAGTGCAGTGTTGAAATCCCCTACTGTTATTGTGTGAGGTTCAATGTATGCTTTAAGCTTTAGTAGTCTCCTTTATGTATGTGGGCACCCTTGCATTTGGGTCATAGGTGTTCAGAATTGTGAGTTCCTCTTGGTGCATTTTTCCTGTGATGAATATGAAGTGTGTCTTTCCTTATCTTTTTTGATTACTTTTGGTTGAAAATGGATTTTATTTGATATTAGAATCGCTACTCCAGCTTGTTTTTTGGGACCATTTGCTTGGAAGATTGTTTTCCATCCTTTTACTCTGAGGTAGTGTTTGTCTTTTTCACAGAAGTGCATTTCCTGTATGCAGCAAAATGCTAGGTTGTGTTTATGTATCCAGTCTTATAGTCTATGTCTTTTTATTGAGAATAGAGTCCATTGATATTAAGAGATATTAAGGAAAAATAAATGTTGCTTCCCGTTATTTTTGTTATGGCCGTGGAGTTATGTTTGTGTAGCTATCTTGTTTTAGGGTTGTTGGAAGATTACTTTCTTGCTTTTCCTAGGTTGTAGTTTCCCTTAATGTGTTGGAGTTTTCCACCAATTATCCTTTGAACTGCTGGATTTGTGGTAAGATATTGTGTAAATTTGGTTTTGTGATGGAATATTTTGGTTTCTTTTTCAATATTGATTGAGAGTTTTGCTGTGTACAGTAGTCTGGGCTGGCATTTGTGTTCTCTTTGTGTGTGTATCATATCAGTCCAGGATCTTCTGGCTTTTATAGTCTCTGGTTAGAAGTGTGGTATAATTCTTATAGGTCTGCCTTTATATGTTACTTTATGTTTTTCCCTTACTGCTTTTAGTAATTTTTTTTGTACATTTGATGTTTTGATTATTATGTGGTGGGAGGTATTTCTTTTTTGGTCTAGACTATTTAAAGTTCTGTAAGCTTCTTGTATTTTTATGGACATCTCTTTCTGTAGGTTAGGAAGGTTTACCTCTATAATTTTGTTGAAGATATTTACTCATTTTTTTAAGTTGTGAATCTTCACTCTCATTTATACCTATTATCCTTATGTTTGGCCTTTTAATTGTGTCTTGGATTTCCTGGATGTTTTGGGTTAGTAGCTTTCTTTGTATTTTGCATTTTCTTTGACAGTTGTGTCAATGTTTTCCATGGTATCTTCTGCACATGAGATTCTCTCTTCTATCTCTTGTATTCTGTTGGTGATACTTGTGTCTATGACTCCTGATCTTTTTCCTAGGTTTTCTATCTCCAGGGTAGTCTCCCTTTGTGATTTCTTTATTGTTTCTACTTCCATTTTTAGATCCTGGATGGTTTTGTTTAATTCCTTCACCTGTTTGGTTGTGTTTTCTTGCAATTCTTTAAAGGATTTTTGTGTTTCCTCTTTAAGGGCTTCTACCTGTCTACTTGTGTTCTCCTTAAACTCTTTGAGGGTGTTATTTATGTCCTTCTTAACGTCCTCTTTCATTGTCATGAGATGTGATTTTAATTCTGAATCCTGCTTTTCTGGTGTGATGGGCTGTTCAGGGCTTGCTATGATGGGGGAACTGGGTTCTGATGATGACATGCAAGTTTGGATTCTGTTGCTTACGTTCTTGCACTTGCCTTTTGCCGTCTGTTTAACTCTAGTGCTAACTGTACTCATTGTCTTTGACTGGAGCCTGCCTTTCCAGTTATCTTGCCTGTGTCTGATTTCCTCTGAGTCCAGATGTCTCTGTGATCTTTTAATCCTGAGCTCCAGCTGCTCTGAGCACAGTGGTTTCTCTAGGATGTCTCAGGATATGGTGTCTCAAGGTAGCAGACCAGCTAGGTGTCTGCTGTTCTGGGTGCAGTGTCTCCTCTAGGATGTCTCAGGATAAGGCATCCACTGCTCTGAGTACAGTGGCTCCTCTCGGATGTTGTTTGTCACTCTGAGTTCAGTTGTTTGTCTGATGCTTTGGGTTCAGTGAACCTTCTAGGATGTCTCAGGATCCAGTGTCCACACAGGAGCAGACTAGGTGGGGGGCTGCACCAGGCCTCAGATCCGAGAGAGGGGTGGAAAGGGAGTGGTATTCCACAGGGGCAGAGTTTGGGTGTCTGCTGGGATCTGAGTGCTCCCTGCACCCAGCTATGGGCATAGGGCAGTGTGTGGGTGTTCTTCCCTACCACTCTGGGTTCAGTGGACCCTCTAGGATGTCTCAGGAAGGATCCAGTGTCCACTCAGGAGCAGACCAGGCAGGGGTCTGTGCCAGGCCTTAGACCCTGGAGAGAAGCAAGAGGGGAGTGGTATCCTGCCGCTCTTGGTTCAGTGGACACTCTAGGATGTCTCAGGAAGGATCCAGTGTCCACATAGCAGCAGATCAGGCAGGGGTCTGCACCAGGCCTCTGATCTGGGAGAGAAGCACTTTCCAAGTTTCTTGTTCCTAGTTGAAGTCCCAAGTTTTGAGTTCCTAGTCCCCAGTTCCTAGTCCCTAGTGCCTCCAAGTTCCAAGTATCCAGACCCTCTTCTGTCTGTCTCTTGCCTTTTATATGTCTCACTTTTAAGTCACACTTTTAAGTCACACTTTTAAGTCACACCTTTAAGTCACACACACCCAAGGGAAAATCCTGGGTATATTAAACAAGATGTTATCAGAGTGTGCTCAGCTATTGTAGGCTGTTGAAAACATATCTCTTGTCAGAGTATATGGCTCAAGATGGCTGCAAAGATGATAGTTGTCTTTTGTCGGCTCCCCACAGTAGGTCTTAGACAAAATAGTGGTCATAATTCCGATACACCCGGGCATTTTAAAGAAGTGACCATGGCCACGACACATCTGAGAGGCATAAACACCCATGTTTTGTGAATGCAAGCAAAGCCAGAAGGATGGACCATGGTAATGACAAAGATGACAATGGGGGCTCTGGACAGAACTCTAGGCAGAGATCTCTTCCAAGTATGTGCTGCTCAGTCACAAATGCCAGAAACATCTCCCAGAAATCCCTTGGCTTCCAGGCTGACCTTGTCCTCGGCATCCAGAGATCCCTTGGCTTCCAGGTTGACCCTGTTTCCTGCATCCTGGAAGGTTCCCACATGGCTCACTGTGTTGGTTATGTCCTTTTCGAAGAAGCCAATCTCCATTATGGCCAACACTGATGCACTCCAAAGGGAGAGTCCTGTGGTGTGCATGAGGAAAGGGATGCATTATACAGAATAATAAGAAGAAACAAAATCTGGTCCACACATAATGTAGGACCTGGGTTGATGAGAAAGCCCTGGGAGCCAGAAAGCATGGCCCTTGGGGATAAAAACCGCAGTGATGTTATTTGTGGGAATGTTTGTGTATTGCTGCAGAGATATGGCATTTTCTCCTCTCTCTGGTCTGTCCCAAGGCACCAATAACACCTCTCTATATGTCAAACACATCTACTGGATCAGTAGGCCTTGCTCGGGCTACCTCCTCACACCTCGGTTCTCTTCCTCAGCAGGAAAGGTGCTTCAATTCTTGCCTGGACCCCAAACAGTACTGACCTGCCAGCCTCCCACCTCCCAGGTTCATCACATCTTGTGGGTGAGGAAAGGAAGCAGTTTTCATTTTGTTTTATTATTTTTTTTTCTGTTGTGCTCCCCCTCCCAGGCTTCTCAGATCTTTGAGAAATCTTGCCAGTAAAGATCAAATCCTTCACACAGAGACAAGATGCAGACAGGTATGTGGGTAGTATCTCTGACTCCCCCTACCCCCATCCCTACACTCATTCCTTCACTCTTTAGAGACTATAGCCATGCTCAGTCTCCAGTACTTCTGAGGTCCTGTTCCTCTGCTGCTCAGCTGCTTTCTCATCAGATTAGATGTTCAGCCCACACCCTCATGTAGCTGTCTGGCCAGCAGACCCCAGAGTTGGGTCCCAGCCCACGATGAAGTCTTGCTTGTTTAGGTGTGGCTCACCAACACCTGCATCTTACTGTATGAATTCCACAGGCCCACTATGGCCACCAGCTACAGCCAGAAGGTTTCAAAGAGAACAGGCTCCAAACTCTGAATCAAAATGTACCTGACTGCTGCTCAGACTTGAAAAACTGTGGGCAGTGAGGGCTGTGGTTGGCAGGGCATTCTGTAGGCTTTGGCATGGCATCCTCAGTTTCCTCCCTGAATACTGGCCTTCTGGAATTTATTTTTGTCCCACCTTAGTTCTTTGAATTGCTTTACTATTCTGATAGACAAATGTTCTTGGCTATTTCCTGTCCTGCTCCCAAAGGAAACACAGCTCATTATTCAGCAAAACCTTCTTGATTTCTTACACCTCCTCTGCCCACCTGAGAACCTATACCTACATAATTCACAACAATTTCTCTGCCCTAACCAAGTTACAGGCTCCAATTAAAGTCTCGGGGGCCAGCCAGCAGCATGGAAACAGGGACTTTCTGAACAAAGGCAGTTGCTATTAATAACCAGGAGGAGGTATAAAAATGCATTTATAGCCACCTGTGCCTAGTGGGGCACAGCTGTACTGTGAGCTACTTCAGAGGTGGATCCAGAAAACCACAAAGTTAAGGTCATTCTGCAGGGCAGCAGGACCTTGTCTCATAGCAGGGCAGCAGGACCTCGTCTCACAATGAAGTTTTTTTCCTTTCTTCTCTAGAAATCTGGTGATATAGCTCATCAGTGACATCCTGGGCTCAGTTCCCAGTTCCCTTCCCCCACCCTACCCCAAACTCACATTTAAGAGAAAAACATCCTCTCTGAATCTAGATTTTTCTCATTAGGCTTAGAATCCTTCTCAGAAACAGGTCATTTTCCCATGAGCTGCAGGAGAGACAAAGGAGAAGGCAAGAAGGCTTTAGTGACCTAGCTGCAGATTAACTTCATAGAAAGAGGAAGTAGAGTCTCTAGAGAGGAAGTCTGACTTCCTTAGCAAAAAAAAAAAAAAAAAAAAAAAAAAAAAAAAAAAAAAAAATGGGGGGGGGGGGAAGGAAGGGAAAAATACAGACTTCCACCTCCTCAAGATGCCCTTTCCCCTGGTAGAATCAGACTGTCATAACTACAGCCATCTTGAGTTGTTTGTTTTCTTGAAATTTTATGTCTATGAGCAGTGCCTATGACTAGCTTTCTTAAGACACAGTAGAAAAGGGAATCAGATTCCATTAGAGATCCCATTAGCCATTTTGCCAGCCCTCCATCTTGAGTTGTAATCACCATAAATAAATTTGACTAACCCTTGTCGGATTTTTTTTTAACACAGATTCCCAGAAAGCAACATTATTAAATGGAGTTTGGGGAACATTTCCCTGCCATGAAATGACAGGCTTGACACCTTGAACCTGACTAGTGCAGGTGAAGAATGGAGAAAGAACAGACAGACAAAGACATGTAGAGAAAAGATGGCATCAGGCGCCCTGTGTCAGCACTGAGAGTCCTCAGCTACCTCAGCTGCAACCTCAGCCCCTAAATCATGAACAGCAAGGGGGAGGGGCCAGCTAGTCCTGTCTAAAGGAAGCTGTCTCAGGCTGGAAACTTCCAGAAGGCGGAAGCTGCAGTTGCTAGTATTTACACACTGGTCAATCATCCACCAACCCCTGAACTTTGGCCAGTGGAAGAAGGCTTTGCCAATTCTGAGCCTGGCCCATATAGAGAAAAGCTGTACCAGTTCCCAAGGGGTTGAGGCCTCTACCTTGTCATGGCAGTACCTGGCCAACAGTACAGATTCACCGAGAAAAACACTCATGCAGGGCTTCCTCCTTCCCTATATTGCTTTAATGTCTCCAGTGCTGGTATCATGAGGGTGTGCCATCATGCCTTGCTGTCAATTTTTATTTGAACACTAGATACAAATGCTAACATTACACATGATAATGGAGTACATTGCAACACTTCAAGCAATTCATTGTAAAACTTACAATGGGTGTTAGTTCCAACATTGGAGTCTTAAAAAACAGGATGACCAAGATAAGATGTAAAGGAGCCAAGAGTCTCCAAATGCTCCTGTGGAGTTCATTCAAAGAACATTGTCCATGCTGTTCTTTCAAACAGAGGAAGACCTTTTCATGACAGCTCACTCCTGTAACAGGAATTCTGGAAAGCTGATGCAGGTGGAACCCTATGAACTCAAGGCAAGCCTGGACTACTAAAAATGAGGTCCTGGGTTACAAGAGAGGGAGACGGAGGTTGGGGTAGGGGGAGAAAGACACATCACACACACACACACACACACACACACACACACACACACACACACACACGTTATCTTCCTACCCTGGAATATAAAGCCATTTCTGGATTTGAGAGCAATAAGACTACTTTGATTCATGCAAGCTGGGTTAGAAAGTGGTAACCATCATATGTGCTGGGGACCTACATCCAGTTCACAGTTGCCCTTCGGTTGGTGTTTCAGTCTCTGAGAGCCTCCAGGGTCCAGGTTCGTTGTCTCTGTTGATCTTCCTGTGGAGTTCCTATCCCCTCTGGGGCCATCTGCTTGATCCTTCCCCCAATTCTTCCATAAGAGTCCCCAAGCTCTGTCCAATGTTTTCTTTTGGACCTCTGTAGCTGTTTCAGTCAGCTTCAGTCTACTTTTTACACGGCCCAGGATCACCTGTCCAGGGGTGACCTGGGAATTACGAATGTTATTCCCACATAGGGGATTGGACCTTCCTCTGTCCATTAGCGACCAAGAAGATGGCCCCATGGATGAGTTGTCTGTGGGCAATCCAGTGCAAGCATGTTCTCAGGAGAGATTCTTCCTCACTTGTGTTAGTTGACAAGAACAAACAAGGGTAACAACTTACAAGGAGGGCCTCTTGAGGGGAAAGTCATTTTCTTCCCCATATCAACTCTGGGAGTCATGATGTGTCTGGGATCCCAGCCCCATCACCTTGTGTTCCTTTGAGGTCAGCCTTCCATGTTTGGGGCTGACCCTTCTACCTTCCCAGGAGCTGCTGTATTAGGAGGGCACCAGCTCTCCCTGTCCCCTCCTGTAGTTGTCCTGAGTCTAAGTGCAGGTGTCCTAAGATTCTCATTATGTTCACATTGTCCTGGTTTGTGACTCCAGTGTGCAAGATGCAGAGATACAAGGGGAACCTGGGACTGGCCATGGGGCCTGTGTAATGACATACACCTGTATTCCCACATGGGTCCAGGATCAAAGAGCTTAAGGGAATAGACCTGTGTTATTTAATTGTCAGAGGAGTTTCTTTTGGCAGCAAGATAGGGAGAGCCAAAGGGCATTGAGATATCAGAACCCAGAAACAGTGGTCAGAGAAGAATATCATAGCAGCCTACATCTTGTGCAAGGCTTCCAGGCTCATTTTGACTCAGAGTATCTCTCTCTGCTTGTCTTTTATAAGCCATGTGGCTCTACCTGGTGGCACTGGTGGGCCTGTGGACAATCCTGCAATTTTTCAGGGAGAGGCAGGTGGTGAGCCATCTCCATGACAAGTATGTCTTCATCACGGGCTGTGGCTCAGGCTTTGGGAACCTGCTGGCCAGACAGCTGGACAGAAGAGGCATGAGGGTGCTGGCTGCATGTCGGAAGGAGGAAGGAGCCAAGCAGCTGAGAAGCAAGACATCTGAGAGGCTGGAGACAGTGATCCTTGATGTCACCAAGACAGAGAGTATTGTGGCAGCCACTCAGTGGGTGAAGGAGCGTGTTGGGAACAGAGGTACCATTGAGATTCATATTTGTGTTTTCAGTTTATCTCCCTGTTTGAAAGGAGCCTCCCCTTCATATTCCTCGGCAAGATCTTTAGTGGAGTTGGGGGCCTTGAAGTAACCCAGCATATCATCTGATCTCTCTGTCCTCTCTTTAGGCTCTACCATCTGTCTCCCAAGTCCTGTGGCCTTGGCCATAAGGTGCCCTGGTGAGGACTTACCCTCTCACATCCCTGTCTCTGCTCTGTCATCTTTTCTATACAGAAAATCTAGATTGCTGGATGCCAAGAGCCAGGTTAGCACAGGGTCCCTTCCTGAGCAGAGGATTGGACTTGGCCCTGTGCCGTGTGTGCAGGACCTCTGGAGCCATGCTGCAGTGGATCTCCTGAGTCAGCAGCATACCTGCTCTTACCTGTCAGCTGTGTCCTCTGTGAAGGGAGACATGATTGTTCTGTGCACAGAGCAGGCAAGACCAGCTTAAGGACTGACTTTGGAGTCTAAATACTAGGAAGGGGGTTGCTATTTCTTCATTAATTATTATGGGCAAAAGAAGAACCTTGATTCAATAGAAATTTAAAGAAAAAATTGAAAATATGATTCTTGTTCACAACACTGTGGATCATAAAATTAAAACAAAATTAACCTCTATTCTTACTATCTTGACATAAAATTTGTACACATTTTAATTTTATACAGGGTTAAAAATATGTGAATTGTTTTCACTTAAAAATGATTAATTTTACTACTTCAAGATCATTTCTTCAAATAATGATGGTCAGCAATTTTGAAACAACCCTTAACACAACTTCAAGAATTTAAATATGTGAGGAGTTGGGAGTTGGGGAATAGGTGGGGGACATCCTCATAGAAGCAGGAGGTGGGGGGATGAGATAGGGGGTTTCTGGGTGGAAGGGCAGAATGGGGTAAAGGGATAACATCTGAAATGTAAATAAACTATCCAATAAAAAATTAAAAAAGAATTAAATATATCTTGGGGCTGTGTCCCGGCATCCTCGGCACAGTCTTCTTTCTTTTCTTTCATTATCATTACTGTTTGTAAAAATGTCTCCTTGTCTATCGTCCTGTTTTTGTGTTTTGCAAACACCTCAGGAAAGTTGCTCAATATATTTAAAAAACTTTTTATTTAATTTTTGATAATTCATACACAAGTACAATATATCTGTGTTACAACCACCCAGCCCACCTTCTCCCCAGCCACACCTTCTCCCCAGCCACACCTTCTCCCCAGCCACACCTTCTCCCCAGCCACACATTCTCCTGTCTGGTTCCTCTATCACCCTTCTTTCACACCCTTCTCTCAGTTTCTTCTTTTTAGAATATAAGGCGTCATGTTTGATAGACCATTCAGTGTTGATGCTGAGCCTGCCAAGGCCGACTTTCTTCAAAGTACAAATGCAGCAGGACCTTTAGTTCATGTGTCTCAAGTTCCATTAGAATACTAGCTTCTCCTTTCTTCTTTTATCCACCCCTCACCTCATTTTCATTCGTCTTCTCTTCTGCTTCCTCCTCTGCAAAAATATTAAAATCTGTAAGATGTAAACATACTTTCCACGCATCCCTCCAGAGGCATAATATGTCTTGGATCTCCATCCTTGCTATTGGCAAACATGAGGTGGGTGTTTGTTGAGCAGAAAGCCAACCTGTCAAGAATCAAAAGAAGAGGAAGGTATCCACACTGTGAGCCGTTTCTTCCTGGATGGGATGCAACAACCCTGCTGACAGTATGCTGTTATTTGTTCACTCTCCATCCAATGCCTGTATGAATGGTCTTACCTTACTCTGTGGAATGTGAATTTTAGTTAAAACTAGTCCCATGATTCTTTCTTCTTCCCACTGTTCCCAGGACTCTGGGGTCTGGTCAATAATGCTGGCATTTCCACCCCCTCCGGTCCTAATGAGTGGATGAAGAAACAGGACTTTGCAACTGTACTGGATGTGAACCTATTGGGCATGATTGAGGTGACTCTGAACATGCTGCCCTTAGTGAGGAAGGCAAGGGGCCGAGTGGTGAATGTTTCCAGCACTGGGGGTCGAGTGTCTTCCATTGGAGGAGGTTACTGCATCTCCAAGTATGGTGTAGAGGCCTTCTCGGACTCCCTCAGGTATTAGATGATTATGAGGTCCCATGGTGACCCTTCAGCAAGGTGTTTTATTTTAATTGCAACCTTGGAGAACCCTTCATGAACAGTGTTTTTCTCCTGGTTTGCAGTACTCTCTACCTTCTCCTCTTTGTAGTAATGTGGTCAGTAGCTGGGCAACCACTCTCCATTCCTTTGTCATGTGACTGAGGCCTGTGTTCACATACACTTGTCCTGCTCAGGAGGCCTGCCCTGTGGAAACACCAGGGTCATTATTGGCCAAGAGCATAGGTCCCATCTTCTATGGTTGGGGATACCCTGGTGGTGTGAGTATCACACTCATCCCACCTCCTAGTGTTTACCAAGTTCTTGTTTAAAATCCACAATTCCCATATTCTGGCACAACAAGGGGATTTTTGACCCTAATAAACAAACACAAAGACCAACAGCAGGAGCAACAAAAATGCTGACAACTGAAAGTGTGAAGAGGAGAGCAGAGAAAGAGAGTATGATCAAGACTTAGAGATTACTAGCAATTGTGACAGTTTAGTTTGTCATATTTCTGGAGGGCTTTGCAGCAGGGGTCTGAGGTAAGTGTCAAACACTGAGAACAGAACAAGACATCCGTGGTTAAAATGTTAGCAGCCTGTGCCCAGTGTGACTGCTTGCAGAGTTCTGTTAATGCTGTGTCATTCTGGAGTAAAGGGCAGGTTAGCCCTGGCAGCTGGGTATATTGTCACAGGGTGACTTTTGGAGGGTCTGAGATTCTAGACAAGTTTGTATACCATACTGATGTCATGTCAATCTGTAGCCTTTATCTTATATATTATACATCATTACACAGAATTTGCCTGCCTTATACCACTGTAGCAAACTGAGTTAGATTTCCTGCTAGCTGCAAGGCAAAATAACCTCTAAATGTGGGATACCATGACTGCCTACACAGAGTAGCCCCTGAAGTCATCTGAGGAAGCCAAAAAGGAACTGCCTTGAGATTTCCTTAGGCAGTAGTTGGAAAAGGTGAGGTTCAAGAGTGATGGGGAACTGACTTAGGCAAGTCTAGTGAGCCCTGTGTACAGTATATGGACAACCTACCTGTGTCACAGAACTGAATATTTAGATTTAGACCAGTAAGCCACTTCTGTGTGACATTGGAGTGACATTCAAAAGCACAGAGACGATGCCCTTGCCACAGGTGACATCCCCATCTGCTGCACATCCCAGACCCCAAAACTTGTGAACTTTTCTCTCCAGTGGATCATTGTGTTGCCAATTGTATTACTTTGTGCAAAAGACCTCTGATGTCTTAGATGACCTTTGACTGCTGTCTTACAGGAGAGAACTCTCCTATTTTGGGGTGAAGGTGGCTATCATAGAGCCTGGTGGTTTCAAGACCAACATCTCTGATGTCAAGAGGCTATCACATAACTTAGAGAAGCTGTGGGACCAGGCCACCCCAGAGGTCAAGGAGATCTATGGCGAGAAGTTTAAAGACTCCTGTAAGTGACCTGTAGGAACCAAAGGCAAGCCTCATCCTCCACTGAGTCTTCTGTGCTTTTCTGCTACTGGGACAAAGTCTGGCCCAGGCTATTTTTCTTCATTAGTCTCATTTCCTTGGGAGCCTATGGGATTCTGGTCACATGAAGAGGTTCTGGTTTCTAGAACTTTGTTTCCTCTTAACCTGTCATTGTCATAATGGTGAAGGTAAAACCAGGGATGGAGCTATCAGATCACCACTTTCCATGAGCTTGGCCTTGTTCTCACCAGGAGGAGAGAATGTGAGGCTATTCTGCTAGATTGACCTCTGACACAGGTAGCTGAGTGTGCCTGGCTCTTCCTTAAAGCTGTTGCCTTGAAGTTGTTGTAGACCTTTCTGAGAAACTGGGAGAGACTAGACTTAGGCATGGCTTCTGAGTGTGGGAGACATGTATTGTAGAGAAGCCCTCTTTGGTTGGTCACATAACTGGTGTAGTGGAATGTGGAGTCAACTGGAATAATCTCTCATTCTAAACAGGTTTTAAAACAGTAAAGTTATGGTCGAACACATTATCAGAAGACCTATCTGTGGTGACAGACTGCATGGAGCACGCTCTGACTGCCTGTCACCCTCGCACTCGATACTCAGCTGGTTGGAATGCCAAGGTCTTATTTCTTCCTTTGAGCTACCTGCCCACATTTCTTGTGGATGCCCTTTATTATTGGAATTTTCCAAAGCCTGCCCAAGCACTCTGAATCTTCATGTGTTTGCAGACTTGGGGAAGTAGCATGGGTCGAGGCTGATAAAGATGCTGGGACACATTGTTCACAATATTCACTGAAATAATTCTGCTTCCATACTACTTAAAACCAGTAAAGTTCAGAGGAAAGACCCAAACAATTCTGCCAAGGAGTAGTGATATAAGGGGGCTGGCAATAGCCTGTGAAGTTGGGCAGCTTCCTAAGGCTTGCTTCATCATAGTCTAGTCTGAGAATCCACAGAACTGCAGAAGTTGTAAACACCTAGGACATGCTTTGCCTCTGGCCCCTTTCCTCATGATGTGCATGGGCCTGGCTACTCATGACATCATGGAAGATTGAGAGAATCCACTTCACAATCATCTTTCTCCATGGTGTCAGGTGGAAGGGCCACCACCAGCACTTCATGCCCTAATGCTGCATCAACAGGCTGTGGTTAGCAGGTGGGATAGAATCTGGCTAAGATAGAAAACACAACAACAACAACAACAACAACAGTAATAATTATCTTAAAACCATGGCTTTCTTTGTATTTCTTTCCTTTCAGAATAAAAGTTGAAAGATTACTCGTGTCCTGTGTTTTGAACTAGTTGAGCAGTGTGGAATACTGGGAGACAGAGTTAGGGGAGAGGGGACTGCCTCACTGAGGGCTAGCAAGAATGAGCTGGATTATTAACCTCTGTACCTGCTCAAATCTTCCCACTACAGAGGAGAGTGGCTATTGCTTCCCTCCCAGGATTTTGAAGTATTCTGGGTCACAGGATAAAGCAGAAGAATGGGCATCCAGGAGATGCCTTGGGAGATACTGGCTATACCCAGGTTTTGTTCTGTAGTCTCACTAGCTCACCATCTCAATATTCTGTGTACCACTCCTCATGCTCTCTGACCTCTGCTCGCCTTCTATCGCCTCTTGGTGGATGGTGTCAGTACCATATCTGGATCCTGATCTTTCACTTTCTGCTCAGAATTTGCCTTCCTGGGTCAGAGAGGCTCTTGGACTTGTCTTCCGAAGACCTTGCTCTGTATGCCTGTAGGTTTGTCGGGATTATCTCTCAAGTAAGGGATAAGCACAGAAAACATTTCCAGATAGTAGCAGAGTCCTGGGTTTAACCTTAAAATGCCATTCTGTGCAACCTCTCCAGATGTTCTAATGTCTTCCCTAAGAATTAAAATGAAGACTATGTTTTCTTTGGCAAATCTAGTTTAAGTGATTACAATCTTTGAACCAGTTTCTAGTTAGGGTGTGACTCAGCCCTTAGAACACACTCTAATCCCTCTGGCTGGATACAGTACAGCCTTAGTACTCACCTTTAATCCCAAACAATGAAGGTAAAGGTAATTTGTAGAAGGAAGCACCCATGTTTGAAAGTGATGTCTAAATGAATGGCAGACAAAGTGATGAATCAGAGAGATTTGACAGAATAGGATACGCCCACCTGCCATGAGAAGAGAGACTAAAGAGAAGCTACTTAACGGAGAGAAAGACAGTATAGAAGAAGAGAGTACAGAAAGGGAAGACAGTAAAGTTCTTCGAGACAGTTCAGTAGAGTTGAGAGTGAGTGGAGCAGCACCAAGAGGGAGGAGAAGGCAGTTTTACTGGGACAGTTGTACAGAGATAGGTTGCAGAAAGAGAGAGAGAGAGAGAGAGAGAGAGAGAGAGAGAGAGAGAGAGAGAGAGAGAACAGAATGATTTGGAGAATGAGAATTCAGAAAATTAGAAACAGATTGACAGAGATAGTTTGAGGCCTAACAGAGCAATGCAGAAGAAGCCAGAGATGCCTGATGAATCAGTCATCTTAAAAAGGACTTTGAGCCAAAACAGCTTAGTTGAACCAGCCAACCAGAGTTCAGCAAGTATCAGTGGCTGAAAACTTTCTAGGCCTAGATTAGATTGTATGGATGCTAGCACCTTCTAGGACTAGTCTTAGGTTAGTAGATGGAGACAGCAAGCCTCAGAGACAACAATTCCAATGGGCCAATAAAAAGTACTTTTACACAGGAGAAAATAGTGATTGAGACCCTGTGTTACAGGGCCATTCATCGTGTTTGTTTTAAAATTTTACTTGTTTTGTTTTTGAGACAAAATCTGGGTACATGAGTTTGGCTGAGCTTGACTTTCTTATCCTCCTGCCCCAGCCTCTGAGTGGCTGGCATTATTGTTATATAGCACCACACCCAACTTAGCTTGTTATTTGTAAGTGTTTTGTTTGTGATGGTTTTTTTTTTTTTTTTTTTTTTTTTTTTTTTTTTTTTTTGAGACAAGGTATCTCTGTGCAGCCCTGGCTATCCTGGAACTCACTATATAGATTAGGCTGACCTCAATCTCACAGAGAGCTGCCTGCCTCTTCCTCCTAAGTGTTGGAGTTAAAGGTGTGCGTCACTACCTTATGTGCTACTACTGTCCAGATATTTGTTCATATGCTTGTTTTTGAGACCTTGTCTCTCATTATATTAGTGCTCACCAGTAGGGTGTGCTGCCTTATTAGTGACCCACTAAAGTAAGCTCATCCTTCCACACCAGATCAAGAAGAGCAGCAACAACAGTGCTCTTAGCTTCTTCAATCTGGAGATTGCAGTCAGATTTTTATTCTTGGGCAGCCAGTAGTTTATTCACTCAGCCATCTTCCTAGCCTCTTCTTCCTTTTCCTCCTCTTTCTCTTCCTCCTCTTCTGCCATCTCCTCTTTTTCCTCCTTCTTCTTTTCTTCCTTCTTCTCTCCTGTAACCCCACTGACCTGTTTTGCCACCCTTTACATCAGCCTCTAGGTGGTGGTCTTCCTCTTCCTTCTCCTGTTCCTCCTCCTCCTCCTCCTCCTGTTCCTTCTCCTCCTCCTCCTCCTGTTCCTTCTCCTCCTCCTCCTGTTCCTCCTCCTCCTCCTCCTCCTCCTCCTCCTCCTCCTCCTCCTCATTTTTCTCCTCCTACTTATCCTCTTCCTGTTCATCATCAGCTGCTACAAGAGGTGATGGGAAAGTGAGAGAAATGAAGAACCTGTGTGTCCTCCCCATGATGGGAACTTAAACAGTTTTTGTAAATAAAAACAGTCCCAAAGCTTCCCTGGGGTTCCCCTTCCCTTTCAGTACCAAGAGAGTCTGTGAAGGCCTCTACACCATACTTGGAGATGCAGTAACTACCACCACCACCAAAAGACACCAAAAGAAACTTGTTCCATGATGCTGGAGACATTGACCATGCAGCCCCTTGTGTTTCTCACTAAAGGTAGCATGCTCAGAGTCACCTCGATCATGCCCAAAAGATTCACATCCAGTGAACTTGCAAAGTCTTATTTGTTAGGCACTCATTGACAGGAAAGACACAGATGCCAACATTGTTGACCAGGCCCCAGAATCCTTGGGACAGTCAAAAGAGACAGGCACACAACCTAGGTTTAATTATAGGTGAAATGCACATCCAACAAAGGAAGACCACTGTGGCACCTGTTTAATGGACAATAGGATGCAATGAATAATAGCAGGGTTTTCACATGGCTTGGGAATTCATGCAAGACACTGCTGGATCACAACATGGATGCCTTCACCCTTTAAGACCCTGTGGCCCAGTTCTTTACCTGGGAATCAGCCTGGAGTCCCCTCTTGCTTGCTTGATTTATGAACAGATGGTAAAAACTTGGTGCACCTTTGTTAGTCTGGAGATTATAACAGTATGTTTGTGACTTACAAGTTGATGCCATCCTTGCAGAGATTCTATTCTTTTATTTGTTGTGGTGGTTTGAATGGGAATGGCAGCCATTGGCTCAAGGTCACGAGGCTGGTGACTTCATGACAAGCATGACCAGACAATGGCCTCTACTACAGACAGCCTTGAATCTCTTCAATGCCAGATAACCTCTTTAACAAGAGTTGCTCTCCAAAACTGGTGGGCCCTGGACTTGTTGACTGTTGAACAGGGCGGGGAGACTTGTGTTTTGCTGGGAGAAAATGTTGCTTCTATGTCAATGAATCTGGGCTGGTAGAACAGCATGTACAAATGCTCAAAGAGCTCTGGGGGAACTTTTGGACACACTATACTCCCAACACCCCAACCCCTTGGTACTCTAACCCCTTGATGGCTTAGATTCTTACCCTCCTTGGCCCCATACTAGCCATTGGAGCCTTGTTTCTCTTGACACCCTGCCTCATTCAATTTCTAAAACAACAGATGAGTAACATTACAATCAGGTCTTGGTTCAGTATCAAACTGTTCCCAACATTAGAGACACTTAATCTGATGACACCTCTCCTTTATAAAAGAAAAAGGGGGAGTTGTGGGGCAGTGGGCTGTGAGAGGCAGCTGGGCGCTTGGTCAAGCACAGGCTTCGAATCTTGGACCCTAAAGGGATGGAAGGTGTTTGGCTTTGACCCTTGTTTCCTGGTTCTTTTCACTTAGCTTTGGCTCTCCACAGCCCCTCCCACAGAGAGGTCTATGGCCACCATTCATGTAGGAATAATGCCTCAGGGTCTTCCATATATAGATGAGGTATCTTACCCGTCATTGACTATCCGGCTTAGCATGTAAATTAGGGGTTAATCCTCATCAGTCTTGATGACAGAGGTTTCAGAGTCCCCTACTCCCAGACTGTAATAATGGACCTGTATGGGTTTCATTTGAATAGCATCTATCAGTTGCCATACAAAAGCCATCAGTTTGTTGAACCACATGGACCCAACAGACAAGAGACTTAACAACACCTGAATAGTTAGTATGACAGCAACACTCTTTTTTAAGGGCAACACATAACTCTCTCTATCAGAGGAGTAAAAAGTATAAGCCTCTTCTATTCTGTTCATAAATGTCTTATATCAGAATCTAAATCTATAGAAATACAAAATTGATCATAGCTTTGATCTAAAGAAAACAAGTAAGGAAATCCCTGTTCCTGCTCTAGTCAATCTCAAACCCAAAAAACAACTATAATAACTGTGGTAGTGGGTTTAAACAATCTACCCCACTAAATCCTAAATCAGGGAATCAAGAGTCCAATAAAGCCACCATGGAGATGCAGGTGGTGATGGCTCCTTTAGCACTGATAACTTCCCAGGTCAGGTTTGCTCATTGATCTGTTCCAGTTTGAAGGCAATTATGAAGCATCTTCATGTTTCCTTCATATTTCTTGCAAAGAAAAAAATATGCTTCTCAGGGATAACAGATCTCTGCCCCAGAGATTAATGGGAAGGCCTAAGATGACATAGGATTGTATATTTCCTGTATTTCCTTGTTTATCTTTCCACCTCAGGACCTTGTAGTTGGTTTTGACTTTGGCCAATACCCCTTGGGGTAAGAGGCCTGGTAGCAGGCCAATCACTTTGTTTTAGGATAGTCACATCAGCTCCTGTGTCAACCAAGCTTTGGAATGCCTTTCCATCAAGCCAAATTGTCATCATAGGTTTTTGTTGAACTATAGGCTGTACCCAGTATGCATCAGAGAAATCAAAGCCTTGATTCCCTCTTTTAGGATTCTTATATTTGTGATTAGTAGGGTACAATGGAAGTAACAATAGTTGAGCTATCCTCTTTCCTGTACGAATGGTGACTATATTCTGAATTGCCCGTGCCATTACCTTAATCTCACCCTGATAATCATTATCTATAACTCTAGGAAAAATTTGTAGTCCCTGCATAGTAGCACTGCTTTTTCCCACTATCAGGCCAAACACATTTGGATAGAGTGGTCCAAACACTCCAGTGGGTAAGGCCTGAGGTCCCATTTCTGGGGTTAATACTGTGTGGGTGGTAGAACTGAGGTCCAGTCCTGCACTTCCTGGTGTTGCTCAACTAAGTTCAGAAAGGGATTGGTGTTTGTTGGTAGGACACTGACTGCTTCATAAGCCTGTTTTGGCTTGTGTCGGTTCGGGGACTGGACCTGGCCCCTGTTCCCGTTTCCCTGATTATGGGAAAGGGTGTTACCTTGTGCGTCTTGTTTAGACCCACAATCACTAGCCCAATGCCTTCCATATTTGCAATGTGGGCAGAGCCCAGGCTGTTTTCTGGGCTGTCTCTGGCTTAACTCATTTTCTACCTTGCAATCTCTTGCAAAGTGTCTAGGCTTGCCACATTTAAAACATGCCTTTCTGTCTTTACTTGCCAAAAAATCTCTTACTGATTGTCATTGCATGGCAGCTGCCATAGCTATTTCCCTTTGGTAAGAGCGACCTATGTCAGAACAGAGTCTGATATACCCAGTAAGGTCTGTCTTTTTCCTATAAGGTCTAATGGCTGCTTGGCAAGCAGGATTAGCATTTTCATATGTAAGTTGTTTCACATAATCTATACCTGCCTCTGCATTACCAAAAATCCTCCCTGCTGTTGTCATTAATCGATGAACAAAATCAGAAAATCATTCATCAGGCCCTTGCCTGACTGTTGTTAAAGATGCACCAGGGTCTCCTTTTACCGGAAGTTTACGCCAAGCCTTCATGGCTGCATTTTGAATTTGAGCATATAAACCTGGGTCATATTGCATCTGATTATCACTAGAAGCAAATTGCCCTTCTCCTACTAAGGCATCAAAGGACCAACCATTGCCTGCCTGAATGTTTCTCCTAGCTGTCTCTTTACAATTCTCATCATACTCTGATTTCCAAATAAGATAGTCTTCACCACTAAGAACTGCTCTCACTAACGTATTCCAATTACTAGGAGGCAGCCACTCCTCTGCCATAGACTCTAAAACTGCAAGACTAAAGGGAGCAGTGGCACCGTATTGAGATACTGCATTTTTTAATTCTTTAATAATTTGAAAATTAAACCCTGTGTGATATCTCCAAGCAACCCCTTGATTGTCTCTGGTCTCTGATACAGGGAAAGCCTCAGCATTTCCCTCCTCTGGCTGATCTGTGGCTAAACTAAGGCTAGAGGATAGGGACTGCCTTTGGACACCAGGTTGAGGAACATGAAAATCCAGGGGATTTTCGCAGTTGGCCTCTTGAGACCTCTTCTCTGTCCTTAATTTCTGTAAGTGGTTACTTAAGTCCTGATACTCTTTTTCTAACTCTATCAGTTGTTTAAGGGTAGAAATTTTGTCCCCGTAACTCCTTTTTGGGATCTACAACCATTGTCTCCATTGGGGGAGCACTTGGAGGTGGAGGCACATAGGTAGAGGGAATTTTAGTGTCATAAAATTTGACTTCCTCTTCCTCTTGGTCAGCACAATCTGGCTCTGACAAATTGTCATCAACCTTTGGTTGTATTTTGGATTCTAACTTACGCTTCTTTTTATTTTGAACAAAAAAGACAGCATTCAAGAACAAAAGCAGAAAATTAAACACATGTGAGCAGCAAACAACAAAACCAAAACAGAGAGTTGGATTCAGGTTGACTAATTTCTTGTCCCATTTTCCTTACCTTTCTCGACGTGGTAGATTCCTGTGACAGTCAACAGATCCTTCTTCCGGTAACGTCCCTCACTGGATCTCTCATTCTCTCTGCCCCACATTAAGCACCAAAAATGTTGAGAATCGCACTAGCCCACATTCAGGTGCCAAAAATGTTGAGACCCGAGCTGCCCCACGTTAGGCGCCAAAAAACGTTGAGAACTGCACTAGTCCCACGTTTGTGAGCCAAAAATGTTGGGGCCTAGGCTAAAAATGTTGAGAACTGCACTAGTCCCACGTTTGTGTGCCAAAAATGTTGGGGCCTAGGCTGCCCCACTTTGGGTGGCCTAAAACATTGATGCCCTCTCCACTCTGTGCTTGGTGGCCAGTGTATCCCGGCCCAAGCTGCCGCTCTGGTCCGTGGGTCGGGGTTCAGCAAGAGAGAGAGTGAGGATGGACTGGAAGAATGGAGACCAGACAGAGTATGTTTCAATCCCGTTTATTCTTCAGTTTCTCTTCCTAGTCCAAGTCCCAAGTCTTGAGTTCCTAGTTGTACTCCTCCTAGTTCCTAGTTGTACTCAATCTGTTCTCTTCCGAGTGTCTAATGTCTACTCCTACTCCTAGTGTCTGAATCTCTGTTATTCCAAATTGTTCTCTCCAAAATTGTTCTCTCCTGTCTGCCTCTTGCCTTTTATATGTCTCACTTCTAAGCCATGCCTTTTGGTCATGCCTTTAAGTCATACCCTTAGGTCTTGTCTCTAAATCTGATCTCTAAGTCACACCTTTAAGTCACACACCTTTAATCTTACACATCTTTAATCTCACATACCTTTAATCTCACACACTCAAGGAAAGTCCTGGGTATCTAAAGCAAGATGTTATCAGAGTGTGCTCAGCTGTTGTAGGCTATTGTAATCCAAGTCTCATGTCAGGGTATAAGGCTCAAGATGGCTGCAAAGCTGATAGCCACTTTCTGCTAAAAGTCGGCTCCCAACAGTTTTCCATCAATGTGGCCTAGATATAGGAGAATAAACAACCCCAAGGTGCTATGAGTTCTAAACGGATCGTCAAGTAGCTCAAGGGGGCACAGGGTGCAATGTATTGTGGAGATTTTACTGACAGAAGTGTAATCTTGGGTAGCAATAAAGCCAGCTGGTTCCTGTGATCTGGATGAGGAAGAATGTTGTATACAAAAGTGATGTTATCAGCTTGTCCCATCAGTGGTGTGAGGGGTAGGGGTATTGGCTCATAAGGCCACACCCATCCCCGAGGAGCTACAGGAATTTTATGGTTGCTGGGGGAGGGGGAGGCAAATTCCTCAACATAGTAGTTAAGGATAAGTTGAGCTTGCTCAAGTAAATAACTCCCTACCTATGTTGATACAGGCAGCCCTAAGTAACTCAGTGGGACAGAAGGACATACTAGACAGGAAAATAGGCCACGGACTTGTTCAGAAGACAAGAGGTTAGGTGGAGGGGACAGGAGATAAGAGGGAGGAAAATGTGTGTGTGTGTGAGAGAGAGAGAGAGAGAGAGAGAGAGAGAGAGAGAGAGAGAGAACACATGTGGGTACATGTGTGTGCACATGCACACGTGTGTCATCTGTACATACACAGACAGACACAGACACACACACACACACATATATATGTAATTGTACAAAAATAAATTTAAGATAAGAGAAAAAGTGACCTTATAAGAGTGGAAAGTCACCTTGTTTACATTAAACTGGTATCAAAGACTCAAATACACCCCTGAAGATTGGGACCAAAGAGGCAGAGGAATCCTTGCATGAGTGTAGTCCTGAGTGAATGTGTGCTGTTGGCCAGGCACTACCATAAGAAGGTAGAGGTTTCAGACCCTTGGGAACTGGCACAGCTTTTCTCTATATGGGTCAAGCTCAGAATTCGCAAAGCCTTCTTCCACTGGCCCAAGTTCAGGGGTTGGTGGATGATTGACCAATGTGTAAATACTAGCAACTGTAACTTCCCCCTTCTGGAGGTTTCCAGCCTGAACCAGCTGCCTTCAGACAGGATTAGCTGGCCCCTCTTTCTTGCTGTTCATAATAAAGGAGCTGAGATTTCAGGGGAGTTAGCTGAGGACACTGGGCACTAACACAAGGTGCCTGATGCCATCTTTTTTGTACATGTGTCTGTGTGTCTGTACTTTCTCCATTCCCTCACCTCTGCTAGTCAGGGTTTCAGACCTAAGCCAGCTGAACTGTAACAAGGCCAGAGATTCAGAAGCTCATAATGTACCTGTGTGACAAGTGAGATCCTGCCTCAAACTAACTTGGTAATTAACTTAAAAAATAATAGAGTTCAGGTCCTCAACAGCTGGTGACAGGACTTACTTGTCTAATAGATGACCCAAATTTTGTTGCCAATGCCAACAAAAGGTTAGGTAAGTCACAGCTATCTGAAACTCCGGTTCCTGGGGATGTAATGATCTGGCCTCTATGGGTTCTCTACACACATGGATTACAGATACACACACACACACACACACACACACACACACACACACAAATATTTAAAAATCATGACTAAAAATGGGTAAACCCAAGACAGGAAAGATAATTTTTCTATTTCACCAACAATGGTAATGATTGTTTAAGCACAGAATTTTTCTGTGGTCCCATATCCATGATGTTTATGATGAGGAAAGAAAAGCCAGGCAACTATGCACATCACATATGTGCTGAACCCAGGAATCTTCTTTGTTCTGAGGCTCTATGCCCTCACACTGTACTTCTATTGCCCCAACTACACAAAAGGATCTGAAAGGAATAAAAATTTTTGAAACCCCCTTAGCAGGTAGAATGCAGTCAGGCCAGCTATGTTCCAGGAACATTGCAGACCACACAAAGATGGAACCAAGAATGCAGGTCAGCCGGTTCAAGAGCTCTAGTTTCTAAGAACTGGCTAACCACAAAGTAGATAGTCAAGCAAGATTAAATTCCTGAGAAAAGCATGTACAGGGTGGTCCCCACATTACTGACAACATGATGGGCTGGTACTTGCCACTGATATTCCCCCTCACTCCCCTTGGTTTATGTTTTTTTTCTTTAAATACTGCTCACATTCTGCACTTGGGGGTCAAACTCTACCCCTGCATGGGTTATGAGTCTTGACTTCAAAATAAAGCCTTTTGCATTTTTCATCAAGATGAGTATCTTGTGAGTTATTGGGTGGCCATAATATCTCGAGACTTGAGTGAGGGTCTCCCCTCTTGGGGGTCTTTCATCTTTGAGGGCTCATCCACGATTTGCAACCACCCTAATCTCCAAGAACCTACTTGGAGGTAAGATTTCACCTGCTTCGTTCTGTTTTGTCATTGTGTGCCCGTCCGTTTTTCTGGCTGTTCAGTTTCTAAAAAGTGCAGTTTCAGTTTGCACCCATGTTCGTTTCATGAGGAAACAAAAGGAGTGATCAGCAGAGGTGCTGGGGGATCACCGGCTGTGGCCCTGGGAGATGTCCCAGGAGGTGAGGGACCCCAGCAACGCCTGGTTAATTCACATCTGTGTGCTGTAGAGGACACGGTGGTCCTCTTGGTAGAGGGGATGTGAGAAACCTCCCAGTCATCTGATTTTCTGGAGTGGTGTTGGCACTCACGTTAGTCTCTTTGTGTGTTTGTTCTGTCTGTGTTTTTTGTTAGTTGGGACAATGGACTGTGATGACTCCTTTAAATTTGACACTGGATTATTGGACTGAAGTTAGAACTAGGCCTCATAATTTGTCAGCTGAGGTCAAGAAAGGACCGTGGCAGACTTTTTGTGCCTTGGAGTGGCTGACTTTTGATGTTGGCTGGCCACCCAAAGGGGACTTTTGACTTGACTATTATTTTTGAAGCTATTGTTTTTCAAGAAGAACTAGAATCACATCCCGATCAGCATCCTTATATCACTGTTTGGCAAGACCTGGTCCAAAACCCTCCTCCATGGGTAAAACCATAGGTGAGAGGAAGAAAGGCAGGTTCCTGAGCCCTGGCTCTCTGTAGCACAGAATCTAAACTGAAACCAAAGACAACTTTAGAAACAAAACCTTTGGCTCCACCTAAGATCTATCCTGAGACTGACTAGCCACCTGAGTGGCCAAGCCCACCACCACCCCTCTACCATCAGCCACCACAGGTGCACCCAGGCCCAGCTCTGGTGCCAGCCCCTGCATTGGCTCCAGCCCCAAGCCCGGAACCTCAAGGAGCAGAAGGGGGAGGACAGGCAGCTGGCACTCGGAGTCGGAGAGGTTTGAGCCCTGAGTGATTGGATTGATTCCACTGTGGCTTTAGCTTTCTGAATGGTCAGGCCCCCCGTGGCCCCACCAGCTTTACAATCATTACAATATTGGCCTTTTTCCACTGCCAATTTATATAATTGGAAAACTAACCATCCACATTTCCCTGAGAATCCTGCCAACCTTACAGGTCTGGTGGAATCCCTGATGTTTTTGCACCAACCCACCTGAGATGATTGTCAGCAGCTTTTGCAGGTTCTCTTTACCACAGAAGAGAGGGAGAGAATCCTATTAGAGGCTTATGGAAGCCTATAGGTGCTACACTCCCTTTGACCCTACCTCTGAGGGACAGAGGGTTGCAGTAGCTATGGCTTTTATAAGACAGTCAGCACCTGATATTAAGAAGAAGTTGCAATGCATAGAGGGGTTGCAAGACTATTCCTTACAAGATATAGTTAGAGAGGTAGAGAAAGTGTATCATAAGAGGGATACTGAGGAAGAGAAGCAAGAAAGAGAGAAGAGAGAGAGGGAAGAGAGTGAAGATAGGTGGGGTAGCAAATGAGAAAGGGACTTGACTTGAATACTGTTGCAGTTGTAGGGGATAGAGAGAGAGAGAAATGGCAGGGCCTAGATGTGCCCTTCCCCCCAAGCCTTGAGCATGCCTGAGAGACCTTGTTTACCACAACAGGCCAAGTGATAGGATCTAGGTGGAGTTACCCACCTTGGCTGCACAGAACACAGAAGCAGAACTGCCCTTGGGCTTGCCTTGAGACATCTCTGACTGTGACCTAGAACGGATTATGGATTATCCCACCCATCTCCAGCTGAAACCAGGAGGAGTTGTGGGTTGGGCCTTCCCCTTTAAATGGAGAGCTGAACATTAAAGCTTTGAGCCTCGATCAGAGAACTTTGTCGTGGCTTCATCTCTTCTCGCCCTCTGCCCCCTTTCATTCCCAGCCCCCTTTCAGGTGAACCCAGTTGACTTGTGGCCATGGGCGGCTACACTTAGACAGATAAGGAACCTGGGCAACAGAAGACCAAGACTGAATGGGAGCGGAGAAATGCAGAGATGCCTGTTGGAAAAAGATCATTGTGCCTACTGTAGAGAAAAAGGACATTGGGCTCGAGACTGCCCCAAGAAGAAGGGCAGGGCCCCTAAGGTCCTGGCTCTAGAAGAAGATGATTAGAGAGGATGGGGCTCAGACCCCTTCCCCAAGCCTAGGGTAACCTTAAAGTTGGAGGGGACCCCTATAGACTTTCTGGTAGACACCAGAGCGGAGTATTCAGTCCTGAAACAATCATTGAGAAACTGGTACACTGTCTTAGATTTAAAAGATGCTTTCTTCTCCTTAAAGTTACATCCTTCCAGCCAACCCATTTTTGCCTTTGAATGGAGAGATCCTGACACTGGACTAGTGGGACAGCTGATGTGGACTAGGCTGCCTCAGGGGTTTAAAAACTCCCCCACCCTCTTTGATGAGGCTCTTCATTGAGATTTGGTCTCCTTCAGAGCTGAAAATCCTCAGATAACTTTGCTTCAGTACTTTTGGCAGCATCAGCTGAACCTGAGTGTTTCCAAGGGACCAAGGGACTGTTGATGGAACTGGGCTGATGACTCTACTCCCATTCACCACTGCCTTGACATCCTGGCAGAAAAGACAGGTCCCAGAAGTGACTTAAAGGACCAACCCTGGCCAGGAAGTCTGAACTGGTACACTGATGGAAGCAGCTTTGTGGTTGAAGGTAAGCTGATGGTGGGAGCTGCAGTAGTGGATGGGAAGCAAGTAATTTGGGCTAGCAGCCTGCCAGAAGGAACTTCTACTCAGAAAGCTGAATTTATTGCATTGACACAATCCCTGAAGATGGCAGAAGGAAAGTCCATCAATATTTACACTGATAGCAGGTATGCTTTTGCCACCGCCCATGTTCATGGGGCAATATATAGACAAAGGGGGCTGTTGACATCTGCAGGAAAAGAGATATTGAGCCTCCTTGAGGCTATCCATCTGCCTAAGAAAGTGGCTATCATTCACTGCCCTGGGCACCAGAGGACTCAGGACGCTGTTGCCAAAGGAAACTAGATGGCAGATTTAGAAGCCAAGTGAGCAGCCCAAGGGACAATGATTTTAACCACTCTTAGCTCTAAAGACTATTATGACATTAGAAAAACCTGCTTTAGATACACTCCTGAAGATTATCAAGCTATGGGGCGGGTGGGGCTCATTAGAGAGTCCCCCTATGGAGGAAGGAAGCTGAAGGGGGAAAGCAGGTACTTCCCCAAGAAGAAGTTTGCAAGTATCTAACTAATCTCCATTGGTTAACCCACTTAGGGACCAAGAAGCTAAGAGACCTGGTAAGATCTTCTGATTACTATGTTATAGGACTTGGTGACCTAGCCTCAGAAGTGGTTAAGAGGTATGAGGCTTGCACCCTAACTAATGCTAAACATTCCATATTTGAAAAAGGAAAAAAGCTCTGAGGAGACAGATCAGGGGCCTACTTGGAAGTAGATTTTACTGAAATTAAGCCAGCCAAATACAGTAACAAATATATGCTAGTTTTTATAGACACTTTTTCAGGATGGATAGAAGCTTTCCCCACAAAGACTGAAACTGCCAAAATAGTAGCCAAGAAGATCCTAGAAGAAATTTTTTCTAAGATTTAGAATGCCCAAGGTAATTGGGTCTGATAATGGACTAGCCTTCGTTGCCCAGGTAAGTCAGGGACTGGCCACTCAGCTGAGGATCAAATGGAAATCACATTGTGCTTATCGTCCCCAGAGTTCAGGACAGGTAGAAAGGATGAATAGAACCCTAAAAGAGACCCTGACTAAATTAGCCTAGAGACCAGTGGGGAGACGGGACAGCTCTCCTCCCTTTTACCTTGTTCTTGGTTAGGAACACCCTAAGACGATTTAAGCTGACACTTTATGAGATTCTCTGTCGGGGGACTCCTCCTCTTACCGAGGCAGGTGGAGCATTCAATCCTGACGCTGTTCTTTCTAAACCCCTATTCACCCACATGAAAGCACTTGAAGTCGTCCAGCATGAGGCCTGGGAGCAGCTCAAAGAGGCTTATGAAACTGGAGACCTGAGTGTGCCTCATCAGTTCCAGGTTGGAGATGATGTTCTTGTCCAGTGCCATTGAGCTGGGAATCTTGAGCCTCACTGGAAGGGACCATACCTGGTGCTCCTGACCATTCCCACAGCAGTGAAAGTAGAGGGCATCTCTGCTTGGATTCACGCATCCCATGTGAAGAGAGCTCCTGAACCCTCCAAGGATGAGTAGGAATTGGGAAAAACTGTGGACCCTCTTAAGCTGTGCGTATGTCACAGGCGCTCTTCAGGTGAAGGGTAACAACTCCCATGCCCCTCAAAAACTTACCTGGCAGGTACCTTCCCAAACTGGAAAAGTCATCTGGTCAATCTGTAAGATAGCCCCCCACCCCTAGACATGGTGTCCCAAACTCTCTTTTGACTTCTGCCAGCTAGCTGCAGGCCAGGAACAGTGAGATATTCCTGAGGCAGACTCCCAGAACCTCCCTGAGACAGACCATCGACAAAGCATCTCTGGATGGACAGGAGCAAAGTTTGGGTGCAGGAATCCAGAGGCATGCTGTTGGCTGGCTCAAGATTTTTACGTCTGTCCAAGGGAGGGTAGGGACAGGAGTGCAGCTAGGTGGTGTGGAGGACTAGAGAGTTATTATTGTGCCGCCTGGGGTTGAGAGACAACAGGACAAACTTATTGGAACCCCTCATCCTCTTGGGACCACTCCTGATTCTGCTTTTACTGTTGACTATAGGGCCCTGTGTTTTAAATAGGTTAGTTACTTTTGTTAGAGAAAGGGTAAGTGCCGTACAGATTTTAATGCTGAAACAACAATATCAAGGTTTACAGAGGCAAGATAATGATGACTATGATGACACAGATGTGTAGTTTCTAAGATTAGAACGGCAGACAAGAGAAAGTGGGGAATGAAAGGAATGGAAAAATTTTAAAACCCCATAACAGGTAGAATGGAGCCAGGCCAGCTATGTTCCAGGAACTTAGCAGATCACAAAAAGGCGGAACCAAGAATGCAGGTCAGCCGGTTCATGAGCTCTAGGTTCTAAGAACTGGCTAACCACAAAGTAGATAGTCGAGCAAGATTAAATTCCCGAGAAAAGCATGTACAGGGTGTTCCCCACATGACTGACTAAATGATGAACTGGTACTTTCCACTGGTATTCCCCATCATCCCTTAGTTTGTGTTTTTTTCTTTAAATATTCCTCACATTCTGCACTTGGGGTCAACACTCCTCTATCTCTGTGTGGGTTATGAGTCTCAACCTTAGCTGGCTGATCCCGAAATAAAGCCTCTTGCCATTTGCATCAAGATTGGTGTCTTGCGAGTTCTTGGGTGTCCATGTTATCCTGAGACTTGAGTGAGGGTCTCTCCTCTTGGGGGCCTTTCAGATCTAGCTTTCACAGGGCATTCTGAGGCTTTGTAGAAGTCCAGTAGAAAAAGGCATCCACAAGAGAGGTGGGCAGGTAGCTCAAGGGGAGGTAGAAGAGCTTGGCATCCCAACCAGCTGAGTATCGGGTGCGAGGATGACAGGCAGTCAGAGCATGCTCCATGCAGTCTGTCACCAAAGACAGGTCCTTGTTGCACCTCTGGTCCAATTCATTTAGCATTTTCAGACCTAATCAGAATGAGGAATCATTCAGGTAATCATTCAGCTCCCAGCACTCCTGTCTCATACCAGCCTAGAGGAAAACCTGTATCTTCTATGTCAGAAAATCCATGTGTCTGATGCCAAGCCTAACCTGTCCCAGTTCCTCAGAAGGACCAGAAAGAATCTTCAAGAAATAATTAAGTGTACTCAGTCACCTGTATCTCATATCATGGAAAGTGTTAATTTTATACTGCCTCCCATTCCTGACTTCACTTACAGCCCCATGAGATGATCCTCATGGATCAGAAGTAACAGCAGCATGTTCTGAGGATTCTTTGAGGATAACAAGTATAATATTGGAACTGCAAAAATGAGCATGGTTTTAAAGGGTTCAGGAGTGGACTTAGCTTTCATTCTCAGAGCTCACTTACAGGATGCCAAGTATTTATCACCATAGATCTCCCTGATTTCTGAGCTGGTCTGGTCCCACAGCATCTGGAAGTTTGATGATAGTCTGGCACTATCACTCATAGAAGTCTTGAAGAGTCCAGGTTCTATAATAGCCACCTTCACACCAAAATAAGAGAGCTCCCTCCTGCAAGACAGACAGATGTCAAGGACTTCAGAGGTCTTTCAGAGAACACTTTAATCAGAGTTCATTAGCATGCCAACAAGAGCCTGTGGTGAGGAAAGGTCATACCCTTTGGACCTGGGGTGCAGGAAATGTTGAAGGGTATTGTGATAAGAGCATCTCCTCTGTGCTCTTGTAGCTCACACTAAGTATTTGTTGTGTGCAGCTCAGTGCCCTAAAACGAGACATTCTGATCTATGGCACTGTGTAATACACTTTTCCAAATAGTGCAGATGCAAGGGATCCTAGTCCTTTTTCAAGTAATCCCTACCTCACTAGTAAGTCTCCATCTACCCTACATGTGTCCTATGCAGCTCTCAGGATATCCCCTAATTTCTTCCTGGGGGAGTCTGTATATAGCAACTTCCTGCATCCACCTCCCTTACATTGGCAGCCTACCTGTTTCCTGCCTCAAACAGCTCTCCTGGTTGCAGCCCTTGGAAGAGTAGCACTGTCAACAACACAAAATAAGTAGCATTTTGCACCATCCAGTTTTCCACAAGTTGCCCTATGCCAACCTAATGACCACCCTCATTCCATAAATGGTCTTTCCATTCTCCAAAGAGAATGCACCTACAGATACAGGTTTGAGGTTCCAGGATCTCATGTTTACTGTGATGCAATCTAATCCTGCTACAGGACCTCCAACAAATGGCTAAAATAGTCAATGGTGCTGACTGGCCATGGCAATCTCACAAGAAGGTCACAGTTCTTCTTTAATTCCTTTTTCATTCTCTCAGTTGCCACAGTCTTTAGGTCATGATAGAAGCACATAAGTTATGCTAGAACGTATTCATTGTGGACTCTAAAATAGGTCTGATATCTATCTGTGGAATTGAAGGAAATACTTACTCCAATTAAAAAACATAGTCAGCATATAGAAATCAGGGGTCTGGCTCCACGACCCCCAAAATTTCACATTTCCAATCTTATCCCAGTATTATCTCCCAGTGTCCTTCCTCCTCTGTAAGAGGACAAAATGATGTCAACTCATGTCTCAGTCATGCTCTCTTGTAGAGCCATGGAAATGTGCTGTAAAGTGAATGATTCAGTGATGGGAAGGTGAGAGAGATGCAGAACCCAAGTCTCCTCCCCATAAAGGTACTTAAAGAGTTTGGTTAAATAAAAACCTTCCCAAAGCACTCCTTGTGGGCCCCTTTACCTTCCAGTACCTGAGAGAGTCTGAGAATGCCTCCATTTCATGCTTAGAGATGCAGTAACCACCTCCACCAAGAGACACTCGACCCCCGATGCTGGTGACATTGACTATGCGGCCCCTTGCCTTCCTCACTAAGGGCAGCATGCTCAGAGTCACCTCAATCATGCCCAACAGATTCACATCAAGTATAGTTGCAAAGTCCTGTTTGTTCATCCACTCATTTGGACCTGAAGGGGTGGCGATGCCAGCATTGTTGACCAGGCCCCATAGTCCTGGGGACAGTGGGAAAAGACAGTAACACAAAATAGGTTAAATTATGGATAAAATGCACAGTTAACAAGGTAAGACCACTGTGACATGTGTTTACTGGACAATAGGATATGATGAACAACAGAAGAGTATCCATACACTTGGGGAACACATGTAGGACACTGCTGGCTCACAGCATGGATGTCTTCATCTTTTAAGACTTTGTGGCCCAGTTCTCTACCTGGGAATCAGCAAGAAGTCCCTTCTGACTTGCTAAGTTTAAGAACAGATGGTGAAACATGGTACACCTTTGTTAATCTGGAGACTATAAAAGTGTATTTGTGACTTACAAGTTCAAGCCATCCTTATAGAGATGTTATTCTTTTATATGTTGTGGTGGTCTGAATGGGAATGGCAGCCATTGGAATGGGGCATTGCTGGTGTGGGTGTGGCCTTTTTGGATCATGTGATTCACTGGAAGTGGGCTATCCCAGAATCTTGCTGTTCCTTCTACCTGTGAATCTGGATGTAGAGCTCTCAATTGATTCTCTAACACCATATCTGCCTATAACCTAACACACTTCCTGACATAATGATAATGGACTAAACCTCTGCATATAAGCCAGCCTTAGTTAAATGGTATCTTCTATAAGAGTTACTGTGGTCATGGCATGACTTCACAGACATAGAACTCTGAAAAAGATACCTGTATCTTCAGAGTACTATGAGACATTTCCACACTACTGCCTTATACTTTCAAATGGCCAGAAAATGTAGTAGTAAGAAAGGACTGTTATTTCTTATAATTCTAAAAAGGAAAGAGAAAGAGCAAAGAGAAAAAATACAATGGAGAAAAGAGACAAAAAGTAAAATTAATCTGTGCATAAAATATTCATTGAGAAATGAAAATATTGAAAACTTGGTGGGGGAGATTTTTAAAAACAGTGCTGTTTTTTGGCTCTGGTGAAGCTGCCCTTGTGATCAATTTTGATCAACATCTACATTGAAGAAAGTCAGTATTGAACTCTCATCAGACCCTAACCAAAAATAATATAATGGCTAGTTTGTGGTAATGTGGCATACAATACAGTCATCAGACAGGATGGAGCCTCAGTTGAGAAAACGGCTCCAGTAGATAAAGTTTTAAGGCATTTTTTCAATTAGTGATCAATGGGCAATGACCTAACCAATTGTGGGTGGTGCCACCACTGGGCTGATGGACTATGGGTTCAATAATCAAGCAGGAGAATAAGTCATGGGAAGCAAGCCGGTGAGCAGCACTTATTCATGCTCTCTGCATCAGCTCCTGCCTGCAGGTTCCTGCCCAGTTTGAGACTCTGTCCTGGTTTCCTCTTTTAGTCAACAGCAATTTAGAATTACAAACTGAATAATTCCTTTCCTCACCAGCTTGCTCTTTGGTCGTGGTGATTCATTGCAGCAATATTAACCCTAAAGAAGACAATGTGGTGCCATTACCGTGGGGTATTGTGGGGACAGATCTACCCATGTTTTTAGTAGGATTGTAGGAGGCTTTGGAAGTAGGGACTACAAAGCCACTGATTATTGTGACCTCAGAGGGATGATCTTAGTAGCTTGGAAGATTCAGGGATATCGGCTATTTTGAGTTGAAATGCTGCTATTCTGGTCACCTGGAGCTGAAGAGTGAGCCCTGATTCAGAAGAGAGCAGCAACATTGAAGTGAAACCTTTGAGTTAATGTGACAGTTGATGCTGAGCTCAAGCAAACCAATTAATAGAGATTCAAAAGAGATGAGCATTACTGAGATTAAAAAACCTGAAAAGTGTTTCCTGAGAACAGATAAGCTGAGATCCAGAAGCAGCCAAGTTTGTAACTCATGTTGACAGACATCTTTGGTCTTGATAGACTCAGCCAGGTGGTACTGGTTTGATGGGGTCTTGGAGAGCAAATAATGCTTGATACTGTGAGAGGCCAGGAGAGGTCATTGGTGAAGGTGCTACCTGAAGGGCACTTGAAGGTCAGGACTGAAGGAGTCATGCAAAGAAGTTGAAGCATGGGCCCAGGAAGAGAGCCTATGACATGCTATCACCATATAGTCCATGAACTGGAGAGATGGCTCAGCGGTTACGAGCACTGACTCATGTAAGACCTGCACAGGAAAAGGGTGCAGTGACCCAGCACTGAGGAGGGAAAGTGGACAAACAGTCTATCCTCTAGCAAGCAGCTATTTGTGACATAATATCTTGGTCTCTTAGAGGACTCAGTGTAGAGGTAAGAGGACAGACTGTTGTGCAGGAGAGGTGCAAAGTTTGCAATGACTCCAACACCACCCTGACCCCAGCAGAAATCTTTTCAGGACTACAGTGGCCTTCCCTTCACACAGACCAGAAACCAACAACACAGACATGAATCTCATGGTACCTCTGTTCCCAACACGCTCCTTCACCCACTGAGTGGCTGCCACAATACTCTCTGTCTTGGTGACATCAAGGATCACTGTCTCCAGCCTGTCTGATGTCTTGCTCCTCAGCTGCTTGGCTCCTTCCTCCTTTCGACATGCAGCCAGCACCCTCATGCCTCTCCTGTCCAGCTGTCTGGCCAGCAGGTTCCCAAAGCCTGAGCCACAGCCTGTGATGAAGACATACTTGTCATGGAGATGGCTCACCACCTGCCTCTCCCTGAACAAGCGCAAAAGCATCCACAGGTTTACAAGTGCCACCAGGTAGAGCCACATGGCTTGTTTAAGCCAAGTAGAGAGAGAAATACTGAGTCAAAATGAGCCTTGTACTTGCTCACTCAGAAAGGTGTAGGCATCGAGGAATCCACTCTTCTGCCCTGCAGTCCACCTGCATTTCCTAACAATCATTAATCCTGACTTCTCATGTATTTGGACTACTTTGCCCTGTGGATGTGTAATGACTTTTCGTTTTCCCTATCTAACTGCCAAGGAAAACACAACTGACTGTTCAATAACACAAGTCAATCCCCTTATGATCCTTGCTTCCTGGACCCATGTCTGGATACATGTATGTTTCATTACAGAGGTCCCATGGTCAAGTCCCACACTCACCTTTTGTCTCTGTATCTTGCACTCTGGAGCCACAAATCAGGGTGTTATGAACATAATGAGAAACTGTTGGTGACCTGCAGTTGGAGTCAGAACTTACAACAACTTACAATAGAGGACAGGGAGTAGTGGTGCCCTCCTAATATAGTAGCTCTTGGGAAGGTAGAAGGGCCAGACCCAAACATGAAAGACTGCTCTCAAAAGAGTAAAAGGTGATGGGTCTGGGATCCTAGACACATGATGACTTGCAGAGCTGTTTTGGGGAAGGAAATGACTTTACCCTCTCAAGTGGCCTTTCTCCTGGCTTCTAGGATTAAAGCAAAGATGTCTTGAGTTGTGACCTTCTTGATGGTTTTTGTCTCAGCTGAGCCAGAAATTCTTACTTAATTTCCAAGAATGCCTTACTCATAACCTCAGGAGTAGGATGTGGAGCTTTGCATGTGGATCCTGGCTCTGAGGAATCACTGACTGACTCTCTGATTTTTAGGTTATACTAAACCTGCTGCCTTCCTTTAGGAATGATGTCTCAGTTCCCTTACCTGACACTTCCACAACATTCTGCCCCAACCTGGAAGGATTCAGACTGGCCTTGTACTCTAAAGAACCATGTTTCTATCAGGAAGTGCCCCAATACAGGATAGACTAAAGCTCTGCCTTAAGGCCTGGACCTTGGTTATCAGTGGGGAGTGATCTGTGAATCTGGAGCTGGGACACTCTCCCGCCAATGGGTAGCTGCCACTGGGTCTGCTTTGCATTTGCCCTGCCCTTCCTTCTCCCCTGTGCCTGATCCTGTATGAATGACTGCTGGTATTCCTTGTTCTCCTGCCTCCATTCTTGTCCCTCCTCCTGCTCCTGCAGAAGCTAAAAGGATACTTTTCATGTGGCTGTTAGCACCCAAACAGTCTTCAGAATCCTAGCTCTGAAAATTTCATCCTACAAAATGTATTATTTGTATTTGTTGTCCACAGTAAATGCAGATAGTGCTCCTCTTGGATCTTGAATTCCTTCAACACTGAGTTCTCTAAAGCCATTCTATGGTCATTTCCCAACCTCTCTCCCACAGTCTTGTCCTTATCAATCCTAACAGTAATGGGCACTCATATTGGATCAAGGTCTTCTGGAACATAGCTTGATCGAGATTCAGTGCTGGAATTTCTGGATAAATCAGAGAGAATAGGAAAATAGATGTGACTGTGTTTCTGGAGCCACAGGGCTGATGAGATAGCCTCAGAAACACCTCCCTGATTCATGGAGGTTCCCTCAGTCCATCCATCCCTCCTGAGATTCTCCCACACAACAAATGAGAGTGTAAAGGTCCTCTTATTCCCTGTACTGGGCAGGGTGGGCTGGTCCTATTCTAAGCTTGACCAGTCTAACACTGTAGCTCTTCAGATCTCTGGGCTGCTGTGATCAGCTCATGAATATAGGAACTGAGCCATCTACTGGGATCAGGCGTCTAGCTCAGTCCAGGAGGAAGCACTTTCTTCCAAAAGGCAGTGCACCCCAACCCAACTTTTCTTCCTCATACAAAAATGGGAGAGGTAGAGCCTAAAGTCACTGCTGAAAAGGTGGAAACATTCTCACTGTCAACCCTGTTTCTAGACTTGACCACATGGTGTCCGTACTCAGTCTTAACTGGGGTACCAGAAATTGTATTCTATTCTAATGGGTGAGGACCTTGGGTTGGATGCATGGGATTGGGTTGTGTACAATGCAGTCCTCATGCTCACATTAAAGAGACAGCCTCTTGTGGCAACTGCAGTTCCTCTGAGTTCCTCTATGCACACTTGTTTCTGTCAACAATGAAACCCAGGTGAGGAGGAAAGGAGGCTCCTTTTGGGATGTGGCATGTAGCCTTGAACCACTTTAGAGGGCACTTCAGGCTACTTATATGTTTTTCAGTGTCATCATGATGTTCCTAAGCCTCTACCCATGCTTAGGGCTTTTGATCTCTCCTGGGTGCTGCCCCTTCTCCTGTGGAGCCAGTAAGATGCTTCAGAGAGTACTTAGATTGGTCTAACCTCCTGACCAGCTTTCTCACAGGCTATAATGTGCAGAGATGCTGTTGGATTACTACAGTGTGATTTATGTAATGACGAAGACAGTAGGGCTAGAGATTACAAAGTTATAGTAAACCTGTTATGTGGTAAGATATCTCAAGACACAAATAAAAAGTAAAATATAAATACATGTTTTGAAGAAATGAGTCAAGCATTAAGAGCGCTTTCTGTTCTTATGGAAAACCCAAATTCAATTCTTGACACCCAGATTGTATGGCTGAAAACCTCTGACAACCAGTGGCCCTCATCTTCCTTCTCACCTTGGAGGGTCCTCCCAGACATGTAACATACAGGTACACACACATCGACTCAAAGGTCCTGGATACTAAGTCTTATAGGAAGGAATGATCACTTAGTGAGTCTGTAGAAAAGGGATGGTCACTTAGTGAGTCTGCAAGTAGGAATGGTTACCTAATGAGTCTCTTGGTAAGAAATGATTATTTAGTGTATCCTCAGGAAGAAATGGTCACTTAGTGAGTCTACAGGGAATTGATGATTATGTTGTAGTTCTGAGGGAAGGGTTGCTTACTTAGTGAGGCTCCAGAAAAGGGATGGACACTTATTGCTGATCATGTGGTGGTTCCGTGAGAAGGTATGATCAATTCCTGAATCTGCAGGGAAGATATGATAACTTCCTGAGTCTGCAGGGAAGATATGGTCACTTCCTGAGTCTGCAGGAAGGGTATACTCACTTGGTGAATCTGTAGTAAGGAAAGGTCATTTAGTAATTCTGCAGGAAATTTATGATCTTTTAGTGAGAATGCAAGGAAATGAAGGTCAGTTAGTGTGTCTGCAGGGAGTGATGAACCTCTAGTGAGTCGTCAGGGAGGGAGTGTTGGATTGGGACTTCGATTAAATCCTAAGCAGATTGTGGCACAGAAAATTCCAGGAAGAAAATATAGTTGGGTGCTAGAGAAATGGCTCAGAGATCAAGAGCACTGGCTGCTCTTCCAGAGGTCCTGAGTCCAATCCCCAACAGCCACATGGTGGCTCACAACCATCTGTAATGAGAACATTTGCCCTCTTCTGGCTTGCAGGTGTACATACAAAAAAATAGTTTACTTTTAATGATTTTTAAAAGTTGTTAAAAAAGATTCAGTGGCTAAGACCTCACCTTGAGCTTGCCACAGGAGAACTTAAAACTCTGTTTTATATTCTCAAGGGGAATGCAAGTCCTAATTCCCCTGGGTAGCCTTGTACAAAATAGAGGAAGCTGTTAGCCCACAACAGATACACTATACATACTAATCAATTGTTGGCTGTCCCACAGCAGTTCTTTGGCAAAAGGGGTGATTAAAATGGATTCATCCTTCTTTGTTTCTGTCCAAGCCAGCTCAGTCAGTCAACAGGTTCTCCAGTGCAGGAGTGAGGATTAAAAAAAATCAGACAACATTGTAGCATGACCCCAGGCAATTCTGAGGTTGAAGGCTGTGGCAGGTTTAGTTTTTCCACTTTGCTTTTAAACCATTTTAATTACATGCAAGTATAAAGGTCAATACTAGGTTGAAGAACTAGCAGTACAATAAATGCAAATAGTCAAGGAACAAACAAGGCAATAAACAAAGTCCTATGATCACTGTCGAGGTTACTGTAAGTGCTTATCAGGATGACACAAATATCTGAGCCTATTTCCCTGTCCTAGCCCAAAGTCATATTCATGCCTGAGGCCTACTTCTTTGTTCTAGCTTAAGACTTAGATTCCTGACTGAAATTACTTTTCTGTTTTACCCTAAAATTAAATTCCTGCTTGAACTTACTTCCTTGTCATGGCCCAATGTCAGATTCCTGCCTAAAGCTCATTTCCTTGTCCTTGTCTAATGTCAGATTCCTGCCAAGCAGCCCCCAAAGCTCTACACATTTCCCCTCTTTATTTAACAAGACTGAGCCTTTCTTAGGTCATTCTGACAAGAATGCCCTCCTTACCCATCATGGAATATGCATTATCAAAGGTAATGCACTTTTGTCTTAAGTTGGTAAGTTGCTGCAGAAGGTTGCCAGTCTTTGGCTTGCAAGCCTGTTAAATTTGGGGGTTCATTTTTAGTTTAAACCATGTACTTTGTCTGACAACATGTTGATGTTGTTAAAGACAAGCTTTAACATGATGGGCAGGAATAAAATTATTCCCAGGACAAAAGGGCTAGCATGATCAAGCTATATATGCCAGTCTTGAAGCTTGATCAAGATGGAAATACTGACATCAGGCCATGAATAATTTTATCAGCAGTATCAGTTGGATCAAAGCTCAGTGGAGCAACATTCTTTAAATTTGAAATCTCAGTGTGCAAAGCTAAAACATCCAAGAGGTGTTAGAACTATGTCAAATACTCTGCAAGTGTCTTCGAACCTTTTCTCAATTATAGTGGCTGTCCTTGTAAATTTTAGAAGTAACACAGATCCATTGGTATTTGGCATGAGACTTAAGATGGCTCCTTATATTTGGACCCTGAACCTCCTCTTAAATAATTTGAATAGCATCATAAAGATCATCAATTCATTGTTCCAAACATCTATCTAAATCCTCTTGGATATTCAGAACATTAGTAACATTTTTTGATAAATGATTTACAAAAATAGCTGTCTTAACTTCTTCAGTCAAAGCAATTGCAGAAGCAGTGATGTTATTTATTAGTGTAATTAAAGTGTTATACCAGCAATAATCAAGCCTACTACCCTCTTGTTTCTGTTTAAGGCCTGACTCACTTCTTCTAGTACTTGCAAGCTTTTCTCAGAATACCAAGGTTCTGTAATACTCACAGGCAATAAAACAAATGCTGGTTGATAGACCACTATAACAGACATGCCAGGCTTCAAGACACTAAGAGAATTAGAAAGTATAAAATCAACACAACTTACTTTGAGTACTGTAGAAGAAACAGAAGTAATTTTAACATGACAATTAAGAGCCTTAACAGATGCATTAACACTTGTTTAAAATCCAGACCCTGTCCCAATTTTATCTCTTGCAAACATAACATCATAGAGAACTGCAGCTAACTTCCAAATATTTCTCTGAAAATGTCCAGAATCATCTTCCAAGTGAAGACAGTTATTTCCAATATTGGATTGATTTCTAGACCAGTCCATGATTGAGTCTGAATAGCTGGTCACATTAAAAAAAATAGTAGAGTCATTATAGTATCTCATTTTGATTCTCTGTACCACAAGGTCTAAAATCTTGAAGCAAGGCAGCTTGTTCAATTTGGCATATAGACAAGCAAAGGTGGGTCAGGAACATATGTCCAATACAGCTTCCCAGTCACCCTTGTCAGTGCACTCAGCAAGCTCACAGGGTAGCATCATTCATTGTCTCAGCATCAGCATGTCTCACCCATCACTCTGGCAGCCACCATGTACCTGCAGCAGCCTGTGGAAGGAACACATACATGCTCTCTTCCCCATATTAAATACCTGATCTGGATTATGGAATATGCCAGTAAGTGGATCTTTCCATTTCACCTAGGCATAAGTATGCCTAATTGTAGGGTGCCTTAGACACTCAGCAGAGAGTTCCTTGGCATCCCAAGTTTAAAAATGTTTAAATAAAAAGAACATGATTTAAATAAATTTGAGGTGTACAGGGACTTAACTAACTCCCATTTTATTTTATGAAGATATTGTTTTAAAATTCCACAATACCTGTTTCTTAACACATTGTTTTTGATTAAAAGGAATCCCATTAATATGGGTAATATTAAATTGTTGACAAAACATCGCCAATGCTTGACTGTAATAGCCAGTTTCATTATCAGTTTAAATCTGGTTTGGAACACCCAGAATAGACAAACAATGTAGGAAATAACTACTCTACATTTTTAGTTGCTTCTTCTGTTAAAGCAGTTGCAATTAGAAGGTCTGAAAATGTGTCAATGGTCACATGTACATATTTTTATTTTCCAAAATTAGAAATATGAGTAACATCCATTTGCCAATTAATATCTCCTAACAACTTTTGAAAATCATTAAAAGCTAACTGTTTTTTGCATGAAACCTACAAGCCAGAAGAGGGCACTATATTCCATTATAGATGGTTGTGAGCTGCCATGTGGTTGCTGGGAAATGCAGGACCTCCAAAAGAGCCATCTCTCCAGCCCCTTCTTTTCTTAATGGAATTTTCTGTGTCACAATCTGCTTAGAATATAACTAATGTCTCAAATATTAAAAAATATTGCCTTTGAATCTTTTCTGGAGCAACAACTACTCTAAAATTTTAAAGCTTGTTGTATAAGAAGAGCAAAGGTTTGTAGTAAAACTCCTTCACAGGAATCAGTTAATAAAATATTCATATAATGAATAATATACACTGAAGGATTCAAAGTCCTAACTTCTTGTACCGAAACAGCAACAATTTTTTTCCATAATGTAGGACTAAGTCAAACCTTTCCAATCATTGATTCATGGATTCTTTAAAATTACAAGCAGGCTCACTAAATGCAAACCTTCCACAGCCACCAGAATGTAAAGTAACAGTATAAAAACAATCTTCCAAAACCCATAATAATTCTATATGCATTTCCTGGAATGGCAGCTGGAGTAGGCAAGGCAGGCTACATTGCCTCCACAAGTTCCATAGCCCCATCGACCCTTTGCAGCAAACCATGCAACAATCTCCACCTGCTTGATTTTTTTCTTAATTACAAATATGAGTGAGTTAAAATCCTGAACCTGTGATCTAACTGCAATAGTCTTTATAATACATAAAATATTACCTAGTTAGGATGTGTCTTTAGAGACCTGTTTCCCTGGGTTGGCTCATGCCACGTGTTGCTGTTTAGAATGACTCCAACCCTGAGTTCCAAGTTTTAAGCCAACTTTCTTTTACCAATGTTACAAATTTTTAATCATACTCAATAAACTTATGAGCCAATAATCTATAACCAAGACATGCAGAACATATTTATACTTTTAAAACCACTCAGAAACAAAAATGAAGTGGCTGCACACATTTTATATATTTAGAGCAGACAAAATTCTTACTTTTTCTAGCTGTAATTTCAAGAGAGGAGCACCTTGTCACCTGCTGAACCCAATAATCACAGTCAGATTTTTCTAGGAGAAACAACCATCAGCTCCTTACCATAGAAGCCAAAAAAACTACTGGCCCCTTTAAGAGAGGCTTTTACAGACAATGAACCCCTGGCAGGGCTTCTCCAGCTGTGCTAGATCCAAACAGATATAGGGGCTCCAAAGGCCAATTGAAACTGCCTTTCTTTTTAGTTTTTATTTCTTTTTTTCTTTTTCTTTTTTGAAATGAGTTAAAACTAAATCAAGAGGTGGACAACCAGCAGATAAAGTTTTAACTTCTCTTTTATTTGATCATGAAACACAGAACAACATTCAAGCAATGAAACAAAAACACAGACATCAACAGACATGGACAGAGTGGTGCACCAAATACAGACAATAGACAGAGAGGGAAGAGGTCTAGATGTCCCATGAAAGGTAATATATGTCTGTATGTGGCTTAGAACAGACCATACCAGACCAAGTGTTTCCATGTGGGGTTTATTCAGGAGATAGGGCAAAGATTGGGGTGGGAGAGAAGAGGAAGAAGATGAAAGAAGAGAGCGAGGTCAGGGGGTTCTGCCTGTTTTATATGGGTGGTGATGTAGCCTCTCCCAGGTAAGGGTGGGAGGTAGCCATGTAGATTATGGAAATGTATGGTTGTTGCCTTGGCAATAATGTGGGCGTTGCCTAGATGCTAGGTTTGGAGCCTGATAACAACATACCTTTTTTTTTCTTATTAGAAGAAAAAAGGGGAGGGGAAGCCGATGATGAAAGGGGATTTGGGGCACAGTGGTATCTCTTAAACTGCTTCCTGCTGTGTAGAGGCAGAGTCTATTTTGGGGTGTAGCTGTCTTTCACCATCAGGGTTCACTTGGTGAATGTGTACATCAGGTTCCTCTGTGGACAGTGGCTGGTAATCCTGTAACAGGAACCGATCAATAATTTGGTTAGAAATAATAACACCAGGAGGATGACAAGAAAGGGTGTTACAAAATGAGTATCTTTTATAGGGTTTTAAAAAAAAATCTCAGAATTGGAGGTCTCACATTCCCTAGAAACAGCATTCTGTTTTGAGGAACCAGTGAAGACCATCATCTTTAGCTGTCAGGACATCTAGCTCCTGTCAGTTCTCAAGTTCACAGCTGGAATCCCATGGGTCATGTATGTAGAAAAGAGTATCCTGTTGTGTTGGTAGATGAAATGGTTGGTTCAGATCCTAGCATATGTATCTGACAAGACAAATATGGGAAATCCCCATAATCATCTGGCCAGTTTGTACAATAATCTGTCTGGTTAAAGCGAAAGCAACTATAGAGAACATAATATTTAGATGGGCAACAGATATAGGGATGATAGCAATTTGGAATGGTTTATGGCATCCTGCTATGGAGCAGTTTCCTGACCCTGTTTGAAAAGACTGTTTGTTATCTGTGGAGGTCTCTTGAACCTCGAGTCTCCAGATGTAAGGGCTGACCTGGATAGAAACAAGCAGCAGGGGGAGGACAAGAAACCCATGTCTAGTCCAGTGAGGTTGAGCTTGGCTGCAGGAGTGGGGTCTCATTTTCTGGGATTGAGGACAAGGTGGGTGATCTCGATGTCCTCTGGAGCTTAATAGAGCATGGTCCTATTAGGGTCAATGTGTATGAAGAAGAGTCAATTTTAGGTGGAGGGATGAATGGCTTGAGGTGAGACAGGTGGACTCAATGAGAAAGTCTCTAGAGTTTAGCAGCTGTAGGGGTCACAAGAATTACCTTAAAAGGGCCCTGCCATTTGGGATAGAGGGGTGAGGGCCAATGATCTGGAGGGGAGAGAAAGACTTGGTCTCCAGTGTTGACAGGCAGTGGACAGAAGACAGTGTGTGATTGAGGTAGATGGTGGTCAGCAAAGTTCCACAAGAGAGAACGTAGGTGGCAAAGTAATGTGGTAAGTAGATGATCTGGGAGAGTAGAGCATTTAGGTGAAAGATCAGGAGTTAGAAGTGGACATCCATACATGAGTTCAAAGTGTGAGATGAGGAGAGGCCGCTTGGGGAGAGCTCATAGCCTGAAAAGAGACAGAGGTTACCCAGTCAAGATGAAGTTTTTGTGACAGCTTGACAAGAGTGGTTTTTAAAGAGCATGGAAACAGGTCTGCGATGGAAGTTTGTCAGCTGGATCTAAGAATGTAGTGTCATCTAATGGTGATTGAGTAGGTTTCATGGCTAAAAGAAGCTGGGGTGGGGAACAGGCAGAACATTTAGAGGGTTGAGATAGAAGATAAATGAATGCTTGGATATAGGGAACCTCTTTCCATTTACCAGACTGCTGGAACTATGTTTGAAGACCTTTTAAAACGATTGGGTCTGGCATGCCATTAGGTGGCCATTTTGAACCATTATCTAGAGGGTACTGAATCCAGACCTTATTGCAGAGGTGTATCAGTTTGGAAGGCCTCAAATCAGGCATTAATTTTAGAGATTTGAGGTTTTACAGAAGACAACACAGTGGGGTGTCTAGGGGTACAGTTGAAGACAATTTGGCCCCAAATGGGTGGTTGGGGGTGTCTGTTACCCAACTATTTGTATTGGCATCCCGAGAGAAAAGTTGGTAATGGATCAGACAGGCAGCCTAGATATCTGGTCATCATGAGAATATCTAGGGCCCCTGGCTCTGGTGGTCTCCTGAATATCGCCAGAAAGCAGCTCAACCTGTTACCAGGGATTTATTGGCTTCTGCAAAAGTTTTCAGGGTTTATGAACTGCTTTCAAGGAGGAAAGTGACCAAACAGCCTAAGTCCTAAGTCCTAAGTCGCACATCAGCCAGGAGGCAAGTCATATGGACTGCGGCATTGAAACATCAACCCCTCAGCCCAGGAAAGGCTGGCCAGGTACTATCTGGGCATTTAGGGTCCCTCTTGACAATTGGAAGCTCCTTACCAATCAATATGCTGGTGTGTTTGCAGGCTTCCACAGTCCGGTATCAGAAAAGGTGGAATTTAAATAAAAGACCCAACATCTATCATTACATGGATGACATCTTAGTATGGGGAGACGCTTCTACCTTTCCTTCACAACTTAAGAACCAGCTAATACCTTCCCTATCTGTCCTAGGATTCAAAATAGCCCCTCACAAAATCCAACTTATTCTTCCCATTACATTTCTATGAACAGAGATCTCCCTTACTTCAATACACCCCCTCAAACCCACCCTTTCCTTCGCTCAAAAATTAATTCTTGACTCACTCCAGAGCTTTTTGGGCAACCTCAATTGGCTTCGACCCTGGCTCCACCTTCTCACAAACACCCTTCAACTACTCTTAAACCACCTGAAAGGAGATAAAAGTCCCTCCTCCCCCAAATTCTGTCCCAAGCCCTAAATTCTGTCAATTCAGCCCTAAAAGATATGGCTCTTGGTAGGTATGACCCAACCATGCCTATATATCTTTTTATCTTTAACTTTTCCCCTATGTTTGTGGAGCCCTTTACCAACCTCAGGGGGTGCTAAAATGGTTCCATACCCTAATCGGTGGTGCACCCCAAATTTTAAATGAAGTGGATACACTTGCTACCATGATCAAAATGGCAGGGATGGAGCTGTACAAACCCTAAGAAAAGAACCTGAAGTTCTTGTCACTTCCTTCTCCCTGTCTGACAGTGGCTAATCAAAATCATTCCCACTTCGCTATCAGCTTAGTAGGATTCCTAGAACAAATTGACAACCATTGTCCTGATAAAAAATGGGCTTCTGCCCTCCCTCTGTTGCAATGGCTACCCTCCCAAACTATTCTCGAGAGAGAGCCCATAGCAGGAGCCCCCTCAATATTTACTGATGGTGGGAAAAGGGGAGATGCATCAGTAATATACTACTTCCTTGAAGATGAACCTCCTATCCTCTGATTCAAAGAGCTTCCACAAAACTCCCTCCAATATAAAGAAGTATATGCCATTTACCTAGCTCTAAAAGAAGTCAAGGGACCCCTTAACCTCTTATCAGACAGTGTATATGCTGTCAATTTGCTCCCCTGGTTGTCAAGATCATTTGTCAAACTAGATGTTAACCCACTTTTTCCTCTACAGGTCTCTGCTCTCCTACAGGAGAGAGCCTTCCTCATCTATATTCAACACATCCGATCTCACAGTCCCCTGCCAGGTCCTATATCTGAGGGAAAAGCACTCGCTGACCAAACTGCCTTAACAGGAACATTCATAGCCTCCACTGAACAAACAGACCAATTTCATTCACACACACACAAATATAAAGGGGCATCATGCTCACTTCCCTCACATCCCCCTTGCTCATCTCCAAAGGATAATAAAAACCTGTGCCTCTTGTATATCCCTCATTACCACCCCAGCTTTACAAACCATGGACACAAATCCCCTGAGGCCTCAAATCCAATGTCTTATGACAAATTGATGCCACTCATATTCCCCAATTTGGTAGACAAAATATGTTTTTGTCACCGTATGTCGGGGACCGCTCTGCCAAATGTTGGAACCTGCAGTACCCCATGATTTGGTCATGAGACAAATTGTCAGAGCCCGCACTACTGCTCCAGTCTGAGGGTCAGGGTTCAGCAAAAGAGAGAGAGTAAGGGCAGATGCGAAGAATGGAGACCAGACAGAGTGTGATTCAGTCCCCTTTGTTCTCAAGTCTCTCTTTTTCTATCTTTCCAAGTTTCTCGTTCCTAGTCCAAGTCCCAAGTCTTGAGTTCCTAGTCCCTAGTTCCTAGTCCATACTGCCTCCAAGTTCCAAGTTTCCAGCCCCATCTTCTGTCTGCCTTTCACCTTTTATAAGTCTCACTTCTTAAGTCATGCCTTGAAGTCATACCTTTAAGTCACACACACCCAAGGGAAAATCCTGGGTATATAAAACAAGATGTTATCAAAGTGTGCTCAGCTGTTGTAAGCTGTTGAAAACAAGTCTCTTGCCGGGCAGTGGTGGCACACGCCTTTAATTCCAGCACCTGGGAGGCAGAGGCAGGCAGATCTCTGAGTTCAAGGACAGCCTGGTCTACAGAGTGAGTTCCAATACAGCCAGGACTACACAGAGAAACCCTGTCTTGAAAAATCTAAAAAAAGAAAACAAGTCTCTTGTCATGGTATATTGCTCAAGATGGCTGCAAGGATGATAGCCGCCTTCTGTCGGCTCCCCACAGGTCCCCCCTTTTAAATGTTTTTTCAAAAGGGAAGGCTGGGAAAACTTATGGAAACTGTGCATGCCTTTTGTTGAGCTCCTGTCTTAGGATGATGAGGCCTCCCTTTTTAGGGGCGAGGGTCTTGAAGTGTTCTCTTACCCATTATTGGCTATCTGGCTTAGAGTGGAAGTTAGGGGTTAATCCTCATTAGTCTTGATGACAGAAGTTTTAGAATCCCCTACTTCCAGTCTGTAATGATGGATCTGTATGGGTTTCATTTGAATAGCATCTATCTGTTGTTGTACAAAAGCCATCAGTTTGTTGAACAGCATGGACCCGAGAGGCAAGAGACTTAACAATACCTGAATAATCAGTATCACAGCAATGCTCTTTTTTAAGGGCAACACATAACTCCCTCTATCAGAGGAGTAAAAAGAATAAGCCTCTTCTATTCTGTTTACAAATGTATTATAGCAGAATCTAAATCTATAGAAATACAGAACTGATCATAGCTTTGATCTTAACAAAACAAGTAGGGAAATCCCCGATCCTGCTCCAGTCAATCTCAAACCCCAAAAACAACTATAGTAACTGTGGTAGTGGGTTTTTTCCTGGGTCTAAACAATGTTCCCCACTAAATCATTAGTTGGGGAACCAAGAGTCCATTAGAGCCACCCTGGAGATGTGGGTGATGTCTCCTTCAGCATTGAGGACTTCCCAAGTTAGGTTTGCTCTGTTCCAGTCTGAAGGCAATTGTGAAGCATCTTCATGTTTGCTTCATATTTCCTGCAAAGAAAAAATATGCTTCTCAGGGTTTTTTCCTCCCTGGATTTGTTGTTGTTGTTTATTTGTTGAATCAGTTTCTATGGCAGCCATCGTGTGGCATCTGCAGTTTGGGAATATACACAAACAGAATCTCTTCCCCAGATAAGCACTGAATTGGGCCCATCCAGGTTCCAGTTAATGGGTCTTTCCAGAGGGCTGTTGCAAAATTTGTTTTGGTATCAGGATGCCAGAATCTATCTGTAGCAGATTTTCCTTCAGAATCCAAAGTTTAAAAATTTTTTAAAAAGAGGGCATGATGAAAGATATTTCTGGGGGATCCCTTGGTAGGATATCATTCCCCTTTTTTAATTTTTTCAAATTGACATTTAATGGTTTGGTGTGCCCTTTCTACCATACCTTGGCCCCGTGGATTATATGGAATACCCGATTTATGTAGTATTTCCAATTTTTCACAAAATTGGTGGAAACTGGAGCTTGTATAACCTGGGCCATTGTCAGTCTTTATCTGTTTAGGCACACCCAAATACAGCGACTGCAGCAAGCATTTGAGTGATCACATGCTTGCTTGCTTCTCCAGTTTGTAATGTTGCATAAATGAAACCACTGTATGTATCTACACATACATGTATATATTTTTGCTTGCCAAATTCATTATAATGAGTAACATCCATTTGCCAGAGACTGGTATCAGTCTCTTTGGATTTACACCCAAACAAGGAACTGGTAAAAGTTTAACACATGATTGACATTGTTTGACAATGTGTCTAGCTTGTTCTCTGGTGATTTTAAACATAACTTTTAAAGTTTTAGAATTAAGGTGATGTAACTCATGAGCCTTTATGGCCTGATCCAAATTAGATGGTGAATCTGATAAAGTCACTGCAGCTACATGAGTAGCTAGGTCTGCCTTGGTGTTTCCTTCAGAGAGAAGACCTGGTAGCCCAGGGTAGGCTCTCAGGTGTCCTATAAAGAATTTCAACTTTCTCCTCAAAATTAATTGTTGGCACTGTAAAAGCAAATCAGCTGCTTCTGAGGAATGCTTTATTTGTGCAGCAGTTTCTAGCAGAGGGATAGACTGAGGTATATATGAGCTATCTGTGTAAATACTAATGGTTTGATTTGGAAATGCTTGAAACACAGCAATAACAGCATGTAATTCAACCAATTGAGCTGACACAGATGATGTAGCAAAGGAGATTACTTGATCTTGAAAGGCATAAGCAGCTGTTCTTGATGAGGAACCATCAGTGAAAACTAGCAATGCTTCCTTGTGCATGTGCAGTACAATATTGAAAAACAAATGCATGGTGATTACAAAACTGAACCAATTTATCTGGTGGATAATGATTATTTTTCTGACCACCAAATGAGGCACATGTGATAGGCGGAACTTCAGAACTCTAAATAAGCCAATCAACCTGATGCCTTGTATAGGGTTGTACTATGACATCAGGATGTTTTCCAAAATATTTTGACTGTTATCTCTGCCTAACATAATCATATCTGCTACAGCTGCATGGTATGGATAAAGAACCTTCTTGGGGGATGAGGGAAGATGAACCCATAATATGGGTGCAGTTTGCCAAAAAAACTGCAGTAGGAGTTAGTTTAGTGTTAAAAATAAGAAAATATAAAGGCTTAGAATAATTAATATGAGTTACAAATTGGGATGAAATAGCACTCTCCATCTTCTGTAAGGCTTTTCTACCCTCCTCCATTAGAGTCCTGTCAGACTTAGGGTCAGGATCTCCTCTAAGAATCTCAAATAGGGGCTTCAATTCTTCTGTCATAAGTTTCAAATATGGTTTTAGCCGATTAATGTCTCCCAATAGTTTTTGAAAATTATTAAGTGTCTTAAGGGAATCAGACCTCAAGGTAGCCTTACTATTAATAATATGTGGACCATTAATCTGAAATCCTAAATAAGTATATGGATCTTGTAATTGTACCTTTTCTGGTGCGATTTGTAACCTTGCAGTCTGTAAAGCTGTTCTAAGTTCATAAAAGTACTGGAGTACTTGTTTTCCATCTTTCCATGCTATTAAAATATCATCTATGGAATGAATCATGTAGATTTGCTTCCACATAGTTCTAACACCCTCTATGGCAGAAGACACAAACTTTTCGCACAAGGAGGACTGTTAGCCATACCCTGAGGCAAGACCTTCCATTGATATCCTTTCATAGGTTCTCTAAAGTTTATAGAGGGAACACTGAAAGCAAAGTGCTTTTTATCATTAGGATGCAAGGGGACAGTAAAAAAAAACCCAGTCTTTTAAATCTATAACTATTTTATAATAGCCTGAAGGTATGGCCACATGTGTGGGTAGCCCAGGTTGTAAGGCTCCCATTCTAATCATGGTCGAATTAACAGCCCTTAAGTCTTGCAACAATCTCTACTTTCCTGACTTTTTCCTAATGACAAATATTGGAGTATTCCAGGGAGAGTTACTCTCTTTTAAATGTCCTGCCTGTAATTGCTCCTGCACTAGCAACTGAGCAGCTTGTAATTTTCAGTGGTTAGAGACTACTGATCCACCCAGACGGGTGAGTCCTCCTTCCAGGTGATGGGATCCGCACAACACCCTAGGGGTGCAGCTGAATCAGTAGCCCTCATCAAAAATACCTCAAGCCTCTTCTTTCATTGTTACCATAAACTTCAATAGGATGAGTAATTCCATCTTCACTTTTTCCTAATTCTTTTCGTGGAGAAAATCCACAGTTTACCATTTGAGCTGTGATTACTTCATTAGGGCTACACATAATCAATCCCAACTGGGATAACAGATCTCGGCCCCATAGATTAATGGGAAGGCCTGAGATGACATAGGATTGTATATTTCCTATATTTCCTTCTTTATCCTTCCACATCAGCACCTTAGAGGTTTCTTGTGGGTCTTGACTTTGGCCAATTCCCCTTAAGTTGGTTAAGGTTGGGGTCAGAGGCCAGGTGGCAGGCTAATCACTTTGTTTTAGAATAGTCACATCAGCTCATGTGTCAACTAAGCCTTGGAATGCCTTTCCATCCAGCCATAGTGTCATCTTAGGTTTTTGTTTAACTATAGGCTGTACCCAGTATGCACCAGAGAAACCAAAGCCTTGATCCCCTCTCTTAGGATTCTTATATTTGTGATTAGTAGGGAACAATGGAAGTAACAATAGTTGAGCTATCCTCCTTCCTGTAGGAATGGTGACTATATTCTGAATTGCCTTGTCCATTACCTTAATCTCACCTTGATAATCATTGTCTATAACTCCAGGAAAAGTTTGTAGTCCCTGCATAGTAGTACTGCTTCTTCCCACTATCAGGCGAAACATATTTGGATACAGTGGTCCAAACACTCCAGTGGGTAAGGCCTGAGGTCCCATTTCTGGGGTTAATACTGTATGGATGGTGGAAATTAGGTCCAGTCCTGCTCTTCCTGGTGTTGCTCAACTAGGTTCAGAAAGAGATTGGTGTTTGCTGGTATGAAACTGACTGCTCCATAAGCCTGTTTTGGCTTGTGTTGGTTCGGGGCCTGGAGCTGGCCCCTATTCCCATTTTCCTGATTATGGGAAAGGGTGTTTCCTTGTGCTGCATCTGTTCTGGACCTACATTCACTAGCCCAATGCCTTCCATGTTTGCAAATTGGGCAGAGCCCAGGTTGTTTTCTGGGCTGTCTCTGGGTTAATTCATTTTCTGCCTCGCAATCTCTTGCAAAATGTCTAGGCTTGCCACATTTAAAACAGGCCTTTTGGTTTCTACTAGCCAAAAAAATCTCTCACTGATTGTCATTGCATGGCAGCCGCCATAGCTAAGCCCTGTTGGTAGGAGGAACCTATGTCAGAACAGAGTCTGATATACCCTGTAAAGTCTGTCTTTTTCCTGTAGGGTCTAATGGCTGCTTGGCAGGCAGGATTCACATTTTCCTATGTAAGTTGTTTCACATAATCTGCTCCTGCCTCTGCATTACTAAAAATCCTCCCTGCTGTTGTCATTAATCAATGAACAAAATCAGAAAATTCTTCATCAGGTCCTTGTCTGATTGCTGTTAAGGATGCACCAGGGTGTCCCTTTGCTGGGAGTTTGTGCCAAGCCTTTTTGGCTGTGTTTTGAATTTGAACAAATAAGCCTGGGTCATATTTCATCTGGTTATCACTAGAAGCAAATTGCCCTTCTCCTACTAAGGCATCAAAGGACCAACCATTACCTGCCTGAATGTTTCTTCTAGCTGTTTCTTTATATTTCCCATGATACTCTGATTTTTAAATAAGATAGTCACCACCTTTAATATCTGCTCTCACTAACGTATTCCAATTGTCAGGAGTCAGCCACTCCTCTGCTGCAGACTCTAAAATTGCAAGAGTAATGGGAGCAGTTGCACCATATTGTGATTCTGCATTTATAAATTCCTTAATAATTTGAAAATTAAGCCCTGTGTGATATCTCCAAGCAACCCCTTGATTGTCTCTGGTCTCAGATACAGGGAAAGCCTCAGCATCTTCTTTCTCTGGATGATCTGTGGTAATCTTAAGCTAGAGGACAGGGACTGCCTTTTGACTCCTGGTTGAGAAACACAAGGAGCTGGGGGATTTTTGCAGTTTACCTCTCAAGACATCTTCCCTGTCTTTAATTTTTGTAGCTGATTAATTAAGTCCTGATACTTTTTCCCCCAACTCTATTTGTTGTTTAAGAAAAGATATTTTTTCTGTAACTCCCTTCTGGGATCTATAACCACCATCTCCATTGCGGGAACATTTGGAGGTGGAGGTGCATAGGGAGGGTGTCTTCGGTAAGAGGGCCATTCAGGGTCATAATGTTTGGCTGCCTCTTCCTTTAGGTCAGGACAATCTGGCTCTAACAAATCATCTTCAACCTTTGGTTGTATTTTAGATTCTAATTTTTGATAAATACGTTTCTTTTTATTTTGAACATGAAAGATAGCATTTAAGGAATGAAGCAAAAGCAGACAATTAACACACGTGAGCAGTAAACAGCAAAATAAAAACAGAGAGTTGAGTTCATGCTGACTTATTTCTTGCCCCATTTTTATTATCTCGACTTACCTTTCTTGATGTGGCAGATTCCCACAGTGATCTCCTTCATTTCACTTCTGAATTTTTAGCAAATTCTTCTTCCAGTAAAGTCCCTCATTGGGTCTCTCGTTCTTGCTGCCCCATGTTGGGAGCCAAATTGTCAGGGCCTGCTCTGCCAGATGTTGGAACCTGCAGTGCCCCAGGCTTTGGGGCCTAAATTGTTCCAGCTCATACTGCTGCTCTGGTCCATGGGTCAGGGTTCAGCAAGAGAGAGAGTGAGGGTTGGCACAAAGAATAGAGACCAGACAGATTGTGATTCAGTCCCCTTTATTCTCAAGTCTCTCTTCTTCTCTCTTTCTAAGTTCCTTGTTCCTAGTCAAAGTCCTAAGTCTCGAGTTCCTAGTCCCTAGTTCCTAGTCCCTAGTGCCTCTAAGTTCCAAGTTTCCAGCCTTGTCTTCTGTCTGCCTCTCAACTTTTATAAGTCTGACTTCTTAAGTAATGCCTTTAAGTCACACACATCCAAGGGAAAATCCTGGGTATATAAAACAAGATGTTATCAGAGTGTGCTCAGCTGTTGTAGGCTGTTGAAAACAAGTCTCTTGTCAGGGTATATGACTCAAGATGCCTGCAATGATGATAGCTGCCTTCTGTTGGCTCCCCACAACCATAGATACTTACTCACATTTTATATGGGCTACATCCCAGACAGGTGAAAACTCAAAAACCTTAATTTAACATATGCTCTCTTCCTTTGCCATCATGGACATTCCTCAACAGATAAAGACTGGCAATGGCCCTGACTTCACTAGTTCTCAATTAAAACCTTTTGCACATGCTGGGAAATTGTCCATCATAAGGGAATTCTCCACAACAGTCAGGGCCAAGGAATAATATAAAGAACACATCAGACCCTGAAGGCCTAATTCCTAAAATAAAAAATCCTACTTATACCTGTAATGTACAATTAATGATGGCCCTGACTACCCTAAACATATTTAACATTTATAAAAACTCCAAAACTCCTATTTCCCTCCATTGACACACTTCAAAATTAGCTCCCTTTATCCTAGTATGATGGTGAGATACTTTAGATGGAATTTGGAAGAGACTAGACCCCCTCATTACAACCAGGAGGGGTTTCACTTGTGTTTTTCCACAGGACCAGCCTAAGCCTATCTGGGTCTTTTACAGAAATGACTGACACCACCCCACCAAACATGAAGATGGATGGCCTACCTCTCACTGAGAGATCAAGATCCAAGGAGGGGGAAGAGAAGGCAGAGGAGACACCATGTCCAGAGGAACAACAGGATCTCCTGGAAGAACATCCATGACCTGGTGACGGCTTCCCAGGCCATGTGCCCTCCACAAGCCCCTCTCCTCTATTTTCTTGGCTGTTTTTGTCATCCTTCATGCATGACCCCAGCCAGTTCTGAGGCTGAAGACTGAGGCAGGTTTATTTTTTCCCAATTCGCTTTTAAACCATTCTAATTACATGCAAGTATTTAGGTCTGTTCTAGGTTGAGGAACTAGCAATACAGTAGATGCAAATAGATGATAGCATCACTCCCATCATCACTGTTTCTAATGGCTTATCAGGATGACAAAAATATCAGAGCCTATTTCCCTGTCCTAGCCCAGAATCATATTCATGCCTGGGGCCTACTTCTTCATTCTAGCCTAAGGATTAGATTCCTGCCTGCACTTACTTTCCTGTCATGGCCCAATGTCAGATTCCTGCCTAAAGCCCATTTCCTTGTCCAGATTCCTGCCAAGCAGCCCCCAAAGCTCTCAACAAATCTCCCTAGGTGAGAATAACTAGTATAATTTTGGAGTCAAATTTGAGTCACATTTTATTAAATACAGGCCAGGATGATGACAATGCATAGGTTGACACCTATGGTTCTCAGAGAATGGCCATGAATTACCATAGCTGCTTATAAAGGCAAAATTCACAAGGCTGCATACTTCCCACCTTCATCCAATTGGGAGAAAGCATACATTTGGTCATACCTATACCTATGTGGGATGAAGAATGTCCTGTGCTGCTGGGGCAATCATCCTTGCTTACAGAAGTGAGAACAAGTATCCTGTTGTCTTACAACAGACCCCAACACTCCAAAATGTTCTCTGTCCTTGGGCAAGTGAGGATTACAGGTTAGAGGTGCTTTTGTTTTATAGATATCTTGAGCATAGTAATTTAAACTTAAAAATAACTTTAGTATTCACACAACAAGGCTGGGTCATTCTGTATCAAAGGTATGGTTTAGAAATAAACTCACCAACCCATCTCTGAAAGGCAGACCCAAAGCCTATGGGTGATGGAAGTAGGCAGTGGTAGGTGACAAACCTACACTCAAAATATTTTCCTTGAGGCAGTAGCATATCCTGTGCAGGTTTGGCAGACATCCCTCCATTTCTGTTGGCCTCCTGGGTAAGTCAGTGATCAAGGACCTGGGAGAAGGCAACGTTCCTTAAGTGCTGAGCAGGCTGAGGGGCAGCGAGCTCTCTACCTCTCTATGTCTGCCCCAGGGTTTTCCTGAGATAGTAATCTCAATCCTGGGGAATATGAGGAATACAAACTATGTTTTTCAGATGAGGAATTATATATGTATATGTATACAAATATACACACACATATAGATATACATATAAATACATATACACACATACACATGTATACATATATATGTATAGACATATACACACATGCATATATACTCTCTCTATATATAATATATAATATATACACAAATATTATATACATATATATACAATAGGACTATATAAACACATACTATATATATGCATATACATGTATACACATCATATATATATACATATACACACACACATACATACATACACACATTATACACATATAGGCCTACTCCAGGTCAGTTCTTGGGGACACAGGTATATCTGAGGTACCTGGCACCAGAAGAGAATAATTCAGAATTGACCTTGAGTAGGCCTAGCCTGGATCCAGTCACCTTCTACACCTCTCTACTGACTCTTGCTAAGGTAGTGGCTGCCTGGTCTCAAATACAAAAATGTAGGCTTGAGAGCTGTAGTGCCCCATAAAAGAATGGCTTCCGCTTTCAAATGCTCTGCTCTGCCCATGAGGCCTGAGATTTTTTTTCTCACGCTCACTCAGTGTCTGAAGGAGTCTTCAGATGTCAATCATTTCCATCCTGTAAGAGGGCAAGGACAGGCCACACAAAAACATACCCTAAGGAGGTAGGAGGGAGACAGAACATGGTAAACTGAGTCTAGTTCTGTTGCCCATGCTCATCCCCCCAAAAGCAAAGTACTCGGTGGCAGGTTTAAAATGGTGCCTCAGAGCCTTGAACAGCGGCTTACTTTGCACACACACACACACACACACACACACACAAATATATATATATATATATATATATATATATATATATATATATATATATAATATTCCTCATCTGAAAAACATATTTTTTATTCCTTATATTCTCTGGATAGAGATTACTATCTCAGGACTACCCTGGGGCAGACATGGAGAGGTAGAGAGCCCGCATGATCATGGAAGGCTGCTGTTACCTCTCTGTTCCCCACCCACATATTACCCATCACAACAATCCACCAGAGTGGATACAAGAAAATGTCTTAAAATGTTATTTTATTATTATTTTTTGTTGGGCCTTGGACTAGGTAACTCCATTTAACCTGCCACCTTCAGTCAAGTAGGACACAGGTAGAGGGCTTGATTAACAAGTCTCCACCTCCAGAGATTTAAATATTAATGAATTATCAAAAGGCCAGGGGCGTAGCTAATTAAGTTATTCCCTCCCCTTTTCCCCCTCCCTATAAAATTAAGCTCCCTTGGCTTTTGGCGGGGAAGCACGTACCACCTACATCCATTTACCATGCCATGAACAATAAAAGTTTTGGAAAACTGGACTCCACGTGTCGCCTCATCTGCCTGATCTGCCACCACCAGGTTCCCAGCCTTTGGAAACTTGAGGCGCCCACTGCCAGCCCACGGTGGCTGTATCAATGTGGGATGCTCCACTGGCGGGGTGGGAAGCCCGCCCGGGACCCTGATGCCAGACCACCATGGAACCTGGCCGCCGGACTCCCTCTCCGCCCTGCCCGAGAGATTTAGTCCCCACAATTTTTAATTAATCATTCCATTCCTTTACATCTCAAATGATATCCCACTTTCCGGTTACCCTCTCTACCAACCTCCCTTCCCATGATATTCCATTTCCTGGTTACCCCTCCACCAACCCCCCCATCCCACAGCTGCCTTCCCCCCTCAGTTTTGTTTGTATGAGAGTGCTCCCCCACCCACCCACACTTTCTCACCCCACTACTCCAGGAAGAACCGGAAAATAATGGAACAAAGACTGAAGGAAGCCCCAACCGGAAATGGCCCCACCTGGGGATACATCATGTCTCTAGACTCCAAACCCAACACTGTTTCCATGGTCAAGAGGTACTCGTGGACAGGAACCATGTGTGGCAGTTCCTGGGGAGGTCTGGACTGCAGGTGACTGATGTAGATGCGGATGCTTAGAGTCTTAAAATATTTTAATTTAGACTAATAAAATGATATTAAAAACCTCAGAGATAGGTCTTAGACAAAATAGTGGTCCTAATTCCAATATACCTGAGCATTTTAAAGAAGTGACCATGGCCACGACACATCTGAGAGGCATAAACACCCATGTTTTGTGAATGCAAGCTGAGCCAGAAGGATGAACCATGGTAATGACAAAGATGACAATGGGGGCTCTGGACAGAACTCTAGGCAGAGATCTCTTCCAAGTATGTGCTGCTCAGTCACAAATGCCAGAAACGTCCCCCAGAAATCCCTTGGCTTCCAGGCTGACCTTGTCCTCGGCATCCAGAGATCCCTTGGCTTCCAGGTTGACCCTGTTTCCTGCATCCTGGAAGGTTCCCACATGGCTCACTGTGTTGGTTATGTCCTTTTCGAAGAAGCCAATCTCCATTATGGCCAACACTGATGCACTCCAAAGGGAGAGTCCTGTGGTGTGCATGAGGAAAGGGATGCATTATACAGAATAATAAGAAGAAACAAAATCTGGTCCACACATAATGTAGGACCTGGGTTGATGAGAAAGCCCTGGGAGCCAGAAAGCATGGCCCTTGGGGATAAAAACCGCAGTGATGTTATTTGTGGGAATGTTTGTGTATTGCTGCAGAGATATGGCATTTTCTCCTCTCTCTGGTCTGTCCCAAGGCACCAATAACACCTCTCTATATGTCAAACACATCTACTGGATCAGTAGGCCTTGCTCGGGCTACCTCCTCACACCTCGGTTCTCTTCCTCAGCAGGAAAGGTGCTTCAATTCTTGCCTGGACCCCAAACAGTACTGACCTGCCAGCCTCCCACCTCCCAGGTTCATCACATCTTGTGGGTGAGGAAAGGAAGCAGTTTTCATTTTGTTTTATTATTTTTTTTTTCTGTTGTGCTCCCCCTCCCAGGCTTCTCAGATCTTTGAGAAATCTTGCCAGTAAAGATCAAATCCTTCACACAGAGACAAGATGCAGACAGGTATGTGGGTAGTATCTCTGACTCCCCCTACCCCCATCCCTACACTCATTCCTTCACTCTTTAGAGACTATAGCCATGCTCAGTCTCCAGTACTTCTGAGGTCCTGTTCCTCTGCTGCTCAGCTGCTTTCTCATCAGATTAGATGTTCAGCCCACACCCTCATGTAGCTGTCTGGCCAGCAGACCCCAGAGTTGGGTCCCAGCCCACGATGAAGTCTTGCTTGTTTAGGTGTGGCTCACCAACACCTGCATCTTACTGTATGAATTCCACAGGCCCACTATGGCCACCAGCTACAGCCAGAAGGTTTCAAAGAGAACAGGCTCCAAACTCTGAATCAAAATGTACCTGACTGCTGCTCAGACTTGAAAAACTGTGGGCAGTGAGGGCTGTGGTTGGCAGGGCATTCTGTAGGCTTTGGCATGGCATCCTCAGTTTCCTCCCTGAATACTGGCCTTCTGGAATTTATTTTTGTCCCACCTTAGTTCTTTGAATTGCTTTACTATTCTGATAGACAAATGTTCTTGGCTATTTCCTGTCCTGCTCCCAAAGGAAACACAGCAAAACCTTCTTGATTTCTTACACCTCCTCTGCCCACCTGAGAACCTATACCTACATAATTCACAACAAGTTCTCTGCCCTAACCAAGTTACAGGCTCCGAATAAATTCTCGTGGGCCAGCGAGCAGCATGGAAACGGGGACTTTCTGAACAAAGGCAGTTGCTATTAATAACCAGGAGGAGGTATAAATGTGTTTCATTTACCTGTGCCTAGTGGGGCACAGCTGTACTGTGAGCTACTTCAGACGTGGATCCAGAAAACCACAAAGTTAAGGTCATTCTGCAGGGCAGCAGGACCTTGTCTCATAATGAAGTTTTTTTCCTTTCTTCTCTAAAAATCCGGTGATATAGCTCATCAGTAACGTTCTGGACTCAGTTCCCAGTTCCCTTCCCTCACCCTACCCCAAACTCACATTTAAGAGAAAAACATCCTGTCTGAATCTCGATTTTTCTCATTAGGCTTAGAATCCTTCTCAGAAACAGGTCATTTCCCCGTGAGCTGCAGGAGAGACAAAGGAGAAGGCAAGAAGGCTTTGGTGACCTAGAGGCAGATTATTTAGAGAAAGAGGAAGTAGAGTCTCTAGAGAGGAAGTCTGACTTTGTTAGCAAGGGAAGGGGAAAGGAAGGGAAGAATAGATACTTCCACCTCCCCAAGATGCCCTTTCCCCTGGTAGAATCACACTGTCATAACTACAGCCATCTTGAGTTGTTTGTTTTCTTGAAATTTTATGTCTATGAGCAGTGCCTATGACTAGCTTTCTTAAGACACAGTAGAAAAGGGAATCAAATTCCATTAGAGATCCCATTAGCCATCTCGCCAGCCCTCCATCTTGAGTTGTAATCAACATAAATAAATTTGACTAACTCTTGTTGGATTTTTTTTAACACAGATTCCCAGAAAGCTAAATTATTAAATGAAATTTGGGAAACATTTCCCTGCCATGAAACGACAGGCTTGACACTTTGAACCTGACTAATGCAGATGAAGGAGTGGAGAAAGAACATACACACAGACACATACAAAAAAGATGGCATCAGGCGCCTTGTGTCAGCACTGAGAGTCCTCAGCTACCTCAGCTGCAACCTCAGCTCCTAAATCATGAACAGCAAGGGAGAGGGGCCAGCTAGTTCTGTCTGAAGAAAGCTGTCTCAGGCTGGAAACTTCCAGAAGGCAGAAGCTGCAGTTGCTAGTATTTACACACTGGTCAATCATCCACCAACCCCTGAACTTTGGCCAGTGGAAGAAGGCTTTGCCAATTCTGAGCCTGATCCATATAGAGAAAAGCTGTACCAGTTCCCAGGGGTCTGAGGCCTCTACCTTGTCATGGCAACAATACACATTCACAGAGGAAGACACTCATGCAGGGCTTCCTCCTTCCCTATGTTTCTTCAGTGTCTCTTGTGCTTGTATCATGAGGGTGTGCCATCATGCCTTGCTGTCAGTTTTTATTTGAACACTAGATACAAATGCTAACATTACACATGATAATGGAATACATTGCAACACTTCAAGCAGTTCATTGTAAAACTTACAATGGGTGTTAGTTCCAACACTAGAGTCATAAAGGAACAGGATGACCAAGAAAAGATGTAAAGGAGCCAAGAGTCTCCAAATGCTCCTGTGGAGTTCATTCGAAGAACATTCTCCATGCCGTTCTTTCAAACAGAGGAAGACCTGTTCATGACAGCTCACTCCTGTAACAGGAATTCTGGAAAGCTGACACAGGTGGAACTCTATGAACTCAAGGTAAACCTGGACTACTAAAAATGAGGTCCTGGGTTACAAGAGAGGGAGATGAAGTTGGGGGTGTGTGCAGAGAAAGCACACCACACACACATACACATACTTGTTATCTTCCTATCCTGTCACATAAAATCTCTTCAGGACGTGAGAGCAATAAGACTACTTTGATTCATGCAAGCTGGGTTAGAAAGTGGTAACCATCATATGTGCAGGGGACCTACATCCAGTTCACGGACCCTTTGGTTGGTGTTTCAGTCTCTAAGAGCCCCCAACGGTCCAGATTGTCTCTGTTGATCTTCCTGTGAAGTTCCTATCCCCTCTGGTTCCTATCAACCCTATCTGGGTGATCCTTCCCCCAATTCTTCCATAAGAGTCCCCAAGCTCTGTCCAATGTTTTCTTTTGAACCTCTGTAGCTGTTTCAGTCAGCTTCAGTCTACTTTTTACACGGCCCAGGATCACCTGTTCAGGGGTGACCTGGGAATTACAAATGTTATTCCCACATAGGGGATTGGACCTTCCTCTGTCCATTAGCGACCAAGAAGATGGCCCCATGGATGAGTTGTCTGTGGGCAATCCAGTGCAAGCATGTTCTCAGGAGAGATTCTTCCTCACTTGTGTTAGTTGACAAGAACAAACAATGGTAACAACGTACAAGTAGGGCCTCTTGAGGGGAAAGTCATTTCCTTCCCCATATCAACTCTGGGAGTCATGATGTGTCTGGGGTCCCAGCCCCATCACCTTGTGATCCTTTGAGTTCAGCTTTCCATGTTTGGGGCTGACCCTTCTACCTTCCCAGGAGCTGCTGTATTAGGAGGGCACCAGCTCTCCCTGTCCTCTCCTGTAGTTGTCCTGAGTCTAAGTGCAGGTGTCCTAAGATTCTCATTATGTTCACAATGTCCTGGTTTGTGACTCCAATGTGCATGATGCAGAGATACAAGGGGAACCTGGGACTGGCCATGGGGCCTGAGCAATGACATACATCTGTATTCCCACATGGATCCAGGATCAAAAGCTTAAAGGAACAGACCTGTGTTATTGAACTGTTAGAGGAGTTTCTTTTGGCAGCAAGATAGAGAGGGCCAAAGGGCATTGAGATATCAGAACCCAGAAACAGTGGTCAGAGAGGAACATGATACAAACTTGCCGACCTCAGTGGCTACAACTTCCTGTGTGAGGCTTCCAGGCTCATTTTGACTCAGAGTATCTCTTTGCTTGTTTTCTACAAGCCATGTGGCTCTACCTGGTGGCACTGGTGGGCCTGTGGATGCTCCTGCGCTTGTTCAGGGAGAGGAAGGTGGTGAGTGATCTCCACAACAAGTATGTCTTCATCACGGGCTGTGACTCAGGGTTTGGGAACCTGCTGGCCAGACAGCTGGACAGAAGAGGCCTGAGGGTGCTGGCTGCATGTCTGACAGTGGAGGGAGCTGAGCAGCTGAGGAGCAAGACATCTGAGAGGCTGGAGACAGTGATCCTTGATGTCACCAAGACAGAGAGTATTGTGGCAGCCACTCAGTGGGTGAAGGAGCGTGTTGGGAACAGAGGTACCACTGAGATTTATTTTTATGTTGATGGTTTATTTCCCTTCTTGAAAGAAGCCCCCACTCCCATTTGTACTTTCTGGCCAAATCCCTAGTGGTCTTTGGGGGCCCTGAAGTAACCCAGCATGTCACCTGAGTACTCTCTCCTCTCTCCAGGCTCTACCTTTTGCCTCCCAAGTACTCTGGCCCTGGCAAGAAGGTTCCCTGGTGTGGACTCATGCTCTCACATCCCTGTCTCCTCTCTGTCATCTTTTCTACACAGATAATCTAGATTGTTAAATGCTAAGTGCCAGGTTAGAGCAGAGTCTCTTCTGAAGCAGAGGATGATCCTGTGCTGTGTGTGCAGGACCTCTGGAGCCATGCTGCAGTGGATCTCCTGAGTCAGCAGCATACCTGCTCTTACCTGTCAGCTGTGTCCTCTGTGAAGGGAGACATGATTGTTCTCTGTGCAGAGCAGGCCAGACCAGCTTAAAGTCTGAATTTGGAGTCTAAATACTAGGAAGGGGGTTGCTATTTCTTCATTAATTATTATGGGGCAAAAGAAGAACCTTGGTTTAAAAGAAACTTAAGAAAAACTTGAAAGTGTGATTATTGTTCAGAACACTGGGGAACATAAAGTTAAAACAAAATTAATCTATATTCTCACTATCTTGACATAAAATCTGTATACATTTTGATTTCGTACAGGGCTAAATATATGTGAATTGTTTTCATTTAAAAAATGATCAATTTTACTACCTCAAGAACATTTCTTCAAACAATGATATTCAATGATTTTGGTACAACCAGTAACAAACATTCAAGAATTTAAATGTGTGGGGAGGTGGGAGTGGAGGGGGTAGCTGGGGGCACATTGTCATAGAAGCAGGAGGAGGGTGGATGAGATAGGGGGTTCCTAGGTGGAGAGGGGAAATGGGGTAAGGGGATAACATCTGCAATGTAAATAAAATATTCAATAAAAAATAAAAAAATGAATTTAAATACATCCTGGGGCTGCATCCAGGCATCCTCGTCACATTCTTCTTTCTTTTCATTATTATTACTGTTTGTAAAAGTATCTCCCCTGTCCATTATCTTGTCCTTGTGTTTGCAAGCACCTCAGGAAAGTTGCTCAATATATTTTGAAAACTTTTAAGTAAATTTTTGGTAATTTCATACAGAAGTATAGTGTATGTGTGTTACAACCACCCAGCCCCACCTTCTCCCCAGACCTGCCTTTTCCTCAGCCACACCTTCTCCCCAGGCACACATTCTTCTATCTGGTTCCTCTATCACCCTTCTTTCACACCCTTCTCTCAGTTTCTTCCTTTTAGAATATAAGGCGTCATGTTTGATAGACCATTCAGTGTTGATGCTGAGCCTGCCAAGGCCAACTTTCTTCAAAGTACAAATGCAGCAGGACCTTTAGTTCATGTGTCTCAAGTTCCATTAGAATACTAGCTTTGCCTTTCTTCTTTTATCCACCCCTCACCTTGTCCTGGCCAGCAGGGCATTAAACAGGGTTCCGGGGAGGTCACCTGAAAGAGAAGATGGGGGACAGGCAAAAGCAAAGCATGGCGATCTGTCTATAGGCTGATCAAACTGCAATTTTTACTTTTTCACACAGGGGTTATATACACAAAAAGGCAGGATGTGGGGGAAGGGGATGACACAGGAGCATAAATGTTTAGGGGGAGTACAGATATCTTTTAGAACAGAGTATCAGCTGAGTGAAGCTTCAGGGGACAGGTCACTCTGACTTCATGTATGATTTACCTGTCCCTATTTAAGTTAGTATTATCCATCAAGGTTACTTATCTGCAAGGTTTATGATTGAAACCTGGCAGCTTTCCGCTAAAGCTGCTTGTTTACAATAGCTTCTAGCCATCTGCTTCAAGGTTTTTTCACAGAGACTCAAGACTTTGTGCTAGCAGGCTGGCTTTAAGCCTATGGCTGATTCCAGGCCTTCTGTGTACAAGCAGAGATGTCCTGACATCTCCCACCTTCTCTAAGTGTAGAAGGACCATGGTGATTCTAATTTTGCAAAGGTGGGGATAGAGGCCTGACCTCTAGTAATTAAAGGAGATCTTATAATGGCTCTGGTCCTCCTGTTGTTGTTCAGTGAGGCATGAGAGCCATACCCATCCCAATGTCTTTTTCCTGGAGAGGGGATATTTTTGACAGCACCCCTATGCAATCAGGCTTGTCCCTCAGGCAATTCAGGAAGATAATTTTAACTTTATATTCCCCTGCAGTGCTTAGCCTCGCAGCCTAAGCAAGAATTTATATCACCAGTCAGAGGGGGTTCTGGGTGGCTTCTCTCTGCTTGGTCTAGGGGCTGGAGTCCCCTCTTTTTGGTTGAGTGAAGATGTGTTTTGGGAACATCCTGAATAGAGTAACAACTTCATCTTGAGTTTCGTGATCCTCCATAGCTAATTTATGATAATGTACCTGAATAGGTTTTGCTATCAAATCATCTATCTGTTGTTTCACAAATTTAGTAAGCCTATTTAAGGCCCAGGGACCAAAAGAAATAAGCAGAAGTAACCAAATTAATGGTCCCAAAATTGTAGGAAGTAGGGTTGACAACCATGGAGAAGTTGAAGACCAATTCTTTTACTAGCTCTCATCTTTCTCTTTCTCTCTCTGTCTTCTCTCAAGGCCTTCTCTAACCTTTTTTTATGCTCTCTTTAGCCATCCTTGTCTTGTCTATATAAAAACAACATTCTTCTTTAAGGGCTGTACACAGTCTAGAATTGTACACAGTCTTTTCTATTGTAAAAGAGTAAATCAAATCCAATAAAGTTCTTTGCATTTTTTGGAGATCACTTCAGACAGCAAAACAAGAGATTTTTTCAGGTTAGTGATGTCAATCTCTAACTGTTTGATGTCCTTGTCAATGGCTCATCGAAGGTCTGAGTAGTGTAAGTCTGGAGGCCAGCATCTGGATTAGAACTTCCAACCACAAACACCACGGGTGATTCATTTTTATCTGGAAAGGAAAAAGAAGGGAATTCTCAGGAAGATTTCTCTTCCCTGGATGTCAATTGATATTACTCTTATTTATAATTGGGCCTTGTTTCGTGGGGTATCTATTTATTTCATTAATCTTTCTGGCAACCATTTAGCTGTGCCTTCTTTGGTATCAAACAGGCATATCAGTCCTTGGCCCGATATAAGAACTAGGTCCAGGCCATTCTATTTAAGAGTAAGATGGTCCTTCCACATACCTGTAGCATAATTTTTATTGGTCTGAGCATGTCAATGGCAATCAGCAGCAGGTTTGCCATGAGCTTTCAGATTTAGAGAATTGAGAAGGATCCTACAAGGCATGATGGAGAGTATTTCTAGGAGCCTCCTTCTGGGGGTGTAGCTCCCCCTCTTTTTGTTTTTTGTTTTTTAAGTTTTTTATTAGATATTTTATTTACACTTTAGATGCCATCCCCTTTCCCCATTCACCCCTTAGAAAACCCCTATCCCATGCCCCCTTTTCCTTTTTGCATTTATACATTTTTAAAAAATGTTAATCATAGGCTTTATAAGTTTGGTATTGCTCAATCAGAGGTGTAACCCACTACCCAACCTGGATATATCAACTATCTTTGACTGGTGGAGATACATGAACATCTGCCTCCCTGTCTACCCCCTCTTTCTCTCTTTCATCACCTACCTTCTCCTCTCCTTCTTCTTCTCTTCTTACTCCTTCTCTTCCTCTCAGTACTCCTCCCACCTTAGCTCCTCCTACATATCACTCTTCCTGTTAAAATGAAACTTTTCTCTCAAAATACAATTAGAGCATAATTATGCCGATTTGTACCAGTGAGGTACAAGATAGTCCTAATACCCAGTCCATCATTTTGTTGACTAACCAGCACCTCTGTCATCTATCCTAACTAAAACATTTAGTTCTGAACCTGGCTTTAGGATGAATGTCAGCTGATGACCATCCACTCAAATCTTTTCTCTCAAGGTAAATAGCCAGGATTGGCTATGAGGCTATAAGTTTTCAACCCTGTCAGAAATCCAGAATGACTGAGTTAAGTATAATTGTGGGCAGCACAAAGCATAGCTTCTAAAACTTAGCCAATTTATAGAGACCTCTGAACACCTGGACACTCCCTCTACTTCAAAACTTTGGAGCATCTGTTCTTCTGCCTTCTGGCCCAGGATCATCTGACAAACCTTAGTGCTGCAGAATTATTAAGGGATGATTACTCTGTCTAGGCAGATATAATCAGTCGACTATTCTGCAAGTGTGTCCTTTTCCGGACATTAATTTGTCTGTAGAAGAAAAGAGGCAATTCTTGCCTAGTGGCTGTCTCACCACAACTGGAGTAACTCCAAAAATGCTCAATTTCTTCTTAGAATTCAATATAGGAAGCTGTCAGGAGCAGACAGATCTCTAATCAAAATGAACATTAATACAGAAATGTTTGTCATGTCAATTCTGTGGATTTCTGATGTTTTGAAAACCAACTATCCATGTAAGGTGATCTGGACTGTTGCCTGTTAACTCCACTCAGCTATTTCTAAATAAAACATAGAAAACACCCTAACAATAAACTCCAAGCCATGAATTTGCTATAGTCCCTTAACTCATAGGCTGACCATCTCAAATCAGTTAAAAAAGTTAAAGAAGGACTGGGTCTAAGCCTTGTATTCATAAATGTGTTATACTGGTACAATGCCTATGAGTGTAACAATATTCATCTCACTCTTATATCAATAAGAAGCTCATGCCAATGAAAACCTTAAAATTTGTAATCAAAGTAAATTGGTGCTGTTTAAGAATTTATATCTTCATCTTGTTACTAATTATACAGATTTCTACTAATAGGTTATGGCTATGCAATAAACCCTAGCTAATCCTCTCTATTCCCACAAAACCACTACTTTTCCCTAGAAAGACAGCCCAACATTTACCACCTTAGTCCCCAAGCCCAGGGAATAGGGGCACTAACTCTTCATTAGCTTCTTCAAGCTGATTATGGGCTTTGAGATATTAGAAGAGGAGTGGGGGAAGAGCAAATTGACAAGCCTCTGATGCTGTGTCTTCACTGCCTCCAGATGGAATTCCCAGACTTCAGAGGTTTGAGCAGGTGTGCCCAGCTTGCTTGTTGAGTAAATACACCAAGGCTGATCATTCTGCAATATACAATTCTCAAAACAAATTTTAGTATCAAGATAGTTTTTTTTTTAAGAGGGCTGACATTTTATTAAGGATGTTGGGTCTAACCGCTTTTCTTTTTTTTTTTTTTGGTCTTTTATTGGATATAATATCTACATTTCAAATTTTATCCCCTTACCGCATTAAGCCCACCACCCAGGAACCCCTTATCCCATCCCCCCTCCTCCTGCTTCTATGAGGGTGTTTACCACCTACCCCCTAATCCCCCTCCCCACCTCGAGATTCCCCCCCACCCCCAGTGCTCAGCCTTCAAGGTACCAATGACCTAGTCTCCCACCTATGCCCAACAAGGCCATCCTCCCCTACATATACACCTGGAGTCATGTGTCTCTCCATATGTGCTCCTAGGCTGGTGGTTTAGACCCTGGGGAGCTCTGGCTGGTTGGTATTGTTGCTCTCCTCATGGCGCCACCAACCCTTAAGGCTCCTTCAGTTTACTCTCTAACTTCTCCATTGGGAACCTTTGATCAGATTAATGGTTAGCTTCAAGTATCTGTCTCTGGGTATGTCAGACTCTGGGGGACCTCTAAGGAGACAGCCTTGTCAGGCTGCTGTCAGCTTTCCCTTCCTGACATCCATATCAGTGTCTATTTTTGGTGACTACACATGGAATGAATACCCAGGTGGAATGGTCTCCATACAACCTCTCCTTCAGATTCTGTCCCACACATTGTCTCCATATTTGCTCCCTTGGGTATTTAGTCACTCCTTCTAAGAAAGACCTAGGCATCCTCACTTGTTCTTTCTTCTTCATGAACTTCATGTTGTCTGTTAGTTGAATCTTTTTTGTTTGAAACTTTTGGGCTAATCTCCCCTTATCAGTCAGTAAATACCATGTGTGTTCTTTTGTGATTGGGTTACCTCACTCAGGATGATATTTTCTAGTTCCATCCATTTACCTAAGAATTTCCTGAATTCATTATTTTTAATAGCTGAGTAATATTCCATTGTGTAAATGTACCACATTTTTTGTATCCATTCCTCTGTTGGAGGGCATCTGGGTTCTTTCCAGCTTCTGGCTATTATAAATAAGGCTGCTATGAACATAGTGGAGCATATGTCTTTGTTATATGTTGGGGCATCATCTGGGTATATGCCCAGGAGTGGTATAGCTGGGTCCTCAGATAGTGCTATGTCCAATTTTCTGAGGAACCAGAAGATTGACTTCCAGAGTGGTTGTACCATCTTGCAACCCCACCAACAATGAAGGAGTGTTCCTCTTTCTTCACATCCTCGCCAGCATCTACTATCACCTGAGTTTTTGATCTTAGCCATTCTGACTGGTGTGAGGTGGTATCTCAGGGTTGTTTTGATTTGCATTTCCCTTATGACTAAGGATGTTGAGCATTTCTTAAGGTGCTTCTCGGTCATTCGTGTTTCCTCAGTTGAGAATTCTTTGTTTAGCTGTCTACCCCATTTTTTAAAGGGGGTTATTTTGTTGTTTGGTGTCTAATTTCTTGAGTTCTTTGTATATATTCGATATTAGCCCTCTATTGGATGTAGGATTGGTAATGATCTTTTCCCAATCTGTTGGTTGGCGTTTTGTCCTATTGACAGTATCCTTTGCCTTACAGAAGCTTTGCAATTTTATGAGGTCCCATTTGTCAATTCTTGATCTTAGAGCATAAGCCATTGGTGTTCTGTTCAGGAACTTTTCCCCTGTGCCTAGGTATTCTAGGGTCTTCCCCAACTTCTCTTCTATTAGTTTCAGTGTATCTGGCTTTATGTGAAGGTCCTTTATCCACTTGGAGTTGAGCTTTGTACAAGGGGATAAGAATGGATTAATTTGCATTCTTCTACATGTTGACCTCCTGTTGAGCCAGCACCACTTGTTGCAAATGCTCTCCTTTTTCCACTGGATGGTTTTAGCTCCCTTGTCAGAGATCAAGTGACCATAGGTGTGCAGGTTCATTTCTGGATCTTCAATTCTATTCCATTGATCATCTTGTCTGTGTCTGTACCAATACCATGCAGTTTCTATCACTACTGCTCTGTAGTACAGTTTGAGGTCTGGGATGGTGATTCCCCCAGAAGTTCTTTTATTGTTAAGAATAGTTCTTGCTCTCCTAGGTTTTTTGTTATTCCAAATGAATTTGTAAATTGCTCTTTCTATCTCTATGAAGAATTGATTTGGAATTTTGATGGGTATTGCATTGAATCTGTAGATTGCTTTTGGCAGGATAGCCATTTTTACTAAGTTAATCCTGGCAATCCAGGAGCATGGGAGAACTTTCCATCTTCTGAGATCTTCTTCAATTTCTTTCTTCAGAGACTTGAAGTTCTTGTCATACAGATCTTTCACTTGCTTGGTTAGATTCACTCCAAGATATTTTATATTATTTGTGGCTATTGTGAAGGGTATCATTTCCATAATTTCTTTCTCAGCCTGTTTATCCTTTGAATAGAGGAAGGCTACTGATTTGTTTGAGTTGAGTTTATATTCATCCACGTTGCTAAAGTTGTTTATCAGGTTTAGGAGTTCTGTGGTGGAAGTTTTAGGTTCACTTAAGTATACTATCATATCATCTGCAAATAGTGAAATTTTGAGTTCTTCCTTTCCTATCTGTATTCCTTTGACTTCCTTTTGTTGTCTAATTGCTCTAGCTAGGACTTCCAGTACTATATTGAATAGGCAATGTGAGAGTGGGCAGCCTTGCCTAGTCCCTGATCTTAGTGGGATTGCTTCAAGTTTCTCTCCATTTAGTTTGATGTTGGCTACTGGCTTGCTGTATATTGTTTTTACTATGTTTAGGTATGGGCTTTGAATTCCTGATCTTTCCAAGACTTTTTACATGAAGGGATGTTGAATTTTGTCAAATGCTTTCTCAGCGTCTAGTGAGATGACCATGTGGTTTTTTCTTTGAGTTTATTTATATAGTGGATTACATTGATGGATTTCCAAATATTGAACCATCCCTGCATTCCTGGGATAAAGCCTACTTGATCTTGATGGATAATTGTTTTGACGTGTTGTTGGATTCGGTTTGTGAGAATTTTATTGAGTATTTTTGCATCAATATTCATAAGAGAGATTGGTCTGTAGTTCTCTTTCTTTGTTGGGTCTTTGTGAAGGCTTAGGTGTGAGCATAATTGTAGCTTCATAGAAAGAATTGGGTAGTGTTCTTTCTTTTTCTATTCGATGGACTAGCTTGAAGAGGATTGGTGTTAGGTCTTCCTTGAAGGTCTGATAGAATTCTGCACTGAAACCATCTGGCCCAGGACATTTTTTGGTGGGAAGATTTTTAATGACTGTGTCTATTTCTTTAGGAGTTATGTGACTGTTTAGATGGTTTATCTGCTCCTCCTTTAACTTTGGTACCTGGTATGTGTCTAGAAAATTGTCCATTTCATCCAGATTTTCCAGTTTTGTTGAGTATAGGCCTTTGTAGTAGGATCTGATGATTTTTTAATTTCCTCTGTTTCTGTTGTTATATCTTCCTTTTCAGTTCTGATTTTATTAATTTGAATACTTTCTCTGTGCCCTTTGGTTAGTCTGGCTAAGGGTTTGTCTATCTTGTTGATTTTCTCAAAGAACCAGCTCCTGGTTTTGTTGATATTTTGTATAGTTCTTTGTGTTTCTACTTGGCTGATTTCAGCCCTGAGTTTGATTATTTCCTGCTGTCTACTCCTCTTGGGTATATCAGCTTCTTTTTGTTCTCTTTCAGGTTTGCTGTCAAGTTATGAATGTATGCTCTTTCCAATTTCTTTTTGTGAGCACTTAGAGCTATGATTTTTTCCTCTTAGCACTGCTTTCAGTGAGTCCCACAAGTTTTGATATGATGTGTCCTCATTTTCATTTAATTCTAAAAAGTCTTTAATTTCTTTCTTAATTTCTTCCTTGAACAAGTTATCATTGAGTAGAGCATTGTTCAGTTTCCAAGTGTATGTGGGTTTTTATTGCTTTTGTCCATGTCAAAGACAAGTCTTAGTCCATGGTGGTCTGATAAGGTACTAGGGATTATCTCAATCTTTTTGTATCTGTTGAGGCCTGTTTTGTGACCAATTATATGGTCTATTTTGGAGAAGGTACCATGAGGTGCTGAGAAGAAGGTATATTCTTTTGTTTTAGGATGAAATGTTCTATAGATGTCAGTTAAGTCCAATTGGTTCATAACCTCTGTTAGTTTCATTGTGTCTTGGTTTAGTTTTTGTTTCCATGATCTGTCCATAGCTGAGGGTGGGGTGTTGAAATCTCCCACTATTTTGTGTGAGGTGCAATGTATGCTTTAAGCTTTAGTAAAGTTTCTTTTATGTATGTGGGTGCTCTTGCATTTGGAGAATAGATGTTGAGAATTGAGAGTTCCTCTTGGTACATTTTTCCTTTGATGAATATGAAGTGTACTTCTTTATCTTTTTTGATTACTTCTGGTTGAAAAATGATTTTATTTGATATTAGAATTGCTACTCCAGCTTGTTTCTTGGGACCATTTGCTTGGAAGATTATTTTCCATCCTTTTACTCTGAGGTAGTGTCTGTCTTTGTCACAGAGGTGTGTTTCCTGAATGCAGCAAAATGTTGGGTCCTGTTTATGTATCCAGTCTGATAGTCTATGTATTTTTATTGGAGAATTGAGTCCATTGATATTAAGAGATAGTAAGGAGAAATGAATGTTGTTTCCTGTTATTTTTGTTATTGGCAGTGGAGATATGTTTGTGTAGCTAACTTTTACAGTTTTTGGAAGATTACTTTCTCGCTTTTTCTAGGTTGTAGTTTCCCTTTTTGTGTTGGAGTTTTCCACCAATTATCCTTTGAAGTGCTGGATTTGTGTTGAGATACTGTGTAAATTTGGCTTTCTCATGGAATATTTTGGTTTCTCCATCAATAATGATTGACAGTTTTGCTGGGTATAGTAGTCTGGGCTGGCATTTGTGTTCTCTTAGGGTCTGTATGATATTGGTCCAGGATCTTCTGGCTTTTATGGTCTCTGGTGAGAAGTCTGGTGTAATTCTTATAGGTCTGCCTTTATATGTTACTTTGCCTTTTTCCCTTACTGCTTTTAGTATTTTTTCTTTGTTTTGTACATTTGATGTTTTGACTATTATGTGGCGGGAAGTATTTCTTTTCTGGTCTAAACTATTTGGAGTTCTGTAGGTTTTTTCTGTATTTATGGACATCTCTTTCTTTAGGTTAGGGAAGTTTTCCTCTATAATTTTGTTGAGGATATTTACTGGTCCTTTAAGTTGTGAGTCTTCCCCCTCATCTATACCTATTATCCTTAGGTTTGACCTTCTCATTGTGTCTTGGATTTCTTGTACATTTTGGGTTAGTAGCTTTTTGTATTTTGCATTTTCTTTGACAGTTGTGTCAATGTTTTCCATGGTATCTTCTGCACATGAGATTCTCTCTTCCATCTCCTGTATTCTGTTGGTAATACTTGTGTCTATGACTCCTGATCGTTTTTTTAGGTTTTCTATCTCCAGGATAGTCTCCCTTTGTGATTTCTTTATTGTTTCTACTTCCATTTTTAGATCTTGCATGGTTTTGTTTAATTCCTTTACCCGTTTGGTTGCATTTTCTTGCAATTCCTTAAGGGATTTTTGTGTTTCCTCTTTAAGGATTTCTATCTGTCTACCAGTGTTCTCCTTAAGTTCTTTGAGAGTGTTATTTATGTCTTTCTTAAAGCCCTCTATCATCATCATGAGAAGTGATTTTAATTCTGAATTCTGCTTTTCTGGTGTCATGGGGTGTTCAGGGCTTGCTATGATGGGGGAACTGGGTTCTGATGATGCCATGTAACTTTGGTTTCTGTTGCTTATATTTTTGTGCTTGCCTTTTGCCATCTGGTTAACTCTAGTGCTGCCTGTACTTGTTGTCTCTGACTGAAGCCTGTCTTTCCAGTTATCTCGCTTTTGTCTGATATCCTAGGGGTCCAGATGTCTCTGTGATCTTTTCCAGCTGCACTGATTACAGTGGTACCTCTAGGATGCCTCAGGATATGGTGCCTCCAAGGTAGCAGCAGTTCAGCTAGGTGTCTTCTGTTCTGGGTACAGTGTCTCCTCTAGGATATCTCAGGATATGTTGTCTGATGCTCTGAGTTCAGTTGTTCCTCTGTGGCTCTGGGTTGAGTGGACCTTCCAGTATGTCTCAGGTGGAATCCGGGGTCCACACACCAGCAGACCCAGCCGAGGTCTGGTCCAGGCCTCATATCCGGGAGATGGTGGGAAGGGGAGTGCTAGCCCGAAGGGGCGGGGAGGGGCCTATCTGCTGGAATCTGAGCACTCACAGCACCCAGCTATGGGCTCAGGGCACAATGTCTGTCTTCCTACCTAAAGCTGGCTGTGGGATCCGTGGAGCCTCCAGAATATCTTGGGCGGGATCCGGGGTCCATATACCAGCCGACCGGGTAGAGGTCTGGTCCAGGCCTCTGATCCGGGAGAGGGGCGGAAGGGGAGTCCTTTTTGTTTTTTAAAAGCCATTTTTTTTTTTTAGAGTTTAATAAAACCAGGGCAAAAGTGCCAGCAGCTGCTTCTCCCACACTCAGAGAGTCATGAAGACAGTATTTTAAAGTTCCACAATATTTGTTTTACAATACCTTGTCCTTGAATTCTAGTAACATGGGTAATACCAAATTGTCAACAAAACATCTCAAATGTCTGACTGCAACAGTCAGTTTTGTTTATTTTAATATGATATGTAACACCTGTTGGGAGCTGACTTATAGCAGAAATTGGCTAGAAAGCAGCTATCTACATGCTAGCTATGCCTCCAAGGGTTACGTCATATCCACATGCCTACAAGGGCCATGGCAAAAGTGTATAAATACCCCAGATTTCCCTTCAATAAAAGAGACTTGATCAGAACCTCTGTCTTGTCTCCATTCCTTTCGTCTCTTCCCCTTATCTCCACTCTCTCTCTCTCTAGACCCTGACCCGAAGACTGGAGCGGCAGTTTGAAGCCAGGCAGTGGTGGTGTATGCCTTTAATCACAGCCTTTGAAAGGCCAAGCCAGGCAGAGTGGAGCAGACTGCAACATAGTAACTATTCAGGCATTGTTAAGTCTTTTGTCTCAAGCCAGGTAGAGCAGAGCCGGTTGCAACAAACACCAAGTATAAAAAGATAGTATAAGCAATAACTAATTGTACTTTTGATTGTTTTTCTTGTTAAAGTAATTATAACTAGAAAGCCTGAAAAGGTGTCAAATCACATAAACGTATTTTAATTTTCTAAAATCAGAAATGTGTAACGTCTACTTATCATAATTGATTAAATATAAGTCCTCAAGTATTAACACCATTATTAAAAAATTGAGGGCATTAAAAGCAAATTTTTGTAATGTAACTTATACACTCTCTAAAAATATCAAATTGTTGTCTCAAGCTATTATTATTAAACATAGATCCACAAAGATGTACTGTGTTGTGGTGATGTTATATAGACAAATAGATGACTTTTTAAGTCTTAATCATGATCTTTATAAAAAATTTTAGTTATATTCATGATTATTAAGCTCTTTTTTAATGAGACTGTTACTAGGCCTTTTTCTGATAGTCAAAACTGTAATGAGAATTCTGTCAGTCTCTGAAATAACATCAGTTAATTGTTTTTAGATAATAACCAGACTTTTTCCCACTTAGGGCACATTCTAGGAGGTTATAAAACAATTTGCCAAAGATCAATAAAAAGGGGACCAACAATTTACTGTAGGTGTCAGGATAGAAAATAAAACATTGTCTGGGCTTATCTACACAAATCTTCACTGATAACCCAGTTATAGTTCTAAACCTTCAGTGAACCTGTGGAGCCACACAGGTAATGGATGTTTAGCCACACAATCATGTCCAACAAATATGTATATAAACATTTTTCGTTATAAACCTTTATCTCAATTTAATTTTTGGTATAAAATTGTAATGAACTTTGTAACATGTGATCATACACTCTAAAAAATATATGAATACTGAGGACTAAAGGATACGAGGGCAAATATAATGGAGAGATAAATAGAACTTTTTCCACTTAGAATATAAAATAAAACTTTTTTCCTTTTCTCAAACAAAATAGAAGTTTTCTTTGTACTTTTTCTTTAGATAGCTTTCATAGAAAACCTTTTTTACACCTAATAATAAACTCTTTAATAACTTTTAAGTGGCCTCAGACTAGCAGGCATAAGTTAGAGCCCAGCAGTTTTTGCCCCAGACAAAACAAAAGCTGTTTACTTAATCTTTGAATGTTTTTAGAATGAGGTGCTAAGTGCCAAAAGACTGCAGCTTTTGGTCTCAGGGATCACAAAAGGCAGATCAGCTACAGTGGCACAGCAAGCCAGATAAACAAGCCTTTATTATACAGTAACCCCAATGTAAAGAAAGTAAATTTTATGGCCAATTGTTTTTGTAGGGTCTGTAATTTATCTGATATACAAATTTGTTATGGCATTTTTCTGGGATTCAGGCAAACTGGTATGAGCCCTTAAATGTCTTAAAAAATTAAGGGAAAATACATGTTTCTTAAATTGAGCTGTATCTGTGAACTTTGAAAATTAGCAATATCTAGAAAAGAAACAATTTTAAGCAATTATAAACCATAAGCCATATACTGGCTATGAGTATACCAATTGAAAGCGTAATTTTTTTTGTACTTTAAATAGTGGCTCTTAGTACTGCCTTCATGGAGTCCTATAGGTTTTGATATGATGTGTTTTCATTTTCATTTTCATTAAATTCTAAAATGTCTTTAATTTCTTTCTTTATTTCTTCCTTGAACAAGTTATCATTGAGTAGAGCATTGTTCAGTTTCCAAGTGTATGTGGGCTTTTTATTGCTTTTGTCCATGTCAAAGACAAGTCTTAGTCCATGGTGGTCTGATAGGGTACTAGGGATTATCTCAATCTTTTTGTATCTGTTGAGGCCTGTTTTGTGACCAATTATATGGTCTATTTTGGAGAAGGTACCATGAAGTGCTGAGAAGAAGGTATATTCTTTTGTTTTAGGATGAAATGTTTTATAGATGTCAGTTAAGTCCAATTGGTTCATAACTTCTGTTAGTTTCATTGTGTCTGGGTTTAGTTTTTGTTTCCATGATCTGTCCATAGATGAGGGTGAGGTGTTGAAATCTCCCACTATTTTGTGTGAGGTGCAATGTATGCTTTAAGTTTTAGTAAAGTTTCTTTTATGTATGTGGGTGCTCTTGCATTTGGAGTATAGATGTTCAGAATTGAGAGTTCCTCTTGGTACATTTTTCCTTTGATGAATACGAAGTTTTCTTCTTTATCTTTTTTGATTACTTCTGGTTGAAAAATGATTTTATTTGATATTAGAATTGCTACTCCAGCTTGTTTCTTGGAAGATTGTTTTCCATCCTTTTACTCTGAGGTACACAGAGGTGTGTTTCCTGTATGCAGCAGAATGTTGGGTCCTGTTTAATGTATCCAGTCTGATAGTCTCCATCTTTTTTGGAGAATTGAGTCCATTGATATTAAATTAAGAGATATTAAGGAAAAATGATTGTTACTTCCCGTTATTTTTGTTATTAGAGGTGGAATTATGTTTGTGTAGCTATCTTCTTTTGGGGTTGTTGGAAGACTACTCTCTTGCTCTTTCTTGGTTGTAGTTTCCCTACTTGCCATAGAGTTTTCCATCCATTATTTTTTGAAGTGCTGGATTTGTGGGAAGATATTTTATACATTTGGTTTTGTCATGGAATATCTTGGTTTCTCCATCAATATTGATTGAGAGTTTTGCTGGGTATAGTAGTCTGGGCTGGCATTTGTGTTCTCTTAAGGTCTGTGTAATATCAGTCCAGGATCTTCTGGCTTTTATAGTCTCTGGTGAGAAATCTGGTGTAATTCTTATAGGTCTGCCTTTATATGTTACTTTGCCTTTTTTCCTTACTGCTTTTAGTATCTTCCCTTTGTTTTGTATATTTGATGCTTTGATTATTATGTGACAGGAGGAATTTTTTTTTTTGGTCTAGTCTATTTGGGGTTCTGTAGGCTTCTTGTATATTTAAGGATACCTCTTTCTTTAGGTTAGGGATGTTTTCCTCTATAATTTTGTTGAAGATATTTACTGGCCCTTTAAGTTGGGAGTCTTTACCCTCATCTATACCTATTATCCTTAGGCTTGGTCTTCTCATTGCTTGCTGGATTTTCTGGATGTTTTGTATTAGGAGCTTTTTGCATTTCACATTTTCTTTGACCACTGTGTCTATGTTTTCCATGGTATCTTCTGCACATGAGATTCTCTCTTCTATCTATTGCATTCTGTTGGTCATGCTTGTGTGTATGACTCCTGATCTTTTTCCTAGATCTTTTTCCTTTTTCTTTTTCTATCTCCAGGGTAGTCTCCCTGTACGATTTCCTTATTTTTTTCTACTTCCATTTTTAGATCCTGGATAGTTTTGTGTAATTCCTTCACCTGTTTGGTTCTGTTTTCTTGCATTTCTTTAAGGGCTTCTACCTGTTTACCTGTGTTCTTCTCAAATTCTTTGAGAGTGTTGTTTACATCCTTTTTAAAGTCCTCTATCATCATCATGGGAAGTGATTTTAATTCTGAGTCCTGTTTTTCTGGTGTGATGTGGTGTTCAGGACATGCTATGGTGGGGGAACTGGGTTCTGGTGATGCCAAGTAACTTTGGTTTCTGTTGTTTACATTCTTACGCCTGCCTTTTGCCATTTGGTTAGTTGTAGTGCTACTTGCACTCACTGGTTCTGACTGGAGTCTGCCTTTCCAGTTATCTTGGTTGTGTCAGAGCTCCTTGGGGTTTAGATGTCTCTATGATCGTGAACTCCAGCTGTTCTGGGTACAGTGGCTTTTCTAGGATATCTCAGGATATGGTGTCTCCACGGTAGTAGACCAGGTAGGTGTTTGCTGCTCTGAGTGTAGTCACTCCTCTAGGATGCTTCAGGATATGGTGTCCCCTGCTCTGCAGCTCTGAGGTCTGTGTCCTCTCTAGGATGCCTGCAGCTCTGTGTTCCCTGACCTCTCTAGGATGCCTGCAGCTCTGCGTTCTGTGACCTCTCTAGGATGCCTCCCGATGCAGTTTCCACAGGGAAGCAGATCATCTGTGTGACTGCTCCAGCCTTGGGGATCCGGGTGAGAGGCAGAAGGGGAGTGGTTTTCCGCAGGAGTGGGTTCTGGGTGCCAGGTGCACTCTGGGGGATCCCTACTGCCAGTTGTGCTTCTGGGGCCTAGGGCAGTGTGTGGGTGCTCCTTCCTGCAGCTCTGCCTTTCATGACCTCTCTAGGATGCCTCTGGACACAGTTTCCACAGGGGAGCAGATCAGCTGTGTGACTGACTGCTTTAGCCACTGGAATCTGGGTGAGAGGTAGAAGGCTTGGATAAAACTCTTACTGAGATCTCTTTTATACTTCTGGATTTTGAATGACTCCAACTTTGAATCACCAGCTTTAATCCAGTTTTTTGTTACCAAATTTATAAATTTGTAATCATACAAAACAATATATAACCAGGACATATAGAGCATATTTATATTTTTTAAACCAATTAAGAATAAATGTACATTTAAACATTTGTTTACCTTTTTAGCTGTAATTTAAGAGAAAAGTACCCTTTCACTTATCAAACTGGAAAAAACCACTATTAATTCCCTTACTACAGAAGCCAAAAAACTGCTGGCCCCCTTCCAAGAGCCACTTATAAAAACAGTTAACTCCTCTCAAGGTTCTTTCTGCCGGTGCCCTTCTCCTAACCACAGGTGAATTATCAGCTTTCCTTGTGTAAATTGAGACTGCCTCCCAAGCAAGTTTTAAACTAAATTAAGCAAGCAGTTTTAACCAGTTTTTCTTTTAAACATGAAACATAGATCACTCAGACAACAAGACAAAGACAGACAAATGACACACATGGACAATATTGGCGAGCCAATGACAGACAATAGACATAGGAAGCAGGACTGAGAATTCATCCAATGACAGCAAGAGAGATCAGGGTGCCCTCCCCATCAACTCATGCTCTCAGGAGGGCTCTGTAATAAGCTTTTTGTTTTCTTAGGTCATCATGCCAGAGAGCAGGCAACTTGCTTTCATTTTCATTCTTCCTCTCTCTTTTACTTTCAAGGTTTAACTTATCTCCTCCGTAGGAGATATAACATTTTTTTTTTTTTATCAATAGTCCCCTCTTGGGAAGAGAACACTAATGAAAGCAAAGAATTTTTAAAGACCCTTTTTTCTTAACCCTAGTTCCTCGTGATCTGAAGATAGGCTTCTGGAGCCATGTCACAATGAGTGACTGCTTAGAAAATGTTTGTCCCATGCTTCATCTTTTAAACTTAATTCCTTGTGCCCTGAGTTGACTCACTCCTCAAGTCCATCATGAACAGTGTCTGCTTAAAACATACCTGTCCCAGGGCCCTCAGTCTCAGGGCCTCACTGCTCTGATCCTCCTCAGAACTCTCCCACAGTTGGGTGGACTGTGGTATCCTTCTGAATCGAGGCTGCTGTCACGCTGACCTTGGGAGTTGTCCTCTTGGGTGCTCCTGAGAAATTCCAGAGCTAAGGCTCTGGGAATCACTTTAAAAATGCTTTGAGATTCAAAGTGCCTTCATGCACTCCAGGCAGCCACCCTCAATGCTCCTGTAAAACCGGTAGGCCTACCACCCTCTGAAGAGTCAGCGTCCTCCCTTTGGTGATCTCCTTGACCCCCTGAATGCTGGGGAGCAGAACGTCTTGTCTTCAAGCCCCACATTGGGAACCAAAATGTACTGGCCAGCAGGGCATTAAACAGTGTTCTGGGGAGGTCATCTGAAAGAGAAGATGGGGGACAGGCGAACACAAAGAATGGCGATCTGTCTATAGGCTGATCAAATTGCAAGTTTTACTTTTTCACACAGGGGTTATATACACAAAAAGGCAGGATGAGGAATAGGATAACGCAGGAGCATAATTGTTTAGAGGAAGTACAGATATCTTCCAGAACAGAGTATCAGCTGGGTGAAGCTTCAAGGGACAGGTCACTCTGACTCCACCTATGATTCACTTGTCTTTATCTAAGTTGGTACTATCCACCAAGGTTACTATCTACAAGGTTTATGATTGAGACCAGGCAGCTTTCCACTAAAGCTGCTTGTTTACAGTAGCTTCTGCCGTCTGCTTCAAGGTTGTTTTCAGAGACTCAAGACTTTGTGCTAGCAGGCTGCTTTTAAGCCTATGGCTGATTCCAGGCCTTCAGTGTACAAGCAGAGATGCCCCTGCTGTGAGCCATTTCTTCCTGGATGGGATGCACCAACCCTGCTGACAATATGCTGTTATTTGTCTACTCTCCATCCAATGCCTGTCTAAATAGTCTCATCTTACCCCATGGAATGTGAATTTCAGTCAAAACTAGTCCCGTGATTCTTTCTTCTTCCCACTGTTTCCAGGACTCTGGGGCTTGGTCAACAATGCTGGCATCTGTGTCTTTGCTGTCAATGAGTGGATGAGCAAACAGGACTTTGCAACTGTACTGGATGTGAACCTGTTGGGCATGATCGAGGTGACTCTGAGCATGCTGCCCTTAGTGAGGAAGGCAAGGGGCCGCGTGGTCAATGTTTCCAGCGTCATGGGTCGAGTGTCTTTTGGTTGTGGTGGTTACTGCATCTCCAAGTATGGTGTAGAGGCCTTCTCGGACTCACTCAGGTATCAGATGATTATGAGGTCCCATGTCAACCCTTCAGCAAGGTGATTTGTTTTAATTGCAACCTTTGAGAACCCCTCATAAAGAGTCGTTTTCTTCTGATTTGGAATACTCTCTAACTTTCTTCTCTTGGTAGTAAAGTGGTCAGTAGCTGGGAAACCATTCTCCATGCCTTTGTCAGGTGACTGAGGCCTGAGTTCACTTAAAATTATTCTGCTCTGGAGGCCTGACCTGTGGAATCATCAGGGTCATTACTGGCCTTGGCCAAGAGCATAGTTCCTCATGTTTTTGATTCTCTGGTGGGGATTCCCAGGGGTGTGTGCATCACAATCATCCCTCCTCCTAGTGTTTAGCAAGTTCTTGTTTAATGTCCACAATTCCCATATTCTGGCACAACAAAGGGATTTTTGACCCTAATAAACAAAAAGACTAACAGAAGCAGCAACAAAAATGCTAACAACTGAGAGTGAAAGAGAAAAGAGAGAGTATGACCAAGGCTTAGAGATTGTTAGCAGTAGTGACCATGTTGTTTGTCAGATTTCTGGAGGGCTTTGCAGCAGGGGCCTGAGGTAAGGGTTAAACACTAGGACAGAACAGGACATTTTGGGATAAAACTTTAACAGCCTGTGTCCAGTGTGATTGCTTGCAGAGTGCTGTTAGTGCTGTGTCATTCTGGAGCAAAGGGGAGGTTAGCACCAGAAGCTTAGTATATTGTCAGAGAGTCTGAGGGTTCTAGACAAGTTTGTACAAAATACTGATGTCAGGTCAATCTGTAGCCTTTACCTTATACCTTATATATCATTACACAGTATACAGCATACGTATGCATTATACTACTGTATCAAACTGAGTTAGATTTCCTGCTAGCTGCAAGGCAAAATGGTCCCTAAATGTGAGGTACCATGACTGCCTACACAGAGTAGTCCCTGAAACATCTGAGTAAGCAAAAAAAGGAACTGGCTTGAGATTTCCTTAGGCAGTAGTTGGAGAAGGTGGGGTCCAAGAGTGAGGGGGAACTGACTTAGGCAAGTCTAGTAAGCCCGGTGTACAGTATATGGGCAACCTACCTGTGTCACAGAACTGAATATTTATATTTAGACCTGTGAGCCACATCTGTGTGACATTGGAGTGACATTCAAAAGCACAGATACGATGCCCTTGCCACAGGTGACATCCCCATCTGCTGCACATCCCAGACCCCAAAACTTGTGAACTTTTCTCTCCAGTGGATCATTGTGTTGTCAATTGTATTACTTTCTGTAAAAGACCTCTGATGTCTTAGATGACCTTTGACTGCTGTCTTACAGGAGGGAGCTCTCCTATTTTGGGGTGAAGGTGGCTATCATAGAGCCTGGTGGTTTCAAGACCAACATCTCTGATGTCAAGAGGCTACCAGACAATGTAGAGAAGCTGTGGGACCAAGCCACCTCAGAGGTCAAGGAGATCTATGGCGAGAAGTATAAGGACTCTTGTAAGTAACCTGTAGGAACCAAAGGCAAGCCTCATCCTATACTTCGAGTCTTCTGTGCTTTTCTGTTACTGGTACAAAGTCTGGCCCAGGCTATTTTTCTTCATTAATCGCCTTTCCTTGGGAGCCTATGGGATTCTGGTCACATAAAGAGGTTCTGGTTCCTAGAACTTTGTTTTCTCTTAACCTGTCATTATGTTAATGATGAAGGTAAAACCAGGGACGGAGGTATCAGATCACAACTTTCCATGAGCTTGGGCTTTTGCTCACCATTAGGAGAGTATGTCTGGCTATTCTGCTAGATCATTCTCTAAAACAGGCAGCTAAGTGTGCATGACACTTCCTTGAAGCTGTTGGTTTGGGTTGTGGCCCTTTCTGAGAAACTGGGACAGGCTAGACTTAGGCATGGCTTCTGAGTGTGGGAGACATGGACTTTAGAGAAGCTCTCTTTGGTTGGTCACATAACAGGGGTGGTAGGATGTGGAGTCAACTGGAATAATCTCTCATTTTACACAGACATTGAAACAATAAGGTCATTGATGGACACATTCTCAGAGGACCTGTCTGTGGTGACAGACTGCATGGAGCACGCTCTGACTGCCTATCACCCTCGCACACGATACTCAGCCGGTTGGGATGCCAAGCTCTTCTACCTTCCCTTGAGTTACCTGCCCACATTTCTTGTGGATGCCCTTTATTATTGGAATTTTCCAAAGCCTGCCCAAGCCCTCTGAATTTTTATGTGTATGCAGACTTGGGGAAGTAGGTGGAGGGAGATAATGACACTGGGGCACATTGTTCATGAAACTCACTGAAATAATTCTGCCTCCATACTACTCAAAACCAGTAAAGTTCAGAGGAAAGAGCCAAAGAATTCTGACAAGGGGTAGTGATACAAAGGGGCTGGCAATAGCCTGTGAAGTTAGGCAGCTTCCTAAGGCTTACTTCATCATAGTGTTGTTTGAGAATCTACAGAACTGCAGAGTTTGTAAACACCTAGGACATGCTTTGCCTCTGGCCCTCTTCCTCATGATGTGCATGGGCCTGGCAACTCATGACATCATGGAAGATTGAGAGAATCCACTTCACAATCATTTTTCTCCATGGTGTCAGGTGGAAGGGCCACCACCAGCACTTCATGCCCTACTGCTGCATGAGCAGGCTATGTTTAGGAGGTGGTTTTGCTGGTGGGATAGAATCTGGCTAAGATAGAAAACACAACAATAAGAACAATAACCACTACCACCACAACAATTTTTATTTGTCTTAAATTCATGGCTTTCTTTGGATTCCTTTCATTTCAGAATAAAAGTTGAAAGATTACTTGTGTCCTGTGTTTTGAACTAGCTTTGCAGTGTGGAACACTGGGAGACAGAGATAGGGGAGATGGGACTACCCCAGGGAGGGGTAGCAAGAATGAGCTTGACTATTAACCTGTGCACCCGCTCAGCTCTTCCCACCACAGAGGACAGTGGCCATTGCTTTCCACCCAGCCTTTTAAAGTATTCTGGCTCACAGGATAAAGTAGAAGAATGGGCATCCGGTGTTGGACAATCCACAGTGGCAGCTGAGCCCCGAGGCGGGGTGTTCTAAACTGCTGGTGGGTCCCACATACACAGCAGTGATGGTGGACCAGCAGTGGGGCCGATTGATATAAGAAAGTCCAGTTCTAAAGGCTGGAAACTTGGCCCCAGGCCCTAGAAGACACGTGGAGTCCAAGAGTTCTAAAGCCTTATTGTTCATGGAGAATGTGGATGGGTATGGATATGTGTGCCCCAGTAAAAGCCAGGGGGAGCTGACTTAAATAGGGAAGTGGAATGAGGAGCAACCTAATTGAGCTACACCCCGGCCTTTAGATAATTCATGAATATGGAAATCTTGAGGCCGAGGCCTGTTACTCATGCTCTCTACCTGTAACCATAGATGGTGACACAAAACCTCTCCGGGAGGAGCTATTGAGCAAAACATGTCTGTAAAGCTTAAGTTAATGAAAGATGTGGACCGCATGGAGGAGTCTGGGATCTGGGGGAATAGAGAGATATATGCTGTCCCTCACAGGTCATGTCTCTCACAGGCCATGGTCCTGTTGGGTCTCTGGCTATCTGAAACCCAGTGCTCTACCAGAAAGACCAAACCATCTCTTCACAGCCCTACAATCCAGGAGATGCCTTGGGAGATACTGGCTGGACACAAGTCCTGTTCTGTAGCCTCACTAGCTGACGATCTCAATTTTCTGTGTACCACTCCTCATGCCCTCTGACCTCTGCTCCATTCCTACAGCCCCTTGGTGGATGATGTCAGTACCATGTCTGGATCCTGGTCTTTCATTTTCTGCTCAGCATTTGCCTTGCTGGGTCAGAGAAGCTCTGATGCCAAGCCTAACCTGTCCCAGTTCATCAGAAGGGCCAGAAACAATCTTCAAGGAATAATTGAGCGCACTCAGTCACCTGTATCTCATTTCATGGAAAGTGTTAATTTTATACTGCCTCCCATTCCTGACTTCACTTACAGCCCCATGAGATGATCCTCATGGATCAGAAGTAGCAGCAGCATGTTCTGAGGATTCTTTGAGGAATAACAAGTATAATATTGGAACTGCAAAAATGAGCATGGGGTTAAAGGGTTCAGCAGTGCACTTAGCTTTCATCCTCAGTGCCCTTCCTTCTCTGTAACAGGACAAAATTAACTCAACTCATGTCTCAGTAATAGTCTCTTGTAGAGCCATAGAAATGTGCTGCAAAGTGAATGATTCAGAGATGGGCAGGTAAGAGAGATTCAGAACCCAAGTGTTCTCCCCATGATGGGTACTTAAAGAGTTTGAGTAAATAAACACCTTCCCAAAGCACTCCTTGTGGTCCCCTTTACCTTCTAGGACCTGAGAGAGTCTGATAATGCCTCTATTCCATACTTGGAGATGCAGTAACCACCTCCACCAAAAGAAATTTGACCCATGATGCTGGAGACATTGACCACATTGTCCCTCGCCTTCCTCACTAAGGGCAGCATGCTCAGTGTCTCCTTGATCATGCCCAACAGGTTCACATCCAGTACAGTTGCAAAGTCCTGTTTGCTCAGCCACTCATTGTGACCCGAGGGGGTGGTGATGCCAGCATTGTTGACCAGGCCCCAGAGTCCTGGGGATAGTGGGAAGAGGCAGTCATACAACACAGGTTAAATTATGGACATTTCACACAGTAAGACTACTGTGACACGTGTTTACTGGACAATAAAATGCAGTGAATAAGAGAAGAGTATCCACACAGTTAGGGAACACATGTAGGACACTGTTCGCTCACAGCATGGCTGTCTTCATCTTTTAAGACTTTGTGGCCCAGTTCTCTACCTGGGAATCAGCAAGGAGTCCCTTCTGACTTGTTAAATTTAAAAACAGATGGTGAAACATGGTGCACCTTTGTTAATCTGGATACTATAAAAGTACATTTGTGACTTACAAGTTCACACCATCCTTACAGAGATTTTATTCTTTTATATGTTGTGGTGGTTTGAATAGGAATGGCAGCCATTGGCTCAAGGTTGTGAGGCATTGCTGGAGTGGGTATAGTCTTGTTGGATCATGTGATTCACTGGAAATGGGCTATCTCAGAGTCTTACTGTTCCTTCTACCTGTGGATCAGGATGTAGAGCTTTCAATTGATTTTCTTTTTTTTTTTTTTTTGTTTTTTGTTTTTTTATTTTATATTTTAGTTACATTTCAGATGCCATCTCCTTTCCCCATTTCCCCTCCCTAGAAAACCCCTATCCCATGCCCCCTTTTCCTTTTTGCTTTTATACAATTTTTTAAAGTTAATCAAAGGTTTTATAAGTTTGGTAATACTCAATCAGAAGTGTAACCCAATACCCAACCTAGATATATAAACTATCTTTGACTGGTGGAGACACGTGAACATCTGCCTCAATTGATTTTCTAACACCATGTCTGCCTATAACCTACCACACTGCCTGATATGGTAATAATAGACTAAACCTCTGCATGTAAGCCAGCCTTAGTTAAATTCTATCCTCTATAAGAGTTACAGTGGTCATGGCATGACTTCACAGACATGAAGACACCTGTATCTTCAGAGTACTATGGGACATTTCCACACTGCTGCCTTTTCCTTTCAAATGGCCAGAAAATGTAGTAATAAGAAAGGACTGTTATTCCTTATAATTATAAAAAGGAAAGAGAAAGAGCAAACAGAAAAAATACAAAGGAGAAAAGAAAAATAGGAAAATTAATCTGTGAGTGAAATATTCATTGAAAAGCCAAAAATTGAAAACTTGGTGGGGGGAGATTTTTAAAAACAGTGTTTTTTTTGGCTTTGTGAAGCTGGGCTTGCAATCAATGTTGTTTATCAATGTTGTTTATCAATGTTGGGATCTATATTGAAGAAAGTCAATATTGATCAACTCTCAATATTGATCAGATGGTAACCAAACATAATGTAGTGGTGAGTTTGTGGTAACATGGCATAAGATACAGTCATCAGACAGGATGGAACCTCAGTTGAGATCAAGTTATAAGGCATTTTTTCAATTTGATCAATGGGAAATGACCTAACCTATTGTGGGTGGTGCCACCTCTGGGCTGATGGTCTATGGGTTCAATAAGCAAGACGGTGAGTAATGCATGAAAAGCAAGCCAGTGAGCAGCACTTGTCCATGGCCTCTTCCTCTGCTCCTGGCTGCATGTTCCTGTACTGTTTGAGAGTTTGTCCTGATTACCTCTGGTGGTCAACAGCAATTTGGAATTACAAACTGAATAACCCCATACTCACCTGCTTGCCCTTTGGTCATGGTGATGTATTGCAACAATACTGACCCCAAGTAAGACAAGTTTGTACCAGTATCATGGGGTATTGTGGGGACAGATCTAACCATGTTTTTAGTAGGATTGTAGGAGGCTTTGGAACTAGGGGCTACAAAGCCACTGATTTCTGTGACCTCAGTGGGATGATCTTTAGTATCTTGGAAGATTCTCTCAGGGATATTGGCTATTTTGAGTGAAAATTCTGCCATTCTCGTCACCTGGGGTTGAAGAGTCAGCACTGATTCAGAAGAGAGCAGCAACATTGAAGTGAAACCTTTGAGTTAATGGGACAATTGATGCTGAGCTGGAGAAAATCAATTAATAGAGATTCAAAAGAGGCCAGCATCACAGAAGTTGAAAAATCTGAAAAGTGTTTCCTGAGAACACAGATAAGCTGAGATCCAGAAGTGGCCAAGTTTGTAACTCATGTTGACAGCCACTTTTGTTCCTGTGTAAGATGCAGCTAGGTGGTATTGGTTTGAAGGGGTCATGGAGAGCAGCTGATGCTTGGTACTGTGAGAGGCCAGGAGAGGTCATTGTTGAAGGTGCAATATGAGGGGCACTTGAAGGTCAGGACTGAAGGAGTCATGCAAAGAAGTTGAGGCATAGGCCCAGGAAGCGAGCCTATGACATGCTATCACCATATAGTCCATGAGCTGGAGAAATGTCTCAGCAGTTACAAGCACTGACTGTTCTTTTAGAGGTTCAGAGTTCAATTCCCAGCAGCCACATGGTATCTCCCACCAGGAATAAATAAATCTTAAAACAACGTGTAGCCCAGATGCAGGAAGGTTTCCTGGTAGTATTGGAGATGTTTGTAATATGGGATGACCACCAAGAACAGCAGCAGCAGTAGTGGAGCCAGCTGGAGCTTAGAAGACAAACTGTGTGACTCAGAGCTGGGAAAGTGACCTAAACCCTTTGCAGGAGCTCAGAAGAACATGAGTAGATCTCAGACATTGGATATTATATTGTTACATAGCTGGTTTTTGATTTTGCTTTGGTTTGATTGTGACTATACTGTGGTTCTTTTCTCTTGAAGTAAGAAAGTTTTCATTTTAATTAAAAGTTTTTCTAAAGGCCCATAGCTGAAAGATTTTAACCCTTTAAAAGTGATTTTGGATCTTTAGGGATATTGGATATTTTCAATTGCCTAAAAAATTAATGTGTTTGATTTTTAAAATGTGAACTTCTAAATTGTTTATGTGTTTAATGTGAAATTTTGGGAAACAAATAAGAATAAATGGGTTATAGCTTACTAGTGGTGTGTGTGTGTGTGTGTGTGTGTGTGTGTGTGTGTGTTACATTAACAAGGGGTCAGTTCTACTCACTGGTTTCATGTCAACATGACACAAGGTAGACTTATCAGAAAGGAAGGAGCCTTAGTGGAGGAAATGCCTCTATGAGATCCAGCTGTAAGGCATTTTATCAATTAGTGATCAATGGGAAAGGACACAGCTCACTCCAAGTGATGTTATCCCTGAGCCGCTAGCCCTGGGTTCTATAAAAAGAAGACTGAGCCAACCATTGGGAGAAAGCCAGGAAGCAGCAACTTCCATGGCCTCTGCATCAGCTTCTGCCTCCAGGTCCCTGCCCAGTTGAGTTCCTCTCCTGAGTTTTTTTGGTGATGAACAGTGATGTGGAGGTCTAAGCTTTCTTCTGAAAGATGCTTTTCTATCATGGTGTTTCTCAAAACCATAAAAACCCTAACAAAAATATCCAAGGGACAAGGTAAGGGAGATGACATCCTTGCTGATAACCAACAGGACAGATTTTCCACTGTCAACCTCAACACATTGTGCTGTCTTTGCCACTCATCCACAAGTGGCCCTCACTCATCCCTCTGGCCTTTAAGTCATGGATCATCAAGCAAGCACTCTGAAAGGCCTACAGCTAAAGACCATATCTCCATCATCAATTTCTGTACAGGGAGAATGGGAGACTAGTTGACTGAGAGTAAGATCGGCATTTGTTCTTTTTAAAATGTTGGCACAAGAAATCATCTTCCCCCTTGGCTCAAAGCATGTCCTATCTTTCTATAGATGCATAATCTGTAATCAAGATTGTTTTGCTGTGTTTTGACATGCAAACTATTTCTGTAGAAGCTTTCTAAAATACATATATGAAGCAATTAGTGACGTCACCATATGATGATAGACTCGACACCCCAAGTAGACATTGAATACCAAAAGGAAAACTTTCTGTGCTAGGAATGGGTCACATCATGTCCCTCAAAGGGCCATATGGAATACTCCCTCCCAACCTTCATCATAGGCTATGGCCAAGGCTACTAAATTCTCTCCCAACCTGATTGTAAGGCCATGTAGCTGAAGACCATACTATCAGATGCCATCAAACTGAGAGAAGGCAAGCTGGTGCCCAAATAAAAACTTCACTGTTATGGATTAGTGTGCCAGTTGCAAGAAGATACTCTTAACACTTTCAGAGAGAGAGGCAGTCATGATTACTCAGCTACAAGCCTTGTGATCTACTATAATGACTTTCCTTTAATGCACCAATGTCATGGAGGTAACTAAACACTTTTCATTAGATTGAAGGACTGCTTTCTGAGATTGAATCCATAATGCCACTACTACAGTGGCCAACAATCTTAGACTAGTTAGGTCATGAAACTATAAGAAAATTGAATATTATCATTCTGCAAAAAGAATATACAGTAACAAGACTCCCAATGCAGATTACTAACAGCACTCTAAGTTCAGGGCCTTGATAAATCTCCATCAGGAAAACTGTGTCTGGCCATAGATAAGAATTAACACAGAGACAACCAAGGTCACAATGTTGCAGAAAATAAGAGACTTTGTCACATTCTGTCCTAAAAGGCTCATAAATCTATTAAGATAAGGAGGCAGAAACATTTTCAGAAGCAGAGGTGATGGGTGACTCCAAGGAGACTATTTTCCAGATACATCAGGACTGCTCCTCATATGAACTCACAGAAACTGTGACAGCACATGTAATACCTGCACAGGCAAAAGGGTGCAGTGAACCAGCACAGAGGAGGGAAAGTGGACACACAGTCTATCCTCTAGCAAGCAGCTATTTGTGACATAATACCTTGGTCTCTTGGAGGACTCAGTGTAGAGGTAAGAGGACAGATGATTGTGCAGAAGAGGTGCAAAGTCTGCAATGACTCCAACACCACCCTGACCCCCAGCAGAAATCTTTTCAGGATTACAGTGGCCTTCCCTTCACATAGACCAGAAACCAACAACACAGAAAGGAATCTCATGGTACCTCTGTTCCCAACACGCTCCTTTACCCACTGAGTGGCTGCCACAATACTCTCTGTCTTGGTGACATCAAGGATTAGTGTCTCCAACCTCTCTGGTGTCTTGTTTTTCAGCTGCTTGGCTCCATCCTCCTTCTGACAGGCAGCCAGCACCCTCATGCCTCTCCTGTCCAGTTGTCTGGCCAGTATATCCCCAAAGCCCGAGCCACAGCCTGTGATTAAGACATACTTGTCTTGGAGATGTCCCACCACCTGCCTCTCCCTTAACCAGTGCAGGAGCATCTACAGGCCCACAAGTGCCACCAGGTAGAGCCACATGGCTTGTAGAAGTCAAGTAGAGAGAAAACTACTCTGAGTCAAAATGAGCCTTGCACTTGCTCACTCAGAAAGGTGTAGGCATGGAGGAGTTTACCCTTCTGGCCTGCAGTACACACTGCATTTCCTAACAACCATTAATACCTGATTTCTCAGGTATTTGGACTGTTTTGCTTTGTAGATACATAATGATCTTTTGCTCTTCCTATCTCACTGCCAAGGAAAACACGACTGTTCAATAACACAGGTCTATTCCTTTATGATCCTTGCTTCCTGGACCCATGTCTGGATACATGTATGTTTCATTATAGAGGTCCCATGGTCAAGTCCCACACTCACCTTTTGTCTCTGTATCTTGCACTCTGGAGCCACAAATCAGGGTGTTATGAACATAATGAGAAACTGTTGTTGGTGATCTGCAGTTGGAGTCAGAACTTACAACAACTTACAACAGAGGACAGGGAGTAGTGGTGCCCTCCTAATATAGCAGCTCCTGGAAGGTAGAAGGGCCAGACCCAAACATGGAAGGCTGACCTCAAAAGAATAAAAGGTGATAGGTCTGGGATCCCAAACACATGATGAGTTGCAAAGCTGTTGTGGGGAAGGAAATGACATTACCCTCTCAAGTGGCCTTTCTCCTGGCTTCTAGGATTAAAGCAAAGATGAGCAAAGATGTCTTGAGTTCTGACCTTCATGACTGTTTTTGACTCAGCTGAGCCAGAAATTCTTACTTAATTTCCCAGAAGTCCTGGCTCAGAACTTCAGGAGTAGAGTGTGAAGCTTTGCATCTGGCTCCTGGCTCTGAGGAATGCCTGACTGACTCTGTTTTTAGCTCATAATAAACCTGGTGCTTTCCTCAGTGGCTCTCATCTTCTTTCTCACCTCGGAGGGTCCTCCCACACATGTAACATACAGGTACACACACATCCACTCAAAGGTCGTAAAACAAATCTTTCAACATAACATAAGTAAAATGAATGACCAGGTTCATGATAGGGTTGAGAAATTTTTATTTTCATTAATCCAGAAATTATTGTTTATTTACAAGTTTCTCCTGTGGCCCTTTGGCCCCACATTTCTACTGAGAGAATAGGAGTCAGGCATCTATGGAAGTCCCATCCCAGGGCAAGTCTGTACTGAGCCCAGGATTTTCTGTCTCTTCCACACATGCTTTCTCCTGCTCAGCCTACTCTTGAGATTCACCAACCTAGCAGCAGGCACAACAAGGTCTCAGGGATCATGGCAAGTTCAAGACCCATGCTCTTTTGCAAAAATGTCCAAAAAAAACAAAGACCAAAGTTGAGAGTGATACTGTTCTAGTCAGGGTTTCTATTCCTGCAGAAAAATCATGACAAAGATGCAAGCTGGGGAAGAAAGAGTCTATTCAACTTACACTTTTCATATTTTTGTTGATCACCAAAGGAAGTCAGGACTGGAACTCAATCCGTTCAGGAAGCAGGAGCTGATGCAGAAGCGATGGAGGGATGCTACTTACTGGCTTGATTCCCCTGCTTTGCTCAGCTTGCTTTCCTATAGAACTGAAGACTACCAGCCCAGGGATGGCACCACCCACAAGGGGCTCTCCCCATCTTGATCACTAATTGAGAAAATGCCTTATACCTGGATCTCATGGAGGTATTTTTTCAACTGAAGCTCATTTTCTGTGATAACTCCAGCCCGTGTCAAGTTGACACAAAACCAGCCAGTACAGACACTCTCTACATGCTGCTGGAGAATTGTGGCAGTGGGATTCAGCAGGGAACATGAGAAGTGGCCTGGGACAAGGACAGATGGAAATATAGAAGTGTTTTGTTGTGATGGTTGGATACTAAATTTAATAGGAAGGAATGGTCACTTAGTGGGTCTTCAGGGAAGGCATGGCCATTTAGTGAGTCTGCAGGAAGGGACGGTCACTTAGTGAGTCTACAGGGAATTGATGATTATGTAGTAGCCCTAAGGGAAGGGATGGTCACTTAGTGAGGCTGCAGAAAAGGGATGGACACTAATTCTACAGGGAATTGATGACCATGTAGCAGGTCTGCAGGAAAGTATGGTCACTTCCTGAATATGCAGGGAAGATATGGTAACATCCTGAGTCTGCAGGGAGGGTATGATCACTTGGTGAATCTGCAGGAAAGAAAGGTCATTTAGTGATTCTGCAGGTAATTTATGATCACTTAGTGAGTCTGAAGGGAAATGAAGGTCAGTTAGTGGATATGCAGGGAGTGATGGTCACTTAGTGGTTCCGTAGAAGGGATGGACCCTTAGTGAGTCTGCAGGGAGGAAGTGTTGAGTTAGGACTTAGGTTATATCCTAAGCAGATGTGGCACAGAATATTTCAATAAGAAAATATAGTCAGGGGCTGGAGAGATGGCTTAGAGATTAAGAGCTCTGGCTGCTCTTCCAAAGGTCCTGAGTCCAATCCCCAACAACCATGGTTGTGGCTTACAACCATCTACAATGGGATCTTGCACCCTCTTCTGGCTTGCAGGTGTACATGCAAAAAAAATAGTTTACTTTTAATGATTTTCAAAAGTTGTTAGAAGGTATTTAGTGGCTAAGACCTCACCTTAAGCTTGCCACAGGAAAACTTAAAACTCTGTTTGATATTTTCAAGGAGAATGGAGATCCCAATTCTCCTGGATAGCTCTGAAGAAAATAGAGGAATCTGTTAATCAACAACAGATAACTATGCAGACTAATCAATTGTTGGCTGTCCCACATCAGTTCTTTGGCAAAAGGGATCATTAATGTGAATTCATCCTTCTTTGTCTCTGTCCAAGCCAGCTGAGTCAGTCAACAGGTTCTCCAGCACAGGAGTGAGGATTCAAGAAAAAAAAAAGAAATTAGACAATATTTTTGCATGGCCCCAGCCAGTTCTGAGGCTGAAGGCTGAGGCAGTTTTTTTGAGATTAAGATCAGCATTTGTTGTTTTTAAAATGTTGGTACAATAAGTCATCTGCCCCCTTGGCTCAAAAGAATGTCTCGTGCTTCTATAAATGCATGATCTGTAATAGAGATTGTTTTTACTGTTTTGAAAAAACATATGGAAAACTACTTTTGTAGAAGCTTCCTAAAATACATATATGAAATAATATCAGTGACATCACCCTATGATGATAGACATGACACCCCAAGTAGACATTGAAGCCAACAGGGAAACCTTCGATGCCAGGAATGGGTCACATTGTGTCTTCCAAAGGGACCTATGGAATACTCCCTCCCAACCTCCATCGTAGGCTATGGCCAACGCTACTAAATGCTCTCCCCATCTGATGGTAAGACCATGTGGCTGAAGACCATACTATCTGATGTCATCCAACTGAGAGAAGGCAAGCTGGTGCTCAACTAAAAGCTTCACTTCCACATTAGCAGGCCATGTGCCTGAAAATACTTTGTGCACTCCCAGAGAGAAAGGCAGTCATAAATGTTACCCAGAAACAAGCCCTGTGATCTCCCATAGTGACTTTCCTTTAATGCACCAATGTCATGGGGGTAACTAAACACTTTTTATTAGCTTGAAGGACTGCTTTCTGAGATGGAACCCATAATGACACTACTACAGTGGCCAAGAACCTTAGACTAGGTAGGTCATGGAACTATGGGAAAATTGAATATTATCATTCTGCAAGGGAATATACAGTGACAAGACTCTCAATGCAGATTAAGAACAGCATTCAATGTTCAGTGTCTGATCAATCTTCATCAGGAAAGCGTGTCTGGCCATAGATAAGAATTAACACAAAGACAATCAAGGTCACAGTGTTGCAGGAAATAATAGACTCTGACATGTTCAGTCCTAAAAGGGTCAGAAATCTATGGAGATGAGGAAGCCTAAACATTTTAAGTGTCAGAGGTGATGGGTGACTCCAAGAAGACTGTCTTTCAGACACAACAATACTGCTGCTCACATGAACTCACAGAGACTGCAGCAGCACCTCTAAGACCACCACAGATAAAAAAAGGGGACAGTGATCCAGCACTGAGGAGGAAAACTGAACACATGGTCTAACCTCTTGCAAGCAGCTATTTGTAACAATTAGACCTGAGTTAGCTTGGAGGATTCACTGTAGAGGTGAGAGGACAAATTGTTGTGCAGGAGAGGGGCAGAGTCTGCAGTGACTCCAACTCCACCCTGACCCCAGCAGGACTTGTTTAAGGACTACAAAGGCCTTCTCTTCACACAGAGCAGAAACCAACAACACAGACAGGAGCCTCAAGGGTACCTGTGTTCCCAACATGCTCCTTCACCCAATGAATGGCTGCTACAATATTCTCTGTGATGGTGAATGACTGTCTCCAACATGTCTGATGTCTTCTTCCTCAGCTGCTCGTCTCCGTCCTCCTTTCAACATGCAGCCAGCACCCTCATGCCTCTCCTGTCTAGCTGTCTGGCCAGCAGGTTCCCAAAACCTGAGCCATAGCCTGTGATGAAAACATACTTGTCTTGGAGATGGTCCACCACCTGCCTCTCCCTTAGCCAGCACAGGAGTGTCCACAGGCTTACAAGTGCCACCAGATAGAGCCACATGGCTTGTAAAAGACAAGTGAGAGATATTCTGAGTCACAATGAGTGTGGCAATTGCTAACTCAGAAATGTGTAGGTATGTCGGAATCTCCCCTTCTGGCCTGTAGTTCACACTGCATTTTCTAATATTCATTAATACCTGAGTTCTCGAGTCCTTATACTGCTCTTTATCTGTAGAACAGCCTTTTGGCTCTTCCTATCTTACTGCCAAGGAAAATGCAACTGACTGTTCAATAACACAGATTCATTCTCTTATGATCTTTGCTTCCTGGACCCATGTCATAATTGATGTATGTTTCATTACACAGGCCCTATACTCCAGTCCTAGGTTTCCCTTTTGCCTCTGTATCTTGCACTCTGGAGCCACAAACCAGCGTGTTGTGAACATAATGAGAAACTATTGGTAACCTGCAGTTGGACTCAGGACAACTTACAGCAGAGGACAGGGAGAGCTGGAATGCCCTCCTATTAGCACAGCTCCTTGGAGATATAAGGGCCAGCCCCAAATATGGAAGGTTGATCTCAAAGGAACACAAGGTGATGGGGCTGGGACCACAGACTCATCAGAACTCCCAGAGCTGGTGCGGGGAAGTAAATGACTTTATCTTCTCAAGTGCCCCTTCTCCTGGGTACCTGGATTCAAGCAGATACAAGCACAGATTTCTTGAATTGTGACCTTTTGACTTAGCTGAGGCAGAATTACTTTCTTAATATCCCAGCAAGCCTTCCTCAGAACCACAGGAGTAGTGTGTGGAGCTTTGCATCTGTCTCCTGGTCTGGGCAATACCTGGCTGATGCTCTGATTCCAGCTCAAAATTAACTTGGTACCTTCTTTCAGAAACAATGTCACATTTCCCTAATCTGAAACTTCTACAACTTTCTGTTTCAACCTGTAAGGTATCATACTGGCCTTGTGTTTTCAAGAACCATTTTTCTATCAGGAAGTATCCCAAATCAGTATATATTACAGCATTGCCTTAAGGCCTGAGCTTATGTTGCCAGTGTTGAGTGATCTGTGAATCTGGAGCTGGTCCATTCTCCCTCCAATGGGTAGTTGCCCCTAGGTCTGCTGTGTATTTGCCCTGCTATTTTTTCTCTCCTGTGCCTGATCCTGTATGATGTACAGCTGCTATTTCTTGTCCTTCTATCTCCACTCCTGTCCCTCCTTCTTCTCCTGCAGAAGGTACTGTCAGGGGCAGCCTTGCTTATACACTGAAGGCCTAAAATCAGCAATAGGCCTAAGTCAGCCTACTAACACAAAGTCTTGGTCTCTATGGAAAAACACTAAAACAGATAGCTATAAGTTATTGTAAACATGGAGCTTTAGTGGAAATTTATTAGCCTTGTTGAGAACAAGTAGTCATGGGTCTTGTGGATAGTCATAGACCTTGGGTAGCCTTGGTGGATAGTATCAATTTAGATAAGAAAAAGTGAATCATAGGCAGAGTCATAGTGACCTGTCCCCTGAATCTTCACCCAGCCAATACCCTGTTCTGGAAGATATCTGTATTCCGCCTGAAAACCTATGCTCCTGCTTCATCCCCTTCCTTACATCCTGCCTTTTTGTGTATATAACCCCTGTGTGAAAAAGTTAAAATCATCTGTTTGATCAGCCTATAGACAAGCCATCATTCTTTGCGTCTGTTTCCCTATTCTCTCTTTCAGGTGACCTCCTCCAACCCCTGTTTAAAGTCCTGCTGGATGGGACAAGGTACTAGGACAGTGTTCATGTGCCTATTAGCACCCAACAGGTCCTCGGAATCCTAGCTCTGAATTGCATTTTACAAATGTAGTATTGGGCTTTGCTGACCAAAATACAGGTAGATATTGCTGATCTTGCATCTTGTATCTCTTCAATGTTGAGTTCTCTAGAGCCATCCTTCTATGGTCATTTCCCAATTCTCCCTCCCACAGTCCTGTTGTTATCAGTCCTGACAGTCATGGGAACTTATGTTGGATTAAGGTCTTCTAGAACACAGCAGGATCTAAATATAGCCCTGGAATTTCTGGATAAAGTCAGAGACAATAGGAAAGTGGATGTACTGTGTTTCTCTAAGGACAGGGCTGAAGAGAAAGCATCCCAGACATCTCGATGATTCATGGAGGTGCCCTCAGTGCATCCATCCCTCCTGATATTCTCCCACATGCCAAATGAGAGTGCAAAGCTTCTTCTCTTCCCTGTACTAGGTAGGGTGTGCTGGTCCCATTTCAGGCCTGTCCCTTTGAGTGTCTACCACTGCAGTTCTTCAGATCTTTGGGCTGCTCTGATCTATGTAGATAGATGGGAACTGAGCCATCTACTAGGACCAGGTATCTGGTACAGCCCAGGGGAAGCACTTTCTACCAAAAGGCAGTGCATCCCAGTCAATCCACTCTTTCTTCTTAATAATAAGAAAGGTGGAGCCTCGAGTCAGTCCTGCAAAGGTGGAAACAGGCCTACTGTCAAGCCTGTTTCTAGTCTTGACCACATGATGTCCCTACTCAGTCTTAACTGGGGAATCAGAAATTGTATTCTATTCTAACAGTTGAGGATCTCAAGTTGGATGCATGGGATTGGGTTGTGTACAATGCAGTCCTCATGTTCATATTAAAGAGACAGTTTCTGTTGCAACTGCACTTCTTCTAAGCCCTCTATGCACACTTGCCTCTGTCAACAATGAAACCTGGGTGAGGAGGAAAGGAGGCCCCTTTAGGGATGTGGCATGTAGCCTTGAGCCACTTTATAAGACACGTCCTGCTAACTACATGTTTTTCAATGTTATCATGATATTCTTGAGTCTCTACCTATGCTTAGGGGTGTAGATCTCTCCTGGGTGTTGTCGCTTCTCCTGTGGAGCTAGTATGATGCTCTAGAGAGTTCTTAGATTGGTCTAACCTCCTGGCAAGCCTCCTTATAGGCTATAATGTGCAGACAGTCTGTTGGATTACTACAGTGTGAATTTTGTAATGATGAAGACAGTAGAGCTAGAGATTTTAAAGTTATAATAAACCTGTTATGTGGTGAGACATCTCAAAAAACCAATTAAAAACTATAATAGAAATACACGTCTTGTAGAAATGAGTCAAGCATTAAGCGGGCTTTCTGCTCTTATGGAGAACTGAAATTCAATTCTTGATACCCACATTGTATGGCTAAAAAGTTCTTGTAAAGAGTGGCCCTCATCTTCATTCTTGCATATGAGGGTCTTCCCACACACTTATCACACAAGAACAAACGTATATGCTCAAAGGTCTTAAAACAATCCTTCAAAATAAAATAACTTAAATGGATGACCCCTTCCCAGGGAAAGTCTGTACTGAGCCCAGGATTCTCTGTCTCTTCCACACATGATTTCCCCTCTCAGCCTCCTCTTAAGATTTACCAACCTAGCAGCAGGCAGAGCCAGGTCTCAGAGGTCACAGCAAGATCAATACCCTGGCTCTTTGGCAATAATGTTGTCCATAAAATGAAAACCAGAATTGAGAAGGACACTCTGTATATACTGCTGGAGGAGTGTGGCAGTGGGGCAGAGGGAGGGGGCATGAGAAATGGCCTGGGACAAGGACAGATGGAAAATCAGAAGGGCTTTGTTGTGATAGTTAGATAGTAACTATCTTATAGGAAGAAATGATCACTTAGTGTCTCTACAGGGAAGGTATGGTCACTTAGTGAGTCTGCAGGAAAGGAATGGTCACTCAGTGAGTATGTAAGAAGGGATGCTTACCTATTGAGTCCCCTGAAAAGAGATGATCATTTAGTGTATCTTCAGGAAGGGCTGATCACTTAGTGAGTCTACAGGGAATTGATGATCATGTATTGGTACTGAGGGAAGGGATGGTCTGTTAGGTAGTCTGGTGGAAATGGATGGACACTTAGTCTACAGGGAATTGATGATCATGTAATATGTCAGCAGGATGGTCCCTTAGTAAATCTATAGGGAATATATGGTCTTTTAGTGAGTCTCCGGGGAAGACACGGTCACTCCTTGAATCTGCAGTAAGTGATGGTCATTTAGTGATTCTGCAGGAAATTTCTGATCACTTATTGAGTTTTCAGGGAAGTGAAGGTCAGCTAGTGGGTCTGCTGGGAGGAATGTTCACTCAGTGTGTCTGTAGGAAGGGATGAACATTTAGTGTGTCTGCAGGGAGGGAGTGGTGGAGCTGAGGCCTATAGGCAAATTCTCTTCAAGAACTTGCATGCAACTCCTCTACCCTTTTTGTTGTTAGGTTTTGAACGGAGAGCAGTTGTTCCTACCTCAGTGGCTAGAAGGGCTGAGACACTCATGGATAAGCCTGCTTCCTGTACAAACCCTTCTCAGACCATCCCCCTTAATTATGTGATCCAAATCTCACTAACCAGCAAAGTCATTGTTTAAACCACAGGGTGCAGGAGATCATCTTATGCTTTGAAAAAAAAAAGCCATGATTTTATTTTATTTATTTATTTATTTATTGTTTTTTTCTTTTTTTTTCATTTCATTTTATTTACATTTAAGATGCCATCCCCTTTCCCCATTTCCCCTCCCTATTTATTTATTTATTTATTGTTTTTTTCAAGACAGGGTTTCTCTGTGTAGCCCTGGCTGTCCTGGAACTCACTCTGTAGACCAGGCTGGCCTCAAACTCAGAAATCCGCCTGCCTCTGCCTCCCAAGTGCTGGGATTAAAGGCGTGCACCACCACCACCCAGCCATGATTTTAAAATCAATAAAAATTTATGTCTCCATCCTCTGCTGATTGTTACCACTATGGACTAAACCTGCCACCAGGGCCTGTCAACCTGATTCAAGGGCATGAGTGATAGCATTATTAGTGACACCCCTCAGATACACACCATGGTCACAAGTGACTTGACAGCAGGGACACTTTCATGCTGCATAGGGGTGGAAACTAGCCATGGAATGTGCGTTTTTGCAGAGGAGGACACAGGGCAGTGCTTGGCACAAGCTGGTCTTAACCTCATTTTTGTCCATCCTTATGGTGGACCATGATGATCTGTAGGGGATTTCTCTACCAAATGTTGAAACCCCACACTGCCAAAAGCTTGGGGGCCAAAATTGTTAGAGCCCACACTGCCCTAAGCTTTGGGGGATAAATTGTCCCGGCTTGTAATGCTACTCTGGTCCACAGGTCAGGGTTCAGCAAGAGAGAGAGAGAGTGAGGGTGGGTACAAAGAATGGAGACCAGACAGAGTGTGATTCAGTCCCCTTTATTCTCAAGTCTCTCTTCTTCTCCCTTTCCAAGTTTCTTGTTCCTAGTCCAAGTCCCAAGTCTCGAGTTCCTAGTCCCTAGTTCCTAGTCCCTAGTGCCTCTAAGTTCCAAGTTTTCCCATCTCTTCTTCTGTCTGCCTCTCACCTTCTATAAGTCTGACTTCTCAAGTCATGTCTTTAAGTCACACCTTTAAGTCACACATACCCAAGGGAAAAGCCTGGGTATATAAAACAAGATGTTATCAGAGTGTGTTCAGCTGTTGTGGGCTGTTGGAAACAAGTCTCTTATCAGGGTATATGGCTCAAGATGGCTGCAAAGATGATAGCTGCCTTCTGTCGGCTCCCCACAGGTGCCCCTTTTAAAAATTTTTTCAAAAGGGAAGGCTGGGAAAACTTACGGGAACTGTGCCTGCTTTAGGTCAGAACAAAGGACCCCAAACTCCCTTTCTTGTCTTTGAATACTCAACAGCCATTGGTTGAGCTCCTGTCTTAGGATGGTGAGGCCTCCTTTTTAGGGGCGAGGGTCTTGAAGTGTTCTCTTACCCATTATTGACTATCTGGCTTAGAGTGGAAGTTAGGGGTTAATCCTTATTAGTCTTGATGACAGAAGTTTTAGAATCCCCTACTTCCAGCCTGTAATGATGGACCTGTATGGGTTTCATTTGAATAGCATCTATCTGTTGTTGTACAAAAGCCATCAGTTTGTTGAACAGCATGGACCCGAGAGGCAAGAGACTTAACAATGCCTGGATAATCAGTATCACAGCAATGCTCTTTTTTAAGGGCAACACATAACTCCTTCTATCAGAGGAGTAAAAAGAATAAGCCTCTTCTATTCTGTTTACAAATGTATTATAGCAGAATCTAAATCTATAGAAATATATAACTGATCATAGCTTTGATCTTAACAAAACATAGTGTAATCTTATCCTGCTCCAGTCAATCTCAAACCCAAAAAACAACTATAATAACTGTGATAGTGGGTTTTCTCCTGGGTCTAAACAATGTTCCCCACTAAATCATAAATCATAAATCAAGAGTCCAATAGAGCCACCCTGGAGATGTGGGTGGTGATGTCTCCTTCAGCATTGAGAACTTCCCAAGTTAGGTTTGCTCTGTTCCACTTTGAAGGCAATTGAGAAGCATCTTCATGTTTCCTGCAAAGAAAAAATACGCTTCTCAGGGGGTTTCTCCTCCCTGGATTTGTTGTTGTTGTCTATTTGTTTAATCAGTCTCTCTGGCAGCCAGAGTGTGGCATCTGCAGTTTGGGAATATATGCAGACAGAACCTTTTCCCCAGATAAGCACTGGATCTGGCCCATCCAGGTTCCAGTTAATGAGTTTTCCCAGAGGACTGTTGCAAAATTCGTTTTGGTATCAGGATGCCAGAATCTATCTGCAACAGATTTTCCTTCAGAATCTAAAGTTAAAATAAAGAGCGTGTGATGAAGGATATTTCTAGGGGATCCCTTGGTAAGATACCATTCCCCTTTTTAAATTTTTTCAAATTGACATTTAATGGTTTCTACCCTCCTCTGTTAGAGCCCTGTAAGACTTAGGGCCAGAATCTCCTTTGAGAATCTCAAACAGAGGCTTCAATTCTCCTGCTGTGAGTTTCAAATATGGTCATAGCCAATTAATGTCTCCCAATAAGTTTTGAAAATCATTGTGTCTTAAGGCAATCAGACCTCAAGGTGGTCTTAACTATTAATAATACGTGGACCATTAATCTGAAATCCTAAATAAGTAACTATATGGATCTTGTAATTGTACCTTTTCTGGTGCTATTTGTAATCCTGCAGCCTGTAAAGCTGTTCTAAGATCATCACAGCACTGGAGTACCTGTTTTCCATTTTCCCCTGCTATTAAAATATCATCCATGAAATGAATCATATAGATTTGCTTCCACATGGTTCTAACACCTTCTATGATGGAAGCCACAAACTTTTGGCACAAGGTAGGACTGTTAGCCATACCCTGAGGCAAGACCTTCCATTGATATTTTTTCATAGGCTCTCTAAAACTTATAGTGGTAACACTGAAAGCAAAGTGCTTTCTGTTGTTAGGATGCAGAGGGATAGTAAAAAACAGTCTTTTAAATCTATAACTATTTTATAATAGCCTAAAGGTATGGCCACCGCTGTGGGCAGCCCAGGTTGTAAGGCTCCTATCCTACTCATGGTTGCATTAACAGCCCTCAAGTCTTGCAACAGCCTCCAATTTCCTGACTTTTTCCTTATGACAAATATCGGGGTATTCCAGGGAGAGTCACTCTCCTCTAAATGTCCTGCCTGTAATGGCTCCTGCACTAGCAATTGAGTAGCTTGTAATTTTTTGGTGGTTAGGGACCACTGATCCACACAGATGGGTGAGTCCCCCTTCCAGGTGATGGGATCCACACAATGCCCTAGGGGTGCAGCTGAATCAGTAACCCCCTTCAAAAATACCCAAGCCTCTTCTTTCAGTGTTACCATGGACCTCAAAAGGATGAGTAATCCCTTTAACTTTTCCTAATCCTTTCCCTGGGGAAAATCTGGAGTTTAGAATTTGAGCCATGATTACTTCATTAGGGCTGCACATAATCAATCCCAACTGAGATAACAGATCTCTATCCCAGAGATTAATGGGGAGGCCTTGGATGACATAGGGTTGTATATTCCCTGTATTGCCTTTTTTGTCTTTCCACATCAGCACCTTAGAGCTTTGTTGTGGATTTTGACTTCGGCCAATACCCCTTAGATTGGTTAAGGTTGGGGTCAGAGGCCAGGTGGCAGGCCAATCACTTTGTTTTAGGATAGTCACATCAGCTCCTGTGTCAACCAAGCCTTGGAATGCCTTTCCGTCCAGCCATAGTGTCGTCATAGGTTTTTGTTTAACTATAGGCTGTACCCAGTATGCATCAAAGAAACCAAAGCCTTGATCCCGTCTCTTAGGACTCTTATATTTGTTATCAGTAGGGAACAATGGAAGTAACAATAGTTGAGCTATCCTCTTTCCTGTAGGAATGGTGACTATATTCTGAATTGCCTTGTCCATTACCTTAATCTCACTGTGATAATCATTGTCTATAACTCCAGGAAAAAATTTGTAGTCCCTGCATAGTAGTACTGCCTCTTCCCACTATCAGGCCAAACACATATGGATACAGCAGTCCAAACACTCCAGTGGGTAAGGCCTGAGGTCTTATTTCTGGGGTTAATACTTCATGGGTGGCAGAACTGAGGTCTAGTCCTGTGCTTCCTAGTGTTGCTTGACTATGTTCTGAAAGGGATTGTTGTTTGCTGGTATAAAACTGACTGCTCCATAAGCCTGTTTTGGCTTGTGTTGGTTCGGGGCCTGAAGCTGGCTCCTGTTCCCGTTTCCCTGATTATGGGAAAGGGTGTTTCCTTGTGCGTCTCTTTTGGACCTGTATTCACTAGCCCAATGCCTTCCACATTTGCAAAGTGGGTAGAGCCCAGGTTGTTTTCTGGGCTGTCTCTGGATTAACTCATTTTTTGCCTTGCAATCTCTTGCAAATTGTCTAGGCTTTCCATATTTAAAACAGGCCTTTTGGTTTCTACTTTCCAAAAAACTTTTCTTACTGATTGTCCTTGCATGGCAGCCACCATAGCTAAGCCCTGTTGGTAGGAGGGCCCTATGTCAGAACAGAGTCTGATATACCTTGTTAGGTCTGTCTTTTTCCTATAGGGTCTAATGGCCGCTTGGCAGGCAGGATTGGCGTTTTCATATGCAATTTGTTTCACATAATCTGCTTCTGCCTCTGCATTACTAAAAATCCTCCCTGCTGTTGTCATTAATCGATGAACAAAATCAGAAAATCCTTCACCAGGTCCTTGTCTGATTGCTGTTAAGGATGCACCAGGGTCTCCCTTTGCCGGGAGTTGGCACCAAGCCTTTATGGCTGCGTTTTGAATTTGAGCGTATAAGCCTGGGTCATATTGCATCTCGTTATCACTAGAAGCAAATTGCCCTTCTCCTACTAAGGCATCAATGGACCAACCATTGCCTGCCTGAATGTTTCTCCTAGCTGTTTCTTTACAATTCTCATGATACTCTGATTTTTAAATAAGATAGTCACCACCGCTAAGAACTGCTCTCAGTAATGTATTCCAATTGCCAGGAGTCAGCCACTCCTCTGCAGCATACTCTAAAACTGCAGGAGTAATGGGTGAAGTTGCACTGTATTGTGATACTGCATTTTTAAATTCCTTAATAATTTGGAAATTAAGCCCTTTGTGATGTCTCCAAGCAACCCCTTGATTGTCTCTAATCTCAGATACAGAGAAAGTCTCAGCATCTCCCTTCTCTGGATGATCTGTTGCTAATCTTAAGGTAGGGGACAGGGATTGCCTTTTGACTCCTGGTTGAGAAACACAAGGAGCAGGGGGATTTTCGAAGTTTACCTCTCAAGACATCTTCCCTGTCTTTAATTTTTGTAGCTGATTAATTAAGTCCTGATACTCTTTCCCAACTCTATTTGTTGTTTAAGAAAAGATATTTTTTCCTGTAACTCCCTTCTGGGATCTATAAACACCATCTCCATTGCAGGAGCATTTTGAGGCAGAGGCGCATAGGGAGGAGGTCTGTGGTAAGAAGGCCATTTAGGGTCATAATGTTGGGCTGCCTCTTCCTCTAGGTCAGCACAATCTGGCTCTGACAAATTGTCATCAACTTTTGGTTGTATTTTAGATTCTAATTTTGGATAAATATGTTTCTTTTTATTTTGAACATGAAAGATAGCATTTAAGGAATGAAGCAAAAGCAGAAAATTAACACATGTGAGCTTTAAACAGCAAAATAAAAACAGAGTTGAGTTCAGGCTGACTTATTTCTTGCCCCATTTTCATTATCATGACTTCCTTTTCTCGAAGCAGCAGATCACGGTGATCACTTCATTTCACTTCTGAATTTTCAGCACGTCCTTCTTCCAGTAACATCCCTCACTGGGTCTCTCATTCTTGCTGCCTCACGTTGGGCACCAAAGAGTCATGGACCGCTCTGCCAAATGTTGGAACCTGTGCTGCCAAAAGCTTGGGGGCCAAAATTGTCCTGGCTCATAATGCTGTTCTGGTCCACAGGTCAGGGTTCAGCAAGAGAGAGAGCGTGAGGGTTGGCACAAAGAATGGAGACCAGAGAGAGTGTGATTCAGTCCCGTTTATTCTCAAGTCTCTCTTCTTTTCTCTTTCTAAGTTTCTTGTTTCTAGTCCAAGTCCCAAGTCTCGAGTTCCTAGTCCTTAGTTCCTAGTCCCTAATGCCTCCAAGTTCCAAGTTTTCCCATCCCTTCTTCTGTCTGCCTCTCACCTTCTATAAGTCTGACTTCTCAAGTCATGCCTTTAAGGCACACCTTTAAGTCACACACACCCAAGGGAAAATCCTGGGTATATAAAACAAGATGTTATCAGAGTGTGCTCAGCTGTTGTGGCCTGTTGAAAACCAGTCTCTTGTCAGGCTATATGGCTCAAGATGGCCACAAGGATGATATCGGCCTTCTGTCTTCTTCTCACTGCCAGAACCTTTGCATCTTGTAGCTCCCAAGTGGCCATGGATGAACTTCGTTCACCTGGAAGGAGGGCTGGAAATATGTAAGGGACAGAGCAGCCAGAGAAACATAGAGCCAAGACATTTTCTGATTAAGTCTTAAATATTCAGCACTTAAATATTCAGCACTCCCTGTATATATAGGGAAAGCCTACTGTGTTCTGCGCACCCCCCAAATCCCTTTTCGCCCGCGAATAAGGACAGGAGGCAATAATCGGGTATATTGCAAACGAGGATTTACTTCTTGTCACGGTAAAGCGGAAAGACGGAAGAAACCAGAAGCGGCCTAGCTTAAATACACCCTCGAGTGACGTATTCACTTCTGATTGGCTGTTCGCTCACCACCCAATATTACGCCTCAGGATTGGCCAGTGACTTGGCGGTCTTTCTGTCTAGCAGCTGCGCAGTTAATTGTTTACAAATGGGAAGACTCGAGGCCAGCGCCATCTTGGAATGGAAACCACTGACCCCGGCTTCCTACACTACTGAACACATCCTTTGTTTCAGCTGCATTATATCACAGGGCAAGCTCAGCAGGAAGTCTATTCTTCTATGTGTCTATAGAAAGTTGTACATTCAGCCAGGGTTGATGACTCTACCTGGGTATTTAAGGTCCACTATGGCAAACAAGGTCTTATTTAGCTCAAGAACATTTTTACCTGTCTCTGACCTAAACATAGTAAAAGCAATATACAGCAACCAGTAGCCAACATCAAACTAAAGGGAGAGAAACTTGAAGCAATCCCACTAAGATCAGGGACTAGGCAAGGCTGCCCACTCTCACATTACCTATTCAATATAGTACTGTAAGTCCTAGCCAGAGCAATTAGACAACAAAAGGAAGTCAAAGGGATACAAATAGGAAAAGAAGAAGTAAAAATTTCACTATTTGCAGATGATATGCTAGTAAACTTAAGTGACCCTAAAACTTTCACCAAAGAACTCCTAAGCCTGATAAACAACTTCAGCAAAGTGGTTGAATATAAAATCAACTCAAACAAATCAGTAGCCTTCCTTTACTCAAAGGATAAACAGGCTGAGAAAGAAATTATGGAAATGACACCCTTCACAATAGTCACAAATAATATAAAATATCCTGGAGTGAATCTAACCAAGCAAGTGAAAGATCTGTGTGACAAGAACTTCAAGCCTCTGAAAAAAGAAATCAGAGAAGATCTCAGGAGATGGAAAGATCTCCCATGCTCCTGGACTGCCAGGATTAATTTAGTTAAAATGGTCATGTTGCCAAATGCAATCTACAGAGTCAATGCAATACCCATCAAAATTCCAAATCAATTCTTCATTGTGATAGAAAAAGCAATTTACAAATTCATTTGGAATAACAAAAAACCCAGGATAGCCAGAACCATTCTCAACAATAAAAGAACTTCTGGGTGAATCACCATCCCTGACCTCAAACTGTACTACAGAGCAGTAGTGATAAAAACTGCATGGTATTGGTACAGAGACAGGCAGGAAGATAAATGGAATAGACTAGAAGATCCAGAAATGAACCCACACACCTATGGTCCCTTGATCTTTGACAAAGGAGCTAAAACCATCCAGTGGAAAAAAGACAGCATTTTCAACAAATGGTGGTGGATCAACTGGAGGTCAGCATGTAGAAGAACGCAAATTAATCCATTCTTATCCCCTTGTACAAAGCTCAACTCCAAGTGGATAAAGGACCTTCACATAAAACCAGATACACTGAAACTAATAAAAGAGAAGGTGAGGAAGACCCTCGAATACTTAGGCACAGGGGAAAAGTTCCTGAACAGAACACCAATGGCTTATGCTCTAAGATCAAGAATTGACAAATGGGACCTCATAAAATTGCAAAGCTTCTGTAAAGCAAAGGACACTGTCAATAAGACAAACAGCAACCAACAGATTGGGAAAAGATCATTACCAATTCCACATCTGATAAAGGGCTAATATCCAATATATACAAAGAACTCAAGAAATTAGACTCCAGACAACCAAATGACCCTATTAAAACGGGGTACAGAGCTAAACAAAGAATTCTCAACTGAGGAAATTCGAATGGCTGAGAAGCACCTTAAGAAATGCTCAACATCCTTAGTCATCAGGGAAATGCAAATCAAAACAACCTGAGATACCACCTCACACCAGTCAGAATGGCTAAGATAAAAAATTCAAGTGATGGCAGATGCTGGCGAGGATGTGGAGAAAGAGGAACACTCCTCCACTGTTGGTGGGAATGCAAGCTGGTACAACCACTTTGCAAATCAGTCTGGCAGTTCCTCAGACAATTGGACATAGCACTACCTGAGGACCCAGCTATACCACTCCTGGGCATATACCCAGAAGATGCTCCAACATATAACAAGGACATATGCTTCACTATGTTCATAGCAGCCTTGTTTATAATAGCCAGAAGCTGGAAAGAACCCAGATGTCCTTCAACAGAGGAATGGATACAAAAAATGTGGTACATTTACACAATGAAATACTACTCAGCTATTAAAAATAATGAATTTGAGAAATTCTTAGGTAAATGGATGGAACTAGAAAATATCATCCTGAGTGAGTTAATCCAATCACAAAAGAACACACATGGTATTTACTCACTGATAAGCAGATGTTAGCCCAAAAGTTTGAAATAGCCAATATTCAACTAACTGACCATATGCAGTTCATGAAGAAGAAAGACCAAGTTGGATGCCTCAGTCCTTCTTGGAAGAAGTGACAGAATGCTCAAGAGAGCAAAGAAGGTGACAAAGTGTGGGACAGAAAGTCAAGGAGAGGCCATCGGGAGACCACTCTACCTTGATATCCATCCCATGTGCAGTCACCAAAGATGGACACCAATATGGATGTCAGGAATTACATGCTGACAGGAGCCTAGTGCAGCTGTCTCCTCGAAGGTCTGCCGGAGTCTGACATATCCAGAGGCAGATGCTCGTACCAACCCATTGATATGATAAAGGGTTCCCAATGAAGAAGTTAGAGGACTGAAGGAGCTGAAAGGGTTGGTGGCCCCAAGAGGAGAGCAACAGTGTCAGCCAACCAGAGCTCCCCCAGGTCTAAATCACCAGCCTGGAAGCACAAACGGAGGCACCCATGAGTTCAGCTGTATACCTAGGGGAGGATGGCCTTGTTGAGCATGGGTGGGAGAGTAGATGCCTGGTCCCATGAAGGCTGAACACAGCATGGGGAGGAATTTGAGGGTGGGGAGGGGGGTAGGTGGGGCACACCCTTGTGGAGGCAGGAGGGGGGATGGGATAGGGGGTTCCTGGGTGGTGGGGGGAATGGGGTGAGGGGATAAAATCTAAAATGTATTTTAAAGAAATTATACACACACACACACACACACACATATAATAAAAAGAAAAAGTATAATAAAAAGAAAAAGTCTTGGTACAAATGATAAAAGTTAACAGATATTAAAACTTTTGCATCCCTTTAAAGGTTTCTATAAACAACAATGTATGTACATGTACTGTGCCAATGTATATATGTGCCAATAGTCTCCATTTGGAGTTATTTTCAGCACAGTGGATTAGTATGAAGTAAGGCATTTACATTAGGGTTATTTTCAGACCAAGCGGCTAGGTTTTGAGGATACATGCTGCTGTTTTAAGGAGATTGGACCTACCTTCCCGCTTCTTCGGACTATAGTTTGTTCAGTGCTGCTGACCCTTTCCTCCTCTAACTCCCCAGACGCAGCCTTTATCCTTTATCCTGTTGTTATTATCCTTAATTGAGAAAAAAAAAGAACAGATGGTGAAAACATGGCTCACTTTTGTTAATCTGGAGACCATAAAAGTATGTTCGTGACTTACATTTTGATGCTATCCTTGCAGAAGTTTTTATTCTTTTATTTGTTGTGGTGGTTTGGATGAGAATGGCAGCCATTGGCTCAAGGTCATGAGGTCATGAGGATTATGTGATTCACTGGGAGTGGGCTACCCAGACTCTTGACATTCCTTCTACCTGTGGATCTGGATGTAGCGCTCTCAGTTGCTTCTCTAGCATCATGTCTACCTACAACTCACCACACTTGCTGATATGACAACAATGGACTAAACGTCTGCATTTAAGCCATCCTAAGTTAAATGCTCTCCTCTACAAGAGTTACCATGGTCCTGGCATATCTTCACAGACATAGAACTCTGAGAAAAAAAAACCCTGTATTTTTGGAGTACTGTGAGCATTTTACACACTGCTGCCTTTTCCTCTCAAATGGCTAGAAAATGTAGTAATAAGGAAGGATCATTGTTTCTTATAACTCTAATAAGAGCAAACAGAGAAACACAAAGGAGAAAAGAAAGAAAGAAAAAATTAATCTGTGAGTGAAATTTTCATTGAGAAGCCAAAAACTGTAAACTTGGTGTGTTGAGATTTCGAAAAACAGTGCTGTGTTCTTTGGCTATGATGAATCTGGCCTTGAGATCAATGTTGATCAACATCTAAATTGGTGAAAATCAGTATTGATCAATTCTCCTTAAAGCTAACCAAAAACAATGTAATGGCCAGTTTGTGGTAATTTGGCATAAACTACAGTCATCAGAAAGGACGGAGCCTCAGTTGAGGAAATGGCTCCAGGAGATGAAGTTATAAGGCATTTTTTCAACTAGTAATCAATGAGGAATGACCCAGCCCATTGTGGGTGGTGCCACCACTTGGCTGATGGTCTACCGGTTCAGTAAGCAAGCAGGTGGGTAAGCCATGGGAAGCAAACCAGTAAGCAGTACCCTTTCATAGCCTCTGCATCAGCTCCTGCCTCCAGGTTCCTGCCCTGCTTGAGACTCTGTCCTGGCTTCCTCTGATGGTCAACAGCAATTTGGAATTATAAACTGAGAAACCCCTTTCCAGCTTGCTTTTTGGTCATGGTGATTCTTTGCAGCAGTAGTAACCTAAGTAAGACAAGTTGGTAATAGTACTGTGGGGTGTTGTGATGACAGATCTGTGTTTTTAGTAGGATTGTAAGAGGCTCTTGAACTAGGGGCGACAAAGCCATTGATCACTGTGACCTCAGTGGGATGATCTTTAGCAGCTTGGAAGACTCTCTCATGGATATTGGCTCTTTTGAGTCAAAATGCTGTCATTCTGGTCACTTGGGGCTGAAGAGTCAGCAGTGATTCAGAAGAGACCACCAACATTGAAGTCAAACCTTTGAGTTAGTGGGACAATTGATGCTGGTCAGGTGGAGCTAACAAATTAATAGTGACTCAAAAGACTTCAGCATCACTGAGTTGGAAAATCTGAAAAGTGTTTCCTGAGAACATAGAGAAACTGAATTCCAGAAGTGGCCAAGATTGTAACTCATGTTGACAGGAACCTTTGGTCATGTGCAATAGTCAACCAGATGGTACTGGATTTGAAGGGGTCATGGAGAGCAGCTGATGCTTGGTACTTTGAGAGGCCAGGAGAGGTCATTGGTGAAGGTTCAACCTCTGACAGTTGAAGGTCAGGACTGAAGGAGTCATGCAAAGAAGTTGAGGCATGGGTTCAGGAAGAGAGCCTATGACAGGCTGTTGTGAAAGTGCAAACATGTGCTGGAGAGATGGTTCAGTGGTTAAGAGTAGTTACTGTTCTTCTAGAGGTCCTGAGTTCAATTCCCAGCAACCACATGGTGGTTCACAACCATCTGTGTATCAGAAGACAGTGACAGTATACTCACATAAAATGAATAAATAAATCTCAAAACAACAAAACAAAATGTGCAGACCATTTGCAGAAAGTTTTCCTAGTAGTTTTGAAGATATCAGTTACACAGGTTGACCACCAAGAACAGCAGCAGCAGTGGAGTGGAGGCAGCTGGAGCTTAGAAGACAAGCTATGTGCCTCAGAGCTGGAGAAGTGACATAAGCCCCTGTGAACATAAGCAGATCTCATACACTGGACATTGTGTTGCTACATAGCTGGTGTTTTGTTTTGTTTTGATAGTGACTATAATCTGGCTCTTCTCTCTCGAAATAACAAACTATTTTAATTAAAATTTTTATAGAAACCCATAGCTGAACGACTTTAACCCTTTAAAAATGATTTTGGATCTTTAGAGATATTGGATATTTTAAAGTGCCTGAAAAATTAATGTGTTTGTTTTGTAAAATGTGAACTTTTAAATTATTTATGTGTTTAATGTGAAATCTTGGGGGGACAAATAAGAATAAAAGGGTTATATCTTAACAGAAATGTGTTTGTGTGTTACATTATCAAGTGGTCAGCTATACTGGCTGGTTTAGTGTTAACATGACACAAGCCAGACTTATCAGAGTGTAAGGAGCCTCAGTGGAGGTTATGCCTCCTTGAGATCCAGCTGTAAGTCATTTTCTCAATTAGTGATCATTGGGAAAGTGCACAGCTCACTGTGAGTGATGTCATCCCTGAGCCACTAGCCCTGGGTTCTATTAGAAAGAAGACTGAGCCAGCCATGGGGTGAAAGCCAGTAAGCAGCACCCTTCCATGGCCTCGGTATCAGCTCCTGCCTCCAAATTTCTGTCTAGTTGAATCCCTGTCTTGGTGATGAATAGTGATGTGGAAGTCTAAGCTTTCTTCATAAAGATGCTTTTTCATCATGGCATTTTGTCACAACAATAAAAACCCTAACTAAGATACCCAGAGGACAGGATAAGTGAGGTGGCAATCATTGCTCATAACCAACAGGACAGGTTTACCACTGTCAACCTGAACACACAGTGCTCTCTTTTTAACTCACCCACAGGTGGCCCTCTCTCGTCCCTTTGGTGGTTAAGTCATGGATCATCAAGGAACCAGTCTGAAAGATCTACAACTAAACACCATATCTCCATCATCAGTCTGTGTAGGGTGAATGGGAGACTAGTTGATTGAGATGAAGTTAAACATTTGTTGTTTTTAAAATGTTGGCACAATAAGTCATCTGCCCCCTTGGATCAAAAGCATGTCTTTCTATAGATGCATAATCTGTTATAGAGATTGCTTTTGCTTTGTTTTGAAAAACCATAGGGAAAGCTACTTTGGTAGAAGCTTCCCAAAATACACATATGAAAGGAATTTCAGTGGTTTCACCATATGATGTTAGACATGACACTCAAAGTAGACATCAAATGCCAACAGGAAAACCTTTATGCTAGGAATGGGTCATGTTATGTTCCTAAAAGGGACCTAAGAAACACCCCTTCCCAACCTCCATTATAGGCTATGGTCAAGACTACTAGGTACACTTCCAAACTAATGGGAAGAACATGTAGCTAAAGACCATACTATCTGATGTCATCAAATTGAGAGAGGGCAAACTGGTGCCCAATTAAGAATTTCACTGCTACTGATGAGTATTCTATGTGGCAGAAGATGCACTCTATACTCCCAGAGGAGGGCAGTCATTACTATTACCCAGCCAGATACCCTGTTTGTGATCTACTACAGTGACCTGCCTTTGAGGTAAACAGTGCTATAAAGGCACCAATATCATGGGGGTAACTAAACACTTTTCATTAGATTGAAGGACTGCTTTCTGAGATGGAACCCATAATGACACTACTACAGTGGCCAAGAACCTGAGACTAGGTAGGTTATCATTCTATGGGCAAATTGAATATTGTCATTCTGTAAAGGGAATATACAGTAACAAGACTCTCAATGAAGATTACTAACAGCACTCAAAGTCCAGGGCCTTGTTCAATCTCCATCAGGAAAACTGTGCCTGTCCATAGATGAGAATTAACACAGAGACACCCAACTGCACAATGTTGCAGAGAGTAAGAGACTCTGGTAGTTCAGTACCAAAAGGCTCAGAAATCTATGAAGATGAGGAGACAGAAACATTTTAAGAGCCAGAGGTGATGGGTGACTCCAAGGAGACTGTCTTCCAGACACATCAGGACTGCTGCTCACATGAACTCACAGAGACTGTGGCAGCACACATAAGACCAGCACAGGCAAAAGTGGGCAGTGACCCAGCACTGAGGGGGGACTAACACATGGTCTATCCTCTATCAAGCAGGTATTTGTAACAATTAGCCCTGGGTCGGCATGGTGGACAGTGCGAGGAGCTAAAAGGACAGACTTATGTGTGGGAGAAGGACAAAGTCTGCAGTGACTCCAACTCCACCCTGACCTCCAACAGGAATCATTTCAGGACTACACAGGCCTTCTCTTCACACACAGAGAGAAAACCAGCAACACAGACACAGATTTCAGTGGTACCTCTGTTCCCAACACGCTCCTTAACCCACTGAGTGGCAGCCACAATACTCTCTGTCTTGGTAACATCAAGGATCACTGTCTCCAACCTGTCTGATGTCTCCTTCCTAAGCTTCTCAGCTCCTTCCTTTTTCCAACACACAGCCAGCACCTCCATGCCTCTCCTGTCCAGCTGTTGGGCCAGCAGGTTCCCAAAGCCTCAGCCACAGCCCGTGATGAAGACATACTTGTCATGGAGATGGCTCACCACCTGCCTCTCCCTGAACAAATGCAGGTGTGTCCACATGCCCACCAGTGTCACCAGGTAGGGCCACATGTTTTGTAAAAGACAAGAGAGAGAGAGAGAGAGAGAGAGAGAGAGAGAGAGAGAGAGAGAGAGAGAGAGAGAGAGAGTCAAAATGAGCCTGGCATCTGCTCACACAGGAAGGTGTAGGCCTTGAGGACTCTAGACTTCTGGCATGCAGTCCTCTAAAATTCTTATAATTAATTCCCCAGTTCTCTGGTCTTTGACCTGCTTTTGACCAGAAGACACAAAATGCCCTTTGGCTTTACCAATCTCATTACCAAGCACAATAACATGGATGTTCAATATCATATCTATTTTCTTAAGCTGTTTACTCCTAGACTCATGTGGAATACACGTTTGTTTTATTACATAGGCCCCGTGGTCCAGTACCAGGCTCCACTTGTGTCTCTGCATATTGTGCTCTGGAACCAGAAACCAGGATGTTGTAAACTCAATGAGAAACTATTGGTAACCTGCAGTTGGAATGAGGACAACTTACAGGAGAGGACAGGGAGAGCTGGTGCCCTCCTAACACAGGGGAAGGTAGAGCAGCTAGACCCAAGTATAGAAGGCTGACCTCAAAGGAACACAAGGTGATAGGGCTGGGACCCCAGACACATCATGACTTGCAGAGCTGATGTAGGGAAGAAAATAAGTTTATCCTCTCAAGTGTCCCTTTTCCTGGCTGCCTGGATTCAAGCAGACATGAGAACAGACTTCTTGAGTTGTGACCTCCATGACTGTCCCTGGCTTACCTGAGCCAGGATTTCTTACTTATTTTCCCATCACGCCTTTCTCAGAACTTCTAGAGTAGTGTGTGAAGCATTGTATATAGCTCCTGAGCTGGCAAATACCTGACTGATGGTCTGATTCCAGCTCAAAATAAACCTGATGCCTTCCTTCAGAAATAATGTCACATTTCCCTAATCTGACACTTCCACAGCTTTCTGTTCCAACCTATAAGGAATCAGACTGGCCCTGTGCTCTCAGTAACCATGTTTATGTCAGAAAGTGCCCCAATACTGGATAGATTACAGTGCTAACTTAAGGCCTGGGCCTATGTTTTTGTGTTGAGTGAACTGTGAATCTGGAGGTGGGACCCTCTCCCTCCAATGGGTAGCTGCCCCTGGGTCTGTTCTGCATTTGCCCTGCTATTCAATCTCCTGTGCCTGATCCTGTTTAATGTATGGCTGCTATTCTTCAGTGACTACTTCCCTGATTCACATAGGTTACCTTAGTTCATGAATCTCTTCTGAGATTCTCCCACAGGCCAAATGACAGTGCATAGCTGTTCCTCTTCCCTGTCCTGCATAGGATGGGTTGGTCCCATTCCAAGCCTGACCCTGTGAATATCCAACACTGCAAGCCTTCTGATCTCTGGGATACTCTGATCTGCTGAGGTAGATGGGAACTGAGCCATCTACTAGGACCAAGAGTCTGGTTCAGCCAGGGGAAAGCACTTTCTGTGAAAAGGCAGTGCACCCCATTCAATCCACCCTTTCTACTTCATGCAAAATGGGGAGAGGTGGAGCCTAGAGTCAGTGCTGCAAAGGTGGAAACAGGCCCACTGTCAAGCCTATTTCTAGAGTTGACCACATGGTGTCCCTACTCAGTCTTAACTGGGGAACCAGAAATTGTATTCTATTCTAATGGTTGAGGATCTCAGGTTGGATGCATTGGATTGGGTTGTGTACAATGCAGTCCTCATGCTCACATTTAAAGAGACAGCCTTTTGTGGCAAGTGCAGTTCCTATGAGTTCCTCTATGAACACTTGTTTCTGACAACCATGAAACCCAGGTGAGGAGGAAAGGGGGCTCCTTTAGGGATCTGGCATGCAGCCTTGAACCACTTTACAGGGCACTTCCTGCTAACTACGTGTTTTTCAATCTTATCTTATCATGATGTTCTTGAGCTTCTACCTATGCTTAGGACTGTACATCTGTTCTCGGTGTTGCCCCTTCCACTATGGAGCCAGTAAGATGCTTCAGAGAGTACTTAGATTGATCTAACCTCCTGACCATCTTCCTCACAGGCTATAATGTGCAGAGATGCTGTTGGATTCCTACAGTGTGATTTATGTAACGAGGAAGACAGTAGGGCTAGAGACTATAAGGTCATAGTAAACTTGTTAAATGGTGAGACACCTCAAAAAAAGACTATAATATAAATCCAGGTTTTGGAAAAATGAGTCTGGCATAAAGAGTGCTTTCTACTCTTATGGAGAACTCAGATTAAAATTCATGACACCCACACAGAATGGCTGAAAACTTTTTAACCAGTGACCCTAATCTTCCTTCTTACCTCTGAAGGTACTTTCAGACATGTGTGACACAAGAACATACAAATACGCTCAAATGTCCTAAAACAAACCTTTAAAAATAAAATAAAGTAAATAGGTGGCACATGTTAGGGTAGAGGGATTTCTATTTTCATTAATCCAGAAATTATTGTTTATTTACAAGTTTGTCCTGTAGCTCCTCAACCTCCATATTTCTACTGAGAGAAGAGGAGTCAGGCATCTATGGAAGCCCCTCTCCATGGCAAGTCTGTACTGAGCCCAGGATTCTCTGTGTCTTCCATACATGCTTTCCCTTCTCACCCTACTCTTGAAATTCAACAACCTAGCAGAAGGCAGAGCCAGGTCTCAGAGGTCACAGCAATTTTAAGACCCTTCTTCTTTTGCAAAAATGTTGCTTAGAAAATGAAAACCAGAGTTGAGAAGGAAACATTCTACATGCTGCTGGAGGAGTTTGGCAGTGGGATTGAAGGAGGGAACATGAGAAGTGGCCTGGGACAAGGCCAGATGGAAAATCAGACATGCTTTGTTCTGATGGTCAGATAGTAAATCATATATGAAGGAATGGTCACTTAGTGGGTCTGCAGGGAAGGGATGGTCATTTAGTGAGTCTACAGGGAATTGATGATCACATAGTAGTTCTGAGGGAAGCAGTGGTCTCTTACTGAATCTGCAGGGAAGATACAGTCATTTAGTGAAGTCGGCAGAAAAGGATGGTCATTTAGTGATTTTTCAGGGAATTTATGGTCATGTAAGTGAGTCAGCAGAGAACTGAAGGTTAGTTAGTGTGTCTGCCTGGAGGGACAGTAACTTAGTGGGTCTGTAGAAAGGGATGAACACTTAGTGAGTCTTCAGGGAGGGAATGATGTACATGAGGCCTATGGACAAATTCTGTTCATGAACTTGCATGCAAATCTGCTTTTTTTTTTTTTTTCTGTTGTCAAGTTTTGGATGGAGAGCAGTTGTTCCCAACTCAGTGGCTGGAAGGGCTGAGACACTCAAGGATAAGCCTGCTTCCCGTACAAACCCTTCTCAGGTCACCACCCTTAACCCTGTGATCTAAACCTCACTAACCAGCAAAGCCATTGTTTAAATCACAGGGCACAGGAGATCACTTAATACTTTGCTCTAAAAATTAAAAGAGTAAAAAAAGCCATGATTTCAAAATCAATAAAAAATTTGTGTCTCCATCCTCTGCTGTATTCTCACCACCAGGGACTGAGACAACAACCCAGGACCAGATGACCTGATTCAAAGGCATGACTGTTGAAATTACTTGTGACAGACCCCAGGATGTTCCTGGGTGACTCCAGAGCAGGGAGACTTCCATGCTGCACAGGGCTGGAAACTAACCATGGGATGTGCATTTTCTGCAGAGGACACAGGGCAGTGCTTGGCACAAGCTGGTCTCAACCTCCTCATTTGTGTGGATTATCATAGTCAGCCATGATGCTCAGAGACTAGGCAACAGCCAGCACTTTTGTATCTGAATACCTTGGTAGAATTTTTTGGCTGTTTTTTTGGTCACCATCAGTCTTGAGTAGTATCACAGAAAAATTATTGGAGTGGAAGTGGCCATGTTGAATTATATGATTCACTGGGAATGGGCTATCCCAGAGTTACTGTTCCCGCTCCCTCTGTAGAACCTGACTACATAGAACCCACCAGATTTCATGAAATGATGATACCAGCTGTAAGGCATTTTCTCAATTAGTGAACAACTAGGGAGGTCACAGCCCATTGTTTGTGATGTCATACCTGGGCTACTGGCCCTGGGTTCTATAAGAAAGCAGGCTGTGCAGGCCAATGGGAATCAAGACAGTAAGCAGCACCCATCCATGCCTTCTGCATCAGCTCCTGCATCCATGTTCCTTCCCAACTTGAGTTCCTCTCCTGAGTTCTGTTGGTGATGTTCAGTGATATAGTAGTGTAACCTAAATAAACGCTTTCCTAGACAACTTAATTTTTGTTCATGATGTTTTGTTGCAACAGTAAAAACCCTACCTAAGATCCCCCCAAAGAAAAGATAACAGAGTTGACCATCTTTGCTAGTAATCAACAGGACAGATCCTTGGCTGCCAACCTGAACACATGGTGCTCTATTTACCACTCACCCACAGGTGGCTCTCACTTATCCCTTTGGCTTTTAAGTCATGAATCATCAAGGAACCACTCTGAAAGGCCTACAGCTAAACACCATATCTCCATATTAAATTTCTGTGCAGGGTGAATGGGAGACTAGTTAATTGAGGTTAAGATCAGCATTTGTTGATGTTAAAACCTTGGCTCAAGTAAGTCACCTGCAACCTTGGCTCAAAAGCATATCTTGTGCATATATAAACAGGTAATCTGTTTGTTTTTGTTCAGTTTTTGAAAAAAACATATGGAAAACTACTTCTGTAGAAGCTTCCTAAAATACATATATGAAGGAATTTCACAGGAATATCCACATGATGGTAGACATGACACCCTAAGTAGAAATCCAATGACAAAAAGTAAAACTTTCACTGGCAGGAATGGGTTATATTTTGGTCCTTAAAAAAACCTATAGCACACTCCATCTTGCTTAGTTGGAGTTTTACTGCTGTGAACATGACCAAGCCAACTCTTAGACAGTATTTAATTGGGGCTGGCTGCAAGTTCAGACAACCAGTTCATTATCATCAAGATGGAAGCAAGGCAGTATCCAGGCAGACATGTGGCTGGAGGAACTGAGAGTCCCACCTCTTCTTCAGAAGTCACCTAAGTGAAGAATGGCTTTCAGGCAGCTAGGATGACGTTACTAAATCCCAATTCCACAGTGGCACACCTACTTTATCAGGGCTGTACTTCCAAATAGTGTCACTCCCTGGGATAGGCATACTCAGACCCCCACACCTTCCAAACCCCCATTACAGGCTTCAATCAAGGCTACTAGCTGCTATTTAAACCTAATGGTAAGGCTATTTGGCTGTGCTGGTTTGACTATACTAGCCCAGAGATTGGCACTAATAGGAGGTATGGCCCTGTTAGAAGAAGAGTATCACTGTGTGCATAGGCTTTAAGGTATTCATCCTAGATCCATTAAAGTCAGTCTTCTCCTGTTTGTTTTCTAAACAAGATGTAGACCTGTGAGCTCATCATATACCCTGCCTGCCTAAATGCTGCTAAGATCCTGTCTTCATAATAGACTAATCATCTGACCCTGTAAGCCAGCCCCAATTTAATGTTTTCCTTCTAAGGGTTGCCTTGGTCATGGTGTCTGTCCATAGCAGTAACCCTAACTGAGACAGAAGTTGGTACCAGGACTGTGGTATTCCTGTGATAGGGCTGACCATGCTGTTATTTGGAAGAATGTGGATCTTGGGACTTTGGATTTAGAAAGCAGTGGAATGCTTTAAGTGAGGATTAATGATTAATGGCTTATCTTTGGAAGAATATGGAAGATTTTGTTGCTGAGAATTATTTGAACTGTGGAAGTCTGGCTATAGGTGTTTCAGAGGAGAAGGACTTTAATATGTGACTGAGAGACTGTTTTTGTGACATTTTGGTGTGGAATGTGGCTGTTTTTTACCCTTGCCTGAAGGGGCTACCTGAGGCTAAGGTAAAGAGATTTATATTAATTGCATTGACAAAGGAAGTCTCAAAAAAAGCCCAAGAGAGACTTTGTTCTCTGGGTAAGTTTCATGATAAAAATTTTTGGCAAGAATACCCAGATAGAAAAGGAAAATATAAAATGTATGGTGCAAATAATAAAGAGACACTAGGAAGTGAAAGGAGAGGAATTCTGTGTTCAAGGAGATAAACAGATTAAGGAAGTGGTGACTTTGTGGCAAGATCCCACCCAGCTAAGCATACTGTTAATGTGTTTGCCATTGAACAAGGAATAGTTATATCATATTAGGTGTTATCATTATGTGGTTATTGTTTTCACTTGGATTTAAGGTCTGCAGTGAACTGCAATCCATAAATGAAAGACAGAAGCTTTTCATCTGGATATGGATAAACAGTGTCCATGAAAAGCTTAGGCCGAGTCACGTTGTTACATGCCTTTGGTCCCTGAAATCTGTGTCAAGCAGATCTCTGAATTTAGTGTCAGCCTCAGATAGAGCAAGTTCTTGGTGAAGAAAAGTGTAAATCCCAACATCCAGGAAAGCCAAGGTTAGGAAGTGAGGGAACTGGAAAACAGAAATGTGGGAATAGAATAAGGGGGACATGTTCCAGGCCCAGCAGGCAGCAGACCTCAGTAGCTTTGGTCATCTTGCTCTGTCTATACTGTCAAGAACAGAAAGGACTACTGGGACAATTGATGATAGTTACCTTGAGCTAAGAAATTAGCGATAATTAAGAAATTAAGACCAGCATCACTTAGGTGAAATCTTACTGAAAGTGTTTTCTGAGAGTACAAAGAAGCTATGTGCCATAGAAAGCCAAGGTACTTCTTTGTGCACCTTGACTTGGTAATGTGTAAGAATCATCCAGGTGGTACTGCTTTTAAATGTATAAAGAGTCGTGGAGAACAGCTGAAACTTGTCCTTGTGAGAGGCTAGGGAAGGCTACTGGGGAAGGTACACTCTCAAACGCAGTGAATGACTCAGGACTAAAGGGGTCATACAATGAAGTCAATGCTTAGCATAGTAAAGAGAGCCTATTAGGGGCTACTGGTAAAGCCTAGTTTCAGCAGAAGTCCCCAGTGTAGTAGAAATGCCAGTACCATAGGATGATCACCAAGAACAGTAGCAGCAGTGGAATAGAGTCAGCCAGACCCTAGAGTTCTACAGAGGGCACAGCTTCAGATGTGACTGAAGCCCTTCAGAAAAGCCCAGAAGATCATGCATGGATCTGCAACATTGGAACAAAAAGCTTTAATGTTGAAGCTACCTTGAACACCTCAAGATGTTCAAGATGCCAGAGTCATAGTATATCAGCTGAGGAAAATTGCTAACAGAAAGTAGAACCAGCCAATGAGAAAGAAGTTTGTTGCAGTCAACAAAAATGAAGAAGGATTTGGGGACCTGAAGATGGCTATGATATCAGATATGGAGATGCAGAGTTTGAAGTTTGCCCAGCTGTTTATCTGTATAGCTTCAAATTCTATAATTAAGAGAGAGCATGAATCTCAGAAAACACTTTGAACTATGGACTTTTAACAGTATTGAGACTGTTACACACTATTGAGTATTTTGAAGTTGGATGAAATGTATTTAGCATTATGTTATGTTTAGGTATGGCTCCCACAGACTTGTGTTTGAACAAGCCTATGGAGGTCAGAGAGGAGAATACAGTGCTTTGAATAGGTTTGACCCAGTGAGTGGCACTATTAGGGGATGTGTCCTTGCTGCAGTTGGTGTGGCCATGTTGTAGGAAGTGTGTCACTGTGGGCATAGGCTTTAATACCCACATCCTAGCTCCCTGGAAAGCAGTCTGCTTTCAGAACAAGATGTAAATCTCCCAGATCCTCCTGTACCTTGCCTGCCTTGATGCTGCCATGCTTCCTCCTTGATAATAATGGACTGAATGTCTGTACCTGTAAGCCAATACCAATTAAATATTGTTCTTCTAAGAGATGCCTTGGTCATGGCGTCTGTTCATAACAGCAAAATCCTAAGTAAGTCAACAGCTGAAGTTCATGCTGTCTGATGTCATCCAACTGAGAGAAGGCAAGCTGGTGCCCAACTAAAACCTTCACTGCTACTGATTAGCATTCAAGGTGCCAGAAGATACACGGGACATTCACAGAGGAGAAAGGCAGTCATTGCTATCACCCAACCTCAAGTCCTATGATCTTCCACAGTGACCTGACTTTAAGGTATATGGTGCAATAAAAGCACCAATGTCATGGGGTAACTAAACACTTTTCATTAGATTGATGGTGTGATTTCTGAGATGGAATCCATAATGATTTTACTAGAGTGTCCAAGAACCTGAGATTAGATAAGTCATGGTTCTATGGACAAATTAAATAAATATAATTATTTTACTAAGAGCACACACAGTAACAAGAGTCTTAATGCATATTAGTAGCAACACTCAGAGTCTAGTGAATTGATCAATCTCCATCCAGAAATATGTGCCTTGCAATAGACAAGAATTAACACAGAAACACACAAGTGGCCAATGTGCAGAGAGTGAGAGACTCTGGCACACTCAGTACTAAAAGGGAAGTCTTCATCATGCCTCTCCCCTCAAGCTCAGAGATTATATGTGGATGAGGAGACAGAAACATTTTAAGAGCCAGAGGCGATGGATTCCAAGGAGACTTTCTTCCACAAACATCAGGACTGCTGCTCACATGGACACATAGAGATTATGGCAACACATATAACACCTGCACAATCTCAAGGAAACAGTGACCCAGCACTGAGGAGGGAAGGTGAACATATGGTCTAACCTATGGCAAGCAGCTATTTGTAACAATTAGTCTTTGGTCAGCTTGGAAGACAAAGTTTAGAGGTAAGAGGATAGACTGATGTGCTACAGAAGTAGGGTCAGATACTTTGGTCATCCTGATAAGCCCTTATAAACAGTGATCAAGAAATTGTCCATGTAGTTGGGTTTAATGCCTTACTTTTTTTTGACTATTTGTGTTTATTGTATTGCTAGATGCTCAACCTAGAACTGACATTAATACCTCCATGTAATCTAAAAGGTATAAAAGCATAAGGGAGGAAGGGGATGGGATGGGGGCTCTAGGGAGGGGAAATAGGAAAAGGGGATGACATCTGTATTGTAAATAAATGAAATATCAAATGAAGAAAGTACAAGGGCAACTTCTCCACACAGCAGGGAGCTCGCCCTTCAGACTGCTGGCTCACAGCATGGATGCTTCAACTTTAAGATTTCTTGGCCTAGCTTTTTACCTGAAAATCAGCCAGCAATCCTGTCTCACTTGCTAAGTTTAAGAACAGATGATAGAAACATGGCTCACCTTTGTTAATCTGGAAACAATGAAAGTATATTTGGGTTTTACATGTTGATGCTATCCTGGCAGAGATTTAATTTCTTACATTTTCTGATGCTTTGAGTGAAAACAGCAGCCATTTGCTTCTATATTCAAATGCTTGGTACTGAGACAGTGGCAATGCTTGAGAGGGATTACGATGTGTGGCCCTGTTAGATATGTGATTCACTAGGCATGCGCTATCCCAGAGTTCTCCTGTTCCTGGTACCTGTTGATATAGATGTTGTATCTCAGCTCCTTCTCTATCACATGACTGCTATGTAACCCAGCAGACTTCATGACATGATGATAATAGTCAAGAGCTTTAACCATATGCATGCCCAAATGCAATGTTCCATCTATAAGGGTTACCATGGTCAAGGCATCGCTTCACAGATATAGAATACTAATGCAAACAGTTGTAACTATACATTACTCTGAGAAGTTACTCCATGCCACCTGTGTCTTTAAAGTGGCCAAGGAATGAAGTAATAAGGAAAAATTGATTTCCATTATCATTCCTTGGTATAGTAACAAGACGGAATAGTCATAAGCAAGAGGAGACGGAACAGAGGAAAGCACAAAGGAAAATAAAAACAAAAGACAAAATTAATCTCCAGAGGAAATTTGGTTGGGAAACAAACAATTGAAACCTTGATTGTGGGAGATTTGGAAAACAGAGCTTTTCAGCTTTGCTGAAGCAGTCCTTGAATTTAATAATTAATCAACATCTACTGATGAAGATCAACATTGATCAACTTTCCTCAGATGATTTCAAAACACAAACTATTGGCTGGTTTGTGAAAACTTGACATAAGCTAGAGTCATCAGAGAGGAAGGTGCATTAGTTCAGAAAATGCCTTCATAAGCTCCAGCTGTAAGGCATGTTCTCAATAACTAGTCTAAGGAGGGTTCAGCCCATTGTGGATGGTGTCATCACTGGGCTGCCAGTCCTGGGTTCTATAAGAAAGCAGGCTGAGAAATCCATGCATAGCAAGACAGTGAGCAGCACCTCTCCATGTCTTCTGCATCAGTGTCCACAACCAGGTTCCTTCCAAATATGTGATGTATTCTAAGTTCCATTGGTGTTGAACAGGGATGTGGTAGTGTAACCTATATAAAACCTATCCTAAAACAACTTGCTTTTCAGTAATGATATTTTCTTACAGGAGTAAAAACCCTAACTGAGACATCCCAGGGACAGGATAATGGAAATGGCAATCTTTGCTGACAACCAACAGGAAAGATTTTCCACTGTCAATGTGGACATATGCCAAGTAACTCCTTCATTGACATAATATGGGTCACATTTGTCCATAAAAGAATGCATGGAATACCCCCTGGCTTAGTTAGTATTTTCCTGCTGTAAACAGACACCATGACCAAGCTAATAATTGGACAACACTTAATTGGCACTGGCAACAGGTTCAGACATTCAGTCCATTATCATGAAGGTGGGAGCATGGCAGTATCCAGGCAGGCATGGGGATGGAGGAGCTGAGAGTCTGTCCTCTCCTTTGGAAGGCACCTAAGATAAGACTGGCTTCCAGGCATCTAGAATGAGGGTTTTAAATCCCAAGCCCACAGTGGCACACTTACTCAATCACAGCTACAACTCTAAATATTGGCACTCCCTGGGCTAGGCATACTCAAAACACCACAGCCTCCAAACAAATCCATTGCAGGATTTGCTCAAGGCTACTAGCTGCTCTCTAAACCTGATGGTGAGGCTATTTAGCTGTGATGGTGTAAATATACTAGCCCAGAGATTGGCACTATTAGGAGGTATGACCCTGTTGAAAGAACAGTATCACTGTGGGCATAGGCTTTAAGATACTCATCCTAGATCCCTAGAAGCCAGTCTTCTCCTGTTTGCCTTCTGAACACGATGTAGAACTCTCAGCTCATCCTAGTTCCTGCCTGACTAAATGCTGTCTTTATAGTGTACTGAACATCTGAACCTGTAAGCCAGCCCCAATTAAATTTTGTTCTTCTAAGAGTTGCCTTGGTCATGGTGTCTGTTCATAGCAGTAACCCTAACTAAGAAAGAAGTTGGTACCAGGAGTGTGGTCTTGCTGTGATAGGCCTGACCACGCTGTTAAGTAGAAGAATATGGATTCTGGGACTTTGGATTTAGAAAGCAGTGGAATGCTTTAAGTGAGGATTAATGATTTATGGTCTATCTTTTTAAGAATATGGAAGAATTTGTTGCTGAGGATGATCTGAACTGAGTAAGCCTGGCTCTAGATGTTTTAGAAGGATTTTAATATGTGGTTGAGAGACTGCTTTTGTGATATGTTGGTCTAGAATATGGCTGCTTTTTATCCTTATCTGAAGAGTATGCCTGAGGCTAAGGTAAAGTGATTTATATTAATTGCACTGACAAAGGAAGTCTCAACGAAGCCCAAGAGAGACTTTGTCTCTGGGTAAGTCCCATGATGAGCATTTTGGGCAAGAATACCAGGATAGAAAAGAAAAGTATAACATGTATGTTTCAAGGAATAAAGGGACACCAGGAAGTAAAATGGAGGTGAATTCTGTATCTAAGAAGATAAACAGATTAAGGAAGTGGTGATTTTGGAGCAAGATCCCACCAAGCTAAGCATACTGTTAATGTGTTTGCCATTGACCAAGGTCTGGTTATATCATATTACATCTTAACATTACTTGCTTATCTTTTCATTTAGATTTTCATCTGCAGTGAATGATAATCCAGAAATGAACAAAACAGGTTTTTTTTATCGGATTCTTGAGGAACAATAGCCACAAAAAGCTTAGGCCCAGTCAACGTAGTACATGCTTTGGTTTCCTGAAGACTGTGTCAAGCAGATCTATGATTTCATAACCACCCTGGGACAGAGCAAGTTCTAGGTGAAGAAATGCTTAAATACAGGCAAGGTGGTACAAGCCTTCCCAGAATCCAGGACACCAATGTTTAGAGAGTGAGTTGGAAAACAAAAGGCTGGTAATACAAGAAGGAGATCATGTTCCAGGCCTAGCATGAAACAGAACTCATCAGCTTTGACCATCTGGCTCTGGTGTTAGAGTCAAAAAAAGAAGGGACTACTGGGACAACTGGTGATTGTTAGCAAGCGCCAAAAATAGTGATGATTAAGAAGGGACAAAAATCATTGAGGTGGAATAATCCAGGATGTGATTTCTGAGAGCACAAAGAAGCTAATTCCAGAGAATGGCCAAGGCTGTACCTCATGCTCCTGCTGGACTTGGTAATGCATGACAATCACCCAGGTGGTACTTGTTTTGAAGATATGAAGGGGTCATGGAGAATGGCTGAAACTTGGCACTGTAAGAAGCATGGTAAGTTCATTGGTAAAGGTAGAGCATAAAGTATAGTTGAAGTTCCTGGATAGAATGGGTCATGTGAAGAAGAAGGCTTGGGACCACAAAGCATGCCTATGAGAGGCTACTGGTGAAGGCTAGTTACAACAGAACACCCCAATGTATTAGATATGCCACTACCACAGGATGAACACCAAGAACACAAAGAGCAGTGGAGTAAAGTCAACCAGAGCATAGAATTCTACTGAGCTAGGAGGTTCAGTTGTTACCCAAGCACTTTGGATGAACCCAGAAAGGTCATGCATGGATCAATACATTGTAACAAAAAGCTGTAATGTTGAAGTAGCTTTGGAGACCCCAAGATATTCCAGATCGCAGAGTCATGGGATATCTGCTGAGGAAAGTTGCTAACAGGGAGTAGAACCAGCCCATGAGAAAGAAGTTTGTTGTAGTGAAAAGGTAAAGAAGGAATTGGAGATCTGAACTTGGCTTTGATAATAGATGCAGAGATGCACAGTGTGAAGTTTGCCCAGCTGTTTTCCTGTACAGCTGAGAAGTCTCCAGTGAAGAGAGACCATGAATCTCAGAAGACACTGTGAACTATGGACTTTTAAAATTAGTGAGACTGTTACACACTACTGCGACTTATGAAGTTAGATTAAATGTATTTTGCAATATGCTATATTTATGTATGGCTCCCACAGACTCATGATTTTGACCAAGCCTATGGAGGTTAGTGAGGACAATGCAGTGCTTTGAATAGACTTGCCCCATGAAGTGGCACTATTAGGAGATGTGGCCTTGTAAAAGTCAGTGTGGTATTGTTATAGGAAATGTGTCATTATGGGCATAGAATTGAAGACCCCCATCCTAGCTCCCTGGATGATAATCTACTTTGGTTTGCCTTCAAAACAAGATGTACTCTCAGCTCCTTCTACATCATGCTTGCCTGGATGCAGCCATGCTCATGCCTTGATGATAATGGACTGAATGTCTGTACCTATAAACCACATTCAATTAAATGTTGTCCTTCTAAGGCATCTGTTCACAGCAGTAAAATCCTAACAAAGTCAATAACTAAAGTCCATAAGGTCTGATATCATCCAACTGAGAGAAGGCAAGCTGGTGCCCAAGAAAACATTCACTTCTATTGAGTAGAATTCAAGTGCCAGAAGATACACTGGACATTCCCAGACGAGAAAGACAGTCATTACTATTAACAAGTCACAAGTCCGATCTGTGACTACTGTGACCTGCCTTTAAGATATACTGTTCTATAAGGCACCAATGTCATGGGTGTAACTAAACACTTTTCATTAGATTGAAGGTGTGATTTCTGAAATGGAATCCATAATGATCCTACTAGAGTGGCCAAAAACCTGAGACTAGATAAGTCATGATTCTATGGGAAAACTAAATATCATTATTATTCTAAGGAACACACAGTAACAAGACTCTGAATGCATATTACTAGCAGCACTCAAAGTCCAGTGATTTGATCAATCACAATCCATAAAATTGTGCCTTGCAATACACAAGAAATAACACAGAGACACACAAGTGGCCAATGTGCAGAGAGTGTGATACTCTGGCACACTCAGTCCTAAAAGAGAAGTCTTCATCATGCCTCTCCCCTCAAGGCTCAGAGATCTCTGAGGATGAGGAGGCAGAAACATTTTAAGAACCAGAGGTGATGGGTGACTCCAAGGAGACTGTCTTCTAGACACATCAGGATTGCTGTTCACATGAACTCACAGAGACTGTGGAAGCACACATAAGACCTGCATAGTCAAAATGGTAGTGTAACCTAACACTGAACAGGGACAGTGGACACACATGGTCTAACCTCTAAGCAAGAAGGCATTTGTAACTGATAACTGCTGTCCAGAGAATGAACAGTTTTCTGCACTGTTGTATCATGGTGCCTTGCAGGGGTTTTATTGTGCACTGTGTGATGATTCAAATGCTGATTTCTGTGTGCACTGCATCTGGTTACAGCCCTTATTCAGAGAATATCCAGGTGCAATCTTGTGTAAAGGACAGCTTTCCAATTGTTCCCTAAAGTGTCAATAAAGGCCTTTACAAAGAATGAATGAGCAGGGGAGACAACATGGATAAAGAGGAAGGATAGACTAGCCCCCTGCAGAGAGTCTAGGAGACACCATAAGAAAACACCTGGAGCAGAGAAAGTCTTAACTATCGTATCTTTATGATTTTGATTGGAAGCTTGGTAGATTAAAGCATTGAAATAAAATAATATTTCTCAGTAAATCTGCCCTTTAAAAATGTTAAATAAATAACTTAGTCCAGTCTCAGTTATTTGAGAACAATGTGGGTAAGTATCAAACAGTAACATACTTATGAAAGAGGCACTCACTGAGCCTCATAACTGAGATGGTTTGTTTCTTCACAAAATAAACTGTGTGAAATTTTGGAAGTAAAGGGGAGCCTGAATATTTTTCATCTTGTTTTGTGCTGTCTTTTTGCTTTCTTCTGGTTGTTTCTTTTTGTTATTGTTTTTTGTTTGTTAGTTTATATTAACTTTCCTTGCAAATTTTTATTTTGGTTTTGTTTTTTCAGACAAAAATAAAGAGAGACAGAAAGAATATGAATTGTGTGACTGGGATCTGGGGAGGATTTGGGAGGGGTTATGGAAAAGGGAAACAAGATCTAAATGTTTCCATGAGAAATTCAATAAGAATGTGCACAACAGATATTTTAATAATAAGATCCCAAAATACACATGTGTGCAGACTCAGAATGGATTACAAATATCACAAGAGAGTTCTTAGGGCAATAAAACAAGCTGAGAGTGGTGGCCATTTCTGGCAAAGCCAACAGGAAGGAGCAGAGAAAGTGGTTCATCAGATGGTGTCCAGCTCCATATCTTGAATCATGCCACAAAAACAGAAGTCAGAAGAACACAAAGGAATGAAATGAAACACAATTCCAGTGCTTGCTAAGTATAATAAGGCTTGGTTAAGGGTCAAGTTATCTTACTTCACTGTTGCGGTAAATCTCCTGCCCATAGGGAGTCCATAGAATAAAGACACAAGTCAGTAAATATAAAATGAATGCTGCATGCCTAGATTGGGCAGATTTACCATTAAACTACACTATTCCCCAGCTAAAAGAGCTCTTAACAACTTGGGGTTTCCTAGGTCAAGGTCTTCTTCATCTTCTCTCTCTCCACCAACTGCCCTCTGCTTACCAACTGCTACTCCTCCCTTCAACAGCTCTCCTGGTCTTCTCCTCTTTCCTTGCCTCTGGCTCCTCCCACTCCTCTTCCACTGCCCAATTACTGGCTGTAGCCTTTATTTAACAAATTTGATTGGACAGAAGGTTTACAAGATTCACTCTTCCTTCGCAGCCCCTCCCAGGAGTGGAATTACCATGACAACAAGAGGCTAGGGCTATCCACCACATTTCCCTCTTTTTGTCCAATAAAAAAATTTTTTTCTTTTCACATATTAATTGAACACTAACTATATTACCATGTTATGCTTGTTAAAGTACAAGATAAACCTAACACCCAGTCCATCATTTTTATTAACTAAATAGAACCTTTGCCATCTCTCTCAATTAAAATATTTAGTTCTGAACCTGGCTTATGTCCTGTCTTGAGAATGAATAACATCTGAAAACCATCCTCTCAAAGTAAATAGCCTGGGTTGGCTGTGAGATTATAAATCTTCAACCCCATCAGAAATCCAGAATGACTCAGTTAAATAAAGATATGGGAAGCACAAAGCGTGGCTTCTAAAACTCAACCAATTTAAATAGACCACTGAACATCTAGACAGTTCCTTATTTCAAAAGGTTGGAGCATCTGGTCTTCAGCCTTCTGGCCCAGGAATCATCTGACAGACCTAGTAATGCAGAATTACTAAGGGCTGATTACTCTGTCTTGGCAGATATAATCAGTCGACTATTCTGCAAGTGTGTTTATTTTTTTGCACACTATTTCGTCTGTAGATGAAAAGAGGCAATTCTTGACTAGTGGCTGTCGTACCACAACTGGTGTAATTCCAAAGATGCTCAATTTCTTCTTAGAATCCAAGACTGGGAAGCTGTCAGGATAAGATAGGTCTCCAATAAAATAAATGTTTATATAAGAATGTTTGTAATGTCAATTCTATGGATTTCTGACGTTTTTGAAAATCAACTATGTAAGGCAATCTGAACAGTTATCTGTTAATTCCTTTCCACTATTTCTAATTAAAATCCAGAAAACATCCTAACAGTAAGCAATGAGCCATGCAATTACCATAGGCCTCTGACTCACAAGCCAACCATCTCAAATCAAGTGGGTTTTTTTTTATTAAAAAGGACTGGGTCTAAGCCTTGTATTTCTAATTGAGTTATACAGGCACAATGCCTATATAAGAGTAAAATATTAATCCCACTTAATTCCTGAGATTTAGCTCTCTAATTCCCTTCCTGTCTGAAGCTACATTTGTAAAGTATTCCTTAAATTACAACACATGTATAATTTACAAAGTAACCAGAACCATCCACCCCAACATAAGGAACTAGGGTGATGATCTCATTTTGTCTGCTTCCAGCTGAATTGGGGCGAAGAATTCCCATCTGGGGGCCCTAAGGGAAATAGGAAAATTGGCTTAGTCAAAGGAGAGCTAGCTGGCATCATTTGCCTTGAAGTCACTGTGTACTGAGAAAGCTCATAGCTTAGCTGACACCATAACTGTTACAGTCAGAAAGGCTGGACAGGGAAGCTAGCTGTTCTGGAAAAGTTCTGGAAGCAAATCCTTAAAAGAATCAGCTTCGATGCAGTTGCAGTAGAATCAAGCACAAAGCTGGAATAGGAGGTCCCAGAGACTCAACATCCCCGAGTATAAATCATGCTAGGGCTGAGTTTCTCTTCTTTCATCCTGTAACATATAAAACTTAAAAGCAACAGGTAGTTTTATAAAAACATTCACGTGGAACGTGTAGGGCACACAGCTTTGTCAATGAAGATCAATAAAAAAAGGCCACTTCCCTCTTCAGGTTAGTTTGATCACTTAATCAAACTATAATATAACATATACATGCTCTCATAAAGGATGGCATGTATTAAGTCATGAGAAATTATTACCCAATTAAATGTTCTTGGCTTTTTATTGACATTTTAGTCCCAGCCAGTTAAGTCCATATAAGAGACATAACACCAGATATACATCACCCATTTGGTTGGTTGAGTTAGTCTCCCTTTTCTTCTGTGTCGACTAGTGCTTCAGGGGGTCTACCTTTGTCATTTCTGATCTTTATCATTTTGGAAGGAACCCACAGCTTTTCTTTTCCTGTGGAAACATAAACATAACCTCTCCCCCAGCGTAACACATTTCCCACTTTCCATTCTGACATCATAATATCCTTAATATAAACAGATTGATTTAGTTCAGTAGTTTTATCCACCATCCAATGTTTCTCAGTGACTGTGGTGTTTTGTTCATTAATATTCAAAAAATTTAAGTTTAATAAAGCAATATATAATCCATCTTTGGGGGTTCCTTTTGCCTATTAAGCATCTCCTTTAAAGTTCGATTAGATCTCTCCATTTTTAGGCGTTCTTCCTTCTTCTGCTCAAGAGCAATTTCTAAAGTCTTGAGCCGTGAGTCCCTTTTTAGTCCTGAGAAAACCAGGGAAGAAGCATGCTCTTTGAGATCCAAGAGAGAAGTCTCCTTCTCTGAGAGGTCTCCTTGCAATAGGCTGACCTTTATTTCAAGTCTTTAAGATCTTTTTTGTAGGTTTCAATCTCCTCTTGCTTCTCTCGCTCATCTCTGTCCCACTGCTCCTTTAAACATTCAATTGTCCGCTCTTTGTCTGCAAGAGCCTCCTTCAGCATTGTCAGAGCTATGTCCATGTTAGTTGTGTCCACCTGCAGAGACTTGACTTGCTCTTTCAAGCTGCTCATCTGTTTCCATTTATCTCTTAGTTGTTCCTGAAGATTTTCTATCTTCTTCTGGAGAACATTGACCATCCACTCCTTCGTGTCCAGCATGTCCTTGAGGTCGTGTATCTCTCCAGTTTGTGTGCCCTTCTCCTCAGTCATAACTGGTCTCAGAACATCTGTTTTTGAAGCAGTGACATTTAATTTTCCTGGGAAAGAGAACTCTTTTTGTCTGGCATTGGGGCCTGCAAGAGGCCCCCCTGGGAGTTTTTTGGCAGGGTATTGCCCCATTTGTCTGTTGTTGCTCTACAATCCTTAATCAGATGTCGGCCTTTGCCACATCTTTGACAAATTCCAGAAAGCTTAGGCCCCCATTTAGTATTATTTTTATTTGTCCTATTGTCATTTCTGAGATGACCCCATTTACCACAATTAAAACATTTGAAACCCTGGGTGAACTCTAGATTACTAGTTGCAGCTTTTCCTATTACTGACATATCAGCTGAATGAGATCCAACATCAGCTGTGTATCTAATCCATTCATCAATTGATGCTGACCTTGCCCTCAGTGGTCTGATTACTTCCTTGTATTCAGCAGTTGGATTTTCAAAGGCTAAAGACTCAATTATTGCCTTTCTTGCTACTGAATCTGATAGACTCCTTTCGACAGCTGAGGTTAGCCTTTGTAAAAAGTCAGGGAAGGTTTCTTTTGGCCCTTGTATGACTTGAGTAAATGGTTCAAGTCTCTTCCCGGATTCTGCAACTTTGTCCCAGGCATTTAAAGCTGACAATCTACACAATGCTAGAGTTTCTTCATCATATACAGCCTGCACCTCTATTTCAGCAAAACGACCTTCACCAAGCAGTTGGTCTATGGAAATCTCTCTTCCTCTGGCTCTATTTTGTCGTGCTATCTCCCTCGCCTCATCTCTCCACCATGCAACCCATTGTAAATTTGTGGCAGGTTCTAATATAGCTCTTGCCATATCTTTCCAGTCTTGGGGGATTATTCTATTTTTAATAGCCCAAGAAGTCAGAATTTGTTTAACAAATGGTGAGTGCATACCAAAATTAATGGCACTTTCCTTAAATTTTCTCAGATCTAACACATCCACAGGTTGCCATTCAAATTCCTCATAACCCTGTGGGTAAACAACGTTTGGAGGTCTTTGTTGTACAGTAACCGGATAGACCAAGGTGTGTTTTCTAATAACTCTTGGTTGACTTTCTCTATTTACTTCTGTCTTAACTTCAGTATTTTCCTCAGCTGAAAATTTAAATTGCTCCCTTAAGGTTTGTATACATGCTTCATATGTTTCTTTATATTGTAATTGTTTCCATTCCTCATTATTTTCTATCTGTTTCTCCATCTGATCTGTGAGCTATTGTATGCTCTGTTTGATCATCTTTTCTAGCTCCTGTAACTTCTGTTCTAAGCCCTGCTTCCATTCCTTATTATTTTCTGTCTGTTTATCCATCTGATCTGTGAGCTGTTGCATGCTCTGTTCGATCATCTTTTCTAAGGCAAAGAATTTTTTATCTAGAGCTCTGTCTTTTGAGAAGACATAGAATATAAAAAAATAAATATAGCAATACTTATAAATAATAAAGTGTTCCCTAAGTTGATTTCTGTCAAACCATTTGAAATATCATCATATAAAGCCCCAAAAATCCATTGTTTTTGTCATCTTTAAGTATCAAAATATGTTTCTTTTTTTATATTAAAAAATTATCTGGTCTGGAGCCCTCAATTCATTGTTTCTACCTGAAAACTACCTCACAGGCAGTTGTGTTCTAGGATCAGCAGTCCCTCGTTACAATTCGTTACTATAACCTTTCTATTTATCTGTTTGGCTCTCTTGACTCAGAGCAGCCTGCAATTTACTCCTCGCAACCTTAAAACCTTTTACATCTATTTATCTGTGTCTATTCACTTTTTTTAAATTTAATTCTTTAATTTTTTAATTTAAATGACCTACTGGTCTGGCTACAATAACTTTTGTTTCACTGTTGAATTTTTGGAAGACCCTTCTTTCAGTTTTCACAGGGCAGTGAGCAAGCCCAGCTGTAAGCTGAGTGCTGCTCCTGACCTTGGCCGTTGGTGAAGTTTTTGTACTTTGTAACTTTGTAGGTCCTCAGACCTATTCAGCTTTCAATACACTTTTATCTCAAGTTAGTTGAGTTCTAAATAATATGTTGGGCGCCAATTTGTTGCGGTAAATCTCCTGCCCATAGGGAGTCCATAGAATAAAGACACAAGTCAGTAAATATAAAATGAATGCTGCATGCCTAGATTGGGCAGATTTACCATTAAACTACACTATTCCCCGGCTAAAAGAGCTCTTAACAACTTGTGGTTTCCTAGGTCAAGGTCTTCTTCGTCTTCTCTCTCTCCACCAACTGCCCTCTGCTTCCACCAACTGCTACTCCTCCCTTCAACAGCTCTCCTGGTCTTCTCCTCTTTCCTTGCCTCTGGCTCCTCCCACTCCTCTTCCACTGCCCAATTACTGGCTGTAGCCTTTATTTAACAAATTTGATTGGACAGAAGGTTTACAAGTGCCACAAAAACAGAAGTCAGAAGAACACAAAGGAATGAAATGATACACAATTCCAGTGCTTGCTAAGTATAATAAGGCTTGGTTAAGGGTCAAGTTATTGTACTTCACTGAATGATATTATTGTAATTAAAGATCCTTAAGTAGAAAAGTGGTTAAAAAAGATTATATTTTTACAGTGCAAAGAAAGCACATACTGTAAACATAAGGGTCAAAGTGTTACTAGTGTTCATTCACTGAATAGTAAATTGTACATTAATTGTGGTTGACATGACTAGAGTTTAGAAAAATAACTGTGTCCAATTCATTTTCATATGAATTTATCTTTTATATAATAATACAAATATTGAAGAGAGAGAAGAAAAAAAGAGATTCAAAGGCAACGTGTGTGTGTGTCTGTATGTGTGTGTTTGTGAGAGAGATCACTTACTATATTTTTCTATCTTAAAGCATTCCTTGACTGGGGCCTACACATGGCAATGATTTTGGCTCTCCCTGTGAGGGTACACAGGTAGTACATAAGAACATGTTGCAGAACTGAGAAAGTCGATGCAGTCTGGCTCATGACCTTTACATAGAGACCAGGCCCCAGGAACTCAGGGCTGTCCTTCGTCTTCATTGTATTTAACTTAGGTCTTAGCAGCCAACAATCCAGTCTTTCTACATACAAACACAGAAAAGACAGAGAATAAGTTGCACATAAAAACTTTCCAAGGCACCAACTAATCAAAGAATACAGAGCTTTGAGAACCCAGTGTACAGGGAAGAGGACAGACTGATGTGTTGGAGAAGGGTAGAATCTGTAATGACTTCAATTCCACCTTGACTCAACAGGAATCATTTCAAGATTACACAGGACTTCTCTTCACACCGAGAGAGAAAACCAAGAACACAGATAGAAATCTCAATGGTACCTCTCTTTCCAATATGCTCCTTTACCCACTGAGTCGCTGCCAGAATACTCTCTGTCTTGGTGACATCAAGGATCACTGTCTACAGCCTCTCAGATGTCCTGCTCCTCAGCTGCTTGGCTCCCTTCTCTATCAGACATGCAGCCAGCACCTTCATTCCTCTCCTGTCCAGCTGTCTGGCCAGCAGGTTCCCAAAGCCTGAGTCACAGACTGTGATAAAGACATACTTGTCATAGAGATGGCCCACCACCTGCCTTTCCCTGACCAAGCACAGGAGTGTCCACAAGTGCCACCAGATAGAGCCACATGGCTTATAGAAGTCAAGTAGAGAGAAAAATACTCTTATAAATGATCCTGGTATCTGCTCACACAGGCAGGAGTAGGCATCTAGATCTCTAGCCTTCTGGGGGTAAAGTCCTCTGCATTCCTTATAATTACTGATGCCTCACATCTCTGGTTTTTGACCTGCTTTTGAATAGCAAAAATAAACGCCGTTTGGCTCTCTGTATTTCAATACCAAGAAAATACCACTGATTGTCCAATAACACAGGTCTATTGTCTTATGATTATTGCTTTCAGGACCCATGTGGAAATTCATGTGTATGTCATTACACATACACATGGTCCCATGGTCCACTCCTGGAGTTATCTTGTGTTTCTGCATCTTGCAATCTGGAGCCACAAACCAGGATGTTGTGAACATGAGAATCTATGAGTGACCTGCAATTGGAATCAGCAGAACATACAGGAGAGGACAGGGAGAGATGGTGCCCTCCTAATATAGCAGTTCCTGGGAAGGTAGAATGACAGCACCCAAATATGGAGTCCTTCTGTGTCCCTTTGAGTCCACTGGCTTTTCCCAACAAAGAAACCTGGAAGAGGAGTAATATCATAGGCAAATTAGTAGGATGGAAGTCATATACTAAAAACCCCAGAGTAATGACCTCCCTCCCTCAACCCCCTTATTTTCTCCCGAGAATTCCCCCAATAACACAGTACTTACACCATCCCAAATATTCACAAGGTAAAGATTTTAAAGAGCTTTCTTAAGCTTTGAAGAAATCAACTGGAGAAGGTCATCCACAAGAGATGTAGGCAGGTGGCTCAAGGGGAGATAGAAGAACTTGGCATCCCAACCAGCTGAGTATCAGGTGTGAGGGTGACAGGTAGTGAGAGCATGCTCTATGCAGTTCATAACCAAAGACCGGTCCTTGTTGCACCTCTGGTCCAATCCGTTTAGCCTTTTCAGATCTATGCAGAATGAGAAATCATTAAGGTGGTCATTCAGCTCCCACCACTCCTGTCTGACTCAAGCACAGAGGAGAATTTCTTTGCCCTATGTGGGAGAATCCATGTGTCTGAAACACAAGCCTAGGCTCTCCCAGTTCCTCAGAAGGACCACAAACACTCTTCAAGAGAAATTGTGCACTCAGTCACCTGTATCTCAGCTCATGGAAAGTGTTAGTCTTATACTGCCTCCAATTCTTAACTTTGCTTACAGGCTCATGATCATGAGAGTATCAGAAGGAACAGAGCAGCATGTTATGAAAGACAAGAAGTTTATCCTTACCTCATACACAAACTGTCTAAGGAAATATATCTAAACTATTGTTCTTTGAGGATAAATAGAAAGGCATTAGAACTGCTAATATTAGCAGAAGGTTAAGCATTTAAAATATATTTTGATCTTCAGAGCTCAGTTACAGGATGCCAGGTATTTCTTGCAATAGGTCTCCCTGATTTCTGAGCTGGTCTTTTCCCACAACATCTGGATATTTGAGATTACTCTGGCATTACTGGTCACATCAGTCAGGAAGAAACCTGGCTCTATAATAGCCATCCTAAAATAGGAGAGCTCCCTCCTGCAAGACAGACACATGTCAATGTGTTCAGAGGTTTTTCAGTGAGAACACTTTAATAAGAGCACAGTAGCATACTAAAAGGCCCCTGTGGTGACAAAACGCCACACCTTTTGGATCTGGGGCTTACAGCAAATGGAGTAGAATCTTGTGATAAGGGCATTGCCTCTGTGCTCTTGTATGTCACACTAAGTATTTGTTGTGTATAGCTCACTGGCCTAAAACTGAACATTCTGGTCTATGGCACTGTGTAAGACCTTTCTCCATGTAGTGCAGAGGCAAAGAATTCTAGTCCTTCTCCAAGTCATTTTCTTCTCACTGACAATCTACATCTGCCCCACATCTGTTTCAGGAAGTACTAGGGACAGTTCTTCTCTATTTCTTTTCTAACTATCTTAATTGCCATAGCCTTTAGGACATTATAGAAGCATATGAATTATCCTAGAGTGTGTTTATTGTAGATTCTACATAGGCATGATATCTATCTATAGAATTGAGAGAGATATTCACCCATATTTGAAAACATGCTCAGAATATAGATTTCAGGAGAATGTATTCTTGACCCAAAACCCTCACAGTCCCAATCCTATTGCAATATTGTATCCCAGTGTCCTCCCTAATCCATCAAAAACAAAATGAACTCAACTCATGTCTTAGTCATGGACACTTATAGACATGGAAACGTTCTTCCAAGTGAATGATTCAGTGAGAAGAAGGTGAGAGAGACCCAAAAATCTAGTGTCCTCCCCATGATGGGGCCATTAAGAGTGTGACTAGACAAAAACCATCTCAAAGCACCCCTTAAGTCCCCTTCACTTTGGATACCTGAGGGAGTCTGAGAAGGCCTCTACACCATACTTGGAGATTCAGTGACTGCCACCATCAAAAGACACTTGACCAAGATACTGGAGACATTGACCACATGGCCCCTTGCCTTCCTCACTAAGAAGAGCATGCTCAGTGTCACCTCAATCATGCCAAACAGTTTCACATCCAGTACAGTTGCAAAGTCCTGTTTGTTCATCTACTCATTGGGCCCGGAGGGGATAGAGATACCAGCATTGTTGATCAGGCCCCAGAGTCCTAGATTAAGTGGGAAGAGACCATCATACCACACAGGTTTAATTATGGATGAAATGTACATTCAACAAGGTAAGACCATGGTGACATTTTTAATGGACGATAGTATTCAATGGATAAGAGCAGGGTATCCACAGGGCTGGGGAACTCATGCTGGAGACTGTTGGCTGACAGCATGAATGCCTTCATCCTTTAAGGAAGTCAAAGGGATCTAAACAGGAAAAAAAGAAGTCAAAATATCACTATTTGCAGATGACATGCTAGTATACTTACTTAAATGACTTGAAAGCTTCCACCAGAGAAATCCTAACATGATAAGCAACTTCAGCAAAGTGGCTGGATATAAAATTAACTCAAACAAATCATTATCCCTCCTCTATGTAAAGGATAAGCAAGCTGAGAAACAAATTAGGAAAACTACACCCTTCACAATAGTCACAAATAATATAAAATACCTCGGTGTGAATCTAACCAAGCAAGTAACAGATCTGTATGACAAGAACTTCAAGTCCCTGAAGAAAGGAGTTAAAGAAGATCTCAGAAGATGGAAAGATTTCCCATGCTCATGGACTGGCAGGTTTACTATTACATCTTGGTAAGAGCAATCTACAGATTTATTGCAATCCCCATCAAAATTCCAACTCCATACTTCACAGAGTTAGAAAAAGTAATGCTCAAATTCATTTGGAATAAGAAAAAACCCAGGATAGCAAAAACTATTCTCAATAGTAAAAGAACACCTGTGGGAATCACCATCCCTGACCTAAAGTTGTACTACAGAGCTGTAGTTATAAAAACTGCATGGTGTTGGTACAGAAATAGGCAAGAAGATCAATGGAATAGAATCGAAGACCCAGAAACCAACCCATGTACATATGCTCACTTGATCATTGACAAAGGAGCTAAATCCATACAGTAGAAAAAGACAGCATTTTCAACAGGTAGTGCTAGTTGAATTGGAGGTCAGCATGTAGGAAAATGCAAATCAATCTATTCTTATCTCCTTCTACAAAACTCAAGTCCAAGTGGATCAAAGACCTCCATATAAAACTGGACACACTGAAACTAATAGAAGAGAAAGTGGAGAAGAACCTGGAACACTTGGGAATGGGGAAAATTTCCTGAACAGAACACCAATGGCTTATGCTCTAAGATCAAGAATTGACAAATGGGACCTCATAAAATTGCAAAGCTTCTGTAAGGCAAGGGACACTGTCAATAGGACAAAATGGCCACCAACAGATTGGGAAAAGGTCTTTACCAATCCTTCATCTGTTATCCAAAATTGGGCTAATATCCAAAATTACAAAGAACTCAAGAAATTAGACCCCAAACAATTAAATAACCCTATTTTAAAATGGAGTGGACAGCTCAACAAAGAATTTTCAGCTGAGAAATATTGAATGGCTATGAAGCACCTAAAGAAATATTCAACATCTTTAGACATCAGAGAAATGCAAATTAAAGGTGGTGATATTCCACCTCACACCAGTCAGAATGGCTAAGATTAAAAACTCAGATGGAAGTAGATGCTGGTGAGGATGTAGAAAAAGAGGAACACTCCTCCATTGTTGGTGGGATTGTAAGCTTGTACATCCACTCTGGAAATCAGTCTGGCAGTTCCTAGAAAACTGGAAATAATATTACCTGTGTACCCAGTGAACCTCTCCTGGGTATATGCCTAAAAGATGCTCCATCATATAACAAGGGCACATGATCCACTATGTTCATAGCATCCTTACTTATAATAGCCAGAAGCTGGAAAGAAAATGTGGTACATTTACACAATGGAGTACTACTCAGCTATTAAAACTAATGAATTCAAGAAATTTTTAGGCAAATGGATGGAAATAGGAAATATCATCCTGAGTGAGGGAACCCAATCACAAAAGAACTCACATGGTATGTACTCATTGATAAGTGGATATTAGCCCAAAATCTTGTAATACTCAAGACACAACTCATAAACCCCATGAAGCCCAAGAAAAGGACAGATCAAAGTGTGGGTGCTTTGGTCCTTCTTAGAAGGTGTAACAAAATACTCACAGGAGCAAATGCGAGACAATGTGTGGGGCAGAAACTGGAGGAGAAACCATCCAGAAACTGCTCTGCCTAAAGATCCCGCCCAGATGCAATCATCATATGCAAACTGTTGTAGATGTCAGGAAGTGCATGCTGACAGGAGCCTGATATAGCTGTCTCTTGAGAGGCACTGCCAGAGCCTGACATATACAGAGGCAGATACTCACAGCTAACCATCAAACTGATCACAGGGTTCCCAGTGGAGGATTTAGAAGACTGAAGGAGTTGAAGGGGCTTGTGGCCCCATGGGGAGAGCCACAATACCTATCAACTAGAACTTTCTGTGCCTAAAGAGCTGACATGAGAACACACATGAAGGAACCCATGGCTCTAGCTCTGTTTGTAGAGGAGGATGGACTTTTCAGGCATCAGTGAAAGAGGAGGGCCTTGGTCCCTTGAAGGCTGAATGCCCCAGTGAGGGGGAATTGGAGGGAGGGAAGGTATGAGTGGGTGGATGGGTGGGGGCACACCCTCATAGAAATAAGAGGAGAGAGGATGGCTTAAGGGGATAACATCAGAAATGTAAATAAATAAAGTACCCAAAAATTAAAAAATAAATAAATAAAAGAAAAAGAAACAAACAAACCCCCCAAAACAGAAATGAATCTGGCTATGGCAGTCAAACATTTAAGATTTTTAGCAGCAATATAACATTACCTTTATTATGGAGGTTCCTTATAATTGTCAAGGACAAGAGGCTGTGGAATGGGCCCATGAAACTCAAAAGCAGTATCTTCATAAAATAAAAAAGGAGGAGCTATACCCCTGTTACCACAAGTTTATTTAAATCATTTTTATTTTAATTTTTTAAAAAAAATTTGGATGCCAAGGAACTTTTTGCTGAGTCTCTATGGTGCTCTACAACTAGGCAAATTTATGCATAGGTGAAAGGGAAAAATCTTACTGGCATAAGGCATGATCCTGATCCGGTATTTAATATGGAGAAGGGGGCATGTTTGTGTTTTTTCTGCAGGATGCTGAAGGATCATGGTGGCCACCGTAGTGATGGGTGAGACATGCAGATGCCAGGACAAAGAATGATGCTGACCTGTGAGCTTGCTGAGTGGTCTACCAATGGTGATTGGGAAGCTGTATTGAACATATGTTCCAGGACCACCATTACTTATCTATACTTTTGATGGGACAAGCTGCCTTGCCTCAAGTTCTTAGACCTTGTGGAAGAGAGAATCAAAAATAGATGTAATAATTCCCCTTGTATTGTTATTAAATATCAACATTTATTCAGACTCAAGTATGGACTGGACTAGAAATCAATCCAATATTAAAAATAACAGTGTGCATTTAGAAGTCTGGTTCTGGATATTTTCAGAGACAAATATAAAAATTAGCTGCAGTTCTCTATTATATTATGTTAGCAAGAGATAAAGTTGGGGCAGGATCTGGATTTGAAACTAGTGTTAGCACATGTGTTAAGGCTCTTTTAATTGTCAAGTTAAAAATACTTTTGTTTCTTCTACAGTATTTAATGTAAGTTGCATTGATTGTACACCTTCTAGTTGTGTTTGTGTTTTGAAATTCGGCATGTCAGATATGGAGGTCTATCAACCAGATTTTGTTTTAGTGCCCTGAGTATCACAGAACCTTGATATTCTAAAGATAACATGCAAGTACTGGAAGAAATGAGTCAGGCTTTAAGCAGAAGCAAGAGGGTAGTGGGCTTGATTATTGCTGGTATACCAGCTTTAAATACATAATTGCTAGCACCCCTGCTTCTGCAATTGCTGTGATACAAGAAGTTAAGACAGCTACTATTGTTAATCATTTGAAAAAATGTTACTAACATGTTGTTGTCCTATTCAAATTATTGGAAGGACGTTCAGAGTTTAAGGGTAAGAAGCCATCTTGAGTGTCATACCAAATACCATTGGATTCATGCTAGTTCTACAATTTACAGTGGTAGTCATTATAATTAGGAAGAAGTTTAAAGACACTTGCAGTGTATTTGGCATATTTCTAACATCTCTCGGGATGTTTTAATGATACATCCGAAGCTTATGAATTTTAAAAATGCTGCTCTGCTAAGCATTGATGCTGTAGATAATGGAGATACCATTACACATGGCCTGAGGTCAGTATTTCTATTTTGGTCAAGCTTCAAAAATGGTATATACAGTTTGATCTTGCTAGCCATTTTGTCCTGGAAATACTTTTATTCCTGCCCATTGTGCTAAGGCTTTTCTTTAACAACATCAAGATGTTGGTAGCCAAAGTACATGACTTGTACCTGAAAATGGAACCACCGACAGAGTTATTAAATTAACAGACTGACAAGCCGAGGATGGGTAAGATTTTGCACAGAGCCTTAACAACCTAAGACAGAAGGGCATTGCATTTTGATAATGCATTTTGATAATGCATTTTCCATGATGGGTAAGGAAGTCATTCTTGTCCAAAAAACCTAAGACAGGCTCAGACTTGTTAATGAAATAAACCGGGGGGAGGCAGAGAGCTTTTAAGGCTGCATGGCAAGAATCTGACCTGGGCCAAGGACAAGAAAATGGGCTGCTTGGCAGAAATATGACATTGGCCAAGGACAAGGAGGTGAGCTTCAGGCAGGAATCTGACATTATGCTAGAGCAAAGAAGTAGTTTCAGGTAGGAATCTAAATATTAGGCTAGAACAAAGAAGTAATTTAAGACAGGAATCTAAATATTAGACTAGAACAAAGAAGTAATTTCAGACAGGAATCTAAATTTTAGGATAGAACAAAGAAGTAGGCTTCAGACATGAAAATGACCTTGGCTAAAATAGGGAAGTGGGCTCAGATAGTTTGGTCATCCTGATAAGCCCTTAGAAACAGTGATCACTGGAGTGTTCACATAACTGGTTTTAATGCCTTGCTTTATCTTTGACTATTTTGTTTATTGTCTTCTTTGTTCCTTGACTATCTACATCTATAGTATTGCTAGACCCTCAACATAGCACTGACCTTAATTTGTGCATTTAATTAAAATGGTATAAAAGCATGAAGGAGGAGGGGGAATGGAATAGGGGTTTCTAGTGAGGGAAAATGGGGAAAGGTGATAACTTCTGTATTGTAAATAAATAAAATATCCAATAAAAATTAAAATTAAAATTAAACTAAGAAAAAGACTTAGTGGCCCAGTTCTCTACCTGGGAATCAGCCATCAGTCCCTTAGCACTTGTCAAGTTTAGAAACCAATGGTGAAAACATGGCTCACCATTATTAATCTGGAAACCATAAAAGTACATTTGTGATGTATAAGTTCAAGCCACCTCTACAGATTTTATTCTCCTATTTGTTGTAGTGGTTTGAATGGAAATATCAGCCATAGGCTCATATGTTTAAATTGTTGGTCCTGAGAGTGGGGCATTGCTGGGGAGGGATTAGGAGGTGTGGCCCTTTTGGGAGTGAGTGTGTGGCTATGTTTGATTATGTGACTCACTGGGAGTGGGCAATCCCAGAGTCTTGCTTCTCCTGCTACCTATGGATATATATATGTAGTATTTCAGCTCCTTCTCTAGCACATGACTGCTATGTAACCCTCCACACTCCATGACATAATGACAGCAGTCAAAATCTTTAACTCTATGTAAACACAAATGCAATGTTTCATCTTTAAGTGTTACTATGGTCATGGCATCAATTCATAGAGATAGAATTCTGACTAAGACAGTTGTATCTTTGTATTATTCTGAGCCGTTTACACCCGGCTACCTGTGTCATTGAAGTGTCCACAAAAAAAGCAATAAGGAAGAATTAGTTTCCATATCATTTCTTATTATAGTAACTAGAAAAGACAGTCATAAAGAAGAAGAGAAGGAACAGAGGAAACCACAAAAGAGAAAAGAAAGAAAAGACAAAATTAATCTCTGGAGGAAATTTGGTTGGTAAATGAACAAATGAATACTTGATTGTGGGAGATTTGGATTACAGAGAAGTGCATTTAGTTTCTGCCAGTATTGAAATGAATAACAATCAACTCCCTTTGTTGCTCAACACCTATATTGATGAAAATTAATATTGATCAACTCTCAATATTTTTCTGCATCAATATTGTTTGTCATCAATATTGTTCAACTCTCCTCAGATGCTTACAAAACCCAATGTATTGGCTGATGTTGTAAAAACTTATCAAAAGCTAGAGTCATCAGAGATGAAGCAGCCTCAGTCGAGGAAATGCCTCCATAAGATCCAGCCATAGAGGATTTTCTCAATTACTTATCTTCTAAGGAGCATCTAGCCCATTGTTGGTGGTGCCATTCCTGGGCTGCTGGTCCTGGATCTCATAAGAAAGCAGGCTAAGCAAACCATGGAGAGCAAGCCAGTAGCATCACTCACCCATGACTTCTGCATTAGCTCCTGCATCCAGGTTCCTTCCCAATTTGAGTTGCAGTCCTGAGTTCCATTGGTGATGAACTGTGATTTGGTAGTGTAACCTAAATAAAAACTTTCCTAGAACAAGTTGCTTTTTTGGTCATGATGTTTTGTTGCAACAGTAAAGATACTAACAAAGATACCAAGGGACAGAATAAGACAGGTGATGATCTTTGCTAATAATCAATAGGACAGATTTTCTACTGTCAACCTGAACACAGGGTGCTCTCTTTCCCACCACCCACAGGTGGTCTTCAATCATCCCTTTGGCATTTAAAGTAATAGATCTTCAAAAACCATTCTGAAAGGCCTACAGATAAACACCATATCTCCATCTTCAAGTTCTGTGCAGGTTGAATGGGAGACTAGTTGATTGAGATTAAGATCATCATTTGTTGATGTTAAAACCTTGGTTCAAATAAGACATCTGCATCTTTGGCTCAAAATCATGTCTTATGATTCTATAGACACATAACCTCTAATCAAGATTCTTTTTGTTCAGTTTTGAAAAACTGTATGAAGAACTACTTCTGTAGAAGCTTCCTAAAATACATATCATGGGAGTCACCAAATGATGTTAGATAGGACACCACAAGTAGAAATCAAATGCCAACAAGTAAAACCTTCACTGCCAATAATGGATCACATTTTGTCATACCAACTCCACAAAAAAACTTCATAGAATAATCTCTGTTTTATTTGGGGCTTTAGTGCTGTGAACAGATACTGTGACTAAGCCAACTCTTAGACAATATTTAATTGGGGCTGGGTACAGGTTCAGACATTCAGGCCATTATCATCAAGGTAAGAGCATGGCATTTTCCAGGCAGACTTGGGGATGAAGGAGCTGAGAGTTTCTCCTCTCCTTTGAAAGGTACCTAGGAGAAGAATGGTTCCAGGCAGCTAGGATGAGGTTATTAAATCCCAAGCCCACAGTGGCACACCTACTTCATCACAGGTATACCTCCAAATAATGCCACTCCCTGGGCAAGGCATACTCAAACCACCACAGCCTCCAAACCCCCATTACAGGCTTTGCTCAAGACTACTATTTGCTCTCTAAACCTGATGGTAAGGCTATTTAGCTGTGGTGGTTTGAATATACTAGCCCAGCAATTGGCACTATTCAGAGGTATGGCCTTGTCAAAAGAAGTGTATCACTGTGGGCAGAGATTTTAAGATACTCATCCAAGATCCCTAGAAGCCAGTGTTGTCCTGCTTGCCTCTGAAGAAGATGTAGAACTCTCAGCTCATCCTACACCATGACTACCTAGATTATTACAAGGTACTGCCTTGATAAAGGACTGAATACCTTACCCTTTAAGCCATCCCCAATTAACTGTTGTTCTTCTAAGAGTTGTCTTGTTCATGACATCTGTTCATACCAGTAACCCTAACTAAGACAGAAGGTGGTATCATGACTATGGTATTGTGATAGGTCTGACCATGCTGTTATGTGGAAGAATGTGGATTTGGGGACTTTGGATTTGGAAATCAGTGGAATGCTTTAAGTGGGATTAATGATTAATGGGCTATTTTAGTAAAAAAAAAAATTTTATGCTAAGTGTAATTTGAACTCTGGAGGCCAGGCTCTAAATGTTTCAGAAGAGAAGGACATTAATATGTGACTGAGAGAAGGCTTTTGTGATACTTTGGTGTAGAATGTGGCTCTTTCTACTCTTGCCTGAAGAGTCTACCTGAGGCTAAGGTAAAGTGATTTATACTAATTGCACTGACAAAGGGAATCTCAACAAAGCCCAAGAGAGACTTTGTTCTCTGGGTAAGTCATATGATGAGCATTTTGGGCAAGAATACAAGCCTAGAACAGGAAAATATAAAATATATTTTCCAAGAAATAAAGGAACACCAGGAAGTAAAATGAAGATGAATTTTGTACCCAAGGGTATAAACAAATTAAAGAAGTGGTGACTTTGCAAAGATCCCACCCCACTAAGCATACAGTTAACAAGTTTGCCATTGAACAAGGAATGGTTCTATGATTTTAGCTGTTATCATTACTTGGTTACAGTCTTCACTTGGATTTCTATCTGGAACTGAAATACAATCCAGAAATGAAACACACAGGCTTTTAATCTGAATCTTGAGGAACACTGGCCATGAAATGGTCAGGCCTAGTAAAGTTAGTAGAAGTGCTTGATCCCTGAAGTCTGTGTCAAGCATATCTCTGAGTTTAAGCAAGCTTGGGACAGACCAAGTTCTAGGTGAAGAAAAGCTTAAATCTCAACATCAAGGACAGCCAAGGTTAAAAAGTGAGGGAACTGAAAAAGAGAAAACTGATAATAGAATAAGGGGGCCATGTTCCAGGCCCAGTAAGCAGCAGAACTCAGTAGCTTCCACCATCTGGCTCTGGCTATAGAATCAATAAAGGAAGAGACTACTGGGACAATTGATGATGGTTAGCTTGATCTAGGAAATTAGTGATAATTAAGTAGTGAAAAGCATCACTGAGGTGAAATCGTCAGGGAAGTGGTTTCTGGGAGCACAAAGAAGCTATTTTCCAGAGAAGGTTGTACCTCGTTCTGCAGCTAGACTTGATAGTGTTTATGAATCACCCATGGAAAACAGCTGAGACTTGGCACTGTGAGAGACTACAGAAGGTCATTGGTGAAGGTACAGATTCAATTACAGTTAATGACTCAGGAATAAAGGTCATGTAATAAATTAGGGCCTACGCAAATTAACAGAGCCTAGGACTGGCTACTGGTAAAGCCTAGATGCAGCAGAAGACCCCAGTGTATTAGAGATGCCAGTACCATAGGATGATCACCAAGAACAGCAGCAGCAGTGGAGTAGTGTTAATAAGAGCCTAGAGTTGTACAGACAGCAGAGCTTCAGATGTGACTTAAGTTCTTCAAAAAAGCCCAGAAGATGATAAGTGAATCTGAGATATTGGAACAAGAAGCTTGAATATTAATGTTTCCTTGAAGACCTCAAGATGTTCAAGTTGCCAGAGTCATAGGATATCTGCTGAGGAAACCTGATAATAGGAAGTAGGTCCAGCCCATGAGAAAGAAGTTTGTTGCAGTAAAAAAGATGAAGAAGGAGTTGGAGATCTAAAGATGGCTTTAATATCAGATGCTGAGATGCACAATTTAATGTTTGCCTAGCTGTTTTTCTCTATACCTTTGAGGTCTACAGTTTAGAGAGAGCATGAAGCTCAGAAGACACTTTGAACTATAGATTTTAACATAATAGAGACTGTTACACACTATTGTGACTTATGAAGTTGGAATAAATGTATTCTACATCATGATATGTATAGGCATAGCCCCCACAGACTCATGTGTTTGAACAAGCCTATGGAGGTTAGTCAGGAGAATAGAGTGATTTGAATAGACTTGCCCCATGGAGTGGCACTATTAGGAGATGTGTGACCTTGCTCTAGTTGGTGTGGCCTAGTTGTTGGAAGTATGACACTGTGGAAATATGATTGAAGATCCTGATTCTATGTCCCTGGAAGCCAATCTTTATTGGTTTTCTTCAGAAGAAGATGTAGAACTGTCAGCTCCTCCTACATCATGCCAGCCTGGATGCTGCCATGCTTCTACCTTGACAATAGACTGAATGTCTGAACCTGTAAGCCAGCCCAATTAAATGTTGTCATCCTAGTCCTTAAGAGTTGTGTTGGTCATGGTAGTTGTTCACAATAGTAAAACCATAAGTAAGTCAATAGCTGAAGTCTGTACTATCTGATGTCATCCAGGTAAAAGAATGCAAGCTGGTGCCAAACTAAAAGCTTCCCTGCTATAAATTATCATGTCAAGTGCCAGAAGATAGACTGGACACTCCTAGAGGAAAAGTGTAGTCATTAATATTACCAAGGCACAAGCCCTGTCTGTGATCTACCACAGTGACCTGACTTTAAGATATACTGTTCCATAAGGCAACAATTTCATGGGTTTAACTAAACACTTTTCATTAGATTGAAGTTGTGCTCTCTGGGATGGAATCCATAATAATACTACTACAGTGGCCAAGAACCTGAGACTAGATAAGTCACAGTTCTATGAGAAAACTAAATATCATTATTATTCTAAGGGAACACACAGTAACAAGACTCTGAATGCATATTACTAGCAGCACTCAGAAATCCAGTGATTTGATCAGTCTCCATCTGGAAAACATGCCTTGCAATGACAAGAATGAACACAGAAACAGACAAGTGACCAATGTGCAGAGAGTGAGAGACTCTGGCACACTCAGTCCTAAAAGGGACGTCTTCATCATGCCTCTCCCTTCAAGACTCAGAGGTCTATGGTGATGAAGAGGCAGAAACACTTTAAGAGCCAGAGGTGATGAGTGACTCCAAGGAAACTGTCTCCTGGCACAAAACGACTGCTGTTCACATTAACTCACAGAGATTGTGGACGCACAAGTAAGACCTGCACAGTCAAAAGGGGACAGTGACCCAGCACTGAGGAGGGAAAGTGGACACATTGTCTAACCTCTAAGCAACAAGCTTTTTGTAACTGATAACTGCTGTCCAGAGAAAGAACAGTTTTCTGCACTGTAGTGTCAATGGTACCTTGTATGCATTTTGATGTGCACTGTGTGAAGATTCACATGCTGATTTCTGTGTCCACTGCATCTGGTTACAGTCCTTATTCAGAGAATATCAAGGTGCAATCTTGTGTAAACAACAGCTTTCTAATTGTTCTCTGAAGTGTTACTAAAGGCTTTAACAAGAAATGACTGAACAGGGGAGAGAACAGGCTTGTCTTCTCTTTGACAATGGACTGACCTGGAGAAGAGGAAGTATGGATCAGCCACCTACAAAGAGTCTAGGAGAGACCATAAGAAAACACCTGGAGCAGAGAAAGTCTTAAATGCAGTATCTCCATAATTTTGACTGGAAGTTTTGGTAGATTAGAGCATTGAAATGAGTAACACATCTCAGTAATTCTGCCCTTTAAGCATGTTAAATAAATAACTTAGTCCAGTCTCAGTTATTTGAAAGCTAGTTGGGTAAGAAGCAAACTGTAACCCTCTCATTATAAAGGCACACACAGAGCTTTGCACCCAATAGTTGTGTTTCCACAAACTAAAATCCATGAAATATTCGGAAGAAGATGAGCCTGCATTTTTCTTATTCTGATTCGTACTGGCTTTTATGCTTGTTTCTTTTTGTTTGTTTTATGTTATTGGTTTTTTAATTTGTTGGTTTGTTTGTGTTACCTTTCCTTAGGGAATTTATATTTTTGGTTTTTTTAGACAAAGAGAAGTAGAGACATAAAAATATGAATTGTGTGATTGGGACATGGTGAGGATCTGGCAGGAGTTCAGGAAAGGGAAACATGAGCTAAATGTTTGCATGAAAAAAAATAATAAACATATGCAAGACATGTTTTTTTAATTCTAGGATCTCAAAATACACACGCTTGAAGACTCAGAATGGACTAGAAGCATCACAAGACAGTTCTTAGGACAATAAAACAAGCTGAGCATGGTGGCCATTTCTGGTGATGCCAACAGGAAGGAGCTGAGGAACAGGTTCATCAGGTAGTGAACAGCTCCATATGTGGAACCCTGCCTGAAGAACATGAGGCAGAAGAACACAAAGGAAACAGACAACACCAGTGCCAATGCCTACTAAGTGTAATAAGGCTTGGATAAGATAGCTCCTCAGCTGCTAGCTCTCTTCTTCTTCAGACCTCCAGGGAGCACCTTCATTTTTCTCCTGTCCAGCTGTCTGGTTCCCAAAGCCCGAGCCACAGCCCATGAAGAAGACATATTTGTCATGAAGATGGCTCATGACCTGCCTCTCCCTGAACAAGCACAGGAGTGTCCACAGGCCCAGTGAATTTACTTCACTGAATGTTATTATTGTAATTGGTGTTCTTTAAGTGGAAAAGTAGCCGAAAAGGTTGCTTTTTAAAGGGGAAAGTAAGCACATACAGTAAACATAAAGGTCAAAGTATTACTAGTTTTTATCCATTGATTATTAAATCATACATTAGCTGTAGTTTCACATGACTAGAGTTTAGAAAAATAACTGTTTCAAATTTATTTTTATATAAATTTATCTTTTAAATGATACAAATAGTGGAGAGAGATTCACCTGCAATGAGTGTGTGTGTGTGTGTGTGTGTGTGTGTGTGTGTGTGTGTGTGTGTGAAAGAGTGAGACCACTTCCTAGATTTTCATTCCTAAGGCATTCCTTCACTTTGGGCCTAAGCATGGCAATGATTTTAGCTCTATCTGTGAAGATACACAGGTAGTGCATAAGAATGTTCCAGATCTGAGAAAGCAGATGCACATGGGCCCATGACCTTCACATAGAGACCGTGCCCCAGTAACCCAGGGCTCTCCTTCTTTCTCAGTGTCTCTAATCTAGGAATCAGCATCCAACAATTCAATCTTTCTACATAGAAAGACAAAGAAGACAGAGAATAATTTGGACATAAAAACTTCCCAAGGCAACAGGTGATCAAAAAATACACATCATGGAGAATTCAATGTAGAGGTAAGAGAACAGTCTGATGTGCTAGAAAGGGACAGAGTCTGCAGTGACTTCAACTCCATCGGGCCCAACCAGGAATCTTTTCGGACTACACAGGCCTTCCCTTCACCCACTGAGAGAAAAAAAACATAGACAGGAATCTCCATGGTACCTCTGTTCCCAAGATGCTCCTTCATTCACTTAGTGGCTGCCACAATACTCTTTGTTTTGGTGACATCAAGAATGACTATCCCCAGCCTCTCAGATGTCTGGCTCCTCAGCTGCTAGCTCTCTTCTTCTTCAGACCTCCAGGGAGCACCTTCATTTTTCTCCTGTCCAGCTGTCTGGTTCCCAAAGCCCGAGCCACAGCCCATGAAGAAGACATATTTGTCATGAAGATGGCTCATGACCTGCCTCTCCCTGAACAAGCACAGGAGTGTCCACAGGCCCACAAGTGCCACCAGGTAGAGCCACATGGCTTGTAGAAGTCAAGTAGAGTGAGAAATACTCTGAGTCATAATGATCCTGACATCTGCTCACACAGGCAGGTGTAGATATCGAGGACTCTAGGTTTTTGGGGCTAAGTTCTCTGCATTTTCTACAATTATTGATGTCTCACATCTCTGGTCTTTGACCTGTTTTTGAACACCAGACACAAAATGCCCTTTGGCTTTCCCTATCTCTCTGCCAAGTAAAATAACACTGACTGTCCAATAACACAGGCCTATTGTCTTATGATTATTGCTTCCAGGACCCATGTGGTAATACATGTGTATGTCATTACACAGGTCACATGCTCCAGTGCCAGGCTCCACTTGTGTCTCTGCATCTTGCACTCTGGAGCCACAAACCAGGACGTTGTAGACATAATGAGAATTTATTTGTGACCTGCAGTTGGAATCAGCACAACTTACAGAAGCCAGGGAGAGCTGGTGCCCTCCTAATACAGCAGCTCCTAGGAAGATACAACCAGGGTGATTCTTACACATTACCAAGTCCAGCTACAGCACAAGGTACAACCTTGGCTATTTCTGGAGCACAACCTCTGTGCTCTCAGAAAACACTTCCCAGAAGATTTCACATCAGTGATGTTATATTTTGGGAGCCAACTTTTAGCAGAAAGCAGCTATCAACTTTGCAGCCATCTCAAACCACATACCCTGATAAGAGACTTGTTTTTCAACAGCCTACAACAGCTGAAGCACACTCTGATAAGCATCTTGTTCATCCCACATATCTTGTTTTGCTGTTTAGTGACCCTAGCTGCATGGTGCACATGGTAAAGAGTCTTCAGCTGTGCTCCCCTGCTTGTGTTTATAAATACCCAGGATTACTTTGCACAAGGAGGAGACAATAAGAGAGCGAGGAGACAATAATAGAGAGATGAGACAATAAGAGAGAGACAATGAGAGACAATAAAAGGAGACAGTAAACGAGACTGAACAACACACTCTGGATTTTCTCCATTCTTTGAGTCTGTTGCCCCTGCATCACCACTCTCTCTCTTGACCAGAGGACTTAGCCCTAAAGTATGGGGCAGTGTGGACAGCAACATAGTGGCCCCAAAGTGTGGGGCAGAGTGGTCCTCAACATAGTGTGGTCTCAATGTTGGAGCTCCAGTAATTGGAATACAGTAAATTACACCACAGGAATTGCAAGCGGGCATCCTTGCTCCTGTGCTGGAGAACCTTTTGACTGATAGAGCCTCAACGTTGGAGCTCCAGTAATCGGGATACAGTGAAGGACACCACAGGAACGGGAAGTGGGCATTCTGGCTCCTGCACTGGAGAACCAGTCGACTGACAGAGCTGGCTTGGCAGTGGTGCTCGACTTGAGACAGTGAGAATGAGAGACCCAGTGAGGGACGTTACTGGAAGAAGGGTCTGCCGAGAATTCAGAAGTGAAACAAAGGTGATTGCAGCGAGAACAGTAGGTCATAGTAACAAAAATGGGGCAAGAAATAAGTAAGCATAAACAGATGAAAAAGGCTTTAAAGATGTGAGGAGTAAATTGCACGATGCTCTGAGTCAAGAGAGCCAAACAGATAAATAGATAAATAGAAGGTTGCTCTAGGCAGAGATCTGAACAGAAAGATAGTGTTAATCAGTTGTATTAGATTGATTTAACTTTCAAAATGGGTGTGATTCTGTTGGGAGCCAACTTTTAGCAGAAAGCAGCTAGAAAGCAGCTATCCACATGCTAGCCATGCCTCCAAGGCTTATGTCATATCCACATGCCTACAAGGGGTGTGCCAAAAGTGTAAATACCCCAAATTTCCTGTCAATAAAAACAAAAGACTTGAGACTTGATCAGAACCTCTGTCTTGTCTTCATTCCTTGCGTCTCTTCTCCTTATCCCCACTCTCTCTCTCTAGACCCTGACCGGAAAACGGGAGTGGCTGTTTGAAGCCAGGCAGTGGTGGCATATGCCTTTAATCACAGCCTTTGAAAGGCCAAACCAGGCAGAGTGGAGCAGGCCACAACATAGTAACTATTCAGATATTTGTAAGTCTTTTGTCTCAAGCCAGGTAGAGCAGAGCCTGGTGGCAACATGATTCTGAGTTGTATAGTTATATTTTTCCTCTGGATAAAAGGTCAATATAAAGGCTTTCCTGGTTACTGGCGAAAGGATAGACAGATTTGGGAGAAAATGTTTTTTATGTGTTTTCAGAAGAGGTCATTTAGGTAGTAGTTATATCTTCCAGAATTATATGGATCAGAAATGACAGAGGTAGGCCTCCAGAAGACTAGATTCCAGAGAATCAAACAAAATAATTATCTTGATACTAAAATTTGTTTTGAGATTTGTATATTACAGAATACACAGCCTTGGTGAATGAATCTAATCACCTACATGTTCACCTTATACCCTCGACTTCCAGCTGGATGCAGTTAAGACAGACATCAGAGACTTATCAATTTACCCTTCCCCCTCATCCCTCTTCTAATATCTCAATGCCCATATTCAGCTTGAAGAAGTTAATGAAGAGTTGGCACCCCAATTCCCTGGACTTGGGGATGGAGGTGGTTAATATTAGGCTGTCTTTCTTGGGAAAAGTAATGGTTTTATTGGAACAGGGAGAAAGAGCTAAAATTGATTACACAGCCATAACCTATTGGTAGAAATCTGTATAATTGTTACTAAGCTGATGCAAATTCAAGGATTTCATTGGTATAATTTCTTCTATTGGAAATTTGTGGGTACAAGGCTTAGAGCTTTTACTTGTGTAACAGGGGAGTTGTGTGTTGCCCTTAAAAAGAGTGTTGCTTTTATACCAACTATTTTGGCATTAAGTTTCTTGTCTCTTGGGTTCATGCTGTTCAACAGACTGATGGCTTTTGTACAACAACAAATAGACACTGTTCAAATGAAACCCATACAGGTCTGCTATCACAGGCTGGAAGTAAAGGACTCTAAAACCTCTGTCACCAAGACTGACGAGGATTAACCCCTAATTTATGCACTAAGCTGGATAGTCAATGACAAGTAAGAGAACACTTCAAGATCCTTGCCCCTAACAGGGAAGCCTCAGCATCTTAAGGGAGGCTGGGGTCATTTGTTCTGACCTAATGCAGGCACGGTTTCCATAAGTTTTCCCAGCCTTCCCTTTTGAAAAAAATTAAAAAGGGGACCTGTTGGGAGCCGACTTTTAGCAGAAAGCAGCTATCAACTTTGCAGCAATCTGGAACCACATACCCTGATAAGAGACTTGTTTTTCAACAGCCTATAACAGCTGAAGCACACTCTGATAAACATCTTGTTTATTGCACATATCTTGTTTTGCTGCTTAGTGATCCCAGCTGCATGGTGCACATGGTAAAGAGTCTTCAGCTGTGTTCCCCTGCTTGTGCTTATAAATACTCAGGATTTCTATGCACTAGGAGGAGACAATAATAGAGAGAGGAGACAATAAGAGAGAGAGAGAGAATAAGAGAGAGACAATAAGAGGGATACAGTAAATGAAACTTGACCACTCACTTTGGTTCCCCCCACTCTCCCTCTTGGTAGACCCTGACCTACTGACTGGAGCAGCAGAGCAGTCCAGGATATTTTTGGCCCCAAGTGTGGGGCAGCTAAGTCCAGGACAGCAATACTCTTCTTATTCACCAGTAATTTCTTAGCTCCAGCTAACCAGCATCAATATTCCCAGTAATGCAAAAGATTTGCTTTAGTAGTATGGGTATCTTGTTAACCATAGCTGATTCTTCAGCCCCAGCTAACCAAAACTAAAGAATCTTCACAATCAAAACAGTAATTGTACTGACTAGAGTCATTAACCTTCTCTCTGTAATGTCACAAGCCAGGCCTCCATTCTTTGCACTGTTCTCAACATTATCTTCCAGCTCCTACAGAACACCCTACAGAACTCTTAACACTGGATGGCTCTTCTAGGCCAAAGTTCTAAAGTCTTTCTACAGTCCTTCCCAAAACATGGTCAGGTTAGAATAGGAATACCCAACTCCTGGTACCAATTTGTCTTAGTCAAGGTTTCTATTCCTGCACAAACATCATGACCAAGAAGAAAATTGGGGAGCTTAAACTTCCAAGTTGCTATTGATCACCAAGAAAAGTCAGGACTGAAGCTCAAGCAGGTCAGGAAGCATGAGCTGATGCAGAATCCATGGAGGTATGTTATTTACTAGCTTGCTTACCCTGGATTGGTCATCTTGCTTTCCCATAGAAACCAAAACTACCAACTCAGAGATGGTACCACCCACAGGGAGCTCTCCATCCTTAATCATTAATTGAGAAAATGCTGTAAAGCTAAATCTTATAAAAGCATTTCCTTAACTGAAACAGCTTTCTATACGATAACTGCAGGTTGTATCAAGTTAACACAATAACAGCCAGTACACCTTCCATGCATTGAGAGATCTCAAATAAAATTGTAGAAAATATAATATAAATACATTTTTAGGAGAAATGAGTCAGCCATCAAGAGAGCTTTCTGCTCTTCTATAGAACCCAAAGTCATTTCCTGACACCCAAATTGTATGGCACAAAACTTCTTATAACCAGTGGCCCTCATCTTCCTTCTCACCTCTGAGGATCATCCCACACATATACATACAGGTACACAAACATACACTCAAAGGTTCTAAAAAAAAACCATTCAAAATAACATAGGTAAAATGAATGACCAGACACATTATATGATAGAAGAATTTCAATTTTCACAGAATCAGAAAATATTGTTTAGATACAAAATTCTCCTGTAGCTCCTTGGCCCCCAGATTTCTACTGAGAGAAGAGGAATCAGCCATCTATAAAAGTCTCTCCAAGGGTAAGTCTGCAATGAGCCCAGGATTCTCTGTCTCCTCCACATATGCTTTGCCTGCTCAGCATACTCTTGAGATTCACCAACCTAGCACCAGGAACAGCCAGGTCTCAGGTGTCATGGCAAATTCAAGACCCTTCCTCTTTTACAAATATGTTGTTCCAAATATGAAAGACCAGTGCTGAGAAAGTACTGTCTACATGGTCAGTTAGTGAGATGGCAGGAAGGGATGCTCACTTAGTGAGTCAGCAAGAAGGGAATGATGAGGCTGAAGCTGAGGCTGAGGTCTAAGGGTAAATTATGTTTATGGACTTGCATGCACAGTCTTCTGCCTTATGTGTTGCTGTTAAGTTTTGAGTAGAGAGAAATTCTTCCCAACCCAGTGACTGGAAAGGATGACACAGTCAAGAAAGTCTGCTGCCCTGTGCCAACCCTTCTTAAGACATTCCCCTTACCTCTGTGATCCAAACCCTACTAAATGGTAAAGCCAGAGCTTAAATGGCAGAACACATTTCACCTCATATTTGGTCAAAAAAATAAGAGTCACCTTAAGAAGGCCATGACTTTAAAATAAATGAAAGATTGATGTCACTATCGCGTGCTGGAGTCTCACCACCACAGACTAAAACTCCCATTCAGGTCCTGCAAACCTGAATGGAGGGCATGAGTGATGGCATTGTTAGTGACTCCTCTCATACCCCACACGATGGTCATAGGTGAATTCAGAGCAGGGACACTTCCATGCTGCATAGGGGTAGAAACTTAAAGGGGCATGGGTATTTTCTTAAGAGGAGGACATAGGGCAGTGATTGGCACAAGCTGGTCCCAACTTCCTCATTTGTTTGGATCCACCATGATGCTCATGATGCTCAGAGCCTGAACAACAGCCAGCACTTCTATATCTGAATCCATTGGAAGAATTCTTTGGCTATTTCCTTGGTCATAATCAGTCGTGAGTAGTATCACAGGAAAATTAGTAGAATAAAGAACCCTAGGACAGTGACCTTCCTTTCTATGCCATCTTGCCTTCTTCTGTGTATTCCCTCCCTTACACTGTACCTACATCTCACCAAGGATCCACATACATAAAGATTTTAGAGAGCTTTCTCAGGCTTTGGAGAAGTCCAGTAGTGAAGGGCATCCACAAGAGAGGTGGGCAGGTAGCTCAAGGGGAGGTAGAAGAGCTTGGCATCCCAACCAGCCGAGTATCAGGTGCGAGGGTGACAGGCAGTCAGAGCATGCTCCATGCAGTCTGTCACCAAAGACAGGTCCTTGTTGCACCTCTGGTCTAATCCCGTTAGTGTTTTCAGATCTATGCAGCATGAAGAAAGATTAAGGTGATTATTCAGATCACATCACTACTGTCTGACATGAGCATAAAAGTGAACTTCTGTTTCCTGTGTGGGAGAATCCATGTGTCTGAAACCCAGGCCTAGCCTGTTCCAGTTCCTCAGAGGATCACAAACAATCTTCAGGAAACTTTTGCACTCAGTCACCTGCATCTCCACTAATGAAAAGTGCTGGTCTTATATGGCCTCCCATCCCTGAATTCAATTAATAGTTATTTTTAGCTTACTTCATTAAAACTAAACATTCTGGTTTATGGCAGTGAGTAAGGTACACCTTGCTACAAAAGTTGCAGATGTAAAGGACCACACGCCTTCTCTAAGTCACCTTCACCTCAGTGGTAAGTCTCCATCTATCCCACGTCTGTCACAGGAAGTTCTCATGAGAGGATCAGAGGTAACATAGCACCACGTCCTGACAGACAAGAACTCCTTTATGGCCTCATACACCAACTGCCCAATACCTCAAGTACATGGATCTAAATTCCTGTTCTTTGAGCATAAGGAGCATGATAATGGAACTGCTAAAATGAGCAGACGATTAAGTGTTCAGGACTGTGCTTGGCTCCAGTCTTCAGAGCTCACTTACAGGATTCCAGGTACTTCTTGCCATAGATCTCCTTGATTTCTGAGCTGGTCTGATCCCACAGCATCTGGACATTTGAAGATAATCTGGCACTATTGCTCATAGCAGTCAGGAGGGAGCCAGGCTCTATAATAGCCACCTTCACCCCAAAATAGGAGAGTTCCCTCCTGCAAGACAATCAGATGTCAAGACTTCAGAGGTCTTCCAGTGAGGACACCTTAATAATACTACAGTTGCATGCCAAGAAGAGCCTGTTGTGAAGAAATGTCACACGTTTTGGATCTCAGATGTGAAGGAAATGGCCAAGGATTTTGTGATAAGAACATTGCCTCTGTGCTCTTATAGGTCACACTAAGTATTATTTGTTTGTAGCTCACTGCCTTAAAACTAGACATTCTGGTCTATGGCACTGAATAAGTAACTCCTTTCTCCAAGGAGTACGGACCATAGGATCCCAGTCCTTCTCTAAGTCACCTCCACCTTACTAATAAGTTTCCATCTGTCCCACATCTGTCCCAGGAAGTTTTAAGGACATCTCTCACTTTATTTCTGCTGTTGTCTCCAGAGAACAACCTCCTGCCTCCAACTCCCTCACATTGGCAGGTTTTCTGTTTCTTGTCTCAAATGGCTGCCCTGGTTCTATCCCTTGGAAGGGTTGCATTGCCAACAACACAAAATAAATAGGATTCTGCACTCTCCAGTTCTCCAGAAGTGTAAGTCTGCCCACATGGTGATCACATTCCTTTACATATTTGGCCTACACATACAGGTTTCAGGTTCCAGGATCTCATGATTGTTCTGATGCAGTCCAATCCTGCTGCAGGACCTTCAGCAAAGTTAATGACTAGCATGATCAACACAACTGACTGGCTATGGCAACAATACAGGAAGTTCTTCTTTGACTCCTCTTTTATTCTCTTAGTTGCCATGGTCTTTAGGTCCTGATAGAATCACATAAGTTATGCTACAATGTATTTATTGTAAAAGAAGGCCTGATTTCTATCTAGGGAATTAAAAGAGATATTCACCCCAGTAAAAAAATATGCTTAGCATCTAGAGATAAGGGTTCTGGATTCTTAGTAATATCCCCCAATGCACTTTCTCCTTTTTAATAAAACAATATAAACTCAACAAATATCTAAGTCATATCCTCTTCTAGAGACATGGAAATGTGCTGTCCAGTGAAGGATTAAGTGAGAGGAAGATGAGAGAGATGCAGAATATGAGTGTCCTCTCATCAATGTAACTTAAAGTGTGTGAGTAAATAAAACCCTCCCAAAGGTCCCTTGGGGTACCCTTTTCCTCCCAGTACCTGAGGGAGTCCAAGAAGGCCTCTACACCAAACTTGGAGATAAAATAACCTCCTGCAGCCAAAGACACTCAACCCATGATGCTGGAGACATTGACCACACAGCCCCTTGCCTTCCTCACTAAGGGCAGCATGCTCAGAGTCACCTCGATCATGCCCAACAGGTTCACATCCAGTACACTTGCAAAGCTTTCTTTATTCAACCACTGATTGGGACCCGAGTCAATGGAGATGCCAGCATTGTTGACCAGGCCCCAGAGTCCTGGGAACAGTGAGAAAAGACAGTCACACAACACAGGTTTAACTGTGGATGACATGCACATTTAACACAGTAAGACCACTATGACAAGTGTTTGCTGAACAATAGAATGCAAGGAATAAGAGCAAGGTATCCATACAACCAGGGAACTCATTCCTGAGCCTAGTGGCTCACAGCATGGATACCATCATCCCCTAAGACTTCTTGGCACTGCTCTCTACCTGGGAATCAGACAGCAGTCCCTTCTCACTTGCTAAGTTTAAGAACAGATGATAGAAACAGGGCTCACCTTTGTTAGTCTGGAAACAATGAAAGTACATTTGGGTTTAACAAGTTGATGCTATCTTGGCAGAGATTTTATTCTTTTACCTGACAGAGGTTCTGGTTAGTCAACAAAATGATAGACTGGGTATTAGAACTATCTTGTACCTCACAGGTACAAATTGGCATAATTATGCTCTAATTGTGTTTTGAGAGAAAAGTTTTATTATAAAAGAAAGTGTGATATGTAGGAGGAGCTAAGGTGGGAGGAGTACTGAGAGGAAGAGAAGAAATAAGGAGAGGAGGAGAAGATGGAGAGGAGAAGCTAGGTGATGAGAGAGAGAAAGAGAGCAAAAAAGAGGGGGGACATGGAGGGAGATGTTCACGGGTTTCTACCAGTCAAAGATAGTTGATATATCTAGGTTGGGTATTGGGTTACACTTCTGATTGAGCATTACCAAACTTATAAAGCCTTTGATTAACATTATTAAAAAATTGTATAAAAGGAAAAAGGAAAAGGGGGTATGGGATAGGGGTTTTCTAGGGAGGGGAAATGGGGAAAGGGGATGGCATCTGAAATGTAAATAAAATATCCAATAAAAAATTATGTGAATCACTAGGCATGGGCTCTCCCAGAGTTCTCCTGCTCCTGGTACCTGTGGATATAGATATAGTATCTCAGCTCCTTTTCTAGCACATGACTGCTATAGAACACAGCAGATTTAATGACATGATGATAACAGTCAAAACCTTTAACCATGTGCACACCCAAATGCAATGTTCCATCTATAAGGCTTACCACAGTCATGGCATCACTTCATATATATAGAAGTCAGATGCAGACAGTTGTATCTATGCATTACTCTGAGCAGTTACACCACACTAACTGTGTCTTTTAAGTGGCCAAGGAAGGTAGTAATAAGGAAAAAAATATTTCTCTTATCATTCCTTAGTATAATAATAAAACAGAATAGTCATAAGCAAAAAAAGGAACAGAGGAAAACACAAAAAAAAAAGAAAGAAAAGACAAATTTAAACTCTGAAGGAAATTTGGTTGGGAAACAAACAATTGAAACCTTAATTGTGGGAGATTTGGAAAACAGAGCTTTTCAGCTCTGCTGAAGCAGTCCTTGAACAAAATAATTGATCAACATATACTGATGAAGATCAACATTGATCAACACTCCTCAGATGCTTTCAAAACACAAACTATTGGCTGGTTTTGTGAAAATTTGACATAAGCTAGAGTCATTAGAGAGGAAGGTGCATTAGTTCAGAAAATGCCTTCATAAGATCCAGCTGTAAGGCATCTTCTCAATTACTAATCTAAGGAGGGTTTAGCCCAATGTGGATGGTGTCATCACTGGGCTGCCAGTCCTGGGTTCTATAAGAAAGCAGGCTGAGAAATCCATGCATAGCAAGCCAGTGAGCAGCACCTCTCCACGTCCTCTGCATTAGCATCCACAGACAGGTTCCTTCCAAATTTGAGTTGTATTCCAAGTTCCATTTGTGATGAACATTGATGTGGTAATGTAACCTATATAAAACCTTTCTTAGAACAACTTGTTTTTGGTAATGCTGTTTTTTTTTTTAACAAGAGTCAAAACCCTAACTGAGACATCCAGGGATAGGACAATGGAGGTGACAATCTTTGCTAACAACGAAAAGGAAAGATTTTCCACTCTCAATGTGAACACATGTCACATAAATATTCCACTGACATAAAATGGTCACATTTGTCCCTCCTCTAATTTGGAAGGCACCTAAGATAAGACTGGCTTCCAGGCCCTAAGATGAGGTTATTAAAGCCCAAGCCCACAGTGGCACACCTAATCCATGACACCGACATGTCCAAATAGTGTCACTCTTTGGGCTAGGCATACTTAAACCACCACAGCCTCCAAATCCCCATCAGTCTTTGCTCAAGGCTACCAGCTGCTCTCTAAACGTGATAGTTAGGCTATTTATTTATTTATTTATTTGATATTTTATTTACATTTCAGATGCCATTCCCTTACCCCATTTCCCTTCCCCTAGAAGATCCCTATCCCATCCCCCCTCCTCCTTTTTGCTTTTATACAATTTTTTAATGTTAATCAAGTGCTTTATAAGTTTGGTAATGCTCAATAACAAGATGCCCATACAATCAGAAGTGTAACCCAATACCCAACCTAGATATATCAACCATCTTTGATTGGCAAAGACATGCGAACATCTGCCTCCATGTTTCTCTCTCTCTCCCCCTCACTATCTCTCTCTCTCTCTCTCTCTCTCTCTCTCTCTCTCTCTCTCTCTCTTGTCTTCTAGCTCCTCTTCTCTTTCTCTTCCCCCACTCACTCCTCCCACTTTAGCTCCTCCTACATATCACCTTTCCGGTTAAAATAAAACTTTTCTCTCAAAATAGAGCATAACTATACCAATTGGTGTCAGTAACGGACAAGATAGAACTAATACTCAGTCCATCATTTTGTTGACTAACCAGAACCTCTGTCATCTCTCTTAACTAAAAGACTTAGTTCTGAACCTGGCCTTTTACTTGGCTTTAGAATGAATGTCAGCTGAAAACCATCCTCTCAAATCTTTTCTCTCAGGTAAGGCTATTTATAACTGTGGTGGTTTGAATATACTAAACCCATGGATTGGTGCTATTAGGAGGTATGTCCTTGTTGGAAGAAGTGTATCAGTGTGGGCATAGGCTATAAGATACTCATCCTGGATCCATGTAAACCAGTCTTCTCCAGTTTGCCTTCTGAACAAGATGTAGAACTCTCAGCTTGTCCTGCAACCTGCCTGCCTAGATGCTGCCAAAGTCCTGCCTTCATAATGGACTGAATATCTTACCCTGTAATCCAGGTGCAAGTAAGTGTTATCCTTCTAAGAATTGCCTTGGTCATGGTATTTGTTCATAGGAGTAATCTTAATTAAAACAGAAGTTGATACCATGTCTGTGCTTTGCTGTGATAGGCCTGACCATGCTGTTATGTGGAAGAATGTGGAATTGGGAAAGTGGATTTGGAATGCTTTAAGTAAAAATTAATAATTACTGGTCTTCATACAAATATGAAAGAATTTGTTGCTGAGTATGATTTTAACTTTGGAAGACTAGCTCTAGATGTTTCAGGGAAGAAGAATTTTAATATGTGACTGAGTGACAGCTTTTGTGATATTATGTTGAAGAATGTGGTTGCTTTTTAAGGTTGCTTGAAGAGGTCACCTGAGGCCAAGGTAAAGTGATTTATATTAATTGCATTGTCAGAGGAAGCCCAAGCGACCTAATTGAATTAGACCTATCAGAATTGACAAACAAAGCCCAAGAGAGACTTTGTTCTCAGGTCAAGTCTCATGATGAGCATTTTGGTCAAGAATATCAGGATAGAAAAAAATATAAAATATATGGTTCAAGTAATAAAAAGACACCAGATAGTGAAAAGAAAGTGAATTTTGTGTTCAAGGAGATAAACAGATTAAGGAAGCGGTGACTTTAGGGTTAGAGCCCTCCAACCCCGACTAAACATACTGTTAATGTGTTTGCCATTAAACAAGGAATTATATGATATTAGGTGTTATCATTACTTGGTTACTGTTTTCACTTGGATTTTTTAAATCCAAGTTGAGGTCTGGCCCAATGAAGAGAGCCCATGAGAGACTTTTGCTGAAGCCTAGTTGCAGGAGAAGATCCCAATGTATTAGAGATGTCAGTACTATAGGATGATCTCCAAGAACAGCAGCAGCAGTGGAGTAGTGTCAATCAGAGCCTAGAGTTGTACAGAGGGCAGAGCTTCAGATGTGACTCAAGTTCTTTGGAAGAGCCCAGAAGATCATGTGTGGATCAAAGGCACTGAAACAAAAAGCTTGAATATTGAAGTTGCCTTGGAGACCTCAAGATGTTCAAGTTGCTAGAGTCATAGGATATCTGCTGAGGAAAGCTGATAGTAGGAAGTAGATCCAGCCCATAAGAAAGAAGTTTGTTGCAGTAAAAATGATGAAGAAGGAGTTGGAGATCTAAAGATGGCTTTGATATCAAATACAGAGATGTACACTTTGATGTTTGCAGAAATGACCAAAAAAGAAATAACTCCCATCACATAATAATCAAAACACCAAGTGCACAAAACAAAGAAAGAATATTAAATGCAGTAAAGGAAAAAGGTCAAGTAACATAAAGGCAGACCTATCAGAATTACACCAGACTTCTCACCAGATACTATAAAACCTAGATGCTGGACACATGTCATACAGACCCTAAGAGAACACAAATGCCAGCCCAGGCTACAGTACCCAGCAAAACTCTCAATTACCATAGATGGAGAAACCAAGATATTCCATGACAAAACCAAATGTATACAATATCTTTCCACAAACCCAGCATTACAAAGGGTAAGAGCAGGAAAGCTCCAATATGCAATACAAGGAGGGAAATTATACCCTAGAAAGAGCAAGAAAGTAACCCTCTTCCAACAAATCCAAAAGAAGATAGCCACACGAAGATAACTTCACCTCTAATATTAAGCAAAAATAACAGGAAGCAACAAGCACTATTTCTTAATACCTCTTAACATCAGTGGACTCAATTCCCCAATTAAAACACATAGGCTCATGGACTGGATACATAAACAGGACCCAGCATTTTGCTGCATACAGGAAACCCACCTCAGAGACAAAGACAGACTCCACCTTAGAGTAAAAGGCTAGAAAACAATTTTTCAAGCAAATGGTCCTAAGAAACAAGCTGTGTAGGCCGCCAACCTTATGTGGCTGAATAAAATGGCACCACAGAGTTGACATGGCTGACTAAAACAAAGCTGTGCTGCTTCAACTCTGCGGGCTAAGGGCACACATTTGCATGCGCCAGCCGCTCTCAGGCGGCAATCCAAGATGGCGCCTGCCTAGGCTCTGGTAGGAACTACCAGAGGCCTGCACATGCTCAGTTCAATTTGGCTCCAGCCCCTCCCGAACGGGGCATGCAAATGAGGTACCACTAGGGTACCAAGAACCTGACCAATCACCCCCTCCTGGGCGGGGTATGCTAATGAGTATGCTAATGAGGCATTGCAAATTGACCAATCGGACACCTCCATGCACTTTGCCACGCCCAGGGCTGGGGGTATATAAGCAGCCCGTCCTGGGCATTCGAGGTAGTCTCTCCCAAGAAATCTAAAAGAGTGCTTCCACAATAAAGGCTGTTGAGAAGGATCCGTTTTGTCGCGTCTTCCTTGCTGGACAAGCAGGGCGCGACAAAGCTGGAGTAGCCATTCTAAAATCTCCAGCCAGAGAACACAAAGGGAGGGACTCATGGCTCCACCTGTACAGGTATTTGAGGGTGGCTTTGCCAGGCATCAGTGGAAGTGGACAGCCTTGGTAGCTGAAAGTTTAGATTCCCTAATGTTGGGGAATTGCAAGAATAGGGAAGCGGGAATGAGAGAATGTTGGGGGCACACCCTCATAGTAATTGTAGGAGGCAGGATGGGGTAAGGGGTTAGGCATCAGTGGAAGTGGAGGGCCTTGGTGCCTGAAAGTTTGGATTCCCTAATATTGGGAAATTTGAGAGCAGGAAGGAGAAAATGGGAGAATGGTGGGAGCACACCCTCATAGAAACTCCCAGATTATATGGATTAGACATGACAGTGGCAGGCTGCCAGAAGACTAGATTCCAGAATTCAAACAAAAATTATCTTGATACTAAAATTTGTTTTGAGTATTGTATATTGCAGAATACATAGCCTTGGGGTATCTATTCATCAAGCAAGCTGAGCAGAATGACTTGAATCTCCACATTTTAAAACATCTTTTATCTTTATGGTTCTGTGCAAGCATTACTTGTAGAGTGGTCCCTTGTAACGCAGCAGCCATGGACAGACCCTGATGGTAAGAGGGCCCAATTTTAGTGCAAAGACGAATGTATGCATGTAAGTCTGTCTTTGCTTTGTGCAACAGGCTGCATTAGCATTCTCATAAGCCAAATGTGTAACAAAAGGAATTCCTGTTTGAGGATCTCCAAAAATTCTACCAGCTGCTTTCAGCAACCTGTCCACAAATTTCTGGAATGGTTCTTCAGAACCCTGTTTAACACTGAATAAATTTCCACTAAGATCTCCCTTAGTAGGTAATTGATTTCAAGCACAACAGGCAGCCATTGCAATCTGTGCATACACTCCTGCAGGCAGTTTAACCTGACTAGCATTACCTTCACATTAACCTTCTCATAGAAGCATGTTAATATCCCAATCTGCATTGTCTGCCTGGGCATTCATCATGGTGGTTTTCTTACTGGTATCACGCCATTTTGAGCTCCAAAGCAAATAATCTCCTCCTGACAAAGTAGCCTTACATATAGCTTTCCAATATTTGGGCATTAAATTTGCTTCTACCACAGTATCCAATAAAGCTTGTGTGAAGGGGTCAGTAGGCCCATATTGTGCCACAATTGTTTTTTAACTCTTATTTAACTCTACCTGCTCTAGCCTTTCTTCTATAAACATAAGCTAGTCAAAAAATATCTCAAGCCCACAATTGAACAGCTTGTCAGCTGCAGCCAAAGGAATGTTGGCAGTTAACCACATTTTTAAGTTTCTTTTGCAATATTAGCATATAACCATAATCTTTGGAAACAAAACCAATTTTTAATCTATTTTCTCTAAAATCAGCACCAAGTGGATTACTTTTACGTTACAAAGTTTGGCTGCCAGTTCTTATATATGAATGCATGATAGTGCAGCATTTAATATCTCATTAAATAGACATTGCTTTTAAATCTTTTATACATCTGGTTTTTGAATGACTAACCCTGTGTTACCAGTTTTAAGCAAACTTTTTGTTACCAAAGTTATAAATTTTTAATCAAACCCAATAACTTATAGGCCAATAATCTATAACCAAAATATGTAGAACATATTTACACTTTTAAAACCAATCAGAAACAACAATAAAGTTGCTACACATCTTATATATTTAGACCAAATTTTCTTGTCTTTTCTAGCTGTAATTTCAAGAGAAAAAAAGCACCTTATCGCTGAGATTTTTCTAAGAAAGACAACTCTTCTTTATCATAGAAGCCAAGAAGCTGCTGGGCCTTTTAAAAGCAGCTTATGCTGATGATCAGTTCCTGGAAAGGTTTTTCCAGCTCAGCTCAACTCTTAGCTACAGGTGTAGGGCAACTTATCAACCTCAGCTGTGTACATTACAACTGCCTTTAAAACCAAGGTAAACTAGATCAAGGGTTGGATCAAGCAGTTTTAACGATCTTTTTTTTTGAACATGAAACAGAACACCATTCATTCATTCAGACAAGGAAACAAAAACAGACAATTGACACACGTGGACATTGGTGCACCAAGGACAAGACAATAAACAAAGAAAGCAGAACTAAGGATTTCTCTTAGTTTCTCTTAATCTAAGACATCTCCTAAATTTTCTCTTGTTCCTAGGAGAGCTCTGAAACAAACTTTTCATTCTTTTTTTCTGGAATACCCCAGAGAGAGAACAACTGCTTTTCAAAACCCTTTCTCTCTCTGATATTCAAGATCTAGCACTTTCTATTTCTTTAGGAGATGTAGTGGTGGCTGTTGATATTTACTCCTCAGTGCCCTGTTTTCTTAGTTTTCCAATCTCTTCTAACCCTGCTCCTCTCACCTGAAGCAGCTCTCACAGGCTACGGGCCCGTTTAGAATTCTCCTGGCCCATAATTCGTTGTCACCTCCTAGACAAAATAGACATCGGGTGAACAACTATCTGACCTAGACCATATCCCCTAAAACACACTTCCTGCAAACACGGCCTCCAAACATTAACTAGCGCTAGTATCAGTACTGTTTGCTACTTACCAAGTGCGTGGGATACTCTTCTTCGTGTTCCGGTTTCCTTGGAGCTCCACCTACGACAGCGTTCCTCAGTTGGTCTCCCGTTTTCAAGTCCCACATTGTGCATGCCAATCTTTAGCCGCCTGCGGCCATAGTCAACTGGATTCACCTGAAAGGGGGCTGGGAATGAAAGGGGCCAGAGGGCGAGAAGAGATGAAGCCAAGACAAAATTCTCTGATCAAGGTTCAAAGCTTTAATGTTCAGCTCTCAATTTAAAGGGGAAGGCCCAACCCACAAACCCTCCTGTTTTCAGCCAGAGATGGGTGGGATAATCCATAATCCATTCTAGGTCACGGTCAGAGATGTCTCAAGGCAAGCCCAGGGGCAGTTCTGCTTCTGTGTTCTGTGCAGCCAAGGTGGGTAATTCCACCTAGATCCTATCACTTGGTGGGCTGAGGTAAACAAGGTCTTTCAGGCCTGCTCAAGGCTTGGGGAAAAGGGCATAGATTTCAAATGTAAGGTTTTTATTGGTATCAGCTTCTCAGTGATATAAACATGACATTAATGTTGTTACTCTCATAGGCATTGTGCCTGAATAACACATTTAGGAATACAAGGCTTAGACCCAGTCCTTCTTTAACTTTTTTTTTTAACTTCTTTGAGATGGTTAGACTGTGAGTTAAGGGCCTATAGCAAATTCATGGCTTTCAGTTTATTGTTAGGGTGTTTTCTATATTTTCTTTACAAATAGCTGAGAGGAGTTAAAAGACAACAGTCCAGGTTACCTTACATGGATAGTTGGTTTTCAAAACATCAGAAATCCACAGAATTGACGTTACAAACATTTCTGTATTAATGTTCACTTTGATTAGAGACCTGTCTGCTCCTGACAGGTTCCTGTCTTGGATTCTAAGAAGAAATTGAGCATCTTTGGAGTTATTTCAATTGTGGTGAGACAGTCACTAGGCAAGAATTGCCTCTTTCCATCTACACACAAATTACTGTCCAGAAAAGAACACACTTGCAGAATAGGCAACTGATTATATCTGCCAAGACAGAGTAGTCAGCCCTTAATAATTCTGCATCACTAGGTCTGTCAGATGATCCTGGGCAAGAAGGCTGAAGATTGGATGCTCCAACGTTCTGTAGTATAGGGACTGATGTGTTCAGCAGTATCTATAAATTGGCTAAGTTTTAGAAGCTATGCTTTGTGCTTCCCATGATTTCAGTTAACTCAGTCATTCTGGATTTCTGATGGGGTTGAAAACTTATATTCTCATAGTCAATCCTTGCTATTTACTTTGAGAGAAAAACTTTGAGAGGATGGTTTTTAGCTGACATTCATTCTAAAGACAAAAAAAGCCAGGTTCAGAACTAAGTGTTTTGTATAGGAGAGATGACAGAGGTTCTGGTTAGTCAACAAAATGATGGACTGGGTATTAGGCCTATCTTGTCCCTTATGGACATAAATTGGTATAGTTATGCTCTAACTGTATTTTGAGATAAAAGTTTTATTTTAACCGGAAGGGTGATATGTAGGAGGAGCTAAGGTGGGAGGAGTACAGAGAGGAAGAGGAGGAGTAAGGTTGGAAAGAGGAGAAGGAGAGGTAGAGCTAGGTGATGAGAGAGAAAGAGAGAGGGGGTCCAGACATGGAGGCAGATGTTCACATGTCTCCGCCAGTCAAAGACAGCTGATATATCTAGGTTAGGTATTAGGTTGCACTTCTGATTGATATTGAGCATTACCAAACTTATAATGCCTTTGTTTAACATATAAAAATTGTATAAAAGCAAAAAGGAGAAGGGGGCATGGGATAGGGGTTTTCTAGGGAGGAGATATGGGGAAAGGGGATGGCATCTGAAATGTAAATAAAATTTCCAATAAAAAGTATTACCAAGGCACAAGCCCTGTCTGTGATCTACCTCAGTGATCTGCCTTTAAGATACAGTGTTCTATAAGGCAACAATGTCATGGGTGTAACTAAACACTTTTCATTAGATTGAAGGTATGCTTTCTGAGATGGAATCCATAATGATACTACTAGAGTGGTCAAGAACCTGAAACTAGATAAGTCATTGCTCTATTGGGGAAACAAAATATTATTATTATTCTAAGAGAACACACAGTAAAAAGACTCTTAATGCATATTGCTAGTGGCACTCAAAGTTCAGTGACTTGATCAGTCTCCATCAAGGAGAATGTACCTTGCAATAGACAATTAACACTCAGTCCTAAACAGGAAACTTTCATCATGCCTCTCCCCTCAAGGCTCAGAGGTCTATGAGGATGAGGAGGCAGAAACAGGTTAAGAGTCAGAGGTGATGGGTGACTCCAAGGAGACTGTCTTCCAGACACAACAGGACTGCTGCTTACATAACTCACAGAAATTGTGGAAACACATGCAGAGGCTCAAGGAGTCAGTGACCGAGCACTGAGGAAGGAAAGTGGACACATTGTCTAACCTCTAAGCAAGAAGACATTTGTGACTGAAACTGCTGTCTAATAGAAGTACCATTTTCTGCACAGCAATGTCAATGATGTGTTGGAGGCATTTATACACAAATAGTAAAAAGAGACACAAAGGGTGAAGGAAATTGATAGGCAGTGTGCATGTGCATGGCTGTGTGTGTGTGTGTTTGTGTGTGTGTGTGTGTGTGTGTGTGTGTGTGTGTGTGTGTGTAAGAGAGAGACTACTTCCTAGCTTTTCTGACCTAAGGCATTCCTTGACTTTCATCTTAAGTATGACAATGATTATAGCTCTCCCTGTGAAGGTGCACAGGCAGTGCATAAGAACAGATTTCAGAACTGAGAAAGCAGATGAACTGACCCATGACCTTCACACAGAGGCCAAACCCCAGGAACCCAGGGCTATCCTTCCTCCTCACTGTCTCATACCTAGGAATCAACAGTCAACAATCTTTCTACATACAAAGACAAAGAGGACAGAAAATAATTTGGACATAAAACTTCCCGAGGCACCAGCTGATAAAAGAATACAGAGCTTGGAGGCTTCAGTGTAAAGGTAAGAGGACAGACTGATATGTTAGAGAGCAGCAGAGTCTGCAGTGACTCCAAATCTAATCTGATCACACCAGGAATAGATTCAAAACTACACAGGCCTTCATTTCACTCACTGAAAGAAAACCAACAACAGGGACAGGAATCTCAATGGTACCTCTCTTCCCAAAAAGCTCCTTCACCCACTGAGTGGCTGCCACAATACTCTCTGTTTTGGTGACATCAAGAATCACTGTCTCTAGCCTCTCAGATGTCTTGTTCCTCAGCTGCTCTGCTCCATTCTCTGTCAGATATGCTGCCAGCACCTTCATTCCTCTCCTGTCCAGCTGTCTGGCCAGCAGGTTCCCAAAGCCTGAGTCACAGCCTGTGATGAAGACATACTTGTCATGGAGATGGCTCACCACCTGCCTCTCCCTGAACAAGCGCAGGAGTGTCCACAGGCCCACCAATGCCACCAGGTAGAGCCACATGGCTTGTAGAAGTCAAGTACAGTAAGAAATACTCTGAGTCAAAATGAACCTGGCATCTGCTCACACAGGCAGGTGTAGGCTCGGAGGACTTCAGTCTTTTTGGTGAACTTTTCTGCATTAAGTATTGATGCCTCGCATTTCTGGTCTTTGAATGGCCTTTGAACTGAAAACATACAATGCCCTTTTGCTCTCCCTATCTCACTGCCAAATAAAATACCACTGACTGTTTCCCAGCCTGAGCTGCCCCACACTTGGGGGCCAAAATGTCCTGGACTGCTCTGCTGCTCTGGTCTGCGGGTCAGGGTTTAGCAAGAGAGAGAGTGGGGGAGAGGAGAAAGGGAAAGAGACACAAAGACTAGAGGCAAAACAGGGTGTGTAGTCAAGTCTCCTTAACTGTCTCCCATTAACTCCCTTGCAAGAAAATCCTGGGTATTTATAAGCACAAGCAGGGGAACACAGCTGAAGACACTTTACCAGGTGCACCAAGCAGCTGGAGTCACTAAACAGCAAACAAGATATGTGGGATAAACAAAATGTTTATCACAGTGTGCTCAGTTGTTGTAGGCTGTTGAAAAAGAAGTCTCTTAACAGGGAATATGGCTCAAGATGGCTGCAAAGTTGAAAGCTGCTTTTTGCTAAAAGTTACCTCCCAAAATGTCCCCCTTTTTGATTTTTTTCAAAAGGGAAGGCTGGAAAAACTTACAGAAACTGTGTCTGACTTAGGTTGGAACAAATGACCCCAGCGTCCCTTAAGATGGTGAAGCCTCCCAGAGTCTTGAAGTGTTTTCTTGAAGTGAAGGGTCTTGAGGTGTTCTCTTACCTGTCATTGACTATCCAGTTTAGAGCACAAGTTAGGGGTTAATCCTTGTCAGTCTTGATGACAGAGGTTTCAGAGTCCCCTACTTCCAGCCTGTAATATTGGACCTGTATGGGTTTCATTTGAATCTCATCTATCTGTTGTCATATAAAAGCCATCAGTTTGTTGAACAGCATGAACCCAAGAGACAAGAGACGTAATGCCAAAATAGTTGGTATAAAAGCAACACTTTTTTTAGGGTAGCACACAAGGACCCTGTTGGAGAAGTAAAAGGTCTAAGCTTTGTACCCACAAATTATGAATAGAAGAACTTACACGAATGAAATCCTTGAATTTGCATCAGCTTAGTAACAATTATACAGATTTCTACCAATAGATTATGGCTGTGTAATCAATTTTAGCTATTCCTTCCTCTTCCGAAAAACCATTAGTTTTCCCTAGAAAGACAGCCTAATATTAACTACCTCAGTCCCCAAGTTTAGGGTATTGGGGCGCCAACTCTTCATTAACTTCTTTAAGCTTAATATGGGCATTGAGATATTATAAGGATTAGGGGAAGGGGAAATTAATAAGCTTCTGATGTCTGTCTTAACTGCATTCAGCTGGAAGTCCAGGGCATCAGTGAACATGCAGGTGATAAGAAGATTCATTCACCAAGGCTATGTATTCTGTAATATACAAATTTTAGTATCAATATAATTATTTTGTTTGATTCTCTGGAATTTAGTCTTCTGGAGGCCTACCTCTGCCATGTCTGATCCATATAATTCTAGAAGATATAACTACTATCTTAATGACCTCTTCTGAAAATACATAGAAAAACATTTTCCCCAAATCTGTCTATCCTTTGGCCAGTAACCAGAAAAGCCTTTATATTGACCTTTTATCCAGAGGAAAAATATAACTATACAACTCAGAATCACACCCATTTTAAAAGGTAAATCAATCTAATACAACTGATTAACACTATCTTTCTGTTCAGCTCTCTGCCTAAAGCAACCTTCTATTTATCTATTTATCTGTTTGGCTCTCTTGATTCAGAGCAGCCTGCAATTTACTCCTCACATCTTTAAAGCCTTTCTCATCTGTTTATCTTTACTTATTTCTTGCCCCATTTTTGTTACTATGACCTACTGTTCTTGCTACAATCACCTTTGTTTCACTTCTGAATTCTCGGCAGACCCTTCTTCCAGAAACGTCCCTCACTGGGTCTCTCATTCTTGCTGTCTCAAGTCAAGGGCCACTGCCAATCCAGCTCTGTCAGTCGACTGGTTCTCCAGCGCAGGAGTGAGGATGCCCGCTTCCAATTCCTGTGGTGTTCTTCACTGTATCCAGATTACTGGAGCCCCAACATTTGGGGGCCACTATGTTGCTGTCCACACTGTTCCATGCTTTGGGGCTACATGCTCTGGTCAAGAGAGAGAGTGCGAATGCAGGGGCAACAGACTCGAAGAATGGAGACAAACCAGAGTGTGTGGTCCAGTCTCATTTACTGTCTCCCTCTTATTGTCTCTCTCTTATTGTCTCTCTCTTATTGTCTCCTCTGTCTCTTATTGTCTCCTCCTAGTGCAAGGAAATCCTAGGTATTTATAAGCACAAGCAAGGGCACATAGCTAAAGATTCTTTACCACATGCACCATGCAGCTGGGATCACTAAACAGCAAAACCAGATATGTGGGATAAACAAGATGTTTATCATATGTGCTTCAGTGGTTGTAAGCTGTTGAAAAACAAGTCTCTTATCAGGGTATATGGCTCAAGATGCCTGCAAAGGTGATAGCCGATTTCTGCTAAGAGGTGGCTCCCAAGATATAGCATCACTGATGTGAAATATTCTGGGAAGTGTTTTCTGAGAGCACAGAGTCTGTATCCCAGAGATAGTCAAGGTTGTACCTTGTGCTGTGGCTGGACTTGGTAATGTGGAAGAATCACCCAGGTGGTACTGGTTTTGAAGGCATGAAGTAGTCATGAATTTGAGCTGAGGCTCAGCACTGTTAGAGGTCAAGGAAGGCCATAGGTGAAAAAAGTGCTGCCTCAGTTGCAATTGATTGCCTAGGACTGAAGGGGTCATGCAAAGAAGATGAGGCGTGGCATCATGAGAGAACCTATGATAGGCTATTGGTAAAGCCTAGTTACAGTGGAAGATACTAGTTATTTTGTGATGCTAGCACCATGAGATTACCATGAAAAACAGCAGCATCATTAGAGTACAGGCAGCTGGAGGCTAGAAGACAAGGTATGCACTTCAAATTGCAGAGCTGGAGAAGTGACCCAGGCCCTTGCAGGAGCCCTGAAGATCAGGAGTTGGATCGTAGACATTGGCCCGACTGAGTTTGTGTTTGATTTTCATTGTGACTGTGCCCTGATAATTTTCCCTATTGAAGGAAGAAAGTATTTTAATGGAACACACAGTGATGAGACTTTTAATGTAAAAAGTTTGTGAATTTTAAAAAAGATTGAATATTTTTTATACAATTCTTTTTTTTTAATTAGATATTTTATTTACACTTCAGATGGCATCCCCTATCCCCATTCTCCCCCACCCCCCTTAGGAAACCCATATCCCATGCCCCCTTTTCCTTTTTGCATTTATACATTTTTTTTAAAAAGAATGTTAATCATAGGCTTTATAAGTTTGGAATTGTTCAATCAGAGGTGTAACCCACTGACCGACTTAGGTATAACAACTATCTTTGACTGGTGGAGATACATGAATATCTGCCTCCCTGTCCTCCCCCTCTTCCTCTCTTTCATCACCTAGCTTCTCCTCTCCTTCTTCTTCTCCTCTTCTTACTCCTTTTCTTCCTCTCTGTACTCCTCCTACCTTATCTCCTCCTACACATCACCCTTCCTGTTAAAATGAAACTTTTCTCTCAAAATACAATTAGAGCATAATTATGCCAATTTGTACCAGTGAGGAACAGGATAGTCCTAATACCCAGTCCGTCCTTTTGTTGACTAACCAGCTCCTCTGTCATCTAATCTAACTAGAACATTTAGTTCTGAACCTGGCTTTAGGATGAATGTCAGCTGACGACCATCCACTCAAATCTTTTCTCTTAAGGTCAATAGCTATTTGTTTTCAACCCCATCAGAAATCCAGAATGACTGAGTTAACTATAATTGTGGGAAGCACAAATCGTAGTTTCTAAAACTTAGCCAATTTATAGAGACCTCTGAACACCTGGACACTCGCTCTACTTCAAAACATTGGAGCATCTGTTCTTCTGCCTTCTGGTCCAGGATCTTCTGACAGACCTTAGTGCTGCAGAATTATTAAGGGATGATTACTCTGTCTAGGCAGATATAATCAGTCGACTATTCTGCAAGTGTGTCCTTTTCTGGACAGTAATTTGTCTGTAGAAGGAAAGTGGCAATTCTTGCCTAGTGGCTGTCTCACCACAACTGGAGTAACTCCAAGGATGCTCAATTTCTTCTTAGAATTCAATATAGGAAGCTGTCCTGAGCAGACAGGTCTCTAATGAAAATGAGCATTAATACTGAAATGTTTGTCATGTCAATTCTAAGGATTTCTGATGTTTTGAAAGCCAGCTATCCATGTAAGATAATCTGGACTGTTGCCTGTTAACTCCACTCAGCTATTTCTACATAAAACATAGAGAATACCCTTATAATAAACTCCAAGTCATGAATTTGCTATAGTCCCTTAACTCACAGGCTGACCATCTCAAATCAGTTAAAAAGAGTTAAAGAAGGACTGGGTCTAAGCTTTGTATTCCTAAATGTGTTATACTGGTACAATGCCTATGAGAGTAACAATATTCATCTCACTCTTATATCACTAAGAAGCTCATGCCAATGAAAACCTTAAAATTTGTAAACAAAGTAAATTGGTGCCATTTAAGAATTTATATCTTCATCTTGATATTAATTATACAGATTTCTACTAATAGGTTATGGCTATGCAATAAACCCTAGCTAATTCTCTCTATTCTGACAAAACCACTACTTTTCCCTAGAGAGACAGCCCAACATTTACCACCTTAGTTCCCTAGCCCAGGGAATAGGGGCGCTGACTCTTCATTAGCTTCTTCAAGCTGATTATGGGCGTCGAGATATTAGAAGAGGAGTTGGGGGGAGAGCAAATTGACAATCCTCTGATGCTGTGTCTTCGTTGCCTCCAGATGGAATTCCTGGACCTCAGAGGTTTGAGCAGGTCTGCCCAGCTTGCTTGTTGAGTAGATACACCAAGGCTGATCATTCTGCAATATACAATTCTGCAGGCCTCAGACTGGAGGAGGGAAGATTGAATATTTAAATTAAAATAAATTCTTTCTTACTTCAAGAGAATAGAACCAAGGTATACTCATGATCAAACTAAAACCAAACCAAACACCAGCTGTGTAACAACACAAGGTCCAATGTCTGAGATCTACTCATGTTCTTCTGGGCTCCTCCAAAGGACCCTAGGTCACTTCTACTCTGAGTCACACAGCTTGTGTACTAAGATCCTCCTTGCTTCAGTCCATATCTGCTGCTGTTCTTGGTGATCATCCCATGTTACTGGCCTCTCCAAAACCTCTAGGAAACCTTCCTGGAACTGGGCTGTAATTTGATTTTGTTTAAGATTTATTGATTCATGGTTGTAAGCCACCATGTGGTTGCTGAGAATTGAATTCAGGACCTCTAAATGACGGTCAGTGCTTTTAACTGCTGAGACATCTCTCTAACCCATTGGCTGCACATTTACAATAGCCTGTCATAGGCTCTCTTCCTGGGCCCATGCCTCAACTTCTTTGCATGACTCCTTCAGTCATGACCTTCAAGTGCCACTGAGGTTGCAACTTCACCAATGACCTCTCCTCGGTTCTCACAGAACCAAGCATCAGCTGCTCTCCATGACCCCTTCAATCCAGGATCACCTGGTTTTCTCTTACACATGACCTAAGGTGCCTATCAATGTGAGTTACAAACTTGGCTACTTCTGGAACTCAGCTTCTATGTGTTCTCAGGAAATACTTTTCAGATTTTCAATCTCAGTGATGCTGGAGTCTTTTGAATCACTGTTAATCACATAGCTCCATGTGACCTGCATTAATTCTTCCACTCACTCAAATGTTTGACTTTAATATTGCTGGTCTCTTGTGAATCATGGCTGACTCTTCAGCCCCAGATGACCAGAATGGCAGAATTTTGACTCAAAATAGCCAATATTCCTAAGAGAGTCTTCCAAGATACTAAAGACCATCCCACTGAGGTTACAATAATCAATGGCTTTGTAGCTCAAGTTCCAAAGCCTTCTACATTTCTACTAAAAACATGGTTCAATCTGTCCCCAAAATACCCCACAGTACTGGTACCAACCTGTCTCAGTTATGGTTAGTATTGTTGCAATAAATCACCATGACCAAAAAGAAGGCTGGTGAGAAAACAGATTATTCAGTTTTTAATTCCTAATTGCTGTTGACCACCTGAGGAAATCAGGACAGAGTCTCAAACAGGGCAGGATCTGGAGGCAGCAGCTGAAGCAGAGGCTATAAAGGGGTACTGCTTACTGGCTTGGTTTCCATGGCTTACAAACCTTCTTAATTATTGAACACATAGACCACTAGCCCAGTGGTGGCACAACACACATGGGCTAGGTCATTCCCCATTGATAACTAGTTGAAAAATGCCTTAAAACTTGATCTCCTAGAGCCATTTCCTCAACTGTGGCTCCATCATGTCTGATGAATGTAGCTTGTGCTAAGATGCCACATACTAGCCATTACACTGTGTTTTGTTAGCGTCTGAGGAGAGTTGATCAATATTGATTTTCATCAATAGAGATTTTGATCAGTATTGATCTCAAGGCCAGCTTCATCAGAGCCAAAAAACATGACACTGTTTTTCAAAATCTCCCCCCAACATGTCTCCAATTTTTGGCTTTTTAGCATAAATTTCACAGATAGATTAATTTTGTCCTTTCTTTCTTTTATCCTGTGTAATTTTCTGTTTGCTTTTTCTCTTTCCTTATTAGAAAAATAAGGAATAACAATCCTTCCTTATGACTACATGTCGCAGCCATTTGAAAGGAACAGGCAACAGTGTGTAAACTTCTCATAGCACTCTGAAGATATGGGTGTCTTTTTCAGAGTTCCTTGCATGTGAAGTCATGCCATGACTATGGTAACTCTTATAAAGGATAGCATTTAACTAAGGATGGCTTACATACAGAGTTTTAGTCCATTATCATCATATCAGGAAGTATGGTGGGTTGTAGGCAGACATGGTGCCTGAGAAGCAACTGAGAGCTCTACATCCAGATCTACAGGTAGAAGGAACAGCAAAACTCTGGGATAGCCCACTCCCAGTGAATCATAAAATCCAAGAAGACCACACCCTTTCCAACAAGGGCTCCTAACCTGGAGCCAGTGGCTGGCTTTCCCATTCAAACCACCACAGCAAATATAAGAATAAAATCTCTGCAAGGATGGCATGAACTTGTAAGTGACAAACATACTTTTCTGGTCTCCAGATTAACAACGTGCACCATGTTTTCACTATATGTTCTTAAATGTAGCAAGTGACAAGGGACTGCTGTCTGATTCCCAGGTAAAGAGCTGGGCCAAGAAGTCGTAAAGGATGAGGGCATCCATGTTGTGAGCCAGCAGTCTCCAGCTTGAGTTCCCCAGCCCTATAGACACCTTGCTCTTATGCATTACTGCCTAAACTCTAGTAAACCTGTGTCACTGTGTCTTACCTTATCAAATGTGTATTTCATCTATTATTAAACTTGTGTTGTGTGACTGTCTCTTCCCACTGTCCCCAGGACTCTGGTGCCTGCTCAACAATGCTTGCATCTTCATCCTCTCGGGTGCTAGTGACTGGATGAACAAACAGGACTTTACAAGCATACTGGATGTGAACCTGTTGGGCATGATCAAGGTGAATCTGAGCATTCTGCCCTTAGTAAGGAAGGCAAGAGGTCACATGGTCAATGTCTCCAGCATCCTGGGCCAAGTGTCTTTTGGTGGTGTAAGTTACTGTATCTGCAAGCATGGTATAGAGGCCTTCTCAGACTCCCTCATGTACTGGAAAGGAAGGGATCCCCCAGGAGAGCTTTTGGATGGTTTTATTTACTCACAAATTTTAAGTCCCCAGTCATGGGGAAGGCATCAGGTTCTGTATCTCTCTCATCTTCCCCTCACTGAATCATTCACTGGGCAGCACATTTTCATGTCTCTACAAGAGGAAATGATCGAGACATTAGTTGAGTTCATTTTGTTCTGTTATACTGGAGGGAGGGCAGTGTGGCATGTTACTCAGATATGATTGGAAATGTGAGTATTTCTGGGTCAAGAATACATTCCCCTGATCTCTACATACTGAGCATGTTTTGCATTGGGGCAAATATATCTTTCAATTTCACAGACAGTCTGGCCTATTTTAGAGTAGACCATAAACACTTTCTAGCATAATGTATGTGCTTCTATCAGGACTTAAATGCTATGACACCTAAGGGAATGAGAGAGGAGTCAAAGAATAACTGTGGCTTTCCTGTGTGGTTGCCATGGCCTGTCAGCTCTGTTGACTATTCTAGCCATCGGATTTGTTGAGAGTCCTGTAGCAGAATTAGACTGCACCAGAGTAATCATCAGACCCTGGAACCTGGAATCTGGATGTCTATGTGCATTCCTATGAGAATGCGCACTAGGTTTGCAGAGGTAGAGTTGTGGAGAACTGGAGGTTGCAGAATTCTATTTATTTTGTGTTGATTGAAATGCAACCTTTCCAAGGGATGGAATCAGTGTAGCCATAATGGGCAGAGAACAGAGCCTGCCATTGGTGGCTGGACTTGGTAATGTGGAAGAATCACCAAGGTGGTACTGGTTGTGAAGGCATGAAGGGGTCATGAATTTGAGCTGAGGCTCAGCACTGTTAGAGGTCAGGAAAGTCCATTGTTGAAGAAAATGCAGCTTTAGTTGCAATTGATGGCTCCAGACTGAAGGGGTCATGCAAAGGAGATGAGGCTTGGCATCATGAAGAGAGTCTATAAGAGAGAGAGGCTATTGGTAAAGCCTAGTTACACTGGAAGACAGCAGTGTTTTGGGGATGACAGTATGATGAGATGACCAAGAAGAATAGCAGCATTAGTGGAGTACAGGCAGTTGAAGCCTAGAAGAAAATGTGTTTCCTACAAAGAGCAGGGCTGGAGAAGTGACACAAGCCCTTTGAGGAGCTCAGAAGATAGCCAGTTGGATCTTGGGCACTAGCCAGTTTGATTTTAATTTTGATTGTGACTGTGCCCTGATATTTGTCCCTCTTGAAGGAAGAAAGTATTTTAGTAGAGCCCACAGATATGAGACTTTTAATTGCAAAAAAAGACTTTGAATTTTAAAAAAGATTGGAGATTTTAAAGGGATTGAAATGTTGATATGTATGAATTTCTAAGACTGTGGGACTTTTAAAGATATGTAGATCTTGGGGATGAAAAAGAAAGTAATGTTTGAGGCTTAATAGTACTGTACTTTTATCCCAAGTGGATAAGGGGTTAATTGTACTGGCTGGATTTGTGTCAACATGACACCAGCTGGAGTTATCACAGAGAACTGAGCTTCAGTAGAGAAAATGGCTTCATGAGATCCATCTGTAAGGCATTTTCTCAGTTAGTTAATGATGGGGGAGAGCCCCTTGTGTGTGGTACCATCATCCATGGGCTGGTAGTCTTGGGTTCTATAGGAAAGCAAGCTGGGCAAGCCAGTGGAAGCAAGCCAGTAAGTAACATCCTTCCATGCCCTCTGGCATCTGTTTCTGCTTCCTGACCTGCTTGAGTTCCAGACTTGACCTCCTTTAGTGATGAACAGCAAGATGGAAATATAAGTTGAATAAACCCTTCCCAGCCCAACTTGCTTCTTGGTCATGATGTTTGTGCAGGAATAGAGACCTTGACTAAGGCAAAAGGTTTACAATGAACTTGTAATGTGTAGCCTCATTGTCTTCATCATTACATTAATCATACTGTAGTAATCCAACAGCATCTCTGCACATTGAAGGCTGTGAGGGCACTGCTCAGGAGGCTGGACCATCTCAGTCTGCTGTGTAGCATCAAGCTGGATCCACAGGGGAAGGGGCAGCACCCAGAACAGATCTACAGCTCTAAGCATGGGGAGAGGCTCTAGAGCATCATAATGAGACAGAACAATGAGTTATTAGCAGGAAGTGTCTCGTAAGTGATCCCAGGCTGCCTGCAACATTTCAGGAGGAGCCTCCTTTCACCCTCTCCCAGGTTTCTTTGTTGGGAGAAGCCATTGGACTCAAAGGGACACAGAAGGATGCCATATTTGGGTCTGGTTCTTCTACCTTCCTAGGAGCTGCTGTATGAGGAGGGCACCAGCTCTCCCTGGCTTCTCCTGTAACTTGTGGTGATTCCAACTGCAGGTCACTAATAAATTTTCATTATGTCCACAGCATCTTGGTTTGTGGCTCCAGAGTGCAAGATGCAGAGACACAAGTGGAACCTGGCACTGGAGCATGGGACCTATGTAATGAAATATCCATGTCTTCCCACATTGGTTCTGGAAGCAATAAGCATAAGACAATAGGCGTGTGTTATTGGACAGTCAGTGGTATTTTACTTGGCAGCGAGATTGGGAAAGCCAAAGGGCATTCATTATGTTTCTCCTGTTTAAAAACAGGTCAAAGACCAAAGATGTGATACATCAATAATTATAGAAAATGCAGATAACTTAGCCCCCAAAAGCCTAGAGTCCTCGATATCTACACCTGCCTGTGTGAGCAGATGTAAGGATCATTATGACTCAGAGTATTTCTCACTCTGCTTGACTTCTAAAAGACATGTAGCTCTACCTGATAGCACTTGTGGGCCTGTGGACACTCCTGTGCTTGTTCAGGGAGAGGCAGGTCATGAGCCATCTCCATGACAAATATGTCTTCTTCATGGGCTGTGACTCAGGCTTTGGGAACCTGCTGGCCAGATAGCTGGACAGGAGAGGAATGAAGGTACTCCCTGGAGGTCTGAAGGAGAAGAGAGCTAGCAGCTGAGGAGACAGACATCTGAGAGGCTGGGGATAGTCATTCTTGGTGTCACCAAAACAGAGAGTATTGTGGCAGCCACTAAGTAGGTGAAGGAGTGTGTTGGAAACAGAGGTACCATGGAGATTCCTGTCTATTTTGTTTTTTTTCTCAGTGGGTGAAGGGAAGGCCTGTGTAGTCTGAAAAGATTCCCGGTGAGGTCACATTGGTGTTGGAGTCACTGCACACTCTGTTCCTTTCTAGCACATCAGTCTGTCCTCTTACCTCTACACTGAATTCTCCACTCTGTGTATTCTTTGATCACCTGTTGCCCTGGGAAGTATTTATGTCCAAATTTTTCTCTGTCTTCTTTACCTTTGTATGTAGAAAGACTGAATTGTTTGCTGCTGAATCCTAGTTAGAGACAGTGAGGAAGAAGAAGAGCCCTGGGTTACTGGGGCACGGTCTCTATGTGAAGGTCATGGGCCCATGTGCATCTGCTTTCTCACTTCTGAAACATTCTTATACACTACCTGTGTATCTTCACAGAGATAGCCAAAACCATTGCCATGCTTAGGCTCAAAGTCAAGGAATGCCTTAGGAATGAAAATCTAGGAAGTGGTCTCTCTCTTTCTCACACACACACACACACACACACACACACACACACACACACACACACTCATTGCAACTGAATCTCTCTCTCTCTCCACTATTTGTATTATTTAAAAGATAAATTTATATAAAAATAAATTGGAAACAGTTATTTTTCTAAACTCTAGTCATGTCAAACTAAAACTAATGTATGATTTACTATTTAGTGAATAAAAACTAGTAATACTTTGACCTTTATGTTTACTGTATGTGCTTACTTTCCCCTTTAAAATCAAGCTTTGTGACCACTTTTCCACTTAAAGAACACTGATTAAAATAATAACATTCAGTGAAGTAAAATAACTTGATCTTATCCAAGCCTTATTACACTTAGCAGGCATTGGCACTGGTATTGTTTATTCCCTTTGTGTTCTTCTGCCTCATGTTCTTCAGGCAGGGTTTCACATATGGAGCTGGTTACTACCTGATGAACCTGTTCCTCAGCTCCTTCCTGTTGGCATCAGCAGAAATGGTCACCAGTCTCACCTTGTTTTATTGTCCTAAGTACTGTCTTGTGATACTTCTGGTCAATTCTGAGTCTTCAAGCATGTGTATTTTGGGATCCTAGAATTAAAATACCTGTTTTCCATATTTTATTAAAATTTTTCATCCAAACATTTAGCTCATGTTTCCCTTTCCTGAACTCCTGCCAGATCCTCACCATGTCCCAGTCACACAATTCATATTTTTTATGTCTCTACTTCTCTTTGTCTAAAAAAAAGAAACAAAAAAATAAATCCCCTAAGGAAAGGTTACATAAACAAACAAACAAATTAAAAAACCAATAACAAAAAAGAAACAAAAAGAAACAAGCATAAAAGCCAGTTCGATTCAGAATAAGAAAAATGCAGGCTCATCTTCTTCCGAATATTTCATGGAATTTAGTTTGTGGAAACACAACTATTGGGTGCAAAGCTCTGTGTGTGCCTTTATAATGAGAGGGTTACAGTTTGCTTCTTACCCAACTAGTTTTCAAATAACTGAGGCTGGACCACCTTATTTATTTAACATGCTTAAAGGGCAGAATTACTGAGATGTGTTACTCATTTCAATGCTCTAATCTACCAAACTTCCAGTCAAAATCAAGGAGATACTGCATTTAAGACTTTTTCTGCTCCAGGTGTTTTCTTATGGTCTCTCCTAGACTCTTTGTAGGTGGCTGATCCATACTTCCTCTTCTCCAGGTCAGTCCATTGTCAAAGAGAAGACTAGCCTGTTCTCTCCCCTGCTCAGACATTTCTTTATTAACACTTTATTAATAAAGCCTTTATTAACACTTCAGAGAACAATTGGAAAAATGTTGTTTACACAAGATTGCACCTGGATATTCTCTGAATAAGGACTGTAACCAGATGCAGTGGACACAGAAATCAGCATGTCAATCTTCACACAGTGCACATCAAAATGCATACAAGGTACCATTGACACTACAGTGCAGAAAACTGTTCTTTCTCTGGACAACAGTTATCAGTTACAAATAGCTTGTTGCTTAGAGGTTAGACCCTGTGTCCATTTCCCTCCTCAGTGCTGGGTCACTGTCCCCTTTTGACTGTGCAGGTCTTACTTGTGCGTCCACAGCCTCTGTGAGTTAATGTGAACAGCAGTCCTTTGTGCCTGGAGACAGTTTCCTTGGAGTCACTCATCACCTTTGGCTCTTAAAGTGTTTCTGCCTCTTCATCACCATAGACCTCTGAGTCTTGAAGGGAGAGGCATGATGAAGACGTCCCTTTTAGGACTGAGTGTGCCAGAGTCTCTCACTCTTTGCACATTGGTCACTTGTCTGTTTCTGTGTTAATTCTTGTCATTGCAAGGCATGTTTTCCACATGGAGATTGATCAAATCACTGGATTTTTGAGTGCTGCTAGTAATATGCATTCAGAGTATTGTTACTGTGTGTTCCCTTAGAATAATAATGATATTTAGTTTTCCCATAGAAAGATGACTTATCTAGTCTCAGGTTCTTTGCCACTCTAGTAGTGTCATTATGGATTCCATCTCAGAAAGAACACCTTCAATCTAATGAAAAGTGTTTAGTTAAACCCATGCCATTGTTGCCTTATGGAACAGTATATCTTAAAGTCAGGTCACTGAGGTAGATCACAGACAGGGCTTGTGCTAATACTAATGACTACATTTCTCCTCTAGGAGTGTCCAGTCTATCTTCTGGCACCTGACATGCTAATCCATAGCAGTGAAGCTTTTAGTTTGGCAACAGCTTGCATTCTTTTAGCTGGATGACATCAGATAGTACAGACTTCAGCTATTGACTTAGGTAGGGTTTTACTATTATGAACAGACACCATGGCCAACACAAATCTTAAGGACTAGTAGGACAACATTTAATTGGGGCTGGTTTACAGGTTCAGACATTCACTCTATTATCAAGGTAGAAGCATGGCAGCATCCAGGCAGGCATGATGTAGGAGGAGCTGAGAGTTTTACATCTTCTTCTGAAGAAAACCAAGGAAGATTGGCTTCCAGGGACCTAGGATGAGGGTCTTCAATCATATTTCCACAGTGTCATACTGTCTTAGTTAGGATTACTGGTATGAACAGACATCATGACCAAGACAACCCTTAGAAGGACAACAATTAATTGGGGCTGGCTTAAACGGTCAGATATTCAGTCCTTTATCAAGGCAGTACCTTGTAATCATCTAGGTAGTCATGGTGTAGGATGAGCTGAGAGTTCTACATCTTCTTCAGAGGCAAACAGGACAAGACTGGCTTCTAGGGATCTAGGATGAGTATCTTAAAATCTATGCCCACAGTGATACACTTCTTTTGACAAGGCCATACCTCTGAATAGTGCCAATTGCTGGGCTAGTATATTCAAACCACCACAGCTAAATAGCCTTACCATCAGGTTTAGAGAGCAAATAGTAGTCTTGAGCAAAGCCTGTAATGGGGGTTTGGAGGCTGTGGTGGTTTGAGTATGCCTTGCCCAGGGAGTGGCATTATTTGGAGGTATACCTGTGATGAAGTAGGTGTGCCACTGTGGGCTTGGGATTTAATAACCTCATCCTAGCTGCCTGGAACCATTCTTCTCCTAGGTACCTTTCAAGGGAGAGGAGAAACTCTCAGCTCCTTCATCCCTAAGGCTGCCTGGAAAATTACCTTAATGATCATGGCCTGAATGTCTGAACTTGTACCCAGCCCCAATTAAGTATTGTCTAAGAGTTGGTTTAGTCATGGTGTCTGTTCACAGCACTAAAGCCCCAACTAAAACAGAGGAGTTATACTATGGGTTTTTTTGTGGAGTTGGTATGACAAAATGTGATCCATTATTGGCAGTGAAGGATTTACTTGTTGGCATTTGATTTCTACTTGGGGTTTTGTATCTACCATCATTTGGTGACTCCTGAGATATGTATTTTAGCAAGCTTCTACAGAAGTACGTCCTCATATAGTTTTTCAAAACTGAACAAAAACAATCTTGATTAGAGGTTATGTGTCTATAGAATCATAAGACATGATTTTGAGCCAAGGATGCAGATGTTTTATTTGAACCAAGTTTTAACATCAACAAATGCTGATCTTAATCTCAGTCAACTGGTCTCCCATTCAACCTGCATGGAAATTGAAGATGGAGATAAGATGTTTATTTGTAGGCCTTTCAGAATGGTTCTTTGAAGATCCATTACTTAATTTCAAAGGGATGATTGAGGGCCACCTGTGGGTTGGTGGGAAAGAGAGCACCCTGTGTTCAGGTTGACAGCCAAAAATCTGTCCTATTGATTATTAGCAAAGATCATCACCTCCCTTATTCTGTCCCTTGGTGTCTTAGGATTTTTACTATTGCAACAAAACATCATGACCACAAAGCAAGTTGTTCTAGGAAAGGGTTTATTTAGGTTACAGTACAAAATCACATTTCATCACCAGTGGAAGTCAAGACTACAACTCAAATTGTGAAGGAACCTGGATGCAGGAGATAATGCAGAAACCAGGAATGAGTGATGCTACTGGCTTGTTCCCCATGGCTTGCTTAGCCTGCTTTCTCATAAAATCCAGGACCAGCAGCCCAAGGATGGCACTACCAACAATGGGCTAGATGCTCCTTAGAAGATCAGTAATTGAGAAAATACACTCTAGCTGGATCTTATGGAGGAATTTCCTCAAATGAGGCTCCTTCATCTCCGGTGACTCTAGCTTTTGATAAGTTTTCACAAAATTAGCCAATACATTGGGTTTAGTAAGCATCTGAGGAGAGTTGAACAATATTGATGACAAGTGGTATTGATGCTGAAAAACATTGAGAATTGATCAATATTAATTTTCATCAATAGAGATGTTTATCAACAATGAGAGTTGATTGTTACTCATTTCAATGCCAGAAGAAACTAAACTCACTGCTCTGTTTTCCAAATCTCCCACACTCAAGTTTCCATTTGTTCATTTACCAACCAAATTTCCTCGAGAGATTAATTTAGTCTTTCCTTTCTTTTCTTTTTTTGTTTTCCTCTGTTCCTTCTCTTCTTCTTTATGACTGTCTTTTCTAGTTACTATAATAAGGAATGATATGGAAACTAATTCTTCCTTATTGCTGCGGTTTTTGGGCACTTCAATGACACAGGTAGCCTGGTGTAAACTGCTCAGAGTAATATGAAGATACAACTGTCTTGGTCAGAATTCTATCTCTATGAATTGATGCCATGACCATAGTAACACTTATAGATGAAATACTGCATTTGTGTTTGCATAGAGTTAAACCTTTTGACTGCTGTCATTATGTCATGAAGTGTGCTGGGTTACATAGCAGCCATATGCTAGAGAAGAAGCCGAAATGTGACATATATATCCATAGATAGCAGGAGCAGCAAGACTCTGGGATAGCCCACTCACAGTGAATCACATAACCCAACATGGTCACACCCATGCCCAAAAAGGCCACACCTCCTAATCCCTCCCCAGCACTACCCCACTCTCAGGAACAAAATTTTAAACATATGAGCCTATGGCTGCTATTTCCATTCAAACCACCACAACAAATAAGAGAATGAAATCTCTAGAGGTGGCGTGAACTCGTACATAACAAATGTACTTTTATAGTTTCCAGATTCATAATGGTGATCCATGTTTTCACCATAGGTTCTTAAACTTAACAATTGCTATGGTGTCCCGGCCCAAGCTGCCCCATACTTGGGGGCCAAAATGTTCCACACTGCTCTGCTACTCTAGTTCATGGGTCAGGGTCTAGCAAGAGAGAGAGTGGGGGAAGAAGAGGAGGAGACACAAATGTAGACAAATGTAGACAAGCCAGAGTGTGTAGTCAAGTCTCCTTTACTGTCTCCCATTTGCTCCTCTTATTGTCTCCCTTATTGCAAGGAAATCCTGCATATTTATAACCACAAGTAGGGAAACACAGCTGAAGACACTTTACCTCATGCACCCTGCAGATGGGGTCACTAAACAGCAAAACAAGCTATGTGGGATAAACAAGATATTTGTCAGAGTGTGCTCAGCTGTTGTAGGCTGCTGCAAAACAAGTCTCTTATCAGGGTATATGGCTTGAGATTGCTGCAAAGTTGATAGCTGCTTTCTGCTAAAAGTCACCTCCCAACAGGTCCCCCTTTTTAATTTTTTTCAAAAGGGAAGGCTGGGGAAAATGTATGAAAACTGTGCCTGCCTAGGTTAGGAAAAATGACCCCAGCCTCCCTTAAGATAGTGAGGCCTCCTAGAGTTGGGGACCAGGGTCTTGAAGTGTTCTCTTACTTGTCATTAACTATTCAGCTTAGCACATAAGTTAGGGGTTAATCCTTGTCAGTCTTGATGACAGAGGTTTCAGAGTGCCCTACTACCAGCCTGTAATAACAGACCTGTATGGGTTTCATTTGAATCTCATCTATTTTTTGTCATACAAAAGCCATCAGTTTGTTAAACAGCATGAACCCAAGAAACAAGAGACTTAATGCCTAAATGGTTGGTATAAAAGCAACACTCTTTTTTAAGGGCAACACAGAAAAACACAGAACTGATCATAGCTTTGATCTTAACAAAACAAGTAAGGAAATCCCTGTCCCTGCTCAGTCAATCTCAAACCCAAAAACAACTATAATAACTATGGTAGTGGGATTAAACAATGTTCCCTACTAAATCATAAGTCAGGGAATCAAGAGTCCAGTAGAGCCATCCTGGAGATGCAGGTGGTGATGTCTCCTTCAGCATTGAGAACTTGTCAAGTCAGTTTTGTTGGTTGATCTGTTCCAGTTTGAAGGCAATTGTGAAGCATCTTTATGTTTCCTTCCTATTTCTTGCAAATAAAAAATATGCTTCTCAGGGGGGTTTTCCTCCCTGGATTTGTTGTTGTTGTCTATTTGTTTAATCAGTCTCTCTGACAGCCAGGGTGCGGCATCTGCAGTTTGGGAATATACTCAAACAGAACCTCTTCCCCTGATAAGCACTGGATCTGGCCAATTCCAGGTTCCAGTTAATGGGTCTTTCCAGAGGACTGTTGCAAGATTCGTTTTGGTATCAGGATGCCAGAATCTATCTACAGCAGATTTTCCTTCCGAATCCAAAGTTAAAAAATTTAAAATAAAGAGCCTGTGATGAAGGATATTTTAGGGGGATCCCTTGGTAGGGTACCATACCCCCTTTTTAATTTTTTCAAATTGACATTTAATGGTTCGATGTGCCCTTTCTACCATACCTTGGCCCTGTGGGTTATATGGAATACCCGTTTTTGGTAGTATTCCCAATTTTTCACAGAAGTGGTGGAAACTGGAGCTTGTATAACTGGGCCATTGTCAGTCTTTATCTGTTTAGGCACACCCAATACAGAGATTGCAGCAAGCATATGAGTGATCACATGCTTGCTTGCTTCTCCAGTTTGTAATGTCACATAAATGAAACTACTGTGTGTGTCTACACATACATGTATATATTTTTGCTTGCCAAATTCATTATAATGAGTAACATCCATTTGCCAGAGACTGATATCAGTCTCTTTGGATTTACACCCAAACAAGGAACTGGTAAAAGTTTAACACATGATTGACATTGTTTGACAATGTGTGTAGCTTGTTCTCTGGTGATTTTAAACATAACTTTTAAAGTTTTAGAATTAAGGTGATGTAACTCATGAGCCTTTATGGCCTGATCCAAATTAGATGGTGAATCTAATAAAGTCACTGCAGCTACACGAGTAGCTAGGTCTGCCTTGGTGTTTCCTTCAGAGAGAAGACCTGGTAGCCCAGGGTAGGCTCTCAGGTGTCCTATAAAGAATTTCAACTTTCTCCTCAAAATTAATTGTTGGCACTGTAAAAGCAAATCAGCTGCTTCTGAGGAATGCTTTATTTGTGCAGCAGTTTCTAGCAGAGGGATAGACTGAGGTATATATGAGCTATCTGTGTAAATATTAATGGTTTGATTTGGAAATGCTTGAAACAGCAATAACAGCATGTAATTCATCCAATTGAGCTGACACAGATGATGTAGCAAAGGAGATTACTTGATCTTAAAAGGCATAAGCAGCTGTTGCTAATGAGGAACCATCAGTGAAAACTAGCAATGTTTTCTTGATAGGTGCATGCGCAGTACGAGATGAAAAAAACAATGCATGGTGATCACAAAACTGAAACAATTTATCTGGTGGATAATGATTATCTATCTGACCAGCAAATGAGGCACATGCAACAGGTGAGACTTCAGAACTCTGCATAAGCCAATCAACCTGATGACTTGTATAGGGTTGTACTATGACTTCAGGATCATTTCCAAAATATTGTTGGCTATTATATCCGCCCAACATAATCATATCAGCTACAGCAACACAGTATGGATACAGAACTTTTTTAAGGAATGAGAGAAGATGAACTCATAATATGGGTGCAGTTTGCCAAAAAAACTGCAGTAGGAGTTAGTTTGGTGTTAAAAATAAAAAATAGAAAGGCTTAGAGTAATTAATATGAGTTACAAATTGAGATGAAATAGCACTCTCCACCTTCTGTAAGGCTTTTCTAACCTCCTCTGTTATAGCCCTGTCAATCTTAGGGTCAGGATCTCCTTTGAGAATCTCAAACAGAGGCTTCAAATCTCCTTTCTTAAGTTTCAAGTATGGTAGTAACAATTAATGTCTCCCAATAATTTTTGAAAATCATTAACTGTCTTAAAGGACTCAGTCCTCAAGGTGGCCTTACTATTAATAATATGTGGACCATTAATCTGAAATCCTAAATAAGTATATGGATCTTGTAATTGTACCTTTTCTGGTGCTATTTGTAATTGCGCAGTATTCAAATAATGAAACAAAAGCAGACAATTAACACAGTTGAGCAGTAAACAGCAAACCAACAACAGAGAATTGAGTTCAGGCTGACTTACTTCTTGCCCCATTTTCTTTTTTTTTTTTTTTTTTTTTTTTTTTTTTTTTTGCATTGAAGATATTCCCTGATAATTTTTTTAAAAAAAAATTTTTATTAGATATTTTATTTACACTTCAGATGGCATCCCCTTTCCCCATTACTCCCCCCACCCCCCTTAGGAAACCCCTATCCCAAGCCCCCTTTTCCTTTTTGCATTTATACATTTTTTTAAAATAATGTTAATCATAGGCTTTATAAGTTTGGAATTGTTCAATCAGAGGTATAACCCACTGACCAACCTAGATATAACAACTATCTTTGACTGGTGGAGATACTTGAACCTCTGCCTCCCTGTCTCCCCCCTCTTTCTCTCTTTCTTCACCTAGCTTCTCCTCTCTTTCTTCTTCTCCTCTTCTTACTCCTTTTCTTCCTCTCAGTACTCCTCCTACCTTAGTTCCTCCTACACATCACCTTTCCTGTTAAAATGAAACTTTTCTCTCAAAATACAATTAGAACATAATTATGCCAATTTGTACCAGTGAGGTACAGGATAGTCCTAATACCCAGTCCATCCTTTTGTTGACTAACCAGCTCTTCTGTCATCTATTCTAACTAAAACATGTAGTTCTGAACCTGGCTTTAGGATGAATGTCAGCTGACGACCATCCACTCAAGTCTTTTCTCTTAAGGTCAATAGCTATATGTTTTCAACCCCATCAGAAATCCAGAATGACTGAGTTAACTATAATTGTGGGAAGCACAAATCATAGTTTCTAAAACTTAGCCAATTTATAGAGACCTCTGAACACCTGGACACTCGCTCTACTTCAAAACGTTGGAGCATCTGTTCTTCTGCCTTCTGGCCCAGGATCATCTGACAGACCTTAGTGCTGCAGAATTATTAAGGGATGATTACTCTGTCTAGGCAGATATAATCAGTCGACTATTCTGCAAGTGTATCCTTTTCTGGACAGTAATTTGTCTGTAGAAGGAAAGTGGCAATTCTTGCCTAGTGGCTGTCTCACCACAACTGGAGTAACTCCAAGGATGCTCAATTTCTTCTTAGAATTCAATATAGGAAGCTGTCTGGAGCAGACAGGTCTCTAATGAAAATGAACATTAATACTGAATTGTTTGTCATGTCAATTCTAAGGATTTCTGATGTTTTGAAAACCAGCTATCCATGTAAGGTAATCTGGACTGTTGCCTGTTAACTCCACTCAGCTATTTCTAAATAAAACATAGAGAACACCCTTATAATAAACTCCAAGCCATGAATTTGCTATAGTCCCTTAACTCACAGGCTGACCATCTCAAATCAGTTAAAAAAGTTAAAGAAGGACTGGGTCTAAGCTTTGTATTCCTAAATGTGTTATACTGGTACAATGCCTATGGGAGTAACAATATTCATCTCAACTCTTAGATCACTAAGAAGCTCATGCCAATGAAAACCTTAAAGTTTGTAAACAAAGTAAATTGGTGCCATTTAAGAATTTATATCTTCATCTTGATATTAATTATACAGATTTCTACTAATAGGTTATGGCTATGCAATAAACCCTAGCTAATCCTCTCTATTCCGACAAAACCACTACTTTTCCCTAGAGAGACAGCCCAACATTAACCACCTTAGTCCCCAAGCCCAGGAAATAGGGGCGCTGACTCTTCATTAGCTTCTTCAAGCTGATTATGGGCGTTGAGATATTAGAAGAGGAGTTGGGGAGAGAGCAAGTTGACAATCCTCTGATGCTGTGTCTTCGCTGCCTCCAGATGGAATTCCTGGACCTCAGAGGTTTGAGCAGGTCTGCCCAGCTTGCTTGTTGAGTAGATACACCAAGGCTGATCATTCTACAATATACAATTCTCAAAGCAACTTTTAGTATCAAGATAGTTTTTTTTTTTTTAAAGAGGGCTGACATTTTATTAAGAATGTTGGTTCTAACCACTTTTCTATTTTTTCCCCTCTTTTATTGGATATAATATTTACATTTCAAATTTTATCCCCTTACCATATTTCCCCCACCACCCAGGAACCCCTTATCCCATCCCCCCTCCTCCTGCCTCTGTGAAGGTGTTTACCCACCTACTCCCAGCCCCCCTCCCCCTCTCAGATTCCCCCCCCTCTGTGCTCAGCCTTCAGGGTACCAATGATCTTGTCTCCAACCTATGCCTGACAAGGCCATCCTCCCCTACATATACAGCTGGAGTCATGTGTCTCTCCATATGTGCTCCTAGGCTGGTGGTTTAGACCCTGGGGAGCTCTGGCTGGTTGGTATTGTTGCTCTCCTCACGGGGCCACCAGCCCTTAAGGTTCCTTCTATTTACTCTCTAACTCCTCCATTGGGAACCTTTGATCAGATTAATGGATAGCTGTGGGTATCTGTCTCTGGGTATGTCCGACTCTGGGGGACCTCTAAGGAGATAACCTTATCTGGCTGCTGTCAGCTTTCCCATCCTGACATCCATATCAGTGTCTATTTTTGGTGACTGCCCATGGAATGAATACCCAAATGGAATGGTCTCCCTACAAGCCCCCTTCAGCTTCTGTCCCACACTTTGTCTCCATATTTGCTCCCTTGGGTATTTAGTTACTCCTTCTAAGAAAGACCTAGGCATCCTTACTTGTTCTTTCTTCTTCATGAGCTTCATGTCGTCTGGTAGTTGAATCTTTGTTGTTTCAGATTTTTGGGCTAATCTCCGCTTATCAGTGAGTAAATACCATGTGTGTTCTTTTGTGATTGGGTTACCTCACTCAGGATGATATTTTCTAGTTCCATCCATTTACCTAAGAATTTCCCAAATTCATTATTTTTAATAGCTGAGTAATATTCCATTGTGTAAATGTACCACATTTTTTGTATCCATTCCTCTGTTGAAGGGCACCTGGGTTCTTTCCAGCTTCTGGCTATTATAAATAAGGCTGCTATGAACATAGTGGAGCATATGTCTTTGTTATTTGTTGAGGCATTTTCTGGGTATATGCCCAGGAGTGGTATAGATGGGTCCTCAGGTAGTGCTATATCCAATTTTCTGAGGAACCGCCAGACTGACTTCCAAAGTGGTTGTACCAGCTTGCAACCCCACCAACAATGCAGGAGTGTTCCTCTTTCTTCACATCCTCGCCAGCATCTACTATCACCTGAGTTTTTGATCTTAGCCATTCTGACTGGTGTGAGGTGGTATCTCAGTGTTGTTTTGATTTGCATTTCCCTGATGACTAAGGATGTTGAACATTTCTTAAGGTGCTTCTCAGACATTCGAGTTTCCTCAGTTGAGAATTCTTTGTTTAGCTCTGTACCCCATTTTTAATGGGGTTATTTTGTTGTTTGGTGTCTAATTTCTTGAGTTCTTTGTAAATATTCGATATTAGCCCCCTATCAGATGTAGGATTGGTAATGATCTTTTCCCAATCTGTTGGTTGCCATTTTGTCATGTTGACAGTGTTCTTTGCCTTACAGAAGCTTTGCAATTTGATGAGGTCCCATTTGTCGATTCTTGATCTTAGAGCATAAGCCATTGGTGTTCTGTTCAGGAACTTTTCCCCTGTGCCTAGGTATTCGAGGGTCTTCCCCAACTTCTCTTCTAATATTTTCAGTGTACCTGGCTTTATGTGAAGGTCCTTTATCCACTTGGAGTTGAGCTTTGTGCAGGGGGATAAGAATGGATTAATTTGCATTCTTCTACATGTTGACCTCCAGTTGAGCCAGCACCACTTGTTGAAAATGCTGTCCTTTTTCCACTGGATGGATTTAGCTCCCTTGTCAAAGATCAAGTGACCATAGGTGTGCAGGTTCATTTCTGGGTCTTCAATTCTATTCCATTGATCATCCTGTCTGTCTCTGTACCAATACCATGCAGTTTTTATCACTACTGCTGTGTAGTACAGTTTGAGGTCCGGAATGATGATTCCCCCAGAGGTTCTTTTATTGTTGAGAATAGTTCTTGCTATCCTAGGTTTTTTTGTTATTCCAAATGAATTTGTAAATTGCTCTTTCTATCTCTATGAAGAATTGATTTGGAATTTTGATGGGTATTGCATTGAATTTGTAGATTGCTTTTGGCAGGATAGCCATTTTTACTAAGTTAATCGTGGCAATCCAGGAGCATGGGAGATCTTTCCATCTTCTGAGATCTTCTTCAATTTCTTTCTTCAGAGACTTGAAGTTCTTGTCATACAGATCTTTCACTTGCTTTGTTAGATTCACTCCAAGATAATTTATTTTATTTGTGGCTATTGTGAAGGGTGTCATTTCCCTAATTTCTTTCTCTGCCTGTTTATCCTTTGAATAGAGGAAGGCTACTGATTTGTTTGAGTTGATTTTATATCCAGCCACATTGCTAAAGTTGTTTATCAGGTTTAGGAGTTCTCTGGTGGAAGTTTTAGGTTCACTTAAGTATACTATCATCTGCAAATAGTGAAATTTTGACTTCTTCCTTTCTATCTGTATTCCTTTTGTTGTCTAATTGCTCTAGCTAAGACTTCCAGTACTATATTGAATAGATAAGGTGAGAGTGGGCAGCCTTGCCTAGTCCCTGATCTTAGTAAGATTGCTTCAAGTTTCTCTCCATTTAGTTTGATGTTGGCTACTGGCTTGCTGTATATTGCTTTTACTATGTTTAGATATGGGCCTTTTATTCCTGATCTTTCCAAGACTTTTAACATGAAGGGATGTTGAATTTTGTCAAATGCTTTCTCAGCATCCAGTGAGATGACCATATGGTTTTTCTCTTTGAGTTTATTTATGTAGTGGATTACATTGATGGATTTCCGAATATTGAGCCATCCCTGCATTCCTGGGGTAAAGCCTACTTGATCTTGATGGATAATTGTTTTGATGTGTTGTTGGATTCGGTTTGCAAGAATTTTATTGAGTATTTTTGCGTCAATATTCCTAAGAGAGATTGGTCTGTAGTTCTCTTTCTTTGTTGGGTCTTTCTGTGGTTTAGGTATGAGTGTAATGGTAGCTTCATAGAATGAATTGGGTAGTGTTCCTTCTGTTTCTATTCGATGGAATAACTTGAAGAGGATTGGTATTAGGTCTTCCTTGAAGGTCTGAAAGAATTCTGCACTGAAACCATCTGGCCCCGGACATTTTTTGGTGGGAAGATTTTTAATGACTGTGTCTATTTCTTTAGGCATTATGGGACTGTTTAGGTGGTTTATCTGCTCCTTGTTTAACTTTGGTACCTGGTATCTATCTAGAAAATTGTCCATTTCCTCCAGATTTTCCAATTTTGTTGAGTATAGGCCTTTGTAGTAGGATCTGATGATTTTTTTAATTTCCTCTGTTTCTGTTGTTATGTCTCCCTTTTCAGTTCTGATTTTATTAATTTGAATGCTGTCTCTGCACCCTTTGGTTAGTCTGGCTAAGGGTTTGTCTATCTTGTTGATTTTCTCAAAGAACCAGCTCCTGGTTTTGTTGATATTTTGTATAGTTCTTTTTGTTTCGACTTGGTTGATTTCAGCCCTGAGTTTGACTGTTTCCTGCCGTCTACTCCTCTTGGGAATACTAGCTTCTTTTTGTTCTAATGCTTTCAGGTTTGCTGTCAAGTTGTTAATGTATGCTCTTTCCACTTTCTTTTTGTGAGCACTTAGAGCTATGATTTTTCCTCTTCGTACTGCTTTCAATGAGTCCCACATGTTTTGGTATGATGTGTCCTCATTTTCATTTAGATCTAAAAAGTCTTTAATTTTTTTCTTAATTTCTTCCTTGACCAAGTCATCATTGAGTAAAGCATTGTTCAGTTGCCAAGTGTATGTGGGCTTTCTGTTGTTTTTGTCTATGTCAAAGACAAGTCTTAACCCATGGTGGTCTGATAAGGTACTAGGGATTATTTCAATATTTTGTACCTGTTGAGGCCTGTTTTGTGACCAATTATATGGTCTATTTTCGAGAAGGTACCATGAGGTGCTGAGAAGAAGGTATATTCTTTTTTTTTTAGGATGAAATGTTCTATAGATGTCAGTTAGGTCCAATTGGTTCATAACTTCTGTTAGTTTCATTGTGTCTCGATTTAGTTTCTGTTTCCATGATCTGTCCATAGCTGAGAGTGGGGTGTTGAAATATCCCACTATTATTGTGTAGGGTGCAATGTATGCTTTAAGTTTTAGTAAAGTGTCTTTTATATATGTGGGTGCCCTTACATTTGGGGCATAGATGTTGAGAATTGCGAGTTCCTCTTGGTACATTTTTCCTTTGATGAATATGAAGTGTCCTTCTTTATCTTTTTTGATTACTTCTGGTTGAAAGCTGATTTTATTTGATATTAGAATCGCTACTCCAGCTTGTTTCTTGGGACCATTTGCTTGGAAGATTGTTTTCCAACCTTTTACTCTGAGGTAGTGTCTGTCCTTTCCACAGAGGTGTGTTTCCTGAACGCAGCAAAATGTTGGGTCCTGTTTACGTATCCAGTCTGATAGTCTATGTCTTTTTACTGGAGAATTGAGTCCATTGATATTAAGAGATATTAAGGAAAAATGAATGTTGTTTCCTGTTATTTTTGCTATTGGCAGTGGAGATATGTTTGTGTAGCTACCTTCTTTTATGGTTTTTAGAAGATTACTTTCCTGCTTTTTCTAGGTTGTAGTTTCCCTCCTTGTGATGGAGTTTTCCACCAATTATCCTTTGAACTGCTGGGTTTGTGTTGAGATACTGTGTAAATTTGGATTTGTCATGGAATATTTTGGTTTCTCCATCAATAATGATTGACAGTTTTGCTGGGTATAGTAGTCTGGGCTGACATTTATGTTCTTTTAGGGTCTGTATGATATCAGTCCAGGATCTTCTGGCTTTTATGGTCTCTGGTGAGAAGTCTGGTGTAATTCTTATAGGTCTGCCTTTATATGTTACTTTGCCTTTTTCCCTTACTGCTTTTAGTATTTTTTCTTTGTTTTGTACATTTGATGTTTTGACTATTATGTGGCGGGAAGTATTTCTTTTCTGGTCTAAACTATTTGGAGTTCTGTAGGCTTCTTGTATATTTATGGACATCTCTTTCTTTAGGTTAGGGAAGTTTTCCTCTATAATTTTGTTGAGGATATTTACTGGTCCTTTAAGTTGGGAGTCTTCCCCCTCATCTATTCCTATTATCCTTAGGTTTGGTCTTCTCATTGCGTCTTGGATTTCTTGTATATTTTGGGTTAGTAGCTTTTTGTATTTTGCATTTTCTTTGACAGTTGTGTCAATGTTTTCCATGGTATCTTCTGCACATGAGATTCTCTCTTCCATCTCCTGTATTCTGTTGGTAATACTTGTGTCTATGACTCCTGATCGTTTTTTTAAGTTTTCTATCTCCAGGGTATTCTCCCTTTGTGATTTCTTTATTGTTTCTACTTCCATTTTTAGCTCCTGCATGGTTTTGTTTAATTCCTTCTCCCATTTGGTTGCATTTTCTTGCAATTCCTTAAGGGATTTTTGTGTTTCCTCTTTAAGGGTTTCTATCTGTTCTTTGAGAGTGTTATTTATGTCTTTCTTAAAGTCCTCTATCATCATCATGAGAAGTGATTTTAATTCTGAATCCTGCTTTTCTGGAGTGTTGGGGTGTTCAGGGCTTGCTATGATGGGGGAACTGGGTTCTGATGATGCCATGTAACTTTGGTTTCTATTGCTTACGTTCCTGTGCCTGCCTTTTTCCATCTGGTTAAATCTAGTGCTACCTGTGCTTCTGTCTCTGATTGTAGCCTGCCTTTCCAGTTGTCTCGATTGTGTTTGGTCTTCTAGGGGTCCAGATGTCTCTATGATTTTTTCCAGCTGCACTGATTACGGTGGTATCTCTAGGATGCCTCAGGATATGGTGTCTCCAAGGTAGCAGTCCAGCTATTTGTCTGCTGTTCTGGGTGCAGTGTCTCCTCTTGGATATCTCAGGATATGTTGTTTGACACTCTGAGTTCAGTTGTTCCTCTGTGGCTCTGGGTTGAGTGGACCTTCCAGTATGTCTCAGGCAGAATCCGGGGTCCACACAACTGCAGACCTGGCAGAGGTCTGGTCTAGGCTTCAGACCCGAGAGATGGGCCTAAGGGGGGTGCTGGCCGGCAGGGGCGGCGCAGGGGGGGGGGGCGGGCGGGTATCTGCTGGATTCTGAGCACTCAGGGCACCCAACTATGAGTTCAGGGTAGTATGTGGGTTTTCCTACCTAAAGCTGGTTGTGGGATCTGTGGAGCCCCCAGAATGTGTCTGGCAGCAGTAACCAAGGTGTACTCACCAACAGGCCTCAGACCGGAAGAGGGGCACGCGGCGGCAGGGGAGTGCTAGCGCTGGCTATGGGTTCTATGGATCCCCCAGAATGTGTCTGGTGGAATCCGGGGTGCACTCACAAGCTGGCCTAGCAGAGGTCCAGCCCAGGCCTCAGACAGGAAGAGGGGCGCGAGGCGGCCGGGGCGTGCAAGCACTGGCTATGGGTTCTATGGATCCCCCAGAATGTGTCTGGCGGAATCCGGGGTACACTCACCAGCCGGCCTGGCAGAGGTCCGGCCCAGGCCTCAGACAGGAAGAGGGGGGCGCAGCGGCAGGAGAGTGCTAGTACTGGCTATGGGTTCTTTGGATCCCCCAGAATGTGTCTGGCGGAATCCGGGTTGTACTCACAAGCTGGCCGAGCAGAGGTCCGGCCCAGGCCTCAGCTCTTGCCCCATTTTCATTAACAAGACTTACCTTTCTCAATGCAGCAGATTCCTGCGGTGATCACCTTTGTTTCACTTCTGAATTTTCAGCAGATCCTTCTTCCAGTAATGTCCCTCACTGGGTCTCTTGTTCTTGCTGCCCCATATTGGGTGCCAAAGAGTGGGGGACCGCTCTGCCAAATGTTGGAACCCACACTGCTACAAGCTTGGGGGCCAAAATTGTTAGAGCACGCACTGCTCCAAGCTTGGCTGCTAAATTTTCCTGGCTCATACTGCTGCTCTGGTACATGGGTCGGGGTTCAGCAAGAGAAAGAGTGAGGACAGATGCAAAGAATGGAGACCAGACAGAGTGTGATTCAGTCCCATTTATTCTCATGTCTCTCTCTCCTGCAGTCTCTCTGCTTCTCTCCTTCCAAGTCCGAAGTCCTAAGTCGCTAGTCCCAAGTCTCTAGTTGCAACTCCCTAGTCCCAAGTCTCAAGTCTCAAAATCCCAAGTCTCTCATCACTAGTACTTTTCCAAGTTGCTAGTCCCTTTCCCAGTTCCTTAAAAGTCACAATTCCCTAGCCGCTAGTATGTTTCCAAGTTGATAGTCCTAAGCTTCTTTTCCGTCTGCCTCTCGCCTTTTGTATCACTCTTAAGTCTCACTTCTTAAGTCAAGCCTTTAAGTCACTTTTTTAAGTCACACCTTTAAGTCGTGTGTTTAAGTCATACCTTTAAGTCTCACACACCCAAGGGAAAATCCTGAGTATCTAAAACAAGATGTTATCAGAGTGTACTCAGCTGTTGTAGGCTGTTGTAAACAAGTCTCTTGTCAGAGTATATGGCTCAAGATGGCTGCAAGGATGATAGCCACCTCCTGTTGGCTCCCCACATCTTCCCCTGTGGAGCCAGCTTGATGCTCCAGAGAGGACTGAGGTAGGTCCAGCTTCCTGAACAGTTGTCCTCAAATGCTACATAATGCAGAGATACTGTTTGAATTATGTATAATAATGATTCAACAGTGTGAATTATGTAATGATTATGACATTAGGCTAGATATTACAAGGTCATGGTAAACCTGCCAGGTAGTGAGACGTCTCAAAATAAGATAAAACAAAATTTAATATAAATACATGTTTTAGAGAAATGAGTCAACTATTAAGAATGCTTCCTGCTCTTTTGTATAAGCCAAATACTTTTCCTGACACCCACAGTATATGGCTGAAAACTTCCTATAAGCGGTGGGCCCCATCTTACTTCTCATCTCTGAGGGTCCTCCCACACATGCAAGGTTCAGGTGCACATACATATGCTCAAAGGTCTGAAAACATAACATAGGTAAACTGAATGACGAGGCACATAATAGGGTTGAAGAATTTCTATTTTCATTAATCTAGAAATTGTTGTTTATTTACAAGTTTTCCTGTAACCACTTGGCCTCCACATTTCTCCCGTGAGAAGAGGAGTCAGGCATCTAGGGAAGCCCCTGCCCCACCCCACCCCCCCGGGCAAGTCTGTATGGAGCCCAGGATTTTCTGTTTCTTCCATGAATGTTTTCCCCGCTCAGACTACTCTTGAGATTTACCAATGTAGCAGCAGGCAGAGCCCAGTCTCAGAGGCCACTGCAAATGCAAGACCTTTGATCTTTTGCAAATATGTTGTCCCAACATATTTGAAACACCAGTGTTGAGAAGGATACTCTTTATACATGATCGCTTAGTGAGTCTGCAAGGAGGGATAATCACTTAGTGAGTCTGTAGGAAGAAATGGTCACTTAGTGGGTCTGCAGGGAGAGATGCTCACTTAGGGTGTCTTCAGGTATTGAGTGCTGAGGCTGAGGCCTACGGGTAAATTCTGTTCATGGACTTGCATGCACAGTCTTCTGCCTTATGTGTTGTTAAGTTTTGAGTGGAGAACAGTTGTTCCCACCTCAGGGGTTGAGGGATAAGACAGTCAAAGAAAGCCTGCTGGCCTGTAAGAATCCTTCTCAGGATACTCCCCTTCCCTCTGTTATCCAAACTTCACTAAATGATCAAGCCATTTTTTCATGGCAGGTCACAGGAGATGACCTCATATTTGCTCTAAAATTAAGAAGACTCCCCCCAAAAGCCATGATTTCAAAATAAATGAAAAATTGGTGTCTCCTTCCTCTGCTGGATTCTCATCACCAGGGACTGTTACAACCACCCAGGGCCTGTCTACCTCACTCCAGGGCATGAGTGCACGCATTATTAGTGACATCCCTCAGACACAACACCATGGTCACAGGTGAATTCAGAGCAGGGACACCACCATGCTGCATAGGAATGGAATCTAGCCAGGGCATATGCATTTCCTGCAGAAGAGGACATAGGGTAGTACTTGGCACAAACCGGTCACAACCTCCTCATTTGTGTGGATCTTCATGGTAGGCCATGATGCTCAGAGCCTGTGCAACAGCCAGCTCTTTTCTACATGAATGGTTTGGGACAATTCTTTGGCTATTTATTTTGTCATGAACAGTCTTGAGTAGTATCACAGAAAAATCAATAAGATGAAGAGTATGGACTAAGAACACCATAGTAATGACCTTCCTCCCTCAACCTTCCTCATTTCTCTCCAAAATTTCCTCCCTTATATTCTCTACATCTCCCAAACTATTCACATTGGTAAAGACTTCAGAGAGCTTTCTCAGGCTTTAGAGAAGTCCAGTAGTGAAGTGCGTCTACAAGAGAGGTGGGCAGGTAACTCAAGGGGAGGTAGAAGAGCTTGGCATCCCAACCAGCTGAGTATCGGGTGCGAGGGTGACAGGCAGTCAGAGCGTGCTCCATGCAGTCTGTCACCAAAGACAGGTCCTTGTTGCACCTCTGCTCCAATCTGTTGAGCCTTTTCAGATCTATGCAGAATGAAGAAAGATTAAGGTGGTCATTCAGCTCCCACCACTCCTGTCTGAACACAACATACAGGAGATGTTCCATTCTGTATGTCAAGAAGTCCATTCCTTGAAATTTAAGCCTAGCCTGTCCCAGTTCCTTAGATGGACCACAAACAATCTTCAAGGAAGAATGGAGCACACTCAGCCATCTGTATCTCAGCTCACGGAAAGTGCTGGTCTTATATGGCCTCCCATCTCTGAATTCACTTACAGCCCCAAGATCATGAGAAGATCAAAATAACAGAGCAGCATGTTCTGAAAGACAAGAACACCCTTTCTGGCCTCATACACAAACAGCCCACCAGCTCAAAAAAATGGGTCTAAATTTCTGTTCTTTGAGGATAATGAGCATGATATTGGAACTGCTAAAGTTAGCAGGGTGTTAAGTGTTCAGAACTGGACTTGGCTTTGGTCCTCAGAGCTCACTTACAGGTTGCCAGGTATTTCTCGCCATAGATCTCCCGGATTTCTGAGCTGGTCTGGTTCCACATCATCTGGATGTTTGATGATAATCTGGCACTACTGGTCACCTCAGTCAGAAAGAAGCCAGGCTCTATAATAGCCACCTTCACCCCAAAGTAGGAGAGCTCCCTCCTGCAAGACAGACAGATGTCAAGGACTTCAGAGATCTTTCAGTGAGAACACTTTAATAATAGTTCAGTATCATGCCAACAAAAGCCTGTGGTGAGGAAAGGTCATACCGTTTGGATCTGGAATGTGCAGGAAATGGCAAAGGATCTTGTGATAAGGGTATTGCCACTCTGCATTTGGATGTCACACTAAGTATTTTTTGTGTGTAGCTCAGTACCCTAAACTTAGACATTCTGGTCTATGGTACTCTGTAAGTCCTTTCTCCAGTAGTGCAGATGCAAAGAATCATAGTCCTTCTCCTAGTCACCCCTACCTCACTGATAAGTCTCCATCTATCCGACTTCTGTTTTAGGAAGTTCTCAGGACATTCTGCACTTTCTTCCTGCAGGTGTCTCCAAGAGAAACCTCCTGCATCCGACTCCCTCACATTGGCAGGTTCCCTGTTCCCTGTCCCAAAGAGCTGCCCTTATTCCATCCCTTGGAAGAGAAATATTGCCAACAACACAAAATAAATAGTTCTGCACTCTCCAATTTTCCACAAGTCTACCATTGCCCACTTGGTGACCACCCTCCTTCCATATGTAGCCATTACATTGTCCAAAACGAATGCACCTACACACCCAGGTTCCAGGTCTCAGGATCTCATGTTTACTCTAATACAGTCCAATCCTACTATAGGACCCCCAACATAGGTGATGGCTTGCATGGTCAACATAGCCGAATGGCCATGGCAACCATACAGGAAGCTCCCAGTACTTCTTCGACTCCTCTCTCATTCTCTTAGTTGCCATAGTCTTTATGTCATGATAGAAGCACATAAGTTATGCTGGAATGTGTTTATTGTGGACTCTAAAAGAAGCCTGATAAGTATCTGTGGAATTTAAAGTTATACTCACTCCAATTCAAAAACATGCTTAGCATATAGAGGTCAGGGGTCTAGATTCTTGACAAAAAAAAAAAAAAAAAAAAAAAAAAAAAAAAAACCTCACATTTTCCATCCTATCCCAGTGTTGTCCCCCAGTGCTCTCCTCCTCTGTAACAGGAGAAAGTGAACTCAACTCATGTCTCAGTCATAGCCTCTTGTAGAGACATAAAAATGTGCTGCCCAGTAAATGTTTCAGTCAGGTGAAGGTGTGCATGTCCTAGAACCCGAGTGTCTTCCACATGATGAAGACTTAAAGAGTATGGTTAATTAAAAACAATCCCAAATATCCCCTGGGGAACCGCTTCCCCATATGGTACCTGAGGGAGTCTGAGAAGGCCTCTACACCATACTTGGAGATGGAGTAACCACCACCAAAGAAAGACACTCGGCCCACGATGCTGGAGACATTGACCACTCGACCCCTTGCCTTCCTCACTAAGGGCAGCATGCTCAGAGTCACCTCGATCATGCCCAACAGGTTCACATCCAGTACAGTTGCGAAGTCCTGTTTGCTCAACCACTCATTTGGACCCGAGGGGAGGGAGATGCCAGCATTGTTGACCAGGCCCCAGAGTCCTGGGAACAGTGGGAAGAGACAGTCACACAACACAGGTTTAATACAGATGAAATGTTCATTCAACAAGGTAAGACCACTGTGACGTGTTTACTGAACAACAGAATACAGTGAATAAGAGCAGGATTTCCACACATGCCTGAGGAGAATTCATGCCTGAGTCTGCTGGCTTACAGCATGAATGCCTTCATCTTTTAAGTCTTCATGGCCTAGTTCTCTACCTGGGAATCAGCAAGCAATCCCTTCTCACATGTACATTTAAGAACAGATGATGAAAACACAATGCACCTTTAGGGAAAATTGTGTATTTAGTCACCTGTGTCTCAGCTCATGTCAAGTGCTGGTGTTATATCACCTTCCATTCCTTACTTTGCTTACAGGACCATGATCATGATAGGATCAGAAGGAATAGAGCAGCATGTTATGAAAGACAAGAACTCCTTTCTTACTGCAACACAACCTGCCCACCACCAGAACAAAAGGGATCTAAACTACTGTTCTATGGGGATAAATAGAAAGGCATTAGAACTTTTAAAATGAGCAGAGGGTTGAGTTTTCAGAATTGTATGTAGTTTCAAGCCTCAGAGCTCACTTACAAGATGCCAAGTATTTCTTGCCATAGATCTCCCAGATTTTTGAGCTGGTCTGGTCCCACATCATCTGAATATTTGAGATTACTCTGGCAATACTGGTCACATCAGTTAGGAAGAACCCTGGCTCTATAATAGCCACCTTCGCCCCAAAATAGGAGAGCTCCCTTCTGCAAGATAGACATATGTCAAGGTCTTCAGAGGTCTTTCAGTGAGAATACTTTAATAGGAGTACAGTAGCATGTCACCAGGAGCCTGTGGTGAGGAAAGGTCACAGCCGTTGGATCTGGGGTATACAGCAAATGGGGAAGAGTATTGTGATAAGGGCATTGCCTCTGTGCTCTTGTATGTCACACTAAGAATTTCTTGTGTGTAGCCCACTGGCCTAAAATAGAACATTCTGATCTATGTCACAGTGTAAGACCTTTCTCTAAGTAGTGCAGATGCAAAGATTTCTATTCCTTCTCCAAGTCACCTTCACCTCACTAGTAAGTTTATATCAGCCCCACATCTGTCCCGGGAATCTCTCAGAACAGTCCTTCTTTGACTCCTCACTCAGTCGCTAAGATATCATAGTTTTTAGGTTGTGATAGAAACCCATAGGTTTTGGTAGAATGTGTTAATTGTGGATTCTACAGGGGCCTGTTATCAATCTGTGAAATGGAAAGAGATATTCAAGCCAATTCAAAACAAGCTCAGCATATATATTTCCAGAGAATGGATTTTTGACCCAAAACTCTCAGTGTCCCAAACCCATCCCAGTATTTTCCCCCAATGTCCTCCCTCCTCCATAAAAGGAAATAATGATGTCAACTCATGTCTCAGTCATGCCCTCTTACAGAGACATGGAAATGACCTGCCCAGTGAGTGATTCAGTGAGGGGAATGTAAAAGAGATGCAAAACTCTAGTGTCCTCCTCATGATAGGGACTGAAAGAGTGTGACAAAATACAAAACCCTCCCAAAGCACCGTGTGAGTCCACTTCCCTTCCAGTACCTGAGGGAGTCTGAGAAGGCCTCTACACCATACTTTGAGATGCAGTAGCCACCACCAAACAAAGCCACTTGGCCCACGATGCAGGCGACATTGACCACAAGGCCCCTTGCCTTCCTCACTAAAGGTAACATGCTCAGAGTCACTCTGATCATGCCCAACAGGTTCACTTCCAGTACAGTTGCAAAGTCCTATTTGTTCATCCACTCATTGGGACCCAAGGGGCTTGAGATGCCAGCATTGTTGACCAGACCCCAGAGTCTTAGAAACAGTGGGAAGAGACCATCATACCAGACAGGTTTAATTATGAAAAAAAACATGCAATTCAACAAGGATAGAATACTTGTTTACTGGACAATATGATGCAATGAATAAGAGCAGGGTATCCACATGGCTGGTGAACTCATGAGGACTACTGGCTCACAGCATGGATAACTTCATCTTTTAAGACTTCTTGGCCCAGCTTTCTACCTGGCAATCAGCCAGTAGTTCCTTCTCACTTGCTAAGTTTAAGAACAGATGGTGAAAACATGACTCACCTTTATTAACCTGGAGACCATGAAAGTACATTTGTGTCCTACATCTTGAAGCCAACTCTAGCGATTTTATTCTTTTATTTCATGCGGTGGTTTGAATAGAATTGCAGCCATAGGCTCATATATTTAAATGCTTAGTCCTGAGAGTGGGGCAGTGCTAGAGAGAGATTAGGAGTTGTGGCCCTTGTTGGAGTGGGTGTGGCCATATTGGATTCTGTGATTCAGTGGGAGTGGGGTATCCAGAATCTTGTTGTTCCTACTACCTGTGGATATGGATGTAGTATCTCAGCTCCTTCTCTATCACATGACTGCTATGTAACCCAGCAGACATCATGACATGATGTTAACAGTCTAAAGCTTTAACCTTATGCAAGCCCAAATGCAATGTTCCATCTGTAAGAGTGACCATGGTCATGGCATCACTTCATAGATATAGAATTCTGATGCAGACAGTTGTATCTATGCATTACTCTGAGCAGTTACTCCTGGCCACCTGTGTCTTTCAAGTGGACTAGGAAGGCAGTAATAAGGAAGAACTGGTGACCATTATCATTCCTTATTATAGTACTCAAAGGACAGTCATAAAGAAGAGAAGGAACACAGAAAAACACAAAAGGCAAAAGAAAGAAAAGACAAAATTAATCTCTCGAGGGAATTTGGTTAGTAATTGAAGAAATGGAAACTTGATTGTGGGAGATTTGGAAAACAGAGCCATGCATTTAATCTCTGCTGAAGCCAGCCTTGAAATTAATAATGATCAATTCTCATTGTTGATAAACATCTATATTGATGAAAATCAATATTGATCATTGTAGTGTAAGATATTTAAAATGGCAGCATTTAATCTGGCTTCTCTTAATCAGCTGCTGTGTTTCCCATTAGCCTAGGCCTGCCGCCACGAGCAGAGGCATCATACTGCTGCTGCTCAGCTCAGGCCATCTGCTTGGGTGGACAGAGACACCCGCACTGCCACTCACAAAACGCCAGTGTGGGAGATGGCTCTGCCAATCTACCGTGCTGTCTCTATATGGCTGTGCCCAGATCATCCCTCTATCCCCACAGTACCCGATATAAATGAAGCTCTAATGCTTAAAGATTAATAAAAAACATTGTATGTTTGGTAATGCCCAATAACAATATACCCATACAATTAGAGGTGTTTCCCAATTAGCTAACCTAAATATAAATTGTTACCCAGGACTGCTCTCCATACCTGAGTGGCTCTTTGTCCTCCTACCTCTAAGCCATCTCCTCCTAGCCTAGCTCCTCCTCTTCCTTTTCCTCTTTCTTTCCTTACTTCTCCAACCTTACCTCCTCCTACAGATCATGTCTCAATACTGATCACCATCAATATTGAATATCATCAATATTAATCAACTCTCCTCAGTTGCTTACAAAACCCAATATATTGGCTGATTTTGTGAAAACTTATCACAAACTAGAGTCATCAGAGTGGACGTAGACTCAGTTGAGGAAATGCCTCCATAAGATGAAGCTATAGAGCTATATAGCACATGAGTTAAGGCTCTTTTAATTCTCGAGTTAAAAATACTTTTGTTTCTTCTACAGTATTTAATGTAAGTCTTCTAATTGTGCTTGTGCTTTGAAATCCAACATGTCAGGTATGAAGGTCTAACAACCAGGTTGTTTTAGTGCCCTGAGTATCACAGAACCTTGGTATTCTAATAATAGCTTGAAAGTACTGGAAAAAATGAGTCAGGCTTTAAGCACAAGCAAGAGGGTAGTGGGCATGACTATTGCTGGTATAACAGCTATAACTGCATAATTGCTAGCACCACTTCTTCTGCAATTGCTGTGACACAAGAAGTAAAGGCAGCTAATTTTGTTAATCATGTAATGAAAATGTTTCTAAGTGTTGAATATACCAGAGTATACAGATATCATTTGGAAGAATGAATTGATGCTCTTTATCCTATTCAGATTACTAGAAGGAGGTTCAGAATTTAAGGGTTAGGAACCGTCTTGAGTATTATGCTAAATACCATTAGATTCATGTTAGTTTTACAATTTAGTGATAGTCATTATATTTAGGAAATAGTTTAAACACATTTGCAGTTTATTTGGTATAATTCTAACACCTCTTTGGATGTTTTAATGATACATAGAGAGCTTATGAATTTCAAGGATGCTTCTTTGCAAAGTGTTGATGAAGTAGATACTGCTGATGAAATTATCCATGGCCTGAGATCAGTATTTCTATTTTGGTCAAGCTTCAAAAATGGTATATATAGCTTGATCATGCAAGCCCTTTTTTCTTGGAAATTCTTTTATTCCTGCCCATTGTGTTAAAGCTTTTCTTCAACAACATCAACATGTTGGCAGCCAAAGTACATGGCTTGAACCTGAAAAAGGACACCCAGAGAAGAGTTATTAAATTAACAGACTGGCAAGCCAGAACAGGTAAGAATCTGCACAGAGCCTTACCGACCTAAGACAGAGGGCATTGTTTTTGATAATGCAAATTCCATGATGGGAAAGGAAGGCATTCTTGTCAGAATGACCTAAGACAGGCTCACACTTATTAATGAAATAAAAAAAGGGGAAGAGGCAGAGAGCCTTTGGGGCTGCTTGGCAAGAATCTGACTTGGGCCAAGAACAAGGAAATGAGCTGCTTGGAAGGAATATGACATTGACCAAGGACAAACAAGTAGGCTTCAGGAAGGAATCTGACATTAGGGTAGAACAAAGAGGTAATTTCAGGTAGGAATCCAAATTTTAAGCTAGAACAAACAAGTAATCTCAAGCAGGAGTCTAAATATTAGGTTAGAACATGAAAGTGGGCTTCAGACATGAAAAGGACCTTGGGCTAGGACACGGAAGTAGGCTCAGAGACTTTAGTCATCCTGATAAGCCCTTAGAAACAGTGATCAAGAAATTGTCCATGTAGTTGGGTTTAATGCCTTACTTTTTTTTTTGACTATTTGTGTTTATTGTATTGCTAGATGCTCAACCTAGAACTGACATTAATACCTCCATGTAATCTAAATGGTATAAAAGCATAAGGGAGGAAGGGGATGGGATGGGGGCTCTAGGGAGGGGAAATAGGAAAAGGGGATGACATCTGTATTGTAAATAAATGAAATATCAAATGAAGAAAGTACAAGGGCAATGTCTCCACACAGCAGGGAGCTCGCCCATCAGACTGCTGGCTCACAGCATGGATGCTTCAACTTTAAGATTTCTTGGCCTAGCTTTTTACCTGAAAATCAGCCAGCAATCCTGTCTCACTTGCTAAGTTTAAGAACAGATGATAGAAACATGGCTCACCTTTGTTAATCTGGAAACAATGAAAGTATATTTGGGTTTTACATGTTGATGCTATCCTGGCAGAGATTTAATTTCTTACATTTTCTGATGCTTTGAGTGAAAACAGCAGCCATTTGCTTCTATATTCAAATGCTTGGTACTGAGACAGTGGCAATGCTTGAGAGGGATTACAATGTGTGGCCCTGTTAGATATGTGATTCACTAGGCATGCGCTATCCCAGAGTTCTCCTGTTCCTGGTACCTGTTGATATAGATGTTGTATCTCAGCTCCTTCTCTATCACATGACTGCTATGTAACCCAGCAGACTTCATGACATGATGATAATAGTCAAGAGCTTTAACCATATGCACGCCCAAATGCAATGTTCCATCTATAAGGGTTACCATGGTCAAGGCATCGCTTCACAGATATAGAATACTAATGCAAACAGTTGTAACTATACATTACTCTGAGAAGTTACTCCATGCCACCTGTGTCTTTAAAGTGGCCACGGAATGGAGTAATAAGGAAAAATTGATTTCCATTATCATTCCTTGGTATAGTAACAAGACGGAATAGTCATAAGCAAGAGGAGACAGAACAGAGGAAAACACGAAGGAAAATAAAAACAAAAGACAAAATTAATCTCCAGAGGAAATTTGTTTGGGAAACAAACAATTGAAACCTTGATTGTGGGAGGTTTGGAAAACAGAGCTTTTCAGCTCTGCTGAAGCAGTCCTTGAATTTAATAACTGGTCAACATTTACTAATGAAGATCAACATTGATCAACTCTCCTCAGATGACTTCAAAACACAAACTATTGGCTGGTTTTGTGAAAACTTGACATAAGCTAGAGTCATCAGAGAGGAAGGTGCATTAGTTTAGAAAATGCCTTCATAAGATCCAGCTGTAAGGCATGTTCTCAATCACTAATCTAAGGAGGGTTCAGCCCATTGTGTGTGGTGACATCACTGGGCTGCTAGTCTTGGGTTCTATAAGAAAGCAGGCTGAGAAATCCATGCATAGCAAGACAGTGAGAAGCACCTCTCCATGTCTTCTGCATCAGTGTCCACAACCAGGTTCCTTCGAAATATGTGTTGTATTCTAAGTTCCATTGGTGTTGAACAGGGATGTGGTAGCCTAACCTATATAAAACCTATCCTAAAACAACTTGCTTTTCAGTAATGATATTTTCTTACAGGAGTAAAAACCCTAACTGAGACATCCAGGGACAGGATAATGGAAGTGACAATCTTTGCTGACAACCAACAGGAAAGATTTTCCACTGTCAATGTGGACATATGCCAAGTAACTCCTTCATTGACATAATATGGGTCACATTTGTCCATAAAAGGAATGCATAGAATACCCTCCTGGCTTAGTTAGTATGTTACTGCTGTGAACAGACACCATAACCAAGCTAATAATTGGACAACACTTAATTGGCACTGGCAACAGGTTCAGACATTCAGTCCATTATCATGAAGGTGGGAGCATGGTAGTATCCAGGCAGGCATGGGGATGGAAGAGCTGAGAGTCTGTCCTCTCCTTTGGAAGTCACCTAAGATAAGATTGGCTTCCAGGCATCTACAGTGAGGGTTTTCAATCCCAAGCCCACAGTGACACACTTACTCCATCACAGCTACAACTCTAAATATTGCCATACCCTGGGCTAGGCATACTCAAAACACCACAGCCTCCAAACAAATCCATTGCAGGATTTGCTCAAGGCTACTAGCTGCTCTCTAAACCTGATGGTAAGGCTATTTAGCTGAGATGGTTTAAATATACTAGCCCAGAGATTGACACTATTAGGAGGTATGGCCCTGTTGAAAGAACAGTATCACTGTGGGCATAGGCTTTAAGATACTCATCCTAGATCCCTAGAAGCCAGTCTTCTCCTGTTTGCCTTCTGAACACGATGTAGAACTCTCAGCTCATCCTAATTCTTGCGTGCCTAGATGCTGCCTTCATAGTGGACTGAACATCTGGACCTGTAAGCCAGACCCAATTAAATTTTGTTCTTCTAAGAGTTGCCTTGGTCATGGTGTCTGTTCATACAATTAACCCTAACTAAGAAAGAAGTTGGTACCAGGAGTGTGGTCTTGCTGTGATAGGCCTGACCACGCTGTTAAGTAGAAGAATATGGATTCTGGGACTTTGGTTTTGGAAAGCAGTGGAATGCTTTAAGTGAGGATTAATGATTTATGGTCTATCTTTTTAAGAATATGGAAGAATTTGTTGCTGAGGATGATATAAACTGAGGAAGCCTGGCTCTAGATGTTTTAGAAGGACATTAATATGTGGTTGAGAGATTGTTTTTGTGATATTTTGGTCTAGAATATGGCTGCTTTTTATCCTTATCTGAAGAGTATGCCTGAGGCTAAGGTAAAGTGATTTATATTAATTGCACTGACAAAGGAAGTCTCAACGAAGCCCAAGAGAGACTTTGTCTTTGGGTAAGTCCCATGATAAGCATTTTGGGCAAGAATACCAGGATAGAAAAGAAAAGTATAACATGTATGTTTCAAGGAATAAAGGGACACCAGGAAGTAAAATGGAGGTGAATTCTGTATCTAAGAAGATAAACAGATTAAGGAAGTGGTGATTTTGGAGCAAGATCCCACCAAGCTAAGCATACTGTTAATGTGTTTGCCATTGACCAAGGTCTGGTTATATCATATTACATCTTAACATTACTTGCTTATCTTTTCATTTAGATTTTCATCTGCAGTGAATGATAATCCAGAAATGAACAAAACAGGTTTTTTTTATCGGATTCTTGAGGAACAATAGCCACAAAAAGCTTAGGCCCAGTCAACGTAGTACATGCTTTGGTTTCCTGAAGACTGTGTCAAGCAGATCTATGATTTCATAACCACCCTGGGACAGAGCAAGTTCTAGGTGAAGAAATGCTTAAATACAGGCAAGGTGGTACAAGCCTTCCCAGAATCCAGGACATCCATGTTTAGAGAGTGAGTGAGTTGGAAAACAAAAGGCTGGTAATACAAGAAGGAGATCATGTTCCAGGCCTAGCATGCAACAGAACTCATCAGCTTTGACCATCTGGCTCTGGTGTTAGAGTCAAAAAAAGAAGGGACTACTGGGACAACTGGTGATTGTTAGCAAGGGCCAAAAAATAGTGATGATTAAGAAGGGACAAAAATCATTGAGGTGAAATAATCCAGGATGTGATTTCTGAGAGCACAAAGAAGCTAATTCCTGAGAATGGCCAAGGTTGTACCTCATGCTCCTGCTGTACTTGGTAATGCATGAGAATCACCCAGGTGGTACTTGTTTTGAAGATATGAAGGTGTCATGGAGAATGGCTGAAACTTGGCACTGTAAGAAGCAAGGTAAGTCCATTGGTGTAGTTGAAGTCCAAGTGTAGTTGAAGTCCCTGTAGAATGGGTCATGCAAAGAAGGCTTGGCACTATGAAGCATGCCTATGAGAGACTATTGGTGAAGCCTAGTTACAACAGAATACCTCAATGTGTTAGAGATGCCACTACCACAGGATGAACACCAAGAACACAAAGAACAGTGGAGTAAAGTCAACCAGAGCATAGAATTCTACTGAGCTAGGAGCTTCAGTTGTTACTCAAGTACTTTGGATGAGCCCAGAAAGGTCATGCATGGATCAACGCATTGTAACAGAAAGCTGTAATGTTGAAGTAGCCTTGGAGACCCCAAGATGTTCCAGATGGCAGAGTCACAGGATATCTTCTGAGGAAAGTTGCTAACAGGGAGTAGAACCAGCCCATGAGAAAGAAGTTTGTTGCAGTAAAAAAAGATAAAGAAGGAGTTGGAGATCTGAACTTGGCTTTGATAATAGATGCAGAGATGCACAGTGTGAAGTTTGCTCAGCTGTTTTCCTGTACAGCTGAGAAGTCTCCAGTGAAGAGAGACCATGAATCTCAGAAGACACTGTGAACTATGGACTTTTAAAATTAGTGAGACTGTTACACACTACTGTGACTTATGAAGTTAGATTAAATGTATTTTGCAATATGTTATATTTATGTATGGCTCCCACAGACTCATGATTTTGACCAAGCCTATGAAGGTTAGTGAGGACAATGCAGTGCTTTGAATAGACTTGCCCCATGAAGTGGCACTATTAGGAGATGTGGCCTTGTAACAGTAGGTGTGTCATTATATGAAGTGTGTCATTGTGGGCATAAAATTGAAGACCCCCATCCTAGCACCCTGGATGACAATCTACTCTGGTTTGCCTTCAGAACAAGATGTACTCTCAGCTCCTTCTACATCATGCCTGCCTGGATGCTGCCAAGATCATGCCTTGATGATAATGGACTGAATATCTGTACCTATAAGCCACATTCAAATAAATGTTGTCCTTCTAAGGCATCTGTTCACAGCAGTAAAATCCTAACAAAGTCAACAACTAAAGTCCATGAGGTCTGATGTCATCCAACTGAGAGAAAGCAAGCTGGTGCCCAAGTAAAACATTCACTTCTACTGAGTAGAATTCAAGTGCCAGAAGATATACTGGACATTCCCAGACGAGAAAGACAGTCATTACTATTAACAAGTCACAAGTCCGATCTGTGACTACTGTGACCTGCCTTTAAGATATATTGCTCTATAAGGCACCAATGTCATGGGTGTAACTAAACACTTTTCATTAGATTGAAGGTGTGATTTCTGAAATGGAATCCATAATGATCCTACTAGAGTGGCCAAAAACCTGAGACTAGATAAGTCATGATTCTATGGGAAAACTAAATATCATTATTATTCTAAGGGAACACACAATAATAAGACTCTGAATGCATATTACTAGCAGCACTCAAAGTTCAGTGATTTGATCAATCACAATACAGAAAATTGTGCCTTGCAATACACAAGAAATAACACAGAGACACACAAGTGACCAATGTGCAGAGAGTGTGATACTCTGGCACACTCAGCCCTAAAGGAGAAGTGTTCATCATGCCTCTCCCCTCAAGGCTCAGAGATCTCTGAGGATGAGGAGGCAGAAACATTTTAAGAACCAGAGGTGATGGGTGACTCCAAGGAGACTGTCTTCTAGACACATCAGGATTGCTGTTCACATGAACTCACAGAGACTGTGGAAGCACACATAAGACCTGCACAGTCAAAATGGTAGTGTAACCTAGCACTGAACAGGGACAGTGGACACACATGGTCTAACCTCTAAGCAAGAAGCCATTTGTAACTGACAACTGCTGTCCAGAGAATGAACAGTTTTCTGCACTGTAGTATCATGGTGCCTTGTAGTGGTTTTATTGTGCACTGTGTGATGATTCAAATACTGATTTCTGTGTTCCCTGCATCTGGTTACAGCCCTTATTCAGAGAATATCCAGGTGCAATCTTGTGTAAACAACAGCTTTCCATTTGTTCCCTGAAGTGTCAATAAAGGCCTTTACAACCAATGACTGAGCCCCCTGAGAGAGTCTAGGAGACATCATAAGAAAACACCTGGAGCAGAGGAAGTCTTAACTATCTTAACTAACTGTCTTAACTATCATATCTTTATGATTTTGATTGGAAGCTTGGTAGATTAGAACATTGAAATAAAATAATATTTCTCAGTAATTCTGCCCTTTAAAAATGTTAAATAAATAACTTAGTCCAGTCTCAGTTATTTGAGAACAATGTGGGTAAGTATCAAACTGTAACATACTTATGAAAGAGGCACTCACAGAGCCTCATAACTGAGATGGTTTGTGACTCCACAAAATAAACTGTGTGAAATTTTGGAAGTACAGGGATGCCTGAATTTTTTTTCATCTTGTTTTGTGCTGTCTTTTTGCTTTTTTCTGGTTGTTTCTTTTTGTTATTCTTTTTGTTTGTTAGTTTGTGTTAACTTTCCTTGCACATTTCTATTTTGTTTTTGTTTTTTCAGACAAAGATAAAGAGAGACAGAAAGAATATGAATTGTGTGACTGGGATCTGGGGAGGATTTGAGAGGGGCTACAGAAAAGGGAAACAAGATCTAAATGTTTCCATGAGAAATTTAATAAGAATGTGCACAACAGATATTTTAATAATTAGATCCCAAAATACACATGTGTGCAGACTCAGAATGGATTACAAATATCACAAGAGAGTTCTTAGGGCAATAAAACAAGCTGAGAGTGGTGGCCATTTCTGGCAAAGCCAACAGGAAGGAGCAGAGAAAGTGGTTCATCAGATGGTGTCCAGCTCCATATCTTGAATCATGCCACAAAAACAGGATTCAGAAGAACACAAAGGAATGAAATGATACACAATTCCAGTGCTTGCTAAGTATAATAAGGCTTGGTTAAGGGTCAAGCTATTGTACTTCACTGAATGTTATTATTGTAATTAAAGATCGTTAAGTGGAAAAGTGGTTAAAAAGATTACATTTTTACAGTGCAAAGAAAGCACATACTGTAAACATACGGGTCAAAGTGTTACTAGTGTTCATTCACTGAATAGTAAATTGTACATTAATTGTGGTTGACATGACTAGAGTTTAGAAAAATAACTGTGTCCAATTCATTTTCATATGAATTTATCTTTTATATAATAATACAAATAGTGAAGAGAGAGAAGAAAAAAGAGATGCAAAGGCAACATGTGAGTGTGTGTCTGTATGTGTGTGTTTGTGAGAGAGATCACTTACTATATTTTTCTGTCCTAAAGCATTCCTTGACTGGGGCCTACACATGGCAATGATTTTGGCTCTCCCTGTGAAGGTACACAGGTAGTAGTACATAAGAACATGTTGCAGAACTGAGAAAGTAGATGCAATCTGGCTCATGACCTTTACACAGAGACCAGGCCCCAGGAACCCAGGGCTCTCCTTCCTCTTCATTGTATTTAACTTAGGACTTAGCAGCCAACAATCCAGTCTTTCTACATACAAGCACAAAGAAGACAGAGAATAAGTTGCACATAAAAACTTTCCAAGGCACCAACTAATCAAAGAATGCAGAGCTTTGAGAACCCAGTGTACAGGGAAGAGGACAGGCTGATGGGTTGGAGAAGGGTAGAATCTGCAATGACTTCAATTCCACCTTGACTCAACAGGAATCATTTCAGGATTACACAGGACTTCTCTTCACACACAGAGAGAAAACCAAGAACACAGAATAGAATCTCAATGATACCTCTGTTCCCAACATGTTCTTTCACCCACTGAGTCGCTGCCAGAATACTCTCTGTCTTGGTGGCATCAAGTATCACTGTCTCCAGCCTCTCAGATGTCCTGCTCCTCAGCTGCTCGGCTCCCTTCTCTGTCAGACATGCAGCCAGCACCTTCATTCCTCTCCTGTCCAGCTGTCTGGCCAGCAGGTTCCCAAAGCCTGAGTCACAGCCCGTGATGAAGACATACTTGTCATGGAGATGGCTCACCACCTGCCTCTCCCTGACCAAGTGCAGGAGCATCCACAGGCCCACAAGTGCCACCAGGTAGAGCCACATGGCTTGTAGAAGTCAAGTAGAGAGAGAAATACTCTTATAAATGATCCTGGTATCTGCTCACACAGGCAGGAGTAGGCATCTAGGACTCTAGCCTTCTGGGGTAAAGTCCTCTGCATTCCTTATAATTACTGATGCCTCACATCTCTGGTTTTTTACCTGCTTTTGAACAGCAGACATAAACACCGTTTGGCTCTTCATATTTCAATACCAAGAAAATACCACTGATTGTCCAATAACACAGGTCTATTGGCTTATGATTATTGCTTTCAGGACCCATGTGGGAATTCATGTGTATGTCATTACACAGATCCCATGGTCCACTCACAGAGTTACCTTGTGTTTCTGCATCTTGCAATCTAGAGCCACAAAGCAGGATGTTGTGAACATAATGAGAATCTATGGGTGACCTGCAGTTGGAATCAGCAGAACATACAGGAGTGGACAGGGAGAGATGGTGCCCTCCTAATATAGCAGCTCCTGGGAAGGTAGAAGGACAGCACCCAAATATGGAGTCCTTCTGTGTCCCTTTGAGTCCACTGGCTTTTCCCAACAAAGAAACCTGGAAGAGGAGAAAAGGAGGCTTCTCCAGAAATGTTGCAGGCAGCCTGGGATCACCTTACAAGATACTTCCTGTTAATAACCCATTGTTCTGTCTCATTATGATGCTCTAGAGCCTCTCCCCATGTTTAGAGCTGTAGATCCATTCTGGGTGACAGTTATTCCTTTGTGGAGCCAGCTTGATGCTCTACAGAAGACTGAGATGATCCAGCCTCCTCAACCGTGTTCTTACAGCTACAATGTGCAGAGAAACTGTGGATAAGTACACTGTGATTTATGTAATGATGAAGACAATAACACTACATAATACAAGGTCATGGTATACCTGCTGTCTTTGGTAGGGTTTCTATTCCTGCAAAAACATCATGACCAAGAAGCAAGTTGGGTTGGAAACGGTTTATTCAGCTTACACTTCCACGCTGCTCTTCATCACCAAAAAAAAGTCAGGACCGGAACTCAAGCAGGTCAGGAAGCAGATGATGCATGGGCCATGGAAGGATATTACTTACTGGCTTGCTTCCCCATGTTTGCTCAGCTTTCCTTCATATAGAATTCAATACTACCAGCCCAGGGAAGTTACCACCCACCATGGGTCTATCCTCCTTAATCATTAATTGAGAAAATGTCTTACAACTCTATCTATTGGAGGCAGTTTTTTTAACTGAAGCTCATTTCTCTGAGATAACTCCAGCTTGTCTCAGGTTGACACACACAAAAAAAGCCAGTACACCTGCCATGTAGTGAGACATCTCAAAATACAGTGGACCAAAATAGAATATAAATACATGTTTTGGAGAAATGAGTCAGCTATCAAGAGAGCTTTCTGCTCTTCTGTAAAACCCAAAGTCATTTCCTGACACTCACATTTTATGGCTGAAAACTTCTTATAACCAGTGACCCTCATCTTTCTTCTCACCTCTGGGGACCCTCCAACACATGTATAATACAGCTACATATACATAAGCTCAAGGACCCTAAAACAAAGATTTCAACATAACATAGGTAAAATGAATGACCACCACATGATAGGGTAGAGGAAATTCTGTTTTCATTAAATGTAAAATTATTGTTGACTTACAAGTTTCTCCTGTGGCTCCATGGCCTCCACATTTCTACTGAGAAAAGAGGAGTCAAACACCTATGGAAGTACCTACAAGGGAAGTCTGTACTGTACCCAGGATTCTCTGCCTCATCCATGCATGCTTTCCCTGCTCAGCCTACTCTTAAGACTTACCAACCTAGCAGCAGGAAGACCCAGGACTCAGAGACGATGGCAAGTTCAAGAACCTTGTTCTTTTGCAAAAATGTTGATCCAAAAATAAAAAACCAGTGTTGAGAAGGATACTGTCAACATTGTCACTTAGTGAATCTGAAAGAAGGGATGGTCACTTAGTGGGTCTGCAGGAAGGGAGGGGTGAGGCTGAGATCTACTGGTCAATTCTGTTCATGGATTTGCATGCACAGTCTTCTGTTTTATGTGTTGTTAAGTTTTGAGTGGAGAGCAGTTTTTTCCACCTCAGTGGCTGGAAGGGCTGAGACAGTCAAGTATAAACCTGCTGACCTGTGCTGCCTCTTCTTGTGACATTTCCTTTATTTCTATGATCCAAACTCCACTAAATGGAAAAGCAATAGTTTAAAAGTCAGAGCACAGAGATCACCTCATATTTGCTCAAAAAATAAGAAGAGTCCCCCGTAAAAAGTCATGATTTCAAAATAAATGAAAAATTGGTGTTACCATCCCATGCTGGAGTCTCACCACCAGGGTCTGAACCTCCCAACCAGGGCCTGTCAATCTAAATCCAGGGCATGAGTGCTGGCATTATTAGTGACTTCTCTCAGACCCCTCACCATGGTCGAGGTGAATTCAGAACAGGGATACTTCCGTGATTCATAGTGGTGGAAACTAGGCATTTTCTTCAGGGGAGGTCATAGGGCAGTGATTGTTATAAGGTACTCACAACTTTCTCATTTGTTTGGATCCACATGTTAGGCCATGATACTCAGAGTCTGTGCAACAGTCAGTACTTTTATATCTGAATCACTTGGAAGAATTCTTTGGCTTTTTCTTTGATCATCATCAGTCTTCAGTAATATTACAGGAAAATTAGTAAGATGGAGGTCATACACTAAAAACCCCAGAGTAATGACCTCCCTCCCTCGACCCTCTTATTTTCTCCTGAGGATTCCCCCCATCAAACAGTACTTACACCATTCCAAATATTCACATAGGTAAAGATTTTAGAGAGCTTTCTCAGGCTTTGAAGAAATCGATGTGAGAAGGGCATCCACAAGAGAGGTGGGCAGGTGGCTCAAGAGGAGATGGAAGAGCTTGGCATCCCAACCAGCTGAGTAATGGGTGTGAGGGTGACAGGCAGTCAGAGTGTGCTCCATGCAGTCTGTCACCAAAGACCGCTCCTTGTTGTACCTCTGGTCCAATCTGTTTAGCCTTTTCAGATCTATGCAGAATGAGAAAACATTAAGGTGGTCATTCAGCTCCCACCACTCCTGTCTGACTCAAGCACAGAGGAGAATTTCTTTGCCCTTTGTGGTAGAATCCATGTGTCTGAAACACAAGCCTAGGCTCTCTCAGTTCCTCAGAAGGACCACGAACACTGTTCAAGAAAAATTGTGCACTCAGTCACCTGTATCTCAGCTCATGGAAAGTGTTAGTCTTATACCGCCTCCGATTCTTAACTTTTCTTACAGGCTCATGATCATGAGAGTATCAGAAGGAACAGAGCAGCATGTTATGAAAGACAAGAACTTTTTTCTTACCTCATACAAAAACTGCCTAAGGAAATAGGTCTAAACTATTGTTCTTTGAGGATAAATAGAAAGGCATTAGAACTGCTAATATTAGCAGAAGGTTAAGCATTTAGAATATATTTTGAGGAGGCCTGCGGGTAAGTGCACCCAGGAGCCCCCCAGACACATTCTGGGGGATCCATAGAACCCATAGCCAGCGCTAGCACGCTCCTTCTGCTGCTCGCCCCTCCTGCAGTCTGAGGCCTGCGGGTGAGTGCACCCAGAAGTCCCCCAGACACATTCTGGGGGATCCATAGAACCCATAGCCAGCGCTAGCAGGCTCCTTCTGCTGCTCGCCCCTCCTGCAGTCTGAGGCCTGCAGGTGAGTGCACCCAGAAGTCCCCCAGACACATTCTGGGGGATCCATAGAACCCATAGCCAGCGCTAGCAGGCTCCTTCTGCTGCTCGCCCCCCCTCCGGTCTGAGGCCTGCAGGGTCTGAGTCCCAGACCAGACCTCTACCAGGTCTGCAGTTGTGTGGACCCCGGATTCCACCTGAGACATACTAGAAGGTCCGCTCAAACCAGAGCCACAGAGGAACAACTGAACTCAGAGTGTCAGACAACATACCCTGAGATATCCAAGAGGAGACACTGCACCCAGAACAGCAGACATCTAGCTGGACTGCTACCTTGGAGACACCATATCCTGAGGCATCCTAGAGATACCACTGTAATCAGGGCAGCTGGAAAAAATCACAAAGACATCTGGACTCCTAGAAGACCAAACAAAAGTGAGACAACTGGAAAGACAGGCTTCAATCAGAGACAGAAGTACAGGTAGCACTAGAATTAACCAGATGGCAAAAGGCAGGCGCAAGAACGTAAGCAACAGAAACCAAAGTTACATGGCATCATTAGAGCCCAGTTCCCCCATCATAGCAAGCCCTGAACACCCCATCACACCAGAAAAGCAGGATTCAGAATTAAAATCACTTCTCATGATGATGATAGAGGACTTTAAGAAAGACATAAATAACACTCTCAAAGAACAGATAGAAACCCTTAGAGAGGAAACACAAAAATCCCTTAAGGAATTACAAGAAAATGCAACCAAATGGGAGAAGGAATTAAACAAAACCATGCAGGATCTAAAAACGGAAGTAGAAACAATAAAGAAATCACAAAGGGAGAACACACTGGAGATAGAAAACTTAAAAAAACGATCAGGAGTCATAGATACAAGTATTACCAACAGAATACAAAAGATGGAAGAGAGAATCTCATGTGCAGAAGATACCATGGAAAACATTGACACAACTGTCAAAGAAAATGCAAAATACAAAAAGCTACTAACCCAAAATATACAAGAAATCCAAGACACAATGAGAAGGCCAAACCTAAGGATAATAGGAATAGATGAGGGGGAAGACTCCCAACTTAAAGGACCAGTAAATATTCTCAACAAAATTATAGAGGAAAACTTCCCTAACCTAAAGAAAGAGATGTCAATAAATATACAAGAAGCCTACAGAACTTCAAATAGTTTAGACCAGAAAAGAAATACTTCCCGCCACATAATAGTCAAAACATCAAATGTACAAAACAAAGAAAAAATACTAAAAGCAGTAAGGGAAAAAGGCAAAGTAACATATAAAGGCAGACCTATAAGAATTACACCAGACTTCTCACCAGAGACCATAAAAGCCAGAAGATCCTGGACTGATATCATACAGACCCTAAAAGAACATAAATGTCAGCCCAGACTACTATACCCAGCAAAACTGTCAATCATTATTGATGGAGAAACCAAAATATTCCATGACAAATCCAAATTTACACAGTATCTCAACCCAAACCCAGCACTTCAAAGGATAATTGGTGGAAAACTCCATCACAAGGAGGGAAACTACAACCTGGAAAAAGCAGGAAAGTAATCTTCCAAAAACCGTAAAAGAAGGTAGCCACACAAACATATCTCCACTGCCAATAACAAAAATAACAGGAAACAACACTCATTTTTCCTTAATATCTCTTAATATCAATGGACTCAATTCTCCAGTAAAAAGACATAGACTATCAGACTGGATACACAAACAGGACCCAACATTTTTCTGCATCCAGGAAACACACCTCTTTGGAAAGGACAGACACTACCTCAGAGTAAAAGGTTGGAAAACAATCTACCAAGCAAATGGTCCCAAGAAACAAGCTGGAGTAGCAATTCTAATATCAAATAAAATCAGTTTTCAACCAGAAGTAATCAAAAAAGATAAAGAAGGGCACTTCATATTCATGAAAGGAAAAATGTACCAAGAGGAACTTGCAATTCTCAACATCTATGCCCCAAATGTAAGGGCACCCACATACATAAAAGACACTTTACTAAAACTTAAAGCATACATTGCACCCTACACAATAATAGTGGGAGATTTCAACACCCCACTCTCAGCTATGGACAGATCATGGAAACAGAAATTAAATCGAGACACAATGAAACTAACAGAAGTTATGAACCAATTGGACTTAACTGACATCTATAGAACATTTCATCCTAAAACAAAAGAATACACCTTCTTCTCAGCACCTCATGGTACCTTCTCGAAAATAGACCATATAATTGGTCACAAAACAGGCCTCAACAGATACAAAAAGATTGAAATAATCACCAGCACCTTATCAGACCACCATGGATTAAGACTTGTCTTTGACATGGACAAAAACATCAGAAAACCGACATACACTTGGCAACTGAACAATGCTCTACTCAATGATAACTTGGTCAAGGAAGAAATTAAGAAAGAAATTAAAGACTTTTTAGATTTAAATGAAAATGAGGACACATCATATCAAAACATGTGGGACTCATTGAAAGCAGTACTAAGAGGAAAAATCATAGCTCTAAGTGCTCACAAAAAGAAAGTGGAAAGAGCATACATCAACAACTTGACAGCAAACCTGAAAGCATTAGAACAAAAAGAAGCTAGTATACCCAAGAGGAGTAGACGGCAGGAAATAGTCAAACTCAGGGCTGAAATCAACCAAGTCAAAACAAAAAGAACTATACAAAATATCAACAAAACCAGGAGCTGGTTCTTTGAGAAAATCAACAAGATAGACAAACCCTTAACCAGACTAACCAAAGGGCACAGAGACAGCATTCAAATTAATAAAATCAGAACTGAAAAGGGAGACATAACAACAGAAACAGAGGAAATCAAAAAAATTATCAGATCCTACTACAAAGGCCTATACTCAACAAAATTGGAAAATCTGGAGGAAATGGACAATTTTCTAGATAGATACCAGGTACCAAAGTTAAATGAGGAGCAGATAAACCACCTAAACAGTCCCATAACGCCTAAAGAAATAGACACAGTCATTAAAAATCTTCCCACCAAAAAATGTCCAGGGCCAGATGGTTTCAGTGCAGAATTCTTTCAGACCTTCAAGGAAGATCTAATACCAATCCTCTTCAAGTTATTCCATCGAATAGAAACAGAAGGAACACTACCCAATTCATTCTATGAAGCTACCATTACACTCATACCTAAACCACAGAAAGACCCAACAAAGAAAGAGAACTACAGACCAATCTCTCTTATGAATATTGATGCAAAAATACTCAATAAAATTCTCGCAAACCGAATCCAACAACACATCAAAACAATTATCCATCAAGATCAAGTAGGCTTTATCCCAGGAATGCAGGGATGGTTCAATATTCAGAAATCCATCAATGTAATCCACTACATAAATAAACTCAAAGAGAAGAACCACATGGTCATATCACTAGATGCTGAGAAAGCATTTGACAAAATTCAACATCCCTTCATGTTAAAAGTCTTGGAAAGATCAGGAATACAAGGCCCATATCTAAACATAGTAAAAGCAATATACAGCAAGCCAGTAGCCAACATCAAACTAAATGGAGAGAAACTTGAAGCAATCCCACTAAGATCAGGGACTAGGCAAGGCTGCCCACTCTCACCTTATCTATTCAATATAGTACTGGAAGTCTTAGCTAGAGCAATTAGACAACAAAAGGAAGTCAAAGGGATACAGATAGGAAAGGAAGAAGTCAAAATTTCACTATTTGCAGATGATATGATAGTATACTTAAGTGAACCTAAAACTTCCACCAGAGAACTCCTAAACCTGATAAACAACTTTAGCAATGTGGCTGGATATAAAATCAACTCAAACAAATCAGTAGCCTTCCTCTACTCAAAGGATAAACAGGCAGAGAAAGAAATTAGGGAAATGACACCCTTCACAATAGCCACAAATAAAATAAATTATCTTGGAGTGAATCTAACAAAGCAAGTGAAAGATCTGTACGACAAGAACTTCAAGTCTCTCAAGAAAGAAATTGAAGAAGATCTCAGAAGATGGAAAGATCTCCCATGCTCCTGGATTGGCAGGATTAATTTAGTAAAAATGGCTATCCTGCCAAAAGCAATCTACAGATTCAATGCAATACCCATCAAAATTCCAAATCAATTCTTCATAGAGATAGAAAGAGCAATTTACAAATTCATTTGGAATAACAAAAAACCTAGGATAGCGAGAACTATTCTCAACAATAAAAGAACCTCTGGGGGAATCACCATTCCGGACCTCAAACTGTACTACAGAGCAGTAGTGATAAAAACTGCTTGGTATTGGTACAGAGACAGAAAGGACAATCAATGGAACAGAGTTGAAGACCCAGAAATGAACCCGCATACCTATGGTCACTTGATATTTGACAAGGGAGCTAAATTCATCCAGTGGAAAAAGGACAGCATTTTCAACAAGTGGTACTGGCTCAACTGGAGGTCAACATGTAGAAGAATGCAAATTAATCCATTCTTATCTCCTTGCACAAAGCTCAACTCCAAGTGGATAAAGGACCTTCACATAAAGCCAGGTACACTGAAAATATTAGAAGAGAAGTTGGGGAAGACCCTCGAATACCTAGGCACAGGGGAAAAGTTCCTGAACAGAACACCAATGGCTTATGCTCTAAGATCAAGAATCGACAAATGGGACCTCATCAAATTGCAAAGCTTCTGTAAGGCAAAGGACACTGTCAACAAGACAAAACGGCAACCAACAGATTGGGAAAAGATCATTACCAATCCTACATCTGATAGGGGGCTAATATCTAATATTTACAAAGAACTCAAGAAATTAGACGCCAAACAACAAAATAACCCCATTAAAAAATGGGGTAGACAGCTAAACAAAGAATTCTCAACTGAGGAAACTCGAATGGCCGAGAAGCACCTTAAGAAATGCTCAACATCCTTAGTCATCAGGGAAATGCAAATCAAAACAACACTGAGATATCACCTCACACCAGTCAGAATGGCTAAGATCAAAAACTCAGGTGATAGTAGATGCTGGCGAGGATGTGAAGAAAGAGGAACACTCCTGCATTGTTGGTGGGGTTGCAAGCTGGTACAACCACTTTGGAAGTCAGTCTGGCGGTTCCTCAGAAAATTGGACATAGCACTACCTGAGGACCCAGCTATACCACTTCTGGGTATATACCCAGAAAATGCCTCAACAAATAACAAAGACATATGCTCCACTATGTTCATAGCAGCCCTATTTATAATAGCCAGAAGCTGGAAAGAACCCAGATGCCCTTCAACAGAGGAATGGATACAAAAAATGTGGTACATTTACACAATGGAATATTACTCAGCTATTAAAAATAATGAATTCGAGAAATTCTTAGGTAAATGGATGGATCTAGAAAATATCATCCTGAGTGAGGTAACCCAATCACAAAAGAACACACATGGTATTTACTCACTGATAAGCGGAGATTAGCCCAAAAGTTTGAAACAACAAAGATTCAACTACCAGACGACATGAAGCTCATGAAGAAGAAAGAACAAGTGAGGATGCCTAGGTCTTTCTTAGAAGGAGTAACTAAATAACCAAGGGAGCAAATATGGAGACAAAGTGTGGGTCAGAATCTGAAGGGGGGGTTGTAGGGAGACCATTGTGTCTGGGTATTCATTCCATAGGCAGTCACCAAAAATAGACGCTGATAGGGATGTCAGGATGGGAAAGCTGACAGCAGCCTGATAAGGCTGTCTCCTTAGAGGTCTCTCAGAGTCGGACTTACCCAGAGACAGATACCCACAGCTATCCATTAATATGATGAAAGTTCCCAATGGAGGAGTTAGAGATTAAATTGAAGGAACCTTGAACCATAAGGGCTGGTGGCCCTGTGAGGAGAGCAAGAATACCAACCAGCCAGAGCTCCCCAGGGTCTAAACCATCAGCCCAGGAGCACATAGGGAGAGACACATGACTCCAGCTGTATATGTAGGGGAGGATGGCCCTGTTGGGCATAGGTGGGAGACAAGATCATTGGTACCCTGAAGGCTGAGCACAGAGGGGGGGGGATCTGAGGGTGGGGAGGGAGGCTGGGGGTAGGTGGGTAAACACCTACATAGAGGCAGGAGGAGGGGGGATGGGATAAGGGGTTCCTGGGTGGTGGGGGAAATATGGTAAGGGGATAAAATTTGAAATGTAAATATTATATCCAATAAAAGAGGGGAAAAATAGAAAAGCGGTTAGAACCAACATTCTTAATAAAATGTCAGCCCTCTTTTAAAAAAAAAACTATCTTGATACTAAAATTTGTTTTGAGAATTGTATATTGCAGAATGATCAGCCTTGGTTTATCTACTCAACAAGCAAGCTGGGCAGACCTGCTCAAACCTCTGAGGTCCGAGAATTCCATCTGGAGGCAGCGAAGACACAGCATCAGAGGATTGTCAACTTGCTCTCCCCCCCCCCCCACTCCTCTTCTAATATCTCAATGCCCATAAACAGCTTGAAGAAGCTAATGATGAGTCAGCGCCCCTATTCCCTGGGCATGGAGACTAAGGTGGTAAATGTTGGGCTGTCTCCCTAGGGAAAAGTAGTGGTTTTGTCGGAATAGAGAGGATTAGCTAGGGTTTATTGCATAGCCATAACCTATTAGTAGAAATCTGTATAATTAATATCAAGATGAAGATATAAATTCTTAAATGGCACCAAGTTACTTTGTTTACAAATTTTAAGGTTTTCATTGGCATGAGCTTCTTAGTGATATAAGAGTGAGATGAATATTGTTACTCTCATAGGCATTGTACCAGTATAACACACTTAGGAATACAAAGCTTAGACCCAGTCCTTCTTTAACTTTTTTAACTGATTTGAGATGGTCAGCCTGTGAGTTAAGGACTATAGCAAATTCATGACTTGGAGTTTATTATAAGGGTGTTCTCTATGTTTTATTCAGAAATAGCTGAGTGGAGTTAACAGGCAACAGTCCAGATTACCTTACATGGATAGCTGGTTTTCAAAACATCAGAAATCCTTAGAATTGACATGACAAACATTTCAGTATTAATGTTCATTTTCATTAGAGACCTGTCTGCTCCGGACAGCTTCCTATGTTAAATTCTAAGAAGAAATTGAGCATCCTTGGAGTTACTCCAGTTGTGGTGAGACAGCCACTAGGCAAGAATTGCCACTTTCCTTCTACAGACAAATTACTGTCCAGAAAAGGACACACTTGCAGAATAGTCGACTGATTATATCTGCCAAGACAGAGTAATCAGCCCTTAATAATTCTGCAGCACTAAGGTCTGTCAGATGATCCTGGGCCAGAAGGCAGAAGAACAGATGCTCCAACGTTTTGAAGTAGAGCGAGTGTCCAGGTGTTCAGAGGTCTCTATAAATTGGCTAAGGGTTAGAAGCTATGCTTTGTGCTTCCCACAATTATAGTCAACTCAGTCATTCTGGATTTCTGACGGGGTTGAAAACTTATAGCTATTTACTTTGAGAGAAAAGATCTGAGTGTATGGTCATCAGCTGACATTCATCCTAAAGCCAAGGAAAAAGCCAGGTTCAGAACTAAGTGTTTTAGTTAGGATAGATGACAGAGGTGCTGGTTAGTCAACAAAAGGATGGACTGGGTATTAGGACTATCTTGTACCTCACTGGTACAAATAGGCATAATTATGCTCTAATTGTATTTTGAGAGAAAAGTTTCCTTTTAACAGGAAGGGTGATGTGTAGGAGCAGCTAAGGTGGGAGGAGTAGTGAGAGGAAGAAAAGGAGTAAGAAGAGGAGAAGAAGAAGGAGAGGAGAAGCTAGGTGATGAAAGAGAGATAAAGGGGGGAGACAGGGAAGCAGATGTTCATGTATCTCCACCAGTCAAAGATAGTTGATATATCTAGGTTGGGTAGTGGGTTACACCTCTGATTGAACAATACCAAACTCATAAAGCTTATGATTAACATTTCTTAAAGAAATGTATAAATGCAAAAAGGAAAAGGGGGCATGGGATAGGGGTTTTCTAAGGGGGGGGGAATGGGGAAACGGGATGGTATCTGAAGTGTAAATGAAAGATCTAATAAAAAAAAAAAGAAAAAAGAAAAAAAAAAAGCCAGTACACCTGCCATGTAGTGAGACATCTCTAAATACAGTAGAGCAAAATATAGTATAAATACATGTTTTGGAGAAATGAGACAGCCATCAAGAGACCTTTCTGATCTTCTGTAGAACCCAAAGTCATTTCCTGACACTCATATTCTATGGCTGAAACTTCTTATATCCACTGGCCCTCATCTTTCTTCTCACCTCTGAGGATCCTCCCATACATGTATCATACAGGTACATACACATAAGCTCAAGGATCCTAAAACAAAGATTTCAACATAACATAGGTAAAATGAATGACCACCACATGATAGGGTAGAGGAAATTCTATTTTAATTAAATCAAAAATTATTGTTTATTTACAAGTTTCTCCTATGGCTCCATGGCCTCCACATTTCTACTGAGACAAGAAGAGTCAGGCATCTATGGAAGTACCTCCAAGGAAAGTCTGTACTGTACCCAGGATTCTCTGCCTTATCCATGCATGCTTTTCCTGCTCAGCCTACTCTTGAGATTTAACAACCTAGCAGCAGGCAGACCCAGGACTCAAAGACCATGGCAAGTTCAAGAACCTTGCTCTTTGGTAAAAATGTTGGTCCAAAAATGAAAGACCAGTGTTGAGAAGGATACTGTCAACATTGTCACTTAGTGAATCTGAAAGAAGGGATGGTCACTTAGTGGGTCTGCAGGAAGGGAGGGGTGAGGCTGAGACCTACTGGTCAATTCTGTTCATGGATATGCATGCACAGTCTTCTGTTTTATGTGTTGTTAAGTTTTGAGTGGAGAGCAGTTTTTTCCACCTCAGTGGCTGGAAGGGCTGAGACAGTCAAGTATAAACCTGCTGACCTGTGCTGCCTCTTCTTGTGACATTTCCTTTATTTCTATGATCCAAACTCCACTAAATGGAAAAGCAATAGTTTAAAAGTCAGAGCACGGAGATCACCTCATATTTGCTCAAAAAATAAGAAGAGTCCCCCGTAAAAAGTCATGATTTCAAAATAAATGAAAAATTGGTGTTACCATCCCATGCTGGAGTCTCACCACCAGGGTCTGAACCTCCCACTCAGGGCCTGTCAATCTAAATCCAGGGCATGAGTGCTGGCATTATTAGTGACTCCTCTCAAACCCCTCACCATGGTCGAGGTGAATTCAGAACAGGGATAATTCCATGATTCAAAGGGGTGGAAATTAGACAGGGCATGTGCATTTTCTTCAGAGATCGTAGGGCAGTCATTGTCACAAGCGAGTCCCAATTTACTGATTTGTTTGGATGCACATGGTAGGCCATGATGCTCAGAGCCAGTGCAACAGTCAGCACTTCTGTATCTGAATCACTTGGAATTTTTCGGCTTTTTCTTTGATCGCCATCAGTCTTGAGTAGTATCACAGGAAAATTAGTAGGATGGAGATGATATACTAAAAACCCCAGCGAGTTGACCTCCCTCCCTTGACATTCTTACCTTCTCCTGAGGATTCCTCCCATCACACAGTACCTACATCCTCCCAAATGTTCACACAGGTAAAGAATTTACAGAGCTTCCTCAGGCTTTGAAGATATCAAAGTGAGAAGGGCGCCCACAAGAGAGGTGGGCAGGTAGCTCAAGGGGAGGTAGAAGAGCTTGGCATCCCAACCAGCTGAGTATCGGGTGTGAGGGTGACAGGCAGTCAGAGCGTGCTCCATGCAGTCCATAACCAAAGACAAGTCCTTGTTGCACATCTGATCCAATCCATTTAGATCTTTTAGATCTATAAACAATGAAGAATCAAGGTGGTCATTTAGCTCCCACAAATCCTGCCTGACTCAAGCATACAGGAGAATTACTTTTCCCTATGTGGGAGAATCCATGTGTCTGAAACCCACGCCTAACCTGTCCCAGTTCCTCAGAAGGACCACATGCAATATTTAAGGATAATTATGCACTCAGTCACCTGTATCACAGTTCACGGTAAGTGCTAGTCTTATATCACCTCCCATTCCTACCTTTGCTTACAGGCCCATGATCATGAGAGGATCAGAAGGAACAGAGCAGCATATTATGAAAAACAAGACTGTTTTTCTTACCGCATACACTAACAGTCCTCCACCACAAGGAAATAGATCTAAACTATTTTTCTTTGAGTATAAAGAGAAAGGCATTGGAACTGCTAAAATTAGCAAAGGGTTAAGTATTCAGAATTGTATGTAGCTTTGAGCCTCACAGCTCACTTACATGATGCCAGGTATTTCTCGCCATAGGTCTCCCAGATTTCTGAGCTGGTCTTTTTCCACAACATCTGGATATTTGAGATTACTCTGGCACTACTGGTCACATCAGTCAGGAAGAAGGCTGGCTCTATAATAGCCACCTTCACCCCAAAATAGGAGAGCTCCCTCCTACAAGATAGACACATGTCAAGTTTTTCAGAGGTCTTTCAGTGAGAACCCTTTAATAGGACTACAGTAGCATGGGACCAGGAGCCTGTGGTGGAAAAAAAAAATGCCACACCTTTTGGATCTGGGGTATACAGCAAATGAAGTAGAATCTTGTGATAAGGGCATTGCCTCTCTACTCTTGTATGTCATAATAGTATTGTGGTGTGTAGTTCACTGGCCTAAAACTGAACATCTGGTCTATGGCACTGTATAAGACCTTTCTCCATGTAGTGCAGATGCAAAGAATTCTAGTCCTTGTCCAGGTCATTTTCACCTCACTAGTACGTCTGCATCTGCCCCACATCTGTCCCAGGAAGCTCTCAGGACAATTCTTTGATACCTTCTCAGTCTCTAACTTACCATAGTCTTTAGGTCATGGTAGAAGCACATAATTTTTGGTAGAATGTGTTTATTGTGGATTCTACAAGGGCCTGATACCTATCTGTGGAATTGAAAAAATATTCAACTCATTTTAAACAAATGCTCAGCATATAGATTTCAAGGGAATGGATTCTTGAACCAAAACCCTCATAGTCCCAATTGTATGCCAGTGTTGTCCCCCAATGTCCTCCCTCCTCCATAAAAGAATAAAATGAACTCAACTCCTGCCTTAGTCATACACTTATAGAGACATGAAAATGTTCTTCCAAGTGAATGATTCAGTGAGCAGAAGGTGAGAGAGGCCCAAAACTCTAGTGTCCTCCCCATGATAGGGAGTTTAAGAGTATGACTAGATAAAAACCATCTCAAAGCACCCTTTGAGTCCCCTTCCCTTCCAGTACCTGAGAGAGTCTGAGAAGGCCTCTATGCCATACTTGGAGATGCAGTAACCACCACCACCAAAAGACAATCGGCCCAAGACACTGGAGACATTGACAACACGGCCCCTCACCTTCCTCACTAAGGGCAGCATGCTCAGAGTCACCTCAATCATGCCCAACAGGTTCACATCCAGTATACTTGCAAAGTTCTGTTTGTTCATCCACTCATTGGGACTGGAGGGGATGGAGATGCCAGCATTGTTGACCAGGCCCCAGAGTCCTAGAAACAGTAAAAATAGACCATCATACCACACAGGTTTAATTATGGAAGAAATGTACATTCAACAAGCTAAGAACACAGTGACGTTTTACTGGACAATAGTATGCAATGAATAAGAGCAGGGTATCCACAGGACTGGGGAACTCATGTTGGAGACTGTTGGATCAAAGCATGGAAGCTTCATCTTTTAAGGAAGCCAAAGGTATACAAATAGGAAAGAAGTCAAAATATCACTATTTGCAGATGATATGATATTAAACTTAAATAAGCACAAAACTTCCACCAGAGAACTTTTAACCTGATAAACAACTTCATCAAAGTGGTTGGATATAAAATTAACTCAAACAGATAATTATCCCTACCCTATTTAAAGGATAAGCAGACTGAGAAACAAATTAGAGAAATGACATCCTTCACAATAGTCACAAATAATGTAAAATACCTCAGGGTGAATCTAACCAAGAAGCGACATATCTGTATGACAAGAACTTCAAGTCCCTGAAGAAAGAAACTGAAGAAGATCTCAGAAGAAGGAAATCTCTCATGCTCATGGATTGGCAGGATTAATATAGTAAATATGGCCATCTTGCTAAGAGCAATCTACAGATTTATTGCAATCCCCATGAAAATTCTAACTCAATAATTCACAGAGATAGAAAGAGCAATTCAAATTTACTTGAAATAAGAAAAAACCCAGGATAATGAAAACTATTCTCAACAATAAAAGAACGTCTGAAGGAATCACCATCCCTGACCTCAAGTTGTACTACAGAGCAGTAGTGATAAAAACTGCATGGTGTTGGTACAGAAATAGGCAAGAAAATCAATGGAATAGAATCAAAGACCCAGAAATCAACCCGCATACATACAGTCACTTGATCTTTGACAAAGGAGCTAAATCCATACAGTAGAAATAAGACAGCATTTTCAACAAGTAGTGCTGGTTGAATTGGAGGTCAGCATATAGGAAAATGCAAATCAATCCTTTCTTATCTCCTTCTACAAATTCAAGTCCAAGTGGATCAAAGACCTCCATAAAAAACCAGACACATTGAAACTAATAGAAGAGAAAGTGGAGAAGAGCCTTGAACACATGGACATGGAGAAAAGTTTCTGAACAGAACACCAATGGCTTATGCTCTAAGATCAAGAACTGACAAATGGGACCTCATAAAATTGCAAAGCTTCTATAAGGCAAGGGACACTCAATAGGACAAAATGGCCACCAACAGATTGGGAAAAGGTCTTTACCAAAATTGGGCTGATGTCCAAAATTTTCAAAGAACTCAAAAAAATAGTCTCCAGAAAATTAAATAACCTTGTTTTTAAAAATGGGGTAGAGAGCTCAACAAAGATTTTTCAACTGAGGAATATCAAATGGCCATGAAGCACCTAAAGAAATGTTCAACATCTTTAGTCATCAGAGAAATGCAAATCAAAGCAACCCTGAGATTCCACCTCACTCCAGTAAGAATGGCTTAGATTAAAAACTGAGATGACAGCAGATGCTGGTGAGGATGTGGAGAAAGAGGAACACTCCTCCATTGTTGGTGGGATTGTAAGCTTGTACAACCACTCTGGAAATCAGTCTGGCAGTTCCTCAGAAAATTGGACATAATATTACCTGTGTGCTCAGAAAATCACTCCTGAGCATATACCCAAAAGATGTTCCAGCATTTAACAAGGGCACATGATCCACTATGTTCATAGCAGCCTTATTTATAATACCCAGAAGCTGGAAAGAACTGAGATTTCTGTCAACGGAGGAATGGATACAGAAAATGTGGTACATCTACACAATGGAGTACTACACAGCTATTAAAAACAGTGAATTCATGAAATGCTTAGGCAAATGGATGGAACTAGAAAAATCATCCTGAGTGAGGTAACCCAATCACAAAAGAACACACATGGTATTCACTCACTGATAAATGAATATTAGCCCAAAATCTTGCAATACCCAAGACATAATTCATAGACCACATGAAGCCCAAGAAAGGAACAGACCAAAGTGTGGGTGCTTTCGTCCTTCTTAGAAGGAGTAACAAAATACTCACAGGAGCAAATATGAGACAATGTGTGGGGCAGAAACTGGAGGAGAAACCATCCAGAGATTGCTCTGCCTAAAGATCCGGCCCAGATGCAATCACCATATGCAAACACTGTTGTGGATGTCAGGAAGTACATGCTGACAGGAGCCTGATATACCTGTCTTCTGAGAGGCACTGCCAGAGCCTCAGATATACAGAGGCGGATGCTCACAGCTAACCATCAAACTGATCACAGGGTTCCCATTGAAGGACTTAGATAGAAGACTGAAGGAGTTGAAGGGGCTTGTGGCCCCATGGGGCGAGCCACAATACCTATCAACCAGAGCTCCCTGCGTCTAAACAGCTAGCCTCAGAACACACATGGGGGGACCCATGTCTCTAGCTGTATTTGTAGAGGAGGATGGACTTTTCAGGCATCAGTGGGAGAGGAGGGCCTTGGTCCCTTGAAGGCTGAATGTCCCAGTGAGGGGGAATTCAAGGGAGGAGAGGTGGGAGTGGGTAGATGAGTGGTGGCACACCCTTATAGAAATAGGAGGAAGGAGGATGAGTTAAGGAGTTTCTGGGTGTGGGGAATGGGGAAAGAGGATAACATCTGAAATGCAGATAAATAAAGTACCCAATAACTAAAAATAAATAAATAAAAGAAAAACAAACAAACAAACAAAACACAGATAATGGAAATAGCTATGGCAGTCAAACATTTGAGATATTTTAGCAGCAATTTAACATTACCCCTATTACAGGGATTCCTTATAATAGTCAAGGACAAGAGACTGTGGAATGGGCCCATGGAACTCAAAAAAATCTTCATAAAATAAAAAAAAAGAGGAGCTATACCCCCTGTACACCCCAAATTTACTTAAATCGTGTTCTTTTTATTTTTATTTTAAATTTTTTTTAAAAAATTTGCATGCCAAGAAACCTTTTGCTGAGTATCTTTGGGTAGGGTGGCTGGGAATGCTGATGGTTCCTCCAGGTAGAAAGTTAGGCAACGTAGCTGTGGCTACAGTGGCTCATTAAAGGCCTTCTCTATGGTTCCTCGTGGCACAACCCCAATGACACAAAAATGTCCATGGGTTTTAGCAGGCTTTAATGTCATGGTAGATGGTGGATGGATCTGGATGTGCACCCCCATAAAACCCAGGGCAGACCTGAGTTAAATCTGGAGGGAGAGAGGGTTGAGGGGCTGGGGAAGAATGCTTAATTGGCTCCACCTTCTGGCCTTCAGGCATCTCATTATTATATAAATCTCTCCAGTGCCTGAGGCCTGTTCCTCGTGTCTGATGGCCATAGACCTCTCTGTGGGAGAGACTGGGGGGGTGCTGAAGCTAAATAAAAAAGAACCAGGGCCAGGAGGCAGAGCCAAACTCCTGCTTTCCAATAAGGGTCCAGGGTAACAGGCTTATGCTCGACCAAGCACCCAGCTGCTTCTCTTAGCCCACCAACCAACAAGTATCTATGGGGGTCTACACTCAGCATAGTTATGTATAGGTGAAAGGGAAAAATCCACTTACTGGCATAAGGCATGATCCTGATCAGGTATTTAATATAAAGAAGAGGGCATGTTTGTGTTTTTTCTGCAGAATTCTGAAGGAGCATGGTGGCCGCCAGAGGGATGGGTGAGACATGCATATGCCAGAAGAAAAAATGATGCTGACCCATGAGCTTGCTGAGTGGTCTAACAATGGTGACTGGAAAGCTGCATTGGACATAAGTTCCCAACCCACCATTGATTGCCTATACTCCTGATGGGACAAGCTGCCTTGCCTCAAGTTCTTAGACCTTGTGGAAGAGAAAAATCAAAAAGAGAAGTTATAATGCCTCTTGTATTGTTATTAAATATGACAAGTTATTCAGGCTCAATCATGGACTGGACTAGAAATCAATCCAATATTAGAAATAACAGTCTGTATTTGGAAGTCTGGTTCTGGACATTTTCAGAGACATATATGGAAATTAGCTGTAGTTCTCTATGATGTTATGTTAGCAAGAGATAGAGTTGGGCAGGATCTGGATTTGAAACTTGTGTTAGCACATGTGTTAAGGTTCTTTTAATTGTCAAGTTAAAAATACTTTTGTTTCTTCTACAGTATTTAGTATAAATTGCATTGATTGTGCACCTTCTAATTGTGTTTGTGTTTTGAAATCCGGGATTTCAGTTATGGAGGTGTGTCAACCAGCTTTTGTTTTAGTGCACTGAGTATCACAGAACCTTGATATTCTAAAAATAGCTTGCAAGTGTTGAAGGAAGTGAGTCAGGCTTTAAGCATCAACAAGAGGGTAGTGGGCTTCGTTATTGCTGGTATAACAGCTTTAATTACATAACTGATAGCACCACTGCTTCTGCAATTGCTATGACAGAAGAAGTTAAGACAGCTACTTTTGTTAATCATTTAGGGAAAAAAATGTTACTAACATGTCAAATATACGAAAGGATTTAGATAGTCATTTGGAAGAACGAATTGATGCTCTTTATTCTATTCAAATTACTGGAAAGATGTTCAGAGTTTAAGGGTAAGGAGTCATCTTGAGTGTCATGCCAAATACCATTGGATTCATGTTAGTTCTACAATTTACAGTGGTAGTCATGATAATTAGAAAGAAGTTTAAAGAAACTTGCAGTGTATTTAGCATAATTCTAACACCTCTCGGGAAGTTTTAATGATACATAGTAAGCTTATGAATTTCAAAAATGCTGCTCTTCTAAGTGTTGATGCTGAAGATAATGGGGATACAATTTCACATTGCCTGAGGTCAGTATTTCTATTTTGGTCAAGCTTCAAAAATGGCATATATAGCTTGATCATGCTAGCCCTTTTTGTCCTGGAAACACCTTTATTCCTGCCCATTGTGTTAAGGATTTTCTTTAACAACATCAACATGTTGGCAGCCAAAGTACATGGCTTGAACCTGAAGATGGACCTACAGACAAAGTTATTAAATTAAGAGGCTGGCAAGCCAAGGACTGGTAACATTCTACACAGAGCCTTACCATGCTAAGAGAGAAGTACATTGCTTCTGATAATGCAATTTCCATGATGGGTAAAAAAGGCATTCTTGTCAGAATGACCTAAGACAGGTTCAGTCTTGTATATGAAATAAAAAATACGGGAGAAGCAGAAAGCTTTTGGGGCTGCATGGCAAGAATCTGACTTGGGCCAAGGACAAGAAAATGGTTCTCTTGGCAGGAATATGATATTGGCCAAGGACAAGGAGGTGGGTTTCAGGCAGGAATCTGACATTGGGCTAGAACGAAGAAGTAATCTCAGGTAGGAATCTAAATATTAGACTAGAACAAAGAAGTAATTTCAAATAGGAATCTAAATTTTAGGATAGTACAAAGAAGTAGGCTTCAGACATGAAAGTAACCTTGGCTAAAACAAGGAAGTAGGCTCAGATACTTTGATCATCCTGATAAGCCCTTAGAAACAGTGATCACTGGAGTGTTCACATAACTGGTTTTAATGCCTTGCTTTCTCTTTGGCTATTTTGTTTATTGTCTTCTTTGTTCCTTGACTATCTACATCTATAGTATTGCTAGACCCTCAACATAGCACTGACCTTAATTTGTGCATGTAATTAAAATGGTATAAAAGCATAAAGGAGGAGGGGGAAATGGATAGAAGGTTCTAGAGAGGGAAAATGGGGAAAGGAGATGACATCTGTATTGTAAATAAATAAAATATCCAATAAAAATAAAATTAAAATTAAATAAAAAAATACGTTGTGGCCCAGTTCTCTACCAGAGAATCAGCCAGCAGTCCCTTATCACTTGCTAAGTTTAAGAACCAATGGTGAAAACATGGTTTACCATTGTTAATCTGGAAACCATAAAAGTACATTTGTGATGTATAAAATGAAGCCATCTCTAGAGATTTTATTCTCTTATTTGTTGTGGTGGTTTGAATGGAAATAGCAGCCATAGGCTCATATGTTTAAATGTTTACTCCTGAGAGTGGGGCAGTGCTGGAGAGGGATTAGGAAGTGTGGCCCTTTTGGAGTGGGTGTGGCTATATTGGATTATGTGATTCACTGGGAGTGGGCTATCCCAGAGTCTTGTTGTTACTTCTACCTATGGATATATATGTAGTATTTCAACTCCTTCTCTAGCACATGACTGCTATGTAACCCAACACACTTCATGACATAATGATAAGACTCAAAAGCTTTAACTCTATGCAAACACAAATGCAATATTTCATCTATAAGTGTGTTCATAGCATCAATTCATAGAGAGAGAATTCTGAGCAAGACAGTTGTATGTTCACATTACGCTGAGCAGTTTACACCCGGCTACCTGTGTCATTGAAGTGCCCAAAACAATAAGGAAGAATTAGTTTCCATATCATTCCTTATTATAGTAACTAGAAAAGACAGTCATAAAGAAGAGAAGAAAAGAGGAAAACACAAAATAAAAAAGAAAGATAAGACAAAATTAATCTCTGAAGGAAATCTGGTTGGTAAATAAACAAATGGAAACTTGATTGTGGGAGATTTGAAAAACTGAGCCATGCGTTTAGTTTCTGCCAGCATTGAAATTAATAATAATCAACTCTAATTGTTGATAAACATCTATATTGATGAAAATTAATATTGATCAACTCTCAGTATTTGTCAGCATCAATATTGATTGTCATCAATATTGTTCGACTCTCCTCAGTTGATTACAAAACCCAATATATTGGCTGATTTTCTGAAAACATATCACAAGCTAGAGTCAACAGAGAGGAAGGAGCCTCAGTTGAGGAAATGCCTCCATAAGATCCAGCTATAGAGCATTTTCAATATTACTGATCTTCTAAGGAGGGTCCAGTCCATTGTGGGTGAGGCCATACCTGGGCAGCTGTTGTGGGCTCTATAAGAAAGCAGGATGGGAAAGCGATATGGAGCAAGCCAGTAAGCAGCAACCATCCATGATTTCTTCACAAGTTTCTGCATCCAGGATCCTTCCCAGTTTGAGTTGCTGTCCTGAGTTCCTTTGGTGATGAACAGTAATGTAGTAGTGTAACCTAAATAAACCTTTTCCTAGAACAACTTGCTTTTGTGTCATGAAGTTCACTTGCAAGAGTAAAAATCCTAACTAAGACACCCAGGGAAAGGATAAGAAAGGTCAAAATCTTTGTTAATAACCAATAGGACAGATTTTCCACTGTCAACCTGAACACATGGTACTCTCTTTATCACAAAACCACAGGTGGCCCTCACTCATTCCTTTCGCCTTTAAGTAATGGATCTTCAAGGAACCATTCTGAAAGGCCTACAAAGAAATAACATGGCCTTGTTGTAGGAAGAATGTCACTGTGGGCATAGGCTTGAAGACCCTCATCCTAACTCCAGGGAAGCCAATCTTTGGTTTGCCTTTAGAACAAGATGTAGAACTCTCAGTTCCTCCTATATCATGCCTGCTGGATGCTGCAACACTTCTACCTTGATAATAGACTGGATGTCTGAACCTGTAAGCCAGATCCAATTAAATGTTGTCCTTCTAGTCCTTAAGAGTTGTGTTGGTCATGGTGCCTGTTCAGAACAGTAAACCCTAACTACATCAACAGCTGAAGTCTGTACTATCTAATGTCATCCAACTGAAAGAAGGCAATCTGGTGCCCAACTAAAAGCTTTACTGCTACTGATTAGCATGTCAGGTGCCAGAAGATACAGTGGACATTCCCAGAGGGAAAATAGAGTCATTAATATTCCCAAGGCATAAGCCCTGTTGTTGATCTACCACAGTGAGCTGACTTTATGATATACTATTCGATAAGGCACCAACATCATGGGTGTAACTAAATGCTTTTCATTAGATTGAAGGTGTGATTTCGGTCTCTCCCAGAAATCTAAAAGAGCGCTTCCAATAAAGGCTGTTGAGAAGGATCCAGTTTGTCGCGTCTTCCTTGCTGATCTAGCGGGGGGGGGGGGGGGGGGGGAGGGCAACAAAGTGGTGCCGAAACCCGGGAACGAAAAAAGAAGAAAAGAAGAAAGAAGAAATGAAGAAAGAAGAAACGAAGAAAGAAGAAATGAAGAAAGAAGAAAGAAGAAAGAAGAAAGAAGAAACCCAGGACAGAGGACTGAAGAAAGAAGAAGAAACTGAGCACAGGGGACCGGAGGAGAAATTCTCGCGGATTCAGAACTCTTCACCCTGAGAAGCGGTGGTACCGGTAAGTTCCAAGGTCAAATGGGATAATAAGAAAAGGTCCTCAGAAAGAGAGGATTCGAAAATCCACGGATTCAAAAGACCTCAGTAAAGAGGCAGCTCAGAAGACCTCGGTAAAGAGGCACCTCAGAAGACCTCGGAAAAGAGGCAGTTCAGAAGACCTCGGTAAAGAGACACCTCAGAAGACCTCGGAAAAGAGGCAGTTCAGAAGTCCTCGGAAAAGAGGCAGTTCAGAAGTCCGCAGTCTAGCGGCAATTTGCCCAAGGGAAAGTTTCTGAGGGAACGGGACAATATAAGCCCAATGTTTGATTAAGACAGACAGGGCTAGACAACTCCGTCTGTCCACCCGTGTGTAAACCTCACGTAGCTGAGTAACATGGGGAATACTCAATCCAGCCAATTCTTGAGCACGCTGCAAGAGCTCCTTGAGCAATGACACCTTGATAGAAAAAGAAAAGTCCTAGAGGGCTTTCAACGTGAAATAGAGCAAGTAGCCCCATGGTTTGCGCTCACAGGGTCTCTAACCATTGGCTCATGAGAGAAATTGAGTCAAGAGCTTGATAGGGAGGCTGAGGAAGGGTCAGTGAAACCCGGGATGAGGCCCGTTTGGTGCATAATATGCGCCTGCTTGGAGGATAAAAGATGTGTTGAGGGTGTGAAAGCAGGACAGAAATTGCTTCAAGAGCATCAGGAGAGCATGTCAGAAGAGGAAAGGGCCTTTAAGGAGAAAAAGGAGGATAAGGGGTACAAAGATAAAGATAAGAAAAAAGCTAGCAGAGCCAAAGACAGGCCTAAACGACCTGAAAAGGATAAAAAGGAGAAGAGGGAAGAGGTATCCACAGGGATTTACCCCTCTTTGAAAGAATTAGAGACTTCAGATGAGTCGGGGTTAGCTTCTGAGGAAGAAGCAGAGCTCAAAGGGGGAACTGCTAAGTATATACAAAAAAGATGTGATCTTGATCGGGAAAACATCAGTAAGGCCAAGGATAAACAGGAAGAGGATAAGTTAGACGAAATGGAGGAGGAGCTGAAGGAGTTCCTAGCCAAAATGAAATCAATGACTCTTTCAAGAAAGAAACAGGAAGAGGGGAGAAAAGATGGGAATGGGCTTAAGCCACCGCCATGGGCGGCACATAGTGCACCGCCTCATGCGGAAGTTCCACAGCGCCCACCATTGGAAAAGGGATCTTCCTTTTGCCCTCAGATGTGGAAGGAGGCCGCGGGGGCCTTTCCTGTTTTTGAGGATGATAATCGGCAGAGATTTTATGAGCCTTTAGAGTTTTAAGCAACTAAAGGCCTTGGCTGAGTCCGTCCAGGCATATGGGATTAATGTATCTTTTACTCAGGCATTGTTAGAAAGATTAACCTTGCGTGCCATGACCCCATCCGATTGGATGAGCACAGGTAAAGCCTGCTTAACTATGGGTCAATATTTGAACTGGAAGGCCCTGTATATCGAGTACACTCAAAGCCAGGCTCGGGCCAACCAAATCAATGGCCAAGATGCATGGTCCTTTGACATATTAATGGGTCAGGGTCAATGGGCCACAAATCAGACAGGTTATCCCATACCAGTTTACAGCCAGATTAATGCCATGGCCATAAAGGCATGGAGGTCCCTGTCCAACAAAGGAGAGGTATCAGGAAACCTAACAAAGGTCATCCAGGGGCCCACGGAGCCATTTTCTGACTTCATGGCAAGAATGATAGAGGCATCAGAGAGGATTTTTGGTGACCCAGATACAGCCATGCCATTGATAGAACAGCTTATCTATGAGCAGTGTACGAAGGAATGTAGGAATGCTATCACTCCATGGAAAGCTAAAGGATTGCAGGCATGGATGAAGGCATGCAGGGAAATAGGAGGCCCTTTGTCCAATGCAGGATTAGCAGCTGCTGTCCTACAAGCTTCAAAAGGGATAGAGAGAACCAAAGCATGATTTACTTGCAGGAAACCTGGGCATTTCAAAAGACAGTACCCCAAGAGAACAACTTAATGTAACTGGTCGCTCTGCTGCGGAGCGTCATACTTATTAGCATAAAACAAAAAAGAATTTTTTTTCACCAGATATTGGTACAAGTTTTTATGCCACCTATGTTGGCCTTAATTTTACTCGGCAGGATAGCTATGCCTGCTAATCCTTTTGATGTGTGGTTGCTTTGTGGAGTGAAAGGTAGCTGCACAGATCTTCTGTCACCCTTTGTTATGATTGGGGGCAGATCTCATGGGGTACAAAAATTTTTTCTTCTCATTGGCCATCACCTTAGCCTCTTTTTCCATAGCAGCTTGGTATTTCTTAATAAGTTTCTCCATTTCTGCAGCAAAATTGTTATGTTGAGTTTCAGGATCTTTATCTAATCCGAGGCAGTGTTCATCCATCATGTCTAGCTTACTCTTGCCATCCGATGCATCTGGAAGACTATTAACACTGCTGCTTTGGCTGCTGGCACTGATAGACATACTGGGGATAGACTGCTTCCAACACTACTCTTAAAGAATGTTTTTTTAAAAACAAAAGGGGGATTTGGCTATGGCCGCACCCTGAGAGAACGAACATCTGTAAACAGTGGGAGAAGGCCAGGGGCTAGCTGCGGCTGACAGGAAGCCTGACAGCCTTGTGTGTGGGAAGCGGGGTACATCTGAGCTGGGGAAGGCTGGCAGCAGCCTGTAGTTCTCTGGAGGGGAGGAAAATGGTTACATTCACAAGTTTGCATCTCTGCACAACTGTACCTTAATTGTGCTGGCTGTTAGCAGCAATCAGCACATTGGACCCCCCATCTGACAGTGCCCACCAATCAGCACATTGGACCCCCCATCTGACAGTGCCCACCAACACACAGCACTGTCAAATTCATTTGTGTCATCTTTTCAGTCTTTGTCTAACACACTCTTAACTGTATCAAACTTAAAAGTTAGCAAAGTCTTAGAAAGTCCTTTATAGTATAGGTAGAGGGAGTTGTTCTCGCTTCCACAAGCTATATAATCTCCATTGGAAGTTTCCCATTGCTGTTGTGGCAATGAGTCACACAGTACATACTGCCACAGTCCTTAATGACTTATCCACCAATACAGCTGCTGCCCTTGAGTTACAAGCATCCTCAAATGTCCAACTAAAAGGAGGACTCATGCTGGTCAGTCAAAGAATTGACCTTGTCCAAGAGCAGGTGGATGCACTGTGGCAGTTGGGACAAATTGGATGTGAATGGAAATATGCTGCATTGTGTATTACTGCTATACTCAAGCTACTAATCTGTCTTGTCAGCTTTCTAGTTTTTTGACAGGTAATTGGTCGGCGGACTTTGAAAGTTTGATGAGGCGGTTGCAGATAGCCGTTGTGACAGTAAACTCCACTCGCTTAGATTCCAGTCTCACCAGTGGACTTGCTGAGTGGATTGCTGGAGCTGTTTCATCTTAAAGAGTGGGCAGGAGTCCTGGTTTGGGGAGCCATGGTGTTTGCCGGTTGCGTCTTTTGCATGTGGCTTCTATGCAAACTAAAGAGAGACCATGCCAGGCACAAAACCGTAGTATACCAAGCCTTGGCCGCCATCGAGAATGGTGAACCTCCCCATGTTTGGCTAGCAACCCTAAAGGAAATATGAGTGGGTTTCATAGATACGAGCCCTTAAGGAGTGCTCTACTGGCAGTTTGAGGTGTTTGCGAATGGGTACTCGACAGGGAATGTTCCACAAGTATGGATAGATTTCCCGAAAGTATGCCTGATTGCATAAAGGTTTGATGCCAAAAACCTCCTCTCCTGGTGGCACCCCAGGGCGGAGGCTCCCTTTCCCCATCAAAAGGCATCGAGATGGGTATGGGAAGTATTACTCATTGCACAACGACAAGAGAAGAAACCCATTACAATATCTCATCTTGCACAGGAGATCAGGCCTCTGCTTTCCCTCACTGTACAACTACACTCATAGGGCAACTATCATGAACCCGTTCTATGACTTAGGGATTACAATAAAACAAAAAAAGGGGAGATGTAAGCCGCCAGTCTGACAGAGCCGCAGATCTGTCCGCTGACTGAAAAGGCAGATCTGTTGGCTGACAGCGTGCTGCCGCTTTGACTGGCATTTGCGCATCAGCCGCTCTGACCCGGCAATCCAAGATGGCACCTACTTAGGCTCTAGTAGTAACTACCAGTGCACTGCTCATGCGCAGTGCACTTTGGAATTTGACTCCAGCCCCTCCCGAATGGGGCATGCAAATGAGGTGCCACTAGGGTACCACGAACCTGGTCAATCACCCCCTCCCAGGCGGGGTATGCTGAGGTATACGCATATGAGGCACTGCAAATTGACCAACCGAGCACCTCCATGCGCTTTGCCCCGCCCAGGGCTGAGGGTATATAAACAGCCCATTCTGGGCATTCGGGGTCTCTCCCAGAAACCTAAAAGAGCGCTTCCAATAAAGGCTGTTGAGAAGAAAAAAAAAAAAGAAGGTGTGATTTCTGAGATGGAATCCATAATGACACTACTAGATTGGCCAAGACCCTGAGACTAGATAAGTCATGGTTCTTTGGGAAAACTAAATATTATTATTATTCTAAGAGAACACACAGTAACAAGACTCTTAATGCATATTACTAGAAGCACTCAAAGTCCAATGTTTTGATCAATTTCCATCTAGATGACATGCCTTGAAGTACACAACAATTAACACAAGGACACACAAGTCGCCAATGTGCAGAGAGTAAGAGACTCTGGCATACTCAGTCTTAAAAGGGAAGTCTTCATTATGCCTCTCCCCTCAAGGCTCAGAATTCTATGAGGATGAGGAGGCAAAAACATGTTAAGAGCCAGAGGTGATGGATAGCTCCAAGGAGACTGTCTTCTAGACACATCAGGACTGCTGTTCACATGAACTCACAGAGACTGTGGAAGCACACATAAGACCTGCACAGTTAAAATGGTACAGTGACCCAGCACTGAGGAGGGAAAGTGGACACATGGTCTAACCTCTAAGCAAGAAACCATTTGTAACTGATGACTGCTGTCCAGAGAAAGAACAGTTTTCTGCACTGTAGTGTCAATGGTGCCTTGTAGGGGTTTTATTGTGCACTGTGTGAAGATTCAAATGCTGATTTCTGTGTCCACTGCATCTGGTTACAGCCCTTATTCAGAGAATATCCAGGTGCAATCTTGTGTAAACAACAGCTTTCCAATTGTTCCCTGGAGTGTTAATAAAGGCTTTAACAAGAAATGACTGAGCAGGGGAGAGAACAGGCCAGAATTCTCTCTGCCAGTGGAGGGACCTGGAGAAGAAGAAGTATGGATTAACCACCTACAAAGAGTCTAGGAGAGACCATAAGTAATCACCTGGAGCAGAGAAAGTCTTAAGTGCAGTATCTCCTTGATTTTGGCTGGAAGCTTGGTAGATTAGAGCATTGAGATGAGTAATATTTCTCGGTAATTCTGCCCTTTAAGCATGATAAATAAATAACATAGTCCAATCTCAGTTATTTGAAAGCTAGTTGGGTACGAAGCAAACTGTAACCCTCGTATTATAAAGGCACACACAGAGCTTTGCACACAATAGTTGTTGTATTTCCACAAACTAAACTCTATGAAATATTCGGAGGAAGACAGGCCTGCATTTTTTATATTCTGATTTGTGCTGGCTTTTTTGCTTATTTCTGCTTGTTTGGTTTTTTTGTTATTGGTTTGTATGTTTATGTTACCTTTCCTTGGTATTTTTTATTTTGTTTTTGTTTTTTCTACAGAGAGAAGGAGAGACATAAAGAATATGAATTGTGTGACTGGTACATGGGGAGGATTTGGGAGCAGATGGGCAAAGGAAAACATGATCTAAATGTTTGCAGGAAAAAAATTAATAAAAATATGCAAAACAGATATTTTAATTCTAGGATTCCCAAAATACACACACCAGAAGACTCAGAATAGACTAGAAGTATCACAAGACAATTCTTAGGAAAATAAAACAAGGTGAGCCTGGTGGCCATTTCTGACAATTCCAACAGAAAGGAGCTGAGGAACAGGTTCATCAGGTAGTGACCAGCTCCATATCTAGAACCCTACCTGAAAAACACTAGCCAGAAGAACACAAAGGAAACAAACAATACTAGTGCCGATGCCTGCTAAGTGTAATAAGGCTTGGATAAGGGTCAAGTTATTGTACTTCACTAAATGTTATGATTGTAATTAAAGATGTTCAAGTGGTAAAGTGGTCAAAAGCTTACATTTTTTTTAAAGATTTATTTAGTTATTTATTTATGTGAGTGTACTATAGCTGTCTTCAGACACACCAGAAGAGGGCATTAGATCCCATTACAGATGGTTGTGAGCCACCATGTGGTTGCTGGGAATTGAACTCAGGACCTCTGGAAGAGCAGTCAGTGCTCTTAACCACTGAGCCATCTCTCCAGCCCCCAAGCTTACATTTTTAAAGTGGAAAGAAAGCACATACAGTAAACACGCAAGTCAATATGTTGCTATTTTTATCAACTGAATAGTATATCATACATTAGTTGTAGCTTGATATGACTAGAATTCAGAATAATAACTGTCTCCAATTCATTTTTATATAAATCTATCTTTTAAATAATAATACAAATAGTGGAGAGAGACAAAGACAGGGAGATTCACAGGCAATGTGTATAAGTGTCTGTCTGTGTGTCTGTGTGTGTGTGTGTATGTCTGTGTGTCTCTGTCTGTGTCTGGGTGTGTGTCTGTGTTAAAGAGAGAGATCACTACCTTTTTCCATCCTAAGGCATTCCTTCACTTTGGGACTAAGCATGACAATGACTATGGCTCTCCCTGTAAAAGTGCACGGGTAGTGCATAAGAACGTGTGCCAGAAATGAGAAAGCAGATGCACATGGGCCCATGACCTTCACGTAGAGACCAGGCCAGAGGAACCTGAGGCTCTCCTTCCTCCTCACTGTCTCTAACCTAGGAGTCAGCACTAAGCAATCCAGTCTTTCTACATACAAAGACAAGGAGGACAGAGAATAATTTGGACATAAAAACTTCCAAAGGCACCAGATGATAAAAGAATACAGACCTTGGAGGATTCAGTGTAGAAGGAAGAGGACAGACTGATGTGCTCTAGAAGGTCAGCTCTGTAATGACTCCAATGTCACCATGACCCCAACATGAATCATTTCAGGACTACACAGGCCTTCCCTTTACCCACTGAGAGAAAACCAAAAACACAGAAAGGAATCTCTATGGTACCTCTGTTCCCAACATGCTCTTTCACCCACTGAGTGGCTGCCACAATACTCTCTGTCTTAGTGACATCAAGAATCACTGTCTCCAGCCTCTCAGATGTCTTGCTCTTCAGCTGCTTGGCTCCCTCCTCGGTCAGACATGCAGCCAGCACCTTCATTCCTCTCCTGTCCAGCTGTCTGGCCAGCAGGTTCCCAAAGCCTGAGTCACAGCCTGTGATGAAGACATACTTGTCATGGAGATGGCTCACCACCTGCCTCTCCCTGAACAAGCGCAGGAGCATCCACAGGCCCACAAGTGCCACCAGATAGAGCCACATGGCTTGTAGAATTCACGTAGAGAGAGAGATACTCTGAGTCAAAATGACACTGGCATCTGCTCCCAAAGGCAGGCATAGGCATGGAGGACTCCAGCCTTTTGGGGTGAAGTCCTCTGCATTTCCTATAATTATCAATGCCTCACATCTCTGGTCTTTGGCCTGTTTTTGAACACCAAACACATAAAGCCCTTTGGCTCTCCTTATCTCACTGCCAAGTAAAATAACACTGACTGTCCAATACACAGGCCTAGTCTCTTGGGATTGTTGCTTCCTGGACTGATGTGGTAATCCATGTGTATGTCATTACACAGGTCCCATGATCCAGTCCCGGGTCACCTTGTGTCATGCTGATGAATTAATACAGTGTGATTACTGTAATGATGAAGACAATGAGGCTACACGTTACAAGTTCATTGTAATCTTTTATCTTAGTCAAGGTCTCTATTCCTGCACAGACATAATGACCAAGAAGTAAGTTGGGTTGGAAAGAGTTTATTCAGCTTACATTTTCATGTTTCTGTTCATCACCAAAGGAGATCAGGTCTGGAACTCAAGCAGGTCAGGAAGCAGAAACTGATGTCGGAGGCCATAAAGGGATGTTACTCACTGGCTTGCTTCTACTGGCTTGCTCAGCTTCCTTTCCTATAGAACCCAAGACTACCAGCCCACGGATGATGGTACCACCAACAAGGGGCACTCCCCCTTTGATAACTGAGAAAATGCCTTACAGTTGGATGTCATAAAGGCATTTTCTCAACTGCAGCTTCTTTCTCTGTGATAACTCCAGCTTGTATCCTGTTGACAGAAAACCAGCCAGTACAATTGACCCCTTATCAACTTGGCACACAAACACAATACTATTAAGCCAGAACCCTTGCTTTCTTATTGATCCCCACATTCTAAATAACTTTAAAAGTCCCACATTCTTTGCAAATTGTTACATATTACCATTTCAATCCCTTTAAAATATGTAATATCTTCTAAATTCAAAGTCTTTTTACAATTAAAAGTCCCATAACTGTGGGCTCCACTAAAATATTTTCTTCCTTCAAGAGGGACATGTTGCGGTAAATCTCTTGCCCATAGGAAGTCCATAGAAGAAAAGACACAAGTCAATAAGTATCAAATGAATGCTGCATGCCTAGATTGGGCAGATTTACCATTAAACTACACTATTCCCCAGCTAAGAGAGCTCTTAACAATTTGCGGTTTCCTAGGTCAAGGTCTTCTTCGTCCTCTCTCCTTCCACCAACCGCCAACTCCCCTCACTCCAACAGCTCACCTCCTCTTATCCCCTTTCCCTGCCTCTGGCTCCTCCCACTCCTCTTTTACTGCCAATCACTGGCTATAGCCTTTATTTAACAAATTTGATTGGACAGAAGGTTTACAAGATTCACTCCTCCTTCGCAGCCCCTCCCAGGAGTGGAATTACCATGACAACAAGAGGCTAGGGCTATCCACCACAGGGACAAATATCAGGGCACAGTCACAATCACAAGCAAAAATCAAACTCAAACTGGCCAATGTCTAGGATCAGACTCACTATCTTCAGGGTTTCTCCAAGGTCTTTTGTCACTTCTCCAGTCCTGCTCTTTGTAGAACACACCTTTTCTTCTTGACTCTAGCTGCCTGTACTTCATATATCTGATGTTCGCTGTGGTCATCACATGGTTCTGGCATCTCCAAAACACTGCTGTCTTCCACTGCGACAAGACTTCACCAATAGCCCCTCATAGGCTCTCTTCATGGTGCCAAGTCTCATCCCCTTTACATGACCCCTTCAGTCCTGGGCCATCAATTGCAATACAGTCTATGCCTTCTTCACCAATGGCCTTCTTTGACCTCTCACAGTGCAGAGCCTCAGCTGCTATTCATGACCCCTTCATGCCTTCAAAACCAAAACCACCTGAGTGATTCTTACACAATACCAAGTCCAGCCACAGCACAAGGTACAACCTTAGCTATCTCTAGAACACAGACACTGTGTTCTCAGATAACACTTCCCAGAAGATTTCACTTTAGTGATGATAGTCTCTTCATAATCACCAATAATTTCTTAGCTTCAGCTAAACAGGATGAATAGTCCCAGTAATGCAAAAGATTTGCTTTACTAGCTCTGGCATCTTGTAAATCATAGCTAATTCTTCTGCAACAGCTAACAAAAGCCAAATAATCTTCACAATCAATACAGCAATGGCTCTGGTAAGAGTCTTTAACCTTCCCTCTGAAATTTCACAAGACAGGCCTCCATTCTTTGCACTGTTCTCAACTTTATCTTCCAAGCTCCTATAGAATATCCTACAGAGCTCTTAACACTGGATGGCTCTTCTAGCACACAGTTCCAAAATCCTTCCACAGTCCTCCCCAAAACATGGTCAGGTTAGCTCAGGACTACCCCACTCCTGGTACAAATTTGTCTTACTCAAGGTTTTTATTCCTCCATGAACATCATGACCAAGAAGCAAGTTAAAGAGAAAAGAGTTTATTCAGCTTACACTTCCAACTTGCTATTGATCAGCAAGTGAAGTCATGACTGGAACTCAAGCAGGTCAGGAAGCTGGAGCTGATGCAGAGGCCATGGAGAAATATTACTTACTAGTTTGCTTCTACTGTCTTGCTCATCTTGCTTTCCTATAGAACCCAAGACTACCAGCCCAGGGATGGTATTACCCACAAGGAACTCTCCCTCCTTAATCATTAATTGAGGGAATGTTTTAAAGCTGCATCTCATGGAAGCCTTTCCTTAACTGAAGCTACTTTCTCTGTGATAACACCAGCTTATATCAAGTTAATACAAAACCAGCCAGTACACCTGCCATGCAGTGAGACATCTCAAATAAAATTATATAAAATGTAATATAAATACATGTTTACAGAAATGAGTCAGTCATCAAAGAGCTTTCTGCTCTTCTGCAGAAGCGAAAGTCATTTTCTGACACCCAAATTGTACTGCTTACAACTTCTTATGACCAGTGGCCCTCATCTTTCGTCTCACCTCTGAGGATTCTCTCACACATGTAACATACAGGTACACACATATGCCATAGGTAAAATGAATGACCAGGCACGTGATATGGTAGAGAAAATTGTATTTTCATTAAATCAGAAATTACTATATATTTACAAGTTTCTTCTGTGGCCCCTTTGCCCCCACATTTCTACTGAGGAAAGAGAAATCAGACATCTACAGAAGTCTTTCCAAAGACAAGTCTGTATTGATCGCAGGATTCTCTGTCACTTACACACATACATTCCCTGCTCAGACTACTCTTGAGAGTCACCAACATAGCAGTAGGAAGACCCAGGTCTCAGAGGCTGAGGCAAGTTCAAGAACCTTGCTCATTTGAAAGTGTATTTGTTTGCAAATATATTGTCCCAAAAATGAAAGACCAGTGTTGAGAAAGATACTGTATACATGATTACTTAGTGAGTCTGCAGGGGGAAATGGTCACTTAGTGAATCTGCAGGGGACACTGGGCACTTAGTGAGTCTACAGGGAAGGATGGTCACTTAGTGAGTCTGCAGGGAGGGAGTGGTGAGGCTGAGGCCTACCACTCATATTCGATTCATAGACTTGCATGCACAGTCTTCAGCCTTACATGCTGTTCTTACGATTTGACTGCAGAGCACTTGTTCCCATCTCAATGCCTTGAAAAGATGAGGCAGTCAAGAAAAGCCTGCTGGCCTATGGCAAACCTACTTAGGCCATTCCCCTTACCTCTGTGATCCAAATGCCACTAAATGGTAAAGCCATAGTTTAAATGGCAGAGCACAGGAGATCACCTCATATTTGCTCAAAAAATAAAAAGAGTTCACCCATAATGCCATGCTTTTAAAATAAATGAAAAATTAGTGTCTCTATCCCATGTTAGATTCTCACCACCAGGGACTGAACCTCTGACCCAGGGCCTGCCAGCCTGACTCTAAGGCATAAGTGATGGCATTATTACTGAGTCCTCTCAGACCCCAGACCTTAGTCAGAGGTGACTCAGGGCAGCGGCACTTCAATGCTGCAGAAGGGTGGAAACTAGTAAGAGCATGTGCATTTTCTTCAGAGGAGGACACAGGGCAGTGATTGGCACAAGCTGGTCCCGACCTCCTCATTTGTGTGGATCCTCATATTAGGCCATGGTGATGCTCAGAGTCTGTGCAAAATCCAGCATGTTTATATCTGAATCCCTGGGAAGAATTCATTGGCTACTTTTTTGATCATGATCAGTCTTGAGTAGTATCACAGGAAAATTAGTAGGATGCAGGTTATATCCTAAAACCCCAGCATAATGACCATCCTTTCTCAACTCTCTTACCTTCTCCTGAGAATTCCATCCCTTACACTCTAACTACATCTCCCCAATTGTGCACATAGGTAAAGACTTCACAGAGCTTTCTCAGGCTTTGCAGAAGTCCAGTAGAAAAAGACATCTGCAAGAAATGTGGGCAGGTAGCTCAAGGGAAGGTAGAAGAGCTTGGCATCCCAACCAGCTGAGTATCGAGTGCGAGGGTGACAGGCAGTCAGAGCATGCTCCATGCAGTCAGTCACCAAAGACAGGTCCTTGTTGTACCTCTGGTCCAATCCACTTAGCATTTTCAGATCTATGCAGAATGAGGAAGAATTACGGTGGTTATTCAGCTCCCACCACTCCTGTCTCATACCAGCATAAAGGAGAATTTCTATTCCCTATGTGGAAAAATCCATGTGTCTGAAACCCAAGCCTAGCCTGTCCCATTTCCTCAGAAGGACCACAAAAATCTTAAAGAAAAATTATGCACTCAGTCACCTGTATCACAGCTCATGGAAAGTACTGGTCTTATATCACCTCCCCACATCCCTGACTTTGCTTACAGGCCCATGATCATGAGAGGATCAGAAGGAACAGAACAGCATGTTCTGAAAGACAAGAACTCCTTTCTTACTGCATACAGAAACTGCCCACCACCCCAAGGAAATAGGTCTAAACTACTGTTCTTTGAGTATAAAGAGAAAGGCATTACAACTGCAAAAAAAAAAAAAAAAAAAAAAAGGTTAAGTATTCAGAATTGTATGTAGTTTTGAGCCTCAGAGCTCACTTACAGGACGCCAGGTATTTCTCGTCATAGATCTCCCGGATTCCTGAGCTGGTCTGGTCCCACAGCATCTGCACATTTGATATTACTCTGGCACTACTGGTCATATCCGTCAGGAAGAAGCCTGGCTCTATAATAGCCACCTTCACCCCAAAATAGGAGAGCTCCCTCCTGCAAGACACACAATTGTCAAGGTCTTCAGAGGTCTTTCAGTGAGAACACTTTAATAGGACTACAGTAGCATGGGACCAGGAGCCTGTGATGGAAAAAAAAATGCCACACCTTTTGGATCTGGGGTATACAGCAAATGAAGTCGAATCTTGTGATAAGGGCATTGCCTCTCTACTCTTGTATGTCATAATAGTATTTGTGGTGTATAGCTCACTGGCCTAAAATTGAACATTCTGGTCTATGGCACTGTGTAAGACCTTTCTCCAAGTAGTGCAGAGGCAAAGAATTCTAGTCCTTGTCCAGGTCATTTTCACCTCACTAGTATGTCTGCATCTGCCCCACATCTGTCTCAGGAAGCTCTCAGGACAGGTCTTCTTAGACTCTTCTCTTACTCTCTAACTTACCATAGTCTTTAGGTGATGATAGAAGCATATAAGTTATGCTAGAATGTGTTAATTATGGACTCTACAGGGTCCTGATATCTATCTCTGGAATTGAAAGAGATATTCATCCCAATTCAAAGACATGATCACCATATAGATTTCAGGGGAATGGATTCTTGAACCAAAAACTTCACAGTTCCAAACCTATCCCAATATTGTCCCCAATGTCCTCCCTCATCCATAAAAGGGCAAAATGAATTCAAGTCATGTCTCTGTCATGACCTGTTACAGAGACTTAGAAATGTGCTGCCCAGAGAATCATTCAGTGAGGGGAAGACAAGAGAGACCCAAAACTTTAGTGTTCTCCCCATGATGGGGACTACAAGAGTGTGACTAAATAAAAACCTTCCTAAAGCACCCCTTGAGTCTGCTTCCCTTAAAGTACCTGAGGGAGTCTGAGAAGGCCTCTACACCATACTTGGAGATGGAGTAACCACCACCAAAGAAAGACACTCGGCCCACGATGCTGGAGACATTGACCACTCGACCCCTTGCCTTCCTCACTAAGGGCAGCATGCTCAGAGTCACCTCGATCATGCCCAACAGGTTCACATCCAGTACAGTTGCAAAGTTCTGTTTGTTCATCCACTCATTGGGACCTGAGAAGGTGGAAATGCCAGCATTGTTGACCAGGCCCCAGAGTCCTAGAAACAGTGGAAAGAGATAGTCACACAACACAGGTTTAATTACGGATGAAATGCATTTTCAACATGGTAAGAATACTGTGACATGCTTACTGGACAATACGATGCAATGAATAAGAGCAGGGTATCCACATGGCTGGTGAACTCATGAGGACTGCTGGCTCACACCATGGATACCTTCATCTTTTAAGACTTTCTGGCCCACCTTTCTACCTGGGAATCAGCCAGCAGTCCCTTATCAGTTGCTAAGTTTAAGAACAGATGGTGAAAAAATGGCTCAATTTTGTTATTCTGGAGACCATGAATGTACGTTTGTGTTGTACAACTTGAAGCCAACTCTAGAGATTTTATTCTCTTATTTGTTGTGGTGGTTTGAATGGAAATAGCAGCCATAGGCTCATATGTTTAAATGTTTACTCCTGAGAGTGGGGCAGTGCTGAAGAGGGATTAGGAGATATGGCCCTTTTTGGAGTAGGTATTGCCATGTTGGATTGTATGATACATTAGGCTTGGGCTATCCCAAAGTCCTGATTTTCCTGCTACCTGTGGTTACAGATGTTGTATCTCAGCTCATTCTCAAGCACATGACTGCCTGGAACCCCCATCATATCCTGACATGATGATAACAGTCAAAAGGTTTAACTGTTTGCAAGCTCAAATGCAATGTTTATCTACAAGATTTACCACGATCATGGCAAGTCTTCATAGAGCTAAAATTCTGATGAAGGTAGTTGTGTCTTCACATTACTCTCAGTAGTTTACACACTGCTACCTGTTTCTTTCAAGGGGCGATGAAAGGTTGTAACAGGGAAGAATTAGTTTCAATATCATTCCTTATATGGTAATAAAAAAGTACAGTCATAAAGAAGAAGAGAAAGAACAGAGGAAAACACAAAGGAGAAAGAAAGAAAAGACAAAATTAATCTCTCGAGGAAAATTGGTTGGGAAACAAACAATTGGAAACTTGACTGTGGGAGATTTGGGAAACAGATGTGCTTTTAAGTTCTGCTGAAGCCGGCCATGACATTAATAACAATCAACTCTCATTGTGGACAAAAATCTATATTGATGAAAATTAATATTGATCAACTCTCGATATTGATCAACATCAATATTGATTATCATCAATATTGATCAACTCTCCTCAGATGCTTATAAAACCCAATGTATTCTCTGTTTTGTGAAAATTTATCACAAGCTAGAGTTACCAGCGATGAGGGAGCCTCAGTTGAGGAAATGCCTCCATAAGATCCAGCTATAGAGCATTTTCAATATTACTGATCTTCTAAGGAGGGTCCAGTCCATTGTGGGTGAGGCCACACCTGGGCAGCTTTTGTGGGTTCTATAAGAAAGCAGACTGTGAAGGCCATGGGAATCAAGCCAGTAAGCATCACTCATCCATGGCTTCTGCATCAGCTCCTGCATCCAGGATCCTTCCCAATTTGAGTTGTGTCCTGAGTTCCCCTGGTGATGAATAGTGATGTGGTAGTGTAACCTAAATAAGCCCTTTCCTAGAACAACTTGCTTTTTGCTCATGATATTTAGTTGCAACAGTAAAAATCCTAAGTAAGACACCCAGGGAAAGGATAAGGGAGGTGAAGATCTTTGTTAATAACCAACAGGACAGATTTTCCACTGTCAACCTGAACACATGGTGCTCTCTTTATCACCAAACCACAGGTGGCCCTCACTCATCCTTTTGGCCTTTAAGTAATGGATCTTCAAAGGACCATTCTGAAAGGCCTACAAAAACACCATCTCTGTGACATCAATTTCTATGCAGAGTGAATGAGAGACTAGCTGATTAAGATTAAGATAAGCATTTGTTGATATGAAAACCTTGGTTCAAATAAGTCATCTGCATTCTTGGTTCAAAACCTTGGTTCAAATAAGTCATCTGCATTCTTGGTTCAAAATCATGTCTTGTGCTTCTATAGATATATAATCTCTAATCAAGAATGGTTATGATCAATTTTGAAAACCATATGAAGAACTACTTCTGTAGAAGCTTCCTAAAATACATATATGAAGGAATTTCAAGGGATGTACAAAATAATGGTAGACATGACACCCCAAGTGGAAATCAAATGCCAACAAGTAAAAGCTTCACTGCCAATAATGGATCACATTTACTCGCCATCCCCCCCCCAAAAAAAAAAAAACATAGAAACTCCTTTCTGGCTTAGTTGGGGTTTTACTGCTGTGAACAGACACCATGACCAAACCAACTCTTAGACAACATTTAATTGTGGCTGGCTACAGGTTCAGACATTCAGTCCATTATCATCAAGGTAGGAGCATGGCAGTATCCAGGCAGACATGGGACAATAGTAGAGGAGCTGAGAGTCCCACTTCTCCATTGGAAGGCACCAAGGGAAGACTAGTTTTCAGGCAGCTAGGGTGAGGGTTTTAAATACCAAGCCCACAGTGGCACACATATTTCATCACAGCTACACATCCAAATAATGCCACTCCTTGGGCTAGGCATACTCAAACCACCAGAGCTCCCAAACCCCCATTACAAGCTTTGCTTAAGGCTACTAGCTGATGGTAAGGCTATTTATAACTGTGGTGATTTGAATATCCTAGGCCCATGGATTAGCAGTATTAGGAGGTATGGCCCTGTTGGAAGAAGACATTCATTGTGGTCATAATGTAGAGTGAAAAAATATAAAGATCATTTTATAAAATATATACAGACTGTTCTTCAGGCTTTTCTTTAAAGGGCATGAAAAACATAGAAAGTTTTTATGACCCCTAGACCTGAGCAAAAGAATGCAGGTTCACTAGTTCCAAGAAAGCAGAACTGAATGTAAAATTTCAGGACTTCACTGCCTCAGGATACATTCTGGGGGGAGTACATTATCCCTGAGTCAGAGGACACTTGCTGGATTAACATTTGTCAAGCCTCGGGGAAGAGAACCCACCTGTGTGTGGGGAAGGCCCAAAGCAGGAAGACACATTCCTGACCACAAAGAAAAATGCAAGTCATCTAGGTGGGGCTGAGAAACTAGTAACCATGATGACAGGACAACAACTGAGAAATAGTTGAGCAAGTGACAGGGCAAGACCATGCTTTTGAGAAGAATGAGTATACAGAGTATTTTCCACATGACCCTGATTCACTTAGGTTGGGTTCCTCTGGAATTCTCTGCTATTTTTATGTTATATATCCTTGACAACCCCTAACCTCCCTCCTCATTCCCCTGGTTTGTAGTTTTCCCTTTTAAAAGGCCCCTCAGCTTGCCAGTCTTTTGTCAAATTCAGCTCCTGCGTGGGCAAGTGATTTGACCATTGGCTGGCCAACTCTCCCTAAGAAACCTCTGCTGATTGCATCCAGGTACAGTGTCTTGCAATTTTTGTGTGGCCATGATTTCCCGAGACTTGAGTAAGAATCTCCTGAGTTTGGGGGTCTTCAATAGGACATATGTGAGACATAAGATACTGTAAGAATGTAATTTCAGGTCTCAGCTTGAATTTAAAATTAAGAGATCCTTAAGTTTGAGTCAAATATTAGCTGCCTCTGAGACACATCTGGGGAAGAGCACATTCCAAAGACTCAAACAAACATTGCAAGATAAGGTCCCAAGATAAAGAGTTTATCAAGAAGATGAGTCTTCAACCGTGTGTATTTTGGCATCCTATAATTAAAATATCTGGAGCTGACTCCATATTGTAATAGGAAAGAAAACAAGTCTGGACAAGTCCAGAAAACAAGTTTGAACATGTTTTAAAGTATGATGATAACCAAAAGTCTACCTGCAATGAAGTCATAGCCCACAGATAACCAGACACATATGGTTATCTGCCATGTACATCAGAAGTAACCCCAATTCAAGCATAAAAGAGGAGCCCTTGGCCAGAGCACTTCATCACACTGGTAGCTATGGTTACCTAGCATGATCCTCTGTTCAGGCCTCCTCTGCAGCCAAGAGAGAAAGCACTCTGCAGCATGGATCATCAAAATAGCAGCCAAGAGACTGAGCACTCTGCACCCAATCATCAAAGAGACAGCCAAGAGACTGAAGCCTCCAACTTTGTGATCTAACACTCTCTGGACCTGAGCTGCTAGAAGCCTCGGAATGCCCTTATCTTCATGGTCAAGCACTCTTCTAGACCTGAGCTGCTGGAAGCTGGAAAACACCCTTATCTTCATGGTCAACCACTCTCTGGACCTAAGCTGCTGGAAACAACAGCCATAAGGACTCAGGTCTTATAACTCATCAATAATGATGTACTTATTGTGATACTTATTTCTTTGGTAATTAGCAATTTATTATTTATGTTAACTGTGCTGATATTGATAGAGTCATTGTATAGGAAATGTGACAATACCTCATTGTTACAATAGCTTTGGCATTAGTAATAATATATTGTTTGCTGTGCATTATTAAAGAGCAATTAAATATCAAACCTCTGTCTCTGGCGTACTCTCTCCCCTCTCGTGGAACTGATCATCTCACAGTCAATCATGTATACAATTCCTGAGTAGAGAGGACCTGTCGATCCTCTTCCTACAGGGACCCTAAAACCTTATCACAACCTGCTTACGACAGATAACAGACTGGGCTCGAGACACTGGTACATGGGGAGGATTTGGGAGCAGATGGGGAAAGGAAAATATGATCTAAATGTTTGCAGGAAAAAAATTTAATAAAAATATGCAAAACAGATATTTTAATTCTAGGATCCCAAAATACACATGCCTGAAGACTCAGAATTGACTTGAAGTATCACAAGACAGTTCTTAAGACAACAAAACAAGGTGAGCCTGGTGGCAATTTCTGGGGATGCCAACAGGAAGGAGCTGAGGAACAGGTTCATCAGATGGTAACCAGCATCATATCTACAACTCTGCCTGAAAAACACTAGCCAGAAGAACACAAAGGGAACAAACAATACCCAGTGCCAATGCCTGCTAAGTGTAATAAGGCTTGGTTGAGGGTCAAGTTGAAGATCCCCATACTCAGGAGACCCTTCCTCAAGTCTCAAGAAATCACAACCACCCAAAGACCACAAGAAACCATACCTGGATGCAATCAGCAGAGGCTTTATTAGGGAAATTGGCCGGCGGTCAAACCACAAGCTCTCTCTCAGAAGAGCAAGGTTTGGCCCTGAGTGGCAGGGCTAGGGGGTCTTTTATAACATGGGGTGGGGAGAGGAAGGCATTTTCGTGTGGTTACACATGAATGGTTGCATTTTCACGCAGTTACACATGATTGGTTGTTTTACAAATTTTGAACATAGCACTGGGAAGACCAAGGGAAGGAGGGGTAACCAAGAACAGTGGAACATTTCAGAGGAATCTAGCCCAAATGATCTAGAGTCATGTGAAAATCACTCTGCACACTCATTCTTCTCAAAAATGTGGTTTTACCATGTCACTGCCCTACCCTGTCAACTATCTATTAACTATTTCTCACTAGCTCCAGCCGTAGAGCCACAGCCCTGTCATGGTGTTTTTACCACCTGAATGACTTTCATTCTTTACATCCAGTTCCTGAAACTGGCCTGGCTTGTTTCAGAGAAAAGTTTCCATGTCCCTAAAAGAACTTAAAAAGCATCTATATATGTATATATTCTATAAAAATGATTTTTATAATTTTTCATTCTTCATTCCCCCATTTCCTCTAATGACAGTTTTTAATCATAAAAACTCAATTATTAATAAGTCTATTTCTACCCCACTTTTTCCGATTTGGATCTTTAGAAAAGTTTAAACTCCAGTGTCATGATAATTATCATTTTCTTGACCTAAAGCTCTATATTGATGGCGCAACACAAAAAGCTGAACAGCACTTATCCTTCCTCTAACAAAAGTTACTAATCAATTTAAAACACTAGGGCCTATGGTAAAAGCAAGAGTAAAATCACAAGAGGTCCAGCAAGGGAGGAAAACAGGGTTCTCAACCAAGGGGACTTATTGAATCAACTCTCAAATCAACTTTGCTGCACCTCTCTATCTTTCTGTCTCTGGTCTAACTTTATATTCTTCTCTTAGAGCAACACACTTCTTTAAGAAACAGCAAGTCTAGTCCTCTTAGCAGCACCTCTCTCTATACCTGTAGCCATTTTTAGTCTCAACTTTCCTTGACTCAACAGCTAGAGTCAAGGAAAATAGGCTCTCTGCAGAAGCATCTAGGGTGTATCTCAAACTCAGTTCAAGAGTACCTGCGGGAACTAGCTGGACAAGTACACAATAATCTTTGACCTCATCTAAGATAGCAGTGGTGACATATGGTGTTAGCTCAGAGCTGCAAGTCTACCATTTATCAATTTTAGGCACTAAGTATCTGTTAACAGGGGTCCTTGGGCTCTGTTTTATTAGCTATGGATCTCAAAACATTTTCTTTTCTTTGAAACACACTTTCAAAGTTGTCCTCTGACTTTTACATATTTTATGGCACATAGTTGTCTACATACACATAAAATCACATATATAATAAAGAGAAATTGTAAAAAGGAACAAATCTATATAACTCTAGATTCACATTTTAACTTCAATCTTGGAATCACAAGCTGTCATTTAACCTTGGGTGTATACACCCTAAGCCCCACCCTCTAAGGCAGCATTATCCCTGTGTCTCTAGGAGTCAAGGCCTGAAGTTCTTTGGCCTTGTAGAATAGCAGAAGACCTCGAACTAAACAGCAGGAGGTTGTTCTGGCATCTGGATGTTCAGGCACACGTGTTGGTGGATTTCAAGGAGGTCGGATGGTCAGCAGCACCAGGAAGTCTCTTAGTAGCCTGAAAAATTATTTCTCACACAAAAGGGACATTCTGGGTGTGGAATAAGGACAAGGGACACTCTAGCCAGTGCCAGTTCCCGAGGGTAATTTAGCTTTAGGGTTCTGTATATTCTCTCTACCTGTCTTGAGCTTTGGAGACAGTATAAACAGTGGAGCTTCTAATATCTCTGACAATTCCTGACTTATCTTAAAACTGCTACCTGATCTAATTACCTAAGACACTTGAAACCTCGGGAAGGTCCCTATTCTAGGCTTTTTTCTCCTAGGTATTTCTTCTTTATTCTAAGTCTTATTATTTCTCTGGCTCAAAACCTGAGGTCTCTTATACACTTTAAATCTCTTGGCTGCTTGGTTGCACTCATATCTTAAGAGTCCATCTGTGCATTTAGCTTGGTAAGTCTTTTGTTTTCTGGGGAGTATAGTTCTCCCTCCTTGTGTGCACCATTGTCTCTTTTCCTCTAGATAGTAGCTGGCAGGATGGCTAGCAATCTGAGTTCTTTCTCTTACTCTGCTTTAAGTGAGGCCATCTCTTTGGCCCCATAGCCGGGAAGGGCTCCTGTATCAAGCCACTTGATCTGTCCAGTTATTGTCTCAGGCCAGAGTCTCCTCCCTTGGTATATAGCCCTGCGGACATGGGCTGTGGCAAAAGCATACCTGCTTGTTGGCCCCAGGTTCCAAGGTTGCTCTCTGCATGGATAATCTCAGGGATGGGGAGTCAGTCCAGATGACATTTGTCTCCACCACAGTAGTGCTGGCTTATCTCTGACCAGCATGGAGAAAATTGCTCCCATCTGTAAAGCAGGTTACCTCGGCTCCCAGCTGGAGTTAGTAGGAGAAGCCTTTCCTCTACCTGTGAGTTCTTGTCAGCTAGTTGTATCCCATCGGGTAGGAAGTATATCTGGACGTCCATCCTAGGGAGTAAGCCTTGACCCGACAGGGGGTAGGAGCAGTCTAGGATGACCATAAATGAATGGGATATACAGCCCATCTCTTAATCCACCATTTTTTAGGTAGTCCATGAATACATTTTGGCCCATTGGCCTGGAGGGAGACCCTGTGTTTATCAAGAGTTGGGTGGCTCCAAGCCACCCTGTCTATTTCAATAGCTGTCTTCACACAGAGCTAATATCTTCGCCACTTGCAGTGTTTTTCAAGGCCTGGGATTTCCTGGCCCTGGCTTCTATTTGTTAGGGCCCTCTTGAACCCCGAAGCTGGATCCTTTACTTGCAATGTGCACACTGGTCTCTTTCAAAGAGTTTATCTCCCTTTGATTGGAGTCCCTCTTCTCTGCTTTCTGTAAATTCTTTTTCTGTCACCTTTATCTTTCTTCACCTCTCACTAGTCTCAGCAACTTACACTAGACCTTTTATCTTCTCCATTCTTTTCCTCTAGACTTACACTAAATCCTCTCTACTCCTCTTCTCCACTCCTTTCTTCTAGACTTTCTTAGCAACTTACACTAAATCCTTCTCTACCCTTCTCTACTCCTCTAGTCTCTGAAGCCTTGTCAATACTGACGGAATGTCTAGAAAGGCTGTGGGCAGCTCATCTGATCCCTGTTTAACCTCATGTACCTTGGTGAAAATTAGTGGGGTTTCATGTTCTTATATAAGATCTATCAATGGGATCTGGCATGGGCCTTTGGGTGTCCCTTACCTTCTGTAACCCGCTGTTGACCACAGCCTGATCAATTGATGGGGTCTCCATGTCTCCATGTCTGAGGGAACATTCTTTTTCGAGTGTCCTCTCTTGTTCTTCACTCCTGAAGACCAGAACCTGCAAGGGTCTTGTGGAAGAAAGGCTTTTATCGGGGGGAAGGGTATTCCTCCACTAGATTTACCTAGTGACTATATTGGGCACTAGATCTAGGTGTCTGAGGGATCCTGGCCTATCTATTGCTTTAATTACTAACTTATTTTTTACTATAAATTTGTGTCTGTACCAAAATGGAGGCCTATTCTTTTGGCTCTCTGACACAGGACAGCAGAACAGCTTGTAACTTCTTATGGCAGGCAACCTGTCTGACCTGTCTGACCTGCCTGCAGGCGGTTTTGTTAGTTCAGTGTTTCTAAGTTGGAGTCACATCACGTGACTTGTCTCAGCGCTACTTATTTATTTTTCCCTTTTTTTTTCAAAATCTCAGTGCTATTCACTCACTACTTTTTTAATTAAAAAAAATATATATATAATTATAACTCTCAGGTGAATAATCTTGCTGGGGCTGTTTGTCTAGCTGCCCTGGCTCCACTGCCAGGTTTTTTATCACCTGGGCTCTATCTATCTTCATAGACGGCAGGTGGAAAACCGCCGATTTGTTACAGCAGTGACCCAGAGGTCCCCAGTATAGTCACACACACCAAATTAGGTGGCGGCCAACTTGCATGGCTGGGCGGTTCAAGGTGGCTGTGTTGGGGAACCACGAGCTGTCACCGACAAGTGCGGGCTGGGAGAGGGCACCCTCCATGTGGTATTATCTAGAGGATACCCTACATGTGGTAGGCGGGCTGTCCAAACACGAACCACTGTGGGTGTCCCTTATTAGAGGACCTGCCTGCCCCTCTGCAGCAGTACTCTTGCTCTTCTGAGAGAGAGCTTGTGGTTTGACCACCAGCCAATTTCCCTAATAAAGCCTCTGCTGATTGCATCCAGGTATGGTTTCTTGTGATCTTTGGGTGGTCGTGATTTCCTGAGACTTGAGGAAGGGTCTCCCGAGTATGGGGGTCTTCAAAGTTATTGTACTTCACTGAATGTTATTATTGTAATTTAAGATGTTCAAGTGGTAAAGTGGTCAAAAAGCTTACATTTTTAAAGTGGAAAGAAAGCACATACAGTAAACATACAAGTCAATATGTTACTACTTTTTATCAACTGAATAGTATATCATACATTAGTTGCAGTTTGATATGACTAGAATTCACAATAATAACTGTCTCCAATTCATTTTTATATAAATCTATCTTTTAAATAATAATACAAATAGTGGAGAGAGACAAAGAAAGAAAGAGATTCACAGGCCACATGTATCTCTGTGTATGTGTTGTGTGTGTATGTGTGTGTGTCTGTGTGTGTGTGTGTGTGTGTGTGTGTGTGTGTGTGTCTATTTCTGTGTAAAAGAGACAGACTTCTTTGTAGCTTTTTCTGTCCTAAGGCATTCCTTGATTTTGGGCATAAGCATGGCAAGATTTTGGCTCTCCCTCTTAAGAACATGTTACAGAACTGAGAAAGCAGATACACTCTGGCCCATGAGCTTCACATAGAGACCAGGCCCCAGGAACCCAGTGCTCTCCTTCCTCCTCACTGTCTCTAATCTAGGACTAGGCAGCCAACAATTCAGTCTTTCTACATACAAAGACAAAAAGGACAGAGAATAATTTGAACATAAAAATTTCCCATGGCACCAGCTTTTGCCCTTCTACTGGCTTGAGCAGGCCTGAAAGACCTTGTTTACCACAGTAGACCAAATAATAGGACCCAGGTGGTATTACTCATCTGGGCTGCACAGGTGAGTAATACCTGCCTGCTGAGCTTGCCTTGAGATGCTGAGCCTACCTTGAGATATCTCCTGCTGTGACTAAGAATGGGTTCCCCCACCCATCTCCAGCTGAAACAAGAAGAGGATGGGGCTTTCCCTTTAAATTGAGAGCTGAACATTAAACTTCAAGCCTTGATCAGAATACCTTGTCTTGACTCCATCTTTTCTCGCCCTTCCTTCCCTTCTTTCATTCACAGCCCCCCTTTCAGGTGAACCCAGTTATTCATGGCCATAGGCAGCTACACCAGCTAATCAAAGAATACCCAGTTTGGAGGATTCAGTATAGAGGTAAAAGGACAGACTGGTGTGATAGAGAGAGGCAGAGTCTGCAGTGACTGCAATGCCAATGTGACCCCACCAAGAATCATTTCAGGACTACACAGGCCTTCCCTACACCAACTGAGAGAAAACAACAACACAGACAGGAATCATAATGGTACCTCTGTTCCCAACATGCTCCTTCACCCACTGAGTGGCTGCCACAATACTCTCTGTCTTGGTGACATCAAGGATCACTGTCTCCAGCCTCTCAGATGTCTTGCTCCTCAGCTGCTCCGCTCCCTTCTCTGTCAGACATGCTGCCAGCACCTTCATGCCTCTCCTGTCCAGCTGTCTGGCCAGCAGGTTCCCAAAGCCAGAGTCACAGCCCGTGATGAAGACATACTTGTCATGGAGATGGCTCACCACCTTCCTCTCCCTGAACAATCGCAGGAGTGTCCACAGGCCCACAAGTGCCACCAGATAGAGCCACATGGCTTGTAGAGTCTAGTAGAGTGAGAAATACTCTGAGTCAAAATGAACCTGGCATCTGCTCACACAGTAGGGCATAGGCATGGAGGACTCCAGCCTTTTGGGGTGAAGTCCTCTGCATTTCCTATAATTATCAATGCCTCACATCTCTGGTCTTTGACCTGTTTTTGAACATCAAACACATAAAGCCCTTTGGCTCTCCTTATCTCACTGCCAAGTAAAATAACACTGACTGTCCAATAACACAGGCCTATTGTCTTATGATCTTTGCTTCCAGGACCCATGTGGGAATACATGTGTATGTCATTACACAGGCCCCATGCTCCACTGCCAGGCTCCTCTTGTGTCTCTGCATCTTGCACTCTGGAGCCACAAACCAGGACACTGTGGACATAATGAGAATTTATTAGTGACCTGCAGTTGGAATCAGCACAACTTATAGGAGAAGCCAGGGAGAGCTGGTGCCCTCCTATTACAGTAGCTCCTAGGAAGATAGAAGAACCAGACCCAAATATGGCTTCCTTCTGTGTCCCTTTGAGTCCACTGGCTTCTCCCAACAAAGAAACCTGGGAGAGGAGGAAAGGAGGCTCCTCCAGAAATGTTGCAGGCAGCCTGGGATCACTTACAAGACACTTCCTACTGATTACCCATTGTTCTGTCTCATTATGATGCTCTAGAGCCTCTCCACATGCTTAGAGCTGTAGATCTGTTCTGGGTGCTGCCCCTTCCCCTGTGGAGCCAGCTTGATGCTCTACAGAAGACTGAGATGGTCCAGCCTCCTGAGCAGTGCCCTCACAGCCTACAATGTGCAGAGATGCTGTTGGATTACTACAGTGTGATTAATGTAATGATGAAGACAATGAGGCTATGAAGACCCCCAAACTCGGGAGACCCTTACTCAAGTCTCGGGAAGTTGTGACCACCCACAAACTCCAAGACATCCATACCTGGATGCAATCAGCAGAGGTTTATTAGGGAAGAGAGTTGGCAACCAGCAGTCAAACTGCACACTCGTGCAGGAGTAGAGTTTGATGAAGCCAGTCAGTCTAAGGAGGGTTTTTAAAGGGGTAGCCCACAAACCAGGGGAGTGGGAAGGGGGGGTGAGGGGTTGTCAAGGATACATAACATAAAAATAGTGGAACATTTCAGAGGAACCCACCCCAAATGATTTAGACTCATGTGAAAAATCACTCTGCACACTCATTCTTCTCAAGAATGTAGTTTTACCATGTCACTGTGTCCTACCCTGTCATTACCAACTATTTCAGGTTAACTATTTCTCACTTGCTCCGGCCATAGCCCCACCTAGATGACTTGTATCTTTTTTTGTGGTCAGGAATGTGTCTTCCTGCTTTGGGCCTTCCCCACCCACGGGTGGGTTCTTTTCCCTGAGGCTTGAGGGCCTGAAATCTTATATTCAGTTCCACCTTCTGGAACCTGCATTCTTTTGTTCAGGCCTAGGGTAAAGAAAAAGCCTATGTGTTTGTGTGTGTGTGTGTGTGTGTGTGTGTGTGTGTGTGTGTGTGTGTGTGTGTATTTCATAAAATGGTCTTTATATTTTTTCACTCTACAGCTACATATTACAAGTTCATTGTAAACATTTTATCGTAGTCAAGGTCTCTATTCCTGCACAAACAACATGACCAAGAAGCAATTTGGGTTGGAAAGGGTTAATTCAGCTTACACTTCCACCTTGCTGTTCATCACCAAAGGAAGTCAGGACTGTAACTCAAGCAGGTCAGGAAGCAGGAACTGATGCCAGAGGGCATGGAAGGATGTTACTTACTGGCTTGCTTCCCCTAGCTTGCTCAGCTTGCTTTCCTATAGAACCCAAAACTACCAGCCCACAAATGATGGCACCACCAACAAGGGGATCTCCCCCTTTGATAACTAACTGAGAAAATGCCTTGCAACTGGATCTCATGGAGGCATTTTCTCAACTGAAGCTCCTTTCTCTGTGATAACTCAAGCTTGTGTCATGTTGACACAAAACCAGCCAGTACAATTGACCCCTAATCAACTTGTCACACAAACACAGTACTATTAAGCCTCAACCTTTGCTTTCTTATTCATCCCCAAGATCTAAATAACTTTAAAAGTCCCACATTCTTTTCGAATTCTTACATACTAACATTTCAAACCCTTTAAAATATCCAATATCTTTTAAAATTCAAAGTCTTTTTATAATTAGTCTTATAATTGTGGGCTCCACTAAAATTCTTCCTTCTAGAGAAAAAATATCAGAGCACAGTCACAATCAAAAGCAAAAATCAAAAAACTGGCCAATGTCTAGGATCCAACTCACTATCTTCGGGGTTTCTCCAATGGCTTTTGTCTCTTCTCCAGTTCTGCTCTTTGTAGAACACACCTTTTCTTCTAGACTCAAGCTGCCTGTACTCCACTGCTTCTGCTGTTCTTGGTAGTCATCTCATGGTACTGACATCCCCAAAACACTATGTATTCCACCATAACTAGGCTTTACCAATAGCCTCTCATAGGCTCTCTTCATGGCGCCAAGCTTCATCTCCTTTGCATGGCCCCTTCAGGCCTCAGCCATCAATTGTAATAGAGGCTTCTACTGTTGTAATAATTATTTAAAAATGGTCACCAGTCAAGCCGACTGTCTAGGCTGCAGCTCTCTGCCTAGCTCAGGTGCCATGTTGCATGGCCAGAAGCTACCTGTGTGCCACAGCTAGAAATGGCCAGCCAGAAAACCAACCCTGCTACCCACGAGATACCAGCGTGGGAGATGGCTCTGCCAGACTACCACGCTCTCTCTGCAAGGCTGAGCATTGCCCAGACAATCCCACTGACCACATGGGCTCAGTAGAGATGAGACTCTAGTGCTTAGATTAACCAAAGGCTTATATATTTAGTAATGATCAATAACAAAATGCCCATACAATCAGAAGTGTAACCCAATACCCAACAGAGTTACCAACTACCTTTGACTGGTGGAACATCCACCTCCATGTATGCCTCTTTCCCTCTCTCCTCCCTTAGCTCCTCCTCTTCTTTTTCCTCTTCCTCCCTTACTCCTCCCACCTTAGCTCCTCCTACATATCACCCTTCCTGTTAAATTTTTTAAAAACCTTTCTTTCAAAATACAATTATTTCATAACAATACCAATTTGTATCAGTAAGGCACAAGATAGACCTAATACCCAGTCCATCATTTTGTTGACTAAACAGAACCTCTGTCATCTCTCTTAGCTAAAACACTTATTTCTGAACATGGCTTTTTTTTTCTTGGCTTTAGAATGAATGTCAGCTGAAAACCATCCTTTCAAATGGTTTCTCTCAAAGTAAAAAGCTGGAATTGGCTATGAGACTATAAGTCTTCAACCCCATCAGAAATCCAGAATGACTGAAATAACAGAAATTAAAGGAAGCACAAAGCATGGCTTCTAAAACTTAGCCTATTTATAGAGACCACTGAACACCTGGACACTTCCTATACTACAAAACTGTAGAGAGCCGTGCCCTCTGCAGGCAGAGGCCTTACAGGCTGCGCCACTGCCGGTTCGCTGATGATTTTGATGGATAGGTTCTGTGTGCATGCGCAAGGGCTAGGAGGGCGCCAACTCACGGCCCAACCCAGGGCATCATATGGCTAATGATCGAGCAGCCAATCAAGTATGTACACGCCGCCTTAAGGACTATTTAAGCTGGCACCGTTTTGTCTTCCTCTTCCCATTGCAATAAACGCTTGCTGCAGAAGGATCCTGGTGCCCGCGTGCGTTCTTGCTGGTGAGACGATCTCTCGGGTCACAGTTGGTGCCGAAACCCGGGACGCCAGGAAGCCTCACCACCCGTGTTCGCGGAGAAGAATTCAGAACTGCAGGACAAAGGTAAACTCTGTAAGGCATGTTTGGTCTTGATTTGTCCCATCTCTCACCTCAATTGGCAGGAGCGGTTGTAGCATTCCCTCTGGTTTTAGTAGCACTCGTTCTCTTTCTTTTGGTTTCATTTTGCTTCCATAAAGGCTGGTGTTAAGACTTGCCGCCTTTGGGCGCAGTTAGACGGACGTAGATAAGCCGTGGTGCCCCTCCCTGTGTGTCAGCTTCTCTCGTAGATAGGAGAGCAGCATGGGGGCTTCACATTCCGTGATTACGGCGCTTCAGTCACTCTTGCTACAGCATGAATTAAAAGTCTCTACAAAAACATTGGAGGGGTTTGTGAAGGAGGTAGACCACATAGCGCCCTGGTATATATGCTCAGGGTCGCTAACGCTCGCCTCCTGGGACAAATTGGAAGGTGACTTGATTAGAAACCAGCAGAATGGGAAATTAAAGCCTGGAACTAGACTGTTGTGGAGGCTTGTGAGATCGTGCTTACAGGACGAGAAGTGCCGATTGACTATAGCAGCAGGCCCAGGAGTGCTAGAAGAGTTACAGGACAGCATGTCAGAAACAGAGCGGGATAAAAGATTGGGAGCTCACAAAGAAAAAAGTAAAGGTATACCTAAGATAAAAGGCCCTTCCAAAGACGCCCAGTCTGCTGAGGAGAGAGATAAGGGAAAGTACACCCTGGGTGAGAAACGTAAGGAGAACAAAGATAAGAGAAAAGATGCCCTGGAGGAGAAGCGTGAGGAGGGAGAAAAGAAGCCAGAAAGAAAATCTCTTTATCCGGTACAGGAACTGGAGGCCTTAGAGCTTAATAGCTCTGAGTCAGAGGAGCTAAGCCCCTCTGAGGAGAGAGACTTAGATGAAGAGGCAGCCCGCTATGAGGAAGAAAGTTACCATCCAGATGAGTGGCTGCTGCTACAAAATCAAAAGCAAAAGAAAACAAAAGAACCGCACAGCTTCTCAGCCGGCTGCGGCCCCCCCCCCCCCACTATTGTTCCCAGTGCTCCTCCACCTTATGCGAAGAAGCGCTGCTCAGACTCCTTCCTTTTGAAGGGAGATAAAATAAAGTTATTACAAGCCTTTCCAGTGTTTGAGATTGTGGATGGAGGTCGCGTCCACACACCGGTAGAATATACCCCTATTAAGGAACTTGCTGAATCAGTTAACAGATATGGAGTTGATGCTAATTTCACAGTCATGCAGCTTGAGAGACTTGCCACTATGGCAATGACTCTGAATGATTGGCAAAATACAGTAAAAGCTGCTCTCCCTAATATGGGACAGTACATGGAATAGAAAGCCTTATGGCATGATGCTTCTCACAAGTACAGGCAAGGGCCAACGCCAATGCGGAGGCAATCAAAGAGAGTGGACGTTTGAACTGTTAACAGGACAAGGACAGTTTGTTAATAACCAAACAAATTACGATTGAGGAGCATATGGCCAAATTTCAGCTGCTGCTATTAAAGCATGGAAGGCCCTCTCAAAGAAAGGTGAGGCCGGGGGACACCTAACAAAAATATTACAAGACCCCCAAGAGCCATTCTCAGACTTTGTGGCTAGGATGACAGAAACAGCAGGCAGGATTTTTGGAGACCCGGAGCGAGTTAAACCACAGATAGAACAACTGGTGTATGAAAATGCCTCACCAGAGTGCAAGGCAGTCATTACCCCTACAAGAAACAAAGGGTTAACAGATTGGATAAAGGTTTGCCGAGGACTTGGAGGCCCGCTTACTAATACCGGCCTTGCAGCAGCTATCTTACAAAGCCAAAACTGCCCAAGTCCTGGCAGCCATAAAGTCTGCTATAACTGGCAAATCGAGTCATTTGAAACTAGAATGCCGTGCTTCCACGCAAAAAAGAACTCCAGGGCTTTGTACCAAATGCAGAAAAGGTTATCATTGGGCTAATGAGTGTCATTCAGTTAGAGATATTCAAGGAAAGCTTATTCAACATGATTCCCCACCAGTAGAAAGAGACGAGGGCACTCCAAAAAACGGGTATCCGGGCCCCAGATCCCAGGGCCCCAAAAGATACGGGACACAAGTCAACAACTGGAGGACACCTCTAGCCGCAGAGCTACAAGAGGCTCCACAGGACTGGACCTCCGTTCCACCTCCCAATTCTTATTAATGCCTCATGTGGGTGTACAACCTATCATGGTTGATTTTAAAGGTCCCCTGCCTGAGGGAAGTGTCAGCCTCATTCTAGGTCACTCCTCTCTTACCTTGAAAGGGCTTGTAGTTCATCCTGGTGTGATAGACCAAGACTATACCGGGGAACATCAAGTTCTCTGTTCTTGTCCACAAGGCATATTTTCTATCTCTCCTGGAGATAGGGTTGCTCAATTGGTTGTCCTTCCAAATTTGCATAATTGTTTCCCATCCACGGGCGTGCCTAGAGGTGCCAAGGGACTTGGTTCTTCAGGGACTGATTTTGCTCACTTGCTAGTTGACCTTAAAACTAGACCCACCTTACAATTAATGATAGAGGGGAAGAACTTTATCGGAATTTTGGACACAGGAGCTGATAAAAGTATTATTTCCTCCAACTGGTGGCCTAAGGCATGGCCTGTTACACAATCGTTTCACTCCTTACAAGGGTTGGGATATGAAGCCAGCCCTGCAGTCAGTTCACGCTCATTGACTTGGCAGGCACCAGAAGGTCAAACAGGAAGCTTTATACCTTATGTGCTTCCTCTCCCTGTTAATCTCTGGGGAAGAGACATCTTACAAGACCTAGTATTAACATTAACTAATGAGTATTCTCAACAAGCCATCGATATTATGAAAAAGATGGGATATAAGGAAGGAAAAGGCCTTGGCAGAAAAGAACAAGGAAGATTAAGCCCAATCTCACAAGAGAGTAGTACAGGAAGACAAGGTTTAGGTTTTCCCTAGTTGCCATTGAGGGTTCTGTGCCCATACCCTGGCTTACGGAGGAGGCCATGTGGGTTCCTCAATGACCCCTATCCTCTAAGAAATTGGAAGCTGCTACAAGGCTGATTAAAGAACAAGTACAGCTTGGTCATTTAGAGCCTTCCACCTCTCCTTGGAATACACCTATTTTTGTCATAAAAAAGAAGTCAGGAAAATGGAGACTTCTCTATGATCTGAGGGCCATTAATGCACAGATGCGGCTATTTGGCTCTGTACAACGAGGCCTACCTTTACTTTCTGCTTTACCTAAGCAATGGAGGATTATAATTATAGACATTAAAGATTGTTTTTTTCTCCATTCCTTTATGCCCGCAAGATAGGCAAAGATTTGCATTTACCTTACCTGCTGTTAATCACCTTGAACCAGACAAAAGATATCAGTGGAAAGTTTTGCCTCAAGGCATGGCCAATAGCCCCACTATGTGTCAGCTGTATGTACAAATAGCCCTTGAGCCAATTAGGAAACAATTTTTCTCTTTGTTATTAGCCCACTATATGGATGACATTCTTATGTGTCGTAAGGAATTAGTTATTTTACAAACCTCATACCCTTTATTGCTCAAAACCCTGGGACAATGGGGCCTGCATATTGCTGCTGAGAAAGTTCAAATTTCAGAAATTGGCTCCTTTTTAGGGACAGTTATTTACCCAGAAAAAATAGTTCCTCAGAAATTAGAGATTCGCAGAGACCATTTGCACACTTTGAATGATTTTCAAAAATTATTGGGTGATATAAATTGGTTGAGACCATTCCTGAAAATTCCCTCTGCTGAATTAAAACCTTTGTTTGATATTTTGGAAGGGGATGCTCATATTTCCTCACCAAGAGCCTTAACACCGGCTGCAAGCTGCGCCCTACAAGTGGTAGAAAATGCCTTACAAGATGCCCAGCTAAAACGCATAGATGAAACCAAAGCCTTTGACTTATGTGTTTTTAAAACTAGATACTTACCAACTGCTGTGTTATGGCAGGAGGGGCCCTTGTTATGGGTTCATCCCAATGCTTCTCCCGCAAAGATTATTGAATGGTATCCAGATGCAGTTGCTCAGCTTGCCCTTCATGGGCTAAAAGCAGCCATTACCCATTTTGGAAGGGAACCTAGGGTTTTAATAGTGCCTTATACTGCCCATCAAGTCCAAATATTAACTGCTACCTCTGATGTTTGGGCGGTGTTGGTCACTTCCTTTAATGGTCAGATAGATAATCACTATCCCAAACATCCCATTTTGTAATTTGCCTTAACTCAAGCTATTGTATTTCCATGCATTGTATCTCAGGAACCACTCCTAGATGGAATGGTAGTTTATATAGACGGGTCAAAAACAGGAGTGGGTGCTTATGTGGTTAATAACAAAGTCACATCCAAACAATACCATGAAATCTCACCTCAAATTGTGGAATGTTTAGTGGTGCTAGAAGTTCTGGAAAATTTTCCAGGGCCCTTAAATATTTTTTCAGATTCCTGTTATGTGGAAAATGCAGTAAAAGTTTTAGAATTGGCCGGAATAATTAAGACATCCAGTAGGCTTGTAGAAGTTTTTCAAAAGATTCAGCTTACCTTGGTTAATAGAAGATTCCCTGTTTTTATTACACATATTAGGGCTCACTCAGGTCTACCGGGACCCATGTCCTGCGGAAATGACCTGGCAGATCGAGCCACAAAGTTGATTACGATTGCCCTTTCGCCAAAATTGGACTTGGCTAAAGACTTTCATAAAAGATTTCATGTGACAGCTGAGACGTTATGTCGTCGATTTGACATAACTAGAAAAGAGGCTAGAGATATAGTGACTCAATGTCAAAATTGCTGTCAGTTCTTACCTGTGCCTCATGTTGGAATTAACCCTCGAGGAATCCAGCCACTACAGATCTGGCAAATAGATGTTACTCATAACCCATCTTTTGGCAAATTGCAATATTTACATGTTTCCACTGATACTTGTTCTGGAATTATATTTGCTTCTCCATTAGCTGGAGAAAAAGCGGTCCATGTTATTCAGCATTGTCTCGAGGCATGGAGTGCCTGGGGAAAGCCTAAAATCCTTAAAACTGACAATGGACCAGCTTACACTTCTCAAAAGTTTGGACAATTCTGTCGCCAAATGGGGGTGACCCATTTGACGGGTCTCCCTTATAACCCTCGAGGACAAGGCATTATAGAACGGGCTCATTGCACTCTCAAGTCTTATTTAATAAGACAAAAAGGGGGAGTCGAGGAGGCTCTACCCTCAGTGCCACGAGTAACCATCTCTATAGCACTCTTTACTCTTAATTTTCTAAATCTGGACAGTCAGGGCCATACAGCAGCTGACCATCATTGTTTAGAGCCTGACAGGCCAAAGGAGATGGTCAAATGGAAAGATGTCTTGACTGGTCAGTGGAAAGGCCCGGATCCTATCTTAATAAGATCCAGGGGAGCTGTTTGTGTTTTTCCACAGGAGGAAGATAACCCATTCTGGTTACCTGAAAGATTGACGAGAAAGATCCTAACACCTGGAAATGAACCGATGGATTCCTTGGAAGTTAATTCCAGTTCTCACAATGATTCTCCAGAATTGGGTTCCTAGTATATGGGGAGAATATCATTGGGCTATTCTATCTGCCTTTCCAAAACCTATGCCGGTCAGACATGATGCAGCAGTTTTTCCTAAAATCTTTACAACAAATAAGACTCTAGATCTGCCCTATTTGCCATATGACCCTACAAGGGCCCCATTAGATGAGAATCACTCCTTGCCAGAACGAGGCTCTCTTTGTTTTCAAACAACTGAGGACGGAGACTGTATACCTCTCTTGAGGAGGGCTTTGGGGTGGTTTTATGATAAGAGGGGATGGGTGAAACTGACAATTAAGGGAAACAATAACCATACTGAGTTTTCACAATCCTTTTGGCAACCGGCTGTTTGGCTAAACGGGACATTTTTACCACCCAACTTCTCAGACAGGGAGCACCCCCGTCAACCCAAAGTCTCCCCTCTTTGTAGCGTAGAAGATGAGGGAGGAATTCTGCCCTGGTCTGAATGTCAGTTCCATATAACACGATGGGCAGATACCAATAGGACTTTCTCTTTCTCACCCAACATGATGTTGGACCCCAAAGCTGATACGGTAATGAGAGAAGGCCCTTTTTTACAGGGCCATAATATGAATCCTTTTCACAAATGGCTACTCTGTGGAATTAATGGTAGTTGTACTGCTCTTAACCCCCTAGTATTTCTTCAAGGTGGGGCGGCTGGAAGGACATCCTTTATGGGAGTTATTAATGGAACCATGGTGAAGCAGGAAGGTGATCAGGCTCCACAATTAACAAATGTAACTCAGTTGGTCACCGGAGTGAATAAAACCCTGATTAATCAGACAGATTTTTTACCTATCCCTGTCTGTGTTTATCCCCCTTTCTTGTTTATTCTTTCAAATAATTCATTTATAGACTGTATCAATGAGACTTGTGAAATGTCTCCGTGCTGGGATACCCGATGGACGTTCCGGGCCATGGTTGCTAGAGTTCCACGATGGATTCCAGTTCCAGTGGAGACCCCCTCTACCTTGTCCCTATTTCGACAGAAAAGAGACTTTGGAATTACTGCAACCATTGTAATGGCTATATCTCTTGCAGCCGTTGCTGCGACCGCTGCTGGATTTGCCATGGCCACAACAGTACAAACAAGTACAACACTCAACCAGTTATCAGCTACAGTTGCGGAGGCTATGAATACCCGTGCATCTGCTACAGCCCAGTTAAAAGGCGGGCTGATGGTTGTTAACCAGAGCCTTGATTTAGTGGAAGAGAGATTAGACATCCTCTTTCAATTGGCCCAATTGGGATGTGAAAGAAAGCTTGGAGCACTTTGCATTACCAGTGTACCGTATGAAAATTTTACTCGAGCTGCCAATTTGTCTAGAAAATTGTCTCTATATCTTACAGGAAACTGGTCTGAAGGATTTGAGGAAACCATGGAGTCATTGAGAGCAGCAATTGTGACCATCAACACAACACGAGTTGACCTGTCGCTGACTGAAGGATTTCCCTCCTGGATCTCTTCGGCCTTTTCCTTCTTTAAGGAGTGGGTGGGGGTAGGTCTGTTTGGTACAGCCCTATGCTGTGGTTTAGTGTTCATGCTCCGGTTGGTCTGCAAGCTCAAAGCTCAACAAAAACGTGACAAGGCTGTCATTGCCCAGGCACTTATGGCCATGGACCAGGGAGCCAATCCAGCAGTGTGGTTATCTATGCTGAGGGAAAACTGAATCTACATCTCCAAGTAGCGGTGAAAAGTTGCCTTTCCTGCTTAGCCACGAACAGCCTTTGCACCCCATCGAGGCTTCGCCTCATTGCACTGGGATAGGTGTTCCTGGCCTTCACTGGGCCTCTAACATGAGCCCTTGAGGAGTGCCATATTACCAGTTGAGGTTGTCGAGTGAGCACTAGACAAGGAATGTTCCACGGACGTGGATAGATTTCCCGAAAACATGCCTGATTGCATAAAGGTTTGATGCCATAGCCCCCTCTATGCACACGGACGGCCGCTGGGTGTCATGGAGAGGAGGCCTCCTTTCCCCAACAAAAGGCATTGGGATGGGTATGGGGAGTATTACTCATTGTGTGATGACAAGAGAAGAAATCCATTACAATATCTCCATTTGCACAGGGGATCGGGCCTCTGTTTTTCCCTCACTGTACAGTTGCACTCAGATACAACTGATTCACCCTACCCAATTAATAAAACAAAAAGGGGGAGATGTAGAGAGCTGCGCCCTCTGCAGGCGGAGGCCTTATAGGCTGACGATTTTGGTGGATAGGTTCCGTGCGCAGGCGCAAGGGCTAGGAGCGCGCCAACTCACGGCCCAACCCAGGGCATCATATGGCTAATGAGCGAGCAGCCAATCAAGTATGTACACACCGCCTTAAGGTCTATTTAAGCTGGCACCATTTGGGGTTCTTTTGTCTTCCTCTTCCCATCACAATAAACGCTTGCTGCAGAAGGTGCCCTGGTGCCCGCGTGCGTTCTTGCTGGCGAGACGATTGCACGGGTAACACAAAACATTGGAGCATCTGATCTTCAGCCTTCTGGCCCAGGATCATCTGACAGACCAAGTAATGGAGAATTATTAAGGGCTGATTACTCTGTATTGGCAGATATAATCAGTCAACTATTCCACAAGTGCGACCTTTTCTGGACAATAGTTTGTCTGTAGATGGAAAGAGGCAATTTTTGCCTAGTGACTGCCTCACCACAACTGAAGTAACTCCAAAGATGCTCAATTTCTCCTTAGAATCCAAGACAAGAAGCTGTCAGGAGCAGACAGGTCTCTAATCAAAATGAACATTAATACAGAAATGTTTGCAACTTCAATTCTGTGGACTTCTGACTTTTTGAAAACCAACTATCCATGTAAGGCAATCTGGACTATTGTCTGTTAACTCCTCTCAGCTATTGCTAAAGAAAATATAGAAAACACTCTAACAATAAAATCAGAGCCATGAATTTGCTATAGGCCCTTAACTCATGAGCTAAGCATCTCAAATCAGTTTTAAAAAGTTAAAGAAGGACTGGGTCTAAGCCTTGTATTCCTAAATGTGTTATACAGGCACAATGCCTATGAGAATAACAATATGAATCCCACTTTAATAACAATTCCTAGCTATTCCTCCCTGTTCCAACAAAACCACTACTTTTCCCTAGAAAGGCAGCACAGTATTAACCACCTCAGTCCCCAAGCCCAGGGAATAGGGATGCCAACTCTTCAGTAACCTCTTCATGCTGATTATGGGCATTGAGATATTAGAAGAGGTGTGGAAGGAGGGTAAATTGATAAGCCTCTGATGTCTGTGTCTTCATTGTATCCAGCTGAAATTCCAGGACATCAGAGGTTCGAGCAGGTCTGCTCAGCTTGCTAGACGAGTAGATTCACCAAGGCTGTGAATTCTGCTATATACAATTCTCAAAACAAATTTTAGTATTAAGAAAATGTTTTGTTTGAATTCTGGAATCTAGTCTGCTGGCGGCCTGCCTCTGTTATGTCTAATCCATATAATTCTGGAAAGCAGAAATATCTTAATAGTCTCTTCGGAAAACACACAGACAAATCTTTTTCCCTAAACAGAATATCCTTGAACCAGTAACCAGAAAAACCTTTATCTTGACCTCTTTCCCAGAGGAAAATTTTAACCGAAAAACTGAAAATCATACCCATCTTTGTTCCCTATTTTGCCAAGCAGGAAATGAACCCAGAATTCTCGTGGGGCCCCCGTTAGACAGAACCCAAGTCTCCTGTGAGACAATATAACTTTATACCATCTGAATATACCTGATTATTGGGAGCCAACTTTTAGCAGAAAGTGGCTATCAACTTTGCAGCCATCTCAAGCCAGATACCTTGACAAGAGACTTGTTTTTCAACAGCCTACAACAGCTGAGCGCACTGATGGTTCTTCTAGCACGAAGTTTGAAAATCCTTCCACAGTCCTTCCCAAAACATGGTCAGGTTAGCTCAGGACTACCCCACTCCTGGTACAAATTTGTCTTACTCAAGGTTTTTATTCCTCCACGAACATCATGACCAAGAAGCAAGTTAAAGAGAAAAGAGTTTATTCAGCTTACACTTCCAACTTGCTATTGATCAGCAAGTGAAGTCATGACTGGAACTCAAGCAGGTCAGGAAGCTGGAGCTGATGCAGAGGCCATGGAGAAATATTACTTACTAGTTTGCTTCTACTGTCTTGCTCATCTTGCTTTCCTATAGAACCCAAGACTACCAGCCCAGGGATGGTATTACCCACAAGGAGCCCTCCCTCCTTAATCATTAATTGAGGGAATGTTTTAAAGCTGCATCTCATGGAAGCCTTTCCTTAACTGAAGCTACTTTCTCTGTGATAACGCCAGCTTGTATCAAGTTAATACAAAACCAGCCAGTACACCTGCCATGCAGTGAGACATCTCAAATAAAATTATATAAAATGTAATATAAATACATGTTTACTAAAAATGAGTCAGTCATCAAAGACCTTTCTGCTCTTCTGTAGAACCCAAAGTCATTTTCTGACACCCAAATTATATGGCTGAAAATTTCTTATACCCAGTGGCCCTCATCTTTCTTCTCACATCTGAGGATCCTCCCACACATGTAACATACAGGTACACACACATACCATAGGTAAACTGAATGACCAGGCACATGATATGGTAGAGAAATTTGTATTTTCATTAAATCAGAAATTACTGTTTATTTACAAATTTCTTCTGTAGCCCCTTCACCCCCACATTTCTACTCAGGAAAAAGAAATCAGACATCTATAGAAGTCTTTACAAGGGCAAGTCTGTATTAATCCCAGGATTCTCTGTCTCTTCTGTACATACTTTCCCTACTCAGCCTACTCTTGAGATTCACCAACCTAGCAGTAGGAAGACCCAGCTCTCAGAGGCCGAGGCAGCATCAAGACCCTTGCTCATTTGAAAATATATTCATTCACAAATATATTGTCCCAAAAATGAAAGACAAGTATTGAGAAGGATACTGTATACATGATCACTTAGTGAGTCTGCAGGGGGAAATGGTCACTTAGTGAATCTGCAGGAGACATTGGTCACTTAGTGAGTCTACAGGGAGGGATGCTCACTTAGTGAGTCTGCAGGGAGGGAGTGGTGAGGCTGAGACCTACAGGTATATTCTGTTCATGGACTTGCATTCACAGTCTTCAGCCTTACGTGCTGTTGTTACGTTTTGAGTGTAGAGCAGTTGTTCCCACCTCCTCGGCTGTAAGGGATGAGACAGTCAAGAAAAGCCTGCTGGCCTGTGCTAACCCTACTTAGGCCATTCCCCTTACCTCTGTGATCCAAATGCCACTAAATGGTAAAGCCATAGTTTAAATGGCAGAGCACAGGAGATCACCTCATATTTGCTCAAAAAATAAAAAGAGTTCACCCATAATGCCATGCTTTTAAAATAAATGAAAAATTAGTGTCTCTATCCCATGTTAGATTCTCACCACCAGGGACTGAACCTCTGACCCAGGGCCTGCCAGCCTGACTCTAAGGCATAAGTGATGGCAGTATGACTGAAGACCATGGTCAGAGGTGACTCAGGGCAGGGGAACTTCCATGCTGCAGAAGGGTGAAAACTAGTAAGAGCATGTGCATTTTCTTCAGAGGAGGACACAGGGCAGTGATTGGCACAAGCTGGTCCCGACCTCCTCATTTGTGTGGATCCTCATATTAGGCCATGGTGATGCTCAGAGTCTGTGCAAAATCCAGCATGTTTATATCTGAATCCCTGGGAAGAATTCATTGGCTACTTTTTTGATCATGATCAGTCTTGAGTAGTATCACAGGAAAATTAGTAGGATGCAGGTTATATCCTAAAACCCCAGCATAATGACCATCCTTTCTCAACTCTCTTACCTTCTCCTGAGAATTCCATCCCTTACACTCTAACTACATCTCCCCAATTGTGCACATAGGTAAAGACTTCACAGAGCTTTCTCAGGCTTTGGAGAAGTCCAGTAGAAAAGGGCATCTGCAAGAGAGGTGGGCAGGTAACTGAAGGGTAGAAAGAAGAGCTTGGCATCCCAACCAGCTGAGTATCGAGTGCGAGGGTGACAGGCAGTCAGAGCATGCTCCATGCAGTCTGTCACCAAAGACAGGTCCTGGTTGCACCTCTGGTCCAATCCACTTAGCATTTTCAGATCTATACAGAATGAGGAAGAATTACGGTGGTTATTCAGCTCCCACCACTCTTGTCTCATACCAGCATAGAGGAGAATTTCTATTCCCTATGTGGGAAAATCCATGTGTCTGAAACCCAAGCCTAGCCTGTCCCATTTCCTCAGAAGGACCACAAAAATCTTAAAGAAAAATTATGCACTCAGTCACCTGTATCACAGCTCATGGAAAGTACTGGTCTTATATCACCTCCCCACATCCCTGACTTTGCTTACAGGCCCATGATCATGAGAGGATCAGAAGGAACAGAACAGCATGTTCTGAAAGACAAGAACTCCTTTCTTACTGCATACAGAAACTGCCCACCACCCCCAAGGAAATAGGTCTAAACTACTGTTCTTTGAGTATAAAGAGAAAGGCATTACAACTGCAAAAAAAAAAAAAAAAAAAAAAAAAAAGGTTAAGTATTCAGAATTGTATGTAGTTTTGAGCCTCACAGCTCACTTACATGATGCCAGGTATTTCTCGCCATAGATCTCCCGGATTCCTGAGCTGGTCTGGTCCCACAGCATCTGCACATTTGATATTACTCTGGCACTACTGGTCATATCCGTCAGGAAGAAGCCTGGCTCTATAATAGCCACCTTCACCCCAAAATAGGAGAGCTCCCTCCTGCAAGACACACAATTGTCAAGGTCTTCAGAGGTCTTTCAGTGAGAACCCTTTAATAGGACTACAGTAGCATGGGACCAGGAGCCTGTGGTGGAAAAAAAAAATGCCACACCTTTTGGATCTGGGGTATACAGCAAATGAAGTCGAATCTTTGTGATAAGGGCATTGCCTCTCTGCTCTTGTATGTCATAATAGTATTTGTGGTGTATAGCTCACTGGCCTAAAATTGAACATTCTGGTCTATGGCACTGTGTAAGACCTTTCTCCAAGTAGTGCAGAGGCAAAGAATTCTAGTCCTTGTCCAGGTCATTTTCACCTCACTAGTACGTCTGCATCTGCCCCACATCTGTCCCAGGAAGCTCTCAGGACAGGTCTTCTTAGACTCTTACTCTCTAACTTACCATAGTCTTTAGGTGATGATAGAAGCATATAAGTTATGCTAGAATGTGTTAATTATGGACTCTACAGGGTCCTGATATCTATCTCTGGAATTGAAAGAGATATTCATCCCAATTCAAAGACATGATCACCATATAGATTTCAGGGGAATGGATTCTTGAACCAAAAACTTCACAGTTCCAAACCTATCCCAATATTTTTCCACAGTGTTTTCCCTCCTCCACAAAAGGACAAAATGAACCCAACTCATGTCTCTGTCATGACCTGTTACAGAGACTTAGAAATGTGCTGCCCAGAGAATCATTCAGTGAGGGGAAGACAAGAGAGACCCAAAACTTTAGTGTTCTCCCCATGATGGGGACTACAAGAGTGTGACTAAATAAAAACCTTCCTAAAGCACCCCTTGAGTCTGCTTCCCTTAAAGTACCTGAGGGAGTCTGAGAAGGCCTCTACACCATACTTGGAGATGCAGTAACCACCTCCAACCAAAGACACCCGGCCTATGATGCTGGAGACATTGACCACTCGACCCCTTGCCTTCCTCACTAAGGGCAGCATGCTCAGAGTCACCTCGATCATGCCCAACAGGTTCACATCCAGTACAGTTGCAAAGTTCTGTTTGTTCATCCACTCATTGGGACCTGAGAAGGTGGAAATGCCAGCATTGTTGACCAGGCCCCAGAGTCCTAGAAACAGTGGAAAGAGATAGTCACACAACACAGGTTTAATTACGGATGAAATGCATTTTCAACATGGTAAGAATACTGTGACATGTTTACTGGACAATACGATGCAATGAATAAGAGCAGGGTATCCACATGGCTGGTGAACTCATGAGGACTGCTGGCTCACACCATGGATACCTTCATCTTTTAAGATTTCATGGCCCAGCACTCTAACCTGGGAATCAGCCAGCAGTTCCTTATCAGTTGCTAAGTTTATGAACAGATGGTGAAAAAAATGGCTCAACTTTGTTAATCTGGAGACCATGAAAGTACGTTTGTGTTGTACAACTTGTAGCCATCTCTAGAAATTTTATTCTCTTATTTGTTGTGGTGGTTTGAATGGAAATAGCAGCCATAGGCTCATATGTTTAAATGTTTGCTCCTGAGAGTGGGGCAGTGCTGGAGAGGGATTAGGAGATGTGACCATTTTGGGGGTCATGTTGGATTCTATGACTCACTGGGAGTGGGCTATCCAGAGTCTTACTGTTTCTGCTACCTGTGGATATAGATGTACTATCTCAGCTCCTTCTCTAGTACATGACTACTATGTAACCCAGCAGATGTCATGACATGATGTTAACAGTCTAAAGCTTTAACCTTATGCAAGCCCAAATGTTATGTTCCATCTATAAGAGTGACCACGGTCATGGCATGGCTTCGCAGATATAGAATTTTGATACAGACAGTTGTATCTTCCTGTTGCTCTAAGCAGTTTATACCCGGCTACCTGTGTCTTTGCAGTGGCCAAGAAAGGTATCAATAAGGAAGAATTCGCTTCCATATCTTCCTTATTAATATAATTATTAAAGACAGTCATAAAGAAGAAGGGAAGGAACAGAGAAAAACCCAAAAGAGAAAAGAAAGAAAAGACAAAATTAATCTCTCAAGGAAATTTGGTTGGTAAACAAGTAAAGGAAAACCTGATTGTGGGAGATTTAGAAAACAGAGCTGTGCTTTTAGTTTCATCTAAAGCCTGCCTTGAAATTAATAATGATCAACTCTCATTATTGATAAACATCTATAGTGATGAAAATTAATATTGATCAATTCTCAATGTTTGTCAGCATCAATATTGATTATCATCAATATTGTTCAACTCACCTCAATGCTTACAAAACCCAATGTATTGGCTAATTTTCTGAAAACTTATTACAAGCTGGAGTCATCAGATAGAAAGGAGCCTCAGTTGAGGAAATGCCTCCATTAGGTCCAGCTATAGATCATTTTCTCAGTTACTGACCTTTTTTTAATAAAAATTTTTATTGGATATTATATTTACATTTCAGATTTTATCCCCTTACCCCATTCCCCCCACCACACAGGAATCCCCTATCCCATTGCCCCTCCTCCTTCTTCCATGAGGATATGTCCCCACCTAACCCCCCACTTGGTGTTCAGCCTTTATGGGACAAAGGATCTCCTCTCCTACCTATGCCTGACAAGGCCATCCTCCCCTACATGTACAGATGGAGTCATGGGTCCCTCCCTATATGCTCCCAGGCTGGTGGATTAAACCCTGGGGAGTTCTGTTGGTTGGTATTGTTGCTCTCCTCATGGGGCCACAAACCCCTTCAGCTCCTTCAGTCTTCTCTCTAACTCCTCCATTGGGAACCCCTTGACCAAATCAATGGTTACCTGTGAGCATCTGACTCTGAATATGTCAGACTCTGGCAGACCTCTAAGGAGACAGCTATATCAGGCTCTTGTCAGCATGCACTTCCTGACATCCCCATCAGCATCTACCTTTGGTGACTGCACATGGGATGGATACCCAGGTGGAAGGATCTCCAGACCACCCCTCCTTCAGTTTCTGTCCCACACTTTGTCTCCATATTTGCTCCCTTGAGTATTTTGTTACTCCTTCTAAGTAGGACTGACACATCCACACTTGGTCTTCCTTGTTCATGAGCTTCATGTGGTCTGTGAGTTGAATCTTGGCTATTTCAAGCTTTTGAGCTAATATCCACTTACCAGTGAGTAAATACCATGTGTGTTCTTTTGTGATTGGGTTAACTGACTCCTCGGGATTGTTTTCTAGTTCCATCCATTTACCTAAGAATTTCTCAAATTCATTATTTTTAATAGCTGAGTAATACTCCATTGTGTAAATGTGCCACATTTTTTGTATCCATTCCTCTGTTGAAGGACATCTGGGTTCTTTCCAGCTTCTGGCTATTATAAATAAGGCTGCTATGAACATAGTGGAGCATATGTCCTTGTTATATGTTGGAGCATCTTCTGGGTATATGCCCAGGAGTGGTATAGCTGGATCCTCAGGTAATGTTATGTCCAGTTTTCTGAGGAACCGCCAGACTGATTTCCAGAGTGGTTGTACCAGCTTGCAATCCTGCCAACAATGAAAGAGTGTTCCTCTTTCTCCACATCCTTGCCAGCATCTACCATCACCTGAGTTTTGATCTTAGCCATTCTGACTGGTGTGAAGTGGAATCTCAGGGTGGTTTTGATTTGCATTTCCCTGATGACTAAGGATGTTGAGCATTTCTTAAGGTGCTTCTCAGCCATTTGAGTTTCCTCAGTTGAGAATTCTTTGTTTAGCTCTGTACCCCACTTTTAATAGGGTTATTTGGTTGTCTGGAGTCTAATTTCTTGAGTTCTTTGTATATCTTGGATATTAGCCCTCTATTGGATGTAGAATTGGTAATGATCTTTTCCCAATCTGTTGGTTGCTGTTTTGTCCTATTGACAGTATCCTTTGCCTTAGAGACACTTTGCAATTTTATGAGGTCCCATTTGTCAATTCTTGATCTTAGAGCATAAGCCATTGGTGTTCTGTTCAGGAACTTTTCCCCTGTGACTAGGTATTTGAGAGTCTTCCCTGATTTCTCTTCTATTAGTTTCAGTGTATCTGGTTTTATGTGAAGGTCCTTTATCCACTTGGACTTGAGCTTTGTACAAGGAGATAAGAATGGATTGATTTGCATTCTTCTACATGTTGACCTCCAGTTGAGCCAGCACCATTTGTTGAAAATGCTGTCCTTTTTCCACTGGATGGTTTTAGATTCTTTGTCAAAGATCATGTGACTGTATGTATGTGGGTTGATTTCTGGGTCTTTGATTCTATTCCATTGATCTTCCTGCCTGTCTCTGTACCAATACCATGCAGTTTTTATCGATACTGTTCTGTAGTAGAGTCTGAGGTCAGGGATGGTGATTCCCTAAAAAGTTCTTTTATTGTTGAGAGTAGTTCTTGATATCCCCAGTTTTTTGTTATTCCAAATGAATTTGCAAATTGTTCTTTCTATCTCTATGAAGAATTGATTTGGAATTTTGATGGGGATTGCATTGAACCTGTAGATTGCTCTTAGCAAGATGGTCATTTTTACTAAATTAATCCTGCCAATCCACAAGCATGGGAGATCTTTCCATCTCCTGAGATCTTCTTCAATTTGATTTCATCATTGATTTGAAGTTCTTGTCATACAAATCCTTCACTTGCTTGGTTAGATTCACTCCAAGATATTTTATATTATTTGTGACTATTGTGAAGAGTGTTATTTCCCTAATTCCTTTCTCAGCCTGTTTATCCTTTGAGTAGAGGAAGGCTACTGATTTGTTTGAATTGATTTTATATCCAGCCACTTTGCTAAAGTTGTTTATCAGGTTTAGGAGTTCTCTGGTGGAAGTTTTAGGGTCACTTAAGTATACTATCATATCATCTGCAAATAGTGAAATTTTTACTTCTTCCTTTCCTATTTGTAGCCATTTGACTTCCTTTTGTTGTCTAATTGCTCTGGCTAGGACTTCCAGTACTATATTGAATAGGTAGTCTGAGAGTAGGTAGCCTTGTCTAGTCCCTGATCTTAGTGGGATTGCTCCAACTTTCTCTCCATTTAGTTTGATGTTGGCTACTGGATTGCTGTATTTTGCTTTTACTATGTGTAGGTATGGACCTTGAATTCCTGATCTTTCCAAGACTTTTAACATGAAGGGATGCTGAATTTTGTCAAATGCTTTCTCAGCATCTAGTGAGATGACCATGTGGTTTTTTTCTTTGAGTTTATTTATATAGTGGATTACATTGATGGATTTCCAAATATTGAACCATCCCTGCATTCCTGGGATAAAGCCTACTTGATCATGATGGATGATTGCTTTGATGTGTTGTTGGATTCGGTTTGCAAGAATTTTATTGAGTATTTTTGCATCGATATTCATAAGAGAGATTGGTCTGTAGTTCTCCTTCTTTGTTGGGTCTTTGTGAGGTTTAGGTATGAGCATAATTGTAGCTTCATAGAACAAATTGGGTAGTGTTCCTTCTGTTTCTATTCTGTGGAATAGTTTGAAGAGAATTGGTATTAGGTCTTCCTGGAAGGTCTGATAGAATTCTGCACTAAAACTATCTGGTCCTGAACTTTTTTTGGTGGGGAGGTTTTTAATGACTGCTTCTATTTCTTTAGGAGTTATAGGACTCTTTAGATGGTTTATCTGCTCCTCATTTAATTTTGGTACCTGGTATCTGTCTAGAAAATTGTCCATTTCATGCAGATTTTCCAATTTTGTTGAGTATAGGCCTTTGTAGTAGGATCTGATGATTTTTTAATTTCCTCAGTTTCTGTTGTTATGTCTCACTTTTCAGTTCTGATTTTATTAATTTCAGTACTGTCTGTGTGCCCTTTGGTTAGTCTGGCTAAGGGTTTATCTATCTTGTTGATTTTCTGAAAAAACCAGCTCCTGGTTCTGCTGATATTTTGTATAGTTCTTTCTGTTTCTACTTGGTTGATTTCAGCCCTGAGTTTGATTATTTCCTGCCGTCTACTCCTCTTGGGTGTATTTGCTTCTTTTTGTTCTAAAGCTTTCAGGTGTGCTGTCAAGTTGTTAGTGTATGCTCTCTCCAGTTTCTTTTTTTAGCCACTTCGAGCTATGAGTTTTTCTCTTAGTACTGCTTTCATGGAGTCCCACAAGATTTGGTATGATGTGTCCTCATTTTCATTAAATTCTAAAAAGTCTTTCATTTCTTTCTTTCTTTCTTCCTTGACCAAATCATCATTGAGTAGAGCATTGTTCAGTTTCCACGTGTATGTGGGCTTTCCATTGTTTTTGTCATTATTAAAGATGAGTCTTAGTCCACAGTGATCTGATAGGGTGCAAGGGATTATTTGAATCTTTTGTATCTATTGAGGCCTGTTTTGTGACCAATTATATGGTCTATTTTGGAGAAGGTACCATGAGGTGCTGAGAAAAAGGTATATTCTTTTGTTTTAGGATGAAATGTTCTATAGACATCAATTGAGTCCATTTGGTTGATAACTTCTTTTAGTTTCATTGTGTCTCTGTATAGTTTTTGTTTCCATGATCTGTCCATTGCTGAGAGTGGGGTGTTGAAATCCCCTACTATTATCGTGTGTGGTGCAATGTATGCTTTGAGCTTTAGTAAAGTTTCTTTTATGTATGTGGGACATTTGGGGCATAGATGTTCAGAATTGAGAGTTCATCTTGGTACATTTTTTCTTTGATGAGTGTGAAGTGTTCTTCCTTATCTTTTTTTGATTACTTTTGGTTGAAAGTATATTTTGTTTGATATTAGAATTGCTACTACAGCTTGTTTCTTGGGACCATTTTCTTGGAAGATTGTTTTCCATCCTTTTACTCTGAGGTAGTGTCTGTCTTTTTCACAGAGGTGCATTTCCTGTATGCAGCAAAATGTTGGGTCCTGTTTATGTATACAGTCTGATAGTCTACATCTTTTTATTAGAGAATTGAGTCCATTGATATTAAGAGATATTAAGGAAAATTAATGTTGCTTCCTGTTATTTTTGTTATTAGAGGTGGGATTATGTTTGTGTAACTATCTTCTTTTGGGGTTGTTGGAAGATTACTTTCTGGCTTTTTCTAGGTTGTAGTTTCCCTCCTTGTATTGGAGCTTTCCATCAATTATCCTTTGAAGTGCTGGATTTGTGGTAAGATATTGTGTAAATTTGGTTTTGTCATGGAATATCTTGATTTCTCCATCAACAGTAATTGAGAGTTTTGCTGGGTATAGTAGTCTGGTCTGGCATTTGTGTTCTCTTAGGGTCTGTATGATATCAGTCCAGGATCTTCTGGCTTTTATAGTCTCTGGTGGGAAGTCTGGTGTAATTCTTATAGGTCTGCCTTTATATGTTACTTTACCTTTTCCCCTTACTGCTTTTAGTATTTTTTCTTTGTTTTGTTCATTTGATGTTTTGATTATTATGTAATGGGAGGTATTTCTTTTCTGGTCTAGTCTATTTGGAGTTCTGTAGGCTTCTTGTATATTCATAGACATCTCTTTCTGTAGGTTAGGGGAGTTTTCCTGTATAAATTTGTTGAAGATATTTACTGGCCCTGTAAGTTGGGAGTCTTCACCCTCATCTATACCTATTATCCTTAGGTTTGGCCTTCTCATTATGTCCTGGGTTTCCTGGATGTTTTGGATTAGGAGCTTTTTGCATTTTGCATTTTCTTTGACAGTTGTGTCAATGTTTTCCATGGTATCTTCTGCACATGAGATTCTCTCTTCTATCTCTTGTATTCTGTTGGTGATGCTTTCCTCTATGACTCCTGATCTCTTTCCTAGGTTTTATATCTCCAAGGTAGTCTCCCTTTGAGATTTCTTTATTGTTTCTACTTCCATTTTTAGATCCTGAGACTTGGCACTGTGAGAGGCTAGGGAAGATCAATGGTGAAGGTACAGACTCAATTACAGTTAATGACCCAGGACCGAAGGGTCATGTAATGGATTCGAGGCTTGGCACAATGAAAAGAGACTATGAGTGGATATTGGTGAAGCCTTGTTGCAGCAGAAGACCCCAGTGTAGTAGAGTACCATAGGATGATCATCAAGAACAGCAGCAACAGTGGAGTAGAGTCAACCAGAATCTAGAATTCCATAGAGAGCACAGCTTCATATGTGACTCAAGCCCTTCAGAAGAGGGTAGAAGATCACATGTGCATCTGAGACATTGGAACAAAAAGCTTTAATGTTGAGGTTGCCTTGGAGACCCCAAGATGTTCAAGTTGCCAGAGTCATAGGATATCTGCTAAGGAAAGCTTCTAACAGGAAGTAGAACCAGCCCATAAGAAAGAAGTTTGTTGCAGAAAAAAAAAAAAAAAGATGCAGAAGGAGTTGGAGATCTGAATATGGCTTTAATATCAGATGCTGAGATGCACAGTTTAATGTTTGCCCAGCTGTTTTCCTGTACAGCTTTGAGGTCTATAATTAAGAGAGAGTGTGAATCTCAGAAGCCACTTTGAACTACAGACTTTTAACAGTATTGAGACTGTTACAAACTATTGCAACTTTTGAAGTTGGATTCAATGTATTTTGCATTATGACATGTTTAGGTATGGCCCCCACAGACTCATGTGTTTGAACAAGCCTATGGAAGTCAGGGAGATGAATGCAGTGCTTTGTATAGGCTTACCCTAGGGAGTGGCACTATTATGGGATGTGGCCTTGCTGCAATAGGTATGGCCCTGTTGTAGGAAGTGTGTCACTGTGGGCATAGGCTTTAATTCCCACATCCTAGCTCCCTGAAGCCAGTCTCTTTTGGTTTGCCTTTAGAACAAGATGTAGAACTCTCAGCTCCTCCTACACCATGCCTGCCTGCATATTGCCGTGCTCCCACCTTGATGATAATGGACTGAATGTCTGAACCTGTAAGCCAGCCCAGATTAAATGTTGTCCTTCTAAGAGTTGCCTTGGTCATGGTGTCTGTTCACAATAGTAAAACCCTAAGTCAATAGCTGAAGTCCATACTGTCTGATGTCATCCAACTGAGAGAAGGCAAGCTGGTGCCCAACTAAAACCTTCACTGCTACTGATTAGCATTCAAGGTGCCAGAAAATACACTGGACATTCACAGAGGAGAAAGGCAGTCATTGCTATTACCCAACCTCAAGCCCTATGATCTTCCACAGTGACCTGACTTTCAGGTATATGGTGCAATAAAGGTACCAATGTCATGGGGGTAACTAAACACTTTTCATTAGATTGACGGTCTGCTTTCTGAGATGGAATCTATAATGACACTACTAGAGTGGCCAAGAACTGAATACTCAATAAGTCATGGTTCTATGGGGAAACTAAATATTATTATTATTCTGAGGGAACACACAGTAAAAGACTCTTAATGCATATTACTAGCAGCACTCAAAGTTCAGTAATTTGATCAATCTCCATCTGGAAAACATGCCTTGCAATTCAGAAGAATAAACACAGAAACACACAAATGGCCAATGTGCAGAGTAAGAGACTCTGGCACACTCAGTCTTAAAAGAGAAGTCTTCATCATGGCCCTCCCCTCAAGGCTCAGAAATCTATGAGGATGAAGAGGCGGAAACATGTTAAGAGCCAGAGGTGATGGGTGACTCCAAGGAGACTGTCTTCTAGACACATCAGGACTGCTGTTTACATAACTCACAGAGTCTATGGAAACACAAGTAAGACCTGCACAGTCAAAATGGGACAGTGACCCAGCACTGAGAGGGAAAGTGGACACATAGTCTAACCTCTAAGCAAGAAGCCATTTTAACTGATAAATGCTGTCCAAAGGAAGAACAGTTTTCTGCACTGTAGTGTCAATGGTGCCTTGTAGGGGTTTTATTGTGCACTGTGTGAAGATTGACATGCTGATTTCTGTGTCCACTGCATCTGGTTACAGTCCTTATTCAGAGAATATCCAGGTGCAATCTTGTGTAAACAACAGCTTTCCAATTGTTCCCTGGAGTGTCAATAAACCCCTTAACCAGAAATGACTGAGCAGGGGAGAGAACATGGCTAGACTTCTCTCTGCCAGTAGAGGGAGGTAGAGAGGAGAAAGTATGGATTAGCCACCTACAAATAGTCTAGGAGACACATAAGAAAACACCTGGAGCAGAGAAAGTCTAAAATTGTAAGTATCTCCATGATTTTGTCTGGAGGCTTGGCAAATTAGTTTAGAGGACTAAAATAGAGTAATATTGCTCAGTAATTCTGCCCTTTAGGCGTGTTAAATAAATAACTTAGTCCAATCTCAGTTATTTAAGAGTTATCTGGATAAGAAGCAAACTGTAACCCTCTCATTATAAAGTCTCACACAGAGCTTTACACCCAATAGTGGTTATATTTCCACAAAATAAACTCCATGAAATTTTGGGAGAAAAGAAGAGCCAGCATTTTTCTTCATGGTGATTTGTGCTGGCTTTTTTGCTTGTTTCTTTTTTGCTTGTTTCTTTTTTGCTTTTTTTTTTTTTTTTTTTTTTTTGGTATTGTTTTCTCTTTTTTGTTTGTTTGTTTATGTTACTTTTCCTTGGTGGTTTTTATTTTGTTTTTGTTTTTTCAGACAGAGAGAAGGAGAGACATAAAGAATATGAACTTGAGTGACTGGGATATGGGGAGATCTGTGAGGAGGTGGGGAAAGGAAAACTTGATTGATATGTTTGCATGAAAAAAATTTAATAATAATATGTACAACAAATACTTTAATTCTAGGATTGCAAAATACACATGCTTTCAGACTCAGAATGGATTAGAAGTATCACAAGATAGTTCTTAGGACAATAAAACAAGTTATCCTAAAATGGTGTGGTAGCCATTTCTGGTGATGCCAACAGGAAGGAACTGAGTTACAAGTTCATCAGATGGTGACCAGGTCCATACTAGAACCCTGCCTCAAAAACGTGAGCCAGAAGAACACAAAGGAACCAAACAAAAAACAATTACAATGCTTGCTAAGTGTAATAAGACTTGGTTAAGGGTCAAGTTATTTTACTTCACTGGATATTATTATTGTAATTAATGTTCTTTAAGTGGTAAAGTGTTCAAAAAGCTTGCATTTTGTTTAAGTGAAAAGAAAGCACATATAGTAAACATACAGGTCAATCTGTTACTAGTTTTTATCCACTTAATAGTAAATCATACATTAGTTGTAGTTTGACATGACTAGAGTTTAGAGCAATAACTGTTTCCAATTCATTTTGATTTAAATTTATCTTTTAAATAATAACACAAATAGTGGAAAGAGACAAAGGGAGAAAGAGATTGATAGGCAGTGTGTGTGTGTGTGTGTGTGTGTGTGTGTGTGTGTGTGTGTAAAAGAGAGAAACCACTTCCTAGCTTTTTCTGACCTAAGGCACTCCTTGACTTTGGGGCCTAAGCATGGCGATGATTATGGCTCTCCCTGTGAAGGTGCACAGGCAGTGCATAACAACATGTTCCAGAACTGAGAAAGCAGGTGCACTCGGCACATGACCTTCACACAGAAATCAGGCCCCAGGAACCCAGGGCTCTCCTTCCTCCTCACTGTCGATAACCTAGGACTCGGCAACCAACAATCCAGTCATTCTACATAAAAAGACAAAGAGGACAGAAAATAATTTGAACATAAAAAAATTCCAAGGCACCAGCTAATCAAAGAATCCAGAGCTTGGAGGAGCCGATGTAGAGGTAAGAGGAGAGACTGATGTGCTGGAGAAGGGCAGGATCTGCAGTGACTCCAACTCCACCCTGACCCCACCAGGAATCTTTTCAGACTACACAGGCCTTCTCTTCACACACAGAGAGAAAACCAAGAACACAGCCAGGAATCTCAATGGTACCTCTGTTCCCAACATGCTCCTTCACCCACTGAGTGACTGCCACAGTAGTTTCTGTCTTGGTGACATCAAGGGTCACTGTCTCCAGCCTCTCAGATGTCTTGCTCCTCAGCTGCTCAGCTCCCTCCTCCATCAGACATGCAGCCAGCACCTTCATGCCTCTCCTGTCCAGCTGTCTGGCCAGCAGGTTCCCAAAGCCTGAGTCACAGCCCGTGATGAAGACATACTTGTCATAGAGATGGCTCACCACCATCCTCTCCCTGACCAAGCTCAGGAGCATCCACAGACCCACCAGTGCCACCAGGTAGAGCCACATGGCTTGTAGAAGTCAAGAAGAGAGAGAGATACTCTGAGTCGAAATGAACCTGGCATCTGCTCACACAGGCAGGCTTAGGCATGGAGGACTCCAGCCTTTTGGGGTGAAGTCCTCTGCATTTCTTATAATTGTTGATGTCTCACATCTCTGGTCTTTGACCTGCTCTTGAGCTGCAGACATTTAATGCCCTTTGGCTCTGCCTATCTCAGTAACAAGTAAAACTCCACTGACTGTCCAGTAACACAGGCCTATACTTTTAGGATTGTTGCTTCCTGGACTCATGTGGTAATACATGTGTATGTCATTACACAGGTCCCATGATCCAGCCCCAGGTTACCTTGTGTCTCTGCATCTTGCACTTGGGAGCCACAAACCAGGATGTTGTAAACATAATGAGATCTATTGGTAACATGCAGTTGGACTCAGGACAACTATAGGAGAGGACATGGAGAATTGCCCTTCTTATACAGTAGCTCCAGGGAAGATAGAAGGACAGGCCCCACACAGGCAAGGCTGACCTCAAAGGAACACAAGGTAATGGGGCTGGGGCCCCAGACACATCATGACTCGCAGAACTGATGTGGGGAAGGAAATGACTTTGCTTTCACAAGTGGCCCTTCTCCTGGCTGCCTGGATTAAAGCAGACCTGAGCACAGGTTTCTTGAGTTGTGACCTCCATGACTGCCCTTGACTCACCTGAGTCAGGATTTCTTAGTTAATTTCTCAGCATGTCTTGCTCAGAACCTCAGAAGTAGTGTTTCGAGCTTTACATATGGCTCCTGGCTCTGAGGAATGGCTGACTGACTCTCTGATTCCAGCTCAAAATAAACCTGGTGCCTTCCTTCAGGAATGATGTCATATTTCCCTTACCTGAAACTTCAACAACTTTCTGTTCCAATCTGTAAGGATTCAGACTGGCCCTGTGCTCTCAAAACCATGCTTCTATCAGGAAATGCCCCAACATGGGATACATTACAGCTCTGTCTTTAGGCCTAGGACATAGTTATCAGTAGGGAGTGATCTGTGAATCTGGAGCTGGGCCACTCTCCCTCCAAGGGCGTACTTCCAGTAGACACCTCCTGTGTCTGCTCTACATTGTACTGCTATTCCTTCTCCCATGTGCCTGATCCTGTATGTCTTACTGCCGCTATCCTTGTCCTTCTGCCTCCACTCCTGTCCCTCCTCCTGATCCTGCAAAAAGTGCTAGGACGTTCTTCATGTGGCTGTTATCACCCAACAGGTCCTCAAAATCCTACCTCTGAATTGCATCTTGCAAAATTTAATGCTGGATTTTCTTGTCCAAAGTACATGCGGATGTTGCTGCTCTTGGATATTGTATCCCTTCAACAATGAGTTCTCTAGAGCCATCCTTCTATGGTCATTTCCCAATCCTCTCCCTACAATCCTGTCCTTATCAACCCTGACAAGAACGTTCACTCTTATTGGATCAAGGTCTTGTGGAACACAGAAGGATCGAGATCTAGCCCTGGAATTTCTGGATAAAGTCAGAGAGAATGGGAAAATGAACATGACTCTGTTGTAATAGGCAGAAAGCCTCAGAGACACCTCCCTGATTCATGAAAGTTCCTCAGTCCATCCATCCCTCCTGAGATTCTCACACAGCCAAATGAAAGTGCCCAACTACTCCTCTTCCCTGTACTGGGTAGGGTGGTCTGGTCCCATTCCAGGCCAAACACTGTGAGTGTCCAACACCAAAGCTCTTCTGATCTCTGGGCTGCTCTGATCTGCTCATGTATATGGGAACTGAGCCATCTACTGGGATCAGGTGTCTAGCTCAGTCCAGGAAGAAGCACTTTCTCCAAAAAGGCAGTGTACCCCAATCCAACTTTTCTTCCTCATGAAAAAAAAGGGGAGAGGTGGAGCCTAGAGTCAGTGATGCAAAGGTGGAAACAGGCCCACTGTCAAGCCTGTTTCTATACTTGACCATGTGCAGCCTCTACTCAGTCTTAATTGGGGAACCAGAAATGAAAGACTATTGTGTTCTAATGGCTGAGGATCTAGGGTTGGAGACATGGGACTGGGGTGTATACAGTGTAGTCCTCATGCATAGATGAGTGAGACAGCATCTTGTGACAGCCAGAGTCCTTCTCAGGCACATCTGAGTGCACCTTGGCTTTCCCCCATGAAGAAACCTGGTTGAGGAGAAAAGGAGGCTCCTCCAGGGATATGGCATGCAGCCTTGGACCACCTTACAGGGTACTTCCTGCTGATTACATGTTGTTCTGTCTCATGATACTCTTGAGACTCTACCCATGCTTAGTGCCATAGATCTGGCCTGGGTGCTGCCCCTTCCCCTGTAGAGCCAGCACAGTGCTCTAAAGAGTGCTGAGATTGATGTACTCTCCCGACCGGCCTCCTCACAGGCTACAGTGTGCAGAGATGCTGATATGTTCCTAGAGTGTGATTTGTGTAATGATGAAGACAGTAGGAATAAAGATTACAAGGTCATGGCCAACCTGTCATATAGTGAGACATCGCAAAACAAACAAACAAACCAAAAGAAATAAAAACTAAAATATAAATATATGTTTCGGAAAAATGAGTCAGCCATTATGAGTACTTACTGCTCTTCTGAAGAACCCAAATTCATTTCCTGACACCCATATTGTATGGCTGGAAACGTCTTGTAACCAGTAGCCCTCATCTTTCTTCTCACCTCTGAGGGTCCTCTCACACATGAAACATACAAGTACACACACATATGATCAAAGGTCCTAAAACAATCATTTCAAAATAACATAAGTTAATGGATGGCCATACACACGTTAGGGTAGAAGAATTTCTATTTTCATTAATCCAGAAATTGTTGTTTATTTACAAGTTTCTCCTGTGGCCCCTCAGCCCCCACATTTCTACTGAGAGAAGAGGAGTCAGGTATCTATGGAAGTACCTCCCCAGGGCAAGTCTGTACTGAGCCCAGGATTCTCTCTCTTCCACAGATGCTTTCCCTGCTCAGCCTACTCTTGAGATTCCCAACCTAGCAGCAGGCAGAGCCAGGTCTCAGAGGTCACGGCAAGGTCAACACCCTGGCTCTTTGGACACTGAACATTTTCAAAAATGTTGTCCATAAGATGAAAATCATAGTTGAGAAGGACACTCTCTACATGCTGCTGGAGGAGTGTGGCAGTGGCATTGAGGGAAGGGACATGAGAAGTGGCCTGGGACAAGGACAGACAGAAAATCAGAAGTGATTTGTTGTGATTGTCAGATAGTAAGTCTTATATGAAGGAATGGTCACTTAATGGATCTGCTGGTAAGGCATGGTCACTTAGTGAGTCTGCAGGAAAGAATGATCACTTAGTGAGTCTACAAGGAATTCATGATTACAGGGTGGTTCTACCAGAAGGGATGATTACTTCATGACTCTGCAGAAAGGATGGTTACTTAATGGGTCAGCAGGGAAGGGAGGGACACTTAGTGAGTCTGCAGGAAAGATATGGTCACTTGGTGATCCTGCAGGGAGAGATGGTCACTTAGTGAGTCTTTAGGGAAGGGAGTGGTGGAGCTGAAGCCTACAGGTGCTGGTCCCAACCTCCTCTTTTGTGTGGATCTTCATGGTCAGCCATGATGCTCAGAGCCTGGGCAACAACAGCCAGCAATTTTGTATCTGAATCCCTTGGCAGAATTCTTTGGCTATTTCTTTGGTTTTGTGCCTTATGTGTTGTGGTTAAGTTTTGAATGGAGAACAGTTGTTCCCACTTCAGTGGCTGGAAGGGATGAGACACTCAAGGATAAGCCTGTTGGCCTGTACCAACCCTTCTTGGGTCATCCCCCTTACCATTGTCATCCAAACCTCACTAACCAACAAAGCCATAGTTTAAATCACAGGGCCCAGGAAATCACCTCATACTTTGCTCTAAAAATAAAAAGAGTACAAAAAAAAAAAAGGCCATGATTTCAAAATAAATAAAAAATTGGTGTCTCCATCCTCTGCTGGATTCTCACCACCAGGGACTAAAACAAACATCCAGGGCCTGTTGGCCTGAGTAAAGAGCATGAGTGCTGGCATTATTAGTGACACCTCTCAGACACACAACATGGTCACAGGTGACTTCAGAGCAAGGACACTTCCATGCTGCATAGGGGTGTAAACTAGCCATGGAATGTGCATCTCCTACAGAGGGACACAGGGCAGTGCTTGGCACAAGCTGGTCCCAACCTCCTCATTTGTGTGGATCTTCATGGTAGGCCATGATGCTCAGAGCCTGGGCAACAGCCAGCACTTTTGTATCTGAATCCCTTGGCAGAATTCTTTGGCTACTTCTTTGGCCATCTTGAGTAGTGTCACAGAAAAATTACTGGGATGAAGATTATATCCTAGAACCCCAGAACAATGACCTCCCTCCTTCGACCCTCCTACTTTTTCCTAAAGATTCCCTCCTTTACACAGTGCCTCCATATTCCCAACTATACACATAGGTAAAGACTTCAGAGAGCTTTCTCAGGCTTTGGAGAAGTCCAGTAGACAAAGGCATCCACAAGAGAGGTGGGCAGGTAGCTCAAGGGGAGGTAGAAGAGCTTGGCATCCCAACCGGCTGAGTATCGGGTACGAGGGTGACAGGCAGTCAGAGCATGCTCCATGCAGTCAGTCACCAAAGACAGGTCAGAGTTGCACGTGTCATCCAGCAATTTTAGCCTTGTCATATCTATGCAGAATGAGAAATGTTTCAGGTGGTCATTCAGCTCCCACCACTCCTGTCTGACACTAGCATGGAGGAGAACTTCTATTCTCTATGTGCATGAAACCGTGTCTCTGAATCCCTGAAGCCATGTCCAAGCCTAGACTTCACAGTTCCTCAGAAGGACCACAACCAAGCCACTAGGAAGTGCCATGAATACAGAGCCTGCTATGTTTCTTTTGAGATCAATATGTCATCTCCCCAATAGTTGGGAAAAACCCAAGCTCATGGAAAACACTGCTGCCTGTATCTGTTTTAGCTTTGACCTCATAATAATGAGGGATTCCTATAAACCATAGCTTCATGTCTAGTAGTCAGGATCCCTGTATGCGGTGAGGTGCCCATCTGCTACAGGAAGGAGGGCTATACATGCTTATTTTGAGAAGAAACACTTGGTGGTGGGGGAACTGCTGGCAACACTAACAAGATTCACAATTCTAGGCTCAAGTTGGCTTTGCTTCCCCAAATCCACTCACGGGATGATAAAAACTTCTCGCCATAGATCTTTTTTACTTCTGAGCTGGCCTTGTCCCAGGTCATCTTGGTGCTTGATGACAGCCTATCACTACTTGTCACACAAGTCTTGAAGCCTCCAGGCTCTATTATAGCCACCTTCACCCCAAAGTAGGAGAGCTCCCTCCTGCAAGACAGACACATGTCAAGGACTTCAGAGCTCTTTCAGTGAGAACACTTTAATAAGAATATAGTAGCATGCCACCAGGAGCCTGTGATGAGGAAAGGCCACACCCTTTGGATTTGGGATGTGCAGGAAATGTCGAAAGATCTTGTGATAAGGCCATCACCTGTGTGCTTTTAAATCTCACACAAGTATTTGGTATGTGCACCTCACTGGCCTAAAGCTAGACTCCAGGTAAGACTTCTCAATCAATTCCAGATAAAAAGGGTACCCATCCTTCCCCAAATCACCTCCTCCTCACTCATGGTTTTACAGCTTCTCCAAACCTATCCCAGGAAGCTCATAGGCCAGCTCCCCTCTGGATCCTGTTGATGATACCCTCCTAGAGCCTCTGATCACAGCAGAGTGCAGGCTGACAGGTTACCTAACCCAAATGACTCAAACTCTTCTATCTGCCTTGACAAGTTCAGAATACACATCCTTGCCCATGGCCCTCAGATTCCTATGAGTCTGCTTGTTCTCAGCTCCTCAGTCTCCTGCCTGTGTCACCTGACTTATTCTATTGACAAGTAGGGGTCAGCAGCTTTCTCTATCAGTTAATATCCACACAGAGCCTAAAGTGGATGAATTTTCCCAGTAGCCATCCTAATGAGGCTGCTAAGTTCCTGTTTGGACCCTTACTGTAGGATCCAAAGTCTAATAACTACTCTCTCACCAATAATTAACTGGAGATAACCACTCCAAAGGATGGCCACAGTACCCTACCCTGACCTGACCACAGACTTTCAAGTTCTCAGTTGCCAGAATTTTTAAGGTCAGAGGGAGAACCTTATTGTAATTCTTCAATGAGTTGACTGTGAAGTCTTGTGAGTCTGGAAAGTACCTACTGGACTAAGTGACATGTTCAGTCTACCTCAAGGACATCCTCAAGTTGAACAACACTAAAGGTTAATGATCAAGACTCTGTCCAGATTACCTCAGGTCAAACACTAACTCAAAAACAATGTTCCAATTGTGCACCCTCCTGCAGACTATTAACTGTTCTCACCAGGCATGGTGCAACACACCTTTAATTCCAGCACTCGGGAGATGGATCTGTAAGAGTTTGGGGCCAGCCTGGTCAACCTAGTGAATTCCTGGAGAGCCAAGATTACATAGTGAGACCATGTCTTAAACAAACAGACAAATAAGCAAGCAAAAAGAAAAACTGAACTCATGTCTCAGTTCTACCCCAGCCATAGACACAAGAGGCATTTCCCAGTGTCCAATGATTGTCCAATGATGTATTTTCCAATCATTTCCTACCTCCGATGGAGGGAAGGTAAGAGAATCTACAAACCAGGATAGGATCTTTTATTTATTTATGTTTTTAAAGATAGATCTCATTACAGATAGTTGTGAGCTACCATGTTGTTCCTGGGACTTGAACTCAGGACCTCAGGAAGAGCAGTCAATTCTCTTTACTTCTGAGCTATCTTTCCAGCCTCATGATGGGGACTTAAAGACTGTGATTAAATAAAAACCTTATCAAAGCTCCCCTCAGTCACCCCTTTCCATCTAGTACCTGAGAGAGTCCGAGAAGGCCTCTACACCATGCTTGGAGATGCAGTAACCACCACCAAAGAAAGATATTCGACCCATGACACTGGAGACATTGACCACGCAGCCCCTCGCCTTCCTCACTAAGGGCAGCATGCTCAGAGTCACCTAGATCATGCCCAACAGGTTCACATCCAGTACAGTTGCAAAGTTCTGTTTGCTCATCCACTCATTGGAACCCGAGGGGGTGGAGATGCCAGCATTGTTGACCAGGCCCCAGAGTCCTGGAGACAGTGGGAAGAGACAGTCACACAACACAGGTTTAATTATAGATAAGATGCACATTTAACAAGGTAAGACCACTGTGCCGCGTGTTTACTGGAGAATAAGAATCAATGAATAGGAGCAGGGCATCCACACGTCTGGGGAACACATACCACAGACTGGCTGGCTCACAGCATGGATACCTTCATCCTTTAAGTCTTCCTGGCCCAGCTCTCTATCTGGGAAACAACAAGTGGTTTCTTCCCAATAAATTTAAGAACAGATGTTGAAGACATAGTCACCTTTGGAACCATGAAACTGTTTTGCAGGTTGATGCCACCCTTGCAGAGATTTATTCTTCCAGTTGTATCTTCAGAGTTCTCAGAGCAGTTCCACACAGTGCTGCCTCCAGGGGAAAGGGTCTGGAGCTATACCTCAGTGTGCATAGTGCTTGTCTCCCAAGCCTCCTTAGACCTGAGTTTGAGCCCACAAACCACCTTAAAGGCTAGAATGGTGGCTTGCTTGTAATCCCAGAACTTGGGAAGTCCAGACAGGAGCCTACTAGCCGAATGGCTTAGATAAATCTGTGAATCCCAGGAGGGAGATCTTTTCTTTAAAAACAAAGTAAACAAAAATGGCATAAAACCAAACAAAGTAGACAGTGCCCCTACCTGAGGGTATCTGCAGGCCCACACACCTTGACACATCCAGCTTCCCTACTAAGAAACTTTTGTGAGTCGCTTACAAAATACATGGTTGACCTGAAGGAGCAGGCAACACTAGAGTAGAGCTCCACCCTCTGCCTCAGAAAGCAGCCCTGTCTCTTTCCACTCACCCACAGGACACAGCCCTGTGTCTCTTTAGTCACTAAGCCACAGGTCCTCAGCAGCCACCTGGTAAGTGCTGTGGCCCTCAACATCACCCCTTCACTTTTACTGATCATGCAGGATCAGCTGGGGCCTACATGACTTAAGGCAATTGTACTGCTTGTTAATTTCAAAAAATTGGCTCAAAAGCCATGTGCCCTCTCAGTTCAAAATCATACCTCACCCTTCTAGAGATATAAACTGTTTAACCAAGACACTTCACTCTTGGGATCCTAAAACACACTTACTAAAACTGCTTACAAGAGTACTGCTTATGATCACAAAATGTAGGAAACCAGTTGGGGTGGCGGCACATACCTACAATCCCTGTACAAAGGAGGCTGATGTGGAAGGATCGTGAGTTCAAGTCCAGCTCTGGATTGAGATCCTGTCTCAAGCCAGGCAGTAGTGGCGCACATCTTTAGATCCTGCACTCCATAGGCAGTCAGGTAGACCTTGGAGTTTGAGGCAAGCCTGGTCTACATAGTGAGTTCCAGGACAGCCTGAGCTACACAGAGAAATCCTGTCTTACAAATGAAAAAAAAAAAAAACACCAACAAGTGAAAGTAAACATAAATGTACCAAACAGTGGAAGCTTCTGACTCCAAGGTTAAATCAGTGGGGCTTTGTTAAAGGTTAGGATTTTCTAGTTCATTAAACATTATCACTCAAAGAAATGTCATTGAGGTGGTAAAAATTCCTCACTTTTTAAAGTGAAAAGACTGTATTCACGTTAATGCCTACTGGTCAAAGTGTTAGCAGTTTAAATCCCAAGTGGTGAATTACAGGTTAACTGCTCTTCTGTTCTCTAGTGTTTTTGAACAATGACTGTGTTTCCTATTTGTTCATAGATTCCTTTAAACCACTCTGGTTTTTTTTTTTCTCACTACTAGAATATGCAAAGAAGAACAACTCTCTCCCCACAACCCACCTTAGGAGTATTTAGTCTTCCAAATCAGCCTTAAGCTGGTCTGGCCTGCTCTGTGCACAGAATAACCATGTCTGCCTTCACAGAGGACACAGCTGACAGGTAAGAGCAGGTATGCTGCTGACTCAGAAGATCCACTGCAGCATGGCTCCAGAGGTCCTGCACACATGACAAAGGGCCAAGTCCCATCCTCTGCTCAGGAAGGGACCCTGCGCTAACCTGGGACTTGGCATCCAACAATCTAGATTTTCTATGTAAAAAAAGATGACAGAGCAGAGACAGGGATGTGAGAGGGTAAGTCCTCACCAGGGCACCTTCTCACCAAGGCCAGAACACTTGGGAGACAGAAGGTAGAGGCTGGAAAGAGAAGAGAGAGCTCAGGTGACATGCTGGGTTACTTCAGGGTCCCCAAACACCACTAGGGATCTCCTCAGGAAGTACAAAGGGGAGGCCCCCTTGAAACAGGGAGACAAACAAACAACACAGATAGAAATCTCAATGGTACCTCTGTTCCCAACACGCTCATTCACCCACTGAGTGGCTGCCACAATACTCTCTGTCTTGGTGACATCAAGGATCACTGTCTCCAGCCTCTCAGATGTCTTGCTCCTCAGTTGCTCAGCTCCCTCCTCTGTCAGACATGCAGCCAGCACTTTCATGCCTCTCCTGTCCAGCTGTCTGGCCAGCAGGTTCCCAAAGCCCGAGTCACAGCCCGTGATGAAGACATACTTGTCATGCAGATGGGTCACCACCTTCCTCTCTCTGAACAAGCGCAGGAGTGTCCACAGACCCACCAGTGCCACCAGGTAGAGCCACATGGCTTGCACAGCTGCTATCAGGACAAAATGAGCCTGCCCTGTTTTCAGAAGAGAGAAATAGAACTGCAAAAGACTGTGGTAGGCAGCCTAGCCTACAGGCTTCTGGCAAGTGTGACTCTTGCTCCTCCCTGATCCCCTTTCTCAAGAACTTTCTTTTCTTTTTCTTCTTCTTCTTCTTTTTTTTTTTTTTTTTTTTTTTTTTTTTGTCCTGCTTCAATCCTCCAGTCCTCAGGTTGATTTTCTGTGCTGATAAGCAAATGCCCTTGGGCACCTCCTACTTAAAAACACCTCTCTAATTGGACCACTCCTTCCTGCCCTCTTATGCACAGGAGATCCATCTAAGCCTAATGACTCATGGCCCACATGACTCAAGGTCCAGGCTCAGACTCTGTGTGCCCATGGCTCCATCTGGGCATAGGTAGAAGGCTATTGCAAATGTAGCCTTGGACTCTGGACAAATTTACAATGAAATCTGTTTCTCAACGTTTATTTCCTCAACAGACTCAATCACTGTCATTCTTTGTAGGACCACAGGAGAGGCCACAGGAGAGATTACCTTCCCAGAGTAAAACTTGTCTGGGATTGGGGAGTGAAGGTCATGAAATGTGGCTTCTGACCTGAAAGATCAAACTCTTCTGGTTTGCTTTGCATTGCCATGATAAACACCATAACCAGAGCAACCTGTGGAGCCAAGTGTTTATTTAATTCACAGTTTATGGTCTATCATGAAGGAGCCTGGAGGCAGAAACTAAAGCAGAGGCCTTGGAAGAACACTTTTGATTGGCTTGCTTTCCATAGCTTGCCCAGCCTACTTTCTTACACCACAACCATGGGTTGTACCACCTGCAGTGAGCTGGGTCCTCCCATTTCAGTCACTAGTCAAGAAAGTGCCCTACAGACAATCTGATGGTAGCATTTTCTCAGGTGTGGTTCCTTGGCCCAGATAACTCTAGCTTGTGTCGAGTTGGCAAAGAACTACACAGGACATAAAACAGGAAAGGAAGGGGAGGGGTCTGGGAATGGCCATGAATAACTCCCTGAACTACTGGCAGAGGAGAGAAAGACTTGTATAAACCCTTCTACGACTGTATGGGTTTAAGTTGACATGACTGAACCATATTGAGCTTTAAGAACCGTGATTGCTTCAGATTAACACGAGCCAGTTTTTCCCATGTTAATTTCCTGGGAGAATATGAATTAACAAACCCTGCAAGCACTATGGTGAGCTTTGCCATAGGTTGCTGCACCAGGGACCTGCCTGAATTTGGAATGTCTCCATCCTGGCTCTTGACTTAAATAGAGAATCCGTCGGCAGGCCATTGGTGCTGGCTACGAAAGCTGGGGAATTTTAGGAGATGAGACTGACAAGAAAAAGAGGGTCACTAAGTGTGGTAGGCATTTGTAAGTTATAGCCCCCACCCTCTGCTGGTCCCTCTACTTCCTGGTATTCCACAAGGTAAATCACCAAGAACATTGGCTCTGCTGTGGCTTCTCCACATCAACCGACTCAGCCCTGCAACTGGGGGCCAAGATGAACCTTCCTCCCTAAGGTGCTTCTGCCAGGCATTTTGGTCACATTATCACAGAAGGCACTAAGACACAATTGGAGCACTCCTTGCCCTCTCTGCCTTTCTTTCTTAGACTTCATAGCACTGGGGAGCTGGTCCTCATGGACTAAGGCTCGGTTGTTCCACAGCATCAACCATGGGTATCATCATTTTCCTGTTCCTTACTGTTTTGGAGACTTCCATGCACACACACCTACATTCCACAGACACTCTAATAACAGGAAGCCTCAGCTGAACAAGGACCTGAACTTCAGCCAGGCACCAAGAGCTTAAAAGGTGGTATGTATATCCTGGCAGAACACTTAAGAAGGAATTTCCTGCCAGGCAGTGGTGACACACGGCTTTAATCCCAGCACTTGGGAGGCAGAGGCAGGTGGATTTCTGAGGCCAGCCTGGTCTACAGAGTGAGTTCCAGGACAGCCAGGGCCACACAGAGAAACCCTGTCTCGAAAAACCAAAAAGAAGAAGGAGGAGGAGGAGGAGGAGGAGGAGGAGGAGGAGGAGGAGGAGGAGGAGGAGAAGGAGAAGGAGAAGGAGAAGGAGAAGGAGAAGGAGAAGGAGAAGGAGAAGGAGAAGGAGAAGGAGACGGAGACGGAGACGGAGACGAAGACGAAGACGAAGACGAAGACGAAGAAGAAGAAGAAGACGAAGAAGAAGAAGAAGAAGAAGAAGAAGAAGAAGAAGGAATTTCCCCTCAGGAGACATGAGACAGGGTCAGAGTTTGGATCCCATAGAGTTCCATCCTTTAATTTGGGGAAGATGAAGATTTTGCTGAGGGGTGAGAAACCAGGGCCTGTGGCTAAAGGGATGACTTGGTAGTTAAGAGCACTTGCTGCTCTTTCAGAGGACCCAAATTCAGTTGCCAAGCACCCATCTTGGGTGGTTTGCAACCCCTGCAATACCATCTTCTAGCCTGTTTGGGTACCCACACGGTATACTCACATACATATAAAGAAAACTAAATCTTGTTTTTCTAAGACAAGAAAGCAGTGTCTGGGAAGAGCCTGCCTCTCAACCGATTGTCTCAAGAGCTTCAGTCTTGACACAGGTGTTAGCTTGGAATCTGTCACCTGGACTCGAGGCCCTCCCCGAGATGTCCATTCTCTTGGTGGTGGGGGCTGTGGGGAGTAATACTTCCCCATGTCCGGGATTCTTCATATTCCAAAGCTGGTAAAGCTCTGGCCTATACATGATAACTCAAATCAGTTTCTAGCCCTCAATATCCTTCCAAGCCAGGGATGGGAAACCCACATCTGAACTGATTGTCAGGAGTCAAAGATGTAGAACCAGGCTGAACATGGCAGCACAGATCTGTCATTCCCATTCCTGCACTTGGCAGACAGAGACAGGATGATTGTGAGTTTGAGACAAGTCTAAGCTACCTGCTGAGGACTCTTTCAGTACAGGCAAGAGAGTAAAGCAGGGGACCGAGACCTTTTTCTCATGACACCCACACAATGACTGGACTGTGCCCCAGTCCCTGCTTACATCTATTGGACTATATCCCATCTTTTTTCCTAGGAAAAGTGGTCTGGGAGAGGGGATGAGGGTCTGGCGGAGGAGGCCCTTGGAGGCTTGGGTGCTTTAGACTTGATTATCCATGTGACTTTCTTTCCACCAGGGAAGGCCCTTGATTTGCAGCCTCAGGCAGAACGTTGTATACCACCTGAAAGACCTGGCAGGGGCCCGCAGCTCTGGAACATCCCCTCTCAGCTAGACCTGGAGCACGGTTTCATTTGACTAAAGGCACACAGGCAGTGTTCTGAGTGGGCTAAATACTAGAGCTTTGATAGACTCAGAGCCCCTGAGGATGTGATCTAACAACCATCTCCTGCCCACGTGAGGTAGTTGATGGTCCACTCTCACCTGTGTTTCATAGTTTGTCTGAAGATGTGAGATTGCATACAGCCTCCATCTTGTTCATCTTCAGAATGAAGAGGAATCTAGATGAATTGAGCAAGTCCTCCTGACTCTTAACTTTTGGGGAGTCCAAGTGTTACATAATATTATGCAGCCAGCGGGTACCTGGTGAACCAGGTGTGCGAGTGTGGGTGTATGAGCGCTAGTGTGTGTGTGTGTGTGTGTGTGTGTGTGTGTGTGTGTTTGTGATGTGTGTGTGGTGGGTGTGTGTGTTTGTGAGAGAGAGGAAGAAGGGGGAGTGGAAGGGGAGAGAGAAGAGGGAGAACCTGTTCTACCTAAGAAAGCAGAAAGCAGTGATGTAAGCAACTGCTAGGTCCCCAAGGGCAGCCTAGTGAGATTGCCTGTAAGCTAACACTAAGACTGTGTTCTTAGGAAATGGGCACGGGAAGCACTGGAGAATTCAGGAAAAAACTTCTGTCCCCAGGGACTGAAAAGCTCTGGAGTCAGCCAGGGACCTTCAACATATCCAAGGAATAGCTAGGGGATGTTGAGGAAACAGAAGCTGAGAAGGAAATAGAGCCTGGGGGAATGATGGGAACGGAAGGAGGGTGCAAAGGTGGAGTGGAGCATGCTGGGAAATTTCTGGGTGGTATGGTCAAGAAAGGAAGCTGGTATCTGGTGCCTTTGGGGTCTCTTATCATTGTACTTGCAAAGTCCTGTTTGCTCATCCACTCATTGGGACCCGAGGGGGTGGAAGGGTCAGCATTGTTGACTAAGGCCCAGAGTCCTGGAGACAGTGGAAAGAGACAGTCACACAACACAGGTTTAATTGTAGATAAAAATGCACATTTAACACGGTAAGACCACTGTGATATGTGTTTACTGGAGAATAAGAATCAATGAATAGGAGCAGGGCATCCACGCTGCTAGGGAACACATGCCACAGACTGGCTGGCTCACAGCATGGATACCTTCATCCTTTAAGTCTTCCTGGCACAGTTCTCTACCTGGGAAGATGTTGAAGACATAGTCACCTTTGGAACCATGAAACTGTTTTGCAGGTTGATGCCACACTTGCAGAGATTTATTCTTCCAGTTGTATCTTCAGAGTTCTCAGAGCAGTTCCACACAGTGCTGCCTCCAGGGGAAAGGGTCTGGAGCTATACCTCAGTGTGCATAGTGCTTGTCTCCCAAGCCTCCTTAGACCTGAGTTTGAGCCCACAAACCACCTTAAAGACTAGAATGGTGGCTTGCTTGTAATCCCAGAACTTGGGAAGTCCAGACAGGAGCCTACTAGCCCAATGGCTTAGATAAATCTGTGAATCCCAGGAGGGAGATCTTTTCTTTAAAAAACAAAGTAAACAAAAATGGCATAAAACCAAACAAAGTAGACAGTGCCCCTACCTGAGGGTATCTGCAGGCCCACACACCTTGACACATCCAGCTTCCCTACTAAGAAACTTTTGTGAGTCGCTTACAAAATACATGGTTTGTAACGAGCGCCCCCCAAATCCCTTTTCGCCCGCGAATAAGGATAGGGAGGCGGTAATCGGGTGTACTGCGACAAGGACCTTTTATTACTCCACACGATAAAGCAGAAAGACGGAAGAAACCGGAAGAGGCCCCTTTAAATACTCCCTAGAGTGACGTATTCACTTCTGAATGGCTGTTCGCTCACCACCCAATATTACGCCTCGGGATAGGCCAGTGACTTGGCGCTCTTTCTGCCTAGCAGCTGCGCAGAATAATTGTTTACTGCTGGGGAAACATAAGGCCAGCGCCATCTTGGAAAATGCACGTGTGTAGCCACTGAAACAACGGCTCACTACATCTCTCCCTGTTTAAATTATTAATATAAAACAGCCTTTCGCCCATTAAACGCTGCACCAACTCAGTGAGGGAACGCAGAGGCCTGATCCCCTGTGCAAAATGAGATATTGTAATGGGTTTAATTCCCATACCCAATATCGATGCCTTTTGACGGGGAAAGGAAGTCTCTACCCTAGGGCCCCACCAGGGGAGGTTTTTGGCATCAAACCTTTGTGCAATCAGGCATACTTTCAGGAAATCTATCCACACTCGTGGAACATTCCCTGTCGAGTACCCACTCACAAACACCTCTAACTGCTCAGGTACCGGTTATTCAGGCAAGGGCTGACTGGACTTAGACCTCTCATCTGCCCAGTGCAATGGGACGAACCCCTGGGGTGCATAGACTGAGGGTCGCAGTCATTGGCTACTTTCCAGCCTAGATAGTCAAATTTCAGGGAGGGATGCTTGCTCCAAGACTGCGAGTGCTTAGGCTTTAAGCTACCTTGTCACATTTTTGTTGGGCTTTGAGCTTACAAACCAACCATCTATGAATACTAATTCACATCATAGGGCTGTATCAAGCAGGCCTATTCCCGCTCTTTAGAAAGAAAGAAAGAAAAGGCAGAAGAAATTTAAGAAGTAAAATCTCCACGGGCAGCAGGTTCCATTCGCTGGAAATCCAGATCTGCAATTGCTGCTGTACCTGGTCCAACTTCCCATTTCACTTTCCTTTTAAATAAGCAGAAAGATTATGGCTTTAAATAAATGTATCATTCACAAATCTCAGAGGTGAAATACCTGGATGTGGGGTCGCTGAGACACAGCTCATTTGAACCACATCTGCTAGCTGCTTCACATGGGCTTAGAGCCAATTAACTCTCTGATTGACCAACAGGATGCCTGCAATACATCCACTTTCTGTGGGAGTGTCAAAGCCTCAGAGGTTTTTTCTGAAATTTGATTAACAACAGTAGCTGCTGTAACTTGATTAACCATGTCTGAGTCAGCTGTCACAGCTGCAATTGTAGGGATGGTAATAGCAGCGATAAGGGCTGCAGTTATATCAAAATCTCCTTTCTTGTCAGGATAAAACCAAGGTCTCAGACATCTGAACGGGGATAGGGATCAGAGTGGTAAACTGGCTATTAGGCCTGCTTATAGAAAAGCAGACCAGCACTGGAATATAAAGCGAGTTACATTGGTACAAGTTAGCAGCAGCAACGCCTTTTAAGAAGGCAAGGGCATAGGTTTTTGAGAAGCAGATAGGTTAACCATCTAAATTCACTGTATATACTAGGAACCCGATTTAGGAGAGTCCAAATGGGAGCTGAGAGCGTCTGCAGATGAATCCTTCGGGGGGGGGGGGGGGGGGGCTTTTTCAGGAACCGCGAGTCGCTGCGTCAGTCGCTCTGGCAGCCAAAATGGATTGTCTTCCCCCTGTGGAAACACACAGACCGCTCCCCGGGATCTTATTAAAATAGGATCCGGGCCTTTCCATAGACCAGTCAAAACATTTTTCCATTTTACCATTTCTTTTGGCCTAGTTGGTTCCAGGCAATGGCGATCAGCCGCTGTGTTGCCCTGACTGTCCAAATTCAGAAAGTTGAGGGTAAAAAGTGCCAGAGAAATGGTAGCTCGTGGCACCGTGGGCAGAGCTTCCTCAACTTCTCCTCTTTGTTTTATCAAATAAGTTTTAAGGGTGCGGTGAGCACGCTCAATGATGCCCTGTCCCTGGGGGTTATAAGGAAGACCCGTCAGGTGTGTCACTTCCATATGGCAACAAAATTGTTGAAATTTCTGAGAAGTGTAGGCTGGCCCATTGTCAGTTTTAAGGATTTTAGGCTTTCCCCAAGAACTCCAAGCTTCGAGGCAATGTTGAATAACATGGGCCGCCTTTTCTCCGGTCAAAGGAGAGGCGAATATAACTCCAGAACAGGTATCAATAGAGACATGCAAATATTGTAATTTACCAAAGGATGGGATGTGGGTAACATCCATTTGCCAGATTTGTAAGGGCCTGATTCCCTGAGGGTTAACTCCTGTATGGGGAACAGGTAGGAATTGACAGCAGTTTTGGCATTGAGTCACAATATCTCTGGCCTCCCTTCTAGAGATGTTAAATCGACATCGTAATGTCTCAGCTGTCACATGAAACCTTTTGTGAAAAGCTTTAGCCAAATCTAACTTTGGCGAAAGGGCAATTGCAATTAACCTTGTGGCTCGATCTGCCAGGTCATTACCACAGGACATAGGTCCCGGTAAGCCTGAGTGAGCCCTAATATGAGTTATAAAGACAGGGGATCTACGCTTAGCCAGAGTAAGCTGAATCTTTTGAAAAACTTTTACAAGTCTGCTAGATGTCTTAATTAACCCAGCAACTTCTAATGCTTTTACTGCATTAACCACATAGAAGGAATCTGAAACAATATTTAAGGGACCTGGAAAGATTTCCAGAACCTCTGACACCACTAAGCATTTCACAATTTGAGGTGAGGTTTCATGATATTGTTTGGATGTAACCTTATCATTAACCACATAGGCACCCACTCCTGTTTTTGACCCATCCGTATAAACTACCATTCCATCTGGGAGCGGCTCCTGAGACACAATATGTGGAAATATGATAGCTTGAGTTAAGGCAAATTGTAAGATGGGATGCTTAGGATAATGATTATCTATTTGACCATTGAAGGAAGTAACCAGCACTGCCCACACATCAGAGGTCGCCGTTAATATTTGGACTTGATGGGCAGTATAAGGCACTATCAAAACCTTAGGCTCTCTTCCAAAATGAGTAATGGCCGCTTTTAGCCCATGAAGGGCAAGTTGAGCAACTGCATCTGGATACCTTTCAATGATCTTTGCGGGAGACGCATTAGGATGAACCCATAACAAGGGCCCCTCCTGCCATAATACAGCAGTTGGTAAGTGTCTAGTTTTAAAAACACATAAGTCAAAGGTTTTGGTTTCATCTATGCATTTTAACTGGGCATCTTGCAAAGCGTTTTCTACTACTTGCAGAGCACGGCTCGCAGCTGGTGTTAAGGCCCTCGGTGAGGAAATATGAGCATCCCCTTCTAAAATATCAAATAAAGGTTTCAGCTCGGCCGAGGGAATTTTTAAAAACGGTCTTAACCAATTTATATCACCTAATAATTTCTGAAAATCATTTAAAGTATGTAAATGGTCTCTACGAATCTCCAATTTCTGAGGAATTATCTTTTCTGGATAGATAACTGTCCCTAAAAAGGAACCAATCTCTGAAAATTGAACTTTCTCAGTGGCAACATGTAGACCCCACTGTTCTAAGGTTTTTAATAATAAGGGGTATGAGGTCTGTAAAGTACCTAAATTCTTATGACACATAGGCAAATCAAAAATTTTTAAACTCTCGGTTGAACTATCAACTGTAGCCAATGGAATATTGGCAGTTTAACTATGTTTTTAAGCCTCTTTTTTAATGTTAGAGTATAACCATATTTTTGAAAAACAAAACCAATCTTTAACAATGTAAGCAATCTATTTTCTTTAAAATCAACATCAAGTAAATTACCTTTATGCTATAAAGTTTTGCTGCCAGTTCTTATATATAAATGCACGATAGTGCAGCTTTAAATATCTCACCAAAGAGACACTGTTCTTAAATCTTATCTTTACACATCTGGTTTCTGAATGACTCCAACCCTGAGTCACCAATCTTAAGCCAGCCTTTTTTACCAAGGTTGTAAACCTTTTTATCATATCCAATAACTTTAGGCCAATAATTTATAAAACCAGTTGGAAACAAAAATGAAATGACAACACATCTTATATATTTAAACCAAACAAAATTTCTCGATTTCTCTAGCTGTAATTTTAAGATAAAAGCACCTTGTCACTTTGATTTTTCTAGGACAAACTCTTAACTTCCTTATTTAATCTAAAAAACATGTTGGTCCCTAGAAAAAGCAGCCTTTCCAGCTGAGCTCAACTCTTTAGCCACTGCTCTGCATATTAAAACTGCCTTTGAAAACCAAGTTAGACTAGACCAAGTGTTGAATCAAGCAATTTTAACGATCTTTTAAACATTAAACATAGAACATAAAACATAGACAACCAATCATTCATACGAGACATGTGGACAGAAAACACAATGAGACACACGTGGACATTGGTGCACCAAGGACAAGACAATAAACAAAAAAAGCAGAACTAAGGATTTCTCTTAGTTTCTCTTATACTAAGACGTCTCCTGAATTTTCTCTTGTTCCTCGGAGAGTTTTAAAACCGCCTTTTCACCCCCCCCTTTTTTTTTTTTTTTTTAATACCAGCACCCCTACCCTTTGTATAGGCAGCTGCTTTCTGCCCCAGGCTCTCTTCCTTGGAGCTGCCCAGTTCTATGGAGTCAGGCTCCTTAATGGAGTGCGAGGGGCTTCCCCTGAACTCCGGTTTCTCTTCACCAGCCGGTGAAGGTTTGTTAGCTTTAATAGGCCCTGCAGTGGCCTGTATTCCTCCTGAACATTCTTTCCTATAACCAAACTCTCTGGCCAGTCTCTCTCCAGACTTCTTCGTCTGTTTCTCTTTTCCCAACCCTATGGCTGAGCGCCTGTTGCCACATCCTGGTTCTGATAGCTTAGAGCAGACCTTTTTTGAAACCTCTCCGCTCGCCCTATTAGCTGTGCCTCGGGCTGGATCCTCACAACAAAAATAGACTGCCAACGAAAACCACACGAGCACAAGGCCAGCTGCTGCAGCAGCGGCAGTGAATGAAAATTCGGTCACAACAAAGGTCTCCACACCAAGCATACCTTCCAAGATGCACCTCGTGAGTCCCGCAGTTTTTAACCCGTCCCAAAACTTGGGTGGTCTCCCACAGCGCCTTAAAATACCTGGGTTTTCGGCACCAGATGTAATGAGCGCCCCCAAAATCCCTTTTCGCCTGCGAATAAGGATAGGGAGGTGGTAATCGGGTGTACTGCGAGGACCTTCTATTACTCCACACGATAAAGCAGAAAGATGGAAGAAACCAGAAGAGGCCCGTTTAAATACACCCTAGAGTGACCTATTCACTTCTGAATGGCTGTTCGCTCACCACCCAATATTACGCCTCGGGATAGGCCAGTGACTTGGCGTTCTTTCTGCCTGGCAGCTGCGCAGAATAATTGTTTACTGCTGGGGAAACATAAGGCCAGCACCATCTTGGAAAATGCACGTGTGTAGCCACTGAAACAGCGGCTCACTACAATGGTTGACCTGAAGGAGCAGGCAACACTAGAGTAGAGCTCCACCCTCTGCCTCAGAAAGCAGCCCTGTCTCTTTCCACTCACCCACAGGACACAGCCCTGTGTCTCTTTAGTCACTAAGCCACAGGTCCTCAGCAGCCACCTGGTAAGTGCTGTGGCCCTCAACATCACCCCTTCACTTTTACTGATCATGCAGGATCAGCTGGGGCCTACATGACTTAAGGCAATTGTACTGCTTGTTAATTTCAAAAAATTGGCTCAAAAGCCATGTGCCCTCTCAGTTCAAAATCATACCTCACCCTTCTAGAGATATAAACTGTTTAACCAAGACACTTCACTCTTGGGATCCTAAAACACACTTACTAAAACTGCTTACAAGAGTACTGCTTATGATCACAAAATGTAGGAAACCAGTTGGGGTGGCGGCACATACCTACAATCCCTGTACAAAGGAGGCTGATGTGGAAGGATCGTGAGTTCAAGTCCAGCTCTGGATTGAGATCCTGTCTCAAGCCAGGCAGTAGTGGCGCACATCTTTAGATCCTGCACTCCATAGGCAGTCAGGTAGACCTTGGAGTTTGAGGCAAGCCTGGTCTACATAGTGAGTTCCAGGACAGCCTGAGCTACACAGAGAAATCCTGTCTTACAAATGAAAAAAAAAAAAAAAAAAAAAAAAAAAAAAACCACCAACAAGTGAAAGTAAACATAAATGTACCAAACAGTGGAAGCTTCTGACTCCAAGGTTAAATCAGTGGGGCTTTGTTAAAGGTTAGGATTTTCTAGTTCATTAAACATTATCACTCAAAGAAATGTCATTGAGGTGGTAAAAATTCCTCACCTTTTTAAAGTGAAAAACTGTATTCATTTTAATGCGTACTGGGCAAAGTGTTACCAGTTTAAATCCCAAGTGGTGAATTACAGTATAACTTCTCTTCCATTCTCTAGTGTTGAGACCCAAGCTGCCCCATGTTGGGTGCCAAAATGTCTCAGACCGCTCTGCCCCACAGTTGGGGGACAAAATGTGGCAGACCAATCTATCAGTGTTGGAACTCGCACTGCCAAAAGCTTTGGGGGCTAAACTGTTAGAGCCTACACTGCCCCAAGCTGCTCCAGTCCACAGGTCGGGGTTCAGCAAGAGAGAGAATGAAGACGGCCATGAAGAACGGAGACCAGACAGAGTGTGATTCAATCCCATTTATCTTCAGTCTCTCTTCTTCTCTCCAAGTCCCTAGTTCCAAGTCCCTAGTTCCAAGTCCCTAGTTCCTAGTACCAAGTCTCAGGTCCTAATCCTAGTTCCAGTTGCTAGTCTCTTTCCCAGGTCTAAGTTCTCTTCCAAGTGCCTGTCTCGAGTACAAGTGCCTAATACAAGTGTCTAATTCCTAGTTCTCTTTCCAAGTCTCCAGTGTCTAATAATTTCTTCTGTCTGCCTCTCACCTTTTTTATGTCTCACTTCTAAGACACCTTTAAGTCATGCCTTTAAGTCACACCCTTGGGTCTTATCTCTAAATCACACCTTTAAGTCTCACAAACTCAAGAGAAACTCCTGGGTATCTAAAACAAGATGCTATCAGAGTGTGCTCAGCTGTTCTAGGCTGTTGTAAACAAGTCTCTTGTCAGGGTATAAGGCTCAAGATGGCTGCAAGGATGATAGCCACCTTCTGTTGGCTCCCCACACTCTAGTGTTTTGAACAATTACTATGTTTTCTATTTATTCTTAGATTTCTTTAAACTATCCTGGTTTTTTCTCCCTACTAGAATATACAAAGAAGAGCAACCCCCTTCCCCCAACCCACCTTGGGAGTAATTAGGTTCTTCTTTTGCCCCATAATGACTAATGGAGTAATAGCAACCCCCTTCCTAGTATTTAGTCTCCCAAATCAGCATTAAGCTGGACTGGCCTGCTCTGTACACAGAACAATCATGTCTCCCTTCACAGAGGACACAGCTGACAGGTAAGAGCAGGTATGCTGCTGACTCAGGAGATCCACCCGAGCATGGCTCCAGAGGTCCTGCACACGGGACACAGGGCCAAGTCCCATTCACTGCTCCAGAATGGACCCTGAACTAGCCTGGCACTTGGCATCCAACAATATAGATTTTCTGTGTAAAAAAGATGACAGAGCAGAGACAGGGATGTGAGAGGGTAAGTCCTCACCAGGGCACCTTCTTACCAAGGCCAGAGCATTTGGGAGACAGAAGGTAGATGCTGGAAAGAGAAGAGAGAGAGAGAGCTCAGGTGACATGCTGGGTTACTTCAGGGCTCCCAAACCCGACTAGCGATTGGTCAGGAAGTACAAAGGGGAGGCCCCCTTCAAACAGAGAGAAAACTGACAACACAAACATGAATCTCAATGGTACCTCTGTTCCCAACACACTCCTTTACCCACTGAGTGGCTGCCACAATACTCTCTGTCTTGGTGACATCAAGGATCACTGTCTCCAGCATCTCAGATGTCTTGCTCCTTAGCTGCTCGGCTCCCTCCTCCTCCTGACATGCAGCCAATACTTTAATGCCTCTCCTGTCCAGCTGTCTGGCCAGCAGGTTCCACAGCCCGTGATGAAGACATACTTGTCATGGAGACCACTCACCACCTTCCTCTGCCTGAAGGATCATCCACAGGCCCAACAGTACCACCAGGTAGAGCCACATGGCTTATAGAAAACAAGCAAAGAGATACTCTGAGTCAAAATGAGCCTGGAAGTCTCATACAGGAAGATGTAGGCACTGAGGTCTGCAGGTTTATACCATGTTCATCTCTGACCACTGTTTCTGGGTTTTCTGATATCTCAATGCCCTTTGGCTCTCCCCATCTTACTGCCAAAGGAAACTCCTCTGACCATTCAATATCACAGGTCTGTTCCCTTAAGCTCTTTGATCCTGGGACCATATGGGAATACAAGTGTATGTCATTACACAAGCCCCATGACCAGTCCCAGGTTCCCCTTGTGTCTCTGCATCTTGCACTCTGGAGCCACAAACCAGGACACTGTGAACATAATGAGAATATTAGGACACCTGCACTTAGACTCAGGACAACTACAAGAAAGGACAGGGAGAGCTGGTGCCCTCCTAATACAGCAGCTCCTGGGAAGGTAGAAGGGTCAGCCCCAAACATGGAAGGATGAACTCAAAGGAACACAAGGTGATGGGGCTGGGATCCCAGACACATCATGACTCCCAGAGTTGATATGGGGAAGTAAATGACTTTCCCCTCAAGAGTCCCTACTTGTAAGTTGTTACCTTTGTTTATTCTTGTCAACTAACACAAGTGAGGAAGAACCTCTCCTGAGAAAATGCTTCTATTGGATTGCCCATAGACAACTCACCCATGGGGCCATCTTCTTGATAGCTAATGGACAGAGGAAGGTCCAATCCCCTATGTGGGAATAACATTTGTAATTCCCAGGTCACCCCTGGACAGGTGATCCTGGGCTGTGTAAAAAGTAGACTGAAGCTGACTGAAACAGCTACAGAGGTCCAAAAGAAAACATTGGACAGAGCTTGGGGACTCTTATGGAAGAATTGGGGGAAGGATCAAGCAGATGGCCCCAGAGGGAATAGGAACTCCACAGGAAGATCAACAAAGACAACTAACCTGGACCCTGGGGGCTCTCAGAGACTGAAACACCAACCGAAGGGCATCCATGAACTGGATGTAGGTCCCCAGCACATATGATGGTTACCATTTTCTAACCCAACTTGCATGAATCACAGTAGTCTTATTGCTCTCAAGTCCTAAAGAGACTTTATGTGCCAGGATAGGAAGATGACAAGCAAGTGTGTGTGATGTGTCTTTCTCTCCCCCTCCCCAACCTTCATCTCCCTCTCTTGTAACCAAGGACCTCATGTTTAGTAGTCCAGGTTTACCTTGAGTTCATAGAGTTCCACCTGCATCAGCTTTCCAGAATTCCTATGTCACAGGAGTGAGCTGTCATGAACAGGTCTTGCTCTGTTTGAAAGAACGGCATGGAGAATCTTCTTCGAATGAACTCCACAGGAACATTTGGAGACTCTTGGCTCCTTTACATCTTTTCTTGGTCATCCTCTTCCTTTACAACTCCAGTGTTGGAACTAACACCCATTGTAAGTTTTAAAATGAATTGCTTGAAGTATTGCATGATATTCCATTATCAAATGTAATATCATTTGTATCTAGTGTTTGAATAAAAAATGACAGCAAGGCATGATGGCACACCCTCAGGATACCAGCACTGGAGACACTGAAGCAATATAGGGAAGGAGGAAGCCCTGCACCTTAGAAACAGTGATCATGGGAGTGATGCTATCATCTATTTGCATCTATTGTATTGCTAGTTCCTCAACCTAGAACTGACCTATATACTTGCATGTAATTGAAATGGTTTAAAAGCAAATTGGGAAAAAATAAACCTGCCTCAGCCTTCAGCCTCAGAACTGGCTGGGGCCATGCTACAATGTTGTCTAATCATCTGTTTTCTTTTTAATCTGCACTCCTGCACTGGGGAATCTGTTGACTACCTGATGACTGGCTGAGCTGGCTTGGTGAGATAGCCCCTCAACGTTGGCGCTCCAGTGAGATATAGTGAAGGACACCTCAGGAATTAGAGGTGCACACAAAGAGAAGTAAAGATTTCAGACAGTGGTGATAAACCTTGTAGAAGGACAAGGTAAAGGCAATGTGTTTTGTGTATTGTGGGTCCCTGTTCCAGAGGACATCCCATGAAGATCTCTGGCCCGGCCTGGTGCAGCGGTCTTGCCCAAGGGGATAGAGTGTGAGCAGCAAGAAGAGTGGCCTCCATAGCTGCTGCCTCCGCTTGCCTCTCTGCTGTTGCCTCCCAGTCACTCCCAGGTGCTGCACCTGTTCCTCTGGGCTGAGCCAGTCAGGGCTGTGCCATTGAGATGACAGCTAGCTAGCAAGGATGGGAGGGTCTTAAAGGTACTTCAAAAGAGCAGATCTCTTCCCAAGTGTTACAGCTCTTGCAATAGAATCTCTCAGAAAACAGGATGATTCTTGCACACCTTTACTTCTCCTGAAGTATATACCTTCTTATATACAGTTTTGGGGTGAGTTAGGGTCTGGCAGCAGATAACCCCTATTGGCTTGGTCTGAGAGCTTGGAGATACCTCATCTATATGTGGAAGAGCCTGAGGCACTATTCCTACATGAATGATGGCCATAGACCTCTCTGTGAGAGGGGCTGTGCAGGACTGAGGCTAAGTGAAAAAAAACCAGAAAACAAGGGTCAAAGCCAAACACCTTCCATCTCTTTAGGGTCCAGGATTCGAGGCCTGTGCTTGACCAAGCGCCCAACTGCTTCTCACAGCCCACTGCCCCACAACTCCCCCTTTTTCTTTTATAAAGGAGAGGTATCATCAGAATAAGTATCTCTTATGTTGGGAACAGTTTGATACTGAACCAAGACCTGATTGGTAGTTACCTTTGTAATGTTACTCATCTCTTGTTTTAGAAACTGAATGAAGCAGGATGTCAAGAGAAGCAAGGCTCCAATGGCTAGTATGGGGCCAAGGAGGGCAAGAATCTGAGACATTGAGGGGTTAGAGTACCAAGGGGTAGGGATGTTGGGAGTATAGTATGTCCAGAGGTTCCCCAGGAGCTCTTTGAGCATTTGTACATCTTGTTCAACCAGCCCAGATTCACTGACATAGAAGCAACATTTTTCCCCCAGCAAAACACAAGTCCCCCCACCCTGTTCAGCAGTCAACAAGTCCAGGGCCCACCTGTTTCGGAGAGCAACTCTTGTTAAAGAGGTTATCTGGCATTGAAGAGATGCAAGGCTGTCTGTAGTAGAGGCCATTGTCTGGTCATGCTTGTCCTGGAGTCACCAGCCTCATGACCTTGAGCCAATGGCTGCCATTCCCATTCAAACCACCACAACAAATAAAAGAATAGAATCTCTGCAAGGATGGCATCAACTTGTAAGTCACAAACATACTTTTATAGTCTCCAGACTAACAAAGGTGCACCAAGTTTTTACCATCTGTTCATAAATGTAGCAAGCAAGAAGGGACTCCAGGCTGATTCCAAGGTAAAGAACTGGGTCACAAGGTCTTTTTTTTTTTTTTTTTTTTTTTTTTTTTTTTTGGTTTTTCGAGACAGGGTTTCTCTGTATAGCCTTGGCTGTCCTGGAACTCACTCTGTAGACCAGGCTGGCCTCGAACTCAGAAATCCGCCTGCCTCTGCCTCCCAAGTGCTGGGATTAAAGGCGTGCGCCACCACCGCCCGGCTGGTCACAAGGTCTTAAAAGGTGAAGGCATCCATGTTGTGATCCAGCAGTGCCCTGCATGAATTCCCAAGCCATGTGAATACCCTGCTATTATTCATTGCATCCTATTGTACATTAAACACGTGACACAGAGGTCTTCCTTTGTTGGATGTGCATTTCACCTATAATTAAACCTGTGTTGTGTGACTGAGTCCTCCTGCTGTCCCAAGGACTCTGGGGCCTGGTCAACAATGCTGGCATCTGTGTCTTTGCTGTCAATGAGTGCCTAACAAACAAGACTTTGCAAGTTCACTGGATGTGAATCTGTTGGGCATGATCGAGGTAACTTTGAGCATGCTGCCCTTAGTGAGAAAGACAAGGGGCTGCATGGTCAATGTCTCCAGCATCATGGGCTGACTGTCTTTTGGTGTCTTTTGGTGGTGATGTTTACTGCATCTCCAAGTATGGTATAGAGGCCTTAGAAGACTCTCTCAGTACTGAAAGGGAAGGGGTCCCCCAGGGAAGATTTGGGAGTGTTTTTATATACTCAAACTCTTCAAGTCCCCATCATGGGGAGGACACTCTAGTTCTGCATTTCTCTCACCTTTCCATCACCTCTTGTAGCAGCTGATAATGAAGAAGAGAAAGAGGATAAGGAAGAGAAGGAAAAGGAGAAGGAGGAGGAAGAAGAGAAGGAGGAAGAGGAGGAGGAGGAGGAGGAGGAGGAGGAGAAAGAGGAGGAGGAAGATGAGAAGGAAGAAGAAGAAGGCAGCCACCTAGAGGCTGATGTGGAAGTTGGCAAAACAGGTCATTGGGTCACAGGAGAGAAAAGGGAGGAAGAAGAGCAGGAGGCAGAAGAGGAGGAGGAGAAAAAGGAGGAGAAGGAAGAAGAGGCTAGGAAGATGGCTGAGTGAATAAACTACTAGCTGCCCAAGAATAAAAACCTGACTGCAATCTCCAGATTGGAGAAGCTAAGAGCACTGTTGTTGCTGCTCTGGTAAGGTGGGGATGACCAGACTTTAGGGACTCACTAATCAGGCAGCACACCCTACTGGTGAGCACTAATATAATGAGAGACAAGGTCTCAAAAACAAGCATATGAACAAATAGCTGGGCAGTAGTAGCACATGAGGTAGTAACACTCACCTTTAACCCCAGCACCCGGGAGACAGAGGCAGGCAGCTCTCTGTGAGTTTGAGGTCAGCCTAATGTATATAGTGAGTTCCAGGACAGCCAGGGCTGCACAGAGAAACCCTGTCTCAAAAAACCCAACACAAACAAAACACTTACAAATAACAAGCTACATTGGGTGTGGTGCTATATAACAATAATGCCAGCCACTCGGAGGCTGGGGCAGGAGGATAAGAAAGTCAAGCTCAGCCAAACTCATGTACCCAGATTCTGTCTCAAAACCAAAACAAGTAAAATTATAAAACAAACACAATGAATGGCCCTGTAACACAGGGTCTCAATTTCTGTTTCCTCTTATATAAAACTACTTTTTATTCAGCCATTGGAATTGTAGTCTCTGAGGCTTACTGCCTCTGTCTACTAACCTAGGTCTAGTCCTGGAAGGTGCTGGCATCCATACAATCTAATCTAGGTCTAGAATGTTTTCAGCCTCTGATACTTATAGAAGTTTGGCTGGCTGGTTCAGCTAAGCTGTTTTGGCTCAAACCACTCTATAAGATGACTGATTCAATCTGGCCTCTCTGGGCTTCTGAATTGCTCTGTTAGGCCTCAAACTATCTCTGTCAATCTGTTTCTAATTCTCTGAATCCTCATTCTCCAGATCATTCGGTTCCCGCTGTCTCTGTCTCTCTCTCTCTCCTTCTTTCTCTCTGCAAACTGTCTCTGTACAACTGTCCCAATAAAACTGCCTTCTCCTCCCTCTCTGTGCTGTTCCACTTACCCTCTCAACTCCACTGAACTGTCTCCACGAACTATACTGTCTTCCTACTCTGTACTCTCTTCTTCTGTACTGTCTTTCTCTCCATTAAGTAGCTTCCCTTTCCTCTCTCTTCTCATGGCACTTGGGTGTATCCTATTCTGTCAAATCTCTCTGATTCGTCACTTTGTCTGCTACTCATTTAGATATCACTTTCAAACATAGGTGCTTCCTTCTACAAATTACTTTCACCTTCATTGTTTGGGATTAAAGATGAGTACTAAGGGCGAGACCGTATTCCAGCCAGAGGGATTAAAGTGTGTTCTAAGGGCTGAGTCACACCCTAACTAGAAACTGGTTCAAAGATCATAAACACTTAAACCAGATTTGCAATAGAAAACATAATATTCATTTTTATTCTTAGGAAAGACATTAGAACATCTGAAGAGGTTGCTTACAATGGCATTTTGGGGTTGAACCCAGGACTCTGCTACTACCTGGAAATGTTTTCTGTGCCTATCCCTTACATGAGAGAATCACAGCAAAGCTACAGGCATACAGAGCAAGGTCTTGGGAAGACAAGTCCAAGAGCCTCTCTGACCCAGCACAGCAAATGCTGAGCAGAAAACGAAAGACCAGAATCCAGACATGGTACTGACATCATCCACCAAGGGGCTGTAGGAGGGGAGCAGAGGTCAGAGGGCATGAGGAGTGGTACACAGGAAATTGAGATGGTCAGCCAGTGAGGCTACAGAACAGGACCTGGGTCCAGCCAGTAACTCCCAAGGCATCTCTTGGATGCCCATTCTTCTGCTTTATCCTGTGAGACAGGATACTTCAAAATCCTGGGAAGGAAGCAGTGGCCCCTATCCTTTGTGGTGGGAAGAGCTGAGCAGGTACAGTGGTTAACAGTCCAGCTCATTCTTGCTAGCCCTTGGTGAGGCCATTCCCTCTCCCCTAACTCTGTCTCCCAGTGTTCCACACTGCTCAACTAGTTCAAAACACAGGACACGAGTAATCTTTCAACTTTTTTTTCTAAAATGAACAGAATCCAAAGAAAGTCATAGTTTTAAAACAAATGAAAATTGTTATTGTTGTTGTTGTGTTTTCTATCTTAGCCAGATTCTATCCCACCAGCAAAACCACCTCCTAACCACAGCCTGCTGATGCAGCAGTAGGGCATGAAGTGCTGGTAGTGGCCCTTCCACCTGACACCATGGAGAAAGATGATTGTGAAGTGGATTCTTTCAATCTTCCATGACGTCATGAGTAGCCAGGCCCATGCACATCATGAGGAAGGGGGCCAGAGGCAAAGCATGTCCTGGGTGTTTACAACCTCTGCAGTTCTGTGGATTCTCAGACTAGGCTATGATGAAGCAAGACTTACGAAGATGCCTAACTTCACAGGCTATTGCCAGCCCCTTTGTATCACTGCCCCTTTGTATCACTACCCCTTGGCAGAATTCTTTGGCTCTTTCCTCTGAATTTTACTGGTTTTGAGTAGTATGGAAGCAGAATTAATTCAATGAATATTGTGAACAATGTGTCCCAGGTTCATTATCTCCCTCCACCTACTTCCCCAAGTCTGCACACACATGAAGATTCAGAGTGCTTGGGCAGGCTTTGGAAGATTCCAATAATAAAGGGTATCCATAAGAAATGTGGGCAGGTAGCTCAAGGGAAGATATAAGAACTTGGCATCCCAACCAGCTGAGTATCGAGTGCGAGGGTGACAGGCAGTCAGAGCGTGTTCCATGCAGTCCGTCACCACAGATAGGTCCTCTGATAATGTGTTCGACCATAACTTTACTGTTTTAAAACCTGTTTAGAATGAGAGATTATTCCAGTTGACTCCACATCCCACTACCCCTGTTATGTGACCAACCAAAGAGGGTTTCTCTAAAATCCATGTCTCCCACATTCAGAAGCCATGCCTAAGTCTGGCCTGTCCCAGTTCCTCAGAAAGGGCCACAACAACTTGAAGCTCACAGCTTTAAGGAAGAGCCATGCACACTCAGCTGCCTGTGTCAGAGGTCAATCTAGCAGAATAGCTGGACATTCTCTCCTACTGGTGAGAACAAGACCAAGCTCATGGAAAGTGGTGATCTGATAGCTCCATCCCTGGTTTTACCTTCACCATTAAGACAATGACAGGTTAAAAGGAAACAAAGTTCTAGAAACCAGAACCTCTTTATGTTTCCAGAATCCCATAGGCTCCCAAGGAAAGAGGACTAATGAACCAACATAGCCTGGGCCAGACTTTGTCCCAGTAGCAGAAAAGCACAGAAGACTCAGAGTGTAGGATGAGGCTTGCCTTTGGTTCCTACAGGTCACTTACAAGAGTCCAGATACTTCTCGCCATAGATCTCCTTGACCTCTGGGGTGGCCTGGTCCCACAGCTTCTCTAAGTTATGTGATATTCTCTTCACATCAGTGACGTTGGTCTTGAAACCACCAGGCTCTATGATAGCCACCTTCACCCCAAAATAGGAGAGTTCTCTCCTGTAAGACAGCAGTCAAAGGTCATCTAAGACATCAGAGGTCTTTTGCACAAAGTAATACAATTGACAACACAATGATCCACTGGAGAAAAAAGTTCACAAGTTTTGGGGTCTGGGATGTGCAGCAGATGGGGATGTCACCTGTGGCAAGGGCATCATCTCTGTGCTTTTGAATGTCACTCCAATGTCACACAGATGTGGCTCACAGGTCTAAATATAAATATTCAGTTCTGTGACACAGGTAGGTTGTCCGTATACTGTTCACAGGGCTCACTAGACTTGCCTAAGTCAGCTCCCCCTCACTCTTGAACCTCACCTTCTCCAACTACTGCCTAAGGAAATCTCAAGGCAGTTCCTTTTTGGCTTCCTTAGATGACTTCAGGGGCTACTCTGTGTAGGCAGTCATGGTATCCCACATTTAGAGGCTGTTTTGCCTTGCAGCTAGCAGGAAATCTAACACACTTTGCTACAGTGGTATAAGGAAGACAAAGTCTGTGTAATGATGTATAATGTATGAGGTAAAGGCTACAGATTGACCTGTCATCTGTTTGGCATATAAACCTGTCTAGAACCCTCAGACTCCCTCCAAAAGTCACCCTGTGACAATATACCCAGCTGCCAGGGCTGACCTGCCCTTTGCTCCAGAATGACACAGCACTAACAGCACTCTGCAAGCAATCACACTGGGCACAGGCTGCTAACATTTTAACCAAGGATGTCCTGTTCTGTTCTAGTGTTTAACCCTTACCTCAGACCCCTGCTGCAAAGCCCTCCAGAAATCTGACAAACTACACTGTCACTACTGCTAATAATCTCTGAGTCTTGGTCACTCTCTCTCTCTCTTCTCTCTCTTCACTCTCTCGGTTGTTAGGATTTTTGTTGTTGCTGCTGTTGGTCTTTTTGTTTGTTAATTAGAGTCAAAAATCTCTTTGTTGTGCCAGAATATGCGAATTGTGGACTTTAAACAAGAACTTGCTAAACACTAGGAGGTGGGATGAGTGTGATATCGCTCCCCCAGGGTATCCCCAACCTGAGCATCAAAGAAGGTGAGAACTATGCTCTTGGCCAAGGCCAGTAATGCCCCAGGTGCTTCCACAGGGCAGGCCTCCAGAGCAGGACAAGTTTAAGTGAACTCAGGCCTCAGTCACATGACAAAGGTATGGAGAGTGGTTGCCCAGCTACTGACCACTTTACTACAAAGAGAAGAAGGTAGGAGAGTAATCCAAACCAGGAGAAAAAGATTGTTCATGAAGGGTTCCCAAAGGTTGCAATTAAAACAAAACACCTTGCTGAAGTGTTGACATGGGACCTCATAATCATCTAATACCTGAGGGAGTCCGAGAAGGCCTCTACACCATACTTGGAGATGCAGTAACCACCACCAATAGAGGACACTCGACCCCCGATGCTGGAGACATTGACCACACGGCCCCTCGCCTTCCTCACTAAGGGCAGCATGTTCAGAGTCACCTCGATCATGCCCAACAGGTTCACATCCAATACAGTTGCAAAGTCCTGTTTCTTCATCCACTCATTAGGACCGGAGGGGATGGAGATGCCAGCATTATTGACCAGGCCCCAGAGTCCTGAAAACAGTGGGAAGAAGAAAGTATCATGGGACTAGTTTTGACTAAAATTCACATTCCACAGGGTAAGGTGAGACCATTCATACAGGCATTGGATGGAGAGTAGACAAATAACAGCATATTGTCGGCAGGGTTGGTGCATCCCATCCAGGAAGAAATGGCTCACAGCATGGATACCTTCCTCTTCTTTTGATTCTTGACAGGTCAGCTCGACAACCACCCACCTCATGTTTGCCAATAGCAAGGATGGAAGTCCAAGACATGGTATGCCTCTGTCAAGAGGAAGATGTGGAAAGTACATTTATATCTTACAGATTAATAATATCCTTGCAGAGGAGGAAGCAGAAGAGAAGATGAAGGAAAACGAGGTGAAGGGTGGATAAAAGACGAAAGGCGAAGCTAGTATTCTAATGGAACTTGAGACGCATGAACTAAAGGTCCTGCTGCATTTGTACTTTGAAGAAAGTCGGCCTTGGCAGGCTCAGCATCAACACTGAATGGTCTATCAAACATGACGCCTTATATTCTAAAAAGAAGAAAGTGAAAGAAGGGTGATAGAGGAACCAGACAGGAGAATGTGTGGCTGGGGACTTGGCATGGCTGGATGGGGAGAAGGAGGGGCTGGGGAAAAGGCGTGGCTGGGGAGAAGGCAGGGCTGGGGAGAAGGTGGGCTGGGTGGTTGTAACACAGATACATTGTACTTGTGTATCAATTATCCGAAATTAAATAAAAAGTTTTTTAAATGGATTGAGCAACTTTCCTGAGGTGCTTGCAAAACACAAAAACAGGATGATGGAGAGGGAGACACTTTTACAAACAGTAACGATAATGAAAGAAAAGAAAGAAGACTGTGCCGAGGATGCCGGGACACAGCCCCAAGATGTTTCGGCCCCAGCTGCCCAAAGCTTGAGGGCTAAAAATGTTGCGGCCCAAGCTGCCCCACACTGGGGGGCCAAAATGCCACGGACCAGTCTGTCAATGTTTGAACCCGTACTGCCAAAAGCCTTGGGGGCTAAATTGTTAGAGCCCGAACTACCCCAATCTGCTCTTGTCCTCAGGTCGGGGTTCAGCAAGAGAGAGAGGACGGATGGATGTGAGGAATGGAGACCAGACAGAGTGTGACTCAGACTCAATCCAATCCCGTTTATTCTTCAGTCTCTCTTCTTCTCTCCAAGTCGCTAGTCTTGAGTTCCTAGTCCCTAGTTCCTAGTCCCTAGTGCCTCCAAGTTCCAAGTTCTTCCTCCAAGTGCCAAGTGCCTAATACCTCATAATCTGTTGTCTAGTAATTTACTTCTCTCTGCCTCTGCCTTTTATATGTCTCACTTCTAAGCCACACCTCTAAGTCACGCCTTTAATCATGCCCTTAGGTTTTATCTCTAAATCTGATCTCTAAGCCACGCCCTTAAGTCACACACCTTTAAGTCTCACACACCCAAGGGAAAATCCTGGGTACCTAAAACAAGATGTTATCAGAGTGTGCTCAGCTGTTGTAGGCTATTGTAATCAAGTCTCTTGTCAGGGTATATGGCTCAAGATGGCTGCAAGGATGATATCTGCCTTCTGTCCACTCCCCACACCAAGATATATTTAATTCTTTTTTTTTGATATTTTATTTACTCCATTCTCCCTCTTCCACCCAGAAACCCCCATCCACCCTCCTCCTGCTTCTATGAGGATATCCCCATCTATCCCCCAACTCCCACCACCCCCAGACATTGATATTCTTGAGGTTGTGTTAAGGCTTCATCCAAAATTGCTCAATGTCACTATTTGAATAAATGATCTTGAAGTAGGAAAATTGGTCATTTTTAATTAAAACAATTCACATATTTTTAACCCTGTATAGAATCAAAACGTGTACAAATTTTGTCAGAATAGTGAGAATGTAGGTTAACTTTGTTTTAACTGTATGTTCCCCAGTGTTGTGAACAATCATATTTTCAATTTCTTTTTAAGATTTTTTTTGAACCATGGTTCTTCTTTCGCCCCATAATAATTAATGAAGAAATAGCAACCCCCTTCCTAGTATTTAGACTCCAAAGTCAGCCCTTAAGCTGGTCTGGCCTGCTCTGTGCACAGAACAATCATGTCTCCCTTCACAGAGGACACAGCTGACAGGTAAGAGCAGGTATGCTGCTGACTCAGGAGATCCACCCGAGCATGGCTCCAGAGGTCCTGCACACGGGACACAGGGCCAAGTCCCATTCACTGCTCCAGAATGGACCCTGAACTAGCCTGGCACTTGGCATCCAACAATCTAGATTTTCTGTGTAAAAAAGATGACAGAGCAGAGACAGGGATGTGAGAGGGTAAGTCCTCACCAGGGCACCTTCTTACCAAGGCCAGAGCATTTGGGAGAAAGAAGGTAGAGGCTAGAAAGAGAAGAGAGAGAGAGAGCTTAGGTGACATGCTGGGTTACTTCAGGGCTCCCAAACCCGACTAGGGATCGGTCAGGAAGTACAAAGGGGAGGCCCCCTTCAAACAGAGAGAAAACCTACAACACAAACATAAATCTCAATGGTACCTCTGTTTCCAACACGCTCCTTTACCCACTGAGTGGCTGCCACAATACTCTCTGTCTTGGTAACATCAAGGATCACTGTCTCCAGCCTCTCAGATGTCTTGCTCCTCAGCTGCTCAGCTCCCTCCTCCTTCCGACACGCAGCCAGCACCCTCATGCCTCTCCTGTCCAGCTGTCTGGCCAACAGGTTCCCAAATCCTGAGCCACAGCCCGTGATGAAGACATACTTGTCATGGAGACCACTCACCACCTTCCTCTCTCTGAACAAGCACAGGAGTGTCCACAGACCCACCAGTGCCACCAGGTAGAGCCACATGGCTTGCACAGCTGCTATCAGGACAAAATGAGCCTTCCCTGTTTTCAGAAGAGAGAAATAGAAATGCAAAAGACTATGGTAGGCAGCCTAGCCTACAGGCTTCTGGCAAGTGTGACTCTTGCTCCTCCCTGATCCCCTTTCTCTAGACCTTTCTCTTCCTCCTTCTCCTCCTCTTCCTCCTCCTCTTCCTCCTCCTCTTCTTCTTCTTTCTTCTTCTTCTTCTTTCTTCTTCTTCTTCTTTCTTCTTCTTTTTTTTTTTGTCCTGCTCCACTCCTCCAATCCTCAGGTTGATTTTCTGTGTTGATAAGCAAATGCCCTTGGGAACCTCCTACTTAAAAACGCCTCTCTAATTGGACCACTCCTTCCTGCCCTCTTATGCACAGGAGATCTATCTAAGCCTAATGACTCATGGCCCACATGACTCAAGGTCCAGGCTCAGACTCTGTGTGCCCATGGCTCCATCTGGGCATAGGTAGAAGGCTATTGCAAATGTAGCCTTGGACTCTAGACAAATTTACAACAAAATCTGTTTCTCAACGTTTATTTCCTCAACAGACTCAATCACTGTCATTCTTTGTAGGACCACAGGAGAGGCCACAGGAGAGATTACCTTCCCAGAGTAATACTTGTCTGGGATTGGGGAGTGAAGGTCATGAAATGTGGCTTCTGACCTGAAAGATAAAGATCCCTGGGTGCTTTGCATTGCCATGATAAACACCATAACCAGAGCAACCTGTGGAGCCAAGTGTTTATTTAATTCACAGTTTATGGTCTATCATGAAGGAGCCTGGAGGCAGAAACTAAAGCAGAGGCCTTGGAAGAACACTTTTGATTGGCTTGCTTTCCATAGCTTGCCCAGCCTACTTTCTTACACCACAACGTGGGTTGTACCACCTGCAGTGAGCTGGGTCCTCCCATTTCAGTCACTAGTCAAGAAAGTGCCCTACAGACAATCTGATGGTAGCATTTTCTCAGGTGTGGTTCCTTGGCCCAGATAAGTCTAGCTTGTGTCGAGTTGGCAAAGAACTACACAGGACATAAAACAGGAAAGGAAGGGGAGGGGTCTGGGAATGGCCATGAATAACTCCCTGAACTACTGGCAGAGGAGAGAAAGACTTGTATAAACCCTTCTACGACTGTATGGGTTTAAGTTGACATGACTGAACCATATTGAGCTTTAAGAACCGTGATTGCTTCAGATTAACACGAGCCAGTTTTTCCCATGTTAATTTCCTGGGAGAATATGAATTAACAAACCCTGCAAGCACTATGGTGAGCTTTGCCATAGGTTGCTGCACCAGGGACCTGCCTGAATTTGGAATGTCTCCATCCTGGCTCTTGACTTAAATAGAGAATCCGTCAGCAGGCCATTGGTGCTGGCTACGAAAGCTGGGGAATTTTAGGAGATGAGACTGACAAGGGAAAGATGGTCACTAAGTGTGGTAGGCATTTGTAAGTTATAGCCCCCACCCTCTGCTGGTCCCTCTACTTCCTGGTATTCCACAAGGTAAATCACCAAGAACATTGGTTCTGCCGTGGCTTCTCCACACCAACCAACACAGCCCTGCAACTGGGAGCCAAGATGAACCTTCCTCCCTAAGGTGCTTCTGCCAGGCATTTTGGTCACATTATCACAGAAGGCACTAAGACACAATTGGAGCACTCCTTGCCCTCTCTGCCTTTCTTTCTTAGACTTCATAGCACTGGGGAGCTGGTCCTCATGGTTCCACAGTGTCAACCATGGGTATCACCATTGTTCTATTCCTTACTGTTCTGGAGACTTCCTTGCACACACACCTAGATTCCACAGACACTCTAATAACAGAAAGCCTCAGTTGAGGACCTGAACTTCAGCCAGGCACCAAGAGCTGGAAAGGTGGTGTGTATATCCTGGCAGGACCTTTAAGAAGGAATTTCCCCTCAGGAGACATGAGACAGGGTCAGAGTTTGGATCCCATAGAGTTCCATCCTTTAATTTGGGGAAGATGAAGATTTTGCTGAGGGGTGAGAAACCAGGACCTGTGGCTAAAGGGATGACTTGGTAATTAAGAGCACTTGCTGCTCTTTCAAAGGACCCAAATTCAGTTGCCAAGCACCCATCTTGGGTGGTTTGCAACCCCTGCAATACCATCTTCTAGCCTGTTTGGGTACCCACACGGTATACTCACATACATATAAAGAAAACTAAATCTTGTTTTTCTAAGACAAGAAAGCAGTGTCTGGGAAGAGCCTGCCTCTCAACCGATTGTCTCAAGAGCTTCAGTCTTGACACAGGTGTTAGCTTGGAATCTGTCACCTGGACTCGAGGCCCTCCCCGAGATGTCCATTCTCTTGGTGGTGGGGGCTGTGGGGAGTAATACTTCCCCATGTCCGGGATTCTTCATATTCCAAAGCTGGTAAAGCTCTGGCCTATACATGATAACTCAAATCAGTTTCTAGCCCTCAATATCCTTCCAAGCCAGGGATGGGAAACCCACATCTGAACTGATTGTCAGGAGTCAAAGATGTAGAACCAGGCTGAACATGGCAGCACAGATCTGTCATTCCCATTCCTGCACTTGGCAGACAGAGACAGGATGATTGTGAGTTTGAGACAAGTCTAAGCTACCTGCTGAGGACTCTTTCAGTACAGGCAAGAGAGTAAAGCAGGGGACCGAGACCTTTTTCTCATGACACCCACACAATGACTGGACTGTGCCCCAGTCCCTGCTTACATCTATTGGACTATATCCCATCTTTTTTCCTAGGAAAAGTGGTCTGGGAGAGGGGATGAGGGTCTGGCGGAGGAGGCCCTTGGAGGCTTGGGTGCTTTAGACTTGATTATCCATGTGACTTTCTTTCCACCAGGGAAGGCCCTTGATTTGTAGCCTCAGGCAGAACATTGTATACCACCTGAAAGACCTGGCAGGGGCCCGCAGCTCTGGAACATCCCCTCTCAGCTAGACCTGGAGCACGGTTTCATTTGACTAAAGGCACACAGGCAGTGTTCTGAGTGGGCTAAATACTAGAGCTTTGATAGACTCAGAGCCCCTGAGGATGTGATCCAACAACCATCTCCTGCCCATGTGAGGTAGTTGATGGTCCACTCTCACCTGTGTTTCATACTTTGTCTGACGATGTGAGATTGCATACAGCCTCCATCTTGTTCATCTTCAGAATGAAGAGGAATCTAGATGAATTGAGCAAGTCCTCCTGACTCTTAACTTTTGGGGAGTCCAAGTGTTACGAAATATTATGCGGCCAGTGATAATATTATGGTGAGCCAGGTGTGCGAGTGTGGGTGTATGAGCGCTAGTGTGTGTGTGTGTGTGTGTGTGGTGTGTGTGTGGTGGGTGTGTGGTGGGTGGGTGTGTTTGTGAGAGAGAGGAAGTAGGGGGAGTGGAAGGGGAGGGAGAAGAGGGAGAACCTGTTCTACCTGTGGAAGCAGAAAGCAGTGATGTAAGCAACTGCTAGGTCCCCAAGGGCAGCCTACTGAGATTGCCTGTAAGCTAACTAAGACTGTGTTCTTTGGGAAATGGTGGAAACAGAAATGGATGGCTACGGGAAGCACTGGAGAATTCAGGAAAAAACGTCTGTCCCCAGGAACTGAAAAGCTCTGGAGTCAGCAAGGGACTGTCAACATATCCAAGGAACAGCTGGGGGAAGTTGAGGAAGCTGAGAACCAAATAGAGCCTGGGGGAGGGATGGGAACGGAAGGAGGGTGCACAGGCGGAGTAGAGCATGCTGGGCGATTTCTGGGTGGTATCATCAAGAAAGGAAGCTGGTATCTGGTGCCTTTGGGGTCTCTTATCATTGTAAGCTTCCTTTTCTTTCGCCTGGAGTTCGTACCTTCCCTTTCCTACTCAGGAAGGAGAGAGAGAGAGAGAGAGAGAGAGAGAGAGAGAGAGAGAGAGAATATACCCGTTCACCTTATGGAGGAGATGGAAGGGATGCAAAGCAATTCACCTCTCTTTCTCAAACCTTTCCAGACACATCAAACCCACAGGTGTGTGTCATGGAGATTTCCCAGGATTTCCAGAGCAGAATCACCTCCAGAAGTAACTATCCAACTCTGTTTCTTCACCCTAGCTGATGTCTGCGAACAGCCATTTTTTAAAACATTTGGGCATCTTGGACCCCTTTGAGAATCTAAGGAAGTCTTGCTAAAAATATACCGAGCAGACAAAATCTGTGTATGCAGACAGTGCTTTTTGGGGGCTCATGTCTAAAACCACTGTGTTGGCGAACAACACATACAGGATTATTGAACTGCTAGCAGTGTGACCTGGGCCTCTCTGTGTGGTGTCTCACCTGTGACAATATTCATCTTGTAAGCTCTGAGTTTTCAGGAGATAATGTTCTCTACAACTGTGTCCAAAAACACAGTGACTATTCAGTTAATGTCTGCTTCTGTCACATCTGTTCTATGGTGACATCGTGACTTCTGGGAATGTTCTCACCCTTCCGCAATAGCACTGTAACTCAGACAACTAATTAGAGGAGGAAGTTGGTATCGATCCAATTTAGAGAAAGTAAGACTGCTCAGTGAGAAGACCAGAAAAGGTGGCTTCCGGGCTCATGCCAATTTATATTTATTGACTCCCGTGCTTCTGTGAGGGAAGCATCTTATCCTACCAAACAAACAAACAAACAAGTGGATACTCTGAAGACTTAGCTGACATGTCTGATGTGCACAGGGGACCGTCATAGTGAAATCATACCTGATCCCCAAGCTGGTGTTAGAGCCATGTTGTTTCCCGAAGAGTAAGAGAGAGCTGACCACAACAAGCCAAGAATATGTGATATGTGAAGCAGGTAGCATTCTTGGGGGAGCCTGAGGACAAAGTAACTTTTGAGGCCACCCTTAGCTTCTCACTGAGGGAACCTCTAGAGGCTGAGGAGTGTAACCTTTTGTTGCCAAACTCTTCAGCCTTGACCTTTCCACTATACACCTGACTCTGCCACACAGGCAGAGGAGGCAAGTCAGGGAAGATTCTGGAACAGCTTGTCTCAGCCTTTCTGCAGGGCCAAGGCCAACCCTGAGAAGCTGCCACCCTTTATCTATGTCTCTCAATATCTCTCCCCTCCTGCCTTCCTTCCTCTGCAACGTTGATTATAGTGTCTTGTCTATACTTTATTAAAAAAAAAAAAAAAAAAAAAAAAAAGTGTAGTTAGGCAGGGAGGGTGAAAGTAAGTTTCCAGGAATTGTTACAAGGTGGCTGCCCCTGCTGCCGAAGACAAACTGCATGCCTCCAGTTGGCAAGAAGCCTAGCTGCTCATGGACACGCACATGGACACACATGGAAGAGAAAAGAAATCAAGCCTGAAAGCTTCAGAATTCTCTCTCATTCCTTCCTAAAAGAGCCACTGTCCCGCCTGAGAGTCTGTCTCCCACTTGCTGCAAAAGCAAAGATTCAGAAAAGAAAGTAAGGAGGGGCCAGCTCACAGAGAGGCAAGGCTGCCAAGGAGGTGATGTCTCTGCCTGTGAGGGGAAACTCAGAACACCATTAAAATACCACAGAATAGCCAAGGTGTGTGATGTGTGATCCATATGGAAAGACCAGAGAAAGGGCCTTCCTTGGAAGGAGGTGTGGTCCAGCAGAGACCCCACCTGTGTGGCTTAAAGGCAGAGAGAGAGAGAGAGAGAGAGAGAGAGAGAGAGAGGGAGAGAGAATTCTCACAGTCCTCACTGGTCACTGGGGGGAAGGGGGATCCTAATACATGAGAAATGAAGGCTGTGTGTGTTAACTGAAAAGTTAAACCATGGTTCGCATTCTCCTAGCTCACAGTGGAGTTCTTCATTTACAAATAAACAGGAAAAACAGCGGCTAGCCATGGTGGTGCACAGTTATAGTCCCAGCACTAGGGAAGCAGAGGATCACAAGTTCAAGGCCCACCTGTGCTACATACTGCTTTCCAGACCAGCCTAAACTACAAGGAGATACTATCTCAGACAAGAAGGAAATGGGCAGCAGGGGAAGACCAGGGTGACCTGTGGGGACGGAAGCCATGGGGGCCTCAGTTTACCTGTAACCAAAATGCTGGGGAAAGCAGAGACAGGAGGATACCAGGGACTTGCTGATCATCTGAGGGGGAGAATCACAAGTCCAGTGAGCTACACTGTCAAAAATAATAAAAAACAAACAAACAGGGTGATGTTGGAGAGATGGCTCATCAGTTAAGAGAGCTCAATGCTCTTCCAGGGGACCTCAGATGGGTTGGAAGCATCCATGTGGAGTGGCTTATAGCCACATGTAATTCCAGCTCCAGGGGATCTGACACCCCCTTCTGGCCTTCAAGGACACTCACAAACATGTGGCACATACATGCACAGACACACACCTCAGTTAAAAATAAAATTATTCAAAATATGTAAGTAAATAAAGTGAAGAGCAACAGAGAATGACCATTGACACTACTCTCTGGCTTCTGCAGACACACCTGCATACAGAGAGAGAGAGAGAGAGAGAGAGAGAGAGAGAGAGAGAGAGAGAGAGAGAACAGAGAGAGAGAGAGAGAGAGAGAGAGAGAAGAAGAAGAAGAAGAAGAAGAAGAAGAAGAAGAAGAAGAAGAAGAAGAAGAAGAAGAAGAAGAAGAAGGAGTGCTGCTTATTGGCTTGTTCACCATGACTTGCTCAGCCTGCTTTCTTATAGATCCCAGGACCACCAGCCTAGGGATGGCACCGCCCACCATGGGCTTAGAACCAGATCTTACTGAGGTGTTTGTTCAGTTGAGGTTCCCTGTTTTCAGGTAACGCTAGCTTGTGTCAGGTTAACAGACAACCAGCCAGCACTGCATGTGCCGAAATGCCATTGAATTGTCCAGTTTAAAATGGTTTTATTTGAGGACTGGAGAGATGGCTAAGCAGCTAAGAACACATGCTGTTCTTTCATAGGACCTGAATTTGGTTCCCAATACCCATATGGAATGACTCACAACTGCCTGTAACTCTGTCTCCAGGGAGCTAACACCCTCTTCTGGACTCTTAGGCAAAAGCATACACATGACATACACAACACACACACAAATAAATAAGTAAAAATCTTTAAAATGGCTAATTTTGTTATGAGGATTTCAGTTCCATAAACATATCTTTAATCCAATGCAATCGGCACATCCATTGTCTGTGCATCCTACAAAACACAGACCCAGATCCAGACAGTCTGCCATGTGCTGTGTACCTGGTGTAATACAGTCGAACTCTGGGCCCCAAAGTGTTGAGAAGCTCCCCACAGCAGCAGACCTCTGATTACAAAATAGAAGTTCTAAAGGAAGTTGGGGAAATATCACCATGAAAGGGGCCACATTGAACCCCAGAGTGACTGCAGTGTGGTTTTTGTCCTTGTCACTCTAGACACATGGGAGAGTGAGACTATAAGCCATCAGGAGAGGTGAAAGCATGCATTTCTGTATTCATGTAACAAATTTGCCCGGGGGATAGAGAAACAGCTAAAAGCACTTGTTGCCCTTACAGAGTACTTGGGTTTGGTTCCCAGCACCCACGTGATGGCTCACAACCATCCAGAACTCCAGTTGCAAGAGATTAGACCTCCTCTGACTTCCTCCGTGACCAGGCACAAATGTGGTGCTTCTATGTATGTGCAGGCAAAATGAACACACACATAAAATAAATCTTATTTTTTTAATTAAAGAAAAAAATTGCCATGTTTTGTCTTGCTTTGTTTTGGGTTTTGTTATTGTTCTTCTTTTGACTTTTTTGTTTTGTTTTTGCCTTGAGGTCTCAAAACATCCCTTTTACCAGATACTAAGGTTGCCCTATTTTGCAGAGACGAGGCTTAAGGCTGCTAACAAGTACAACTACTGAATCTGGGTTTCAACGCTTGCAACTTGACCACCTCCCCATCCCCACCACACACACACACACACACACACACACACACACACACACGGATGTCCGTCCCCTTTGACTGGATTGGAAGAATACAGGAAAAACCTCAGCCTTCTCCCACAGAGCCTCAGCCAGTGACAGCTACTTCCCGCAGGCAAGCAGAGCTGCCTGAAGCCAGCAGCAGATTCTGCTCCACAAACTTCCTGTGCAGCCTCCTGGCAGCCAACAGCCCCATCCACAGCCTCTGCAGGACAGGTACTCCCAAGAGAAATCCAGGTGAGTGCTATCCTCTCCCTCAGAAGATGGCAGGCAGGGACTGGGGACAAATGGCTTTCCTATGGGATCCAAAGATTTTCCCAGGGGCAGCTCAGAGGTGTAAGGGGTGGGTGGGTGGGTGTCTGTCTGTGTGTCTGTGTATTCCAAACCTATGATCAAATAGCAAGGCAGAGCAGGAACCTCTAATGAAGATTTCACTTAATTAGTAAAGTCTCAAAAGGGAATCAGAGTTAGAGACCACTGAGGCTGCTGGTAAGCCAGGATTGCCCATGCTGGGAAGAAACCTTGTTGGGTACAAATAACACCGATTTTTCTACAAAATGTCTGCTCTTGAGTCAAAGTTACATAGTCATTATATGAATCCTAAATGTGCTTTTCTCATCTCCCCAGCCCCAGAGTTCCCCTAGGCCCCTGAGGCTTTTAGTTAGGGAGAAACAGAGGTTGTCTTCTTGGGGACTCTCTCTTTTTCTTTCCCGACCCTCTTTTCTTTCCAACAGACACTAGCTGGCCCTCATGTCAGTCATACTCAGCCCCAGGCCTGTCTCCACCGTGGCACCTGACCATGATCTTAGAGACATCCACAACTGGACAGAGCTGCTCCACCTCTTCAATCAGACCTTTTCTGATTGCCACATGGAACTCAATGAGAACGCTAAACAAGTGGTCCTCTTCGTCTTCTACCTGGCCATCTTTGTGGTGGGGTTAGTGGAGAACGTCCTGGTGATATGTGTCAACTGCCGCCGCTCAGGCCGCGTGGGGATGCTGAACCTGTACATCCTCAACATGGCCATCGCAGACCTGGGCATCATCCTGTCTCTGCCTGTTTGGATGCTGGAGGTCATGCTGGAGTACACCTGGCTCTGGGGCAGCTTCTCCTGTCGCTTCATTCATTATTTCTACCTTGCCAACATGTACAGCAGCATCTTCTTCCTCACGTGCCTCAGCATTGACCGCTACGTCACCCTCACCAATACCTCTCCCTCCTGGCAGCGCCACCAGCACCGAATACGAAGGGCCGTGTGCGCAGGCGTCTGGGTCCTCTCCGCTATCATCCCACTTCCTGAGGTGGTGCATATCCAGCTGCTGGATGGCTTCGAGCCCATGTGCCTCTTCCTAGCACCTTTTGAAACGTACAGCACCTGGGCCTTGGCAGTGACCCTGTCAGCTACCATCCTGGGCTTCCTACTGCCTTTTCCTCTCATAGCTGTGTTCAATATCCTGTCAGCCTGCCGCCTTCGTAGGCAAGGGCAGACAGAGAGCAGGCGCCACTGCCTGTTGATGTGGGCTTACATAGTTGTGTTTGGCATCTGCTGGCTGCCCTACCACGTGACTATGCTTCTGCTCACTCTGCACGCGACCCACATCTTCCTCCACTGCCACCTGGTTAACCTTCTCTACTTCTTCTACGAGATCATTGACTGCTTCTCCATGCTCCACTGTGTCGCCAACCCCATCCTCTACAACTTTCTCAGCCCAAGCTTCCGGGGCCGGCTGCTGAGCCTTGTGGTCCGTTACCTTCCCAAGGAGCAAGCCAGGGCAGCGGGCAGTCGAGCCTCCTCCTCCTCTTCCACTCAGCACTCCATCATCATTACCAAAGAGGGCAGCCCGCCCGCTGCAGCGGATCGCCACACCCACCCCATTCGAAACGTTCAGGTTCAGGCGTCCTCTCTGCCTCCAAACACCTCACCTACACGCTGCAATTTCATAGCCAGCTAAGGTAGATTCTAGCTTCTTCCACCAATAACAAAGTTCAGAGGGGAATAGAAGAGGTCTGAGGGAGGGGGTGGGAAGGACTGGCTTGTTCAGGGCCAATTTTAAAGTATATCAAAATGTTGCTGTGGGGAGAGGGAGAAGGTTCGGGAAGGGCGGAGAAACCGGGCCTTTCCTTGGTAGTATGCTATTTGTTTGGGTACGGATGTCTAAGGGAGCCGTACAGGTGGAAGGTGGGGGGCGGGGAGGCGAAATAAATAAATCGTAGAGACACCCATGCTGGCAATCTCTGAGAAATGTGTACTTCCAGCTGGGCTGAGGAAGGCAGGGAGCCTAAGGGATGCTCTGCAGAGGAACTAGCTGCCCTTGTTTCATAAATCACCCTGGGGGGGTGGGGGGGAGAGCCCCACAGGAACCTTGCAAAACTTTCCCTTTGTGTTTGTCTGCTTGTTGATATTCTAGCTCACTATGCAAGTTGTGGGGACAAGAGGCCAGAGGCCAAGGACCCAGGAGGCTTCTGCAGGACGTTCCCTAGCTATGCCTCATCCCTGACCCTGAGTCCGATAAATCAAGTGGGTGGGGATTACAGCCAGCAAGCTGGGTCTTGGGCAGGCAGCTGGCTCAGCAGGATGGTCCCTCCACCCAGTCATCCAGGAAACGTGGCTCCATTTCCCTGTGGTATCCTCCCCTCCCCCCATCCATCCTGCTCCTCCTCCCCCAAAGCAGAGGTCCCCTCACAGATGACCTCTCTCTCCTAGGGAGACACAGCCCACAGTGATCCCACCCCCCCACCTTCTCTCTCCAGATCACGGCAAATATCAGGGGACATCCATTCTGAGGACACTTTGGGGGCTGCCACAGGTACTCCACCTCCCATACAGGGATAGGGGAGGCCAAAGACTGATTTCCAGACCACTAGGGAGTTCTCTCCAGTTAAGCCTTTTCATAGTTTTCCTGCCCAGCAATTTGTCTATTAAAACTATAGAAAGAAAAGATGTCCTCTTGATAACAATGGGTCCTCTGGCAAAGGCTCATTTACCAGACTTGGGAAACAAGGGCTTTGAACAAGAAGGACTCACTTATGCACAAATGCTTCAGTCTGTAGCTTCTGCCTTTCATGTCCGTGGCCTCTAGAAACCACCTGGAGGGCGATGGACTTGCAGACCCACAGTCTGCTCTGGTAAATGGATGCCCTCCCCTCCCCCCGCCCCCCCACTTTCCTCTGATCTCTGTCTCCCTGGTTCTCCAACCAGCAGTATACCTGGAATGGTTGTGTGTATGTAGATACACACGTGTGTATGCGAATGTGCCGACCGAACCCAAAGGCCAACAGCAGATGTCTTCCTCGACGGCTTTCCTACTTCTCTTCTGAGATGGGGTCTCAATGAACCTCGAGTTCACCAGCTGGCTGGCCAGCAAGTTCCAGGGACCAACCTGTTTGTTACCCATGCCCTCAATCACTGAGGTTACAAATGCATATTACTACCATGATGCTCACGTGTGTGGCAGACACTTTACTGAGCCACCTCCCTAACCACCTGGAAGGCTTAACAACTACTCAACCAGAAACCACTTTTACTTTTAGAAACCTTACCCTGTGCTTACCAGACAAATCCTCACATGTTCCTGGGTGGGTGCACCCTGGGTCTATCAGACATGAAGAGGGAAACCAATATTGACTGCTCACTGGTAAAACTAAGAGGGTCTTGAATTCTGGACAATCACTCATAGCACAGCTGAAGGCTTGTTGACCCAGAAGTCTTAGTTGTTGCTTAAAGGTACAGTAAAAATTTAACCAAATAATGCAAAAATTGCATTAAAAAGACCTTCCTGACATGTCCCCACTTACAGTGCAAGCTAAGCTTTGATGCCCATATGTCTGATCTGACCTCTGGTATGCATCTTATACATAGGTGACCACAGAAGCTTCATCCCTGAGACCAGGTATTGCCAAATGAACCTCCTGAGGCCCTGTGCACCCATGGAAGTGATAGATATACTGGCTACAAGCCTGTTCTGTTCAGCAGACATTTACCGATGTCAACAGATGACTGGCCAGGCTTTGGGCCTCAGTCACACCGAGACCAAATGGACCATAGGTCCATGTTCCCTGAAGGAGAATATTAGTTGCTACCTAACAAAACGATGCTGAGCCTCTGCCTCCTGGTTGAGGCTTCTTTCCTCCCTCCATCTGCCTCCTACTCAGACGCACTGCAGAGGTCCACTGTTCTCTATAGGCTGACAGGTCACCTCAGAGGTTTTTCCCTGAAACAGTGAGTCTTTGACCTAATTTCGCACTAAAAAACAGTCAACAAGCCCATCCTGGGGAATTCCAGCCCCAGGAAAACACAATGTGTTGCCTGAAAGAGTCCTGGCATCTGCTGGGCTGATGTGAGCTCCTGAGGCTGGGAGGGTGGGGTGGGGGCAGATGTCTGAGCAAATGTGTACGGACATGAAGAAGGAACTCACTTCAAATTTCTTTTTTCTTTTTTTCTCTGTCTGTCTCTTTTTTATTCTAAATAAAAACCACACTTTGTGCTGAACAATGGAATATAAAAGAATCAGATGTACGATTTTTGATGTCTACTGTTTGGGAGGAAAAGGGTTACAAAATATACAAAACTTTACAGCAGATAGTAAACAGTTAAATATTAGGAGGTCAGTACTTCTTAATTTAATGGAAGGAGTTAGACAGCAATGTTTCTCTGCTTCAGAAGAGACTTGAGCTACTCCAGGTGGGGTGGGTGGGGACCAGAAGGGGGAAAATGTCAGGATCGCTGTCCCGGGGGCCATCTTCTTTTTGACATTGATCATGACATACCACCACACTGAGATGGATACTGTGCACCCGCTTTCTGACACACCTGTGTGACTGGGACGTGTACACACTCCCAGACAGAGACCACCACTTCATAGGGCCTGCTCCTATGCCAACAAATTCAGTGTCCATCTATAAAGGGATTTAAATTCGCTTTCAGAGTTGAGTAGTCTAGGGTCTGGTGGAGAGCACAGCAGGAAGCCAGAGAGGAAGATAATCAGTAGCAAAGTCCTGCCTGGGCAAAAAGTTCTCAGATTTACAGGTTTGTCCTGTAAACAGGGGCTGGGGATGGGTCACAATAAAGTCAAAAATAATTCTCACCTATGTCTTGTTCTTAGGTCACCTGACCCCACCAACACCTCTTTTCTTCCCAACTAGCCATGGACTGTGGGGACACCACAGAATCTTAAAATTTTGAACCAAGTACTGGGGTTCATTCAGTGGGGCTCCGTGGCATCACGGAGCTGTCAGGGGACACCAGCATGCTCAGACACATCTTACCCTCTAGCCATAAGCAGCACACGCTGTCAATGCAGTGTGCTGCACCAACACTACAATTTCCCCTTAGGACACAAGCTAGGGAAGTCCCCAAACTCTGGCTTAATGTTCTTCAAATAGCCAACTAGACACTCCTAAGAGTTGCTGAATGAGGGTTCTGAACAAAACAAAAGTTGGGGTTGGGGGCGGCAACAGGGGGAGGACTCAGGCAAAGATGGGACAAAGGTCAAAGAGAACTCTACAGTGGAGACACAGCAGGGGATAGTGCTGGATGGAAATCCAGGGGTGGGGGCTGGGGATGAACTCAAATGGGTGTTAAATTAAAAATGCAAAATAAAGTTAACACCTCCCACCAGGTGTCCTGGAGCATCCTTCACTACCACCCGTGTTGGAGTAGGAGGAACTAGCTGCAGGGAAAGCAAGTACAACTTCACACAGATGGAGACAGCGAACATGGGGCTACCTGGAGAGGTATGGTCTGGTCAATCAGCCTCATGAGCTACCGGTCCCGTTGCTACACGTCTGACTGGGACCAACTGGATCTCCCTGATCAGTCAACCTGAAGGGATCAGAAGATACAGTTTGTGTTTTAGTGTTTCAAGGGCAAAACTTCAAAGATCTGTTTTTTGGTTTATGGCAAAAAGGGAAAACTTCACAGTTTCAGGTTAAGTACACAGACCACCCAGCATCCACAATGCCATACGCTAAGAAAAAGGGTTTCTCCGCTCTCAGAGACCGGTCTCTAGTTAACCAATCAACACTCACTCCTCTGCAGCAGTCTAGGGAGGGAGAGCTTAGAAAGCTCAGAGATCTGTAACTGTGCTGTGTCACACATCGCCAGTGTAAATTCTAAGTCAGACACTAATAGCTACAGCAACGACTGACTTCCCAGTGGAAACACCACGTTTAGATGGTGAGGGGTGTCCTTAACTGTTCGAGCTGCATCATCTGGCCTCCCAGGAAGGTCCTGGATACTGATTCACAGCTAGGGAAGGAGGCAGTCAGTCGGCCCAACTGCTTTGGTTTGCCTCTGTGTCTTAATATACCTATGGATAGGAGGCTCCCCACGTCGGAAGGATAAAAAATTGTGCAAAAACCTTCTTCCTGTGACTGATCTGAGTTTGTTCTGCTAGAGACTATACTTGGAGAAACTGTGCTGCTAGTTACACCCCTGTTCTCCTCTCCACAGGCATCTGTTGGAATGTGGCTCCTTGCTTGAGAGAAACTAATTTTCCTAAAGTCACTTATTGAAGAGATGCTGGGTAGTACGTATAGCAAACCGAACAAAAAAATAATAATAAAATAAATATTAATGTCTAGAAAGGCTTTGTAAGTTAATTAAAACCACTTGCTTATGAAACAGCCCAGAGCGCTGCTGAGTCCCACAGGGGCAGTGTCGGTGGCTGGGCCCAAAATTAGGGACTCTTTAGAGCTCACCTGAGCAGGGTGAGGTAGTATGAGCTACTGAAGTGCCGTCTTATAAGTATGCAAGATCAAGGGTCCTCTCCAGCCTTTTTTGGGCAAGACCCCTTCATAGACTAAGAATGAAACCAAACAGCCGCATGGAAGGCCTAAGCCAGCTACTATCCAAGGGCGCCCCCTGGGGGTGATGCAATGACAGATCAGGATAATTCCAGCAGGTGAACTGCCAAACTCCCACACTGTTACCACGAAGTAAACAAGCTACCCAACTGGGGTAGTCAGAATGCACACCCTGCTAGACGCCCCCAGTTACTCAGGTTCCTTTCATCCATAAGGGCTCATGATCCACCACAAACTCACACGGTCTTCTCAGCTACACTGCAGGTCAAACCGTCCTGAGTGGGAGACTCGGTGTAAATTAAGGCAAGACTGCTGCTGAGACATCTCCTCCGTGCCCAGGAGACACAAGGTTAAGGAGGTAGCCAGATGGCAGACAACTACACTGGTGTGGCTCTCTGTCCTCTCTGCTCTTGACAGAAGGTTTGACATCCAGGGTTCTCACTCTACAAAACCGCGATTCTTTGGAAATGAGGAGAAAGGAAGAACCCTTCTTCCACTCATCCAGGCTGCTCCGTCTGGTGGCACCATGGGATACCCAAAGCTTTCCAACCTAAACAGAAAGCGTGGTCCCCGGTTTGGATCTAGCTGCCAAGAGACTTTCACCGTCCAATCAGGAGATCCGAGCTGTGGAGCAAGGAGTGCCCTCCGCTCCTGACACCTTGCCCCTGCTAAGGAGGGCATGGGAACCCGAGATGAACTGCCTTGCCGCTAGTCCCTTCTGAATGACCACATTCCCCAAACCTTCTCATAGCTGTCGTCCTGCCGAAGACTGGCGGTCACAGCCACAGTGAAAACCCCATCGAGTGAGGCTGTTGGTCGGACTCTGAGCAGCATAAAAACCTATCAGTAAACTAAAACTAGAGAAACTGGCAAAGGGGACCTAGTTAACACGGCCACTTGACTAGATCCTAAAAGCCAGCCTCAAAATCATCAAGACACAGCCCTTTGTGGGCAACAATAGGTACAGAGGTAAATGTAACAGGCTGTTGCCTCTCAAACACAGTAACAGCTTATGTGCTATCTCGTCTCTCCACACACAGACAAGGCAAGCTGCAGAGTCAGCTGGGGAAGGACCAACAGCCTTTAGAAGATCACTATCCTGGCTGCCACCTGGGAGCTCCCTCTGGCTCTGCTGGGGCCCAGTCAGCTGTCCGGGTTCTTTTCAGCCTCTTTGGAATGTATAATGTACATGAAGGTCTGCTCGATGGTGAAGTCGGGTGGAAGGCTGCCTTTGTGCACACCGACGTGTTTACTCATGAGGTTGAGGGTGGAACTGTAGTGGCCACAGACTGTGCAGCGGTACATAAGTGCCCCTGAGTGCGTCTTGAGGTGGCACTTGATGGTCGAGCGACCTCGGAAAAATTTGTGACAAACCTTGCACTGGTAAGGTTTCTCACCCGTGTGGATCCGCCGGTGGTAGTTGAACTCACTCGTGTGAGCAAACCTTTTGCCACAGACCTTGCAGCTGTACTTACTATTCCCAGGTTGGCCCTGCAGAGCCAGCTCCTCACTCAGAAACTCCTCAGCGGGCAGCTTCCGCTTCTGGAGGGCTAGGTGTGGTAGCCCCAAACCGGGCCGTGTGTCAAGGCCACTGCTGCACTTGTGCTGGCTGACGTGGTAGCGGCAGGCTGCCTCCGACCTGAAGCTCTGGTTGCACAAGTGGCAGCGGAACAGGACATCCTCTAGGCTCTGGTGCACGGCCACGTGCTTCTCTAGAAGGTGCCAGTCCACAAAGCTACTCGCACAGACTGAACAGGAGAAGACTGAAACGCCCAGATGGGAGAGCGTGTGCCACATGAGGCTGCATAGGTTGAGGTGACGCTGATCACAGACACTGCAGGACTGGCCCTTCAAGTTCACATGCTCGAGGATGTGGCCGCGGACCACATGGAAATCTTTGGCCAACGCTTTCCCACAGACAGCACATTTCAGCTCTGGGGAGGCTGCCCCTGGAAAGAGACCCAGTTTCCCAGACAGGGGTTCATTAGGATGGACAATCACGTTGTTCTCAAATATCCCATCCTGCCGGTGCAGGGTCAGTTGCCACTGGGTGAAGAACTTTGTCTCACACATATCACAGGAAAACAGGAAAATGCCGATGTGAGACAGGACATGGGTCACGCGGGAGTTTCGGTCCTGAAAATGGGTCTCACAGACCTTGCAGTTGCCCGTGAGCAAGTCTACGTGGTCCCGCGCGTGCTGCCGTATCAGCTGAATGTTCGGCTCTAGAACCTTCTTGCACACCTGGCAGGGCATGGCTTTATTCTCCCGGTTGTCACTGTCACCGAAAGCCAGGTCGTCCTCGCTGTCGTCACTCAACTCAATCACCTCCTCCGTGGTCCCGATATCTTCAGCCGGGTCGTCAAACTGCAGATCATCGTCCCCCAGGTCCTCCAACTGGAGCTCATCCATCTGTCCAAAGCCTGGATCTCTGGAGTGGTCACTATTGCTCAGACAGGAATTGGTCTGGGTTGTAATGTCTACGGCATTATCAGAGGCGAAGAAGTTGCTTTTACTGAAGTCTCCATTGCTTTGAACTTTGTATGGCTGGCAAGAACTCGTGCTGGTCTGGATGCCTGTGCTCACCGTGCCTAGGACTGGTGGTGGGGTCACCATACTAGGAACAGACGTGAAGGGAACGGGGGCGTCGTGGTCTTCTGACTTTGGTGGCAGTGGCAGCTGTGGCAGGGGCAAGGCATGATTAGTGTCACCCGCAACACTCCGCTCTTCCTCTTTGTAGCTTCCTCCTGCATCAGTAGGCAACACATAGTTTCGATCGGGACCAAAGTGTTCCCCACTCCTCCGGAGCTCTCCAAGGGGGTGAGTGGGATCTACTGAAGGACAGCTCAGAGAGACACACTGGCTGTCACTGGTGCTGGTCAAAGACTTAGCTATGGCAGTGCTCTCTAGGTCAGGGAAAGTGGAATGGCAGGCTCGGAGCAGATCCTCCATTCCCAGACGCTCGGCGACCTCATAGATGACCCCAACGTTGATCAGGTCTGTGAAAAGCTCTGATGTATATACAAAGCTCAGGATCTTCTCAAAGTTGGCAGGAGTGATGAAGTCCACCACGTAGGTCCGCGCAGCGTCTAGCCCGGTATTCAAGAAGAGGTTCTGGAAGTAGCCAGCTGCGCAGGCCAGCACGGCTTTGTGGGCGGGGAAGGAGCGGCTCCCCACCACGATGGTGACATCGCACATGGTCTCTGACAGCCGGCACTTGTTCAGTTCCTTCAGCAGGTTGTTGGGGTGGTTGCTGCTTTGCAGTTTGATCCTCATGCCCATCTTAGCAGCTCCTAGGAAGTCGCCTCCGTGTCAGCAAGGTCAATCTGTGGGCAAGACAAGAGAGCAAAGCATCCCTAAAAAGCGGCTCTGTGCAGGAGAAAAAGACAGCCATTCTCAAGTGTGTCCTAGCTGAACAAGTGGACAAGGAAAACCAGAGCCAAAAATAGCAAGGAGGGTATGATCTTCACCATGCACAGACCCAACTACAGAATCATCATGACAAAACCCAAAAGAGATGAGAAAAAAAAAAAAAATCAATTAGCTTGATCTTGAAAGTCTGAGGATTGGAAAGACAGCTCAGCAACTAAGAGCATCTGCTGTTCATGCAGAGGACCCAGGTCCCATCCCCAGCACCCGCATGGCTATAACTCTAGTTCCAGGGGATCCGACACCCTCTTCTGATTTCTTCAAGCAACAGACACACACGGTACACTTACACGCATGGGGGCAAACACTCATCCACACAAAACAAAACACAAATAAATCCTTAAAAAAACACACACACACACACACAAGGAGGCCAGGTACAAAAGCATATACCCATAAGTGTAGCGCTTGGAAGGCTGGGGCAGGAATATTAGTTCTAGGATAGCCTGGGGTATAAAGCGAAACTGTACATTTTAAAAAGAGGGGAGTGAGCAGTATGTGTCTAGCTAGGAGTCTTCCAACCGCGTGGAAGTACAACCCTCCGTGCTACCAAAACAACAGGCTAAGGTTTCTTTACTTCTTCCTAACTTTTTTTTTTTTTTTTTTTTTTTCTGTCATCAAGTCTACTCTCTCTCCTCACAATGCCACAAACACACTTTTATCAACGCTCCACTAGCTGCTGAGGAAGACGTAACGGCTGCACCTTACTTGTCTGCCATATCTGTGCTTTCAGGCCTATCAACAAACCTCTCTCTTTTTTTTTTCTTTTTGAGATCTTATGTAGCCCAGGCTAACTCTGGAAAATGCTCTGTTACTAAGGATGGTCTTGATCTCACCATGAGCCTCCATCTCCCAAATGCTAGACTGACAGATAACGGCCACCCGTTCAAAATCTCAAACTCTTGAATCCCCACCTCGCCCTTCATGGGCTACATGCCTATTCTCTGGTCCTTCCCAGGCCCATTCCGGATGCTGGTTTCGCAGCGTTACTTTATTCTGTGGATGAAGCTAAACTCATAACCAAAGAAGAAAGCAAAGCGAACACAACTGTGGTATGTAACATTACTTAGGTACTCTGCATCTGTCTTTACCAACCGTATAGTAGCAACTGGATGCTTAAGCAAGGGGAAGATTCCTTCAAGCGTTTTTAACATCACTTTTCTCCCCTTTCGGGTCTTGCACACCTCTGAGGAACAGCTAGTCACATGTGTGTGCGTCGCACAACTCGCCCTGAGCAGCACAGCCCCTTTCTCCATCGCACCGGGTTCCACCAACAATTCCCAACTTTTCCCGGGGCCCAGCACTCGTCTGAGTATTGTTGGGTACCAGCCACGCGTCTCCCGGGCCCTGGCGGTCACTCATCCACCGTGGGAGGCTCCGGGCACACTGTGGATCTGCAACTTGCAAGGAGTGCGCCCCAACCAACGGTGTGCCGGCGCCGCGGTCTCCCCGCGATCCGCCAGGGCAGGGGCAGCACCGGGCTGGGGCGCAGCACCGCCGGGAGGGCGCACCTCGGTCGCCGCAGACAGCGCGGGCTGCCCCCGTGCGACCCAGGCCCGGCGCCGCGGGAGCCGGCCAAGCGGAGGCCGGGGAGCCGCGGCAGGGCCGGCCGGGGACACCGGCGGGGCGCGCCCAGCCAGGGCGACAGAAAGGCCGAGCGGGAGTCCGGCTGGACCCGACCGCGCTTACCCGGCTCCGCGGGGCCCGAGCACCATCGCCGCCGCCGCCTCACACAAAGGCCCCGGCCCGCCGTGCCCGGCCCGACGAGGAGGCGGCGACGCCGGCCGCGGCCAGACTCTCCATCCGCCGAGCCGCTCGCCGCGCCGGCCCGGGCCGCCCCCGCTGCCCGGCCCGCAGCGCCCCCCGCCGTCCCGGAGGAGGCAGCGCCCCCCGCCGCCCGGCTCGCAGCGCCCCCCGCCGTCCCGGAGGAGGCAGCGCCCCCCGATGGCCGGGCGGAGCCTGGAGCCTGGGGAGTGAAGAGAAGGTCCAAGCCAGTCTGCCAGCAGCCTCGCAAAAATTTGTGCCCTTGTTCGGTTAATTTACAACTCCCGCGAGCTTTCTGAAGGCAGGGATCTGTGGTTTTGCCAGAGCCCCTGTTTTGACTTTTGCTGGTCACCTTTCCTTGCTCAGACATATAGGCGCCTTCTAACACCTGCGTGTGGGTGCAGGTATGTGACTGTGTGGATGGGGGGCCTGACCAAGCCAGCTCAGTCAGTCAACAGGATCTCAAAGGAGGAAGTAAAGGTTGAAAAAGAAAAAACAAAAACAAAAACAAAAACCAATTAGACAAAACTGTAACATGACTCCAGCCAGTGCTGAGGCTTTATTTTTTTTCCCAGTCTGCTTTTTTATCATTCTAGGTACATAAGAAGAAAAAAAGTCAGTTCTTAGATCAAAGACAAAGTAATCAAGCGAAGTAGTAAACAAGGAGATCACACAAGACAGTAATCAAGCAAAGTAATCAGCAGAAAGATCACACAAGGTAATAATTAAGCAAAGTAGTAAACAAAGCCCCATGGTCACTGTTTCTTATCTGAGCCTGCTTCCTTGTCTGAGCCCAGTGACAAATGTCAGATTCCTAGAAGCAGCACTGAAAGCTCTCAACAAGGGGTCGACAATTAATGCATGGAGTATTTCAGGTTAGACCCCTGGAAAGCTCTTCTGATGGTCCAAAACTGGCACTCCTTCCTCGTACATGGCCAGATGGAGTCACAGGATTCCCTGGACCATGGCAACCCAGGTCAGTTTCTAAACTGGTCTGTCCCCTGTCTAGAATTTGACCGCTGACCTCCTCCCGCCTTCTGACTCCTCTCATCAAATGATCCTGCTCAAATGATCCTGCTCAAGACTAGGCATAGCCATAAAACCAAAATTCTCCTGCCTTCATCCTTATACAGCCTAGACAGCCTAGGCTGGCTCCTCCACAGGGAAGAAGCACCGCCTTCCCGTTCTGTCTCCCCTGCCTGGAGAGAGTGGGCAGCCGGGCACAACTCCAGCACAGGCCTGCTTCTCGTGGCCAGGTCCAGCCAGCTGGCTATGTTCAGTCTACTTCTTTCTACCTGTTCTCTCTCTTTCATATCTGCCATTAAAACCTTCCCTTTGGGGGCAAGGGAGCTGGCTCAGCCATTAAGATCCCTGGGCGCTCTTCCAGAGGTCCTGAGTTTAATTTCCAGCCACCACATGGTGGCTCACAATCATCGATAATGAGATCTGGTGCCCTCTTCTGGCCTGCAGGTGTACGTTCAGGCAGAATGCTGTACACGTAATAAATGTGTTATGTAAGTAAATCTTTTAAGACAAAAGCAAACAAACAAGCAAAAAAAATCCTTACTTTCAGCTGTACCACAGAATGACTATGTTGTCGGTCCACACAAAAGTATCAGAAGGTCAAGGTTACCCTCAGCTACATAGCAAGTTTGAAAGTAGCCTAGGCTACATAAAAGCCTGTCTCAAAATTTTTTCTGTGTTTATATCCCTTCCTGGGTTCCTAAAACGTAAAAGGAATTGGACAGTTAAAAGAGGATGAAGAGTGACAGGAGATATCTCTCAGGTCTGACCTTTAACTCAGAGGAAGGCAAACTCTGCAGTATAGCATTCAGGTAGGGGCCTTAAAGGCCCAGCACATGAAGCTATGATAATCAGAAAATATTCTGTCTTTGAAGTGCTTGTATCAGGACTTTTCCTCTCTGGGCCAGATGAGTTCAGCCTCTAGTTTTGACTTTACAACAGCATGAACTGTCTCTCTGACACAGCCACACCTGATGGAATCCTTGACAGATTAGCACATATTGCCTGGCGGGACGTGCCAGGTGTATGTGCAACCTACTCCTGCGTTGGGTTCACTCCCTTGTTCCCTTTTGGTGCCTTTTGACCCTGACTTTCTTACACCCAAACTCCTGATCCCACAGACACTGCCACTCCGTTTTCTGAAACTGCCTGTTAAACATTTGTGTTTACAATTCTATTTTATCCTTGTGGTCTTCCGTGGTCAAGGGAGCTGCTTTCGGTGGTGAGCAGTGGTTACCTGCAGACTCATACCTACCTGGTAAGTGCTGAGAGGAAGTGGTTGGTTACTAAGTGCTCCGTCGGGAGTGAAATGTCTAAAGTACCCCCACTAGGCCTCAAGGAATCTGAGACCAAAACAGGAAAAATGCACCTTGAGGTTAAGAGTTCTGTGTGCACTTAAGATAGTCAAAAGGAAGTTCCTGTTTGTCTTGTGTTAAGCCCTTGCAAAAATAAGGTTTCTATTTACCAGTAAGAGTCAGTTCCTGTTCCTTAGGCTTGTGTAACTTGCGTGCAATCTCAAGCACATGATACCCATTTTTTGTTTCTTTCATTCTAACAACCAACCCTCTTGCCCCTGTGAACACCTTCCCTCTCTTATAAGCGAGCTTTTGAAAGGCTGTCAGGGGCTCCTCCCTTAAATCCCAACTTAGGCGACTGGTAGCCAGCTGGCCTGTCCTGGGTGCACCCAAAATACAGCTTCAACTGGACAGTCGTGGGTTTGGCCTTTTCTCCTCCTGAAGCTCAGGGTTAACAAGATATGACACAGGTGGGGCAGGAAGTATACAAGGATCAGGGAAAGAGACTGCTGTAGCTCGCCGTCCTCAGAGCGTGACAAGGTGTTTGTCTTCTTGAGTTATTCTGTAGCTGTGACTGACTATATCTACATTAAAACTGGACCCATTAATTGCTGTCATGGGGAGGGAGGGGCTCTCATGAGGTCCCACCCCTTTCCAGGATATATAGGCAGTGTCTTTGTTAGGGTATAGATTGCTGTGTTAAAACACCGTGACCAAAGCAACTCGTAGAGGACAGGGTTTGTCTGGCTCACAGTTTATGCTCTGTCTTGAAGGGAAGCCAAGGCAGGAACCTGGAGGCAGAAAGGCCTGAAGCAGAGGCCATGGAGGAATGCTGCTTACTGGCTTGCTTCTCCTACTTCAGGACCTCCTGCCCAGGGGTGGCACCATCTTCAACAAGAAAATATCCCACAGGCTTGCCCACAACCTGGTCTGATGGAGGCATTTTCTCCATTGAAGTTCCTTTCTCTCAGGCAGCACAGGAAGTTAATGGCTGCTAGGGTGGAGCACACCCACCTCCCTGAGGGTGTACAAGTACTTAATGGTTGCTGAGATTATTTTCTTCGGTGATGTAGCCCCTGTAAGTTACCCATACTTTATAAATAACCCCTCACTCCTGCTCCTGTAGGCTACAAGCCTAATTAAACAACATTGCTTCACCAGGCTAGACTTGAAATGGAATTATTTCTTTGGTCTCTCATTGGTGACTTACCTGGAATGAACAGTCGTCTGTCTCCCACAAAAGGCCACACGACAGCCATGGAACCTGTTCTTATGGTTTACTTTCACTTTGCTCTGCAATGGAAGAGTGATTTTCAGGTTGGTACTATGTTCCAATGGCAGGACAAGCTCCCATAGCTGGGCAAGGCAGCCCCCTGAAGTGGAAGTTTCTGGTTGTGTCACGTGATACAGACTCATGTGGTGTTTTGCTGAGGCAAGACTGTGGGAGGACATGTGATGTTTGGAGAGAGTGTAAAACGGACAGTGACGGAGTCTTGCATAGCTTAGCCTTACAACGCTTCGCTGATCTTCACTTTGTTGAGAGAAGCACGGCGGAGAATTGTTCCTGGTGTCCTGGCCAGTCCTGGACTGACTCAGCAATTTGGTGGAGACCTGGCTGTGTCTCCTGGATCCTGCCACCCCTGCTGATTCATATTTACTATCTGACACTACTGAACTGCACTGCTGGTTTCCTGACAGATGGAGACTAGAATCGCCTCAAAGAACTTCTGAGCAGGTCCACATCTCCTTGTCCTGTTTACAACCTTTTCTCCCCCACCTTCGGACGGCAGCTAGAAGGGACGTCAGACCATCTAAAAATCCTTATTATAAAGTAGGTTTAAAAAAAAAAATCTAAGGGCTGGAGAGATGGCTCAGAGGTTAAGAGTACTGGCTAATCTTCCAGAGGTCCTGAGTTCAATTCCCAGCAGCCACATGGTGGCTCACAACCATCTGTGATGGGATCCAGTGCCCTCTTCTGGTGTGTCTGAAGACAGCTACACTGTTTAACCTCTCTCACCAGCTGCCTTTGGAGCACAGAGCCAGTCAACTTGATCAGCTAACAAACCTCCTGGAAGGTGTGAACTGTTTGCTATCTAGAGATGTTAAAGTAAATACAGTCACAATGATGCACACGGCTAAATGAGGAAGAACAGGCTGGGCGTTCAGTGCGGGGAGCTCTCACTGCTCTAAGTACTGTAAATAGGAATTTGAGAAGATGGGTGTGGTGCTAAACACCCGTTAACCCAGAGTTTTGAAGGCAGGAGGATTTGGGGAATTGAGACCAGCTTGGGCTACATAGTGAATTCTGAATCAGCCTGGACTGGATTACATGGTGGGGGAGGGGTGGGAAAGAAAGGGAAGAGGGAGGTAGGGAAGAAGGGAAGGAAGGATAGGAGAGAGACAGAGAGAGAGGGGAGAGGAGAGAGAGACAGAGAGAGAGAGAGAGAGAGAGAGAGAGAGAGAGAGAGAGAGAGCCTGGTTTTCCTCTGAGATCTGTGGCACTGTAATATTTGTTAGCCCCACCAGAGAGCAACCTCTCTGCATTTATGGTCTACTTGGCAGACAGTTGTCACATAGGCAATTCAGCATACATGCTGGACTCCAGATTTGAGCAGAACCAACTCTTGGGGCTTTCTCAGCCCTAAGAAATTTGCCCAGACCCTGCCAAGAGTGTCTCAAATACCCTGCAGACAGCTCCTTCTGAAAGGCCAGAGAGATGACTTGTGGGGAACGGCTCTAGAATCCTGAGGTCACTTTTCTTTTTTTCCAGCATAATATTTTTATGAATTATTTGGGAATTTCATACAGTGCATCCCACACCCGTTCCTCCAAAGTTCATCTTCCGACCCTTGTGCCCACGCCTCAAAAAAATATACAAATCGCAATCTGTGCTGCCCTTGTTGGAGCATAATCAGACTCCAAGCAGCCAGCCCCTCAAAGATAACTGAGTCTTTTCCCATCCCCCCCCAACCCCCCCCCACACACACACACTCCCGGAAGCATGGAAGAGCAGCCACCAGCATCCAGCACAATCCTTAAGGACCCTCCCAACAGCTTCCTGTCTAGATCCTTCCCCCTTTCCTTGGGGGTGAGGGAAATGTTGCCAACATCTCATTCTCCCCTGTAGTCCTCGTCACCACCAAGTGTGGTCATGTGACCTGGCTACGAATGGGCAGCTTTCTCTCCTTTACACTCTGTGTAGCTGTCAGTCAAAGGGGGACCCAGTTGGAAATTAGAACTTTCCCTGAGGAAAACTGAGAAGAACTGCAGGAAACAGCACCTGCTACAAAGTCCCATCATGGCGCTGCCTCGGAAGGCTGAGTGTCACCTTTGTATTTCTCCCGGACCTGGCTAGGACTAGGAGCTTGGGGACAGCCCAGTGGTATGGGATCATTAGCATATCGGATTGATAAAAGACAGGCACGCCCATGGCATGTCAGCCATATTCTGGGCTCTGCTATGCCAGCGTTGGGAGGTAATTGGTACACTGCAGAGGAAGAATCTGAGAGAAATGCTTTGCCCTTTCATGGCTACGGCAGCCAGTTAATACTGAGGAACTTGCCTCTCTTTTGGCCCCTGTCGTAACCTCCCCATCTTGCCTCCACCCCAACTGGATCAAGCTGTATCTGCTTGTCCATAACCCTGCCATACTACAAAATCTATGTGTGGGTGTTGTGGGGGTTTGAGAGGCGGGTAAAATCTATGTGTGGGTGTTGTGGGGTTTTGAGAGGCGGGCTCTATTTTTATTGGTCGCAGACAGAGACGGTAACAGCAGAGCAAAGACACACCTGTGTCCAAGCTCAGCTTGGCGAATATTTTAGTTTGGAGTTTGAAGTTGCAACCAGGAGCAGGTTATATGGGTATCTATGTTGTGGAAAAGCCCCCCACACCATCCCAACATGGGTAAAACTCATGAAAGCCTTGTCCCATGGAGCTTTCAGGCAGCTACACTAAAATGAGCTTCAAAGGGTCCCATCTCATAGTTTACTACCTCACATCCTTCGGGAGGACAGGGATTCCTTAGCCTTCCTGTCCTACACGTGGGAACATTAATAAGCCAGCCTCAGGAGGACCTCGTGCAGGAGATCACAGCTGTTCTGATTGAAGACACCAATAATCAGATGTAACCCAGAGGAAGCAGCCGGTGACAATGGTTGCCATCTTCCCCAGGATCTGTTAGAACCCACGCTATCATTGAGAGAAAATAGTCCCCTAATTGGGAATGAGGGAGTTGCTAATTTTTCCAGGCCCTGCCTAGGTACACAGGCAAGCCTTTCAGAAAGTCTGCTTTCCCTTTATCTGAACTGGCCTAGGAAGGTTCTTGGTTGTGAGTAACTATCCAGATCTGAGGGTTGGTTGTTTTTGTTTTCTCAAAACAGAATTTCACTTTGTGGCCAAGACTGACTTCAAAACTCAAGATCCTCCTGCCTCTATTTCCTGAGGGTCACAGTGTGTGTCAAACTGGTGTCTGAGTGCTAAGATTACAGGTGTCTACCACCCTGGTGTCTGTCTGTCTGTTAGGATTACAGGTTTGTGGCACCACATTGGTGTCTGTCTGTCTGAGTACCACCACCCTGGTGTCTAAGTGCTGGGATTACAGGTGTGCATCACCACACTGGTGTATACCAGTTCTTTTTATCACCAAATTAGTTGTTAATTGTATGAAGAATTACTTAGGGCTTTAGGAGAACAACTATTATGTATCCAAAATGTAGGTGTGTCTACTTAAATGTCATATGTAGGGGTTTGTTTACATTTGTGTGCATATGTGTGTGCGTGTGTGCGAGTGTGAGTGTGCATGTGTGTAGTGTATTTGTAAGAAAAGAGGCTCGTGCAATGGCATACATGTGGAGGCCAGAGAACACTCTCTCCTTCTGTGGTGGATACAGGGATCGAACTCAGGTCATCAGGCCTGTGTGGCAAGCCCCTTTACCTGCTGAACCACTTTACAGGCCTTGTATCATCTTTTTTTGCAAATATATATTTATGGAAAAGTCATTCGTCAACCACTCAATTGCATCAGTCACTCCTTTGTAAAAACCCTTTATTGTTGCAGAGGAGACACTGTATTTTTAATGCAGGACACTACAGAAACCATAGTGGATATGGGTTGAGGCTGTTCCTATGCAGCTTCTATGCTGAGTCGGGAAGGGAGCCAACAGGAGGACCTTGCAGACGAGAGGAGAAAAGGAAGCAGGAGCACAGACTCTGGGACCGCCTCGGGGACCGTGTCTTAATGATGCAATCCGCGGTCCAGGAGTAGAGTGCTAAAGACAAAAATAAATAAATAAAACTTTAAATCACACCTTTGTCCTACAAAATGCCCACTGTCCCACCCACTGAGGAAACAAGGGCTGGCCAGCTTCAGGGGAGGAACAAAGCTGAGCTCTCAGTGGTCCCTGGAGCCTTTTGGGACCAGAGAACTAACTGTTGGCTGCAGGTGCTTTCCCCTTCCCTGAACTGCTAATCTCCGTGTCTGTCTGTCTGTCTGTCTGTCTGACCGGTTTATATCACCCAGCACTCCCAGGAGGCTGGTGCAGACACAGCCCACCCACAGCAACCCGTCCTCCCCTCCTTCACCCAGCTCTTGGTCTTGGAAGGCAGGCTCTGAATGGCTTCTCTTCAGCAGCTTCACATGAATGAAATAAAATGATGTAGTCATCTGTGTTGACCACGTCCTCTAATCGACTTTAAATGCTAGCCCCTGGGGACTCTATGCCCTGTTGATGCGGCACCTGACAGGCTTAGAACACCGTCGGTGGTGAGATTAAGAAAGCTACAATTACTGAAATCCCTCTGAAAGAGCTTGGACTCGCCTGCAAATATTAAAAGGAGATTTCCACAATGCACTTGCTTTTACCATTTGTATGAAATACTATGGCAAAATCGCACAGTAATTATCTTTACAGTCAGTGCATAACGCCAGAGGAGAGTATATCACCCAGATATAGCTACCCGCATAATTATCTGGCCATCGGCAGGACTGAAATAGCCATCTAATGAGAGCAAAATGATATGGTGTGCACCGTGTAATCAGCCAGTTACAGTTATTACAGCCCTTATGCCCTCTCGCCCAACAGCAAAGGGGACCAGACCCTGGTCCTAGGGAGTTGTGAACAGGTGGTATCAAGAGTCAGCTTCTTGGGTCTCAGACTGGCCACCCTGAGGCTGTGACTGAATTCCCAGAGTGAGGGGAGAGAGGCAGGAGGCCATGCAGGGTTGCAGAGGCTCCCAGATTCTTGCTCCCTCCTCTCTTCTCTTTAGAAACCAGCAAAAAGGAAGGCATCAGCTGAGCTGCCTTTGCCATGTGTGGGTAGATGGTGTCAAGACAGAAGCTCTGTGTTTTGACTAGACTTCCCTGAGGAGCTTTCACACTGGTGGACAAGTGAGGAGTGTCTCAGCCCACTCAGTCCTGAGGTCTGACCTAGATGGCTTTCGGCAGTCAGATAAAGGCCAGCCAGGGGACACATAAGGACACTCTCTACCCTCCCTTCCCAACACCCAGCTCCCAGACTGGAAGAACCATAATACAGATGACTCTCTGTGTGCCGGGAACCATTATAAAGGCTTTGTCTATAAAACCACCACCCTGGGCAATTTTATCACCACATTTATATTCCAAACGGGGAAACTAAGGCACAGCATTAAGTCACTTGGCCAAGGAAACACAGCTAGAGAAACGCAGGCCCAGGACTGAGTTTAGATTATGTTCTAATACATCCTGCTGCTCCAAGGGGCTGAGATATGGTTTCTGGCTGTTGCCACAGACTTTTGACATCTCTGAATTTCTTCCTAAATCGCAAGTGTACCTGACTGCATCCTAAGCAGTTTACATCTCAGCTTAGTTCAGCCTACGTGGGAGGCAAACACTTCATCTGTGAATAATCAGACCTATAGTGAATGAAAGATGATCATGAGAAGACAGTGTCCAGAACAACAGAGAAGCCCCACAGGATTCCTCTCCCTGTCTCCTACCACTGGCTCTGTCTGCTCAGTAATCATCGGAGTCCATGACATCGGAAAAAGAGATGAAAGAACACAGTGGGGATAAACACAGCATGAGTATGTCTAAGTATGTGCCCAGCTCTTGGTGTACTGTTCATAAATCTGTGCTTTACGGCAAAGGTGTGTGCATCATAGCATCTCTGAAACCACATCAGACACCTCCCTCTCCCCGTCCCCTCCCTCTCCACCTGATAGTACTTACCTTTTCTGCACTGGGGGGCCTATTTGAGGATGCCAAAGCTGGGGGTGTTCTCTTCAATCACGTCAGTGGGAGTGTCTGCGGTGAATGAAGCAAGCAGTGTAGTTAGGAAGGATTCTTCTGAATATGGGCTGGCTATGACAGACAGCTCTGAAAGACAGAACTGGGAGAATTCGGGGTAGGCAGAGCCTTCTGTCCCTCTCTCAGCCAAGCTGCTCAGGGAAGGAGCTGATCCTGGTGACTGTAGATCTGAGTTGACTGAGAAAGAAAGGGCCATAGACACTCAGTACAACTGAGAAAAATCTCATCTTCCTCTCTGGTGACAAACTGGGAGGCACTTCTGGCATATCCTTAGGCAGTACCCAGACCCTTCTCGGGGTGTACCCTACCTGGCTGGCTGTCCCTCTTGCCCATAAGTCCCACAAAGAAGTCGTGCATGTCACCTGAAAGAAAAGGCCAGTATTGTCAACATGTATGCCAAGACTTCTGAACCTGGAATACTGGTTTCCTGTCACCAACTCTGCCCTCCATCCAAACCAGGTCTATGTAGGCTAGGCTGCCCTGGAACTTGCCATATAACCCAGGCTAGCCTTGCATTCTCCATTTCTCCTTAACCTCCTGAGTTCTGGAATTACAAAGCACCGCGGTCTCTGGCTCATCTTTATCTCATCAGAGCCTGTACTCCGCAGCTAGCAGGTCTGTTCTCTCTCTCTCTCTCTCTCTCTCTCTCTCTCTCTCTCTCTCTCTCTCTCTGCCCATTTTCCCTTTCCAACCCCCACCCCACACACGCTCACACACACACACACACACACACATTTCATTCCTTACCAACCACAGCAGGTGCTGGCTTAGCATCTTTGCGACCAGGAGAGCCTCTTAGTTCCCAGTGACCAGCCAGCCAGGGGACGGTCTCCCATGCCCCCACACCTGCTTTTTCCTTGTTCCTCCTGCTGTCTCCCACTCAGAAAGGCTGGCTAAGCGATTGCAGCTGGCATATTGTCTACACCAGCTGGGACGAAGCCGGCCAAAACTGCCCATCGGCCCCACCCATGCCCATGGAACGTTGGACAAATGGTCAGCACAGATGGGGAAGAAGCTACTCACGTTTCTGTGGAAGTGATGTCTCCTTCGGTCCTGTGAAGGCAAGCACACGTGTGTAAATGGAAACAGAGAGGAATTCAAATCACTGTCCCCATTAACTAGGACACCTCCATCTCCCTCCCCACAAAGGGGTTTCCCGGGCTAATCTAATCTTCAGAACGCTGGCCCCTTGCCCCTTGCCCCGCCCCTTCTATCTCCAGAGCCTCCTCCTACCCACGCTGGCCTTGCTCAGCACTTTAAGCAATCCTTCCAGAGAGACAGGGCGGCTGTCGTAGAGTCTCCGAAGCAGGGATGGAGGTAGCTGATAGAGATCAGAGTCCTTGTCGGGAAGAGGGGCAGAGAGACGAGGGATGAGGTACACACCCCACCCACTTGCTCTCGTCCAGCACAAAACAGCTTTATCCCAAACCAACCACAGCTGAATCCAAGACCCCATTTCCTTCAGGATTTCCTCTGGCTTACCCTGGAAGAGAAATGGGTGCATAAAGTGTGGCATGTGGGCCAGCAACAGCAGCGGCCAGCAGTACTGGGATCATGTTAGATATCCAATCTTACCTGAGACCTCCCGGACAGGACCTGAATCTGAATGGGACCCCGTGGTGCTGGTGTGCATGAAGTTTGGAGCCATGTGGAAGCTTCTGGGTCGCTGCCCTGCTGGCCTGATTGCCTAGGACTGACTTCCTGGGATGCTGATCACGCTATCTCCCAAGGTCAAGGGTGATTGTCTCCTGAAATCCCCACTGAGCTCTGCCACCTCTCAGTGACAAAGCCACAAGTTCAAAACCAGCTTGCTCACAGACACCATTAGTCCACTGAGTGAGCCATGAACTCACCACAGCCAAGAACGGGCTCATCACACTCAGCAGGCGTCCTCTAATCTGTACTCTTGGTCCTGAGGTCGGATGGCAGCAGTGGGCAGCCAGGGCACACATGAGAGAGACTCCCTACGGTGCGCAGCGTCTATGGACGATGCTCTCCCGGGCTTTTCACTGCCTCTCCCTTGTTTTCTGCTTTACATGTCTGCTTTCTCTCCCCTTTCCACCCTGGATCTAGAATTTCAGATTCCAGAGCCACTGCCCCGTAAGGCCACTGCATTATCCTCATTTCTTTTCTAGCAACTTGGGCACAGCAGAATTGGTGGGTACATGATATATACGCCATTAACTAGAGCCCAGAGAACTGCTGCTTCTGACTGGGTTAGGGGACGCTTGTCTTGGACCTCAGCTGTACCCCTCTCTGGAGTCCTGGCATCCTTGGGCTGCTGTGTACACCAGCACACACCCCAGATGATCCTCCCAGGTACCCACACACACGTTTGGCACCCAGTAACCTCATCTCACAGACCTTGGGGAGAGAGATGGTCTCTTTTGTTGGCCAAGAGAGGCAAAGGGGTTTTCTTGTTGCCCAAGGCACTGAAGCAAGCTTATCTGCAGAACCCAGACAGTCTTACCACCCTGACTCCACAGGGTCCAGCCTGTATCTGACACTTCCTGAACACTGGGCTTTGTTTGGATCTGGTGTGAGTGTTGCCCTCTGCACGTTTTCGTGTGTGTGTGTGTGTGTGTGTGTGTGTGTGTGTGTGCACTCAAGCTCATGTGCAATCTCTCTCTCTCTCTCTCTCTCTCTCTCTCTTTCTCTCTCTCTCTGCCCAGCACACAGTTTCCCAGAAGCCACTTTTTCCAAATTGTTCAAATACTCAGCCCCCCTCTGTAATGAGATGCTAAACAGACTGGAGCTGGAGAGGCAGCGAGGTTTCACACACTGAATGTGTAATAAGTCCCACCTGTAATCACCTTTAAAAGCGTTTGTACCGATGTAACTGCTGTCAACTCAAAACCCTGAGAAGACGTCCTCCCTAAGCCGACCTGACAAGGCCTATTCTTCTTCTTAGAGGAACTTTGGAAATCCAGGCTCACCCTGGCTTGCTTTTTTCGATTTCTGTTTTACATAGTCTGACTAAGCAGAGGCCAGAAGTAGGCAGGGGACAGGGAAGAAGGGGAAGGACACACCTGAGACTGCAAGAGGTGGGTAAGCAGGGGTCTGCATCTTGAATTAAAGAATACTTGTATGTGACAGTTTATATACATGTATATGTGTACATATATATGCACAAACTGCTCAGTTCATATAATGCTGAACAACATTTTTTAGGGTACACTTTATCTACCAGATATCCAAGACACAGAGGGATACCCTAGAGACAATGGATACAGGAGAGGACCAGAGATACAGAGAAGGTTAGAGACAAAATGTCCAACCCCACCAGCCCACCTTCTTCCCTCCAGACAGACAGACAGAACCCCAAGGTACTGGACTCTGTCAGGGGTCATCTTACCTTACTGAGCCTCCCTCCCTGCCCGCGTGGCTCCTCACACACAGCCCCAGAGGTCCAAGCCAAGCTGAGGGCAAGGACAGCTGCGAACAGCATGGCGCTCTTCATGGTGCCTGAAGGACAAAGCTGAGGAGGAGAGAAGACAGCCTGGAGGAAACACAGGAGACCTTCCTGACCAGCAGCTGGCTTCCACCATGTTTTTGTAGCCCCAGGCTCCCCTATCCAGGCCCTGATCTGAAGAGTGTTGGATGCACCTCTGGAAAGGGGGTGCAGCATTTTGGTTCAGCTTCTCCCCCGTTAAGCATCTCCCCAGGATCTGCCCCAACAATGAGCAATGGCATGGTTCTGAGATCTCCAGGTCCCAAGGATGGTAGACTTACAGGATATACAGCGGTCTGTTTCTTTAGTCAGCTCTGGAAGAGCCCCCCACCCCCACCCCCCAGATACTGATCTACAGCACTGCATTACCCAAGACTTATACAGAAACTTTCTGACCTGTCAGAATCAGTCTTGATTCTGGCCCCAGATGACAGGCATTAAAACTCTCCATCCTCCCGGGTTTCCTCATCTCCTTCCTGGTGCCCTGCTTGCCCATCAGACACTACCGTCTCCTTTATCCCCTCCTGACTGGCACCCCTTGTCCTTGGTGCCGGCTTCAGGCTACTGCACTGTCTTCCCTGAACCTACCTGTGGAGCTGGACAGCTGGCAGGATCGGGGCTGACTGATGCTGCTGCAGGGACAGAGAGAGACAAGAGTGCAGGGGCTCTGGAAGGTGGCAGGAACCAGTCCCAGCTCCCTGATAAAGGTTCTGGGAGGGTTTGGGGGAGCCAAGGGGAGGGGCTGAGAGTCACCAATCCCAGGGTGGCTGGAGGGGAGGAGGAAGGCTGGTAGGGGAGAGAATGCAGGCTGTAGTCACATATCCAGACACACGCGCACATGTACACACACACACACACACACACACACACACACACACACCAGGCCCAGCAGTCAGCTAGAGTTGTCCAGCAGCCCACTTTCCAGAGGCAGCCAAGGCAGGTGCTCTAAGGAATGCCGTATTGTGTGATTTCCCAGAAAGTCACATGTCAGGTCTAGCTCAGTAGGTGTGTCTCCTGGACCCCTTTCCCATAACTCATCAGCCCCTCTCCCTTTGAACCTCCAGGCTGACTACTAGCCTGGAATATCTCAGACAAGTGTCTCGGTCCCTGCCACCACCAAGACAACCCCACCTGAAGACTGGGGGTGAAGCTGGCTCCCTCTTCTTTTCTCCCAGTGGAAGCTCTTGTCTCCTGGTCCTCACCCCAAGGGAGATGCAGGCTTCTGCACTGAGACCCCCTACATCCCTCCTCCCTACCAGTGCTGTGCCTGCCCTCTTACCCCACCCCTCCTTCCTGACTGAACTGCTTCAGCTGCCCTGTACTGGAGTCCTGCCTGCCATCCCTCCTGCAGCGGTCTGAGAGAAGGAACAAACCCTGCCCGTCCTGCCCCCACCTTGCTCTGCTGTGCAACCTCATCTCTTTAACTGCCTCCTTTTCCCCTCAAAGCTCAGACATCTTCTTTTCTGACTCTTCCAGTCCTTCTTTACATCCCACACAGACGAAGGGGCTTTTCTCTAGGTTCCTTAGCCCAGGAGAGAGAGACAGAGTGAAGGAGAAAGAGCCAGTGTCAAAACTGGAACTCAGAGAGGGCTGGTCATGCACTTGTAAAGCAGCAAGTGGGACCTGGCCGTAGGGTTTAGATACTCACCAGGAGCTTAGATATGCAGCAGGCATTTGATTGTCCTCACCTCCACAATAGAAATAAAAATATACCCATTTCTCTGACTAGGAAACTGAGGTCAGGAGGTTCAGTGACACACTCCAGTACACAGTGCTACTAACTGTTGAAGAGCCATGATCTGGGCTCTTCTTACTCTAAATCTGTCACTGCTTTTACTGCATGGCACGTTGACCTTTGAGGGAGCCATGTGTCTGTTCTTCCAGAGGGCACAGAGGGCCATCTTTCTGAGTCTCAGAGATTTGGAAATGTCAACCCTATACATCCGGATGAGGAGAGTGTAGTGTGTGCCCCCTATTTGCCTTAAGCTCCTTCTCCAATCACCCCAGATTCCCCTACTTCTTTTCTCCAGCACTTACCATATCCCACGGCTGATATTTCACTCATTGTCTCTATCAAACGCACCAACTCTATTAAGCATCTCAAGGACAAGAATTTTGTCTGCTACCAAGGCCCTCGCCCCACAGTGTTGGGCACATCATAGATGCTCAATTAAAAAGTTTATGAAAAAAGAAGCCAGAGCCAAGGTTTTTGGATTTTGCTTTGGTTTTATTTTTTTAATTTCCACCCCAAACATCTGAATTGCTTATTGGGTCCCGAAGTCCTTTTTTCCACTTCACACACCCTGGGACTTGGGTCATAGTGATAAAGTCAGGCTGGATACACAGGGCCCCATGCTCACCCCAAATGTGGGCAGCAGCTGGGTACCAAGGTCTCTTTATGATATGAGAGGCTAATGGGCCTCGTTAAAAGCTTCTCATTACCCAGTTAATTGCAGGACAGCGTGGGCAAAGAACAGGGGCCGGCACCCAGAGTTTTAGATATCTGCCGAGGAGAATAGAAATGGGTTTACATTCGAATTGCATGACACATTCCTTAGAGAACTGTTTCTAATCCAGCCCTGGATTGCTCCCTCCTTCCTCCTCCTGTCCTCACCAACCTGGGGACAGAAGACCAAGCTGGGAAGGCCAAAGGAGTTGACTGTGCAAGAGCAGAGTCCAGAAGCTGAGGACCAAAAGCACGGTAGCCCCAGCACTGTCAGTCCCCCCTCCCCCCAACTCAGGCATCCCTGTCCCGAGCCCTGACATCAGGAAAGCTGAGCTTCAGCAAAGGTCTACCATGAATAATGTCCTTTGATGATGCTGGAGCTCACGGAGAATGGCAGGAGTCGAGGCTGGGGGGAGCTGATCACCCCTTGATCTCTGGGATTAGTGACGACTTGAAAGAGTGGATGCCACCCAAGCTAGCAGAGATGTAGGAGGAAGGCTGCAGAATGCCTGAGCAGCTTGGGGGGAGGGGTGCCCACAAATCATATGCAAACGACATGTAAAGTGCCTGTTGCAGCTACGGAGCACCCAGGAGTTCTACTGTTTCTCTACTCAGATGCTGTCACCATAGAGAAAACGATGCATAAAGTCGGGGTCCATAGCAGCAGGCACCCCCATCCCTGACCACACTGTAGGTGTGTCCCGTTGTCCATAGGAGAGACAGGTTAAACAGCCGCTTTCTAGGGCCCAAGCTCTTATGCACAAGATGACCCGCGCCTGTCCACCATGTGCACGGCTGTAGACTCCCTCGGTATCTGGAGAGACGCCGAGTTGAGAGTGGGGCTGGGCCGCTTGTGACAGAGAAGGACCAACCAATACCTCCATTCAAGAACTAGGAAGAGGCCCTGAGGGCAGGGAGAGGAAACTAAGCGTGGACTGTGTCCAAAGCCCTCAATAGCACCTCAGCGGGGGAGTCAGGGTGGTCCAGGATGCTTGTGGCCCTCTGAGGTTGAAGCAACCTGCACCTTGAGGGGGCTGAATGTGCTGAGCCAAAAGGCCTGGGTGGGGCCGGTTGCAGAATCCTGATCCCCGCAGCTCTTTCCACAGGGAAAATGGACCCAGGGCTCCAGAAGAAAGGAGAGAGGAGACAGAGGAGGCCAGGGAGGCGGGTCAGGGTGCGGAGCCCTCCCCATTCTTGAACTAGCATCCCTCAACGAGGAGGCTCAGAACCTACATAGCTCTCCCTGTCCCTGCCCCCACCCCGGGAGCTGGCAGCTCCCTCAGCTCTGGGAAAAGAAAAGCAGGATGGGGAGCAGCAGCTGCATTTTCTCCTGAAATTGCTTCTGAAAATGACCAGACACTTCACTGGGAGAGTGACGACAATTTGGGCCCTGGGAGCCGGAGCCGAGGCGAGGCGGAGAGCGGGGGCGATCCGGCGTGGGTCACCACCCGCTCCCAGCCAGACAAGATCTTCTGATTCTGAGAAGTCAAGGCTGGCGTTGTCATCTGGGGAGTGAGAGGCTAGACAGAGTCTGAGCTACCCCTCCTCCAGACCCAGACCCATCAGGACAGGTTCTAGCCTCGTGCTACCCAGGGCCCTTTGCAGCCCAGAGTAGGGTACGCCAAAGCTCAGGGCTTGGGCTCCGGGATAGAGAGATTAATCTGCAGGCAGGAAGGATAGTTAATCAGGTCTCCCCGCCAGCATGATTACTTGGGCCCGTGAGCTGCCTACCGATGGAGGCTACAAGGGACCCCAGCCCCAGAACTCAGCGAGCTCATAGCTCAGTGGAGGGGGGGTGGGGGGGGTGGGGAGTGTGTGTGTGCTGGAAGGGAGGGTGGAGAGTAGGAGACTTCCAGAGACAGGAACAACAGCAGCCCTTCCTAGCCTCTCCCTGGGTACAGATCTACATTTTACTGCTGTGTGCAGTGTGTTCCCCGGAAGACAGAACAGGGGGTGAGACAGGACAGTCTATGAGGAAAGAGAAATAAAGGACAGAGGGACAAGACATAAAGCAATAGCTTTCTACAAAACATTACATGCTAACACTGTCAAAGCCCACACAAGCAGGGACACGGCCTAAGAGTGATGACGGCTCGCTGGGAGGAAACAACAGAAGACAAGAAGGACAGAGTCAGTCCTAGAGATGAGCACATCTGAATCAGGGGATCTACCCCTGTCAAGGGCTCAACTGTGGGGCCACCTAGTCCCCAGAGGCACAGAGAGGAAGAGGGTTTCTGGGAGTGCTGCAGCCCATCTCTGGGACAGAGGCTGGTGGACATCCTGGGAGCAGTGTCCAGCATATTCCAGCATACTCCAGCTTACTTCAACTTGCTTCAACTTGCATAAACCTTGCAGCCTTAGGCTTATTTTCAGGCTTTGTCACTAAGGAGCCTAGTCTCCAACAAAGGCATCCTCAGGTCTTCCCTCCAGGGACACATTTAATGAACCGGCTCGTTGGCCACCTGCGACCTGAGCCCTATCCTAGACTCCTGCACCCCCACCCCGTGTCTCTAAACTCCAACAGAGCTCAGCCGGTCAAGGAGGCCAGAGACAATTCTCCTCCTTGTCTTTATTGTCTGTGATCTCTGGCTCCAGGGAGCATGAAGAACGCATGGCATGGGGAATCTGGACGGAGAATCTGAGCACTACTGTGTAAAAATCAAGAAATGGAGGAGATAAATAAGCATATGTATCTCAGTGAGGGAAGGCGGAAACTGGGGCCCACCAGCACTGCCCAGACCTTTTTGAACCACTCAATTTATTAACGGACAGCCGGGCTGAGGCTGGGAGTAAACTGCATTTGGGTACGATTTCTAGAAAGGTCCAGGGAGCAGGGAGGCCGTCTTCAGGGCTCTTCATCTCGAAACCCGCCTCACTGTCAGAAGAGCTAGACACACAGTTCTGCTCCAGAGGAAGAAGCTGCATCTCCAGGAGGCTCCAACCATCACCGTACAGTCACCTCCATGGAATTACTCCCCTTCTTCTTGCAGATCAGCTTTCCGTTCCCCTTCCCC